>NC_083590.1:56670323-57992823 GCF_027579695.1 Neoarius graeffei
CCGCTGTCAAGAAAAAATGTTAACAAATAGAAGCAAATGCTTCAAGAACAACGAGGAAATGAGCGGTTAAAGAATACGAGAGGAGCTCAGCCTGAAAAGTCCAGAGAAATTCACGATTGTATTTAAAATGTATTTTACAAAAACAGAAAGTCAGAAGTGAGGATGGAAGAGTTTACTTAAGAATCTTGTTTTATTTTTTTCCTGCTGGCATTTGAGTTAGCTCCTTCATGGAAGTGTTTGAGTTTCTTAAAGGTGAAGCCGCTTCCTTATTCGACACAGAAAACTCGGATTGGTTTCAAACAACTCGGGCATAAAAAAAGTCAACAAGGAGCGACATGCGCAATAAATCCTGGAAGAACAGATTAAGAGCACAGAGAGCTGGAGCTTTGTTTCTGTTATCAGAGGAACACAGTCTTGTGCAAAATATTTAGATATCGGGGTTTTGTTTTGTTTTTAAATCTCATCCACCTCTAGGTTTAAAAAAAAAAAAAACGCTGCGTCATGGCAGGCAGCTGCACTGATTGTTACAGGTTGCCAGGTCTGTATAAAACACCCACAACTAAACAATAATTTTACTCAAACAAGTGGGTTTAAAAGTTAATGTCGAGCCCTAGACAGACAGAGAGAGACAGACCTACAGAGAGACAGACCTACAGAGAGACAGACAGAGAGAGAGAGAGAGACAGATACTCTCTATCTGTATGTCTTGCTCTCTGTCTGAGATAGATAGATAGCCAGCCATGTGATGTGGACATATTGTATAAAGGCAGCGGTTGAGGTCAGATCTGTGTGTCAGGCCCATTCTGTCCTCAGCCATGTCACATTGGGAAGAGAGAAATGTTTACAGATCCTTAGAGAAAGCAGCTATGGATCTATACACAAGGGAGTCTGTGAGTTGACGAGGTTTAGTTTGTGAATACTCAGCCACTGGAGTTGCACAAAAGCATGCAGATTAGGTAAAACTACCCAGCCACTGGGGTTGCACAAGTCAGTACGTACTTAATATGGGTCCCAAACCCAAATAGGTTGGGGCAGGTTGCATCAGGAAGGGCATCTGGTGTAAAACCTCCTGAAAAATCAAATATGCAGATAATAAATTGGAAAAGATGAGCCACTGTGGCGACCCCTAACGGGAGCAGCTGGAAGAAGAGTCTGCAAGGTGACAGGGTTTGGTCTGTGTGTCGGTGGGGTTTGGTCTGCGAGGTGACAGGGTTAACTCCACTGACAACTTTAACATTCCCCATAGCCCTCAGCTGTCGTGGCCCAGTTAATACGAAGTCTTGTAAGTGAACTGGGATGTGATTTGTATGACTTTGATCCGGTTTCTTGTATAATTCATGGCGTTCCTCTTAAACATCACTGATTCACAGAAAAGTCATTCTTCCAGGGTTACTGGTCACTGATTTATGATGTCTCATGGCTCTGGGACTCGATGCTGACAGTTAGGCATGGTTCATGCTGCTGCATAAATGCATATTTGTGTGGCACAGGAGAGAAGCTTTTTATATTCTCACACACATGCTGAACTAACTGCATGTTGTGTGTGTGTGATGAGGAGAAATGATTTTCCTCTGAAGGTAATCTTGTTCTAAATATATCTTGGCTCATTGTATGTAGAGCTGTCTGTCTCTGGGCTGGAGACGTGTGTAAACTGCCCCCGAACACTGGAACACACTGAAAAACGGGGCATGTTAACATATTGGGTTAGAGATTTGCTTTAGGTTTTGGGTTTGTTACAAATCCGAAAGGTTCTGTGGACACACTATCAGAATCTATTCTAAAGCTGGGACATGCCCAGGCCCTGTTTACGCTCGGTTTTAAAATGTGATCCAATCGCCCAGGATGCGAGTGGACAGCCGAGACGCATTGCCGTCTCGGTCACGTGTCTCCAAGGTGTCCAGCTGACCACATCAGACCTGTCTAATTTTATTGATGTAATAATGATGAAGTCATGGAAAAAATGCTGAAAAACATTGGCAATGAAGGTATAAGGTTTACAGTACTTATTAAAAACGAATGAAATGATTGATTGTTTCAGGCCCCACAGAGATGCGCAGCTCTGTGAACAGTGTGTTGTGTGTAAACTTTATGGAGCACCGACTCAATATATGAAAGTTTATTTCCTTTGTTTGGGCAGAAATTTGGTTTTATTTGGGAACTCAATAAGGCAGTTTAAGTTGAGCTAAAACCCAACCTGTGTTCTGTGAGCAGGGTTGCCAGATCCTGCAAATCAGAAATGTGCACTCTTGTTAACTTTGTTTCCCATAAAAAAGACTGACAAAAGAAAGAGAAACCTGTCTCCCTTCTATGTATGTTGAATAATTTTTGTGAGTTGTATTTTATAAATAACAAACTAAGTTCATATCCCCCCACCCTCAGTGATTATTAATCGGAGACTTAAATCATTGTGTCACATCCACGTGCAGTGCCATTAGGACTAAGTACTATGCACCTGTTCCGGATTAGAGCGCAATCACAGCATTCGCGTATAAGGACTCCTCTAAACACACAGACTTGAAGTATACATGCTGTACCGAGTGTCTCACATTACCAAGCCTTGTATCTGTATGTTGCCTTTTTGGTTTTGAGTTTGTGCATTTGGACTCTGCCATTCTGTTTGTGCCTCATGTGCCAGTTGCCCATTTCACATCCCTACCTTTGTCTTACGTTTTTAAACTGTTTGCTTGTGTGTTTTGTAAATAAACACTTCCTGCATGGGGCCCGGCTGGGCTCAGGCCGAAGAGGTGACGTGGGCCCGACCTCCTGTGGGTTCACCATCCACAGAGGTAGCAGTAGGGGGCTGGTGCAGTGTGGATTGGGTGGCAGTCGAAGGCAGGGGCCTCAACGACCTGATCCCCGGACACAGCGGCTAGCTGTTGGGACATGGAATGTCACTTCGCTGGGGGGGAAAGAGACTGAGCTTGTGCGGGAGGTTGAGAGGTACCGGCTAGAGATAGTCGGGCTCACCTCCACGCACAGCTTGGGCTCTGGAACCCAGCTCCTCGAGAGGGGCTGGACTCTCCACTTCTCTGGAGTCGCCCATGGTGCGCAGCGGCAGGCTGGTGTGGGCTTGCTTATAGCTCCCCAGCTCAGCCGCCATGTGTTGGAGTTTACCCCAGTGAACGAGAGGGTCGCCTCTCTGCGCCTTCGGATTGGGGAGAGGGCTCTTGCTGTTTGTGCCTACGGGCCGAATAGCAGTGTAGAGTATCCGGCCTTCTTGGAGTCCCTGGGAGAGGTACTGAGGGGTGCTCAGACTGGGGACTCCATTGTGCTACTGGGGGACTTAAATGCTCACGTGAGCGACAACAGTGACACCTGGAGGGGCGTGGTTGGGAGGAACGGCCTCCCCGATCTGAACCCGAGTGGTGTTTTGTTATTGGACTTCTGTGCTAGTCACGGTTTGTCCATAACAAACACCATGTTCGAGCATAGGGGTGTCCATAAGTGCATGTGGCACCAGGACACCTTAGGTCGGAGGTCGATGATAGACTTTGTTGTCGTTTCATCTGATCTCCGGCCCCATGTCTTGGACACTCGGGTGAAGAGAGGGGCTGAGCTGTCAACTGATCACCACCTGGTGATGAGTTGGATCTGCTGGCGGAGGAGGAAGCTGGACAGACCTGGCAGGCCCAAACGTATGGTGAGGGTCTGCTGGGAACATCTGGCTGAGCACTCTGTTGGGGAGGTCTTTAACTCCCACCTCTGGGAGAGCTTTTCCCAGCTTCTGGGGGAGATGGGGGACATTGAGTCTGAGTGGACCGTGTTCTGTACCTCCATTGTGGACGCGGCTGTTCGGAGCTGTGGCCGCAAGGTCTCCGGTGCCTGTCGTGGCGGCAATCCCTGAACCCGGTGGTGGACACCGGAAGTAAGGGATGTTGTCAAGCTGAAGAAGGAGTCCTATAGGGTGAGAAGCACAGTCACTCGGGAGGAGCTCGGAGTAGAGCCGCTGCTCCTCCACATCGAGAGGAATCAGCTGAGGTGGCTCGGGTATCTTTTTTTGGATGCCTCCTGGACTCCTCCCTGGGGAGGTGTTCCAGGCATGTCCCCCTGGGAGGAGGCCCCAGGGAAGACCCAGGACACGCTGGAGGGACTATGTCTCTCAGCTGGCCTGGGAACGCCTCGGTGTTCTTCCCGAGGAGCTGGCCGAGGTGTCTGGGGAAAGGGAAGTTTGGGCTTCCATGCTTAGACTGCTGCCTTCGCGACCCGGTCCTGGATAAAGCGGAAGAAGACGAGACACTCTTCCTGCAATTACATCCATCATTCGCCTGCTTACATACACACTGAGCTTCCCACCAGAGACAAACTAAGTAATCAAGTCCACAGTCAAGTTAACAATACAAGTTAACGCCATAAAACAAAGGCTTAACGAGCCTCACTTAGGTGTCGATCACCTAAAAATTGAGAATGGCGATCAAAGGATCCATAAAAGGATGAAATGACTGCTGATACCACTAAACTTAACACCTAGGTGAAGTGCATCGGCTGTGTTTTTATACCCCCCCACCCTGCCCAGCCCTGTGGTGTGACACAAATGACATTTGGTGATTTGCAACACAGGAATGAACTGAATGGTGAAGATTTAGCAAATGTAGCGAGTCAGTGGGTGGACATTGACAACGATACACCGCTAACTTCCATCATTTAAGAAGAAGCCTTTATTTGTCACACGCACACTCAAGTACAGTGAAATTCATCCTCTGCATTTAACTCATCTGAAGCAGTGAACACACGCATACCCAGAGCAGTAAGAAGCTATGCTACAGCTATGCTGTTCTGCAAGCACTTTCAGCACCTGGTCGTGGCACCAGCAATAGCGACCATCAGCCAGGGCCTTAGGACAGCTGCTAAGGAGGTAGTGCAGGGTTCTTCTCCCACCACACTGAGGGTAGGAAGGCGACTCTGCCTTGCCCCAAGGTTGGTGGGGCTTGGTAAAGTGTCCTACACTGCCTGGACCAGGCATATGATACGATGAAAGTCAGACCGCCAGAATTCTGACCAGGTAATCTTGTGCTGCTCCACATTCTCCCATCTTGTCCAGGCTCCTTGTTGGCCAAGTCCCGCCATCCTGCTGACACATACTTCCTCCACTCCTGCCTGGACCTCCTCCCGGAGGAGATACTGCCTCTCCTTTCTTGTGACTTTGCTGATGTTGTAACTAGGAGAGTATCCCAGGCCTGCTCTTCCTGTTGTCACGGTTCTAACCAGAGCCCTTTGTCTCAGCTGAGACTCTGCCACCTCCAGCTCTCTGGCAGCACTCCACTTTCTGCCAGTGTGGACCTCAATTCCTGCCGCTGATATTTTTGGGTACCTGGAGTCTCCATACTGCATGACCTCCTTTGTTCATGTCACCACAAACTCTTCAGTGAGGCCTCTTAAGGGGAGCTGTAGGGTGTTGGTTGTTCCATATAGACCCTTCCCACTGACGTCACCAGAAACCGGAAGTAAACAGACCCTGCGCCATATTGGAAGACCAACAAACTCGTGATCAGGGGGAAATAACAGCAGCGCACGGAATTTAAACCCACGAAGCACTTGATTCATCATAAACCTACAATGGTAAACTTTTGTGCTGTGTTGGGGTGTTCCAACAAAGCTGATGGGAAAGGTGAAAAGAAGTCATTCTTCAGAATACCAGCTGTGATTGAGACACAAGGGGAGCAAACTAAGGAGCTTTCTGCCAGGAGACAGAGAATAAGTGCATTACTGAGTGTCTGAGCAAAGGAGAGCCTGAACGTTGCAACCTCCCTATTGGCTGTTTATTGGCTGTTTGTAAAAATGTATCAATTGTTGCCCTTCATCGCGGACTCGAGAGACGAGACCTGACGAGTTAGTTCGTTGGTAGCAGAACAAAATGTCTGGACACAAATCGGGTTTTCAGAAAAGGAAAGAAAATAAACGCAGGGTCGAAAATACAAAAAAGGAGGCAGAAAATGCAAAACGAGTTTTAAGGTAGGACAAATGGTTACTTTTCTGAGGCAGCCCGCCGTGGCTGCAGGCTTTCAGCTGTCATTGAATGGTTACTTTTCTGAGGCAGCCCGCCGTGGCTGCCTGCAGGCTTATTTATTATAGCCCATTTAGTTAAAATAGTTGATCTAAAATGTTTATAGTTATGTGATGGTTGTCCTCAGTGTTCGAACTATGCCGATATTTTTTGGGGGTCCCTTTTTTTCCCTGGGGGGTGCTTGCGCTTGTCTCGGAGCACGGATCTCCAAACACATGAGAAGCCTATCTTACGCACATATCACGCAGACTCCACACCTCCACACACGCATCGCATCTGAAGTCATAACTCATCAGGGGAAATCGTGTCCGCATTGGCATGTTCAAAAAACAACCTCGCGTCAACAATGATACCACACGCAAGAAAAAAAAAGTCAGGCTACTCAACAACCAACCTGGCAGCAGCAGTCATTGTCATATCGGTTTATTTTATCTTTGATGTAAACACGACACTTCGGATATGCAAATGCTTCCCGTTACACACGATTGCTATGTCAATAAACATCATTTTGCCAATATTTTAGAGACCCCCCAACATTTCCCAAATCATGTTTTCAAGGGATCTCATGTCTGTTTCAGGGGATCTCGGATCCCCCGAGTACCCCCGTAGTTCGAACACTGGTTGTCCTGATTTAGACTGTTTTTTTTGGGGGGGGGGTTGGGTTTGCGCGATGTTGCACCCGGGTCCAGATTAGGGCAGAACCGGCCCTGGCTACATTTCAGGTGTAGTTTGTTTTATGTATGTATGTATGTATGTATGTATGTATGTACTTGCATAGATGTGTACTTGGTCTTCCAATATGGCGACTACCGAAATCTCGCGGCACGGTGACGTCATGCGGGATCCCTCTATAGCGCAGCACTGCTTAAGCTCCTTGGCAAGCCAAGCCACCTTCGCAGGTCATCATCTCCAGGGCCTCCACAGTTGACAATGAGAACTCTTACAGTAACGGGGGCCACAACACCCTGGGTAGGATGGTGTGCTGGTATATCTATGCCTTGAATTGACCAGGAAGCCCAGATCTATCAAGCTTGTTTAACCAGGTCTCGAGGTCTCTGCAGGTCTTCTGAATGGCAGCTGTGTCTTTCAGGCCGAAGTCAGAGAGTTTTCCCAGGCTGTTGACTGGCTCTTCTGATAGTGTTGGGATGGTTGTCCTGGAGATGGTGAAATGGAACTTATCTATCACTCGTCCTTTCTTGATTACAAGGGATCTCGACTTTGATGGTTTGAAGCTCATTCTTGCCCATGAGATGAGTTTCTCAAGTCCTTGTAAAATCCACCTGTTGCCAGGGACTGATCATGTGGTGACTTGCGGGTCATCCATAAAGGCTCTGACTGGGGTAACCACACTCCTGTTTTAATTCGGGATCCTCGACACTTCACCTCTGCTGCTTTGGCCACCATGTTCATGGCAAGGGCAAAAAGGATGACCGAGATGGTGCAGCCTTTTATAGTACCCTTCTCCAGCCTATGCCAGTCTGATGATGTGGATCCAGAGGTGAATTTCATCTGGAAGTTGTCATAATAGTCCAGGATGAGTCTGTTGATTTTGCTGGGCATGTGGTGTCTCTGAAGGGCCTCTTCCACTAGCTTATGTGGTATGGAACCATAGGCATTAGCAAGGTCCAGCCATAAGACCACCAGGTCCCCCTTCCCTTCCTTTGCCTCTCTTATGAGCTGTGTGACTGCCCCTGTGTGTTCCAGGCAGCCAGGCATTCCAGAAATCCCACCTTTTTGTACCGAGGTATCAATGTAGTTGTTCTTAAGGAGAAACTGTGCTAGCCGTCAAGACCAGATGCAGAAAAATATCTTGCCTTCTGTGCTGAGCAGTGAGATGGTTTTAAACTGCCCAATGGCTTTGGAGTTCTCCTCTTTGGGAATCCAGATGCCTTCAGCGCATCTCCACTGGTTGGCAACTCTTCCTTTCCTCCAAATCACCTTCAGCATCTGCCAAAACTGGTGGAGGAGTCTCGGGCAGCATTTAGTACTCCGCTCGGTCCTGAGGCAGAGGCTGATCTTGCTGCCTTAATGACCTGTTGAATCTCTTTCCAGCTTGGTTCTTTCAGGTTGAACTCTAATGATGAAGGATCTGGGTTTATTAGGGTTTTGTTGTAGCCAAGCTCTTGCTCTCTTACAGGGTCACTGAGGGTGTTGTGCAGGTGGGTATTGATTTCATCCAGCGAACACTCGAGGTGGCCACTCCGTTTATCACCAAGCAGCTTCTTGGTAAAACTGAAGGGGTCAGTGATGAAAGATGCCCTCTTCTTGGCTCTTTCCTTTCTCCACCTCCTTCGCCACTTTGTTCTTCAAAGGGCCATGAGCATCTTCCTGAGGATGTCTTGCAGCTCTGCGAGTGGCTGACATTCCTGTTCACCTGCGACATTGCACTGCTTCTTGAGGGTTCTAAGCTCGGTTCACAGCTGATGTATTTTAGCCACTCTACAATTCTTGTTATAAGGTATCTTGCTGGGCCCTGGTTCTGTGTGGCCAAACCTCTCTGACGCATAGCTGACAATGATGGACATCATTGCCTGCAGCCATCTCTCTACATCAACCTTAGCTGCTGTCCGTATGATCCCACAGACATCTTCCTCAAACTGGTGCCACTTGTTCTTGTTGCTTGCAGGGGACCATTTGATCCACTGTTGAATGACTCTACCTGAACTTGTTACTGCAGGCGCTTGGAGGGGCTGGGCTCTGTGGGGTGAGTCCTGGCCAGGCTCCTCCTACGTCTCCCCAGGAACTGGCCCTGTGCATTGCGCCTGTCTCTCCTTATCCAGACATTTCATCTTAGCTTGATGGATTTTTAGCCCATGCAGATTTTTGCAAACTTCGCCACAGATACATCTTGCTTCAGTCGTTATCTGGCTGTTCGCATAGGTTGAAAACCTTAGGTCCGTCCTGTTGGGGATCTCGTTCTCCCCCCCTTCTCGGGATCCCCTGGGGGTATATTTCAGAAGGTTCACTTGTAGCTTGTTTGGCTCCTTCTTCATGGAAGGTACAAGGTGGGGTGCTAGCACAACTTGAACCAGCTGCCGTCTTTCCATGCTGTCAGCTGCCTCTCCAGTTGCCTCTTCCCAGACATCACTGGTTAATCCAGAAGATAAGGTTTCAAGATACATCTTTATGATGCACTGGGATGCATCCTCAGTGATGTGCCTGGGGTCATTGGGGGTTTCAGGTCTTGCAACATCAGACCCCCTCACCCAGGTGACCCAGCTGGGGTTGATCAGGTCCCAGCTTGCATCCCAGCAGCAACAAGCCATGGGTCTCCTCTCTTCATCCAGAGTCACCTTGTGACTCTTTCTGTGGCTTCAATGATGGAGCGTATGGCTCCCCTTCTTTGCTCCAGTCATTCCCAGCACTGTCAGGGCTTTGCAGAGAGTGCGGCCTATGAACCTTCGACAGCCCACTTCGATGGTGTAACAGTGAGCTCGCCAGCTGTTGCTTCTACACTCCTCCACAAACTCCTGGTATTTGCCCAATTTCCTCTTATGGGCCTCCATGTTTTCTTCCCAGGGCACTGTGAGTTCCCTCATGATGACTTGTCTGGTGGAGTCTGAGAAGATGACCAGGTCCAGGCAGAGTGTGGAATGGGTGCTGTGCTCTGGAAACTTTAGCTGTTTTCCAAGATTCACTCTCAGCTACCAGTACAGGGCTGTGGAAAGCAGGCACAATCTTGTCTGCAGTGGTGGGGGAGCCTCACCAGCTTTTAGGAAGCAGTGAGCACGCACATGTACCCAGAGCAGTGGACAGCTATGCTACAGTGCTTGGGGAGCAGTTGGGGGTTAGGGACCCTGCTCAAGGGCACTTCAGCCCAAGGCTGCCCGATGTTAACCTAACCACATGTCTTTGAACTGTGGGTGAAACCGGACCACCCAGAGGAAACCCACCCAGACACAGGGAGAACATGCAAATTCCACACAGAAAGGCCCCCGTCAGTCACTGGGCTTGAACCCAGAACCTTCTTGCTGTGAGGAGACACTGCTAATCACTACACACCATCGTGCTGCCCTAACAGATGAATAAATCATCGCCTCCGTTTGTGATCCTGTAACTCGGTCAGTGAACTGTGATTGTGATTCAGAAGGAGGAGTTTGTGATCAAGAGCATGTGCTGAAAATTTCACATAGCATGAGTGTTCGGTGTGACAAGTGGGTACATTTCGGTATAACGAACTATTTGGAGGTCGTCCCTCAGAGTTCGTTATAGCAGGGTTGCAGTGTATTACTCATTTTTGTAGCCCTGGTGTGTGTACCTCGGTTTCTGCTGAATTACTGCATATCTTGTTTCCTCTGGTTGGATTAGCTGGAAAACTGTCACACTGATGAGCTGAATGGCACCACAGCTTCTTCTGAAATCCACTGTTAAAGTATTGTGATGCAGTCTGAGGAGCAGTGGTGTAATAAACCTGTCTGCCCCAGAATAAAACTCTCTCACTGGAGGAATAATGGAGTCAGACTTTAATATGGACTAGTACATATCCCCTCATGGTGTTTATGGTCGCTGCTTCTGCACTTTCCTGTGATTGTGCAATCAGGGACACAAACACCACGGTCATAAACCAGAGGTAGCTCGGGGGTAAAGTTCTCTTCCAGCGACTGGAAGATTGTGAATTTTCCCAGGGATGGGATCGATTCAGTGAGACTGAGATCTTATGAGATTTGGTATTGGATTGGACTTGGGCCTCATTTTTAAACTACTGTAGAAAAAAAGAAATTAGAAATGAACAAAGCCTTGTTCACAACGGAACTTCCTTTAATCTTTCATTAATGATTGACAGCCGTTATATGATGTGGACATTGAGTATGTGTTTTGTAGCGATGGGTTAAGGCCATCCCTGGATTTGAATTCACTTCCACATGTTTATTTAGTGGATGAATACCAGGATATCACCAGCAGGTGATCCGATATTCCACTCTTATTCCAAATAGGAGGAATACTTGAGTCAGACTTTAATATGGACTGGTACATATCCCCATATCCCCTGTGTTCGGGATTTGATCTGGGTCATGCACACAGCACTGTTTGGATATCCTGAATTTGGTCTTGTTCTGTTATAATTTAACATTTTCTGATGAAGATGTGGGATATGTTGATGTTATTCGGGTTTCAGGCGTGTTCTTTGGACGTCGCGTTGGGAATATGCTGAGGATTTTATGGCAGTTTGCGACACACTAGCCAGAGTATGCAGGGCTGCACAGACATGGGAATATTCCTGGAATGTTCATTTTCATGAGCTGTATAAACAGCTTCCAGGGAATATTTTGAATATGCCTGTAAACATGGTGAAGTCCAAGCATGAATACTTTTTGCTCATGTTCTGTACCTGCACTTTTTTTTCCCTCCTACGTTTCAAGAATTGGTTTAAGAGATCGTTGGATGTAAAGCCTGTTTTGCGTTACATGGTAACGCCATTCCATAACTGAGTGCTGTCTTAAGGTGGTGTTTACATTAGACCGTATCAGCGGATCATCAGATTAACGTTTTTAAAACGATTCGCGTGCACACAGCAACGCCAATACACGATTCGCATGCACACAGCAACGCCAATACACAGATACGCTAATCACATGACTAATTAGACGGCACGTCACATGATCCCAGTGCATATCGGGCATGTGCAAGTCACTCACCACTTGCAAGTGGAAGGATGGCAAGCGAACACCTTCTCCAGCAGATAAACACACCTGGCTGTGATGTTCATGTTCTCACTGAGTTTAAGCGCCTGAAGGAGGTAAATAAGTTGGAACGTGTAAATAAACCTCAGTGCAGCTCAGCGCTTCCTCCTGCGCTCCAAATCACTCCGCCCTGAACAGCGAGTGCCCTCTGGAGGGTGCGCACTCCGGCCCTGCGCAGCTCACAGAGCGCGCGAGTGAAGCGCACGAGCAGTGATTCGGGACTGAGCCGCTGTGTGTGATATCCCAACGCCAGCGAATCAGGAAGGTGGAGGTCACAGTGATGTTGTCCAATGACGTCAGCTAGAGCTCAGCACTGCGTTTCCTCGTTCCTCAATGTTTACACAGCACCGGATCAGATACGAACTGGGTTGAATACGTGGGCCCTGGCGGATTCAAGTTGTTCCGCCTGTGGAGTCGTTTCCCGGCATTTTAATGTGCACGGACAGTGCATCCGCGACGAAAACGAGACGGATACGGTCTAATGTAAACACCACCTAAGATTAGAAGCAAACTGTCTCATTTTTTATATATATACGCAAACTCTGTCTCACACACACACACACACACACAGGAACTTCTTGTTGATTCTAAGATCCCTGTTCTTGGCTGCAGGAGTGGAACCCAATGTGTTCTTCTCATACATGTCAACCTATACGGAATATCCGTATTTTATACGGATTTGATTCAATAAACGTAGTATACGGGCGTACAAATAAAGTTATACGGATTCTTTAAAAAAACTTCAATATTTATTTAGAGCTATAATAAATTCCCACGATGATAAAAGAGCGCATAACATTTGCAAATGTACTGTACACCACAGACAGCTAGTAAAGAGTTTTATGAAATTGCACGTTATCTTGTGGTAGTGAGACTTTGTTCCACTTCTGATCATGCGCACACCACATTGCGAGAATCCCGCCAACCGGGAAGTAACATTTTGTTTGAAACACGTATTTCCACCTGAGCGACTTTCACTAGCGACTGAAAAGATTCTGAATGGGCACTCCGGCAAGATCAACACAGACACTTGCTGTGACGTGCAGCCTCGTGAGGTATTGGTGCAGACTGCTAAAAAAAAGCTGTCATGGAGTACAATTCAGAACATTAGAGTGACACTTTGTGTTTTTGTCGAACATTGGAGCTTTGTATTCATTCTGAAGGTTTACTGTTATTAATATTGAATAAAAAGTAACTTGGATATATCATTGTTAATTATCATTCAAATTTTAGGTAAATTATTTTAATTTGCATCTTATACGGATTTTATAAGGGAAATACGGATTTTGGAGGTTGGTTATACAGGTTTGATTGACCAAAGGTTGACATGTCTGTCTTCTGCTGTTGCATGCTGAGATGCTTTTCTGCTCACCACGATTGTAAAGAGTGATTATATGAATTACTATAGCCTTCCTGGGGAAAAAAAGCTCAAACCAATCTGTCCATTTCCCTCTGACCCTCTCTTATCAACAAGGCGTTTGTTTCCACCCACAGAACTGTTGCTCACTCACTCACTCACTCACTCACTCACTCGATGTGTTTT
This sequence comes from Neoarius graeffei, assembly GCF_027579695.1. NCBI lineage: Eukaryota > Metazoa > Chordata > Actinopteri > Siluriformes > Ariidae > Neoarius > Neoarius graeffei. The sequence continues at coordinate 56,683,549 of NC_083590.1, forward strand.
TGGTTTTTGCACCATTCTGTGTAAACTCTCTAGAGCAGATCTGGGCATTTTATGGCCCGCATCCGGCCCGTTGGTTCATTCTGAGCGGCCCGCGTAAGGTTAATTGGAAATTACAAAATAAACGTATTTTTCTAATTTTACCTCATGCATTGCTTTTATTTTGAAGTTGTGTTCAACAAAAATGCAATGCGCGCGACATGAACATGACTTTTTTTTTTTTTAACTACTTCCATAATTTGTCCAGACCAACCACAAACTTGTACGTCATCCTTCAAACGGTCCATCCAATCACATAGTGTGACGCCACCAGCAGGCGCCGGAGCCCGAGCCGATCTGTAGATCTGATACCTACACCGAATCGATGTTGTTGCGAGCAGGTCACAAGAAGACTTTAGCCCCCAAAATGTCCGCAAAAAGAAGAAAGGTACGGTAGATGCCGAATGCAGGGCTTTCAACAAAACATGGACTGCTAAGTATTGGCTCTACCTGCATATGTGAACAAACATTTTCAGTGATGAAGTTTAACAAATCCAGGTATAGATTCTCTCTCACCGATGATCATCTGTCAGCTGTGCTTCGCATCTCCACCTCAGACATTCAGCCTGACTCTGATGCACTCGTTAAAGACCAACAGAGACGAGATTTCTCTCACTGAACAAATAAAAAACTGAAAAACACCAAATGAGGTGATTAGACTACAAATGTGGGCATCATTATTATAATATGATGCATCTTGCTTGATATTTGGAGTAGAAAGACAATATTGTGGTGTCTTTATTGTGTTTTGGGGTGAATGTGACTGAAAAAAATGGTACAAACGTTCACATTTTGTTAATCATTGTTTTGGGAAATTTGATTGAATAAATGACACACTTTTTTTTTTGTAAGGCAACCTCGTTTTTTTCCAGACTCTTACCAGTCTTAGCAGCTTGTAAAAACAATGATATTTACTGCTTTATATCAAGAAATACAATTAATATTATGTAGAATTTAGTTCAGCCTTTTGGTCCGGCCCTCCACACAATTTTCTGTTTCTCATGTGGCCCCATGGGAAAAATAATTGCCCACCCCTGCTCTAGAGACTACCTTTCATAGTTTATCTCGTGTGTGTGTGTGTGTGTGTGTGTGTGTGTGTGTGAGTGAGCTGTTACAGCATGTCACATATTTGTGTGATGGTGATTCACATCCTGAATGTGACTCAGAGGAGTTCTCTGACTGTCCCTCGTCAGTACAGATGTTACAACCCTGGATATACAGATTAATTCAGAAGCAGAGATAATCAGAAATGGCATTCACCCCAGTGCTAGCGTCAAGTAGGGTATAAAGTAAAAGTAAAGTAAAAAAAAAAAACGTGTATACACACACACACACACACACACACACACAGGAACCATGTCTGAGCATGTTACCCACTGGCATGGCATCTGATTACTGTCCTTCTCCTCTCTTTCTCTTTTTCTCCCATTTTCTGTATGCAGACCGTTCTACTGTAATCTCCACTGTACAAAGATGGATTTGGAGGAGAAAAACATGCCGTCAGTGACGGAGAAGACGTCGCTCAAGCTGTCTCGCGTGCCTCGATCACCAGATGAAAATATACAACAGGCAAGATGGACGTCTGTCCTTCTTTACTGAAGCTGAAACTCTCTGGTTATTGTTTATTCAGAGGTTTGGTTTATTGTTCTCACTCTCGCTACGTTCACACTGCAAGGCTTAATGCTCAATTCCGATTTTTTTGTGAAAGCCGATTTTTTTTTTTTTGTGAGGTCGTTCACATTAACAAATATATGCGACTTGTATGTGATCCTCAGTATGAACGAAAAGCGACCTAAAAGTGTTCCGCATGCGCATTGCAGGATACGACGACGTCACACGCAGTGAGCATGGCCAGTGTTTACGGAAGTAAAACCGCCCGGTTGCGGTATGACCCATCCAATCTAGCTTGAATAGCTGCATCCCCCCAAATGGAAATCAGCTCCCTAACCTCTGCGTCCTTCCATTGAGAAGATTCAGAACCTTCACAGCCCGAAGCGTCCCTCGCATTGAAGTCATGCGCAGGGGCGCGGATACGTTTTTGGAACTGGGGGGGACAAAGCTGCCAGCAAACCAACCCCAACCCCGATATGCCTGTCAAACTTGTTGTTAGTAACCATAGCAACCAAGCTCGAGCTCGCAACCTGTGCAGTCTGCGCAGCTCAACCAACCGAATATCAGTCTTTGTTTTATGTGAGTTGTTGCAACTATGTATACACTGCTGTGCACCTCAATAAACCGAATGGTAATTAGTCTTTTGATTTTTCCGTGAGGTTTGCCTTATGCAAAGAAAGACAGCATAGACGTTTTTTCCTCCCTATAAGTGGGGGGGGACCGAATGAGGTGAATTTAAATCTGGGTGGGACGAGTCCCACCCTCTATCTGCGCCTGTGGTCATGCGCCATGTTGTTGTAACTTTTTTTGAGAGACCCGCCGCCTACTTCAGCGCAGAATAGTGACGTTTGTGGCTTGTTGATGACGTGTAAGTCGGATGAATGCGACCTGGCGGTTCAGACTGAAGTCGCATATGAAAAGAGCAGATAGGAATCGGAATTAGGACCACATATCCAAACGGCCTGGGTCGGATTTGAAAAAATCGGATCTGTGTCGTTCATATTGTCAATAAAAGATCGGATACAGGTCACATATGGGCGAAAAGATCGGATTTGAGTCACTTCAGCCTGCAGTGTGAACGTAGCCTCTGATACACTGATAAACTATATACAATAACACCGTCCAACAGCAACCCCCCGAGGTGACGGACGGTGCTCTGTACCCTCAGCCCCCGCGAGTTTATCCTGGAGCGTCTTCAGCACTGCCACTGATAGAACTGTAAACGTGTCTCTTGGCTTTGTCTCTCAGAGAGGTGGCTGGGAGATCATGGAAAGCCTGCGGGAGCCAAAGGGCAACTTACAGAAACCAAGCAAGCAAGAAGGCTTCCTGCTGAAGAGGAGAAAGTGGCCAATGAAAGGCTGGCACAAGGTGAGGCGTTTTTTTTGGATTATTGTTTAATTTTCTTTCAATTTTGACATCGCCCTTTGTCCCTCAGTAGGTGTGACCATTTGCAGTGATTGTTTACAAACGCAGGTGCACAAACAGGAATATAATTGACCGATTGAATTACTCACCCTACTTCCTCTTCCAGGTTTCAGAAGAGCATGGAAAGAATGCGTTCTAGAATCGATAAATCAACTGAATAAACCACTTAAAAAATAGTGTGTGTGTGAGAGCGAGAGAGAACTGGGATTATTTGAACTAGGCTATGAAGCATGTGTTTAGAAAAGTTTTACCCTAAATACTGAACCATAAATAAAGATTTGTCTGTGTGGAAATGAAACTACTTCCTGGATCAGTCCAGGGGAATGGACCCGGGCACTCCGGGCCAGCTGTGGAAGTGCCCCAGGTCTTCCTTACAGTACGCCGTGACGGCTGACAGCAAGCGAGGATCTCGCGCAGTGTGAAACGGCAGCTAAAGACGAAGCTCCTTCATGATTTCTCAACAATAGGGCAAAACCTGAGAGAGCTGCATGTCCTTCCCCACTACCATCACTGCCATCTTTCTTTCCTGCTGCTGCTGTTTTTCATTCTGAAACTCTTCCTGTTCCGAGCAGCGATCGATCACGCACAGGTGGGGAGATGTTTGTATCGAAACACTGCTTTGTTAATCACGTTTGCTTTGTCTGTTTTCCGGCAGAGATATTTTCTTTTGGAAAGGGGGATCCTAATGTACGGCAAAACAGTAACTGATGTGAGTACGCACATGTTTTTTCCTCTGTGAGCACTGAAAAGTCTAAATGAGCAGTTATAGGTTTTCGACTGAGTCTCTCTCTCTCTCTACTGCTTTCTCTCGCTCTCTCTCAATCTCCACCCCTCTACCTCTCTCTCTCTCTCTCTCTCTCCACCCTCTGTCTGTCTGTCTCTCTCTCTCTCTCTCTCTCTCTCCACCCTCTGTCTCTCTCTCTCTCTCTCTCTCTCTCTCTCTCTCTCTCTCCACCCTCTGTCTGTCTGTCTGTCTCTCTCTCTCTCTCCACCCTCTGTCTGTCTCTCTCTCTCCACCCTCTGTCTGTCTGTCTCTCTCGCTACCCCTTTCTCTCTCAATCTCTGCCTCTCTCTACCCCTACCCCTCTCTCTCTACCCCTACCTCTTTCTACCTTTCTCTCTCTCTACCCCACCTTTCTCTCTCTCTCCCCACCCGCTCTGTCTCTCTCTCCACCTTCTCTTTCTCTCTCTCTACCCCACCTTTCTTTCTCTCTCTCCCCTCTCTGTCTGTCTGTCTGTCTGTCTGTCTGTCTGTCTACTGCTTTCTCTTGCTCTCTCTCAATCTCTACCCCTCTACCTCTCTCTCTACTGCTTTCTCTCGCTCTCTCTCAATCTCTACCCCTCTACCTCTCTCTTTCCACCCTCTGTCTGTCTGTCTCTCTCTCTCCACCCTCTGTCTCTCTCTCTCTCTCTCTCTCTCTCTCTCTCTCTCTCTCTCTCTCTCTCTCCACCCTCTGTCTGTCTCTCTCGCTACCCCTTTCTCTCTCAATCTCTGCCTCTCTCTACCCCTACCTCTCTCTACACCCCTCTACCTCTCTCTCTTGCTACCCCTTTCTCTCTCTACCCCTACCCCTCTCTCTCTACCCCCACCTCTCTCTCTCCCCACCTGCTCTTTCTCTCTCTCCACCTTCTCTTTCTCTCTCTCTACCCCACCTTTCTTTCTCTCCCTCTCCCCTCTGTCTGTCTTTCTCTCTCCACCCTTTCTCTGTCTGTCTGTCTGTCTCTCTCTCTCTCTCTCTGTCTCTACCCCACCTTTCTCTCTACCCCCTGTCTTCCCCTGGAATCACCGTCAGTGTAGGAGTCCTGTTTGGTTTACTTGCTATTCAAAATAATTCAACATACAGTAGGTTTCTGGTCTATATTTATATTGATATTTATTCATGTCCAATGTTCTTGTGGAAATATGCAATTTAAATTAAAGCAAATTTATTTGTATAGCGTATTTAAATGACAAGTCAATGCCATACCAAACAAAGCACACATGACGTACAACTGGACCACAGCAGACGGCGCCGTAAATATAAAAAGAAGCAGCAACTCAGGGCATGATAAGATACAAAATAAAAAAATAATGATAATGAACAGTTAAAAGCAATAGGAAAAAAGCTTTAATCTAGTTTTCAACACGGGAGGAGAAAACGCTGATGTGACATTCAGAGGGAGATTATTCCAGAGCTGAGGAGAGACGACACTAAAAGCCCAGTCCCCCACCTTTTCTGTCTGGTGTGCGGCACAACTACGAGTGGCTCAACCAGCAGAACGTGGGTTACACGCAGGAATGTAGGGGATGAGCAGTTCTGACAAGTAACCGAGTGCTCGATCATAAGCTCTGAATTTAACCAGCAGCCAGGGTAAGGATGTGAGTTCTGGAGGAATAGACTCGGATTTGCGAGTACCTGTCCCACATCTGGCTGCTGCATTCTGAACAAGCTGCATCAAGCCAGATGTGTGACAGGTACTATAATCAAGTCTCAAATTGAAATTGAAGACTCTAAGTCCTCTGCACTTAAACAGAGCTTGACTTTTACCGAAACCCTGAGTTGATAAGGTTTTTTTTTTTTAATGATCTGGCTTACTTGCTTATCAAATTTCCATCAATAACCACTCCCAGGCCTTTCACCAGGGCTTTACAGTCATGGATTAACAAACCAGGTATTGCACTGAAGCTGTCAAATAAACCAGGACCAATAAAAAGGACCTGTTTTGTCTTGGTTAAAGTCTACATTTTCAGCCATCCAGTGTTTAAGGTCAGTAAAGCTGAGGTCTCACATGGCCGGTGGATCCGTGAGAACTGTGGCTGAGGCTACCATGGCCATTCTGCCGGATTTTGGAGGTGATCAATCGCATATGTTTGGGTGGAGTAAATATGTAAATGAATCCACAGTAGCCACAATGGAAGATGCTGGTAAAACCAATGGCGGCAGTGACGTACGGCCTCACAGCAATGACGGCAGTGTGTATGGTTTTCATAGCTGCAGTACGGCATAGCCACAGCAAGATGAAATAAGCCACGCCCCCTAGGCAAACGCTTCACTTTTTGCAGAACGTTGTTCTGTCAACATTTTGAGCTTGATGGTTGCAACAGAATGCCACAGTAACCCTGGGTAGCCCACGTGTGCCTCATGGATGCGGCGGATGAATTCATACGGTACTTGACCCACAACGATTTTCAACACAACCAAACTTTCCAGGGATGAAAGTTTGACGGTCTTGCAGGTTGTCAAGTTATCTCCCCCATTTTCACATGTTCCGGGCCCTTCTATTGGAACATGTGTCGGTTGATCCCCAGAAGGCCCAAAATCATCATCTGGCATCTACCATGAAGTGATTCTGGCTATGTGAGACCAAGGCATAAGACAATTTAATAACACGTCAGTAGATTTATTGCTGACAGGCAAATCAATCTAGGTGGCAGTAGCATAGCAATATAAAGATATGTTATGCATGCTGAAAATTTGACCTAACGGAAGAAAAGTGGGGGGGACTCAGAATAAACCCCTGTGGGACCTCACAATTTACATGGGCTCTTGAAGGCATCACAAGATCATTACCAACACAAAGTCCTGTCACTAAGATGACACTTGAACCAGTCCAGCACATGGACCCTTAAACCCACTGCCTTCTCCAGTTGGGACAAAACAGAAATGTGCTGCGGTGATTGTTTGGCGTCGGTTTGTTCTGGATGTAATGCAGGTCACTGGAAGGAAGTGTCGAATCCTTTAGGAAAATTTTGCTCTTGTGATAAATAATTTAAACGTGGATATAGAAGAGAATGTTCTGTGGAGTTAGGGAGCGATTTAAATGAATGTTTGAGCCGTTTCCTGTCTGTCTGTGTTTGCGTTAAGCTGAAAAAGGGGAAACTCCGCGGACGCATCGACATTGGCCTGTCCGTCATGTCCATCAAGAAGAAGACCATGTGCATCGATCTGGACGCAGATGACAGCATTTATCACTTAAAGGTAGCCACGTGTACTGCCACGCATAATGAAACCATGGGCCATAAAGATGGTGTTAAAGTAACACAGCGGCTTTTATCCTCTTTGTTTTGGTAGATAAAGTCGCAGGACCAGTTTGACGAATGGGTATCGCAGCTCCGGAATCACCGCGTGTTCCGGCAGAATGAGATCATAATGGATCCTCAAGAGCGCCATCTACACTCCGACTCAGCCTCACTCAGAAGGGTACGTGTTTTCTCTCTCTCTCTCTCTCTCTCTCTCTCTCTCTCTCTCTCTCTCTCTCTCTCTCTGCCCGTCCCAGTGCTGCTGGTTCTGCAGTCAGTACCTGCCTGAGGACTGTTTCACTAACGGGTAAAGACTACAGCGTCCAACACCGAGCTGCATGCTGATGATCATCAGAACGTGGTGGGAGTCTGGTGATTTAGTGTTTTAGTGATTGAAGAACAAAGCATCATACTTTTATAGTTAATGTATATACACTTTCCTGGAATGGAAAATGTAAATGTTTTCAGTTATCAGCTATTTTTTCTCACTTGCAGTCCATAATGCTAGTTTGTGTTTACGTTAATGAGCAGCGTTGTTCCTGAACAGCTCTATAAACACAATCCGTACTGAATGTTCAGCTTCCTGTAATGAATGAAGTAGGTGTGTTTTCATCACTCAGAGAGCCAGATGTGGATGAACCACCTTCATACCGTAAAACTGTATGTAATGCTAGCTAACTCGCACGATGCTAATGATGCTTAAACATTAACATTGAAGCTTAAATTCTCATGTGATCTGTTCCAAAGGAAAAACAAGAGAGCGACTGCATTCTCAACCACTGGCTGAATTTTAATTTTGCATCTTTATACTGTTCTAACTTTGTCGTTGAGGCAGATGAATGGGTAAGCGCACTACAAATTAACGTCATGCAGGGCTCGAAATTTGCGGTGGTCCGGTCGCCGAGGCGACTTAATTTGTCATTTGGCGGGTAATTCCTGTCACTAGGCAGCCCGGCTGGCTAGTTGAAAATAAAAATATATATGAAGCGAAGATTCAGACACACCGTCAACTAAAGCCGCCACATATTAAGCGTGTGCCGTGTCTGTGTTAATCGATGTGTTTATCGGCAGGACGGAAAATACCGAAGAATTCCGAATCATATCGTGTACGAGTCAGGCTGTCGGGTTTTTCACTACTGCGCATGCATATAACACATCTCGTTGAATATCGCGGTAATCATGTGTAGTACTGGACCAGGTGGGTGGAGCACAGAAGCACGGCAGGCCAGAACTGAGTTCTCAATGAACTATTTATTGCTAACTTTTCAGTCTTTTATCGCTTCCCAGCCGCGCGCGCACACATGTTCTGGTTGGGGAGAGAGAGAGTGAGCTCCCTTTCTCTGCTCTCCTCTCTTTTTAAAGGGCGTGGTCACTGAGGAAGATACACAAACACAGGTTAATCCCCATCAGGTGCGATGATTCCACCACTTACCTTCCCTGACTCCGTCCTCCATTCACAGACTGACGCTTGGCCACGCCCCCGCTGCCACATCACGTTATCAAATTCAATAGATGTGGCCACATTATCGCCCATTTAAACACGTGTGTTTTTGTTGTTGTTTACATCTACATCTGCCAAAGCTACGCTGCGATGTGGAATTTTCTGAAAGGTGTACAGAAACCGCCAGAGACGGGGACAAAGCGACCTCGGTCTGAAGAGGAGAAACGACAAAGGACTTGTAAGCAAACGTGGGAGCAGGGTCGGCCTCGGCTGCGATACGATTTTAATGGAATAATTAATTTTTTTCAAGTTGATTCCTCGTCAGTATGAAGCTCCGAATGCTTTCTCTCTCATAAATGGTTAAATACAGAAAGCATGTTGGACGTATTTTGGGTGCTATAGTCATGATAGTCAGGATATTTGCTTTCAATACTCACACACCAAGTTTTCCAATATATTATTATTTGTTGGTATTATATTATGGTGCTCTGTGTTGTTGTTATTGTTATAATAATAATAATAAGTTCAACTTATATAGCGCCTTTCAAGAAACCCAAGGACGCTTTACAATTATAGACAAAGAAAAAAATAATAACAATAAAAAATAATAAATAAATAATAAAAAGTCCACCAAGTAGGAGTCAGGATGTAATTCCAGTGGTGTAGCAGCCACAGTCCCACCAAAAGGCGCATGAAAACGAGTCCCACATCTCCAGCACCGCCGCCGCGACGCCGTCAGCTACATCGCTCAAACACCACGCCGTGGATCCACAAAGCGAGCAGAGAAGCTCCGCCACGCAGAACGCTGGTGTGTCCCAAACTGCCTGCACAGCCGCCGCGACGCCACCGAGCAGCATCGCTCGGAACATCACGCCAAGCGTTAAAGCGCAGAGCGCTGGACAACCACGATGTTAAATGAGCAACAGGCTCACTGCAGTCCACAGCTGGAAGCGCAGACATCACCCACAGTGAACCAAGGCCTGGAGGGAACCGATGCCCAAAACTGGGTCCGGAGCTACACCACAACCGGCGGACAAAGCACTCAAACAAACATCAAACTACACAAACACACAGAAAAAATAAATAAATAAAATGAAAATTGAAAAAGAAAGAAAAAAAAAAAAAAGCTCTGGTGAGAAGCGGCAGCCAGAATGCGCACGACGTACTCTCAACCGGAAACGGAAACACAAAAAAAAGCTAACTTTGTTAACTTAGTGTTGTTCTCATTTATGTATTTAACAACAGTATCAAAATACTCGGGTCTTGAAATAAATGCACATTAGTCATGAACAATGGTAACGACTCTCTTTTGTGTTATTTTTGACAGAAGTAAAATTCACACATGAGCAAATTTTGGCGAGTTGATTTTCTGTTTGGCGAGTTACTTTGGAAGGGAACTAGTCCGGCTGGCTGGTGAAAAATATATGAATTTCTAGGCCTGCATGATATTCCTTGCTAATCCTAACCCTAGTTAGCATGCTAGCTCTTGTTAAACTCGACGAGCCACCATAGTTATGGGGGTGGAGCTTTGTGTACACGTGCAGGAAGGGGTGGCATGCTCAGAGTGTAAAAAAAAAAGTCATTAAATGTTGTTGAACTCCACCTGCTTAACATCTAACAATCTAATCTTGTCTAAATCTCCTTTAACAGCCAGCTTTACCTGTTCCTTTACCTGTTCCTTTACCTGTTCCTTTACCTGTTCCTTTACCTGAATGTTACAAAGTGCTGACACTGGAGACCCCTTCCATAAACAATCAACAGCTCTTTACAGAAAGCTTCACCATATCAACAACTATTCTGTTAATGTGTTTTTCAATCCATTTATTACTAAGTTTAGAATATGTGCGCGTCCTCTGTGACGTAGCTGTTACCCTGGAAACAGTAATGTATACAAACAAGTGCTTCACTCTCAGTGCTGTACTGTTTTAGAAAATGAATCAACGTTTTCTGGATCGTTAGATTTGAGAATTCAGCAGTAGTGTTGTCTAAATGATAATGTGGTACATTGACATTAGGGAGTTTAAATCCCTCGTGGTTCGGGCTGAAGTGGGAATATCTGTGCTGGGATTTTCAGCCTGACTCTGCAGTTGAAGACAAAAATCACACGTCCATCACAGTTATCAGTTATTTGGTTGTGACCTGCGATCTGCAGTTACCAGCCTACGTTCCTGTCTGCCTCAGGAGCAGAAAAAATATCCTTAAAGATTCACAAAACCTCAAAATAAACTCCTTTATACTGACACGATGTCCATACAGAACATGTTCGAGTGTTCGTATTTGTACCTGTATACTGTGTACAGCTTTTATTTTAAAAGAAAAGCAAACAGTGTCCCTGTGTGCTGCCATCTTACTCTCTCTGAGGTTCAAATATCGCACTCTGAGCATAAATTACGTGAGAGCTTTTGAGATTGTGACGTCACTTGACATGATTTACCGAGGCTGAGATCTTAGTGGATTCATCGCTTCTACGTTGTTGTAAATAATCCTGAAGATGATTGATAAAAATACGGGGAAAATTTTAATTTAATGTGATGTGGTTTTGTTTGTTTTTATTCACTGAGAAAAGCGATCTTTTTAGACAGCAAGAATCGCGTTGCTGTGACAACGGACATTGTTTACTACTACCTGTGTCGGTACTGCGTATGCGTTATCTAGCCAACTGAGATTTGCGCTTCATAAAAGTGAAGTCTGCTGATTTGGCGGATTTTCTTGCCAGTAAAAATCACATGGTTACAGAACACTTCTGATTAGAGTTTCAGAATTACAAGCCTTTGTCTCTCTCTCTCTCACTCACACACACACACACACACACACACACACATTACAGCACAGTGAAGTTCTTTCTCTGCATTTAACCCTGCTGAAGCAGTGAACACAGAGAGAGAGAGAGAGAGAGAGAGAGAGAGCAGTGGCGCCTGGGGATTTTTTTAGAATTAGAAGCCTTTATTTGATGGCTCTGTGTAACGAAGGTAAACTGGTTACATCACCAGTGGATATCCGGTTTTGGTGCAAATGGTTATGTCCAGTTAAGCCTATTTTTAACAATATAACTTCTAAAATGGATAAATTGTTGTTGTAAAGTTTTATTTTTCATTTAAGCATGTGGAGGGCGCATCACGGCTCATGCCATGATCGGCAAATGGCGTTGGGTTTTGTTTGACTTTAACTCAAGCTCACTTTGAATGAATAATGGGAAGTGTACGTTGTTCTCTTTTTACTCAGACATGCACGACTCCAAACTCCTCCTCGATTTGAAGAAAATGCCTTTTCTCTAGGCATAGCATTACTACTGTTCTACTGAGGGCTTGTTTCTATTTGTGACCTAATTTCTTGAATCACAAGCCTATTGTTGGAGGATCTTTTCCATATAATCCGAGACAGAGATCTGACAGTCTGTTACAGATCATTTCTCAGATTTTATAAGGATCATCTCATGCAGTGTGGAATAATAATCTTAAAGCTGGTTAAAACCGCACAGTCTAAAACAGGCTTTAGTCATCCCTTATTCCTCTCTCTCTCTCTCTCTCTCTCTCTCTCTCTCTCTCTCTCTCTCTCTCTCCAGCGAGCTGTTCTCTCTAAACAACATTCTATCCTGTCAAAGAACAGTTGCCTACAGCTCTCTGAAGACATGAAGAAATGCTGTAGAGGTACAAGCAGCACAAAGCGCTGTGGACCTTATTACACATTCTCCGTCTTTTATGTTTTGTTCTGTACCTTTGACCTGTTCTTATTTCCTTCCATAGATCTGTCCGAGTGTGAATCATCTCTGCTAGAACTCAATCTGCTCTTGAAGAACATGGAAGTACTGCATCGCACGTTTTCTGCCCCTGCTATAAACATGATGCAGGTTGTGTGTGTGTGTGTGTGTGTGAGTGAGAGACTACTCCAACGTCCCCCAGCTCTGTTTAGAGGTGTTTGCTGTCTAACGCTGTCTCGCTGTGCTTTCATCCTGACAGACTGAAGGTTCCAAGAAAGAAAAGAAAGGAGCAAGGAGATGGAAGTCCAAAAATCAGAGGAAAAATAGCAAGAGCGGCATGCAGGTAAATAAACCCAGAGACCGTTGGAGTTAGCTGGTGCTGCTGTGTGATGGTTTGTTTTCATAATTGTGACTGTAACCGTAATCTGACCAAGCGATCTCTCTCATTAACTCAGGCTTCTGGCTCAATTTCACCGACTCCTCTGCATGTTTCAAGCCCAAACCTGACATATTGTGAACCTTGCTGTCCGGAGTCACCCTTCGACACGCCAGACTCGCCCGTTGATGCCTCGCGGTTACAGGAGGACTTCTGTCATTTGGCCAGTAATGGTGAGTCCTGCAGTTAAAAAAAAAAAAAACCAGCAACAAGATCATTTACAGATATTTTTTTTCCCCCTATTTAACTAAACTAGTGGTAGTAAGTACATTACATTTACAACCCCGATTCCAAAAAAGTTGGGACAAAGTACAAATTGTAAATAAAAACGGAATGCAATAATTTACAAATCTCAAAAACTGATATTGTATTCACAATAGAACATAGACAACATATCAAATGTCGAAAGTGAGACATTTTGAAATTTCATGCCAAATATTGGCTCATTTGAAATTTCATGACAGCAACACATCTCAAAAAAGTTGGGACAGGGGCAATAAGAGGCTGGAAAAGTTAAAGGTACAAAAAAGGAACAGCTGGAGGACCAAATTGCAACTCATTAGGTCAATTGGCAATAGGTCATTAACATGACTGGGTATAAAAAGAGCATCTTGGAGTGGCAGCGGCTCTCAGAAGTAAAGATGGGAAGAGGATCACCAATCCCCCTAATTCTGCACCGACAAATAGTGGAGCAATATCAGAAAGGAGTTCGACAGTGTAAAATTGCAAAGAGTTTGAACATATCATCATCTACAGTGCATAATATCATCAAAAGATTCAGAGAATCTGGAAGAATCTCTGTGCGTAAGGGTCAAGGCCGGAAAACCGTACTGGGTGCCCGTGATCTTCGGGCCCTTAGACGGCACTGCATCACATACAGGCATGCTTCTGTATTGGAAATCACAAAATGGGCTCAGGAATATTTCCAGAGAACATTATCTGTGAACACAATTCACCGTGCCATCCGCCGTCGCCAGCTAAAACTCTATAGTTCAAAGAAGAAGCCGTATCTAAACACGATCCAGAAGCGCAGACGTCTTCTCTGGGCCAAGGCTCATTTAAAATGGACTGTGGCAAAGTGGAAAACTGTTCTGTGGTCAGACGAATCAAAATTTGAAGTTCTTTATGGAAATCAGGGACGCCGTGTCATTCGGACTAAAGAGGAGAAGGACGACCCGAGTTGTTATCAGCGCTCAGTTCAGAAGCCTGCATCTCTGATGGTATGGGGTTGCATTAGTGCGTGTGGCATGGGCAGCTTGCACATCTGGAAAGACCCCATCAATGCTGAAAGGTATATCCAGGTTCTAGAGCAACATGTGCTCCCATCCAGACGACGTCTCTTTCAGGGAAGACCTTGCATTTTCCAACATGACAATGCCAAACCACATACTGCATCAATTACAGCATCATGGCTGCGTAGAAGAAGGGTCCGGGTACTGAACTGGCCAGCCTGCAGTCCAGATCTTTCACCCATAGAAAACATTTGGCGCATCATAAAACGGAAGATACGACAAAAAAGACCTAAGACAGTTGAGCAACTAGAATCCTACATTAGACAAGAATGGGTTAACATTCCTATCCCTAAACTTGAGCAACTTGTCTCCTCAGTCCCCAGACGTTTACAGACTGTTGTAAAGAGAAAAGGGGATGTCTCACAGTGGTAAACATGGCCTTGTCCCAACTTTTTTGAGATGTGTTGTTGTCATGAAATTTAAAATCACCTAATTTTTCTCTTTAAATGATACATTTTCTCAGTTTAAACATTTGATATGTCATCTATGTTCTATTCTGAATAAAATATGGAATTTTGAAACTTCCACATCATTGCATTCCGTTTTTATTTACAATTTGTACTTTGTCCCAACTTTTTTGGAATCGGGGTTGTAATTTCAGTCTTTCAGTCCCTCCCTCGGTCACATTCTCTGTCTCTCCTTTTAGTGTGTGCCACCTTGAAATCTACATACACCTCTCTGTGTACAGAGAGAGACCGAGTTAGATGCACTCTGGAATTAAAGAGCATTCCTGATGAGGTGTGTGAGATGATGATACTGAGATGTCTACAATACTATAATGCTTAGCTTTCACACACAGCGGGGTGTAACACAAACCCGCACTGTAACACCACTGCGTGATTTACTAGTGATTTGTGACGTATGAGTTTCTGGGTTGAGCAGTGAATCCAGTTTTTTCCTGCCTTTACGTTTCATATGATCCTCCAGGACAAGGCTGAAGGACCTCAACACCTCCTGCAGCAGGTGTCCAATGAAATGCGAGGCTCAATCCCTGAGTCACTGTCAGAGTTTTTTGATGCGAAGGAGTACCTGCTTTCTTCCAGCTCCTCTGAGAATGAGGTCAGGGGACGGCGGAGTCGCCACATACATATTAAAAATCTGCAATGCGAGGATGTCGCCTGCCACGTGTCTGAATTTTGTGTGTACAATTAGGCCTCTGATAATGACTCCTGCTTAAGTGATGTGAGTGATGTTTCAGTGGAGCTCTGCAGCAGTGAGGGAGGGATTGAGAAGGACATCACAGGTACGTCATCCACACACACACACGTTACCAACATGTCTCTATGATTTTATTTAATATTTTTGTTTATTCTTGCATGATATATATACGCACACAGCTCTGTGCAAAAGTCTTGGGCACGTGTAAAGAAATGCTGTCGATCAAAAATCACTTAAAAATAATGAAATGTTTCAGCATTAAAATAAATACTATAAACAGTAATCAGTGAGCCATAATGAATGAAATAAAGTCAGTATTTGGTGTGAGACAACCCTTTGGTTTAAAAAAATATCTCCGTCTGAGGTCCAGTGAGGTCAGTTTTATGCGGAAATGATCTGTAGGTTTTGCTGAGCATCTTCCAGAACCAGCCACAGTTCTTCTGGACACTTTGGCTGTCACGCTCACTTCATTTTACACCAAAACCCAGCAGCCTTCATTGTGTTTTCTTTTTTCATCTGAAAAGTGTCTCTTATGGAATATGCTGCTCAGATACAAACTTTTTTTTTCTGTAACATTTAATTTTGTTGGCGGCACGGTGGTGTAGTGGTTAGTGCTGTCGCCTCACAGCAAGAAGGTCCGGGTTCGAGCCCCGGGGCCGGCGAGGGCCTTTCTGTGTGGAGTTTGCATGTTCTCCCCGTGTCCGCGTGGGTTTCCTCCGGGTGCTCCGGTTTCCCCCACAGTCCAAAGACATGCAGGTTAGGTTAACTGGTGACTCTAAATTGAGCGTAGGTGTGAATGTGAGTGTGAATGGTTGTCTGTGTCTATGTGTCAGCCCTGTGATGACCTGGCGACTTGTCCAGGGTGAACCCCGCCTTTCGCCCGTAGTCAGCTGGGATAGGCTCCAGCTCGCCTGCGACCCTGTAGAACAGGATAAAGCGGCTACAGATAATGAGATGAGATTTAATTTTGTGCTGGAAAACAAATGTTTGGACTCTAAAATGTTTTAGTACTGACTCGCTGGTGGTCTAGTGCTAGGATTTGGCACCTTCACTGTTGCGGCCCGGGTTCAAGTCTCGGTGTGAAGAAAAAGGAAAGGAAGCTTTTGGGCGGCACAGTGGTGGTGTGGTTAGCGCTGTTGCCTCGCAGCAAGAAGGTTCTGGGTTTGAGCTCAGTGGCTGATGGGGGCCGTTCCGTGTGGAGTTTGTTTTCCCCATGTCTGCGTGGGTTTCCCCCTACAGTTCAAAGTCATGCCGTTAGGTTAACATGGGCAACCATGGGCTGAGGTTGGGCTGAAGTGCCCATGAGCAAGGCACCTCACCCCCAACTGCTCCCCGGGTGCTGCACACTGCTCTGGGTACGTGTGTGTGTTCACTGCTTCAGATGGGTTAAATGCACAGGTTAAATTTCACTGTGTGCTTAAGTCTGTGTTTGAGTGTACATGTGACAGACAAAGCAGGGATGCAAATTTTCCGCCGATCGGTGGATTTCCGACTTTTTCAGACCAAAATGATCGTTTTTGAGATCGATGTAAATCCGTTGAGAAATTTTCGGGGTGTATGGTTAACGATCTGTGCTCACCTTGTAACGTCTTGATTCTCGGTGGCTCCGGGTTAACACACTCGAGTCTTTCGACATGTCGTAATTAACATTCACTTTTGCGACAATGTTCGACTTATTTGCGGTAGAATGTTCGGGAAATCCCATCGCGTGCAGCGTATAAACACAAGTGCGCATGCTCTCCATGCATGGCTTGCAATCGCCGTTCACCGACCGTACACACTGTTTGACGGTACGCATTGGTAACATCGGAAAGACGCAGGCGGGATATTTTAGCGTATCGACAATGGCAAAAGTCCTCGATTAGAAAGAAGAGGATCGAGCGAGGGAGATTGATAAAGGTGCAGGGATAAAGAACTGTTTTCGATGGGCTTGGTTAGAAAGAACACTGAATGTCGAGATCGACGAGCAGACTGTCACAACGAAGCTCGGCGATCACGTACGGAAACTAGACGTCCCAGGAAAAGTACTTTGCTCATTGTGTTCTGACATGATAAACTCCGCTAGTAGAGGGGCGAGGACTATCCAACTTCACATACACACCAAAAACACACAGGCAGGGCCAAAATTATTCTGCCTGTTCAGTGATTCATTATATTTATAATGTATATCACACGAATCAATGCCATGGTGAATCAGAGTATCATATCTATATTTCTGATAAAATTTTAGGTATGATGCCGTGTATAACTCTCCTACTTATTGCTCATTTCATAGGGGGACGGCTGGGGGGGGGGATTGCTGGCGTGTGCCGCGCGGGAGCGTCTGTCCAAATTTTTTAGGCCGAGATGAACTTATAGTTTTTGATTAAAAAAAAAAAAAGTCCAATCTGTAATGCCCATTGTACACGCCTGTTCTTTAACTCAAACTCACCATCTCGATCTTCAGATTGGCCGTATGGTATCTGTATTACATCACACAACATCCTGTCCAGATAAAACCTCGTTAGTGCACACAGCAGTTGAAAGGGAAGTGATGAGTGATGCTGAATGTTGCCTGCTTAATATGCAAGAGCTCCTGCTACCATGACAACATCAGAAGAAAGCTTCAGAGAATTATATGACGGAACTTTTTTCTGGTTTGCACTTCATTGTAAAGGATTAGAGTATTCAAAGACATGAATAGCTAAAATGCAGAAATATAATACTGTAGAGCTCGTTTATATTAAAAGGTGCATTGATTTTTTTTTTTAAATCATTAATGTGAATTGATTAAAAACAAGTCTCTTATACCATATTAATCATTTTCACCTGGGAGTCACCAAGAAGGGGAATTTATTTCCAAATACATTGCAACTTTTTGCTGATAAAATTAATGGTTTTGGGGTTAAAAAAAAAAATAGCCAAAAATCATTAGCTCCCGCCCCCTGGGCCCCCACCGGGGCTCCGCCCCTGGGCCCTGCTGGGTGCCTGCAGCCCCCAAACCCCCGGCTTTTTTCAGACTTTTTAAATATTTTTCATTCTCATCCCTGATAATGGCTTCTTGGCTTGGCTTCGATAATGTAGAAGTCATAAGATAGAAATCTATAACAGAATTTGTGTGTGTGGGGGGAACCCAAAACAAAACAGGGGGCCTAAGACTTTTTCACAGTACTGTGTGTGTGTGTGTGCATTTTATATAAAACAATCGTGTGTGTGCGCGGACACATGTCCAGATGGAAGCAAGGCACAACGCCGTTTAAGGCTGCCGAGTACGTGTGTCAGCGGGGGTGTGGATATGTGGAGCATTCTCTCTGCGAACATCGGGAAGGACCTCTCCAAGGTGTCCATGCCAGTGCAGCTCAATGAGCCGGTCAACACGCTGCAGAGACTCTGCGAGGAGCTGGAGTACTGCCACCTGCTGGACACAGCTGCACACACACAGGACCCACATATGCGTATGGTGAGAGCAAAACAGATCTACACTCACTGGTCACTTTATCAGGCCCACCATACTAATACTGGATCACGCCCATCTGCCCAGGTACGAGGTGTTGTACATTCCGAGATGTTTTCTGCTCACCCCAATTATATAGAGTTATTTGAGTTACCTTCCTGTCAGGGCAAACCAGTCTAGCCACTCTTCTCATCAACACTGCCACCCTGTACGTGTGTACACACACACATATTTCTAGAGTTTACACAGAATGATGTGGGGGTAGATCCTGTGAGCCTCAGTTCTGCAGTCTGAAACACCTGGCTGATGAGAGATCTGAGGAGAATGATCAGACCGGTCTGAGCTGACAGCAAGTCAAATAATAGTAACTCAGATAATCACTCTTTCCAACCGTGGTGAGCAGAAAAGCATCTCAGAACGCAGTGTTCCTCAAATGTAGAAAATATGACCTGAGAGATATATAATAATATTGATGCGAGAAACAAAGCTGAAATCAGAGTCGATTGTTCCCCTCTGGATTTCTCATGTGTTTTGTGTGTGTAGGTGTACGTTGCAGCATTTGCAGTGTCGATGTATGCATGTACGTTTACCAGGGCAGGGAAAAAACCCTTTAACCCTGTACTGGGAGAGACGTACGAGTGTGAGCATCCAGACAAGGGCTTCTGCTTCATCGCGGAGCAGGTACAGCACTCACAGCCCATCCGTACATGTGGAATTCTTTCGCTTTTCCTCCCTGCACATAAACTCACTCATGCTCTGCATTTACCTGTTCTTCAGGTAAGCCACCACCCTCCTGTGTCTGCATGCCACTGTGAGTCCAAAAACTTCACACTTTGGCAGGGTGAGAAGAATTCTCTCTCTTACACACACACACGTACACGCGCATATATATATATCTCAGTGTTCTCTCCAGGATCAAAATAAAGCCCTGACTTTTGGGGGGCCCGAAGGGCCACGTGCCGTGGCACAGATGTACAAAGGGAGAGTATGAGCGGGGGGTTTGAATAAAGGGAGCCCATCTGGTGACTTTTAGGGGCTTTTACTGTTAACATGGTTGAACATAGCGGTCAACCCCAAAATGAAAATAGAAGTGCGAAAGCCGGGGTCCAGGGGCTGCAGGTCCAGGGCAACACCCTGTTGGGGTTGGGGGGGGACCCTCAGCCGAAAACGATTTTGCCAACTTTAAGAGGGGATTGATGGCCTTAGGATGACTATTTACTTTTCACCTTCTTCTTTTTACTATTAATGGGGGAAAAACAACCAAAAAAAAGTCTTCATGTGGACACCACCTGGATTAACAAAACGATGGCGATAACAATAACACACTTCAACATGATCATGAAGTGAAAGCTGTGCAATAACCACATTTCAGAAAGATTTCACCACACGCCTACGTCTGCACGTCACTTCATAGGAAAACAGGAAACACTATTTGTTTTGCCACCGAGTCATTTCTACATCGGGGTTTTGACGCAGTAAAAGTGTTTGTAATTTACTGAAGCAGAGTTTGAGGTTTATTTTGCCCTTTAGTAAATGAAAGCGTAACATTATAACATTAAATAAATTATTAGAAAGATAATATTAAAGGAATATAAAAATTAGTGAATTACTCAAAGTAATGCCATCACCAACAATCCCAAAACCATGATGACAATGATATATTAACAACTTCCAATGATATAGTTATAGATTCATACATTTACGCGCTTATTTTTTTATTTCCCGTCTCCGACACAGACTCGCTCGGCTCCTACTGTAACAGTAATAAACATAAACACGCCAAACCCAGCATGCAGAGTTCCTGTTGGGAAAATATTTGGCTTTACGTTTATGAGAACATACAGTGAGAGTAAAAAGTATTTGATCCCTTGCTGATTTTGTTGGTTTGCCCACTAATAAAGACATGATCATTCTATACTTTTAATGGTAGATGTATTCTAACATGGAGAGACAGAATATCAAAACGAAAATCCAGAAAATAACTTTAAAGAATATATATTAATTGATTTGTATTTCATTGAGGTAAATAAGTATTTGATCCCTCTAGCCAAAAGCACTTAATACTTGGTGGCAAAGCCTTTGTTTGCAAGCACAGCGGACAGACGTTTGTTGTAGTTAAAGGTCCCATGGCATGAAATTTTCACTTTCTGAGGTTTTTTAACGTTAAAATGAGTTCCTCTGACCTTAAGTCACCCCAGTGGCTAGAAATTTCATAATGTGTAAACCAAACTATGCCCAACATTTGAGAATGGCGCGTCAAAACGGCGTGTTGATAAACTCTTCCCTTTACTACGTCAGCAAGGGAGATGATCCCCACGCCCCCCCTCTGGATTCCCACCCACTGTATGGATTGCCCCGCCCAACTCAAAAGTTGCTGTTTGTCCTACCAAGCCTACTGCGCATGCGCAGAACACATGACTACATTTTGTAGTGAGGAGCCCATAGAAGACACAACATGGAAGTTGCGCTGTACATGGATGTGACAACACAGAAAGGAGTCTGTTTTTACTGCCGACGGGAGAGCCCCTGAAGACGAAAAAGTGAAAATTTCATGCCATGGTACCTTTAACTACAACAAACGTCTGTCCACTGTGCTTGCAAACAAAGGCTTTGCCACCAAGTATTAAGTGCTTTTGGCTAGAGGGATCAAATACTTATTTCCCTCAATGAAATACAAATCAATTAATATATATTCTTTAAAGTTATTTTCTGGATTTTCGTTTTGATATTCTGTCTCTCCATGTTAGAATACATCTACCATTAAAAGTATAGAATGATCATGTCTTTATTAGTGGGCAAACCAACAAAATTGGCAAGGGATCAAATACTTTTTACTCTCACTGTATCTGTGGAGCAGTTCAAAGTAAGCTTTATTTTACTTTAACTGCGCAACTTTACAAATAGATCGAGTTGAACTTGGATTAACTGAAACAAGGCACATTTAACTTTTTCCAGACGTGATAAAATGTAAAAATCTCCCTTCTCACTGACCGAAGTCTGTGCTGCAATCGCGGTCGAGAGTGATCCTGATGACCATCTCGCTTTTTCAAGATCCTTGTGAGACTTTCTTTGCGTGTGAAGTTCAACATCTGGAAGGCCTCTGTGTTTACAGCTGATCCCCCTGTTGCAATCAGTGCATCGGAAATCTGAATCGGAAATCCGAATCAGCGATAACGCATGGACAGATTTTGGTCCAGCTGGACTTAAACTTCGTATCATACTCAGGGCCGCGTTAACCCTTGCCGAGGCCCTGGGCAGACACCCCCCCCGAGGCCCCACCCCCGCCTGTTGTCAACTGCGCTCAGCAAACTCACCCCCTCAGACGTGCCTGTCTAACTAGATACAGGAACTCAAATAATGACAGTGGTACAATTAGAAATACTATTGAACGATAAAACTTTATATCCATCAACACCTATTTAATCGAGAAAAAGCAATGGTGAAATAGGCAACTGCATGGTGAAAAAATCCATCAGACATCACGGTTAACAAGTCTGGGTAACTAAAGTTTAGCCTCAAGAAGCCTTTGAATGAGTGAGTCAATGAACAACATGTCAAGAACATGACCTCGGCCTACAACAGTTTCTTTAGTATTCAGAACAAGAACATTCATTCGGTATATAACCGTTCGCTTTCATTTTGGAATCCAGGCAACTTTTAACTTGTGAAAACAAAGAGCGATAACAAAGAGAGAAAAATATCTTGCTTCTCAGAAATAAATCTCAAAATGTGAGGCTGTGTGAAACATTTCATCCTTTCACACACGTAATGTTCCAAACAGCAGCGGCACACAGCTTTGCGCATTCAGTTTGACAGCCATGGGTCAGCTTACAAGGGCACTTTCCTACTTTTCTGGAAAGCGAAGTCATTAATTAAATCATTGAACGCAAGCTGGCGTAGCGTGTGAAGACATGGTGGACAGTGATCATATTGACAAGGACGGGTGATTTATGCGACGGGACAAGGTGGGCTTCCTTACGGGTGGTGAAATGCATCAAAAATGTTATCAATATGATCAAAACTTCTGAAAATATCGTTTCATATTTTCCGATCTCGCTACCTCCGAGGCCCCCTAGTGGCCGAGGCCCTGGGCAGCTGCCCATGAAGCCCGTTAGGATAATGCGTCATACTTAGCTGCACCTTGATACTTGGAAATGTTCTGTTTTTACGGTAGAACTTGGAGGGCCGTCTGATCCAGAATCACTGTCACTCATTTTCACCAGGTGCGTCTTTCCCGCCGGTAACGTGGAAGTGATGAAGACAAAGTAAAACGCGATTTCATTGGTTGACTGCAGGAAGTCGACCAATCATGAGCGTCCTGTCACTGTGTAATTCAGTGCAAAGAATCGTGAGTCTCGCAGCAAAGTCGTGAGAGTTGACAGGACAGTTTTCAGCAAGTGTTGGAGGAAAAAAAAAAAAAGCGCGTCGGCATGAAATTAAAGCATGTCGGCCCTGACGCGAATGCACTCTGGGGGGGAGCACTGATATATAAAATCCGTTATTCCACGAAATCAAGCCATGTAGCACCGAATTGTCTATAATCTGTGTACGATGAGATTGAGTGGAATAACTGTTCCATTCTCTCCACATTCACTGGAGTTTGAGAAACGGAGCATTTTTATTTTTTGCAAATTCGATAAATAAAACTTTATACAAAACATCCGACAAAATAATTTCTGCTCAGAATGTAAACGAACTAGCGAAATGACAGGAGCAATTTGTGAAAAATGCAATAATAATTCTTCAAAAAATAAAAAAAGATACACTTTCACCATCAAATACTTTTACTCCATATTTTGCCCCGCCCTCTTCTTTAAGGTTTTTTTGGTGGTTGGCAAACCAAAGGTGCATTCCCACCACTGACTGGGCTGGAGTGTGGAACAGGAGAGATTGGGGGGAAACTATATATTCTTTTAGCTACTTCTGTTTCTTTTAAATACTTGATGATGATTTTTGGGGTTTTGTTTTCGAGTAGAGTTTTTATTTCATCCTCGGTTGGTTCAGCAAAACCATTTTGTCTTTCTCTACTCATGATATTTGAGCGAGCGTTCTAGTTGAGTTACTAAACCTTGAGTCCGAGTCGAGTCTCCAGTGTTCAAATCCAAGTCATTTAAAGAAAATTGAGTTTAGTCCACTATTGATCCAAGTCGAGTCCGAGAACGAGACTCCAGCCGCACCATGTGA
Organism: Neoarius graeffei; assembly: GCF_027579695.1. Taxonomy (NCBI): domain Eukaryota; kingdom Metazoa; phylum Chordata; class Actinopteri; order Siluriformes; family Ariidae; genus Neoarius; species Neoarius graeffei. The sequence continues at coordinate 56,707,262 of NC_083590.1, forward strand.
CGGTGGCTGTTGCTGCCTTTATGTGAAAGCGTCTCTGCTACTGTGTTGGACTAACGTTCCTGCTCGACTGCCTCTAAAGCGTATCGATAATATTGTCCAGGCTATTTAGAATGTCTAGAGACAGGAACTCCTTTTTACCCATTTTCATAAACCAACAAATTTGGTTTGTTATAAACATGAGAAATTGAACGGGATAATGGTTACTTATTGAGTTACTGGGGCGGATCTAATCAGCTCCACGCAAAACCATTAACCTTCTGAACAGCCACAGCTTCTGCCTGTGGGACTCACAGGCTCCGAGCCTTGAACAGATAACATCAAGTGTAGATTATTTAGAATTTCAGCTTTTGTGAATTTCTCCTAAAATGTAGATTTCTACTCGCATTTCTACAGTATTGTTATAAAGCCACCTGGTTGCTTCTTATTGTACAAATATTGGGTCATTCCATGCCAAATCAACAAGAGGTTATGCTCAACCATCTCAGATTTCAATGAAATTTGGAGGGCTCATAGATACTATTAAAAGAAGTTAATCCCCAAAACTTGAGCTTCCTATCACCAATAGTTTCAGAGATACAGGCATTTGAATTTTTCGATTTTTTTGTTTTTTGCTCAAAGCATACATATTTCAAAGTGTAATATAATCTTTATCATGCAAGATAGAAACCTAAAATTTTGCACAGAGAGACTCAATGTCTTGTACTACAAGCTTCAACTTAGAATTTCAATGGTCATTGTATATTAGATGGTGATTTTTAACAAGGAAATTAAAAAGACAAATTTGCATTTTTTGCATTTTTAACTCATTCTGGAAGCTTGCCTGTGGCAGTAATGCTTAAACTAAGAATGTTATTCAAATCTACACAGAAATATCTACCAATTTCAGTTTTACCAAGTCTTTAACTTACAATTTCTGTTGTATGTTAGTTTATGGCAGTCAGAATCTTTCTTTAGTCCAATTCCTATAGAACAGGGAGGAAGTTCAGCCATTTCTAGATGTCTAAGAACAAACTCATTTATACTGATCTCAAATTGAAAGCAACTACAATTAAATTCCCTAGCCAACTATTCAAAATATCCAATCCTTGCAAAGAAACACATTCAGTTAATAACATTGGTAAATTTTCTCAGTGCTCTGTATTACAATGTATTTAATATAATCCAAGCAATATAATGTTATCTGAACAAGTGTGCAGTTTACAGACTCTAAAACTATAAGATATGAGCCACCTGTTCTGGTATCAAAGGTCACCTACTGTGCTGTGTTGATATTGATAAGGCTGGCTGTTGACTGGTACACAATAGCTGGTCATTGATTGCTAATGTTACACAGTCTTAGATTAAAATCAATTTGCAAATAATTAATACTGAGCATTAATTGAAATTTTATTTAAAATTGAGGAAGAAACATGTCTCCTAACCTACTTGAGCCTTATTGAAGCATTTATTAACCCTCAAATATCAGTTATATGAAAATTATATCAAAAATTCAAATTTGGTGAAAATGGATTTTTTTTAAACCCCTGTAGTTTAAAAATACTTGAGAGACACAGAACAAAAATTTGGAAATATAAAATATGGGTCTTGGGGATTACTGAAAAAAATTTACAAGTTCCTAACTGCTATCCCACATTGGATTTCTTGCTACTGAAAATGGCATGTTTTAGAAATCGGCGAATTTCAAAACCCTATTACAGACAAACTAGGAATAGTGGAGACTTGGTAAAACTGAAACTGGTAGATATTTCTGTGTAGATTTGAATAACATTCTTAGTTTAAGCATTACTGCCACAGGCAAGCTTCCAGAATGAGTTAAAAATGCAAATTTGTCTTTTTAATTTCCTTGTTAAAATCACCATCTAATATACAATGACCATTGAAATTCTAAGTTGAAGCTTGTAGTACAAGACATTGAGTCTCTCTGTGCAAAATTTTAGGTTTCTATCTTGCATAATAAAGATTATATTACACTTTGAAATATGTATATTTTGAGCAAAATGCAAAAAAATAGAAAAATTCAAATGCCTGTATCTCTGAAACCATTGGAGATAGGAAGCTCAAGTTTTGGGGATTGACTTCTTTTAATAGTATCTCCGAGCCCTCCAAATTTCATTGAAATCTGAGATGGTCGAGCATAAATTTGTCAGATATTTGTTGATTTGGCATGGAATGACCCTGTTGTATTGTATTTTATTGTACAGTGTTAAAACACCTTTTTATTCAAATAATTAATATTATTGGATATATGGAAGGATATCCTGTATTGCATTATGTTCAGATCACAAATGAAGATGGTGACCATATTATTGAAACTCAGGATGGCCTCGATAGTCCTCGCTTTTGCATCCTGATGTTCGTTCTCAGCAGCTTCTGTACGTGAAGGCAGTACCACTTTGCCAAACTTCACGCTCTGCAATGGCAACATGGCAGATGAAGAAAGAAGTATGCTTTATAATAAACCAAATTTCATGAAAATCAGTTCAGAATTAAGCGAGTTACGGTCAGTTTTGTAGAGAAGTCTGCGTCTCTGTGATTGTTTACTAGTGGATCTTGACTGCCCCGATATGGCAGACACGTCAAATACAAACACGTGAAATGCAGTATCTAGGTTCCTATGTCTATATGAGAGAGAGAGAGAGAGAGAGAGAGACTGGTGATGTGGAGCAAGTCTAAAAAAACAAAACAAAAAACCATGACCTGCAACTACAGTACCAGTCAAAAGTTTGGGCCCCTTCTAATTCAGTGTCTCTTCTTTATTTTTATGAATTAAGTCACTTCACGTCTGAAAGTAATGATGCACGTCGTTTCTCTTTATTTTTGTTTGGTTCTTGACAAAATATGGATTATCACAGCTGTTATTAGAGTATTTTAATCATTTATTATTCACTGTTTGATCTCCAGAGGTGGACAAAGAACCCAACTTCATTACTTAAGTCAAAGTACAGATCCCGCTGGTCAGATGATACAAGTGAAAGTTTTAGGCCAAGTTTACATTAGACCGTATCGGTCTCGTTTTCTTCACGGATGCACTGTCCGTTCACATTGAAACGCCGGGAAACGGGAATCCGCCAGAGCCCACGTATTCAATCCAGTTCGTGTCTGGTCCGGTGCTGTGTAAACATTGAGGATACGCGGATACGCAGTGCTGAGCTCTAGCTGACGTCATTGGACAACGTCACTGTGACCTCCACCTTCCTGGTTCGCTGGCGTTGGGATCACACACACAGCGGCTCAGTCCCGAATCACTGCTCGTGTGCTTCACTCGCGCGCTCTGTGAGCTGCGCAGGGCCGGAGTGCGCACCCTCCAGAGGGCACTCGCTGTTCAGGGCGGAGTGATTTGGAGCGCAGGAGGAAGCGCTGAGCCGCACTGAGGTTTATTTACACATTCCATCTTTATTTACCTCCTTCAGGCGCTTAAACTCAGTGAGAACATGAACATCACAGCCAGGTGTGTTTATCTGCTGGAGAAGGTGTTCGCTTGCCATCCTTCCACTTGCAAGTGGTGAGTGACTTGCGCATGCCCGATATGCACTGGGATCATGTGACGTGCCGTCTAATTAGTCATGTGATTAGCGTTGCTGTGTGCACGCGAATCGTTTTAAAAACGTTAATCTGATGATCCGCTGATTCGAAATAATGTAAACAGGGCCTTAGTCAAATTTTTACTTAAGTTAAAGTACTGAAGTACTTGCTTTTAAAAATACTTAAGTGTTAAAAGTAGATTTTCTGGCAATTCATTGTTGTATTATTGCCACAACGCTTACAAAACCTAACGACGTTACCAAAGACAGAAATGTGAATTCACAAAATGAACGCATGCTGTGCATCATGGTGGTTTAACGTTAAGCTAGCTAGCCAGTGAAACTCCACCTGACATGCTAGCAAACTCTTTTCAGACTCGAAATCATATTGGGTAGCTAACGCTACTAGAAAAGAAAGATTTCTACATTGTTTATTTGGCACGATTATGCTAAAACATATTTCTAAAAGGACTTCAGATAAGTTAACATTATTTATTTTAGCATAACTCCATTTTTACATGCTAACTGTGTCCAAGTTAACTAGCTATGTGTTAGTGTTAGCCGTGGACAAGGTTACGGCAACTTGGCGAGCAAATCCATAGGACGTTGTTTGACTAACCGGACTGTACAGCTACGTTTGCAACATTATCGCTAGCTCTAAAAGCACAGACAACTTCGTTGCAAGCTTTCTCTTGGAATAAAATGTTTACAGACCTCAATATGGCGGCACGGTGGTGTAGTGGTTAGCACTGTCGCCTCACAGCAAGAAGGTCCGGGTTCGAGCCCCGGGGCCGGCGAGGGCCTTTCTGTGTGGAGTTTGCATGTTCTCCCCGTGTCCGCGTGGGTTTCCTCCGGGTGCTCCGGTTTCCCCCACAGTCCAAAGACATGCAGGTTAGGTTAACTGGTGACTCTAAATTGAGCGTAGGTGTGAATGTGAGTGTGAATGGTTGTCTGTGTCTATGTGTCAGCCCTGTGATGACCTGGCGACTTGTCCAGGGTGTACCCCGCCTTTCGCCCGTAGTCAGCTGGGATAGGATCCAGCTCGCCTGCGACCCTGTAGAACAGGATAAAGCGGATACAGATAATGAGATGAGATGAGACAAATCTTTAATCCTTTCAGAAAACTGGAACATGGGTTCTAGGTAAAGCCACAGGTGTGTACAATCCCCAGAAGAACCGCCTCCTTCATTCTGCCATCAACTGATCGTGTTCAAATAACGCTGCTGAGAAATCACTGATCTTGATTTTATCCAGTCTGTGGGCGTGACGTGACCCTAGTGATTACTGATCGGCTCTCAGTGTCACCTGAGAAAAAACCAATCACGTTTTAGAAAAGAAAAAAACATCCACTTTCAAAGCCGCTTCATAGTAACGAGTAACGAGGAGCTTGACAGAAATGTAGTGGAGTGAAAAGTACGATATTTTTGTCTTTCAAATGCAGTGAAGTTAAAGTCAGAAGTTTCCAAAAAAAAATAAAAAATACTCAAGTACAGATACTCAAAGTCTACTTAAGTACAGTACTCAAGTAAGTGTACTTCGTTTCTGTCCACCTTTGTTGATCTCAAACACATTAAGGCCCTGTCCACACGGCAACGGATTCAGGTGAATCAGATAAAATTGTTTATCGTTTCGGCCTGGCGTCCACACAGCACCGGCGTTTTGGGTGCCCCAAAACGATATTTTGAGAGAACGGTTTCCAGAGTGGAAAAATCTGGCAACGGCGCCGTTGCGAAGTCGTCTGGATGAGTAGAACGGATTTGTTTACGATGACATCACAATCACATGATTAGAACAAGCAGCACTCACTCATTCACGCCGGGTAGAAGAAGGGGTTTATGCGCATGCGTCCTACTACTGCTATTGTTCTGGTGTCTTCGATGGGACCGTCTTACAGCGCACGTAGAGGTGTGGCATGTGTATTGCATCGTTTTCAGCAAGCGTTGCGTTGCCATATGGACCTGATATTTTACTGATCCGTTGCCCATGTGGACGCGATATTTTTTTATTTTTTATTTTTTTATTTTTTTTTTACCCGCTAAAAACAAATCTTGTTGTCGTGTGGATGTAGCCTTAGAAGGCAAGAAGCTCATCCACCTTTTGATGAGACGCACCTGATAGCGTGCAAAGCATCAAGAGAAACGCTGGATACACTGAAGAATCTAAAATATGAAAACACATTTTTTGACACTTTTTGTTTACCACATAATTCTATAGATGTGCCAGATGTTATTTCGTAGTTTTGATGTCTTCAGTTTTGTTCTACATTGTAGAAAATGGTCAAAACACACACACTCTCTCTCTCTCTCTCTCTCTCTCTCTCTCTCTCTCTCTCTCTCTCACGGTGCTCTCCACAATTATTGCCCCTCTTGTAAAGTTTAGTAAAAATAGCTAGAAAAAAATTCACTTTTTGGTGAAGTCGCTTCATCTCGCGCTGAAAAAATGAGAAAAATCCAACCTTTTACTTGACATAAATTTATTCAAAGAAAAACAAATCCCTCCTCAAGAAATAATTATTTTCAACAAAAACACACGCCACTATTATCGGCCCCCCTGAATTTAATACTCTGTCCAACCCCCTTTGGCAGTAAAACAGCACCGAGTCTCTCCTCTAACATTCTATAAGGTTGGAGATCCTGAGCGGGGCATTGAGCCCATTCCTCTTTCCACAGTCTCTCCAGATCATCCAGGGGCCTCGACCCTCTCTTGTGCTCTCTCTCTTCTTCAGCTCCGCCCACAGGTTTTCACTGGGGTTCAGCTCAGGGGACTGAGACGTTCAGGGCAGAAGCTCGATTCTGCGCTCAGTGAACCGTTTTAGTGTTGATTTGGACAGACGCTTCGGATCATTGTCCTGCTGGAGGGTCCAGTGACGACCCGCTTTTAGTTTCCTGTCAGAGGAGCCGGATTGTGATTTAAAATGTCCTGGTGCTTCATGGAGTCCATGATGCCATGGACCCAAACAAGGTTTCAGAGCCTTTGGAGGAAAAACAGCCCCAGAACATCACAGAACCTCCACCATATTTTACAGTTGGGATCGGGTTCTGTTCGTTATAGCCGTCCTTCTGTTTCCTCCAAACCCACCGCGAGTGTTTATTGACAAAAAACTCCATTTTTGTTCCATCAGACCAGAGAACACAGCTCCAGTCAAAGTTGTCGTAGCGTTTCACAAACTTCAGGTGTTTACGTTTGGGGTTAACTGACAGAAAAGCCTTTTTTCTGGAACCTTCCAAATAATCTGTTGGTCTGGAGGTGGAGGCTGATGGGGGTTTTGGAGACTCGGAAACTCCAAGATTTTACATTTTCTTGTAATTCACCAACAGTGATCCTTAGGGAATTTTTATTTTTGGCCTCTCTTCCCCTCCTCACTGTACGTGGGGGCAAAATAAACTCGGCTCCTCTTCCGGATGAGTGTGGAACAGTTCCAGTTGGTGTCCACTTTATTATTATTATTATTATTGCCCTAACAGTAGACATGGACATTTTCAGGCGAGATGGTTTATCCCCATTCCCTGACTCATGAAGGTCAACACACTACTTCTTCCTCTTTGGGGTTGTGTCTCTCTTATCTTTCCGATTAGATTAGACTAGACTAGACTGTATAGATCCCTTTGGGAGGGTTCCCTCAGGGAAATTAAGATTCCAGCAGCATCATTACAGATAAACAGAGAAAAGAAATGGAGAAAAACTTCTAGATAAATTAAAATAAATTTTGTATTTACATAAACAAATATAAAAGAATAAGATATGGGGAAAGGGGGGAGAAGTGGGGTTAGGGTAAGTGTGTGTGGGGAAGCAAGAAAGATATTGCACTTTATATTGCACATTGTCCGGTATTGCTTATTGTTAGGCTAGGCTACTGCTCCTTCCCGTCCTCTGTCCTCCTGTTCCCCCTCCTCCCCCCCAGAGAGGAGTTGTACAGTCTGATGGCGTGAGGGCCAAAGGAGTTTTTGACTCTGTTCATCCTGCACTTGGGAAGGAGCATTCTGTCACTGAACAGGCTCCTCTGGTTGCTGATGACGGTGTGCAGAGGGTGACTGGCATCGTCCATGATGTTCAATAGTTTGTCCATAGACCTCTTCTCTGCCACCGTCACCAGAGAGTCCAGCTTCATGCCGACCACAGAGCCGGCCCGCCTGATCAGTTGTGTCCTTCTTGGATGTGCTGCCCCCCCCAGCACACCACAGTGTAAAACAGGACACTGGCGACCACAGACTGATAGAACATCCACAGGAGTTTCCTGCAGATGTTAAAGGCCCGCAGCCTCCTCAGGAAGTGCAGCCTGCTCTGTCCCTTCCTGTACAGGTGTTTGGTGTTGCAAGTCCAGTCCAGCTTGCTGTCCAGCCACAGCCCGAGGTACTTGTAGGAATCCACAGCCTCCACCTCGACTCCCTCGATCAGAACTGGTCGTGACCTTGGTCTGGACCTCCCAAAGTCAATGACCAGCTCCTTGGTCTTCGAGGTGTTGAGCTGCAGATGGTTCCTGTTGCACCACACAGCAAAGTCCCACTTTCCCATGTTGATGTTGAGGGAATTTGGCATCTGTGTCGCCTCATATTTGTTCCCCAGTTAATCAGGAAGTCATGGATTACAGCTTGAAAGTTCCTACACACTCCAATCAGCTCAACCATGGACAATTTAAATGGAAACACACTTCAGGTACATTGTGTTCACTATCATTTCCAGGGGTGCCAATAGTGGCACATATGTTGGTTGGTTGGTTGGTTGGTTGGTTGGTTGGTTGGTTGGTTGGTTGGGTTTTTTTTTTCTTCTTCTTGTTAAAAATAAATAATTATTTCTTGATGAGGGATTTGTTTTTCTCTGAATAAATGTTTCAATTAAAGGTTCTCATTTTTTTTCAGTGTGAGATGAAGCCACTTGACCAAAAGGTGGATTTTTTTTTTCTAACCCTTATGAATCTTTACAGGCGGGCCAATAATTATGGAGGTGTGTGTGATGTGATGTGATATATTTATTACCAGTCAAAAGTTTGGAACACCTTCAAATTCGATGTTTTTTCTTTATTTTAATTAATTAAAAGACACTTCGTGTCTTAAAGTAATGACTGACTGTTATTTCTCTTTACTTAGTTGAGTGGTTCCTGACATAATATGGATTACTACAGTTGTCGAACAGGACTATTTACTGTATTTTTATTATTTACTCTTTACTGGTTGGTGTCAAATGCATTAAGAAGGCAAGAAATTCCTTTTTTTAATATATTCATATACAATACAATTATACAAAACAATTAGAATTCAAATATAACACCGAATTTAAAATTAAGTGAAAAACCAAAATTAACAGTAAGGAATAATGTGTATATGGAGATGTGTGTGTGTGTGTGTGTGTGTATAAGGAGTTACTTGTTGATTTTATTTATTTTTTCTCTCCTTTCCTCCCTTCTCTTTCTCTCTGCCTCATTCTACTTCACTCATCCCTGTTCTGCCTGGGCCCCATGGGTGGCTCGGGCGGCCCGGTCCTGTTGGGTTGCCATGTGGGACCGGTGTTGGTCAGTGCTGTGGGGTATTTGTGGGTTCTGGGCCCCCGTTGCGCACTCGCCCTATGCGCGCGCACACATACCTCTTCCTGGTAATATGTAACACGCCTTATTCTCTTTTAAATGCACTACACATTAGATTGCACACATCATACATCTACCAATAACAAGAACAACAAATAGACTAGGGCAAGCAAGGCGTGCATGCAGATGCCTCTGCAGGTGTTTTACTGCACGCCTCGCTTCCTTTTAATGCTAACACAATTTAGAGGAGGCATATATCTATGAGTACGCAGGGTTAGTGCGGCGTGCAGGGGGAAATCTGGGCAGAGACTCACCCTGCATGCACACTTCTTTTAATGCAATACATTAGAGAAAGCCCACAATCTAGCCATTTACATTCTTACATGGGACAAATGTGGCATGTTGCGTGATGGTCTGGAGTCAAGGTGGGGGGGCCCTGGGCCTTGGGCTGGTTAACACGCAGGGCCTTCCCTCTGCCGTCTCATTGTGGTATATCTTGTGCGGGGGCGGGACGACACCGTGGCCATACTTGGGTGCCCAGGCAATCTGTATAATCAGTCAGTTAATCAAATTATTCCTATTCTTATTTCTCTTATTATTAACCTACATAAAGATAATACTCATTTTCTCTGAAGCCCTCCTTCTCTGCGATCCAGCCTCCATCTCCCCGGCCCAACAGTAAGTCAGTACTACTCCTTATAAGAAATTCCATTTTTGACAAGACACACCTGTTAATTGAGAAGCATTCCAGGTGACTACCTCATGAAGCTGGTTCAGATAATGCAATAGTGTGCAAAGCTATTATCAAGATAAATAGTGACGACTTTGAAGAATCTAAAAGATGAAACGTTGTTTTTTAACACTTTTTTGTTTTACCATATGAGTCCATATGTTATTTCATAGTTTTGATGAGTTCAGTATTGTTCTACAATGTAGGAAAAAAAATTAAAAAAGAAAAACATCAAATTTGAAGGTGTTTCCAAACCTTTTGACTGGTACTGTGTGTATGTGTGTGTATATATATATATATATATATATATATATATATATATATATATATATATATGTATATATGTATATATGTGTGTGTGTGTAAAAATAATGAGAGTATAGATGTTTTAGATGTAAGTACAGCTTGGTCTCTCTTAGATGTCCGATGGAAGAACAAATTTTGGGGCAGGTCCATGGAGATTGTCCCCGTGGGAACCACCCACATCGTGTTGCCAAGGTGATCAGTCCGTTTCTCCCTGACCTATAAATCAGTCCCCTTTCAGTTGTGGATTTTCTTTTCATATTTCTCTGTCTCCCTCTGTCAAGTTTTGGGGATCATTACGAGCTGAATAGGGTCACGTCCTGCATCCATAACATCCTCAGTGGTCAGCGTTGGATAGAACATTATGGTGAGATGACGATCAAAAACACAGCAGCTACAGAAGACACCAGCTTCTGCAAAGTTACATTCTTCAAGGTAAAACTGACATTCTGATCAACAGTGACCTACTACACGGAAATTTATTCATTTAAAAGGGTCACGTTGAACTTTAGGTGTTTCTCCTACACCTGCTCTTACAATCCAGACTTTTTATCGGAGAGGGTGGAAATACTTTGATAGTTCACTGTAACATTATTTAATCTTTCTAGGTCAGAATATTTGTTTCTAATCTTTCAGCACAAAGCCAAAAGCGCTTTTGTTTGAATTGCTTTGACCGATAACATCCCTGATATATACGGAGTCAAGTATACACTCACCGTTGACTTTATTAGGAACTTGTTGACCTGCGTATTCCTGTAGCTATCCCATCAGCCAATCATCATGTGGCAGCAGCACACTGCAGAAAATCATGCAGATCCAGAAGAGCTTCAATTAATGTTCACATCAGAACAAAGAAAAAAAACAAGTCTGATCTCTGGGACACGAGCCGTGGCCTGGATGTTGGCACCAGATGGGTTGGTTTCAGAAGCTGCTGATTTCCTGGGGTTTTCACACACTACAGCCAGCACATGTGAAATATACAGTTGTTTATTGTTAGCTAAGTTTGCCTACACTGATAGATGAGTAATAATGTACAACGAACACATCATTATTCTGAAATAAACCCTGACAAGGTGATGCAGAGAGGGGTTGAATTTTACAGTGATAACCAGCTGGCTGTACATTTATCCGCTTATTACACGGCTGCTTACAAAAGAAATCAATAATTTCACACAAAATATTGATTTAAAGTGATTTTTTGCTTCTGCTAAAACAAAAGTCTGTTCCTGCTCTGTAGCCGTCTGAAGATGGGCTTACTTAGCCTTATACAGTGGTAATTGAAAGTTTGTGAACCCTTTAGAATTAGGGGCCAAGCAGCGAAGCTGGCGAAGGCCCCTAATGAGTTTGTCGGTTTTCTTATTATTATTATTATTAGGGGCCAAGCAGCGAAGCTGGCGAAGGCCCCTAATGAGTTTGTCGGTTTTCTTATTATTATTAGGGGCCAAGCAGCGAAGCTGGCGAAGGCCCCTAATGAGTTTGTCGGTTTTCTTATTATTATTATTATTATTATTATTATTCAACTTTCTTCTCCTATGGGATGTCAATGGCAGCCCATAGAACCACACATAGGAAAATGCTCAAATTTGGCACACACATTCTAGACAGTCTCAGCATTCCCCACAACAATTTTTAGGTCCCCACCCCCAACCCTCTAGCGCCACCAGCAGGTCAAAGTTGCAGGTACATTTCTGCTTGTAACTTTTGAACCGTTGGTCCGATTTTCAAAAACTTGGTATCCCTGGAATCCTTGGGTCAAGACGAATCCAAAGCACCCCATGACGTCATTTTCCGCCCATATAGTTTTCCCGCCATTTTGAATTTTGTGAAAATCAATTAAAATGCTTCTCCTCCCTCAATTTTGGACCAATTTCTGCCAAACTTGGTAGATGGCAACTTTGGACTAAGCTCCACAAGAAACTTACCCGGTTTTTAGAATTTCATAAGCGTTTGGCCGTGGCAGCCAATCAAAATTGGAGGCGCAGATGCCAAACAGGAAGTGTGCTCATATTTCGGCCGGCCTTTGGCGTATCTTAACGAAACTTGGTGGGTTTATGCCCCACCCCTCCATGAAGGACCCCAAAGAATTTGGAACATATTGGCTGCTAGGGGGCGCTATAACTAGGAAAAATGTCTTTTGGCTCATATCTCATGATGCGTTTTGGCTAGAAACAAAATTCCACTGCCTATGGAATCCTTGGGTCAAGCCGAATCTATCGCACCCTATGACGTCATATTCTGCCTTGAGGATTTTCCGCCATTTTGAATTTTGTTAAAATCAATGAAATTCTATGGAAACCCATAGAACCGTCTGACGACAGGTTTTCAAATTTGGCACACTGATTCTAGGCTGGCTCAAGGTTCTTGTCAGCAAATTTCAACTCACCACCTCAAACTCTCTAGCGCCAACAACAGGCCAAAGTTGCATGTACATTTCTGCTTGTTACTTTTGAACCGTATGTCTGATCGTCAAAATCTGTGTATCGCTGGAATCCTTGGGTCAAAACGAATCCAACGCATCCTATGCCGTCATATTCCGCCTTGTATATTTTCCGCCATTTTGAATTATGTGAAAATCAATTAAAATGCTTCTCCTCCCTCAATTTTTGACCAATTCCTTCCAAACTTGGTAGATGGCAACGTTGCACTAAGCTGCACAAAAAACTTACCCGGTTTTTCGAATTTCATAAGCGTTTGGCCGTGGCTGCCAATCAAACTTGGATGTGCAGACGCGAAACAGGACGTGTGCTCATATCTTGGCAGCCCTTTGATCTTTCTTAACCAAACTTGGTGGGATTATGCCCCACCCCTCCATAAGTGCCCATACCACATTTGGTGCACTTTGGCCATTAGGGGGCGCTATAACTTTCCAAAATGTGTTTTGGCTCATATATAATTGAGCTCATATCTCAGCAGTCTTTTAGCACACACACACACACACACACACACACACACACACACACACACACCTAGTACACTTGAAGTAATTTCAGCCATCACAGTCAATCGAATTTGACGGTGAAGCCGTGCATGCCTCTAACCATCTGGTTGGAGGTACATTTCTGCTTGTAAACACTTCCTGTGCGTGCCTCTGACCGTCTGCCTGGTCAGTTCTTTCTGTTGCCATGGCAACTTAGGCTGGGTCACCCTGCTTGGCCCCGCATTGCTGCTTGCAGCTATATTTAGGGGCCAAGCAGCGAAGCTGGCGAAGGCCCCTAATGAGTTTGTCGGTTTTCTTATTATTATTATTATTATTATTATTATTCAACTTTCTTCTCCTATGGGATGTCAATGGCAGCCCATAGAACCACACATAGGAAAATGCTCAAATTTGGCACACACATTCTAGACAGTCTCAGCATTCCCCACAACAATTTTTAGGTCCCCACCCCCAACCCTCTAGCGCCACCAGCAGGTCAAAGTTGCAGGTACATTTCTGCTTGTAACTTTTGAACCGTTGGTCCGATTTTCAAAAACTTGGTACCCCTGGAATCCTTGGGTCAAGACGAATCCAAAGCACCCCATGACGTCATTTTCCGCCCATATAGTTTTCCCGCCATTTTGAATTTTGTGAAAATCAATTAAAATGCTTCTCCTCCCTCAATTTTGGACCAATTTCTCCCAAACTTGGTAGATGGCAACTTTCGACTAACCTCCACAAGAAACTTACCCGGTTTTTAGAATTTCATAAGCGTTTGGCCGTGGCAGCCAATCAAAATTGGAGGCGCAGACGCCAAACAGGAAGTGTGCTCATATTTCGGCCGGCCTTTGGCGTATCTGAACGAAACTTGGTGGGTTTATGCCCCACCCCTCCATGAAGGACCCCAAAGAATTTGGAACAAATTGGCTGCTAGGGGGCGCTATAACTAGGAAAAATGTCTTTTGGCTCATATCTCATGATGCCTTTTGGCTAGAAACAAAATTCCACTGCCTATGGAATCCTTGGCTCAAGACGAATCTATCGCACCCTATGACGTCATATTCTGCCTTGAGGATTTTCCGCCATTTTGAATTTTGTTAAAATCAATGAAATTCTATGGAAACCCATAGAACCGTCTGACGACAGGTTTTCAAATTTGGCACACTGATTCTAGGCTGGCTCAAGGTTCTTGTCAGCAAATTTCAACTCACCACCTCAAACTCTCTAGCGCCAACAACAGGCCAAAGTTGCATGTACATTTCTGCTTGTTACTTTTGAACCGTATGTCTGATCGTCAAAATCTGTGTATCGCTGGAATCCTTGGCTCAAAACGAATCAAACGCATCCTATGCCGTCATATTCCGCCTTGTATATTTTCCGCCATTTTGAATTATGTGAAAATCAATTAAAATGCTTCTCCTCCCTCAATTTTTGACCAATTCCTTCCAAACTTGGTAGATGGCAACGTTGCACTAAGCTGCACAAAAAACTTACCCGGTTTTTCGAATTTCATAAGCGTTTGGCCGTGGCTGCCAATCAAACTTGGATGTGCAGACGCGAAACAGGACGTGTGCTCATATCTCGGCAGCCCTTTGATCTTTCTTAACCAAACTTGGTGGGATTATGCCCCACCCCTCCATAAGTGCCCATACCACATTTGGTGCACTTTGGCCATTAGGGGGCGCTATAACTTTCCAAAATGTGTTTTGGCTCATATATAATTGAGCTCATATCTCAGCAGTCTTTTAGCACACACACGCACACACACACACACACACACACACACCTAGTACACTTGAAGTAATTTCAGCCATCACAGTCAATCGAATTTGACGGTGAAGCCGTGCATGCCTCTAACCATCTGGTTGGAGGTACATTTCTGCTTGTAAACACTTCCTGTGCGTGCCTCTGACCGTCTGCCTGGTCAGTTCTTTCTGTTGCCATGGCAACTTAGGCTGGGTCACGCTGCTTGGCCCCGCATTGCTGCTTGCAGCTATATTTATTATTATTATTATTCAACTTTCTTCTCCTATGGGATGTCAATGGCAGCCCATAGAACCACACATAGGAAAATGCTCAAATTTGGCACACACATTCTAGACAGTCTCAGCATTCCCCACAACAATTTTTAGGTCCCCACCCCCAACCCTCTAGCGCCACCAGCAGGTCAAAGTTGCAGGTACATTTCTGGTTGTAACTTTTGAACCGTTGGTCCGATTTTCAAAAGCTTGGTATCCCTGGAATCCTTGGGTCAAGACGAATCCAAAGCACCCCATGACGTCATTTTCCGCCCATATAGTTTTCCCGCCATTTTGAATTTTGTGAAAATCAATTAAAATGCTTCTCCTCCCTCAATTTTGGACCAATTTCTCCCAAACTTGGTAGATGGCAACTTTCCACTAAGCTCCACAAGAAACTTACCCGGTTTTTAGAATTTCATAAGCGTTTGGCCGTGGCAGCCAATCAAAATTGGAGGCTCAGACGCCAAACAGGAAGTGTGCTCATATTTCGGCCGCCCTTTGGTGTATCTTAACGAAACTTGGTGGGTTTATGCCCCACCCCTCCATGAAGGACCCCAAAGAATTTGGAACAAATTGGCTGCTAGGGGGCGCTATAACTAGGAAAAATGTCTTTTGGCTCATATCTCATGATGCGTTTTGGCTAGAAACAAAATTCCACTGCCTATGGAATCCTTGGGTCAAGACGAATCTATCGCACCCTATGACGTCATATTCTGCCTTGAGGATTTTCCGCCATTTTGAATTTTGTTAAAATCAATTAAATTCTATGGCAACCCATAGAACCGTCTGACGACAGGTTTTCAAATTTGGCACACTGATTCTAGGCTGGCTCAAGGTTCTTGTCAGCAAATTTCAACTCACCACCTCAAACTCTCTAGCGCCAACAACAGGCCAAAGTTGCATGTACATTTCTGCTTGTTACTTTTGAACCGTATGTCTGATCGTCAAAATCTGTGTATCGCTGGAATCCTTGGGTCAAAACGAATCCAACGCATCCTATGTCGTCATATTCCGCCTTGTATATTTTCCGCCATTTTGAATTTTGTGAAAATCAATTAAAATGCTTCTCCTCCTTCAATTTTTGGCCAATTCGTTCCAAACTTGGTATATGGCAACTTTGGACTAAGCTGCACATAAAACTTACCCGGTTTTTTGAATTTCATAAGCGTTTGGCCGTGGCAGCCAATCAAATTTGGCTGTGCAGATGCGAAACAGGAAGTGTGCTCATATCTCGGCGGCCCTTTGACCATTCTTAACCAAACTTGGTGGGATTATGCCCCACCCCTCCAAAAGGGCCCATACCACATTTGGTGCACATTGGCCATTAGGGGGCGCTATAACTTTCCAAAATGTGTTTTGGCTCATATATCATTGAGCTCATATCTCAGCAGTCTTTTAGCACACACACACACACACACACACACACACACACACACCTAGTACACTTGAAGTAATTTCAGCCATCACAGTCAATCGAATTTGACGGTGAAGCCGTGTATGCCTCTAACAATCTGGTTGGAGGTACATTTCTGCTTGTAAACACTTCCTGTGCGTGCCTATGACCGTCTGCCTGGTCAGTTCTTTCTGTTGCCATGGCAACTTAGGCTGGGTCACACTGCTTGGCCCCGCATTGCTGCTTGCAGCTATATTTAGGGGCCAAGCAGCGAAGCTGGCGAAGGCCCCTAATGAGTTTGTCGGTTTTCTTATTATTATTATTATTATTATTATTCAACTTTCTTCTCCTATGGGATGTCAATGGCAGCCCATAGAACCACACATAGGAAAATGCTCAAACTTGGCACACACATTCTAGACAGTCTCAGCATTCCCCACAACAATTTTTAGGTCCCCACCCCCAACCCTCTAGCGCCACCAGCAGGTCAAAGTTGCAGGTACATTTCCGCTTGTAACTTTTGAACCGTTGGTCCGATTTTCAAAAACTTGGTATCCCTGGAATCCTTGGGTCAAGACGAATCCAAAGCACCCCATGACGTCATTTTCCGCCCATATAGTTTTCCCGCCATTTTGAATTTTGTGAAAATCAATTAAAATGCTTCTCCTCCCTCAATTTTGGACCAATTTCTCCCAAACTTGGTAGATGGCAACTTTGGACTAAGCTCCACAAGAAACTTACCCGGTTTTTAGAATTTCATAAGCGTTTGGCCGTGGCAGCCAATCAAAATTGGAGGCGCAGACGCCAAACAGGAAGTGTGCTCATATTTCGGCCGGCCTTTGGCGTATCTTAACGAAACTTGGTGGGTTTATGCCCCACCCCTCCATGAAGGACCCCAAAGAATTTGGAACAAATTGGCTGCTAGGGGGCGCTATAACTAGGAAAAATGTCTTTTGGCTCATATCTCATGATGCGTTTTGGCTAGAAACAAAATTCCACTGCCTATGGAATCCTTGGGTCAAGACGAATCTATCGCACCCTATGACGTCATATTCTGCCTTGAGGATTTTCCGCCATTTTGAATTTTGTTAAAATCAATGAAATTCTATGGAAACCCATAGAACCGTCTGACGACAGGTTTTCAAATTTGGCACACTGATTCTAGGCTGGCTCAAGGTTCTTGTCAGCAAATTTCAACTCACCACCTCAAACTCTCTAGCGCCAACAACAGGCCAAAGTTGCATGTACATTTCTGCTTGTTACTTTTGAACCGTATGTCTGATCGTCAAAATCTGTGTATTGCTGGAATCCTTGGGTCAAAACGAATCCAACGCATCCTATGCCGTCATATTCCGCCTTGTATATTTTCCGCCATTTTGAATTATGTGAAAATCAATTAAAATGCTTCTCCTCCCTCAATTTTTGACCAATTCCTTCCAAACTTGGTAGATGGCAACGTTGCACTAAGCTGCACAAAAAACTTACCCGGTTTTTCGAATTTCATAAGCGTTTGGCCGTGGCTGCCAATCAAACTTGGATGTGCAGACGCGAAACAGGACGTGTGCTCATATCTCGGCAGCCCTTTGATCTTTCTTAACCAAACTTGGTGGGATTATGCCCCACCCCTCCATAAGGGCCCATACCACATTTGGTGCACTTTGGCCATTAGGGGGCGCTATAACTTTCCAAAATGTGTTTTGGCTCATATATAATTGAGCTCATATCTCAGCAGTCTTTTAGCACACACACACACACACACACACCTAGTACACTTGAAGTAATTTCAGCCATCACAGTCAATCGAATTTGACGGTGAAGCCGTGCATGCCTCTAACCATCTGGTTGGAGGTACATTTCTGCTTGTAAACACTTCCTGTGCGTGCCTATGACCGTCTGCCTGGTCAGTTCTTTCTGTTGCCAATGCAACTTAGGCTGGGTCACACTGCTTGGCCCCGCATTGCTGCTTGCAGCTATATTTATTATTATTATTATTATTCATCTTTCTTCTCCTATGGGAAGTCAATGGCAGCCCATAGAGCCACACATAGGAAAATGCTCAAATTTGGCACACACATTTTAGACAGTCTCAGCATTCCCCATAACAATTTTTAGGTCCCGACCCCCAACCCTCTAGCGCCACCAGCAGGTCAAAGTTGCAGGTACACTTCTGCTTGTAACTTTTGAACCGTTGGTCCGATTTTCAAAAACTTGGTATCCCTGGAATCCTTGGGTCAAGACGAATCCAAAGCACCCCATGACGTCATTTTCCGCCCATATAGTTTTCCCGCCATTTTGAATTTTGTGAAAATCACTTAAAATGCTTCTCCTCCCTCAATTTTTGACAAATTTCTCCCAAACTTGGTAGGTGGCAACTGTGGACTAAGCTGCACAAGAAACTTACCCGGATTTTAGAATTTCATAAGCGTTTGGCCGTGGCAGCCAATCAAAATTGGCTGCGCAGACGCCAAACAGGAAGTGTGCTCATATTTCGGCCGCCCTTTGGCGTATCTTAACGAAACTTGGTGAGATTATGCCCCACCCCTGCATGAAGGAACCCAAAAAAATTGGAACAAATTGGCTGCTAGGGGGCGCTATAACTAGGAAAAATGACTTTTGGCTCATATCTCATGATGCGTTTGGGGTAGAAACAAAATTCCACTATCTCTGGAATCCTTGGGTCAAGACGAATCTATCGCACCCTATGACGTCATATTCTGCCTTGAGGATTTTCCGCCATTTTGAATTTTGTTAAAATCAATGAAATTCTATGGCAACCCATAGAACTGTCTGACTAGAGGTTTTCAAATTTGGCACACTGATTCTAGGCTGCCTCAAGGTTCTTGTCAGCAAATTTCAACTCATCATCTCAAACTGTCTAGCGCCACCAACAGGTCAAAGTTGCAGGTACATTTCTGCTTGTTACTTTTGAACCGTACTTCTGATCGTCAAAATCTAAGCATCTTTGGGATCCTTGGGTCAACCCGAATCCAACGCACCCTATGGCGTCATATTCCGCCTGGTATATTTTCCGCCATTTTGAATTTTGTGAAAATCAATTAAAATGCTTCTCCTCCCTCAATCTTTGACCAATTCCTTCCAAGCTTGGTCGATGGCAACTTTGGACTAAGCTGCACATAAAACTTACCCGGTTTTTCGAATTTCATAAGCGTTTGGCCGTGGCGGCCAATCAAAATTGGCTGCGCAGACGCCAAACAGGAAGTGTGCTTATATTTCGGCCGCCCTTTGGCGTATCTTAACGAAACTTGGTGAGATTATGCCCCACCCCTGCATGAAGGAACCCAAAAAAATTGGAACAAATTGGCTGCTAGGGGGCGCTATAACTAGGAAAAATGACTTTTGGCTCATATCTCATGATGCGTTTGGGGTAGAAACAAAATTCCACTATCTCTGGAATCCTTGGGTCAAGACGAATCTATCGCACCCTATGACGTCATATTCTGCCTTGAGGATTTTCCGCCATTTTGAATTTTGTTAAAATCAATGAAATTCTATGGCAACCCATAGAACTGTCTGACTAGAGGTTTTCAAATTTGGCACACTGATTCTAGGCTGCCTCAAGGTTCTTGTCAGCAAATTTCAACTCATCATCTCAAACTGTCTAGCGCCACCAACAGGTCAAATTTGCAGGTACATTTCTGCTTGTTACTTTTGAACCGTACTTCTGATCGTCAAAATCTAAGCATCTTTGGGATCCTTGGGTCAACCCGAATCCAACGCACCCTATGGCGTCATATTCCGCCTGGTATATTTTCCGCCATTTTGAATTTTGTGAAAATCAATTAAAATGCTTCTCCTCCCTCAATCTTTGACCAATTCCTTCCAAGCTTGGTCGATGGCAACTTTGGACTAAGCTGCACATAAAACTTACCCGGTTTTTCGAATTTCATAAGCGTTTGGCCGTGGCGGCCAATCAAATTTGGCCGTGCAGATGTGAAACAGGAAGTGTGGTCATATCTCGGCAGTCCTTTGACCTTTCTTAACCAAACTTGGTGGGATTATGCCCCACCCCTCCAAAAGGTCCCATACCACATTTGGTGCACATTGGCCATTAGGGGGCGCTATAACTTTCCAAAATGTATTTAGGATCATATATCATTGAGCTCATATCTCAGCAGTCTCTTAGCACACACACACACCTAGTACACTTGAAGTAATTTCAGGCATCACAGTCAATCGATTTTGACGGTGACACCGTGCATGCCTCTACCCATCTGGCTGGAGGTACATTTCTGCTTGTAAACACTTCCTGTGCGTGCCTCTGATCGTCTGCCTGGTCAGTTCTTTCTGTTGCCATGGCAACTTAGGCTGGGTCACGCTGCTTGGCCCCGCATTGCTGCTTGCAGCTATATTTATTATTATTATTATTATTCAACTTTCTTCTCCTATGGGATGTCAATGGCAGCCCATAGAACCACACATAGGAAAATGCTCAAATTTGGCACACACATTCTAGACAGTCTCAGCATTCCCCACAACAATTTTTAGGTCCCCACCCCCAACCCTCTAGCGCCACCAGCAGGTCAAAGTTGCAGGTACATTTCTGCTTGTAACTTTTGAACCGTTGGTCCGATTTTCAAAAACTTGGTATCCCTGGAATCCTTGGGTCAAGACGAATCCAAAGCACCCCATGACGTCATTTTCCGCCCATATAGTTTTCCCGCCATTTTGAATTTTGTGAAAATCAATTAAAATGCTTCTCCTCCCTCAATTTTGGACCAATTTCTCCCAAACTTGGTAGATGGCAACTTTGGACTAAGCTCCACAAGAAACTTACCCGGTTTTTAGAATTTCATAAGCGTTTGGCCGTGGCAGCCAATCAAAATTGGAGGCGCAGACGCCAAACAGGAAGTGTGCTCATATTTCGGCCGGCCTTTGGCGTATCTTAACGAAACTTGGTGGGTTTATGCCCCACCCCTCCATGAAGGACCCCAAAGAATTTGGAACATATTGGCTGCTAGGGGGCGCTATAACTAGGAAAAATGTCTTTTGGCTCATATCTCATGATGCGTTTTGGCTAGAAACAAAATTCCACTGCCTATGGAATCCTTGGGTCAAGACGAATCTATCGGACCCTATGACGTCATATTCTGCCTTGAGGATTTTCCGCCATTTTGAATTTTGTTAAAATCAATGAAATTCTATGGAAACCCATAGAACCGTCTGACGACAGGTTTTCAAATTTGGCACACTGATTCTAGGCTGGCTCAAGGTTCTTGTCAGCAAATTTCAACTCACCACCTCAAACTCTCTAGCGCCAACAACAGGCCAAAGTTGCATGTACATTTCTGCTTGTTACTTTTGAACCGTATGTCTGATCGTCAAAATCTGTGTATCGCTGGAATCCTTGGGTCAAAACGAATCCAATGCATCCTATGCCGTCATATTCCGCCTTGTATATTTTCCGCCATTTTGAATTATGTGAAAATCAATTAAAATGCTTCTCCTCCCTCAATTTTTGACCAATTCCTTCCAAACTTGGTAGATGGCAACGTTGCACTAAGCTGCACAAAAAACTTACCCGGTTTTTAGAATTTCCTAAGCGTTTGGCCGTCGCTGCCAATCAAACTTGGATGTGCAGACGCGAAACAGGACGTGTGCTCATTTCTCGGCAGCCCTTTGATCTTTCTTAACCAAACTTGGTGGGATTATGCCCCACCCCTCCATAAGTGCCCATACCACATTTGGTGCACTTTGGCCATTAGGGGGCGCTATAACTTTCCAAAATGTGTTTTGGCTCATATATAATTGAGCTCATATCTCAGCAGTCTTTTAGCACACACACACACACGCACACACACACCTAGTACACTTGAAGTAATTTCAGCCATCACAGTCAATCGAATTTGACGGTGAAGCCGTGCATGCCTCTAACCATCTGGTTGGAGGTACATTTCTGCTTGTAAACACTTCCTGTGCGTGCCTATGACCGTCTGCCTGGTCAGTTCTTTCTGTTGCCATGGCAACTTAGGCTGGGTCACACTGCTTGGCCCCGCATTGCTGCTTGCAGCTATATTTATTAGGGGCCAAGCAGCGAAGCTGGCGAAGGCCCCTAATGAGTTTGTCGGTTTTCTTATTATTATTATTATTATTATTATTATTCAACTTTCTTCTCCTATGGGATGTCAATGGCAGCCCATAGAACCACACATAGGAAAATGCTCAAATTTGGCACACACATTCTAGACAGTCTCAGCATTCCCCACAACAATTTTTAGGTCCCCACCCCCAACCCTCTAGCGCCACCAGCAGGTCAAAGTTGCAGGTACATTTCTGCTTGTAACTTTTGAACCGTTGGTCCGATTTTCAAAAACTTGGTATCCCTGGAATCCTTGGGTCAAGACGAATCCAAAGCACCCCATGACGTCATTTTCCGCCCATATAGTTTTCCCGCCATTTTGAATTTTGTGAAAATCAATTAAAATGCTTCTCCTCCCTCAATTTTTGACCAATTTCTCCCAAACTTGGTAGATGGCAACTTTGGACTAAGCTGCACAAGAAACTTACCCGGTTTTTAGAATTTCATAAGCGTTTGGCCGTGGCAGCCAATCAAAATTGACGGCGCAGACGCCAAACAGGAAGTGTGCTCATATCTCTGCCGCCCTTTGGCGTATCTTAACGAAACTTGGTGGCTTTATGCACTACCCCTCCAAAATGGCCCACAAAAAATTTGGAACAAATGGGCTGCTAGGGGGCGCTATAACTAGGAAAAATGACTTTTGGCTCATATCTCATGATCCGTTTGGGCTAGAAACAAACTTCCACTGCGTCTGGAATCCTTGGGTCAAGACGAATCCATCGCACCCTATGACGTCATATTCTGCCTTGAGGATTTTCCGCCATTTTGAATTTTGTTAAAATCAATGAAATTCTATGGCAACCCATAGAACCGTCTGACTAGAGGTTTTCAAATTATGCACACTGATTCTAGGCTGCCTCAAGGTTCTTGTCACCAAATTTCAACTCACCACCTCAAACTCTCTAGCGCCACCAACAGGTCAAATTTGCAGGTACATTTCTGCTTGTTACTTTTGAACCGTATGTCTGATCGTCAATATCTTAGGATCGCTGGAATACGTCAATCAAAACGAATCCAATGCACCCTATAGCGTCATATTCCGCCTGGTATATTTTCCGCCATTTTGAATTTTGTGAAAATCAATTAAAATGCTTCTCCTCCCTCAATTTTTGACCAATTCCTTCCAAACTTGGTAGTTGGCAACTTTGGACTAAGCTGCAGAAAAACCTTACCCGGTTTTTAGAAATTCATAAGCGTTTGGCCGTGGCTGCCAATCAAATTTGGCGTTGCAGACGCAAAACAGGAAGTGTGCTCATATCTCGGCAGCCCTTTGACCTTTCTTAACCAAACTTGGTGGGATTGTGTCTCACCCATCCAAAAGGGCCCTTACCAGATTTGGTGCACATTGGCCATTAGGGGGCGCTATAACTTTCCAAAATGTCTTTTGGCTCATATATCATTGAGCTCATATCTCAGCAGTCTTTTAGCACACACAGACACACACCTAGTACACTTGAAGTAATTTCAGCCATCACAGTCAATCGAATTTGATGGTGAAGCCGTGCATGCCTCTAACCATCTGGTTGGAGGTACATTTCTGCTTGTAAACACTTCCTGTGCGTGCCTATGACCGTCTGCCTGGTCAGTTCTTTCTGTTGCCATGGCAACTTAGGCTGGGTCACACTGCTTGGCCCCGCATTGCTGCTTGCAGCTATATTTATTATTATTATTATTCAACGTTCTTCCGCCTCTGCAAGTCTATGGCAGCCCATAGAACCGTCTGGTAAAAAGTTGGGAAATTTTGCACACTGATTCTAGACAGTGTCAACATTAATCTCAGCGAATTTCAGGCCTCTACCTCAAACACTTTAGCGCCACCAACAGGTCAAAGTTGCAGGTACATTTCTGCTTGTAACTTTTGAACCGTTGGTCCGATTTTCAAAAACTTGGTATCCCTGGAGTCCTTGGGTCAAGACGAATCCAACGGACCCCATGACGTCATTTTCCGCCCATATAGTTTTCCCGCCATTTTGAATTTTGTGAAAATCACTTAAAACGCTTCTCCTCCCTCAATTTTTGAACAATTTCTCCCAAACTTGGTAAATCGCAACTTTGGACTAAGCTTCAAAGGAAACATACCCGGTTTTTAGAATTTCTTAAGCGTTTGGCCGTGGCAGCCAATCAAATTTGGCTGCGAAGACGCAAAACAGGAAGTGTGCTCATATCTCGGCCACCCTTTGGCGTATCTTAATGAAACTTGGTGGCGTTATGCAACACCACTCCCCAAAGGGCAACAACAAATTTGGAACAAATTGGCTGCTAGGGGGCGCTATAACTAGCAAAAATGTCTTTTGGCTCATATCTCATGATGCGTTTTGGCTAGAAACAAAATTCCACTATGTGAGGAATCTGTGGCTCAAAACGAATCCATCGCACCCTATGACGTCACTTTCTGCCTTGAGGATTTTCCGCCATTTTGAATTTTGTTAAAATCAATGAAATTCTATGGCAGCGCATAGAACCGTCTGATTAGAGGTTTTTAAACTTGGCACACTGATTCTAGGCTGCCTCCAGGATCTTGTCACCAAATTTCAACTCAGCACCTCAAACTGTCTAGCGCCACCAACAGGTCAAAGTCGCGGGTACATTTCTGCTTGTTACTTTTGAACCATACGTCTGATCATCAAAATCTTAGTAGTGCTGGAATGTTTGGGTCACAAGGAATCCAACGCACCCTGTCTCGTCATATTCCACCCAGGAGATTTTCCGCCATTTTGAATTATGTGCAAATCAATTAAAATGCTTCTCCCTCAATTTTTGAACAATTTCTCCCAAACTTGGTAGATGGCAACTGGGGACGAATCTGCATAAGAAACATACCCGGTTTTCAGACTTTCATAAGCGTTTGGCCGTGGCGGCCAATCAAAATTGGCTGGCAGATGCAAAACAGGAAGTGTGCTCATTTCTCGGCCACCCTTTGGCGTATCTTAAGAAAACTTGGTGGCATTATGCGCCACCCCTCCCGAAAGGGCAGCAAAAAATTTGGAACAAACTGGCTGCTAGGGGGCGCTATAACTAGGAAAAATGTCTTTTGGCTCATATCTCATGATGCGTTTTGGCCAGAAACAAAATTCCACTATGTCAGGAATCCTTGGCTCAAGCTGAATCCATTGGACTCTATGACGTCATATTCTGACTTGAGGATTTTCCGACATTTTGAATTTTGTTAAAATCAATGAAATTCGATGGCATCCCATAGAACCGTATGACTAGAGGTTTTCAAATTTTGCAGACTGATTCTTGGCTCCCTCAAGGGTCTTGTTACCAAATTTCAACTCAGCACCTCAAACTCTCTAGCGCCACCAACAGGTCAAAGTCGCAGGTACATTTCTGCCTGTTACTTTTGAACCATATGTCTGATCGTCAAAACCTTAGAATCTCTGAAATGGTTGGATCACACCGAATCCAATGCGCCCTGTCGCCTCATATTGCGCCTGGTAGATTTTCCGCCATTTTGAATTATGTGCAAATCAATTAAAATGCTTCTTCTCCCTCAGTTTTTGACCAATTTCTCCCAAACTTGGTAGACAGCAACTGTGCACGACGCTGCACAAGAATCTTACACGGATTTTCGAATTTCATAAGGGTTTGGCCGTGGCAGCCAATCAAATTTGGCTGCACAGATGCGAAAGAGGATGTGTGCTCACATCTCGGCCTCCCTTTAGGATATCTTAACGAAACTTGGTGGCATTATGCCAGACGCCACCACAAAGGTCCCCAAAAAACTTGGAAGAACTTGGCTGCTAGGGGGCGCTATAACTAGGAAAAATGACTTTTGGCTCATATCTCATGATGCCTTTGGGCTTGAAACAAAATTCCACTATCTCTGGAATCCTTGGCTCAAGCCGAATCCATCGCAGCCTATGCCTTCATATTCAGCCTTTAGGATTTTCTGCCATTTTGAATTTTGTAAAAATCAATTAAAATGCTTCTCCTCCCTCAATTTTTCACCAATTTCTCCCAAACTTGGTAGAGAGCTACTTTGGACTAAGCTGCACAAGGGCATTACCTGGCCCAAGTGCATTCTGCTGGCCTTCCGACTAGGCTCATATGCTGCTTGGCCCCCACATTGCTGCTTGCAGCTATATTTATTATTCAACTTTCTTCTCCTATGGGAAGTCAATGGCAGCCCATAGAACCACACATAGGAAAATGCTCAAATTTGGCACACACATTCGAGACAGTCTCAGCATTCCCCACAACAATTTTTAGGTCCCCAGCCCCAACCCTCTAGCGCCACCAGCAGGTCAAAGTTGCAGGTACATTTCTGCTTGTAACTTTTGAACCGTTGGTCCGATTTTCAAAAACTTGGTATCCCTGGAATCCTTGGGTCAAGACGAATCCAAAGCACCCCATGACGTCATTTTCCGCCCATATAGTTTTCCCGCCATTTTGAATTTTGTGAAAATCACTTAAAATGCTTCTCCTCCCTCAATTTTGGACCAATTTCTCCCAAACTTGGTAGATGGCAACTTTGGACTAAGCTGCACAAGAAACTTACCCGGTTTTTAGAATTTCATAAGCGTTTGGCCGTGGCAGCCAATCAAAATTGGAGGCGCAGACGCCAAACAGGAAGTGTGCTCATATTTCGGCCGGCCTTTGGCGTATCTTAACGAAACTTGGTGAGTTTATGCCATACCCCTCGCTGAAGGACCCCAAAAAATTTGGAACAAATTGGCTGCTAGGGGGCGCTATAACTAGGAAAAATGTCTTTTGGCTCATATCTCATGATGCGTTTTGGCTAGAAACAAAATTCCACTGCCTATGGAATCCTTGGGTCAAGTCGAATCTATCGCACCCTATGACGTCATATTCTGCCTTGAGGATTTTCCGCCATTTTGAATTTTGTTAAAATCAATGAAATTCTATGGAAACCCATAGAACCGTCTGACGACAGGTTTTCAAATTTGGCACACTGATTCTAGGCTTCCTCACGGTTCTTGTCAGCAAATTTCAACTCAGCATCTCAAACTCTCTAGCGCCAACAACAGGTCAAAGTTGCAAGTACATTTCTGCTTGTTACTTTTGAACCATATGTCTGATCGTCAAAATCTTAGTATGGCTGGAATCCTTGGGTCAACCCGAATCCAACGCACCCTATGGCGTCATATTCCGCCTGGTATATTTTCCGCCATTTTGAATTTTGTGAAAATCAATTAAAATGCTTCTCCTCCCTCAATTTTTGACCAATTCCTTCCAAACTTGGTACATGGCAACTTTGGACTAAGCTGCACTAAAAACTTACCCGGTTTTTCGAATTTCATAAGCGTTTGGCCGTGGCTGCCAATCAAATTTGGCTGTGCAGACGCGAAACAGGAAGTGTGCTCATATCTCGGCAGCCCTTTGACCTTTCTTAACCAAACTTGGTGGGATTATGCACCACCCCTCCAAAATGGCCCATACCACATTTGGTGCACATTGGCCATTAGGGGGCGCTATAACTTTCCAAAATGTGTTTTGGCTCTTACATCATTGAGCTCATATCTCAGCAGTCTTTTAGCACAGACACACACACACACACACACACACACACACACACACCTAGTACACTGGAAGTAATTTCAGCCATCACAGTCAATCGAATTTGACGGTGAAGCCGTGCATGCCTCTAACCGTCTGGTTGGAGGTACATTCCTGCTTGTAAACACTTCCTGTGCGTGCCTATGACCGTCTGCCTGGTCAGTTCTTTCTGTTGCCATGGCAACTTAGGCTGGGTCACCCTGCTTGGCCCCGGATTGCTGCTTGCAGCTATATTTATTATTCAACTTTCTTCTCCTATGGGATGTCAATGGCAGCCCATAGAACCACACATAGGAAAATGCTCAAATTTGGCACACACATTCTAGACAGTCTCAGCATTCCCCACAACAATTTTTAGGTCCCCACCCCCAACCCTCTAGCGCCACCAGCAGGTCAAAGTTGCAGGTACATTTCTGCTTGTAACTTTTGAACCGTTGGTCCGATCTTCAAAAACTTGGTATCCCTGGAATCCTTGGGTCAAGACGAATCCAAAGCACCCCATGACGTCATTTTCCGCCCATATAGTTTTCCCGCCATTTTGAATTTTGTGAAAATCAATTAAAATGCTTCTCCTCCCTCAATTTTTGACCAATTTCTCCCAAACTTGGTAGATGGCAACTTTGGACTAACCTCCACAAGAAACTTACCCGGTTTTTAGAATTTCATAAGCGTTTGGCCGTGGCAGCCAATCAAAATTGGAGGCGCAGATGCCAAACAGGAAGTGTGCTCATATTTCGGCCGGCCTTTGGCGTATCTTAACGAAACTTGGTGGGTTTATGCCCCACCCCTCCATGAAGGACCCCAAAGAATTTGGAACAAATTGGCTGCTAGGGGGCGCTATAACTAGGAAAAATGTCTTTTGGCTCATATCTCATGATGCGTTTTGGCTAGAAACAAAATTCCACGGCCTTTGGAATCCTTGGGTCAAGACGAATCTATCGCACCCTATGACGTCATATTCTGCCTTGAGGATTTTCCGCCATTTTGAATTTTGTTAAAATCAATGAAATTCTATGGAAACCCATAGAACCGTCTGACGACAGGTTTTCAAATTTGGCACACTGATTCTAGGCTGGCTCAAGGTTCTTGTCAGCAAATTTCAACTCACCACCTCAAACTCTCTAGCGCCAACAACAGGCCAAAGTTGCATGTACATTTCTGCTTGTTACTTTTGAACCGTATGTCTGATCGTCAAAATCTGTGTATCGCTGGAATCCTTGGGTCAAAACGAATCCAACGCATCCTATGCCGTCATATTCCGCCTTGTATATTTTCCGCCATTTTGAATTATGTGAAAATCAATTAAAATGCTTCTCCTCCCTCAATTTTTGACCAATTCCTTCCAAACTTGGTAGATGGCAACGTTGCACTAAGCTGCACAAAAAACTTACCCGGTTTTTCGAATTTCATAAGCGTTTGGCCGTGGCTGCCAATCAAACTTGGATGTGCAGACGCGAAACAGGACGTGTGCTCATATCTCGGCAGCCCTTTGATCTTTCTTAACCAAACTTGGTGGGATTATGCCCCACCCCTCCATAAGTGCCCATACCACATTTGGTGCACTTTGGCCATTAGGGGGCGCTATAACTTTCCAAAATGTGTTTTGGCTCATATATAATTGAGCTCATATCTCAGCAGTCTTTTAGCGCACACACACACACACACACACCTAGTACACTTGAAGTAATTTCAGCCATCACAGTCAATCGAATTTGACGGTGAAGCCGTGCATGCCTCTAACCATCTGGTTGGAGGTACATTTCTGCTTGTAAACACTTCCTGTGCGTGCCTATGACCGTCTGCCTGGTCAGTTCTTTCTGTTGCCATGGCAACTTAGGCTGGGTCACACTGCTTGGCCCCGCATTGCTGCTTGCAGCTATATTTTTCTATATTTCTGCATAAATATGACCTAAAACATCATCAGATGTTCACACAAGTCCTAAAAGTAGATAAAGAGAACCCAGTTAAACAAATGAGACAAAAATATTATACTTGCTCATTTATTTATTCAAGTCAAGTTTATTTGTATAGCGCTTTTAACAATAAACATTGTCGCAAAGCAGCTTTACAGAATTTGAACGACTTAAAACATGAGCTAATTTTATCCCTAATCTATCCCCGATGATGAAGCCTGTGGCGACGGTGGCAAGGAAAAACTCCCTCAGACAACATGAGGAAGAAACCTCGAGAGGAACCAGACTCAAAAGGGAACCCATCCTCATTTGGGCAACAACAGACAGCCTGACTATAACATTAACAGTTTTAACATGAAGTCAGTTTCGTTGATGTTATAAACTCTTCATTGATGGAAACTTGAGTGCAAAACTGTTCATGACAACTGCAGTCCTAAAGTTAGCAAGTCAGCTGTAGTCCTCAGCCATAAAAGCATGACTGTAAGAGTCCAGAGCGTCCTCCAGGTGTGACTTTCAACTGTCCTCATGGGGCCGTCCTCCACAGGAGCGATGCAATGAGACTCCAACCAGACACAGGGCACCAGGCTGGATCAGGCAGGTCCGAGGGGCAGAAGAGGTTCAGCATGTCGATCCCAGGACCGACATGTAACTCAGAGGGACAGATTTGGGGGGGGGAAACACAGGTTGTTAGGTATGCCCACTGTCACCTGAATAAGTGTAGGCAACAGGTGTCAATGTCTAAAAATAACACAAGTATTAAATCTGTGCGGTCGGGTCGCAGAGATGAGAGTCCTGACATCAGGCATAATACACAACAATGGCATGTTAATATGGTTAAAAAATATCATGACCTGCTCTGGCTGGATGGGTGATGGGAGCACACTCCTCAGCAATGAGACAGTTGGAATTATAGATCAGAGTGAGTGCAGGCAGATGCAGATGGGGCCCTTAGGGCTGGCCAAGACAATTCAGTTGTCTTGAGGAACATTTATTGAGGAAAACGACCCAATATTACATATCTGTGAGTGGCAAAAGTATGTGAACCTTTGCTTTCAGTATCTGGTGTGACCCCCTTGTGCAGCAATAACTGCAACTAAACGTTTGCGGTAACTGTTGATCAGTCCTGCACACCGGCTTGGAGGAATTTTAGCCCGTTCCTCCGTACAGAACAGCTTCAACTCTGGGATGTTGGTGGGTTTCCTCACATGAACTGCTCGCTTCAGGTCCTTCCACAACATTTCCATTGGATTAAGGTCAGGACTTTGACTTGGCCATTCCAAAACATTAACTTTATTCTTCTTTAACCATTCTTTGGTAGAACGACTTGTGTGCTTAGGGTCGTTGTCTTGCTGCATGACCCACCTTCTCTTGAGATTCAGTTCATGGACAGATGTCCTGACATTTTCCTTTAGAATTCACTGGTATAATTCAGAATTCATTGTTCCATCAATGATGGCAAGCCGTCCTGGCCCAGATGCAGCAAGACAGGCCCAAACCATGATACTACCACCACCATGTTTCACAGATGGGATAAGGTTCTTATGCTGGAATGCAGTGTTTTCCTTTCTCCAAACATAACACTTCTCATTTAAACCAAAAAGTTCTACTTTGGTCTCATCCATCCACAAAACATTTTTCCAATAGCCTTCTGGCTTGTCCACGTGATCTTTAGCAAACTGCAGATGAGCAGCAATGCTCTTTTTGGAGAGCAGTGGCTTTCTCCTTGCAACCCTGCCATGCACACCATTGTTCAGTGTTGTCCTGATGGTGGACTCATGAACATTAACATTAGCCAATGTGAGAGAGGCCTTCAGTTGCTTAGAAGTTACCCTGGGGTCCTTTGTGGCCTCGCCGACTATTACACGCCTTGCTCTTGGAGTGATCTTTGTTGGTCGACCACTCCTGGGGAGGGTAACAATGGTCTTGAATTTCCTCCATTTGTACACAATCTGTCTGACTGTGGATTGGTGGAGTCCAAACTCTTTAGAGATGGTTTTGTAACCTTTTCCAGCCTGATGAGCATCAACAACGCTTTTTCTGAGGTCCTCAGAAATCTCCTTTGTTCGTGCCATGATGCACTTCCACAAACATGTGTTGTGTAGATCAGACTTTGATAGATCCCTGTTCTTTAAATAAAACAGGGTGCCCACTCACACCTGATTGTCATCCCATTGACTGAAAACACCTGACTCTAATTTCACCTTCAAATTAACTGCTAATCCTAGGGGTTCACATACTTTTGCCACCCACAGATATGTAATATTGGATCATTTTCCTCAATAAATAAATGGCCAAGTATAATATTTTTGTCTCATTTGTTTAACTGGGTTCTCTTTATCTACTTTTAGGACTTGTGTGAAAATCTGATGTTTTAGGTCATATTTATGCAGAAATCTAGAAAATTCTAAAGGGTTCACAAACTTTTAAGCATCACTGTAAGTGATGTTAAACTGAACATTAAAGTTAATATTAGAAAACGATTCCATGGTGTTTTCTGATAGAGTAGCAGGGGTTTCTTTTTTCCCCCTTTTTTTTTTAACCACAAGATGTCACAAATGAGCTGATGTTAATTAGGCTATTAAAGCAACAAACTGTACTGGACTTCTTTCTGAGGAGTGACGTGATTGGACGTGGTCCTCCAGAATCTTTGATCAGAACTGTCTCCATCACAACGGTCTGTTATTCAGAAATAAGACTGTCATCATCACTGCTGAACCTGGTCCGGGCTTGAGGCAAATCCTGTTTGGTTTACTTGGCCAGAATTGCAGCAGTAGAGTAACCAGTTCCTTTCTGCACATGTGCGCGCATACACATTTTTTTTATATTAGCACTGTCGCCTCACAGCAAGAAGGTCCGGGTTCGAGCCCCGGGGCCGGCGAGGGCCTTTCTGTGTGGAGTTTGCATGTTCTCCCCGTGTCCGCGTGGGTTTCCTCCGGGTGCTCCGGTTTCCCCCACAGTCCAAAGACATGCAGGTTAGGTTAACTGGTGACTCTAAATTGAGCGTAGGTGTGAATGTGAGTGTGAATGGTTGTCTGTGTCTATGTGTCAGCCCTGCGATGACCTGGCGACTTGTCCAGGGTGAACCCCGCCTTTCACCCGTAGTCAGCTGGGATAGGCTCCAGCTCGCCTGCGACCCTGTAGGACAGGATAAAGCGGCTACAGATAATGAGATGAGATGGGTTATTAAATAGTTTGCCTGTTGTATTTCAGTGATGTAATGTTATTTATCTGCATGTTTTCTCAGTCCAAGTCTAGAAGCTTAAATACTAATGATGTAGAAGTGGTGGTGACTGATTTGGAGGGACACGTTGTTCACTCACTCTTCGGTAAATGGAGCGAGGCCTTGTATCTCGGGGACCCGCCCTCAGCCATCTGCATCTGGAGAGCCAGTAAGTTAGTTAATGGGAGGTAATGTTTGATTATAAAGCTGTTTTACAAGAAGAAAATCTGTACTGGTTTCTTTTGAGATTAACACTGTGTGTGTGTGTGTGTGTGTGTGTGTGTGTGTAGACCCAATGCCCGAGGACTATGAGCAATACTATGGCTTCACCCAATTTACTGTTGAATTGAATGAGCTGAATGAGAGTATGCGTCCATTCTTACCCCCAACAGATACGCGTTTCAGACCAGACCAGAGGTACGCTCACCTTTCACAGACAAAAAAAATCTTCAACCAATTATTAACCAAATCAGACAGCACACTAACTACCCAAACATCATCTATAGCAGGAGTTCCCAAGCACCTCCAAATGAGCATTATGAATTCAGGCCTTGACTACCTTACGGGGTTTTTTTTGTTTATTTTTTTAATTCCAGATTTACAATTAGGACCACTGTACCTTTTTATTATGGCAGTACCACATGGTTAACATAAGTGACTGACTAAAAATCAAAGAAATATTCCTTGCACTAGCTGATCAGTCGAGTGGAAGGGTTAAGGGTCGTGGTCATTTCTAAGCTTAATATATAAAATCTGAGTTTCCTTCATGACCCCATTTGTAAATGAAGAGAGCCCTAGTTTGGGAACCTCTGATCTCCAGAGTGCGTTCTGTTAAACGAGTTACTGTTAACTTGGTGCACAAACACCACATCTGATGACATTTCAGGTTGCTGGAGGAAGGAGATATTTCTGGAGCAGAAGAACAGAAAGAAAGGATCGAGTCACTGCAGAGGGAGAGAAGGAGAATACTACAGGAGAACAACATGACTCACACACCCCGGTTTTTCAAGTACGTAACCAGTGAAGGTTTTTTTTTTTTAATTCATTGAGTATTTTATTAGGAAAATTATACTAATACTAGGGCGGCACGGTGGTGTAGTGGTTAGCAGAGGTGGGACAAAGTCACTAATGTGCAAGTCACAAGTAAGTCTCAAGTCCTACCACTCAAGTCCGAGTCAAGTCACAAGTCAAGGCACTTTTGACCAAGTCAAGTCCAAGTCCAAGTCCTACCCAAGCCAAGTCGAGTCCAAGTCCAAGTCTCATTTTTTTCCAAGTCCCTAACAAGTCACCATTTATTCTACAGGCAATCAACACATTTTTGATCACAAATGTATTACCTCTCCACACTGCAGTGTATGTCCTCCTTTTCCAGTCACCTTGGATAAAAATGTCTGCTAAATGTAATGTAATGTCAATGATTCATAGAGGCAGCACAAGTAACTACAGTACACCCATTCTTTTCCATTTTAAAATGTTTTAGAGCTTGTGCCCCAAGACAATCAAAGAATCTCAGAGGAGACAATGATTAGTTAGTTAACGTTAGTAAAGCATCCTAAATTTTCAGTGAGTTTAGTTTGAGTGAGTCAGTGTACATCTGAGGCTAAGGGTGTGAGAATGAGTGAAAGTATGACCATTTCCTGAAATGTTTTATTGGAAAATTAGTGAGAAATTAAAACAAAATTCTAAACAAAACTAGTACTGGTACTGTGTAACAAAAATCATTTTCTTTTCATTTCATTCATGTCATTTTTCACATAAAAATGCTTTTCATGTGCATTTTAAGACATGAAACTCAAAGTCCAAGCTAACAGATGATCTGTGTACTTTTAGAATCAAAGAATGGTTTTCCTTCTGAAGTTAGGCACTGTCCCAACATACAACATGACATGCCTTTAACACAATACAACGTGACTTGAGTACGTTTGTGTGTGTGAGAGAGACCAACTAACTGACAAAAAATTCCGGAAATATCTGTTCTCCACTACTGAGAGAGGGATGTTGCATCCAATGACCAAATCTGTTAGTATTGAATTTGTGATGGCTTTTTGTTGTGGGTGGGTAGCATTGTACTGTCTATCTTTTGCAGTAAGGAATCCAGAAATGGACGGCTGCTCTGTCTCACTTGGGATGATCTTGTTCTTCAGATATTCTGCAAATCTAAACAAGAAAAAAAAAGTAAAATTAGTAGGCCTACTTGTTTTCTGTTTTTAATCATGTAGACATTAACATGTTTTTATCATTTTCAATATCAAAGTCTGAGTTCATTTAATCCGAACATATTTGTTTATACACAGTATAATGTTTAATACAAGCCAGCCAGGATGTTCCCTTAAGCAGTTTAGCTAGACCACAATGCATTCACTAAACACTCGCTAAAATACCGGTAGCCTCAGTAAACACAGAACGTTGTGACGATGTAGAATCAGAGTCCTCTAGGGCTCTGGCCAGAATGTGAGAATGAAGCCCTGGCAACATTCTAGAGAGCCGTATAATAAAGTAGAATAAACAGTTGTGAATTTCAGAATGTTCAGCAGAATCCTCCAGATCCAAGTTGCGTGCTTTTGGCGAATTTGGTTTCTCGCCAGAGACTAATAAATGTACTGGTAAAGCCATGCTACAGTATGTAGAGGCATTGTGTGCCCTGTCGTTTGGGTAAGACTGTGGGATAATGCTTTGCGCCGGAGTAGGCTACACTCCAATCTGTTGGGATGTACTGCGCTATAAAACGTCAGCTGAGCTTACATTTTACATACTGTAGCCCAAATGGCCCATTATTCACATTGCCTACATGACACCAGAGAGAGGAAGAGAATAGAATTGAATGTCTCTGATGACGTGTAATCCCAGCACTAATAACACACATCGCACAGCGTCCACAACTTGGTGCAGTACGTAGCAAACAGTTAAACGCCTGGTTTAACTTGCATTGCTAGTCATCTCGTCTCAGTGGTTTAAATGCCTTTCATGACAAGCACTGACTTTCCCACTGCAAAGAGCGAACTTCTGTTTTACATACTTAGTTTGCAGCCTGGGTAACTGTTTATTTGATTCACGTTTTATCCTTTCCTGTCCGGTTCTTATCATAAGTCTGTGTCGTTCTGACCAGAGCCTTTATAACAATCTTGTAAACGTTCTCTGCTCTGACCAAATCACCACCTTCTGGCTATGCCTTCCCAATGTGTGTTAACTGGTAGCCTAGCCCACATAATCTAACACTAGACTGAACACAATAGCAATCCAATAAAAAAATCTACTTCACTATTTTGCATTCAGCAAAGCAAAACAAATCCTTGACAGCGTTAATACATTAACACATTCCACTTCTAGCCACCAACTAGCCTGTACAGATTCTTGCTAGCTGTAGCCTAGCTTTGTTACTTACTTGTCCTTATGCAGCCTCAGGTGACGAGCGAAGTTTGATGTGGTTGACTGGCTGTCCGAAATTGTGGCTCCACATGTTCTGCACGTAGCAATGCGTTTGCCATCTGTATTGGAGTATTCTTTAAATCCAAAGGAAATTACGCGGGGAATCATGTTTTTATCCGTCCGTTCATCATTCAGCGTCATCAATGTTCAGCGTCCTCGTTGCCCATCACCGTTTGGTTTTTCATTTGAACCAGTTGAAGTGCTTGAGTGACACCTAGTGCTAGTGGATTGAGCTGCCGTAGCCTAGGACAAGGAGCTACACCGCATTCAAATAATAACGAGTGTACTTGGATTCAAAATCGAGGGGGGGAAAAAAAGAATATTTATACCTGATACGCCAAGTCATTGCAAGCTAAAACTGTCAAGTCCAAGTCAAGTCTCGAGTCAACAGCGTGCAAGTCCGAGTCGAGTTGCAAGTCATTCCTCATCTAGGGATTTCAAGTCTCAAGTCATCAAAATGGTGACTCGAGTCTGACTCGAGTCCAAGTCACATGACTCGAGTCCACATGTCTGGTGGTTAGCACTGTCGCCTCACAGCAAGAAGGTCCTGGGTTTGAGCCCCGTGGCCGGCGAGAGCCTTTCTGTGCGGAGTTTGCATGTTCTCCCCGTGGGTTTCCTCCGGGTGCTCCGGTTTCCCCCACAGTCCAAAGACATGCAGGTTAGGTTAACTGGTGACTCTAAATTGAGCGTAGGTGTGAATGTGAGTGTGAATGGTTGTCTGTGTCTATGTGTCAGCCCTGTGATGACCTGGCGACTTGTCCAGGGTGAACCCCGCCTTTCGCCCGTAGTCAGCTGGGATAGGATCCAGTTCACGACCCTGCACAGGATAAGCGGCTACAGATGATGGATGGATGGATACTAATAATAATCCTGCTTAGGGTGTCCCTTTGCTCTCAGAACATCCTCAATTCTTCATGATTCCACATGATGTTGGAAACCTTCCTTTGAGGTTCCGGTCTGTGTTGACACGATCACATCATGCGGATTCCTGCACATTTTTCAGGTGTGCACTCCCTTGTCCTGTTCTACCACTTCGCAGAGGTGTTCTACTGGAATCACAGCTGGTGACTGAAGGCCACTGAAGAACACTGAACTCATTGTTCAGATTCGCTTATTGATCTGCTCAGGGCCTTGGCTCTGGACTGTCGCTGATTAACTAAGCCTAACCGTAATACTGTGATCTATGCTACAAGAAGCGACAGCCAGACCTTCCTGAGTGGGACAGATACCGTCCTGCCCAAAAAGGCCATCCTTGCTTTCAAAACTCATTCACTTATCACTAAAGCCCACATTGATTCTGGGAGCACCTTCTGGACATCCAGCAGAGTTCAGGGCCTGCTATCTGTGCCTAAGACACCCAGACTGCTCTCGTTAGTCCTCTCTAGCATCTGGACCCCACTCCCACCCATGCTGCAGTCTTCCCTGTCAGAGTGCCAGTTTGTCCACACTTCTCACAAATAAAGCTATTAATAATGGCCGCAAAAGAATGACGCATTCACTGAACACGCTCGGTGTTGGTCATGCCAAACATATTCCACTGACCATCAGTCATTGCTTTCTGGGGAGGGTTTCAGACGGCTCCACTGTGGATCGCCTCTGTTTGTTTCAGTCTTTTAAACAACACAAAAAATGTTCTTCAAACGGAAAAACACAGGAAATGATGCAGAAGTTCTTCATGTTTAAACAGGCATACAATTTGAAAATGGTCACGACATCAAAAGAACATGATGCATTTCTTTCTCTCTTCATTTTTATCCTTAGGCGGTCTGAAGATGACTCATGGATCAGCAATGGCACGTACTGGGCGGTGAGGGAGGATCCTGGCTTCAGCAGACTGGACTTCCCTGTGCTCTGGTGACCAGACTGGGACTTTCCCAGCGTTACTGTGCTTTAGACCAGATTAGTTTTTTTCTGCTACAGAGTGAACGGTGGGCTGATACTTTCGCTGATGAGCTTTGATTGGCTTTTTTAAATAAATAATAATATGTGCCCATTTACTTTGCACAAATTGCCTTATATCAAAAATCATACTGTTTTTCTGTAAAATTATTGGGCCTTTTTTTCCCTGGATGCAGGCATTTTTATATAATTTTTCAGTCGTTAGAACAAGTTTATTGGTGCTGTGGGTTCCTAATGGGGAAAACTGTTGCTCAGTGATATTGCTGGATAAACTGCTAAAAATCTAGTCAAAGATGCTCTGTACTTTCATAATACAGTGATTTTTACATATTTCACCAGTCATGTCTCACTTGACTTACCAATGAGGTAATATGTGATACAGATGTGAACTTTGTTATGCTGAAAATCAGTGTGTGTGAGGTCTATGGGTGAAGGTAACAGGAGAACAAAACACACGAACACAGTGGAGCAATAAAAATGCACTGTGTGTTTCTCTGTTGTTCTGGTGTTATGTTGTAACTTCATGCAAAAAAAACAAAGGTGTGTGTGTGTGTGTCATCCCCATGCAATTACTACTCCTTTGGTCATGGATCATGCAGACTTCTACCATGAAACAACATCGTTCTCTCAGTTACAATCATTCATTCATTCATTCTCCTACTTTTCATGGATGGGGGTCACAGTTACACTATACAGTTCAGCAATATTTTGTAACATGCCTGACATAGAAGTACCATATATATATATATATATATATATATATATATATATATATATATATATATACACACTCACCGGCCACTTTATTAGGAACACTCATACCGTACATCCACCTGCAGGTCTCTAATCAGCCGATCCCTCGACAGCAGCACAATACATCAAATCACACAGATACAAATCAAGAGCTTCAGTTAATGTTCACTTCAAATGTCAGAATGGGAAAAATTCTGATCTCTTTCACTGTGGTATGGGTGTTGGTTTGAGCCAGATGGACTGGTAGTTTGAGTATTTCAGAAGCTGCTGATCTCCTGGGGTTTTCACACACAGCAGTCTCTAGAGTTTACACAGAATGGTGCGGAAAACAAAAAACACTGAGTGAGTGAGCGACAGTTCTGTGGGTGGAAACAAACGCCTTGTTGATAAGAGAGGGTCAGAGGGAAATGGACAGATTGGTTCAAGCTTTTTTGCCAGGAAGGAACTCATAGTGGGGCGGCACGTTGGTGTAGTGGTTAGCGCTGTCGCCTCACAGCAAGAAGGTCCTGGGTTCGAGCCCCGTGGCCGGCGAGGGCCTTTCTGTGTGGAGTTTGCATGTTCTCCCCGTGTCCGCGTGGGTTTCCTCCGGGTGCTCCGGTTTCCCCCACAGTCCAAAGACATGCAGGTTAGGTTAACTGGTGACTCTAAATTGAGCGTAGGTGTGAATGTGAGTGTGAATGGTTGTCTGTGTCTGTCAGCCCTGTGATGACCTGGCGACTTGTCCAGGGTGAACCCCGCCTTTCGCCCGTAGTCAGCTGGGATAGGATCCAGCTCGCCTGCGACCCTGTAGAACAGGATAAAGCGGCTACAGATGATGAGATGAGGAACTCATAGTAACTCATATAATCACTCTTTACAACCGTGGTGAGCAGAAAAGCATCTCAGCATGCAACAGCAGAAGAACACATTGGGTTCCACTCCTGCAGCCAAGAACAGGGATCTTAGCATCAACAACAAGTTCCTATTAAAGTGGCCGGTCAGTGTGTAACCGCGGAGGTTTAATCAGTGACCTCACGCTTGAGGTCTGACTCAAACCTGAGATTATACCAGCAAATCCCAAATGCACAACTATTCCTTTTTTTTTTTAACATATGGTGACACACATTTATCAATACAGAGTTCACTTTCCCCAAACTCTTAATACAGTTCTCTTTGCTAAAACACATCAGAGATGGGACTGGACCAGGATTGGACCCTGTGATGCAGCAGTGCTACCTGCTATGCCGCTGTGGTCCTGTATATTCAGTAGATTTATTATCATGATCTATCTCTCTGCTTCCTGTGGCCTGGTATCTGGTCTCACGTGCAGAAATGGAACATGTAAGCTACAGGAAGAAGACTCTGTTATGCTTTTTCACAACTTTTATTTCCTTTTTTTATCTTACAATCTCTGGCAGTCTGACCTAAAACGCTCTTGCACAACTCACACCACTTCCTGAATTGTGAAGTCCTTTTGTCCGTTTGAAATTATTGACACAGTGTTCTCTGAACACACACACACACACAAATCAAACGTCTGCTTTGGTTCATGCATCTCTCAGTGATTTGATGTACTACTTTATGGCATGCTGTCAACATCCTGGACCCCATATTTTACATTCTGCATAATTAATGACTATAATTATGTTAAAATGATCCAGCCATGGCGAGCATAATCACTTGGTCTACGGTGTTGGAAAGACCAGCCTTAAGCAACAAAACCGCAGCTTGCTGTTTCAACACATTTTCTAAATTCATAAATCCATGTCAGAGGTGTCACTGTAATGAGAATATTAAGTTATTACATGAAATCGAGTCGTACATGAGCTGATAGCCGATGAGGCACGTCACACCGAGTTGTCTATAATCCGTGTACGATGAGATTGAGTGGAATAACTCTTTTATTCTCTCCACATTCACTGGATTTTGAGAAACAGAGCATTTTTATTTTTTGCAAATTTGATAAATACAACCCTGATTCCAAAAAAGTTGGGACAAAGTACAAATTGTAAATAAAAACGGAATGCAATGATGTGGAAGTTTCAAAATTCCATATTTTATTCAGAATAGAACATAGATGACATATCAAATGTTTAAACTGAGAAAATGTATCATTTAAAGAGAAAAATTAGGTGATTTTAAATTTCATGACAACAACACATCTCAAAAAAGTTGGGACAAGGCCATGTTTCCCACTGTGAGACATCCCCTTTTCTCTTTACAACAGTCTGTAAACGTCTGGGGACTGAGGAGACAAGTTGCTCAAGTTTAGGGAGAGGAATGTTAACCCATTCTTGTCTAATGTAGGATTCTAGTTGCTCAACTGTCTTAGGTCTTTTTTGTCGTATCTTCCGTTTTATGATGCGCCAAATGTTTTCTATGGGTGAAAGATCTGGACTGCAGGCTGGCCAGTTCAGTACCCGGACCCTTCTTCTACGCAGCCATGATGCTGTAATTGATGCAGTATGTGGTTTGGCATTGTCATGTTGGAAAATGCAAGGTCTTCCCTGAAAGAGACGTCGTCTGGATGGGAGCATATGTTGCTCTAGAACCTGGATATACCTTTCAGCATTGATGGTGTCTTTCCAGATGTGTAAGCTGCCCATGCCACATGCACTAATGCAACCCCATACCATCAGAGATGCAGGCTTCTGAACTGAGTGCTGATAACAACTCGGGTCGTCCTTCTCCTCTTTAGTCCAAATGACACGGCGTCCCTGATTTCCATAAATAACTTTTCCGGCCTTGACCCTTACGCACAGAGATTCTTCCAGATTCTCTGAATCTTTTGATGATATTATGCACTGTAGATGATGATATGTTCAAACTCTTTGCAATTTTACACTGTCGAACTCCTTTCTGATATTGCTCCACTATTTGTCGGTGCAGAATTAGGGGGATTGGTGATCCTCTTCCCATCTTTACTTCTGAGAGCCGCTGCCACTCCAAGATGCTCTTTTTATACCCAGTCATGTTAATGACCTATTGCCAATTGACCTAATGAGTTGCAATTTGCTCCTCCAGCTGTTCCTTTTTTGTACCTTTAACTTTTCCAGCCTCTTATTGCCCCTGTCCCAACTTTTTTGAGATGTGTTGCTGTCATGAAATTTCAAATGAGCCAATATTTGGCATGAAATTTCAAAATGTCTCACTTTCGACATTTGATATGTTGTCTATGTTCTATTGTGAATACTATATCAGTTTTTGAGATTTGTAAATTATTGCATTCCGTTTTTATTTACAATTTGTACTTTGTCCCAACTTTTTTGGAATCGGGGTTGTAAAAACTTTATATAAAATATCTGACAAAATAATTTCCACTTACAATGTAAACAAACCGGCACAATGAAAGGAGCAATTTGTGAAAAATGCGATAATTCTTGAAAAATAACAAAAAGATATGTTCTTACCATCAAATGCTTTCATTCCATATTTTGTTGCTTTTTTTGTATTTTTGGGGTTTTGTTTTCAAGTACAGTTTTTATTTTGTCCTCGGTTAGTTCAGCAACACGCACTGCCATTTTGTTTTTCTCTACTCGTGGTATATGATCTGATATCCTAGTAGTAGAGTAGCCAATCAGAGTACGCGATTGCTCATATCCAGTGAATGTGGATAGAATAATTAATGATATTCACTTCACCTGTCAGTGGTCATAATGTTATGGCTGATCAGCGTCTACTCATGTTTGTCTTTCAATAAACTGAGAAACGTCTGTGAACAGCTGCGTCATCAGTGCTGTTGCTTCGGGATCCATGAGGCAGAATCTCCTGGACAGCAGAGGTCTGCATTCCTAGATCATACTTTGTCAATTCAACTTTCTTCATTACAGACAGATCAAAACTTATCAGAAAATACCTGCAATTATGTGCTAAACAAAAAATGCTTGATATGTTAGATTCTTCAGCGTATCCAGCGTTTCCCTCGATGACGCTTTGTACACTATTGGCATTCTCTTAACCAGCTTCATGAGCGAGTCACCTGGAATACTTTTCAATTAACAGCTGTGTCTCATCAAAAGGTAATTAGTGGACGAGTTTCTTGCCTTCTGAGTGTGTTTGAT
This sequence comes from Neoarius graeffei, assembly GCF_027579695.1. NCBI lineage: Eukaryota > Metazoa > Chordata > Actinopteri > Siluriformes > Ariidae > Neoarius > Neoarius graeffei. The sequence continues at coordinate 56,750,533 of NC_083590.1, forward strand.
ATCAAAAAGGAAATAAATAATAAAAATACTCTCTAATCAGGAGAGGATTCAGGAAAATGGGAAGGGGGGCGTCAACCCAGTAAGTCCAGGGGAAACTGCAGTGTTTAAATGCCTGGAGATGCATTTTGAGCTGTCAGAGACATGTTGTAAATAAAATCTCTTAAAGACAATTACCGTATCAAAAATATGTTTTAAAAGTAGGAACTTTCAAAAACATTTTATTAGTCATTGAAAACGATATTGTCAGAGTTGCAGGTACAGTTTTAGTCAGAAGTTTACATACAGTGACATGAACGTCATGGCAGTATTTGGGCTTTCAGTAATTTCTTTGAACTGTTCGTTTCCTGTGGCAGAATGATTGTGCAGCATTCAGCTTTAATTTATAAAAAAAAAAACACGAATTTGGTGCACAAGTTTTAATTTTCTTTGGGTTTTCTGAAATCAACACAGGGTCAAAATTATACATACACCACACCTAATATTTGGGTAAAATGTCTCTTCACAAGATTCACCTTGACCAAACATTTTTGTTTACCATGAAAAAGCTTCTGGCAGAATTCTGGTTGGATATTTCATGACTCTTCATGGTAGAATTGGGAGAGTTCAATTAATTGTGTGGGTTTTTTTTTTCTTGGCATGGACTCGACTTATAAGCACGGTCCATATATTTTCAACAGGGTTGAAGTCAGGACTTGTTTTAAGCTTAATGTTAGCCTGCTTTATCCTCCACAACCAGCTCTGCTGCATGTTTGGGTTCATTGTCCTGTTGGAAGTCCCAAGTCGTGTTCAAGTTTCTGATGGTTTATGCTGAAGAATTCCAATGTAGTCATCCTTCATTATTCCATCCACTTTGTGCAATGAACCGGTTCCACTGGCAGCAAAACAGCCCCAGAGCATGATGATCCTACCACCAGCTGCTACAGTGTCCCTCTGTACATGGTGGTCATTGTGGCCAAACAACTCAATCGTTGTCTCATCTGACCATATAGCTTTCCTCCAGAAGGCTTTTTCTTTGTCCGTGTGGTCAGCTTCAAACTTTAGTTAAGCTTGAAGGTGTCAATTTTGGAGCAGGGTGTTAGAGTGGGTGGAGGTATGGTGAAGTTCGGATCCAAAAGCAGAACACAGACAGTAATCCAATAAATAAGATGATTTAATACAGGGAAGAAAGGGCGTGGCAAAAGGTAAACAAACAGGACAAAAAACAAATGGCAAAAATAGTCTGGGCAAAATGAGAACAAACAACTTGACAAAAATATGAGACAGGCAAAGACAAAAATGCAAGCACAAAAAAACCTGAACAAGAAAACACCCTTAGTGCAAGAAACCATGAACCAGAAATAACCCTTAGTGCAAAAAACCATGAACAAGAGAAAATCGCTAGAGAGAAAAACCATGAGACACAAGAGAGGCACAGAACTAGAGACCAGAGGTTTAAGCTGAGATACATGAAAGGTAGGGTGAACACGTCGCATGGTGAATGAGTGGTAATGCCAGTCTAACAGAACATGGATTGATTACCTTCTTGATAAGGAAGGGCCCAAGGAACCTGGGTGCTAGCTTGCGAGAGATGGTCCTAAGTGGCAGGTGGTGCGTGGAAAGCATAACTTGTTGACCTACTCAGTAGGTGGGTGCCTTGGAGCAACATTTGTCGGCCTGCTTCTTGGATGCAAGTGCGGAGCGAATGACTCTTTTCTGGGCCAATGCCCATGTCCTCCTGCAGTGGCGTATAAAGAGCTGGGCTGAGGGTGTGGCGACTTCCTCCTCTTGGCTGGGGAACAGTGGTGGTTGGTATCCTAGTGAGCACTGGAATGGACAGAGACCTGTGGCAGAGGAAGGGAGAGTGTTATGTGCATATTCGATCCAGGATAGGTACTTGCTCCAAGAACTGGCATCCCTGGACGCCATGCACCTGAGTGCAACCTCCAAAGCCTGGTTCGCCCGTTCTGCCTGGCCGTTGGTCTGTGGGTGAAAGCCTGAGGAGAGACTACAGGTGGCTCCGATGAGTTTGCAGAAGGCTCTCCAGAACTGTGCAGTGAACTGAGGACCCCGGTCAGAAACAATGTCGGTAGACAGACCATGTAGGCGGAAAACATGGTGGACGAGTAGTTCTGCGGTCTCCTTGGCTGAGGGGAGCTTGGGCAGAGGAATGAAATGGATGGTCTTAGAAAAACGGTCAATAACAGTGAGGATGCATGTGTTGCCACCTGAGTTGGGGAGTCCTGTGATGAAGTCCAGGGCGATGTGAGACCAAGGTCGATGCGGAGTTGGAAGGTGTCTTAGTAAGCCAGCAGGGGGACAATTGGCTGTCTTGTTCCGGGAGCATGTGTTGCAGGCTGCCATGAACTCCTGGACGTCCTCCTTGATGGATGGCCACCAAAAGTGCTGCTGGATGAGAGCCAGGGTTCGGGCGGCTCCCAGATGACAGGCCAGCTGCACCAGCGCTGGAGCTCTTGTCTCAAAGATGGGGTGGGCCAGTCAGTGACTGCCTCCAGCTTGAAGGGGTCCATCTGGATCTTTGCTGGAGAGATGATGAACCCTGCAGAGAGCCATGACCCCACTGCAGCATCCGAGTATGCACAGGACAGGGAACAAACAGATAGTTATGAGGAATGTTGTTGGAGTTACCTGCACCAGGGTCCTGCTCTAGGGCCTTCTGCACGAGCATCTCAACCTCTAGAATAGCGGCTCCCACCAGGCAGCGTGGAGGAAGGATGGCCTCGGGTGGCTTAGACTCCTCTTGGTGGGAAGAGAACATCCTGGACAGGGCATCAGCTTTGCCGTTCTTGGAGCCTGGGCGGTAGGAGAGCGTGAAGTTGAACCGGGAGAAAAAGAGAGACCAACAGGCTTGACGGGAATTGAGACGTTTGGCGGACTTCAGGTACTCCAGGTTTTTATGGTCGGTCCAGACTAGGAAAGGGAGATCAGACCCCTCGAGCCAGTGCCTCCACTCCTCCAAGGCTAGTTTCATGGCCAGTAGTTCTCGGTCGCCGATGTCGTAGTTCCGTTCGGCTGGGGATAGCCAGCGGGAGAAGGAGCATGGGTGGACCTTGTTGTCATTGGCCCTCTGGGATAGGATGGCTCCGACCCCTGACTCGGAGGGGCCAACCTCGAAGATAAACTGTTTGGTTGAATCGGGTATGGTGAGAATGGGTGCTGTGGTAAACCTGCGCTTGAGACTGGAAAAGGATTTATTTGCTTCCTCCCCCCACTTGAACTTGGTCTTGGTCGAGGTCAGGGCTGAGAGAGGTCTGGCTACCATGCTGAAGTCACGGATGAAGCGCCTGTAGAAGTTGGCGAACCCCAGGAAGCGCTGGAGCTCTTGTCTCAAAGATGGGGTGGGCCAGTCAGTGACTGCCTCCAGCTTGAGGGGGTCCATCTGGATCTTTGCTGGAGAGATGATGAACCCCAGGAACGAGACAGAGCCTTGGTGGAACTCGCTGTTTTCCACCTTGACGAACAACCTGTTCTCTAGCAGGTGCTGGAGGACCTGCTGGACATGACCCCAATGCTCCTCCAGGGAGTGGGAGATGATCAGGATGTCATCCAGGTGCACAAAAATGAAGATGTTTAGGAAGTCCCTTAAGATGTCTTTAATGAGTGCCTGGAAGACTGCAGGCGCATTGTTCAGCCCGAAAGGGACCATGAGGTACTCGTAGTGACCATTGGTGGTGTTAAAGGCCGTCTTCCACTCGTCCCCCTCCCTGATCCTGATGAGATGGTATGCATTGCATAGATCTAGCTTGGTGAATACCTTGGCTCCCTGGAGTAGTTCAAAGGCCATGGTCATGAGCAGTAGTGAGTAGCGGTTCTTGACTGTGATGGCATTGAGACCCTGATAGTCAATGCAAGGACGGAGCGACTTGTCCTTCTTTTCCATGAAGAAGAATCCCACCCCTGCAGGGGAGGAAGAAGGGCAGATGATCCCAGCTGCCAAAGATTCGGGGATGTACTTTTCCATGGCTTGCCTTTCGACGGGAGAGAGAGAGAGTAGAGTTGTCCTTTGGGTGGCACTGTCCTGGGTAGGGGGTTGATTCCACAGTCATAGGGTCTGTGAGGAGGGAGGGACACTGCTCGGGTCTTGCTGAAAACGAGTTTGAGATCCAGATATTCCAAAGGCACGTGAGAGAGGTCAGGGAACTCGCTGGCTGAAGGCTGCGGTGGTTTGGCGGGAGGCAGAGCAGAGTTCAGAAAGGAAGCTAGGCAGGACTGGCTCCAGCCTAGGATAGTGTTGTCAGCCCAGTTAAGGTGGGGGTTGTGCTGCATTAACCATGGTAATCCTAGGACGATGGGTATGTGTGGGGGTTGTTCATGACGTGAAGCTGGATGGTTTCTGAGTGGTTAACGGAAATCCTTAAGGTGAGAGGGCGGTAAGGTGGGTGATGCTGGTCAAGCTGATGCCACTGAGTGTCAGGACAGTGAGAGGGACGTCGAGAGCAAGTAGCGGGATTCCCAGATGCTTGGCAGTGGCGGAGCAGATCAGGTTCCTGTCTGCCCCTGAGTCGACGAGGGCCTGGAGGTGGTGATGCTGGTTGTCACAGATAATGATGACAGGAAGTAACGGACGATTAGCGGGGGACTGGTTCCAAGCGTTGCCCACCAGGGCCCCTTGAGTCACTGGTGGGCTCGGCAGATGTGTCCTGGCTGACCACAGTAGAAGCAGGCCCCCGTGCTCCACCGGCGATGTCATTCCTCTGCTGACACCCGAACCTGGTCTACCTGCATGGGTTCGACGGACGCGGTGGGAGGTGGAGAGGAGGTGAAGCTTGGGCGGTTCTTCTCTCTCCGCTGTTGCTGGATCCGAGCATCAATGCGGTTGGCGAGGTCCATGAGGCTGGAGAGGTCTGACAGCAGTTCCTGTGATACCAATTCGTCCTTGATCACGTCGGACAAGCCATGCAGGAACGCATCGATCTGGGCGTTCTTGTTCCAACCGCACGAAGCCACCAATGTCCGGAACTCGATGGCGTAATCCAAGGTAGACTGGGACCCCTGCCGCAGCTCCATGAGCTCTCTGGCCTTCTCCTCGCCGGACAGAGAGCGATCAAAAGTTCGCCTCATCTCCTCGGAGAAATCCTTGAAACTGGAAAAAAGGGTGCATTGGCATCCCAGACTGCTGTTCCCCACTCTCTGGCCTTGCCGGTGAGGAGCATTATTGTATATACTACCTGGGAGCGTTCTGTGGGGAAGGCCAGGGGTTGCGGCTCTAGGATCAATGAACACTGAGAGAGAAACGATCTGCAAGTACCTGGTTCTCCCTTGTAGGGCTGAGGCGCTGGAAGTCTCAGTTTGTGGAGAAAGGCGGTGGCAGGAGCTGAAGGAGGAGACGGCTGAGCAGGGGTAGGCACAGCTTCACAGCACTGCATCTGTGTGGTGAGAAGGTTGAGTGCATTGGACAGGGTGGCAAGGTTCTGGGTAATTTGTTGTAGGTCTTGTCGATGGGTCCCAAGGAGAGTCCCTTGCTGCTGGATGGCCATTCTCAGATGGGTGAGTTCCGCTGGATCCATGTTGACCAGAACGTACTGTTAGGGTGGGTGGAGGTATGGTGAAGTTTGGATCCAAAAGCAGAACACAGACAGTAATCCAATAAATAAGATGATTTAATACAGAGAAGAAAGGGCGTGGCAGAAGGTAAACAAACAGGACAAAAAACAAATGGCAAAAATAGTCTGGGCAAAATGAGAACAAACAACTTGACAAAAATATGAGATAGGCAAAGACAAAAATGCTAGCGCAAAAAAACCTGAACAAGAAAAGACCCCTAGTGCAAAAAAACATGAACCAGAGAAACGCTAGTGCAAAAACCATGAACAAGAGAAAATCACTAGAGAGAAAAACCATGAGAAGCAAGAGAGGCACAGAAACAGCTAGAGAAGCAAACGAGGCGTTCTGGCAAAGTCAGAGTCTGAGAACGGCATATTTGTAAGCAGCAGTGAAAACCAGGAAGTGAATGCAGGTGAGAAGGAATTCCTGTCCTGGATCCGGATCGGCGCTGGCATGAGAGATCCATAATCTCCGGAGTGGCTGTCCGGGGCAGAGCATGACACAGGGGTTATTTCTTGGATAGCAGCCTCTTAAGCCCTATTCGCACGGGATAAGTATTACCTGTGGACCTCTGGTAATTCGGAATAATTACAGAGAATGTCTGAGTTCTTAGTCCCGTGCGAATGCGCCATGTCCGTAATTTACCAAGTAATAATTCCGCTGCGAATTATCTACTGTTTTGGCAAAACACAGACGTCCAGTGGTAATACAAGTCCCGTGTGAATGCGCATGTCTGTGTTTGTAATTATTAAACGCGCGTCTCTTGTACTTTTCTGGAGTGAATAATGGAGGATACGGGCGAAATTTTGATAAACAGCATTTCAGGGGCAAGTGGTAGTAGGCCTATCCCGTATTTGAACCAGATAAGCATTTTGAACTCCTGTCTACTAGTGTTGTAACGTTCGCGAACAAACCGATTCTTTTGAACGGCTCCTAGGCATGAACAATGAGAACCGAGTCTTGAGCTGGGGGAGCCGTTCTTTCTGTCGTTCTTTTTCTGTACTGTGTTTCAGATGAAAAAGCTTTTGCCCAAAGACAAGAAGTAGGCTAAACAGCATTTGCCTTTTATTTATTCAAGTTTTATCTGTTTGCCTAATAGTTCAAATTGTTTTGTATATAGTTTATAATGTTTCATCTCGTCTCGTCGTCTTCTGCTTTATCCGGGACCGGGTCGCGGAGGCAGCAGTCTAAGCAGGGAAGCCCAAACTTCCCTCTCCCCAGACACCTTGGCCAGCTCCTTGGGAACAACACCGAGGTGTTCCCAGGCCAGCCGAGAGACATAGTCCCTCCAGTGTGTCCTGGGTCTTCCCCGGGGCCTCCTCCCGGGGGGACATGCCTGGAACACCTCCCCAGGGAGGCGTCCAGGAGGCATCCGAAAAAGATGCCTGAGCCACCTCAGCTGATTCCTCTCAATGTGGAGCAGCAGCGGCTCTACTCCGAGCTCCTCCCGAGTGACTGTGCTTCTCACCCTATCTCTAAGGGAGCGCCCAGCCACCCTGCGAAGGAAACTCATTTCGGCCGCTTGTATCCGCGATCTTGTCCTTTCGGTCATTACCCAAAGCTCATGACCATAGGTGAGAGTCGGAACGTAGATCGACCAGTAAATTGAGAGCTTCGCCTTTTGGCTCAGCTCCTTCTTCACCACGACGGACCGGTAAAGCGACCGCATCACTGCGGAGGCTGCACCGATCCGCCTGTCGATCTCACGCTCCATCCTTCCCTCACTCGTGAACAAGATCCCGAGATACTTAAACTCCTCCACTTGAGGCAGAACTTCTCCACCAACCTGGAGAGGGCAAGCCACCCTTTTCCGGTCGAGAACCATGGCCTCGGACTTGGAGGTGCTGATTCTCATCCCAGCCGCTTCACACTCGACTGCAAACCGCCCCAGTGCATGCTGAAGGTCCTGGTTTGAAGAAGCCAACAGGACAACATCATCCTCAAAAAGCAGAGATGAAATCCTGTGGTTCTCAAACAGGATTCCTTCTGGCCCCTGGCTGCACCTAGAAATTCTGTCCATAAAAATTATGAACAGAACCGGTGACAAAGGGCAGCCCTGCCAGAGTCCAACATGCACTGGGAACAGGTCTGACTTACTGCCGGCAATGCGAACCAGACTCCTGCTCCGTTCGTACAGGGACCGGACAGCCCTTAGCAAAGAGCCCCGAACCCCATACTCCCAAAGCACCCCCCACAGAATACTACGGGGGACACGGTCGAATGCCTTCTCCAGATCCACAAAGCACATGTGGACTGGTTGGGCAAACTCCCATGAACCCTCGAGCACCCTATGAAGGGTATAGAGCTGGTCCAGTGTTCCGCGACCAGGACGAAAACCGCATTGTTCCTCCTGGATCCGAGGTTCGACTATTGGTCGAATTCTCCTCTCCAGTACCCTGGAGTAAACCTTCCCTGGGAGGCTGAGAAGTGTGATTCCCCTATAATTGGAGCACACTCTCCGGTCCCCTTTCTTAAAAAGAGGGACCACCACCCCAGTCTGCCACTCCAGAGGCACTGTCCCTGACCGCCATGCGATGTTGCAGAGGCGTGTCAACCAAGACAGCCCCACAACATCCAGAGACTTGAGATACTCAGGGCGGATCTCATCCATCCCCGGTGCCTTGCCACCGAGGAGCTTGCAAACCACCTCAGTGACTTCGGCTTGGGTAATGGACGAGTCCACCTCTGAGTCATCAGCCTCAGTCTCCTCAGTGGAAGACATGACGGTAGGATTGAGGAGATCCTCAAAGTATTCCTTCCACCGCCCGACAATGTCCCCAGTCGAGGTCAACAGCTCCCCACCCGCACTGTAAACAGTGTTGGCAGAGTACTGCTTCCCCCTCCTGAGGCGCCGGACGGTTTGCCAGAATTTCTTCAAGGCCGACCGATAGTCCTTCTCCATGGCCTCCCCGAACTCCTCCCAGTTCCGAGTTTTTGCCTCCGCAACTGCCCGAGCTGCAGCACGCCTGGCCTGCCGATACCCGTCAGCTGCCTCGGGAGTCCTGGAGGTTAACATGGCCCGATAGGACTCCTTCTTCAGCTTGACGGCATCCCTTACTTCCGGTGTCCACCACCGGGTTCGGGGATTGCCGCCATGACAGGCACCGGAGACCTTGCGGCCACAGCTCCGAACAGCTGCATCCACAATGGAGGTAGAGAACATGGTCCACTCAGACTCAATGTCCCCCGCCTCCCTCGGAAGCTGGGAAAAGCTCTCCCGGAGGTGGGAGTTAAAGACCTCCCCAACAGAGTGCTCGGCCAGACGTTCCCAGCAGACTCTCACCATACGTTTGGGCCTGCCAGGTCTGTCCAGCTTCCTCCTCCGCCAGCGGATCCAACTCACCACCAGGTGGTGATCAGTTGACAGCTCAGCCCCTCTCTTCACCCGAGTGTCCAAGACATAGGGCCGGAGATCAGATGAAACGACTACAAAGTCTATCATCGACCTCCGACCTAAGGTGTCCTGGTGCCACGTGCACTTATGGACACCCCTATGCTCGAACATGGTGTTCGTTATGGACAAACCATGACTAGCACAGAAGTCCAATAACAAAACACCACTCGGGTTCAGATCGGGGAGGCCGTTCCTCCCAACCACGCTCCTCCAGGTGTCACTGTCATCGCCCACGTGAGCATTGAAGTCCCCCAGTAGCACAATGGAGTCCCCAGTCTGAGCACTCCTCAGTACCTCTCCCAGGGACTCCAAGAAGGCCGGATACTCTATACTGCTATTTGGGCCGTAGGCACAAACAACAGCAAGAGCCCTCTCCCCAATCCGAAGGCGCAGAGAGGCGACCCTCTCGTTCACTGGGGTAAACTCCAACACATGACGGCTGAGCTGGGGAGCTATAAGCAAGCCCACACCAGCCCGCCGCCGCTCACCACAGGCGACTCCAGAGAAGTGGAGAGTCCAGCCCCTCTCGAGGAGCTGGGTTCCAGAGCCCAAGCTGTGCGTGGAGGTGAGCCTGACTATCTCTAGCCGGTACCTCTCAACCTCCCGCACAAGCTCAGGCTCTTTCCCCCCCAGCGAAGTGACATTCCATGTCCCAACAGCCAGCCGCTGTGTCCGGGGATCAGGTCGTCGAGGCCCCTGCCTTCGACTGCCACCCAATCCACATTGCACCAGTCCCCTACTGCTACCTCTGTGGGTGGTGAACCCACAGGAGGTCGGGCCCACATCACCTCTTCGGGCTGAGCCCGGCCGGGCCCCATGGGCAAAGGCCCGGCCACCAAGCGCTCGCATACGAGCCCCAACCCCGGGCCTGGCTCCAGGGTGGGGCCCCGGCTGCGTCATCCCGGGCGACGTCACGGTCCTCAGATTTTTCTCCATAGGGGTTTTGGTGAACTGCTCTTAGTCTGGCCTGTCACCTAGGACCTGTCTGCCTTGGGAAACCCTGACAGGGGCATAATGCCCCCGACAACATAGCTCCTAGGATCATTCAAGCACACAAACCCCTCCACCACAATAAGGTGGCAGTTCTAGGAGGGGAGTTTATAATGTTGTTGTGTGATATTAATGATAATATTGTGGGAAAACTACTTTGCACGGACGTTCATTTAATTTATTCTATCGTCATTTTGTTTGTTCTATTTTTGTGTATTTTATTTATTTATCTGTTTGTCTAGTTGTATCTATTTTTCTAATAATAATATATTTTTTGCATTAATAGTTTGTTTTTTCCTATTAAAATAATCTTGTGTTCTTGTTATAACTTTATTTATCTGACTGTTTAGTTATCTATTTTTGTTACAATTTCAATATTTTTAATATAGAAAGTTTGTTTTTTTCTATTAAAATGTTCTTGTGTGATAACTAGTTCTTGTGTTATATTTATTGTAGTTGTATCTATTTTGTATCTCAGACTTAAATATTTTTGTAAAACAAGTGTTTTTCTATAAAATATTCTTGCGTTCTTGATAACTATGTTCTTGAGTGGGTTCTTTTTATTTTTTTACAGAAAAGCCGTTCTGCATGGACATTCATTGAAGCCCTCATTGTTTTTTAATGGTTATTTATGAGCGTTTAGGGGTTACAATAATGTAAGTCTAGGTTGCTTTATATAAAAGGTATGTCCAGAAATATTGATGTCACTGTCTAAGCAGAGGGATCTGGCTTCTTTAGACGCTGTCTTCTTAAAACTGAATAAATATTTAAAAAGAGCCAAATGAGCCAGACTTTTGAACGGCTCTTTTCAAAGAACGGATCACAAAGATGCGGATCCCATCAAAGAGCCATAAATCCCATCTCTACTGTCTACAAGACGAAACAGGATGCTGTGAACTTACGACACATCCGGTCACAATGTCTGTAAATTCAGTGAATTACAGACTTTTGCTTATCCCGTCCGAATGCGCCATTAGTCCATGGTGATCTGAACTGTAGACAGTGATCCATCAGCTTCCAGTTCATGGCAGGGCTGTGCCATGGTGGTTCCCTGGTTGCTCCTGACCATCCAAACCAATTTCCTTTCAGCTGAGAGTGACAGTTAGGGTTTTCCTGAAGCAAAGTGGCTTGGCAAAGTGACTACACCTCACAATAACTTGCAAACAATTGTTTGAACTGATCTTGGAATTTGCAGTTGTTTAGAAATGGCTCCAAGAGAGATTCGGGAGTTGTGTATATCTGCGATCCTCTTTCTCAGATCTGCACTGAGCTCCTTGGACTTTCCCATGTTACTGTGTGTTGGTCAATCCAATGAGTGCTGTAAACAAACCCTTTTTATGAAGGCACAGAGAAGCTACCAGCTGTAGTCAATCATGATCACTAACAGGAAGTTAAGAGACCTCGGCCTTGGCAAGATAAGAGACATTTTGGAAGTTGCAGCACCTCTGAATAATCTAAGCGAGTGTATGTAAATTTTTGACCCTATATGTATAATTTTGACCCTGTGTTGATTTCAGAAAACCCAAAGAAAATTAAAACTTGTGCACCAAATTCTAGTTGTTGGTTTTTTTTAATTAAAGATGTATGCTGTACAATCATTCTGCCACAGAAAAAGAACAGTTCAAATAAATTACTGAAAGCCCAAATATTGTCATGACATTCATATCCAAGATGACATGTATGTCGCTGTATGTATCCCCTCACTGGGGAATTTTAAGCAAACAGTCACAGGACAGAAAAGTCTGAAATGTTGTCTGTCCATCCAAATTTCAGTTTGTCCAAATGACGGGCCAAAGGCCTGGAACAATGCGGCTGGGGGTCCAGGGCCCGCCTTAGGGCCCTGGAAGCTGAAGGGCTTTAGATGGCTTCTCGGCTATTTCCAGGCACATTTTTGTGATCTTCAAAGGCCAAATTACACTCGACATTAGTTGCTAATTGCACTACAAATTGAATATAATTTACAAGAACACGTCAGAAGATTCAAGAAAAACATGCTTAAAGTTCTACCCAAGAAAACAGTAGCGCACACAGGTCAGTTCCATGCCTCGAAAAAAGTATGAGGGGCCAAGGATGTTCCAGTTGGTTACAACTTACTAGTACTATAATAACACTCATGAAACATTGTCAACAATGACTATTTTATACTGTGTTTATTATAAGTCTATTAGAAATTTAGTAATTAACAACACAACTATTCTTACATAATAGAGTTAAAATTTTGAGGATGAGATTCCAAGTAACTTTGGAACAAAAACTTTTAAAATAACTCAAAACTAGACATGGTCATATCATTTGGCATTCAGACTAAAATTTGCTGAACTGGAACTTAGAAAATAGAATAAAATGTTGTGAAAGAGAAACCAATCAAAACTGAAAGACTGAAAGGAGGCATGCAAGGCTTCCCCTTGGGCCCCTCTCGGTTCCGCTAACCACTGCGCTATCTATCTCACGCCTGTATACAGATCTGTGCTTAAGAGGGAGAAAGTGAAAACTAGAGAGATCAAGGTTTGGAATGATGAGACTGTTTCCAAATGACAAGGTTGTTTTGAAAGCACAGATTGGGCTGTTTTAAGGACTCTGCTTTAAATATTGATGAACTTACTGACACTGTATGCGGTTATATCTCATTTTGTAAGGATACTGTTATTCCCAAAAAAACATGTCAAAGTGTATGCAAACAACAGGTCATGGATCACTAAATCCCTGAAACGGGTGCTGATGAAAAAACATAGTGCCTTTCAAAATGGTGCTGAAAGTGAAAAAAGAGAAGTAATAAGGGAGGTCAGAGCAGAAATGAAGAGGGCTAAACTACAATATAAAAATAAGCTCGAGGAAAGATTGAGCGGTAATAATTTGAAAGCAGCATGGGATGGTGTGAAGAAAATGACAGGCCGGCACAAAACAGAAAATAAGCCACTCTACATTCCAGGTTATGAGAAAAACAGTGATTTATCTGAAGCACTGAACGCTTTATTCACGTTTTGATATTTATGACTTTTCAGGCAAATTTAAGAGATTATGGGCAGAGCCAGCTCTGTTAAAGTCAACTCCATTTTTAATTTCACAGGAAGACGTCAAGGCAGTATTTAAGAATAGTAAGGTTAATAAGAGCCCAGGGCCAGATGGGATCACTGGGAAACTGCTGAAGTACTGTTCAGAACAGCTTTGTGGGGTGTTTAGTAACATTTTCAGAATGTCTCTGGAACAGAGAAGGGTTCCAAAAATATGGAAGGAGTCCATCATTGTCCCAGTGCCAAAAAGCAGCACTTCTAAGAATTTAAATGACGTCAGGCCAGTGGCAGTGACCTCACTGGTCATGAAATCATTTGAAAGGTTGGTGAAATGGGTATTGTTGGTAAGGGTGGGCGAGGCCCTGGATCCCAGGCAGTATGCATATACGTAGGGCTGGGATAGGAATTGAGGATGCCCAAATTACATTACTCAACCTTCTGTATGACCACTTGGAAGGTCCTGGCACACATGCCAGGCTCTTATTTTTGGACTTTTCATCTGCTTTTAATACTATCCAACCACATGTCTTAGCTAGGAAATTATTAACTAATTTTAAGCTTGACAGGAACCTTGTGGGCTGGATCATAGACTTTTAAACCAATAGATCCCAGAGGGTGAAGGTTAACGGCTGTTTATCAGAACAGCGCTTCTCCTCTACTGGCTCTCCTCAGGGTTGTGTTCTGTCCCCCTTGCTGTACATCCTCTACACTAACGACTGTCAGCACAGGGATAGGCACAGCCTGAAATTTGCTGATGATACAGTTATTGTCAGTTTACTGCATAAAGATGAATCTCAGCATGGGCCAGTGGTTGAGGAGTTTGTTAGATGGTGTGATGAGTCTTTCCTTCAGTTGAACACCTCAAAGACCAAGGACATGGTCATTGACTTTAGAAGGAATCCATCTTGCTCTCCACCACAGACTGAAATCAGAGAGTTGTATCGAATTTGTCGACCAGTATAAATATCTGGGCACAATGATCAACAACAGGTTGAAATTTGATATAAATACTGAAGCCATCTATGGGGAAGGACAGCAGCGCTTGTACTTCCTTAGGAAGTTAAATTTGTTTAATGTGGATAGGGAAATGTTATCCCTGTTTTACAAATCTTTTGTACAATCTGTTCTTACCTTTTCTTTTATTGCCTTGTATGGAAGCATCAGTGTTAAGGACAAAAATCATCTGAGCCATACTGTAAAGGTGGCTGGCAAGTTGGTCGGCACCCCACAGTCAACCTTGATGGCTATTGATGAGAAGCAGGTCCTCCAAAAGGTGAGGTCTATATTAGACTGTAAAACTCACCCCCTTCACTATAAATTTGAAGCTCTTCCTTCAGGCCGGAGACTAAGAGTCCCATTTTATAAATGCAACAGGACTAAAAATTATTTTATTCCTGGAGCAATACGCTTGCTTAATTTGCACAATGTTAGTTTTATAGTATATGAATAATTTTGAAAACCATCTGGTAGAAACCTAGACTGGTGTGATGGAATTACTTTTTGTATTGTATATTGTCCATTGTTGTTGTTGTCATTTTTCTTTCTTGTGATTGTTGTGTGTCTTTGACTGTAAGATAAGTTTCCCTTTGGTATAAAAAATGAAATGAAAGTGATTATCATGCTGTTACCATGGGAACAGTCTTTTATGAATGTGTAAGTGGGCGCTCAACGCTCCGACTCTGGTGTGACTGAGTAAGAGGACAAGTTTTATGTTTCATCTAATTTAGGTGATTTAAAAAATATAATATTATTCATCAGTGGGCACAGAGGGATGACCTGGCGACTTGTCCAGGGTGTACCCCGCCTTTCGCCTGTAGTCAGCCTAGGCTCCAGCTCGCCTGCAACCCTGTAGAACAGGATAAAGCGGCTAGAGATTTATGATAGATGAGATGAGATGGGCACAGAGGAAAGTGTAAAGTATAACGTTTCTGTCAATATGTTTATCATGCTTGTATGATAAAAACTCGCGAAGATATTTATCTAAATCCATCACCTACTCATTCTAAACCTGCCGAACTTCACAGGAGAAGCTCTCGACCCCAGAGGGTTAAAATACGATGGGAAAAACAGTTTGTCAGGGTCCAAAACCTGTAGTAGTCTATCTTCTTTTAATGTTAGTGGTAAGCCTACCCAGTTGATAACAGTGTGGCGTGGTGTCAGGCCAGAATGCACTCCGACTCACTGATGAGAGGCGACTTGTCCTCGAGAGCGTCCGCGATCCGCCAATCACAGGCCGTGTTACAACATAACGTAACATTTGGAAGAAAATTAGAAGTAGATTAGACCCATATCTTTACCATTTTTCGTGGGCCATCTGGTTTGATGCTTTTGAAATACAGACGGACAAATGCAAAAATTACCGGTCAGTGTCCGCCGGTCCGATCTTATTTCCCACACTGTTATTATGTCGATGCACGAAGTTCCAGCACCCTGTTAAAATCCAACAGGACTCACCCAGCTCACTTTTCACTGCATTCGTGTCACGAGCGAAAAAAACCTATAGGACCTACTATTAAATATAAATTTATACTATAAACTCTTCAGCTCAATCCCACATAATTTATTTTGTTTTTTTTAACCTTATTAATTAAATAAAAATGGCGGCCATATCTCTATCTGCAATCCTAAAACTTTTTTTTTTTGGATGGGGGCGTGTGCTGGGTGTGCACCCCCTTAAATCCACGCCAGCTAATAAACAGCCCTATAACACAACTGCAGTAATCCATATTATGTCAAGAACTGAACAACTAAGTAAAGAGAAATCACATCCATCATTACTTTAAGACATGAAGTGACTTTTAATTAATAAAATTAAAGAAGACACTGAATTAGAAGGTGTGTACAAACTTTTGGCTGGTACTGTATAGCCTATGAATAAAAAAAAAAGGTACCATAGTATTCCTGTAACCGCTGATCTCCTGGATAACCATTCAGATAACGACTCTGTACAACTGTGGTGAGCAGAAAAGCATTTCAGCATAAACAACACATCAGGCCTTCAGGCGGATGAGCTACAAAAGCAGAAGACCACTTCGGGTTCCACTTCTATCAGCCAAGAACAGAAAGTTGAGGCTGCAATGGGCACAGACTCACCAAAACTGGGCAGCTGAAGACGGTAAAAATGTAGCTCGCATTGTGTCAACAGTCCAGGCTGGTGGAGGTGATGTAATGGTGTGGGAAGTGCTTTCTTGGCACACTTTGGACTTGAATGCCACAGTGGACTGTTCCACAGTGACATTTTACACATCTTCTAATGGTTAGTTCCAGCATGAAAATGCACCATATCGCAAAGTCAAAGGCATTTCAAACTAGTTTCATGACAATGACAATGAGTTCAGTGTTCTTCAATGGCGTTCCCAGGCACGAGATCAGATTCCAGGAGAACACCTTTGGGATGTGGTTGAAAGGGAAGTGAGCGTGCACTTGATGTGATCATGGACCGTGTTACGTTCCCTAGCTGTGGTGGCTGCCTAGATCAAATGCATAATAAGCGTGGGTGCCCCCTGTTGGTGGCATGTGTATCTTTCTCTTTTACCTGTTAATTAATAGGTCTGAAGCACCTGGTCCATGGCGGAAGGGGCCTATATAAACCTCCTGGACACCATTCCAGAGGAGACGTGCTTTGGAGTCCTCGTCAGTACCGGTCCATCTATGCCTCGTGTGACTGTGCCCCGTTTTGCTCAAGCCAACCGGCTCTAGTTTTTTGTTAATTTTGGTTCTATCAATAATAAACCCTAGACTTGAGCTGTTTTATGCATCTCCCCCTTTATGTTACAAGCCTATGCTGGGCCGTAACATAACGTATTAATTTGTGCTGAGCCATAATATAATTGGGTGCTCCTCCAGGATAATTTTGTGAAGCTTTTGAAAAGATTCCGAGTTTGGGATTTTTGGGAGTCTGAGTGGATGAATCACCGAGTTTGTGAGTATTTTCTAGGCAATCTGTGTACACATTCCAGTTAGATAGCAATAGCCCTGGGTAAGCAAAGAGCTTGCCAGTTTGTTGTTTTGTTTATTGTTTTTGTTGGCGATCTCAGTGAGGGTACGTTTCAGTGTTGCATTGTAGGCTGCATCTTTGGTCTATTTTGCACTCTCGAGCTTAACATTTAAAGATGCCTCAAGCTGAGTAAACTACTGAAAATAGACAGGACAAGATGGATCTTGGACAGTTGCTTCTGTGCATTGCAATTTGTGTGATTCATATCTCTATGAAGATAGACAGGACAAGATGGATCTCTGACAGCTGCTTCTGTGCATTGCACTTTGTGTGACTCATATCTCCACCAAACTGATGGAAAAGAAGGACTGAGTTCATCACGATGCTCCCCTCAGTGACAAGGAGCATGATGATGAGAATTGACTACGACCATGAAGCCTTCCTCAGCCAGGAGGAGGCCAAAACTTTTGACCAGCTCACACCAGAAATTGTGTTACTGACAGGAATGGCGAGCTGAGGTGAAGTGAGGACCCAAGAGCAGACTCAGAAAACAGGCAGTGTAAAGAGAAAACTTCTTTAATGAAGTAGATGGCAGAAAAGCAAAGGTACAGTAGGGCTCAGGCAAAGATCGGTCGTCAAAAAACAGGCCAGGAGGTCAAAATCACAGAGAAGCAGGTAGACACGATCAGGGACAAAAAACAGGACAGAAAAATCTTCACAAAAACTGATGAACACAGGCACAAGGGAAATCCAGGCAGAGGTAGCAAAGGACACAATTCAAAAGAACAGGCAGGCAAAAAAACAGGGACAAAAAACAAGGAAAAATTCAGGCAGGGGGAATCAAGAAGACACAATACCAATGAGCTGTAGCGAGGCAAGGAAAGTCTACAAGAGACAGTCTGGCAAATGGAGTAGCTCCAAACAGTTCTTAAAAAGCCCTGGCTGATGGGAGAGGAGTGGTAGCAGGTGTGGGAGTGCCGCTTCAGGAAATGGCCTTCAGCAAGGCAGGACTGAATTCCTGTCCTGGAGCCGGCATGGAAGTCCCACAATCTAAGGCATGGATGGACTGGACCAGACTGTGACAGTTATGGCCCAGCACCGGCTTGTAACATAAAGGGGGAGACATATAACAAAATGGCTCAAGTCTAGGGTTTATTATTATTGCTAGAACCAAAATTAACAAAAAACTGGAAACGGTTTACTTGAGCAAAACGGGGCACAGTCACACGAGGCATGGACGGACCGGTACTGGTGAGGACTCCAAAGTGCGTCTCCTCTGGAATGGTGTCCAGGAGGTTTATATAGGCCCCTTCCGCCATGGACCAGGTGCTTCCGACCTATTAATTAAAGGAGATACACAGAGCCATGGCATCACTTTCGTTTATAAATGCCTTGAGACCTCAAGAATGGCACAGGAATAGTTTTAAGCATTAACAATAAATCTAATATAGTAATTTCTGCAATTAAAGTGATTTATATAGGTAGCGGTCTGAGTGAATGACCTTAATGTCCGTAATGTCACAGCAGGAAGTCTATCGGTCTCATCACCATTTCCGCTATACTAAAACACAGAGCTGACTGCAACTCCGATCCTCCATTTTGAGCTAATTTATCGCCATGCCACGTAGACGTGTTGCTGGCGGGTGCAGCAGCATGACAGAAGGTAGATTTACGTTGCATTCATGGCCCAAGAATGTTCAAACTGCAAAGATTTGGACGCATTTTACAAGAAGTTCACAGGCACATTGGGCGGCTACGAAGTGGTTTCTCCTCTGCTCTGCACATTTTACTGAAGACTCGTACGAGACCTCTGATCTGTTGAGGAGTGTTGGCTATAAGCCAGTATTGAAAGATGGTGCAGTATCAACAATTAAAGTAAACTACAAGAAAAGGAAAGTATTTATTTATTTCTTAAAAAGGAAAGTAAGTTCAGTTGCACCAGTCCTCCCGGAGCGTGAGCCAAGGGTTGTTGGTAAAACCCGGGATGGAACGGGATGTGACATATCGCTCAGGCAGTGACCTCCCTGCGGTTGTTGCTAAAACTGGTGACATCCTGTTCCGTCCTGGGTTTAAGTAATTGCCTGAGCTGAGCAGTAATGGCGGAGTACTCCGTATGGACAAAATAGAGAAAGAGTGGAGCAGCCGTCTGATTTCTAAACTGGACATCGCTGCCATCTCACTTTTACATGGAAGAAGCGAATGAACGGAGAACTGAGCGAACAACTGAAAGTCAGATTGTTTCAAAACAATTGGCCACAAGATCGGCCTTCAAAAAGTGAGAACACAGACGGGTAAGCTCCGACTCTCATTTGGATAAAAAAACAACAAAAACAGCACGTTGTTTCCCTGCATTTAGATTAATCCATGTAGCTTGTATTGTGTGTTTAAGTTAGCGGTATAAGGTTATTTAATTTGCTTCAGAATGTGATTCTCAGTTCATCTGATTATTTAATGAGCCTTTTACGGTTTTTCAGTGAAAATGCATGCATGTACCTGTATGTTGCATAAGTTATAACACCCATCCTGTTTTAATGAGAGTCAACCCACAATCAGTGAAGTCAAATCAGTCTTAGTTGAGCAAGTCGGTAACGCTATTTCTTACTTTCACCATAAATTTTTATTTATATGACTTTGGTCTATAGCTGTCAAAGGCCTCGGCCTTAAAACCGGTTCCCGCTGTGACGTCACGCGCTCAGGGCTGGCTGAGTCAGCGGTGCAGCTCCAATCACAATTTTGCGGTCGATTTTAAATCTCAAAAATATATATTTTTTAATTACCATTTATGCAGCACACAAGAGTCAAGGATGGAGATACTATCCACTCAGAAATTTATTTAAAAATAAAGGCTCTGTGTATCTGCTTTAAAGGGCACATCTTGGGTATATTTAGGAGCAAGATCAATGTAATTCTCTTATTTTATATTAAACTTTGGTCAAATATCTGTCACATTTTGCATTTTGTGCAATTTTTACCTTGCGCAATACCAGAAAAATTCAGTTGAAATCAAGCCATTTGAGGCAAATTGGTCTGCCTCTGAAAAAATTTGGCATTTGGATTTCCTGGGAAACACTGATTTTCGTGACATCGCGTGCGGGACGCCTCCCTCTGAATCCTACGTCAGCGCTGGTTTGTTTACGAGAAAACGACCTGGTGGTTTTCTACAAATTTCTTCAACGTTATCACATAATTATTAAAATGGTTAACAGATGTATCGTAGGAGGGTGTAGCAACACCAATCATGATGGGATTAGTACTCATCGTTTCCCAAAAGACCGGACAATGAGAGAGAAATGGGAGCACTTTGTGCGAGGCACCCGGAAAAACTGGCAACATGCAACAGACCACAGCATCATATGTGGGGCTCACTTCATAAAGCCCGACAACTTTGAGAACTATTTGCAGTGGGAAATGGGCTTCAAGAAGCAACTTGATTGGAAAAAAGACACAATTCCATCTGTCAGAATGCCCAAAGCAACACCGTCTCCATCTGTGTCAGTGTCACCAAAGGAGCGAGCCGTGTTCGTCTCCCCTGACAGAAGGCAAACTGCTGCATCCGCTGAGGCCCTCGAAGCCGAGGACCAAGCAGAGCCGAGAAAAAGACCAAGAAAATCAGCAATTCACAAGTTGACTGTTGCCAGGGTGAGAAACAAGAGAGACTCTACTCTAAATTAGGTGTTCCTGTGTTTGTCTCTCAGCCTGCTGGCGGATCCGCACGTGACGCCACGAATCTGGATCAATCTGGCTCCAGACTCCCTTGGGATTTTTCCAGATGCTTTTTGTTATTTTCTTTTTTTCTGCTGTAGACAGATGGCCTTGTGCAAAATTACCCTTCTGGATGAGTGCGTAAAGGGACATACTTTCATTAAAAAACCCCACTAAATTGGTCCAGGATAGGGCGGCACGGTGGTGTAGTGGTTAGCGCCGTCGCCTCACAGCATGAAGGTCTGGGTTCGAGCCCCGTGGCTGGCGAGGGCCTTTCTGTGCGGAGTTTGCATGTTGTCCGTGTGGGTTTCCTCCGCAGGGCTCAAAATTCACGGTGGTCCAGCTGGCTAGTTGAAAATAAAAAATATATGTGAAGTGAAGATTCAGACTAGGGCTGTGTGATATATCGAATATACTCGATATATCTCTGAAAATTCTGTGTGAGATAATTATTATATCGTAACTATCGAGTATTTTATGGTCATCTGCTGACTTGCGTTTGTTTCGTGTTTGCTGCATTTGTTTAAAACCTTTTCCGGTGGTTTTCTCCCTGTCCCTCAGGCTGCCTAAGGGTAAAAAAAACAATAACGTCACGCACTCGCCAATCAATCCCAGGTGACATCTCGGTGCTGAAAGGAACTTGCGGGAAGATTTTCTAGTTTTGGTTTACAGCACTGACTCAGTTCATGCAATCGTTGGTGTTTCATAGGCTACTGTGTAAGCTCCGTCAATTTCAGTGACAAATTAAAAATGGAAGTGGGCGAATTGGTTCCTAAAAGAACTAGTAAGGGGTCAGTCATCTGGCATTTTTTTGGATATCGCGAGGAGGACGTGGAACAGCAAATGCCAGTTTGTAAAGTGTGCAAAAAAAACAGTATCAAAATACTCGGGTCTTGAAATAAATGCGCATTAGTCATGAACAATGGTAACGACTCTCTTTTGTGTTATTTTTGACAGAAGTAAAATTCATACATGAACAAATTTTGGCAAGTTGATTTTCTGTTTGGCGAGTTACTTTGGAAGGGAACTAGTCCAGCTGGCTGGTGAAAAAAAAAATATGAATTTCGAGTCCTGCTCCGGGTGCTCCGGTTTCCCCCACAGTCCAAAGGCATGCAGGTTAGGTTAACTGGTGACTCTAAATTGAGCGTAGGTGTGAATGTGAGTGTGAATGGTTGTCTGTGTCTATGTGTCAGCCCTGTGATGACCTGGTGACTTGTCCAGGGTGTACCCCGCCTTTCGCCCGTAGTCAGCTGGGATAGGATCCAGCTTGCCTGTAACTCTGTAGAACCAGACGCGCAGCTTGTGAACAAGCAAGGCAGGCAACTGCTTGGGGCCCCCTGGCCCAGGGGCCCACCCGAGAGCTTATTTATTTTGTTTTTTATTGTTTTTATTGTTCTTTACCATTGTATTTTCACATTTGGAATTTAAAAAACTTTGGTTTCATACATTTTTCATTGGTGTCAGATTATTTATAACATATTGGTGATGAACACTGGTCAGAAGGGCCCCCTGGAAATTTTTGCTTGGGGCCACAACAGATCTTAGAATCGCCTCTGTGTAGAACAGGATAAAGTGGTTAGAGATAATGACATACATGTCAACCTATACGGAATGTCCGTATTTTATACGGATTTGATTCAATAAACGTAGTATACGGGCGTACAAATAAAGTTATACGGATTCTTTAAAGAAACTTCAATATTTATTTAGAGCTATAATCAATTCCCACGATGATAAAAGAACGCATAACATTTGCAAATGTACTGTACACCACAGAAAGCACAAATAGCCAGTAAAGAGTCTTATGAAATCGCGCGTTACCTTGTGGTAGTGAGACTTCGTTCCACTTTTGATCATGCGCACACCGTATTGCAAGAATCCCGCCAACCGGGAAGTAACATTTTGTTTGAAATGCGTATTTCCACCTGAGCGACTTTCACTAGCGACTGAAAAGATTCTGAATGGGCACTCCGGCAAGATCAACACAGACACTTGCTGTGACGTGCAGCCTCGTGAGGTATTGGTGCAGAGCGCTAAAAAAGCTGTCATGGAGTACAATTCAGAACATTAGAGTGACACTTTGTGTTTTTGTCGAACATTGGAGCTTTGTATTCATTCTGAAGGTTTACTGTTATTAATATTGAATAAAAAGTAACTTGGATATTTCATTGTTAATTATCCTTCAAATTTTAGGTAAATTATTTTAATTTGCATCTTATAAGGATTTTATAAGGGAAATACGGATTTTGGAGGTTGGTTATACAGGTTTGATTGACCAAAGGTTGACATGCATGTAATGAGATGAGATGAGATGAGATGGTCCAGGATATGCACTTTAAGGAGGTGAAAGAGAAAGATACACATATGCCACCAACAGGGGGCGCCAACCCTTACTGTGCATTTGATTTCAGCGGGACCAGGGCCAGGGAACAGAACTGAGCGGAACCGCAAAGGAAGGTTTCCAGCATCATGTGGAAGGATGAGGAACTGAAGATGTTTTGAGATGTTTTGAGAGCAGGATAAGTATAGTATAGTATAGTATAGTATAGTATAGTATAGTATAGTGTTCCTAATAAAGTGCTCAGTGGGTAGATATTGTTTTTGGTTTATTTACTGACAGAAAAATTAAACAGTCTCTCCTGGGTTTGTGTGTATTTGCCTCACCAGGCTGATGATCAAATGAAACTGAAAGAAGGAGAAGTGGAAAACGGCAGTGGTTTTCTTTTCCCTCCCACTGAGTGCAGTTTCACAGGGACCTGATTTCAGTCTCACTGGAGCTGCGATCACTGCCCTTCATTCACAACTTCTGCATCACCATCAGAAGACCAGAGCTGCACAAGGGCCACCATCATCCCATCCCAGCCCATCCCAGTACAGTCCCTCTCACAGTCCGCACCTTCAGCCTGCCAGAGGAGCCCTGCTTCACTCCAGGTAATTCATTTACACACACACACACACACACACACACACACACACACACACACACAAACAAGTCTAGCTTTGTTATTTGTCCATGTGAAGCTCCTCAGCTGATCTTCGACAGTATTTACATTAAAAATAACCTGAATTCTGATGTTTAGGAAACAAGGGTTCACTTTTCACAGGAAAAAAAACAAAACGAAACAAAACACCACTTCAGGGTTTAATTCAGTGACATTCACTTTATTATTCGGTGCAGTAATGAAAGCACTGAGCCTTTCCGGTGATTTTTCCGGTGATTATTCTTTAGAATAATGTTTAAAGTGGAAATAATCCAATATATCACGGTTTTCTGTTCTTAGGTTCGTTCTAAAACACACCCGTTTACTTAGGGACCGTCAATAAATTACTGTATCAGTGATAAAACGATAGGGAGGGAAAGTGAAACAGCGCTCCTAGTGGCAGCGTTCCTCAGCCGAGAGCCAGACTACTGGAAATCCCATGAAGTTATGATGTGGAACTTGTACACCCCCCAAAAAACATGTTGTATATGTTGGGATTATCTACGAACTCAGAAAGTATCAGGTGAAACGTCGCTGTCTTTTAAAAGATCGAAATTGTGCCTAACCTGTCAGAAACGGACTACAACCAAACTGTCTAGTCAGAGTCGCTCATATTACTGTACATCAGCAGTAGGCTTAGCTACCCCACGACTGGGAAGATCTGTGCATTTTGATCATGCTATGTTTTGTGCCAGTGGGGCCAGTGTTTTGGGTCTTTGATCAGCTTATTAAAAAACATTCAAAATAATTCAAATCGGTGAAAAAAATAAAGTATGATCACCAGGATTGATAGAGCTGCCCGACATGCACAACATATGGAACCCATTGTCTTAACTTTGAAGTGTAACCCGAAATGTAATTTTTTAAAAAGATATTCCCATTCATTTTGCCGTAGAGGTTGGAACGCATCCAGTAGGGGGCGATGAGCTTCAAATCACATCCACTAACTCCAAACTCAAGCAGAACTCTAGAACTGAACTCAGAATGAGACCCAGCTCATGGTTTTGGATTTTAGTGCACCTTCTATTTTACATGTCAAGTCACGTTTATTTGTATCACGTTTTTAACAACAGCAAAGCAGCTTTACAGAAAATTAAACATGAGCTAATTTTATCCCTAATCAGGGGCATAGCTGGGGGGGGGTGTTAACCACTTCCTTTGTCGGACCGGACATTTTTTCAACAGCCGCATAAGAACTGTAATTTTTCTAACTTTTTTTTTTTTTTAAACTAGATTGTCACCTCAGCCTCATTAGGGTTTCTATAACCTTGACTTCCTGTGGTTTGGGCGCGAAAACCCAGTTTGTCAGTGTGTGTGCGGGAGAGGCAGATGTAAGCGCAGATATGTTAAATAATACACAGTGCGATATGAGCATAAAGTGCATGAAACGCACGCAACAGGCAAACAGTCCGAAACAGCAGGCAAAGTTGTCATCGAGGAAACAGGCAGGAGGTCAATCGAGGCGCAGACAGAATATCAGAGGCAAAACTAGACAAGATCAAGAGACGAGAAACAGGAGTCGAAAAACCAGGAGGTCAACAAGAACAGGAAACAAGGCTCAGTAAGGCACACTAGACGTGGTGTAATACTTCGCATCGTCCTTGCATGGGCGCAGTCCTTAAATAGCCCAAACATAGTTCATTGATTAAAGACAGGTGATCTTTGTTAACGGCGCGCGTGCCGGAGCTCGTTAGGTGCTCACGCAGCCCGAGGCGCGCCTTCAGGTGCATGAACCAAGGTGCGCAGGACTGACACGGTTCTGCGCAAGCACAACACGATCGCACATGGTCAAGCTGCCAGTGTAGCTGCAGTCTTTAGTTGTAATTTCCTCGTGTTAATAATTCGCCGTGTCAAAACAAGCGAAACTTTCTTCCTTCTTTTGATGTGAAGAGAGGAAAGCAATTTATTCTAGATTTTTTTCCATCAAAGTTACATTTTGTGGCTTCAAAGCTAAGTTGTAGTGTGGCATTTCTACAATACAACATCAAGAAAACGTGGAAGAAACAGCAATAATGGAAGCGCCAGTTTCTAAGCGACCTAAAACTAGCAATGGGAATTATTTTTTCTTACATAATGTACTCAGGCTGCCAGTCAGTGTGTGCCCCCCCCCCCCCCCTTGAAAAATCCTAGCTACGCCCCACTAATAAATTTATTTATCCCTGATGATCAAGCCCGAGGTGACGGTGGTGAGGAAAATCTCCCTCAGATGACATGAGAGGATGGTTCCTCAAGAGGAACCAGACTCTAAAGGGAACCCATCCTCATTTGGGTGATAACAGATAGCGTGATTATAAATAACTCACTTCTATAACTGTGTCCTATAGAGTCACAAAGTCCAACTGTGAAACCAGGAAATTCATTATAGTTTAAGAGGAAGTCTGTTTTGTTGAAGTTATAAACTCTTCATTGATGGAAACTTGAGTGCAAAACTGTTCGTGATGACTGCAGTCCTAAAGTTATCATGGTAGTCCTAAAACATTGTAACAAAACTCAAAGTGTCCAGAGCGGTCTTCTAAGTTTTTGCACTGTTCATATGGGGCTGTCTGTAGGTGCTAAAGAAGGCAACTGGACTTGCTCAGGTGACCTCAATGACTCTCCTTAGGGTTGCTTTTGGTCCACTAGAGGTTAAATACCTGGAACTCCCCACTAGTCAGACAGAACTGAAGAAGCCTTTCGGATGAGAGGAGAAACGTCTTCAAGAATTTCAAGCAAGTCCAGTTGCCTTCTTTAGCACCTGCAGTTTACAATGACCTGGATAACTGAGAATCTTCACAGACATATGGAGCTGTCCTCCACAGGAGCGATGTGATGAGACTCAAGCCAGAAGTAGGGCATCAGGATGGATCAGGCAGGTCTAAGGAGCAGAAACATAGGCTCTTGCATATGGTAGACTCATGAACAAAGATATTATCCAGTTTCAATCATTCTTGCAAGCCTTTAGCTGTTACTCTAAGGTTCTTCTTGACCTCATTGAGGATTCTGCATTGAGCTTTGGAGTAATCTTGGCTGGGCGCCTGCTTCCAGGGAGACTATCCACGGTACTAAATCATCTCATGTGTCAAACACTGGACGGATGAACACATAAACTCATTGAGATTACTTTGTAACTCTTTACAGCTTTATGCAAACCAACAATTATTAGTCTTAGGTCTTGTGATATCTCTTTTTTGTGAGGCATATTTCACATCAGCTTTCTTGCGAATAGCAACCACGGTCTATTTTATATGAAAATTTTGTACGACAATTCAGACAAATGATACGTTTTTCTAGGATCACTGGACTTCTTCAAGGGTATAATACAGAGAAATTAATCTTTTCCACAACATTGAGCGTATTACAACAAATGTTTATTTACACAAAAATAGCCATTTTCTTTCTTTGTTTCTTTTCTTTTTTTGCGTTTTGGAGTTGTTTGGTGTCCATGGGCCAAAACCGAGCATGGTACCACTTGCACCTCATCACACTTGATCTGTTTAAGTTAAAAATAAAGTATTGATTTGTTTATATCTCTTTATTATTCATCTATTGTATGCTAAGGTGAGTAATAGTACGTGCTTAGTTGCAAGCTTGGCACGGTGGTGTAGTGGTTAGCGCTGTCGCCTCACAGCAAGAAGGTCCGGGTTCGAGCCCCGTGGCCGGCGAGGGCCTTTCTGTGCGGAGTTTGCATGTTCTCCCTGTGTCCGCGTGGGTTTCCTCCGGGTGCTCCGGTTTCCCCCACAGTCCAAAGACATGCAGGTTAGGTTAACTGGTGACTCTAAATTGAGCGTAGGTGTGAATGTGAGTGTGAATGGTTGTCTGTGTCTATGTGTCAGCCCTGTGATGACCTGGCGACTTGTCCAGGGTGAACCCCGCCTTTCACCCGTAGTCAGCTGGGATAGGATCCAGCTCGCCTGCGACCCTGTAGAAGGATAAAGCGGCTACAGATAATGAGATGAGATGAGATGAGATTTCTTGTATGTTTAATAGTTCATAGTGTCCCAGTTAAAGAGAGGAGCAGTTGGTGTTTAAAGACATTACAATTTATTAATGAAAATATAAATCAGCTTAATTTCACCATAGATTTGTTCAGAACACCCTACTCACATAAAACATCTATTATTTTAATTTTAATACATTCTACCTGATTTAGTTTGTTTGTTTAAAAAGCAATTTACAGTAACGTGACCCCCTTTACCTGACGTAACCCTATTACTGGAACTGAGGACTGTCATCATTTCATTTCCAGGAAAAACCCCACAACCTTTATTTAGATCATCAAAGTCCCCTTTACAAACCACATCTCCTCTGTTCAGCTCAGCTCAGCTCTGTTCTTCTGTAATACAGTACGATATAATGACAGAGAACTGAGTTATCAGAGTCGATCCCATCACTTCTGTTTAACATATCTGATCAAATTGAAACCTAGTAAACAAATAAGGTTGACAATACAATACAATACAAAACAAAACAACAATAAAAAGGTGTGTGTGTGTGTGTGTGTGTGTGTGTGTGTGTGTGTGTGTGTGTTACACGTGCATGTTTGTGTGTGAAATTGCGGAGGTTCTTTTCATAATGTACAACCCCAAATCAGAAAAAGTTGGGATGGTGTGTTGAAATTGAAATAAAAATTGAAAACAATGATTTGTAAATAATCTTTGGCCTGTATTTCACTCAAAACAATACAGCAGCACATTATTTGATGTTTTACCTCATGAATTTTTTTTTTAAAATAAACACTTTAGTTCAATTTTAATTCTTGCAACATATTTCAATAAAAGTTGTTACAGTAAAGCATGTACTTATAATGTTAAGTTATATAATAACAACATTAATAAGTCACATAATATAAGTTATAACTCTATAATATAAAGTTATAACTTATAACTGTATAATGTTCCCGTTCCTTCTTCCAACACTTAAAAGCTGTTTATGGACTGAAGACTCCAAGTGATGACGTGTTTCAGGTGTTATTTTTGTCCCGTTCTTCCTGTAAACAGGTCTGAAGGTGTGGAACAGTTCGGGGTCGTCACTGTCATAGTTTTCATTTCTAAATCGTCCACACGTTCTTTATTGGGGACAGAGGGGACACGCCCTCTCCCTCCACAGCCACGCCTTTGTAATGTGAGCAGAATGTGGTTTTGCATTGTCTTGTTGAAATCTCCCTGGAAAAGACGTCGTTTTGAAGGCAGCAGATGTTGCTCCAAAATCTCCATGTACTTTTCTGCATTAATGCTCCATCACAGAAGTGTAAGTTACCTTTGCCAAGGGTGCTGACCCAACCTAACACACCCTGGCTTTTGGACTTGTTCCTGGTAACAGTCTGGATGGTCCTTTTCCTCTTTGGTCTGGAACACATGGCATCCATTTCTTTCAAAAAAAAAGACCTGGAATACCGATTTGTCTGACTATAATACACATTTCCACTGTGCTCTATCAGTTCTATCAGCTATAGGTGAATGACAGTTCTTGATGCAGTGCCGTCTGGGGGATCGGAGATCATGGGTGTTCAGACTTGGCTTGAGCACTTTGACCTTTATGCATCGAAATTCCTCCAGAGTCCTTGAATTGTTTTAGTGCACAGTAGAGGGTGAAATATCCAAATCCCTTGCTATCTTTCTTTGAGGAACATTGTTTTTAACATTTCAATAATTTTCTTATGCATTTGTTGATAAACGAGATCCTCGGCCCGTCTTTACTCCTCAAAGACTCGGCCTTTCCTGGAGACTGATTTTGTCCCAGATCATGATTACAGTCACCTGTTTCACATCACATCATTGTTTAATTGTTTTACCTCATTACTTGCCCTAAATTGCTCCCTGTCCCAACTTTTTTTTTTTTTCTTGGAATGTGTTGCAGGTCTGAAACGCAGGAATGAATGTAACTGAACAAATGAACAAATGAAATTGCTGACCAACAAAACAGGAAATATCTTGGGTTCATTCTGTCTGCAATGAAATACAAGTTAAAGTACATTTAGAAATCACTGCTTTCTTTTTTTAATTTGCATTTTCCACACCGTCTCAACTTTTTCTGGTTTAGGGATGTACAACCCCGATTCCAAAAAAGTTGGGACAAAGTACAAATTGTAAATAAAAACGGAATGCAATGATGTGGAAGTTTCAAAATTCCATATTTTATTCAGAATAGAACATAGATGACATATCAAATGTTTAAACTGAGAAAATGTATCATTTAAAGAGAAAAATTAGGTGATTCTAAATTTCATGACAACAGCACATCTCAAAAAAGTTGGGACAAGGCCATGTTTCCCACTGTGAGACATCCCCTTTTCTCTTTACAACAGTCTGTAAACGTCTGGGGACTGAGGAGACAAGTTGCTCAAGTTTAGGGATAGGAATGTTAACCCATTCTTGTCTAATGTAGGATTCTAGTTGCTCAACTGTCTTAGGTCTTTTTTGTCGTATCTTCCGTTTTATGATGCGCCAAATTTTTTCTATGGGTGAAAGATCTGGACTGCAGGCTGGCCAGTTCAGTACCCGGACCCTTCTTCTACACAGCCATGATGCTGTAATTGATGCAGTATGTGGTTTGGCATTGTCATGTTGGAAAATGCAAGGTCTTCCCTGAAAGAGACGTCGTCTGGATGGGAGCATATGTTGCTCTAGAACCTGGATATACCTTTCAGCATTGATGGTGTCTTTCCAGATGTGTAAGCTGCCCATGCCACACGCACTAATGCAACCCCATACCATCAGAGATGCAGGCTTCTGAACTGAGCGCTGATAACAACTCGGGTCGTCCTTCTCCTCTTTAGTCCGAATGACATGGCGTCCCTGATTTCCATAAAGAACTTCAAATTTTGATTCGTCTGACCACAGAACAGTTTTCCACTTTGCCACAGTCCATTTTAAATGAGCCTTGGCCCAGAGAAGACGTCTGCGCTTCTGGATCATGTTTAGATACGGCTTCTTCTTTGAACTATTGAGTTTTAGCTGGCAACGGCGGATGGCACGGTGAATTGTGTTCACAGATAATGTTCTCTGGAAATATTCCTGAGCCCATTTTGTGATTTCCAATACAGAAGCATGCCTGTATGTGATGCAGTGCCGTCTAAGGGCCCGAAGATCACGGGCACCCAGTATGGTTTTCCGGCCTTGACCCTTACGCACAGAGATTCTTCCAGATTCTCTGAATCTTTTGATGATATTATGCACTGTAGATGATGATATGTTCAAACTCTTTGCAATTTTACACTGTCGAACTCCTTTCTGATATTGCTCCACTATTTGTCGGCGCAGAATTAGGGGGATTGGTGATCCTCTTCCCATCTTTACTTCTGAGAGCCGCTGCCACTCCAAGATGCTCTTTTTATACCCAGTCATGTTAATGACCTATTGCCAATTGACCTAATGAGTTGCAATTTGGTCCTCCAGCTGTTCCTTTTTTCTACCTTTAACTTTTCCAGCCTCTTATTGCCCCTGTCCCAACTTTTTTGAGATGTGTTGCTGTCATGAAATTTCAAATGAGCCAATATTTGGCATGAAATTTCAAAATGTCTCACTTTCGACATTTGATATGTTGTCTATGTTCTATTGTGAATACAATATCAGTTTTTGAGATTTGTAAATTATTGCATTCCGTTTTTATTTACAATTTGTACTTTGTCCCAACTTTTTTGGAATCGGGGTTGTAGATAAGTATGCTTTGGATAGGAGAACTTTACCTTTTGAACCAGATTATGTAATAGCTTTGTCTTTGTGTTTTGGTTTTCCAGGTGAATGTAATATAGGAAAAGAGAAAAAAAATGTAAATTAACCATAAATAGTTAAAATTAGTATGCATTAGTATGTAAAATATCTCAGACCAAGCCATTTCGTTCCATGTGTGTTGGAGCAGATGTTTCAAAAGGTCACACGGAGCCTGGTTCGACAGACTGATCAAGATGGCTCGCTGATTGCTGTTCCCCGACTAAACGATTCGGAAAAACTGAAGCCACTTGCAGTGGTGATCAAGTACCCAGGAGCCTGGTTCTGGCAACGAACCAAATACAAACCCACAGTCTTCAGTCTCAATGATCTGCTCAAGGGAAAGCCTATTCAACCAGGTACTCACACAAAGTTGTTAACAAATATTTATGGACATGACTGTATGTATACTGTGTGTGTGTGTGTTTTATATCATGGGTATATCTACAGTATTGTGCAAAAGTCTTAGCACCCAATTTTTTTCCCATGCAAACTTTATTATAGATTTCTATTTTATGACTTCTATATTATCGAGTCAGTACAAAATCATTTTAGAGTCCAAATGTTCATTTTCCAGCACAAAATTAAATGTTACAGAAAAAAAAGTTGGTCTCTGAGCAGCGTATTCCATAAGAGAGCACTTTTCAGATTAAATAAATTAAATACTGACTTTGTTTCATTTATTATGGCTCACTGATCACTGTTTATAGTATTTATTTTTTTAATGTTGAAACATTTAATTTAATTATTTTTAAGCCGTTTTTGGTCGACAGCATTTCTTTACGTGTGCCTCAGACTTTTACACAGGACTGTATCTCCCCTGATACTGCCAGGATTTACAAATTCCACCTTTTCGGAAGACATAGAACATTTTACAATGACCTGTGTATCACCTGAGTGACCGATTCTAACTGGTAGTGAAAACATATGATGCCATACTTACGAGTAGAAGGATATTTTCTTCATCTAGCCATGTCATAATTATTCAACTCTGTTCAGAGCTGCTGGTTTTTTAAATCACCTGCTACTCTTCAAGGCAAAGCACTACTTTTGCATTTTGAGGGGGTTGAATAATTTTGAGTGCAGCTGACCCAGAAGTACTTGGACACTTATGAATTTCACGTATTTCATGTCTTTTAAAGAGCCCACTTTTCGGGAAAAAAAATTAATAATAGCATAAATATAAAAACATTTCAAAATTAAACCAAAAAAAAGTATTTTGAAACTTATTCTGGTTGAACTGCACCATGTAGTTACTCTTCTAGGGACCTGTATGAAAGTGAAGGTAACAGTTTACATACAGCAGCACTAAAAAGTTCATGAGCCATTTTATACTTTTCTGTATTTCTGCATAATTTTGACCTGAAATATGATCAGATTTTCATCTAAGTCCTAAAACTAGATAAAGAGAACCCAATTAAACACATTCTACATGCTCCTATTAGAAAACAGAATCCAAAAAAATACACTGCCTGGCCAAAAAAAATGTTGCCATTTGGATTTAAAGAAATAAACAAATACTTAAGAGCCTTTCATTGGATAATTACTGTAGTGATTAATGTGTTATGCCGGCCTTACACCAAATGACTTTTCAAGTGATTTCACCATTGCAGACAAATTTCCCATGTCAGAATAGAATCAAGGGAGTTCTGTGAGAGCTGGGGCTCCATCCTGTGTACTGTAAGCTGGTCAGGACCGCGGTCTTAAAGGGGCCGCGTCACCCTTCTCAGAGTCCAGTTTATTGTTTTTGTTTTTAAATCATGTGACTGCTATTGCGCTAGCTTTCTGTGCAGCAAAACCTCTGCAGTTTCACTGTTTCTGATCCTTTCCAAATCCATCACGAAGTTTTTTTTCATCTACGTGTCATATGTGGAAGTTTTGAATAGAATATGCTGATATTTTCTTTCATGTGTGGCTGCCTGTGAGCTGGGTGAAGCTAGTTCTGGTCCATTACAAAGGAATAACCATACAAAAATGGAACGGATTGGTCAAAAGAATTTAAAATATAACTACTTTGACGGGTGGCATGGTGGTGTAGCGGTTAGCGCTGTCGCCTCACAGCAAGAAGGTCCGGGTTCGAGCCCCGTGGCCGGCGAGGGCCTTTCTGTGCGGAGTTTGCATGTTGTCCGCGTGGGTTTCCTCCGGGTGCTCCGGTTTCCCCCACAGTCCAAAGACATGCAGGTTAGGTTAACTGGTGACTCTAAATTGAGCGTAGGTGTGAATGTGAGTGTGAATGGTTGTCTGTGTCTATGTGTCAGCCCTGTGATGACCTGGCGACTTGTCCAGGGTGTACCCCGCCTTTCGCCCGTAGTCAGCTGGGATAGGATCCAGCTTGCCTGCGACCCTGTAGAAGGATAAAGCGGCTAGAGATAATGAGATGAGATGAACTACTTTGACAAAATATCTTCAATTTCACATTAAGATTTGTGATCTATGGATCTAACCTAACCCTAGCTTAGGATGTCATTGGATTGTTGCAGATTGTTTTTCAAAGAGTGGAATATATAGAGATGCAAAAAATGGCAACTCACTACTTGGCGTAAAGGATTCTGGGAGCCAGCCTCTTTAAGTTGGTCTTTTTCTCATCTCGACATTCTGATAAAATCAACCATTTTTAATATTATCTTTAGTCTTAGCTCAGGCAAATAGTGACCCTGCAAGATCTCTAGTCTTTGCAGAATCACACATAATCACTTTTAAAATAATTTGGTATAAGGCCAGCATAAATCTGTGACTAACGACACGTTGTCTTTGGCTGTGAGAGGGTGTTATATTTTAGTTTTCTAAAAGTCTTTCCAAAGTCTTCTGCTGTATGGTTAGTATTAAATAACCATGTCGGAAGACATATGCTGCGGTCGTAGAAAAGATGTTACTGGGTTTCAAAAGGTCAAATCCTGCATCGAGCAAAGAAAACTACTAAGAGGATTACTGAAATGACTGGAATTGGGTTAAGAACTGTACAACTCATTATTAAAGATGATTAAATGGGATTAAAGATGGCGGCGCGCGTGGTTGCAGCGGCTCACGGCGCTCCTTTTCAGTGCTCTTTTTTTTAAATATTTCTTTCTTGCTTGTTTGTGCACCATCGGGTCTGCGAACATCCGGTACACCCGCCAGTCACTTTTGGTCATCGGTGACCAACACCAGATATCTGTTTCGAGCGACTTTCACTACAAGCATAACATCCCAGATGACATAGCGAGACCGCCGGGCTCTCCGTGGATTGTTGTCAGGTCTAGGAGGCGGTGCAGACGGAGGAGGGAGAGGAAGCAGAAG
This sequence comes from Neoarius graeffei, assembly GCF_027579695.1. Lineage (NCBI taxonomy): Eukaryota > Metazoa > Chordata > Actinopteri > Siluriformes > Ariidae > Neoarius > Neoarius graeffei. Next base: position 56,785,050 of record NC_083590.1, read on the forward strand.
CAGGGCCGCAGGTCTGGTGCTATGCTAAGGCTAAGAAAACAACCACACAAGCCACCTCTACCGAGCCTGTATCTCTCCAATGCCAGATCCCTGGTGCATAAAACAGATGATCTGGAATTACAACTCGCTGAAAATCGCTATGTTCGGGACTGCTGTGTTTTAATTATCACCGAAACCTGGCTTCATCCGGAAATACCCGATGCTAGCTTGCAGCTAGCAGGCCGTACTCTGCTCCGCTGGGATAGGACTGAGGACTCCGGTAAGAGCAGAGGAGGGGGGCTCTGTATTTACGTGCATGATAATTGGTGTAACAACGGAACAATTATAGATAAACACTGTTCCCCAGACCTCAAGTACATGTCTGTAAGATGCCGGCCTTTTTTTCTACTGAGAGAGCTAACTGTAGTGATTGTCACAGCTGTGTATATTCCACCCGACGCCTGTGTTAACACAGCGCTCTCTTTCCTGTTGAACACCGTTAACAAACAGCAGCGGGCCCACCCTGACAGTGTTCACATAATCGCAGGAGACTTTAATAAGGCCAACTTGAAGACTGTACTGCCGAAGTTTTACCAACAAGTTAAGTGTTCTACTAGAGGGGAGAACACTCTGGATCATGTTTATTCTAACATCAAGCACGCGTACAGAGCCATACCCCTCCCCCACCTCGGCCAGTCAGACCATCTTTCCCTCCTGCTCTCCCCAGCCTACACCCCCCTCAGACGCAGAGCCAGGCCCACCACAAGGACTATCACAACCTGGCCTGACAATGCACTCTCCAAACTACAGGACTGCTTTAAACAGGCAGATTGGGACTTATTTGAACACCAGGAGCTGGAGACATTCACAGGAACGGTACTGGACTTTATCAAGTTCTGTATCGGAAATGTGATGGTGGATAAAAACATCCGGGTTTTCCCAAACCAGAAACCCTGGATGACCAGCCATGTCCGCTCACTCCTCAGGGCTCGCGACGCTGCCTTCAGGTCAGGTGACAGAGCTCTGTACAGTGCCGCTCGAGCTGATCTAAAAAGAGAAATTAAAAAAGCCAAGGCGGACCATAGGCTGTGTATAGAGTCCCACCTGTTCAGCAACAACATACGGGAGGTGTGGCGGGGCATACAAGACATCATGAACTTCAGAGACTGTGATGCATCAACAGGAGACTGGAGTGCGCCACTGGCAGAGGAGCTAAATTGCTTCTTTGCTCACTTTGAAACATCTCAGCAGCACTCATCTGCTCCAGCCTTGCCCCACCACCACACAGTTCGTACATCACCCCATTCACTGTACAGGAGCCCGATGTCAGACAGGTGCTCCTGGCAGTGAACCCCAAGAAAGCTGCTGGCCCAGATGGAGTACCTGATAAGGTGCTCAGAGTGTGTGCCCACCAGCTCGCCCCTACCTTCACCAGGATCTTTAACCTCTCCCTGGCTCAGGCAGTCATCCCGCCCTGCCTAAAATCAGCCACAATAATCCCGGTGCCGAAGAAGTCTCCCATCACCTGTGGTCCTCACTCCGGTAATCATGAAGTGCTTCGAGAGACTAGTTCTTCAGCACATCAAGGACCACCTCCCCCCAGACTTTGACCCCTACTAGTTCGCATATTGCGCAAACAGCTCCACAGAGGACGCCATCGCCGTAGCTCTACACTCTGTACTGAACCACCTGGAGCAGCAGTAGAGCTACGTCCGCATACTCTTTGTGGATTACAGTTCTGCTTTCAACACAATAATCCCGGACATCCTTATCAGTAAACTGGACACACTCAGCCCCCCCCCCCCCCCCCCCCACATGTGCCTGGATAAAGGACTTTCTTACCAACCGGCCCCAGACTGTGAGACTTGGCCCCCACTTCTCCTCCACCTGCACGTTGAGCACCGGCTCTCCACAGGGCTGTGTGCTGAGCCCCCTCCTGTACTGCCTCTACACCCACGACTGTAGTCCGACCCACAACAACAACAACCTTATCATCAAGTTTGCTGACGACACCACAGTGGTCGGACTCATCTCAAAGGGAGACGAGGCAGCCTACAGAGAGGAGGTCCTGAAGTTGGCAGCCTGGTGTTCAGAAAATAACCTCGCTCTGAGCACCAAGAAAACCAAAGAGCTCATTGTTGACTTCAGGAAGCACAGCACTGACCTAGCCCCCCTCTACATCAACAACAAGTATGTGGAGAGGGTCCACACCTTCCGGTTTCTCGGCGTCCTCATCTTTGCCAACATCTCCTGGTCAATAAACATTACAGCAGTTATTAAGAAGGCTCAGCAGTGGCTACACTTCCTGAGAGTCCTCAGGAAGTACAACCTAAACTCCAACCTGCTGCTGACCTTCTACCGCTCATCCATCGAGAGCCTGCTGACGTACTGTATTACAGTATGGTACGGCAGCTGCACTGCTGTAGACAGGGAAAGGCTCCAGAGGGTAGTTAAGGCAGCACAGAAGATCATTGGCTGCCCTCTCCCCTCCCTGATGGACATTTACACCTCCCGCTGCCTTAGCAGAGCTAAGAACATTATCAAGGACAGCTCCCACCCTGGCTTTGACCTGTTCGACCTGTTACCCTCAGGGAGGCACTACAGGTGCATCAGGACAAAGACAAATCGATTCAAAAACAGCTTCTTTCCAAAAGCCATAACCGCCCTGAACTCGGATATGCTCTGACTTTATAGTCTATTTATTTTACTACGTGACTCTCTTCGTGCAATAATTTATAATGTGCAGTACTTTATAAGGTGACTCTCTCTGTGCAATACTTTTATAATTTGCAATATCTCACTCCATAATGTGAAACACAACACATTCACCTCAGGACTGTGCACCTTACACACAGCACATACACCTCAGGACTGTGCACCTTACAGTACACACAGCACATACACCTCAAGTCTGTGCACCTTACCTTACCTTGCAATACTTCATAATGTGTAATATTTTATTTTATAATGTGACTCTCTCATGCAATAATTTATTATGTGCAATACTTTATATTGTGACTCTCTGTGCAATACTTTATAATGTGCAATGAGCAATACCTCACTCCATAATGTGTAACACAACACATACACCTCAGGACTGTGCACCTTACCTCCCCCCCCCCCCTTTTTTTTTCTTTCCTTCCTCTCTCTCTCTCTCTCTCTCCACGCTGTTTGCGCTGTTAATGGAGATGCTTTAATCTCATTGTACATGTGTATAGTGACAATAAAGGTATTCTATTCTATTCTATTAAAACCTGGGAAGATAGTGATGAACCATCAACTTCCTGGAAAGAATGTGGTTGGAAAGAAATCTTGACTGACAGTGATTGACAGTAGAACTCATGTTTAATAGTGAAAGTAAGAGCTTTTCCACATGCACAATACAACAAGAACTCACAGGATTGGGACTAAACAGCCATGTGTTCATAAGTAAACCCACTCGTTAGTGAAGATAATCAGGAGAAAAGGTTTCAGTTTGTTAGAGAGCATAAAGATTGGACTCTAGAGCGATGGAAAAAGGTCATGTGGCCTGAGGAGTCCAGACTGACCCTATTCCTGAGTGATCGGCGTGTCCGGGTAAGGAGGGAAGCTCACGAACCGATGCCCCATCATGCACAGTATCCACTGTCCAAGCCTCTGGAGGCAGTGTGGCGATCTGGGGTTGGTTCAGTTGGTCAGGTCGAGGATCAGCAACGTTATGGGGCAATAAAATGAAGTCAGCTGACAACCTGAAATGTACTGAATGGCCAGGTTCACATCAGTGATTTTTTTTTTTTTCATTCTTGATGGCACGGGGATAAAATTAGGGCTCAGATAGTGAAAGAGTGATTCAGGGAGCACAAGGAATCATTTTACACATGATTTAATCACCACAGACTCCTGACCTTTACCCCACTGAGAGTCTTTGGAATGCTGGAGAACACCCATCATTAATACAAAATCTTGGCAAAAAATTAATGCACCTTTAATGTTAAGGAAGGTAAGAGAGAAGCCAGCAATCAGTGTGGGACTACCTGAAAGCAGCAGGAATAACAGTTACACTGAAAATATTAAGCAGTGAACTGCACCACACCAAACCTCACACAAAACACTTCTGCTAAAAAGGAATGCACATCTAAAAGCACTTAGAAAATTTAGAACTCCCTTGGGACAATGTACTCTGGTCAGACAAAACAAAATTGAATTGTTTGGTGATAATTCACCATGTTGCGTTTGGAGAAAGAAGGGTTGTGCAATTCCAAAATGCCTTTTAACTTCCTGTTTGTGATGATTGACTACAGCTGGTAGCTTCTCTGTGCACAACATGGGTTCATTTGACACTCATTAGATTGACCAATAGGAAAGTCCAAGGAGCTCAGTGCAGAGCTGAGAAAGAGGATCATAGATTTACACACTCAGGAATGTCTCTTGGAGTCATTTCTGAACAACTGCAGATTCCAACATCATCAGTTCAAACAACTGTACATTAAGTACAAGTTATTGGGAGGTGTAGCCACTTTGCTGGAAGAAGACTTTTCTGGAAGAAGGCCCAAAGATGCTGTTTCACTTAGCTAAGAGGAAATTGATTTGGATGGACAGGAACAACCCAGGAACCGCCAAGGCACAGGACTGCCATGAACTGGAAGCTGCAGATACACAGTCAAGCATTGCCATGGACTGAGAGGCAGCTGACCACATGGACAAAGAAAAAGTTGTTTGACCAGAGGCATGTTTGGAGGAGTAGTGGTGAATCATTCGACCCCAAGAACACTGTACCTACTGTTAAGCAACTGTTAAGTACGGTTAAACAAAGTGGATGGAATAATGAGGAAGGAGGACTACCTCAGAATTCTTCAGCATAACCTCAAACCATCAGCTAGATGACTGAAACTTGGACACAGCTGTGTGTTCCAACAGAACAATGACCACAAACACACATCAGAGCAGGCTGTGGAATTGATAAAGCAGGCTAACATTAAGCTTTTGGAATGGCCTGACCTCAGCCCTATTGAATATATGTGGACTGTGCTTACAGTAAAAGTCATGTCCCTGCCAGAAAACCAACAAATTGTGTAAAACTTGTGCACCAAATTCTTATTTTTTGTATTATATGTTGTACAATCATTCTGCCGGGGAAACAACAGTTCAAATAAATCACTAAAAGCCCAATACTGCCATCTCATTCATGTACATAATGACAGACATGTCCCTGTATGTAAACTGTATAATTGTATAAAACACAGTATGTGGATAACTTTGACGTAGATATATGCACTTGAAGTATATTAAACAAACAACAAAAGCAAGTGTCCAAATACAGTACTTATTTCCCCTCACAATAAAGTCTGAATAATATTTTTCTGCTTTTGGCTGTGCTGTTTTTCAGTGCTAGAAGAGAAGGTGTACCTAAATAAATATGAAGAGACCCAGAAAGGTAATGTTGCTGGAGCTGGCGAGGTAGACATGGCTGGAGTCGGCGTGAAAGCCACTGGACATGGGACATCCAAGAATTTATTGTCTCTCGGGACGCTCCACAAAGAAAGTTTGATTATGCCACACTTTCTCAAAGACTCCAAAAACAGGTGACATAAACCATTAAAGAAACATCTAATGTACAGTGCCCTCCATAATGTTTGGGGGAAAGGCATAATTTGTAACTTGCCTCTGTATTTCACAATTCTAAATTTGTACTCATGCCATTCACATTTGCTTAAAGTGCACACTCTCAGATTGTAATTTTTTATTTATTTATTTTTTTAGTTTTACCATGTAAACATTACATCTAATCACTTCATTAGTGTAGGTATAAGAGAGCTTTTGGTCAACTTTGGAGTCTGCTTTGCTGTTTGTCAACAACAAGATTGCCAAGGAACCATTATAAGGCTCAGAAACAAGAATAAAACAGTAAGTGACATTGGTCAAACCTTAGCTTTACCAAAACCAACTGTTTGGAACATTATTAAGAAGAAAGAGAGAACTGGTGAGCTGGTAGGCCAAGGAAGACCTCCACAGCTGATGAAAGAAGAATCCCCACCATAATGAAGAAGAATTCGTATACACCTGCCTGACAGATTAGAAACACTCTTCAGGAGGCAGGTGTGAATTTGTCGATGACTCTGCAGAAGACTCTCCAAACAGAAATACAGAGGCTGCACTGCAAGATGCAAACCACTAGGTCTTGTGGGCACATGAGACCAAGACTAACTCCTATCATAAAGATGGCAAAAGCAAAGTGTGAAGGCGAGGAGGGACTGCCCAAGACTACATACCACCTTATCTGTAAAAAAAAAAAAAAAAAGGGGCTTGTATAGCTGCCACAGGTACTGGCTCACTCATTTTCATTGAGTGAAAATGGCAGTAACTGGATGAATTCTGAGGTGTCTAGAAACATCTTATTAGCTAAAGTTAAGGAAAATGCCTCCAAACTCATTGGATGGTGCTTCATCCTACAGCAAAACAGTGATCCCAAACATACTGCCAAAGCCAACAAAGAACACTGTGCCAAAACCGCAAAAATCCATAGGGGAGAGCGGGGTAAGATGAGCCACTTTTTACATTTTTCATCATAACTACATGTTAAAGCCATTTTTGCTTTCAGTCTACACATCATACCAAATTTCAAAGTGTACTGTTACTATATGAGCAAAAAATAATTGATAAGCTCTTATGGTTAGAGTGATATTACCTCTTGAAAAAAAAATGTCAAGTGGCTCAACTTACCCCATGCACGGGGTAAGATGAGCCACTGTGTGGGGTAAATTGAGCCAACACAAAACATGTTCGGTTAACAAAGTAAACAACTTTTATTATTAGAAATGCAATCAATGAATCAAGTCAAGTCAATCAAGTGGGGGATAGGGCCGTTGCATAGAGAAGGGGAGATGAAGAGAGAGGTGATAGAACGAGATGGGATAGGGAGGGATAGAGAGAGAGATATGCATAGATCATGCACATCATGCACACCTGTAATAACAGAGGGCATTATTTTATTTATTAAAAACCTTTTAAACATATTTATATTAACATGTTATTTATTTTGTTTATTTGTTGTTGTTGTTGTTGTTGTCATATATGACCAGTAAATGTGAAAACTTAAGTGTCATCCATATTGGGTAAGCTCAGCCACCAATGGGGTAAGTTGAGCCAATGGCTGAACTTGCCCCAGATCTAATGGCTCGTCTTACCCCGTGGCCACCATTTTGTAGAAAAATGCTAATAAAGGGGATTAGGCTAATCAAAATTATTTTTATTAGCATTCATATCATAGCTTAGAAAGCCACTAACTTAACCCTAATGTGTCTAAATATTATTCTAATTTTGTCTTCTCTAAATCATCTTCACTGTGGACAAACATGGAATTGACTTAGAAAGCACAAAAACACATTTTTATAAATATGTCCCTCACCTAGTTTGACATGTGGTGCTCCTCTCCACAAGTGTAAGTAAATGGTCCCGCCCCCCTTTGAATGTGGTCACATGGTCACATTTGTTTACTGTTTCTTAGAAACAGGGGGTGGCTCATCTTACCCCCTGGCTCATCTTACCCCGCTCTCCCCTATTTATATATGGATTTTTGTGGTTTTTTTTACTGATCATGGCATTGTCAAAAAAATCTCCAGACATGATCAAGATTCTTGCAAAAAAAAAAAAAAAAATATATATATATATATATATATATATATATATATATATATATATATATATATATATGAGTGATTCCACGCTTATGGGTACTGAAATGGGGACATGAACTTATTTTTAAAAATTCACCTAAAACCATTTCTTTTTTTACCATCAGGTCACAAAACATGTAATCTTTAATGAATGATATGTTAAAAGATAACTTTAATTTTCTGAGATGTAATAAAAACATATTTATATGCCAAAGTCAGAATGTAACAGAAGTGTTGTGGACATATATATTCTCAATTTTAATAATGTAGAATTACTTTTTGAAACATAGGAAGGTGATGTTTTAGCAAATATAATTAATAAACATGTGTAGTAGAATAAACATACACATTCTTTCAATAAGATTAACATGGTATATAGCTAGATTGTAATTAATTTGTAACAGACGCGAGATGGACAATCGTAACAGAAGTAATGTAACGGACATCATTTTGGAACTCATAGGCTTGACTTTGGCATATAAATATGTTTTTATTACATCTCAGAAAATTAAAGTTATCTTTTAACATATCATTCATTAAAGATTACATGTTTTGTGACCTGATGGTAAAAAAAGAAATGGTTTTAGGTGAATTTTTAAAAATAAGTTCATGTCCCCATTTCAGTACCCATAAGCGTGGAATCACTCATATATATATATATATATATATATATATATATATAGGGCGGCATGGTGGTGTAGTGGTTAGCGCTGTCGCCTCACAGCAAGAAGGTCCTGGGTTCGAGCCCCGGGGCCGGCGAGGGCCTTTCTGTGTGGAGTTTGCATGTTCTCCCCGTGTCCGCGTGGGTTTCCTCCGGGTGCTCCGGTTTCCCCCACAGTCCAAAGACATGCAGGTTGGGTTAACTGGTGACTCTAAATTGAGCGTAGGTGTGAATGTGAGTGTGAATGGTTGTCTATGTGTCAGCCCTGTGATGACCTGGCGACTTGTCCAGGGTGAAGGATAAAGCGGCTAGAGATAATGAGATGAGATATATATATATATATATTTTTTTTTTTTTTGCAAGAATCTTGATCATGTCTGGAGATTTTTGTTGACAATGCCATGATCAGTGAGTACCCAACATATATGGGTCATAGTTTGAAATGTCCTGACAAAACCGCCTCTGGATTCTGGGGTATTTTGGGAATACCCTTTTTTACAACCCCAATTCCAAAAAAATTGGGATGCTGGGTAATACGTAAATAAAAACAGAATGCAATGATTTGCAAATCTTTTTCGACTTGTATTCAATTGAATACAATAAAAACACAAGACATTTGATGTTCAAGCTGATAAACTTTGTTTTTACCTCTGTCAACTTTGTTGGAGGTTATGTTTTCACTTCCGTTTGTTTGCTTGTTTGTATTTTCCAAATGTAACTCGAAAAGTAGTAAATGGATTTTGAGGAAATTTTGAGGAAAGGTGGGCCATGGGCTAAGGAACAAATGATTAGATTTTGATGCAAATCTGAATATGTGGCTTGGTGGATGTATGCACTCTGAGTGCCCTTCTAGTTTGTAAATATACATTCATTCTTAATTTGATGCCTGCAACACGTTCCAAAAAAAGCTGAGATGGGAAATACGTTACATCACTTTTTTTTTTTAAACAACACTCAGTAAGTGTTTGGGAGCTGAGGACACTAACTGTAGAAGTTTTGAACATGAACTTCTTTCCCATTCTTGCTTGATATACGACCTCAGTTGCTCAACAGTCCAGGGCCTCCATTGTTCTATTTTATGCTTTATAATGCATCACATATTTTCAGTGGGAGGCAGGCAGGCCAGTTTAGCACTGGCACTCTTTCACTACTAAGTCATGCTGTTGTAACACATGCAGAATGTGGCTTGACATTATCTTGTCTGGAAAAGATGTCTGGATGGCAGCATAGGTTCTTTCATAACCTATATGTATCTTTCAGCATTAATGGAGCCTTCACAGATGTGCAAGTTATCCATGCCATGGGCACTAACACACCCCATATCATCACAGATGTTGGCTTTTGAACTTTCTACTGGTAACCAACTATCTAGATGGTCCTTTTTGTCTTTTGCCCGGAGGACACAACATCCATTATTTCCCAAAAAAAATTTAGATGTGGACTCGTCAGACCACAGCACACTTTTTCACTTTGCATTAGTCCATCTCAGATTACCTCAGGCCTATCGAGTTCAGCTGTGTTTCTGGATGTTGTTGATATTTGGCTTTTGCTTTGCATGGTAGATGCAGCAATGAACTGTGTTTATGTAGTAATATCCTTTCTACAATCATGTCGTGTCAGGGACCAGACAGGAGAGGAGATCAAATGCACTCAAACCACAGTTTATTAATAACAGGGGAAAAGGGAGTTGGGAGAATGTGTGTGTAGTTTAGTGGCAGGAGGACTGAGAGGCAGGGATGGCTGGTGGCGTCTGAGGTCTCCCATCCAAGTACTGACCAGACCCGACCCTTTTTAGCTTCTGAGATCAGACGGGATCAGGCGTTGTCAGAGAGGTGTGGCTATAGGCTGACAGCACTTGGGTTTCAGGTAGTCTCCCAGCAGTAGTCCCTCAGCAGGCTGGAGTTAGGGAGCAGGCTGGAACACAGTCACAGATCAGATAGCAAGATAGGGGACAGAAATGCAGGGTCAGGTTACCGGGGCTGGAGAGTAGGGCTCCAGGCAGGGCTGCTCACACCGGGCTGATGGAGAAGCAGGCAAGCAGCAGGGCTGGGCAGGCTGGAGATCAGGCGAAGGTACAGGAGAGGCAGGCAAGAGGCAGAGTCGACAGGACAGAAGGCAGATCAGGTTACCGGGGCTGGAGAGCAGACAGAACAGAATATTGTCAGGAGCCAGAGTAGAAGGAACACAGAGCAGGTTATCACGCTGGAAGTTGCAGACAATCTGACGCAGAAGCTTGGGAGGACTGCAGCTTAAATACACACAGGGGGGAAGCAGGTGATTGGCAACAGCCAATGACAGCCACTGGAAGTTAATAAGAGGAAGTGAGTGCGGGCGTGGCTGGTAATGCTGAGTGGAGATGTTACCTGAAGAGAGAAGCCCACAGGTAGGACCATGACATGTCGGTTTTTAATGCAGTGCCACCTGAGGGATTAAAGGTCACATGCATTTCAAGTTTCATTTTTGGCCTTGTCTCTTATGTGCAGAGATTTCTCTGGATTCTCTGAACCTTTTGATGATCTTATGGATTGTCAATGATGAAGTCTCTAAGTTCCTTGCAGCACTTGTACACTGAGAAATGTTGGTCTTAAACTGTTGGACTCTTTGCCCATGCAGTTTTTCACAAAGTGGTGAATCTCACCCTATCCTTGCTTGTGAACAACTGAACCTTTCCAATTACCAATTAACCTGTTTACCTGTAGAATGTTTCTGGCGGTTTTTTTGAGCATTCCACAACTTTCCCAGTCTTTTGTTGCCCCTGTTTCAACTCTTTTGGAACGTGTTGCAGGCATCAAATTCAGAATGAGTGTATATTCACACACACACAAAAAAACCCCAAAACAATAAAATTTATCAGTTTGAACATTAAAAATCTTGTCTTTGTCTAGTATTCAATTGTCTAGTATTCAATCCAAGCCTGGATGGATATTTGTGATGTTGGTTTATTTGGATTTGCAGGAAAGTGGACCCTCAGCACAAGCTTATTAAGCAGATACAAGGCAAAAAACGGGGCTTCGCTTTAGTGAAAGAGCGGATCTTCACTACTTGTGACTGCACCATTAACTTCAGTGAACTGAAAGGAGGCACATGCAGTGCCTTACTTGAAGTACTCTGTCCTACTAAGGTACTGTGAGTTTTTTTTTTTAAACTATACTGTGTGTGTGTGTGTGTGTGTGTACCTACTGTATAATACAGTCAGTTATATACGTATTTGGACATCTATTAACAAAGCTGTTTGTTATTTTACCTGTCTATTACAGCATACTTGAGTTGAAAATAAATAAGGAAGGTGCAGACTTTTAGCTGTAATTTGAGGGTATTCACAAATCAGGTGAATACAGCAATTTTTATATGATGACCCCCTTTTTAAAGGGACCAAAAAATGGACAATTGGCGACTTAGCTGTCCCATGGCTCAGTTTGTTATTTCCTCATTATTTTACTTACATGTAAGCAGATAGCCCTGTGATGACCTGGCGACTTGTCCAGGGTGAACCCCGCCTTTCGCCCGTAGTCAACTGGGATAGGCTCCAGCTTGCCTGTGACCCTGTAGAACAGGATAAAGCGGCTACAGATAATGAGATGAGATGAGATGTAAGCAGATAAAAGATCAAAAGTTGATTTCAGTTGTAGCATTTGCATTTGGAATCTGTTGCTGTTAATTCTCAATATGAAGTCCAAAGAGTGAAGCAAACCATCATTAGGCAGAAAACTGCAGAAGACCACAGAAAACAACTGTTGGGGATGATGAAAATTATTTGCCTGGTTAAAAAAAAAAAAACTCTTTCACAACAGTTAGCCAGACCAAAAACAGCCTCCAGGTACGGTAGGCATATCTGTGACATAGTCAACAATCACAATAAGTTTAAACCAGAGTAAAGTACTAGACCAATCACTGGTACCATTGGAAGACCAGATTAAAGTTTGCCAAAAGAATCTGGAAAAAAGCCTTTACATTCTTGAAACAACATCCTGTGGACAGATGAGGCAAAGTTCAACTTGTACCAGATTGATGGGAAAAGAAGGGTATGGAAAAGGGATAGAACTACTTATTATCCTATAGCGTGGGCGTGGGGAACTGAGCGTGGGCGTGGGGAACTGATTCTCTTGTATATACAGTAATGATGATGAATACTGTGACTGATAAATACTATGACTAAATAAGTGACTGCTGACAAATTCAGGAAGATGAATTCTGAAGTGTATAGAGCTATATTATCTGCTTAGATTCAGCCAAGTGTGTCAAAACTCACTAGATTGAGCTTCACAGAGCAGATGGACAATGACCTAAAGCATGCATTGAAAGAAACCCTTTCAAGATTAGACTTTTTAAGGCAAAATAGTGGAATATCAATCACCTGACCTGAATACAACGGAGCTGCATTTCACTTGCTAAAGGCAAAACTGAACACAACATGCCCATGAAGGAGCAGGAAGTGAAAATAGCTGCGGTAAATACCTGGCAGGTCCAAGGAAGAAACCCAGCATCTGATGATGTCTTTGTCTTTGGGTTCCAGACTACTGTCTGTCATTTATTGCAAAGGATCTGCAGCCAAGTATTTTAAAAAAAAAATCTGATTATTTTAGCTTATCCAAGTACTTTTGGTCCCATAAAAAGGGACCAAAAAATCCCATAAAAAGGGATTGTGATTGTATAGAAAGCACTGTAATTTGTATACCGCTCATGCAAATATACTGCAGTAGACAGCTAAACTAACAATAACTGTCAAATATTGTCCAAATATTTATGGACCTGACTGTATACAGTAGGAGAAATACATTTCCAAAATGTCAACAATTTAAAAAAGCAATTTTTAAATAGCTATTTATACAGTTATTCACATAAAACAAGTTGAAATTGGTATTAACTGAATAAAACTACACAGATAAAGAAATCACAGTACTCCAAAGGTTTTGTGCATTGAAATGGAATGACACAGGAAATGAGCACGCTAGCTGGAATTTAGTTAACACTTGGTAGAGGAGACTTTGTTTGCAATGTCAGTTTGAAAACACTTCTGGTATGAAGGAACTAGTCTTTCAGTGTTCAGGTGGGATTTTAGCCCAGTCTTCTACACAGACTGTCTTTAAAACATGAAAGTTCTGGGAGGCCCATGAATCTTGATCTTCAGTTCTTTCCACACATTTTCTATTGGGTTTAAGTCTGGGTGATTGACTGGCCCATTCCTATACCTTTATTTTCTTCCTGTGGAACCGACTGAGAGGGTCCTTTGCAGTGTGTTTTGGATCATTGTCCTGGTAGAAGGTCACCTGTATTTCATTTTGATTGTCCTGGTGGATGGCAACAGATTTTGCCATGAGCATGCTTGGTTCTTCATTAATGAGGCCCAGTGTCTGATCAGCAGTGGTGGTTAGTAACTGAGGGGGTGCAGTCAGGAGTTGTATACTTACTACTCTACTAGTAAGTGTACAATTATTCTATGTACATGATGATGATGATGATGGAGTCTCATGTCAAAGGCAACGCATGAGTACCCTGCAACATCTAATGATGAGTCCTCTTGTGGGAAAGCAATCCTATCCTGGAATGGCAAACTTTGCTGCAAGTGCTGCAGATATATACAGCACTAGCGTCTAGACAGGTGCTGACACTGCCTTTCCTCCTGGCCCTTTTCTCATTAAGCTGCCTTGTCCTATTTGTTTTGAATGTGTCAATACCCTTTAGACAGGTTTGTCGCCACTTCACACGATCATAACCGGTAGCTTCCCAGGAGTCAGTATTGATGCTGCACGCCTTGAGATTTTGTTTCAGTGTATCTTTATAACAGAGTTTTGACCTTCCAATTAGTCTTTGTCCTATCTTTAATTAGGAGTAAAACATAGCTTTGGGTATCCTGGTATCCTCCATTCTAACTAGGTGACCTACCCAATGCAACTGTGTCTTAATGATCTGACATTCCACGCTGAAGACACCACAGCGCTCGAGAACTTCAACATTAGTTCAAGTTCAAGTCAACTTTATTGTCAATAATGCCATATGTGCAGGACATACAGAGAATTGAAATTGCGTTTCCCTCTTATCCACGGTGCAAACTAGCCTAGTAAACTAGACCCACCCGCCTAGCGGCCAAAAATATTTTTTGCCTAGCGAATGGGTCTAGCCTCGCACCATATAAACAAAAACACCCCAGGCATCAAATCGTGCCCACCAATCACAACGCAAGGTTTTTGTTTGGATTCTTTGGGCGGGCTTTTGCAGGAGTGACGACAAAGCTGCGTGACGCTGGAGAAAGCGCAGCAGGAAAGATGGCTATGGCTAGTGAACAGCGCGCGTTTGACTCCGCTTTGGAATCAGTTTTAGAGGAATTAGACTTGGAATTTTCGTTGAAACAAGAGCAGGAAGAGGCTCTCCGCTAATTCCCTTTCAAGAAGGACGTTTTCGCTGTTTTGCCGACCGGCTATGGCAAAAGTCTGATCTACCAGCTGGCTCCGCTCGTAGCCAAAAGGATGGGGCTAGTTTGTGCAGTACGAATAATTAATAAACAGCTTTGAAACATTACTTTTTGATTGTTTCTTATTTTCCCGTTATTTTAAATTTAAGGGAAATTATTTCACCAAACACCACTAAATAAAAACTCTCAAAAACAGTTTAAGCAAACCCTTGAAAAACACTTGGAAAAAAATGTGTATGTGGTGCAGACTCCAAACTTGTGGTCATTATCTGCAAACTTCTTAATATCTAGAACCTGTTTATTAATTAATACGCATTTTGAAAAATTATTTATTTCAAGGTCTCCCCCACTGCTTTCTGTCGCTCTGACTACGTCACAGTCACTGTTGCGCTGATTGGTCAGAGCGTTGGCCTATACGCACAGAGACAGTTTGAAAGACAGCGGGTTGTTCCTCCTACCCGCTTCGGAAATGTCTACGGATCGAGGCCAGACTAAATATTCACATTTAGTCTGGCTTGCCAGGCTAGGTGCAAACAAAATAAATAAATAAATAAATAAATAAATAAGGGGGGTTATTTACACACACAAGCTAAAGTTGTACAGCTAAGACAAGACAGTGGCAATCCAGAAAGTGCAAATGTGGCAGTGTGAACAGAATTAACGGTATAAATTTAAATGTGACGAATAACAATATAAACAGAATGAACAATGTAAACAGGAACAGCAGTCTGACAGTATAGTAGGGCAATATAGCACGATATAAACAGAATTATCAGTATAAATATAAATAAATAAATATGGCAGTATGAGCAGAATTTTCAGTGTAAGTATAAATATGGCAGATATGACAGTATAAACAGTGTAGCAGTGAAGTCTATCAAAGATAAAAGATGTATAAAGTGTAAACAGTGTTGTAAACAGTTTTTATATAGTGCAATTAACTAAAAAACCCCATAAATAAATATGGCAGTATGAGCAGAATTTTCAGTGTAAGTATAAATATGGCAGATATGTATAAAGTGTAAACAGTATTGTGAACAGTTTTTACATAGTGCAATTGAATTCCGTTACAGTTCGTTAAAGTGGCTGGTGACATTTGGTTTGTGTATTAAGGGAAGGGGGTACTGGCCTGGGAGGGAGTTCAGCATCCTGACGGCTTGGTGGATGAAGCTGTCTCTCAGTCTGCCGGTTCTCGCCCGGAGGCTTCTCATTCTCCTCCCAGAAGGCAGGAGGCTGAAGAAGTGATGGTTGGGATGGGTGGAGTCGCCCGCAATGCTGAGTGCTCTGCGGGCCAGGCATGTGTTGTAAATATCCTGAAGGGAGGGTAGGGGGACACCGATGATCTTCTCAGCTGCTCTCACTATGCGCTGCAGGGTCTTCCGGCAGGATGCAGTACAACCGCCGTACCACACAGTGATGCAGTTGGTCAGGATGCTCTCGATGGTTCCGCGGTAGAAGGTCTGCATGATAGGGACTGGTGCTCTAGCTCTTTTCAGTCTGCAGAGGAAGTAGAGGCGCTGCTGAGCTTTCCTGGCCAGCAATGCGGTGTTGCTGCTCCAGGAGAGATCCTCGGTGAGGTACACACCCAGGAACTTGGTGCTGCTCACTCTCTCCACAGCAGCACCGTTGATGGTCAGTGGAGGACGCTGGGTGGAGGCTCTCCGGAAGTCGACAACCATCTCCTTCGTCTTCTCCACATTAAGAGAGAGATTGTTGTCTCTGCACCACGCG
Organism: Neoarius graeffei; assembly: GCF_027579695.1. Taxonomy (NCBI): domain Eukaryota; kingdom Metazoa; phylum Chordata; class Actinopteri; order Siluriformes; family Ariidae; genus Neoarius; species Neoarius graeffei. The sequence goes on from NC_083590.1 coordinate 56,801,482, forward strand.
GCCAGTTGGCTCACCTCGTCCCTGTAGTATGACTCATCATTGTTGTTAATGAGTCCCACCACAGTCGTGTCATCCGCAAACTTGATGAAGAGGTTGCTGTTGTGTGTTGGTGTGCAGTTGTGGGTCAGCAGGGTGAAGAGAAGGGGGCTGAGCTCCTTGAAGGGCCCCTGTGTTCAGTATGATGGTGCTGGATGTGTTGCTGCCGACCCGAACTGCCTGTGGTCTTCCGGTCAGAAAGTCCAGCAACCAATTGCAGAGGGAGGTGTTTAGTCCTAGACAGTCCAGTTTCTGTATCAGCTGCTGGGGGATGATTGTGTTAAATGCTGAACTAAAGTCTAAGAACAGCATCCGCATGTAAGAGTCCTTAGTGTCCAGATGAGTGAGAGCTGGGTGGAGAGCGGTAGAGATTGCATCATCAGTGGACCAATTGGCCCGATATGCAAATTGTAAGGGTCCATGGAGGGAGGGAGGATGGATTTGATGTGCTGCATGAGTAATCGCTCGAAGCACTTCATAATGATGGGGGTCAGTGCCACAGGGCGGTAGTCGTTGAAGCAGGATGGAGAGGCCTTCTTTGGAACATGGATGATGGTGGTGCTCTTGAAGCAGGTGGGGACAACAGCTTGGCTCAGGGAGGTGTTGAAGATGTCTGTGAGCACTTCTGTGAGCTCCTCTGCACAGTCCTTTAGCACATGACCTGGAATGTTGTCAGGTCCTACAGCTTTGCGGGTGTTGATCCTGGAGAGGGATCTCCTCACACTGGCTGGAGACAGGGACAGCACCTGGTCATCCAGGAGGGGTGGTGTCTTCTATGTAGGCATGCTGTTGTCGGCTTCAAACCGTCCAAAGAAGTTGTTTAGACTGTTCAGCAGAGTGATGTCCTTGTCACAGGTCTGTGGTTGAGGTTTATAGTCCGTGATGGTCTGTATCCCCTGCCACAGGCTCCTTGTGTCTCTGCTGTCAGTGAAATGATGGGCTGTCCTGCTGCTGTACTACTTCTTTGCTGGTCTGATGCCACGGGACAAGTTGGCTCTTGCTGATCTCAGATCAGCCTCATCACCTGCTCTGAAAGCAGCATTCCAGGCTTTCAGTAACCAACAGACTTCCCCCATGCCCCATGGTTTCTGGTTGGCCCATACTGTGATGGTCTTAGTGTCCGTGACATCATCAGTGCATTTACTAATGTAGGCTGTAACAGTGTCTGAATATTCCTGGATGTTGATCTGGTGGTTGTAAGTGGCTGCCTGCTTAAAGATGTCCCAGTCTGGGATGTTAAAGCAGTCCTGAAGTGCTGAGGAAGCACCCACTGGCCACATCTGTACCTGCTTCTGGACCGGTCTGGTGACTTTGACCTTCAGCCTGTATGCTGGCATTAGCATAACAGTGATGTGGTCTGAAGCACCAAGATGGGAGAGGGGTGAGGCCTTGTATGCTCTTCTCAGTGTTGTGTAAACCTGGTCCAGTGTGTTGTTTCCCCATGTTGCAAAGTCAATGTATTGATGTAACTGAGGAAACACCGTTTTGAGATTTGCGTGGTTGAAATCCCCAGCTACGATGAGAAGTCCCTCTGGATGGGCTGTCTGTTGATCACTGATGGCGCAGTACAGTTCACTCAGTGCCTTGTCCCTATCGTTGTTGTTGCAGCTGGGAGGAATGTAAACTACAACAAGCAGGATGGCAGAAAACTCCCTCGGTAGATAGAAGGGCTGGCACTTGATGATCATAAACTCCACAAGGGGTGAACAGTGTCTGCAAACTACCACAGTGTCCTGACACCAAGCATCCCTGATGTAAACACAGACCCCACTGCCGCGGGTCTTACCTCCTTCAATGAGGGCTCTGTCTGCTCGATAGCATGTTAGCCGGTCGAGCTGGATGGCGGAGTCCGGTATGCTGTCGTTGAGCCATGTTTCCATGAACACAAAAACACAGCACTCTCTCACAGCCTGTCGGGTCGCTCTCAAAAGGTGAATATAGTCCAGTTTGTTATCCAAGGAGCATACATTGGTGAGTACGATGGACAGTATAGTTGGCTTGTGTGGATTAGCCATTAGCCTGGCCCGGATACCCCCGTGCTTTTCCCGCTTCTGCCTCCTCTTGCACCGCCTACGGCGCTTCCTCTGCGAGTGTGCAGCAGAAGTGGGGGTCGATGTCAAAGCGGGCCGCCGGAGTAGGCAGAGGTCATGTAGCTCCTTAGCGTGTGCCGGGTTTAACTTACAGAAAAAATTGTTGCCAATGTTAAAAAGAGTCCCACGGCTGTATGTGTGCCTTGGGACGGACAAACGCGACGAAAACATACCATCACTCGAGCACACCGACGAAGACAAACATGTAAACACCACATTATCGGGACAGAGAGGGGCCGCTGCGTCCGCACACACCGCCATCTTGTTGATGGTGGCAATCCTACAGGATTCTGTAGGATTATCCAAAGGCCAGAAAACAAGGTGAGAAACCTTGTCATGCAATTTAATACCACAAATAGATCTCAGGCAGCGCTGTTAAAATTGTTCCAGAAGCTGAATGTGGCAGGGGTAGGTTGTCCAGGTCTCACAGCCATATAGGAACATAGTGAGAACTACTGCTTTGTACACATTGATCTTAGTTTGAAGTCAAACACCATGTTCATGTAGGATTCTGTAGGATTATCCAAAGGCCATCATGGTTGATGGTATCGAATGCTTTGGTCAAATCAATGAACACCATGTAAAGAGTCATGTTTTGTTCATGTCTTTTTTCCTGGATCTGCCTCATGGTAAATATCATGTCTATGGTCCCTCTGCCCTGCCTGAATCCACACTGGGATTCTGGATATATTGAGTCAACCAGGTGTTCAAACAACCCATCACACACCCCGTTAAACTGATAGGTTTTTCTGATGTAAAAAAAATGAGACCACAATAAATCATTTCAAAACACTGAGTGAGTGAGCGACAGCTCTGTGGGTGGAAACAAAACGCCTTGTTGATAAGAGAGGGTCAGAGGGAAATGGACAGATTGGCTTGAGCTGCCAGGAACTCATAGTAACTCATATAATCACTCTTTACAACCGTGGTGAGCAGAAAAGCATCTCAGCATGCAACAGCAGCAGAACACATTGGGTTCCACTCCTGCAGTCAAGAACAGGGATCTTAGAATCAGGGACAAGTTAAAGTGGCCGGTGAGTCTACAAATCAGGTGTATGTTAGAGAATCAGGCCACTGAGTGTAATTCTTCTCCTAATTCTGTATTTGTATGATTTGTTTCACTCCAGTTTCTATCTTTCTCTGGATATGGTCAACCTGGACCTACTGTAAAAATTACTGCTGTAACTGTACTGAATTTCCTGTGCTTATTCCAGGAATCTAAAGAATCATTATTTATTGTGCTCATACTAGCATTCTTTTACAGAAGATCATTTCAACCCACTTATTACTGTTTGACGCAAACCTATAATCATTGTAGTTGGTGTCACCTAGAAAAGGATGGGTTTCCTTTTGCATCTCATTTCATCTCAGTGTTTCTTTGTGACAATGTCTCATGTTAAAACTGTTATACACTTGGTATAAACATGAAATGAAGATGTCTGTGAATACTCTGTTGCATCCAGGTCCGTCTGATCAACTGCGTTTCTGTGGAGAAAATCAGAGATGTTGCTATTGAGATCCCCCCAAACACTGTTCTGGCCTACAGTGTCAGTGAACTGAACATTAAAAGTGATGGTCACTATGGTTAGTCGTGTGCATGTGTGTGTTACAGTATTATTTTATTGTTCATATTAGGAAAGGGTTGTACTGTATGAGCATGCTTATGAAATATGTATCGTGTTTGGATGTTCAGATGTTGGTGTAAGCCCTGATGGGATTGAAGCAGATGAGAACATTACTCAGTTTTCAGTCGTGGACGGCTTACGGGCACAAACAACAGCGGGATCCTCACTGAGTGCCCTGAAAAAAGGTCAGTGTGGTTTTTAGCATTTGAATTAACCAATCCAGGTTGTGTACTGTCTAGCTTGGTCACGATGCCTTGGTGTTAGCCGATTGGGGCTTGATTTTTCTCTTGTCTAGAAGTTCAGCACTTATAATGTGATATAAAAATCATGACAGATCTCACTATACTGTGGCGACTCATCCAGAGTGGCTCTAACAGAACGTGCCTGTGTGTTTTTCTGTGTTGCAGATCTGGCGAGCGTAAAGGAGACATTGCGCAAATTGGCTTGTCTGCAACCTGAAACGCGTTTCTCTCTGTTACAACTCTTTCAAGAGATTCTTCCAGACCAGACACTTCTCTCCACTTTAGAGGAGAAGCTGGAGAAAATGTGTGATGAATCTATGGATGATTCTCAAATTTATTTTCCTGACACACCAGATGAGCTCACTGACAAATTTTTGTACGTGCTCCAGTCTGAGATGGATGATATGGATGGACTACCCACAGTGACCTTCAGGCCAGTTTCCAGTCACAACGGAGGTCAGAGTGCACCGGCCAGTTGGAAAGCAGGTAAATCAAGGCCCTGTCCACACGGCAACGGATTCAGGTGACTCCGATACAATTGCTTATCGTTTAGGCCTGGCGTCCACACGGCACCGGCGTTTTGGGTGCCCAAAACGCAATCTTTTTGAGAACGGGTTCCAGAGTGGAAAGATCTGGCAACGTTGCCGTTGTGAAGTCGTCTGGATGAGTAGAACGGATTTGTTTATGATGACGTCACAACCACATGACTGTGAGTGCTTCACGCCGGGTAGAAGTGTAACGAACTCGATGCGAGTTGTCAACAAATCCTATAACTTGGTTCATGAAACGCGCTTACAAAATATTTTCACTGTGAATATTTATTGTGTAATGGTGCAAAGTGAGAGAGAGAGAGAGAGAGAGAGAGAGAGACGCTGACCTTAGGGCAGTCAATCCCGCCAGCAAAAATAGGGAAAAAAAAGGAGCGATCTCACCTCTTCAGATGTTGGTTTAAGTCCTACAATACATTCCTCAAAAAGGGCGTAGAAGAACAAATTAATCCATCAACGTGTAGCATTCAATTTATTCCGGACCATTAAAGACGCCGCCTTCCGCGTAGAATCATACGTCATCCTCGTCGCCATATTGGATAGGTCAAAGCGGAGAATAAAGATTCATGTGCTGCGTTTAACTGTACCAACAGGTTTACCATCCAAACGAGATCACATGGGATTACCTTTCACAGGTGAGAAACAACAAATTAATCCATCAACGTGTAGCATTCAATTTATTCCGGACCATTAAAGACGCCGCCTTCCGCGTAGAATCATACGTCATCCTCGCCGCCATATTGGATAGGTCAAAGCGGAGAATAAAGATTAGCTGCATTTAACTGTACCAACAGGTTTGCCGTCCAAACGAGATCACATGGGATTACCTTTCACAGGTGAGTCTGGAAAAATACTTTTCATTGTATTTGGTCATTATAATGTAATTTTACGAACAGATTTTCCTGACTTTGTGGCTAATATGAAGTCTCGCGCATAATAGTTTATGCGCATGCGTCCTTACTTCTTCTATTGTTCTGGTGTCTCTGAAGGGACCGTCTTACAGCGCCCCTAGAGGTGTGGCATGTGTATTGCATCGTTTTCAGCAAGCGTTGCGTTGCCATATGGACCTGATATTTTACTGATCGTTGCCCATTTGGACGCGATATATTTTTAAATAACATCTCGTTGCCGTTGTCGTGTGGATGTAGCCCAAGTTTAGCTGATTTCAGTGGATAATTAATATAGATAAAATAGTCATTTGAATAAAAGAATGTATGACCAATCAAACTGCTTTTCATTCAGCTAACACCAGCCATAATGGATCATCTGGAAAGTCAACCAGTCAGAGGCAGTTAATCTTCACTGCTATGCACATGCTGATTAGTGCTGCTGAAGGTAAGTGAGATGATGTGTACACACATTATGATCTGAGAAGTGTCTGACGTTTAAGATTTATGAGCTGATTCTGGGTTATTATTTCTTTTAAGAACTAACGAGTGATGGCCTTGATGTGCTAAAAACCTGCTCATCAGAAACAATTAATGTGCTCTATGATTTAGTAAGTATTCTTTTAATTGCCTCACACATTTTCCTTTACCCTGGAAAGGGACAGTAATCCAGAAGAAAGCAGTTGGTGTTACTGGGCTTCTTCCTGCACCTACAGTATGATTTCAGCTTCAACTCTGACCTTAAGGCTAATATTACTGTGCTCTGCCTTGTCAGGTAACTCATCTGACAAAAGTTTCCCAACCAGTCCCCTTCAGTGAGCTTCCCTTTCTCCTGAGGGACGATAAGATGTTCCAGAAGATGAAGCAGCTGTTGCTCTTATTCAATATTACACTGACAAGAAATAACAAAGAGCTGTATGCAGGAATAGGAGATGGCAATGAAGTCCTTCCCCTAGTATTCTGTATTGTCATCCATGGTCTTGCATACCTGAATGAGTCATGTGCAATAGATAACTGAATCTGAGGTGTGTTAAGGATGAATATGAAGTATATTTTTACTTGTTCCAAATTTCTACGAGGAATCTGATATTATATTTGTCATGTCTTTGCCTGCATCGTCCCGTCAGGGTTTATTTCACAGTCTTAACCTGCTTGCTGTACATTATTATGCTTTACATATTTTATTCTAGCATGTTGTGAATATGATCCAGTACGTATTGACATTTACTGAATAAAATATTGATTCTATGTATTTTTGTATTGGTATCATGCATGTTGTTTGAGGTTTATAATGAAGTCCTGTCTTGATTTTTTTTTTATTATTGTGACCAATAGAGAACTGCTGTTTTTAAAGACGCATGCACTTCTGGTCTAATAAGCTACTGCACTTTATTTATTATAGTCAAACCATAATAATTTCAATCTGTAATTCTATATTCTGTAATTTCTCTACATCATAAAACCTTTTTTGGATGAGATTTTAGACTGTTTTTCATTTCATTTAAATCATTCAAGAATTTGTTGGAATAAAGATATGATTGTGACTTTCTAATTGGCTATTACAGACCCTTTCCTGTCCTGCATTTATTTTTTATAGACTGAGCCACTTATATAAACACGTTCTGGCCAGACATGGATGAAATGCACTGAAATTGAAATTAAAACTAAAAGCAATGATTTGTAAATAATCTTTGACCTGTATTGCACTCAAAACAATACAGCAGCACATTATTTGATGTTTTACCTCATGGATTTTGTCATTTTGGAAAAAAAACCCCAAAACATTTCAGTAAAAGTTGGGACAGTAAATCATTTCCCACTTTATAATGTTCCTGTTCCTTCTCCCAACACTTAAGATGTTTATGGACTGAAGACACCAACTGATGAAGTGTTTCAGGTGTTTTTTTGTCCCGTTCTTCCTGTAAACAGGTCTTAAAGTGTACTGGTCATGCTTACAACATTAATTGTGCTTTATGTATTACTTATAGACAAAAGACACGCATATTCAGTCAAAAACACCGTAAAAACACTTTTGTGGACAATTTTATTTTGTGAATTACCCACGGAGGCAGAACCATGAGGAGCAGCCGTTGCCGGCCGGAAGTGGCGTACAGTCATAGATTCCGGGTTATGGGGTGCGAGTAAACAAGCAGCGTTCTGTGGGTCGAGATTCCCAGTCAAGTAACTTCAGAATAGAGGTCTGCGCGGGACAGAATTTTCAGTCCCGCTCCCGCATTGTGCAGTCCCGCTCCCGCCCGCTCCCACAAAGAATTATGATTTTCAGTCCCGCTCCCGCCCGCAAATCCCGCATGATGCAGACGTTCGCGTTATTTCTCACGAAAGTTCTTGTCATTGGCTTGGGGAATTAAACATGCTGAGCTTAGCTGAGCTCTCCACTGACCGATCCTTCACCTAGCGCACGTAGCGAGGGTGCGCGTTGCCAGGCGGCATGCGCAGCTGAGGCTTTACAGAGATACCCATTGTGAGCTTCACTAGAGGAGCTCTGCTCTTCTGCCATTATCGGAGATCTCAAACACGGAAGAGCGGAAACGAATCGGAAACGTACGGGATATTAGACCACTGTGGAAGCGGGGGCGTGGCCAAGCAGCAGTCTGTGAATGGAGGGCAGGGTCGGGGAAGGTAAGTGGCTAGGTCATTACACCTGATGTCAATTTGTGTGTGTGTGTGTGTTGCAGGGATGGAGTATAAAGGGAGGGGGAGAGGAGAGAAGAGGGATTCGCTCCCCGACCACAACACGTGTGTGTGAGAGTGAGTGAGTGAGTGAACGAGTGAAAGAAAGAAAGAAAGCTGAAAAGCTCAATAAAGTGAGTGGGTGTGAACACGAACTCTCGCCTGCCGTGCTTCTGTGCTCCACCCACATCGGGGATTACTACAGTGGTGCTGAAACCCAGGACGCACACCACTCACTTTATTGAGCTTTTCAGCTTTCTTTCTTTCACTCACTCACTCACACATTCACTCACACACACGTGTTGTGGTTGGGGAGTGAATCCCTCTTCTCTCCTCTCCCCCTCCCTTTATACTCCATCCCTGCAACAAACACACACACACACACATTGACATCAGGTGTAATGACCAAGCCACTTACCTTCCCCGACCCCGCCCTCCATTCACAGAATGCTGCTTGGCCACACCCCCGCTGCCACAACCACATCTGCAAATTTAGGCATCTTAAAATGTTTTTATTAACGCCAAATAAAATATCCAGCACAAATTATATATGATAGACATAAATTAATAATTTATAAATTTTATTTTAAACACGTTTTTAGTTAGCGGGACTGCAGCTTATCACCTCTCCCGCCGGCGCCCGCATTGTGCACTCCCCCTCCCGCCCGCGCCCGCAATGAGCTTTCAAAATTTGTCCCGTGCCGCACTGCTTTGCATCGGGTCCCGCGGGAGTGCAGGGCTCTACTTCAGAACATCTCATCTCATCTCATTATCTGTAGCCGCTTTATCCTGTTGGACAGGGTCACAGGCAAGCTGGAGCCTATCCCAGCTGACTACGGGCGAAAGGCGGGGTTCACCCTGGACAAGTCGCCAGGTCATCACAGGGCTGACACATAGACACAGACAACCATTCACACTCGCATTCACACCTACGCTCAATTTAGAGTCACCAGTTAACCTAACCTGCATGTCTTTGGACTGTGGGGGAAACCGGAGCACCCGGAGGAAACCCATGCGGACACGGGGAGAACATGCAAACTCCGCACAGAAAGGCCCTCGCCGGCCCCGGGGCTCGAACCCAGGACCTTCTTGCTGTGAGGCGACAGCGCTAACCACTACACCACCGTGCCGCCTACTTCAGAACATGTTGAATGAATATAGATCTAATACTTGTAAGAGAGCTTTATTTTATGGCACATATCTATTATTTCATGGCATGACGTGCAAGTAGATTTGGTTGTACTTTGGGGTCGAGAGCTTTGCCAGTGAACTTCGACAGGTTTAGAATGAGTAGGTCATGTATTGAGATAAATATCTTCGCAGATTTTTTTATCATACAAGCACGATAAACATATTGACAGAAACTTTATACGTTACACTTTCCTATGTGTCCACTGCCAAATAATATTATAGTTTTTAAGAAAGAAAAGAAAGAAAGCACAACTTTATTCATCACACGCTTGTGAAATTCCTCTCTGCATTTAACTCATCTGAAGCAGTGAACACACACATGCGCACACGTGAGCAATGAGCACACACACATACCCAGAGCAGTGGGCAACCATGCTAACAGCGCCCGGGGAGCAGTTGGGAGTTCGGCACCTCGCTCAAGGGCACCTCAGCCCAAGGCCGTCCCATATTAACCTAACTGCATGTCTTTGGAATTTAAATTCCCTAAATTAGATGAAACATAAAACTTGTCCCCTTACTCAGTTACACTGGAGTCGGAGTACTGAGTGCCCACTTACCCAGTCATAAAAGACTGTTCCCATGGTAACAGCATGATAATCACTTTCACTCTTTCGGTTTCGATTGGTTTCTTTTTCACGGTGGGAACGCCCACCGTAAACAGGATAAAATCTGTCTGACATAGGTTGGGCTATTTGGAGGTAAAACTTGTTGCGAGATGGCACGCAGATTTTATACGCTTCGGATGATTCAGGACAGCAAATCAATTCATGATTCAGTTCAAGATTCAGGACAGCAATTTGGTTTAATCTTGAGAACTGCGATACTGATGACAAATGGTGCCTTTTTTTTAACGTCGACTCATTGCAGCCAAAGATCAGCTCGAGTAAGTGTAAATATTTCTTATGAGCAGATCGGTTGATAATGTGTTATCTTATGCTGGTGTTTGCAGCACGGGGTCAGTGACCAGTCCACTGCAGCCCAGCCAATTGGACAAACCAACGACTGTGTGTCACTACTGGTGACGGAACAGCCCATGAAGAAGGCAACATGTTACTGACCATGCCTGACTGGCAGAGCAGTGACTTAAAACTCGCGTGTACTTGACAAGAGCTTATGACGAACGTTACATGATGGAACCACTGGTATCATACGTGATCTTTTGAAATAGCTAGTAATTAAAATTCACTACAGGTACACTTTAAGGTGTGTAACAATATGGGGTCCATCCATCATCTGTGGCCACTTATTGTCCTACAGGGTCGCAGGCGAGCTGGAGCCTATCCCAGCTGACTACGGGCGAAAGGCGGGGTACACCCTGGACAAGTCGCCAGGTCATCACAGGGCTGACACATAGACACAGACAACCATTCACACTCACATTCACACCTACGCTCAATTTAGAGTCACCAGTTAACCTAACCTGCATGTCTTTGGACTGTGGGGGAAACCGGAGCACCCGGAGGAAACCCACGCGGACACGGGGAGAACATGCAAACTCCGCACAGAAAGGCCCTCGCCGGCCACGGGGCTCGAACCCAGACCTTCTTGCTGTGAGGCGACAGCGCTAACCACTACACCACCGTGCCACCCAGTATGGGTTTGTCACTGTCATATTTTTCCTTTCTAAATTCTCCACACATTCTCTATTGGGGACAGAGGGGACACGCCCTCTTCTTCCACAGCCACGCCTTTGTAATGTGAGCAGAATGTGGTTTTGCATCGTCTTTTTCAAATCTCCCTGGAAAAGATGTCGTCTTGAATGCAGCAGATGCTGCTCCAAAATCTCAGTGTACTTTTCTGTATTAATGCTCCATCACAGTCATTTTTAAACATTTCAATAATTTTATCACACATTTGTTGATCAACTGGAGATCTTCGGCCTTTCCTGGATACTGATTTTGTACCAATCATGATTACAGTCACCTGTTGACATCACATCATTATTTAATGGTTGTACCTCATTACTCGCCCTAAATTGCCCCGTCCCAATTTTTTTGGAAGGCGTTACAGGTCTGAGACGCAGGAATGGACGGATATTAACAAATGAAATGAAGGTGACCAACAAAACATGAATTATCTTGGGCTCATTCTGTCTGCAATGTCAAAATACATTTAGAAATCAATATCTTTTTTAGTTGCATTTTTCACACCACCCCAACTTTTTCAGTTTTGCCCCCCAACACACACACACACGTTTTATTAAGTCCTGTTTGTTTGGCACTTTGAAAACTATGCACAGGGTTTTATAGCAAGACTCTCCACAGCAGTGTGGGTCACACAACAAAGTATTGCATCATGTTTTTGTATTTTCTCTGTTTTTAAGATCACTTATGAAACACTTTGAAGCAAACATTGCTCAATCATTGCACCATCCATACAAGTTCTTAATAGATCAAATCATTACAGATTCAATTTGGATATAAAATATTCTCTATATTTATTGCTTTCCCTCAGAGGTCAGGAAGTGACACACACACAGAAGGTTGGCATGACATGGTACACTCAATACTGTGGAAGTAGGAAGTAGCTTTCATGGAGGTCAGTGTCAAAATAACCTCCAAAAGATCAACTTGCAACCAAACATTTCACTAGAACTCACAAGAACACGGACACAAAATGATTAACAGTACGTTACAAACTATATATGCGTTTAGTGGTACTGCGTTTGCACGTGGGATTTGAAGGTGTACAGTAGGGATGTGTGGCACATCAGTACACACCAACAGATGCTTCTAATTCTCAATCCTAATTCATACATCATAGAAGAGATACGGTAGAAGGCTTTATTTGTCACGTATACATCGTGGAGCAGTGAAATTCTTTCTTTGCATATTTCAGCTTGTTAGGAAGCTGGAGTCAGAGTGAAGCCATGATACAGCAGCTCTGGAGCAGACAGGGTTAAGGGCAGAGTGGCAGCTTGAACTCCTGACCTTCTGATCAGTAACCCAGAGCCACCTGCATGAGTCACTTCTGAGCAGGAAATCCAGCCCGTGTTCTATTTGAGTCCTTAACCTTTTGATGCAAAACATATGCAAACCCCTTCTAGTGCACAACATGGGTCAACAATGACCCGCATTCATTTTCCAGGTTATTTCATGCTGACTGAGTTTTTCTTTGCTCTATCTTTTGAAATCAATTTATTTTATGATTGAATATTCCAAGTATTCTTTAAATATCTTGCTTTTAATTACCACAAATCATTAATTTAATTTTTTCTTTCCTACTTTATGAACAAAAATACTTTTTATATTACTACACATGGGTCATCCAAGTGTGATTTAAAATTAAATGTCTTAATACTATAATAATAATTTGTTTCAAGTAATTACTTTAGCAGTGAATGGGGCCAGTTATTTATTTATTAACTATGTCGTTAGCTAAGCCAACTACAATAAAATTAGCTAACTAAAGTAGAATATGTCGACAGCTCGGTAGCTAATAGTAATTACTGTAACTTTCTGACAAGTAATCCACTCACTCTCAAGGGAACCTAAACATTAGTGGTGTGCAAATTAATCGTCATGGCGATGCATTGCATCGCCAACTTTCACGATATACTGCATCGATTCTTGATGCCAAATATCGATTATTAACGTTAAAAAATAAATGAATAAAACTGTATGAACGGTAGGCGAATATCAGCCAAAAACAAGTAGCCTAGGATACAACATCCAATCATGTAGATGGCGCAGTGGAGTTGTTGACGCCCGCTGCCTTCTTCATGCCATTGGTATTTCCGAAAGCGGGCGCCTAGTGCTCTCTCTGTTTGCAACATGGACGAAGCCGAGAAGATTCGCGTGCCTCCCTCACAGTTTAAAGCCGATGTTTGGACGCATTTTGGCTTCCGAAACAAAGACGGTAAAAATGAAATGGACATGACTCACGCAATTTGTAGACACTGTAGCATGTCGATAAAGTATTGTGGAAATACAACAAACTTAAGAGCACACATTCAGAGGCGCCATCCAGACAAACTGCAACAGCAACAACCACCACAACCCATGATAAAACAAACAACCCTCGACAGCAAGCTCGCACCCTCATCTGTACGTGCGAAAAAAATAACTGAGTCCATTGCAGAATTCATTTGCCAAGATTTACGGCCATATTGCGCGGTGGAAAATCGTGGGTTCAGAAGTATGATAAACACACTCGAGCCTCGTTATGTGACCCCTAGCCGAAAACAATTTACAGAAGTAATGATCCCGGACATGTATGAAAAGGTAAAGCTACAAGTTAAAAAATCCCTCGCCTCTACAGAAAGCGTTGCCCTCACATGCGATGGATGGACTTCGCGAGCCACAGAGCCATACCTCACTATAACATCGCACCACATTGACGAGAGCTGGGAGTTGGTTTCTCACGTGTTACAGACTAGGGCTCTGTTTGAGTCCCACACCGGCACCAACATTGCACACATTCAGTTCTATTGATCATATGCACTTTTTTCTCTCAGTGTGCCATCTGATGTCTGTTAAATGTTATTGTTAATGGCAGCTACTTAAAATGGCAGTCACTGATGAGCCTTATTTTATTAGTTTTCTTTTATTATTCTACCTTAATCATTTGCACTTTTTGTAATTAGTGTGCCCACCAAAGTATTAAGAATGTTTTAATGGCAATAATGTTAAATAAATTCATGTATATATGAACTGAGTTGCTGTGTGATGTATCAATTGAAGACACTATCCAGATCGTACACAGCCACTGGTAATTATGCTCTATTTTTTACATTTTCACTTAAATATATTGAAAATATCGCAATGCATCGCAATGATTCAAGAATCGTGATGAATCGTGATAGTATCGCATCGTGGCATGTGAATCGTGATTCGAATTGAATCGTGAAGTCTTTGCCAATACCCAGCCCTACTAAACATCATCAATTTTTTTCTAAGGTAATGTTAGAACAATTGAAAAACATTACTTGCATGTATGAGATGGGCAAAGGGTGCTGTGCTGAGCTGTGAAATGTCCGACACAAGCACAATTCACAGTTCCCACCAAACGCTGGAGTAAATGCATGCGGGTCGGTTCTGACCCATGTGTGTAAACTTGATGTAGAATTACAAAAGCTGTGCTTGTTCATAACTTAAGAAAGGAAAAATAAAAATGATAATTTGTGCTAAACAAAAACAAGATATTTACTGCATATTTGGAAAAGTAAATGACAAAATGAATTTATTTCAAAAGTATATCATAGAAACACTCAGCCATACATGAAATAACCTGGAAAATGAATGCAGGTCGTTTTTGACCCATGTTGTGCATTAGAAGGGTAGCGATACAAAAAGGGTTTCATACATGTCAACCTTTGGTCAATCAAACCTGTATAACCAACCTCCAAAATCCGTATTTCCCTTATAAAATCCTTATAAGATGCAAATTAAAATAATTTACCTAAAATTTGAATGATAATTAACAATGATATATCCAAGTTACTTTTTATTCAATATTAATAACAGTAAACCTTCAGAATGAATACAAAGCTCCAATGTTCGACAAAAGCACAAAGTGTCACTCTAATGTTCTGAATTGTACTCCATGACAGCTTTTTTAGCAGTCTGCACCAATACCTCACGAGGCTGCATGTCACAGCAAGTGTCTGTGTTGATCTTGCCGGAGTGCCCGTTCAGAATCTTTTCAGTCGCTAGTGAAAGTCGCTCAGGTGGAAATACGCGTTTCAAACAAAATGTTACTTCCCGGTTGGCGGGATTCTCACAATGTGGTGTGCGCATGATCAGAAGTGGAACGAAGTCTCGCTACCACAAGATAACGCGCGATTTCATAAGACTCTTTACTGGCTGTCTGTGCTTTCTGTGGTGTACAGTACGTTTGTAAATGTTATGCGCTCTTTTATCATCGTGGGAATTGATTATAGCTCTAAATAAATATTGAAGTTTTTTTAAAGAATCCGTATAACTTTATTTGTACGCCCATATACTACGTTTATTGAATCAAATCCGTATAAAATACGGACATTCCGTATAGGTTGACATGTATGGGGTTTTTATTCAAAAAGTAAGAAAGGAAAAAATAAAATAAGGATGTACACTTATGTGCAAAATAATAGCAGTGTGTTTAAAACAACTGAGAAAAAGCTCAATCCTCATAATAGCATTTATTTCCATATACACAAAGGCACTGGGAGCACCGCACATTCAATTCCAAATGAAAACATGAACAAAATATTAATTTTAAACTGAAAATGAAGAAAAAAGAATAATAGGCTCTTCAAAAAAATAGCAGTGTCTGCATTTTCATTCACAAACTCGAATATTTACAGTATAAACTGACATTTGTTTACAGATTTAGCTTTTCTGTTAATCACTGAACTAATATTTAGTTGTATAACCTTTATTTCTGATATCTGCTTTACATCTGTGTGGCATGGAGTCAACTAACATCTGACACCTGCGAAGAGAGATTCCAGCCCAAGCTGACGGGACTACATTCCACAGTTCTTCTGCTTTCTTGGGTTTTGCATCAAAAACAGCATTTTTAATGTCACTCCAAAAATTCTCAATCGGATTGAGGTCTGGAGATCGGGCTGGCCACTTCACAACAGCAATCTTGTTGGTCTGGAACCAGGATGTTGCCCGCTTGCTGGTGTGTTCGGGGTCGTTGTCCTGCTCAAACATCCATTTCAAGGGCATTTCTTCAGCATAAGGCAACATGACCTCTTCCAGTATTCTGATATATTCAAACTGGTCCATGGTGTCTGGTACACGATAAATGGGCCCGACTCCAAAGTATGAGAAACATCCCCAAACTGGCACCTCCATGTTTTACAGTCTTCACAGTGTACTGTAGCTTGAATTCAGTGTTTATGGGTCGTCTCACAAACTGTCTGTGGCCTTTAGACCCAGTCAGAACAATCTTGCTCTCTTCTGTCCATAGAAATGTTGCGCCACTTTTCTTTAGGCCAGTCACTCTGTTCCTTGGCAAACTGTAACCTTTTCAACACGTCTTTTTTCAGCAATGGTACTTTACGAGGGTTTCTTGCAAATAGTTTGGCTTCACATAGGCGTCTTCTGAGTGTTGCAGTACTCACAGGTAACTGAAGATCTTCTTTCATTTCCCTGGAGCTGATCATTGGATGCTTCTTTGCCATTCTTGTTATTCTATGATCTACGCGGATGGTAGTATTTCTTTTACTGCCATGTGTTTCGGGTTTTGTTTGCCATTTTAAAACATTTGAGATCATTTTAGCTGAGCAGCCAATTATTTTCTGCACTTCTTTAGATGTTTTCCCCTCTCCAATCAACTTCTTGATCAAAGTTCTTTCTCCGTTGGTACACTGTCTGGAACGGCCCACTTTACTCAATGAGCAAGGGCTAAAACCAGCAGGTACAACATTTGCTGCCTTCCTTCTTTAAATAAGGGCCATAATTGACACCTGTTTCTTCACAGAATGAATGACCTCACTAATTGAACTCTACACTGCTATTAATTTGAACACGCTGCTATTAATTCAAACACGCCCCTTTCATTAAATGACTCAATTATACCCAATTAGCAGAGTGCATGTCATGACTTTTGATTCTGTTGGCTGCCCATTACTCGGCTACGCCTATTTTTTCCCATGTTGTATTATCTTTTCTGCCAAAATCAGTAATTAAACACATTAGTGATGTTAGACTGCTATTATTTTGCACATAACTGTATGATTATCAAAAACAAGTTAATTGAGGAATACCTTGAATACTGAATGATGGAATTAATTTATTGCAAAGATATACAAGATAAAAACTCAGCCGGGTCACTTTTGACCCATGTTTTGCATCAAAGGGTTAACTATTAAACACTGCATTGTAGAAATACAGCTGGTTTTGGGGAACCATAAGTAGGGAAGCAAACAAAATGTAACAATATGGAAATCTTCGCGGTCATTTTTTAAAAATTCCAAATGCAGAAGAAAACTGATCCCCCCCCCCAAATGTGCAAGTATAAAACCAGTCGTCTTCCCCTTGAGTAGAAAGGGAGAGGGAAAAAAACACATAGTCTACACATAGTCAATATTAACTGCTGCACAGGTCACACACTCACACCTTCAGTACACCCAGCCGACAGGAACCCACTGTGGTTCAGAATAAAGTTTGTCCAAAGCCGCCTGTAGTGTTTCAAATGCAGCATCCAGGTTGTCGTTCACAATAGTGAGATCAAAGTAGTGTCCGTAAGTCCGCTTAATGCGAGCACTCTCATCCACTCTCTTCTTTAGATCCACATCCTTGGAGAAAAAATACTTTGTGAATCAATGTGTTCACGTGTGTGTAATGAAACACAATACTGTGCTCTGACCTGGGTAACACTTTACCATAAACATTAGCAAATAAGCACGTTAATATTAACACTTTCACAACGATGAATTAAAACATACAGTGCTAATCCTTAGCACATCACAAAACAACGGAGCAGCCACTGAGGCCCTGTCCACACGGCAACGGATTCAGGTGACTCTGATACAATTGCTTATCGTTTAGGCCTGGCGTCCACACGGCACCGGCGTTTTGGGTGCCCAAAACGCAATCTTTTTGAGAACGGGTTCCAGAGTGGAAAGATCTGGCAACGTTGCCGTTGTGAAGTCGTCTGGATGAGTAGAACGGATTTGTTTACGATGACGTCACAACCACATGACTGTGAGTGCTTCATGCCGGGTAGAAGTGTAACGAACTCGATGCGAGTTGTCAACAAATCCTATAACTTGGTTCATGAAACGCGCTTACAAAATATTTTCACTGTGAATATTTATTGTGTAATGGTGCAAAGTGAGAGAGAGAGAGAGAGAATAGCCCTTAGGGCAGAGTCAATCCCGCCAGCAAAAATAGGGAAAAAAAAGGAGCGATCTCACCTCTTCAGATGTTGGTTTTAGTCCTACAATACATTCCTCAAAAAGGGCGTAGAAGAGCAAATTAATCCATCAACGTGTAGCATTCAATTTATTCCGGACCATTAAAGACGCCGCCTTCCGCGTAGAATCATACGTCATCCTCGCCGCCATTTTGGATGGGTCAAAGCGGAGAATAAAGATTAGCTGCGTTTAACTGTACCAACAGGTTTGCCGTCCAAACGAGATCACATGGGATTACCTTTCACAGGTGAGACTGGAAAAATACTTTTCATTGTATTTGGTCATTATAACGTAATTTTACAAACAGATTTTTCTGACTTTGTGGCTAATATGAAGTCTCGTGCATAATAGTTTATGCGCATGTGTCCTTACTTCTTCTATTGTTCTGGTGTCTCTGAAGGGACCGTCTTACAGCGCCCCTAGAGGTGTGGCATGTGTATTGCATCGTTTTCAGCAAGCATTGCATTGCCATATGGACCTGATATTTTACTGATCGTTGCCCATTTGGACGCGATATATTTTTAAATAACATCTCGTTGCCGTTGTCGTGTGGATGTAGCCTGAGTGATGAAAGGCCACGAGTGATAACAGACAACTTGTTAACTCATTTTGTTAATTAATAAATCATCACTTGCAATATTAATAAAGACCATACAAAGGGTGTGTTTGGAAACAATGGCAGTTCAGCCCAAAATTATACTTGATCATGTCATTTAAGCCAGCTCCATCAATTCTAAACTGAACCCTAACACAGGATATACTGCATTATAAATACATGAAACATGTAATATATATTTATTCACGGCCTGAAAGTGGAGCTCCTGATGAGTACATGGGCAAAATATCTGCACTGGCACAAAATCAATAATGTTATAGCATATGAACCATCGGATTGTGTCGTGCCATGTTTTTCACTGCATTGTCTTGTGACAGTGAGACCAATAATGAGAGACACACCACAGTTACGATACATATTTATTCCTTTCTTTGACGCCGCATGCCATGCACCAGAAACAACACCAGCACATTTATTATGGTGAGACTCTGCTGGGTGCCTGGGGGACAGCAGTGAACCAGCGCTTTCACTTTACACCACTACTGTAGAGTTACCATCCAATATCACACTCCATACGCCCCACATAGCTGTCTGGTTTCATTGCTCACATTCACACACAGCACCATTAGGACTAATCCCCTGTTCCTGATCAGAGCTCAATCACAGTGCAGATATATAAGGACTCTGAGTAACATACAGAGTTTGCGAAAGCCTTGTGTGTCACTTTTCTGGTTGTGTTTTTGGCCTGTGAGTATTGTATTCCCTCTGATATCCTGTCTGTGCCTCACTCTACCACTGCCTGGTTTTCCACTCGGCCTTCGTCTCCATTTTGGATCTGTTTGCTCGCGTGTTTTCAATAAAACTCTTCCTGCAATTACATCCCTCGATCACCCTAACACAACACAAACTGTCCAACAAGCGAGTGGATTAATCAAACTGTTTTAACTCATTTTATATGAAACTCTCGTGAATAATTTCTGTGACGTGTTCATAAATAATCACACGTTATTTTTTAAAAAGCAAATTAAAAATAAGCACCGGATAAAATCCCATCTGTCTTCATCTCATCTCATTATCTGTAGCCGCTTTATCCTGTTCTACAGGGTCGCAGGCGAGCTGGATCCTATCCCAGCTGACTACGGGTGAAAGGCGGGGTTCACCCTGGACAAGTCGCCAGGTCATCACAGGGCTGACACATAGACACAGACAACCATTCACACTCACATTCACACCTACGCTCAATTTAGAGTCACCAGTTAACCTAACCTGCATGTCTTTGGACTGTGGGGGAAACCGGAGCACCCGGAGGAAACCCACGCGGACACGGGGAGAACATGCAAACTCCGCACAGAAAGGCCCTCGCCGGCCACGGGGCTCGAACCCAGGACCTTCTTGCTGTGAGGCGACAGCGCTAACCACTACACCACCGTGCCGCCCTCCATCTATCTTATGGAAATAAAAGGGACAAATTTCGTTGTCTGCTGGTCAAGTGTTTTGAGATACGTTGCCTTGCACTGATGATCGGGTTCCCTGTAGTGGGACGCGTTTGTACGTAGGTACAGATGTCATTTGGGTCAAAGCCATCAAAAATCAGGTTGATGCATTACCATATTCTCTTAAGTATGGGGCTCTACTCCACTATGAATCCTAAATTTACAGTCACAGCTAGTTTTATTAGTATATGCTACAGGCCTCACAAAGTGCTTGAATGGATCAAGTTCCTGTGAGGTCATCACCATACCCATTTATTTATTCATTGTCACAAAGCAACTTGTTTGTGGTGTTGGCCTTAAATTGAGAATGCTGTGTCACAGGGAGGTATAACACACTCCAAGGAACAGATGTGTTGGCCATAATCGGCGAGTGTCCCACCCAGATAGCGCGGCCAATTTTGCTCACTTGGAATACGTCATATGTTTATCAGCGTTTGCTGTTGCTAGAGAAATGTGTTGATGGGTTTTCCATACTGGTATGGTCTCAGCCAGAACATTGTCTTGTTTTTGTTTATGCCTACTGCCCACTGCAGTGAGTAGCCAGCGGGTGGCCTAGTGGTTAGCATGTCCGCCTCTCGATCGGGAAATCTACTCACGGTTGGGTCATACCAAAGACCATCATAAAAATGGTGCCTACTGCCGTCTGACAAGGCATGCTGCAATACAGATGCGAGTGGGGCGTCAAACTCTCACGGTTATCAGAGGACCCGCCCCCCACTGTAACCCTAGCTATGTAATATAGGCTGAGGGCTACGAAATGGAGATTGGCGCTGCCAAACGTGCCATAAAGAATGGTGCGGGAAGAACTTTGACTTTTTTTTTTTGACTAGTGCCCATTGCAGTATGTTTTGCTTACTCCCACTGGTCTTAGATTAGTTAATTTTACAGTTAACCCCTAAGTCTATTATTTGTGCTCTATGTGCATCCTTTCCTGTTAAAAAGGAATTGTTTAACAGTAGTTCCAGTTTAAGCTTCTTCCTCACCGACAGCTAATTAGAATTAGTTCATTAGCTAACAAGATGTTATTGCTAAATCACTCCCATTTTTCATGACTCAGAAATTGCTGATGTAATTGTTATTTCATGTTGCTCTAACAGTTTGTATGTGTATTAATTCACCATTATAAAAAAAAATCATGAAAGTATTAATATACAGTACGTGCAACAAGCACTTAGGCTATCTCCCTCCTGTAAGCAGAGGCAGTGCTACCCCTGACATCACACACACGTCATGTCTCTTCTTGATTGTTGCTATTTAAACAGCTTATAGACGTTCATTCAGTGTGAAGCCTTACTGATCGTTATGCATTCTGTAAGTTCTGAGTAGGGATGAGTAACTGACTAGTTGTTTTTTTCCAGCTCAAGTACAAATGTATTTTTGGCATTCAACATTAAAATAGAAAAATAATTGAAACATTTTAGTTTACGTGTAATGAGTGCAGAGTACAGTGGTGCTTGAAAGTTTGTGAACCCTTCAGAATTTTCTATATTTCTGCATAAATATGACCTAAAACATCATCAGATTTTCACACAAGTCCTAAAAGTAGATAAAGAGAACCCAGTTAAACAAATGAGACAAAAATATTATACTTGGTCATTTATTTATTGAGGAAAATGATCCAAAATTACATATCTATGAGTGGCAAAAGTATGTGAACCTCTAGAATTAGCAGTTAATTTGAAGGTGAAATTAGAGTCAGGTGTTTTCAGTCAATGGGACGACAATCAGGTGTGAGTGGGCACCCTGTTTTATTTAAAGAACAGGGATCTATCAAAGTCTGATCTTCACAACACATGTTTGTGGAAGTGCATCATGGCACGAACAAAGGAGATTTCTGAGGACCTCAGAAAAAGTGTTGTTGATGCTCATCAGGCTGGAAAAGGTTACAAAACCATCTCTAAAGAGTTTGGACTCCACCAATCCACAGTCAGACAGATTGTGTACAAATGGAGGAAATTCAAGACCATTGTTACCCTCCCCAGGAGTGGTCGACCAACAAAGATCACTCCAAGAACAAGGCGTGTAATAGTCGGCGAGGTCACAAAGAACCCCAGGGTAACTTCTAAGCAACTGAAGGCCTCTCTCACATTGGCTAATGTTAATGTTCATGAGTCCACCATCAGGAGAACACTGAACAACAATGGTGTGCATGGCAAGGTTGCAAGGAGAAAACCACTGCTCTCCAAAAAGAATATTGCTGCTCATCTGCAGTTTGCTAAAGATCATGTGGACAAGCCAGAAGGCTATTGGAAAAATGTTTTGTGGATGGATGAGACCAAAATAGAACTTTTTGGTTTAAATGAGAAGCGTTATGTTTGGAGAAAGGAAAACACTGCATTCCAGCATAAGAACCTTATCCCATCTGTGAAACATGGTGGTGGTAGTATCATGGTTTGGGCCTGTTTTGCTGCATCTGGGCCAGGACGGCTTGCCATCATTGATGGAACAATAAATTCTGAATTATACCAGCGAAGTCTAAAGGAAAATGTCAGGGCATCTGTCCATGAACTGAATCTCAAGAGAAGGTGGGTCATGCAGCAAGACAACGACCCTAAGCACACAAGTCGTTCTACCAAAGAATGGTTAAAGAAGAATAAAGTTAATGTTTTGGAATGGCCAAGTCAAAGTCCTGACCTTAATCCAATGGAAATGTTGTGGAAGGACCTGAAGCGAGCAGTTCATGTGAGGAAACCCACCAACATCCCAGAGTTGAAGCTGTTCTGTACGGAGGAATGGGCTAAAATTCCTCCAAGCCGGTGTGCAGGACTGATCAACAGTTACCGCAAACGTTTAGTTGCAGTTATTGCTGCACAAGGGGGTCACACCAGATACTGAAAGCAAAGGTTCACATACTTTTGCCACTCACAGATATGTAATATTGGATCATTTTCCTCAATAAATAAATGAGCAAGTATAATATTTTTATCTCATTTGTTTAACTGGGTTCTCTTTATCTACTTTTAGGACTTGTGTGAAAATCTGATGATGTTTTAGGTCATATTTATGCAGAAATATAGAAAATTCTAAAGGGTTCACAAACTTTCAAGCACCACTGTATATTAAATTTTCACTTTCTTAAATAACTGATGGAAAACATGGAGCTTTTTCACAATATTCTAATTGTTTGAGATGCACTAGTATATAAGTTGGTATTCGTTATTTAACGTACAATTTTTCTGTGCGTATATACGCTGCCTGCCCCCCAAAAGTGTCACCATTTGGATTTAAATTAAAAATATATATTTTGAGCTTTTGATTGGATAATTCCTGCAGTGATTAATGTGTTTTAGCTGCAACAATTCTTTTAATCCTAACTGATGCAGTGAGTAGCTTTTATTTTCTTTACCATGTCGGAAAATGTATCCTGACATGTGCTCGTGGGAAAGATGCTACTGTGTTTAAGAAGGTCAAAGTATTGTCCTGCATCAAGCAAAGAAAACTACTAAGATGATTACTGAAATGGCTGGAATTGGGTTAAGAATTGTAGGATAGTGATGAACCATCAACTTCCTGGAAGGAATGTGGTCGGAAAAAGTCTTGACCGACTATCATCAGATGGTCAGACGTCACTTGGTGAAGTCGAATCGTAAAAAAAAATCAACAGTAGAACTCACAACTGTGTTTAATAGTGAAAGTAAGATAATTTCCACACACAATGTGATGAGAACTCACAGAACTGGGACTAAACAGCTGTGTGTCCATAAGTACTGTAAACCCACTCGTTAGTGAGGATAATCAGGAGAAAAGGTTTCAGTTTGTTAAAGAGCATAAAGATTGGACTCTAGAGCGATTGGAAAAAGGTCATGTGGTCAGTCCAGACTGACCCTATTCCTGAGTGAATAAGGGTAAGGAGGGAAGCTCACGGACCGGTGCCCCATCATGCACAGTATCCACTGTCCAAGCCTCTGGAGGCAGTGTGGCGATCTGGGGTTGGTTCAGTTGGTCAGGTTGAGGATCAGCAACGTTATGGGGCAATAAAATGAAGTCAGCTGATGACCTGAAATGTACTGAACGATCAGGTTCACATCAGTGGGGTTTTCCTTTCCTGACGGCACGGGGATAAAATTAGGGCTCAAATAGTGAGAATAGTTCAGGGAGCACGAGGAATCACTTTACACATGAATTAATCACCACAGAGTCCTGACCTCAACCCCACGGAGAGTCTCTGGAATGCTGCAGAAGATTTTACAGAGTGGTTCGACTTTCTTGTCATCAACACAAGATTTCAGTGAAAAATTCCAAAATCTGGATGGAATTTACTGTTGTGATGTTGCATAAGGTTTTTGAAAACAATGCCATGGCAAATGCACACTGTAATCAATGATAAAGGCCATCCAGTGAAATATTAGAGTGTGCGACTATTTTCTTAACCAGGCAGTGTATACTTCTATTCTAGAATGAGAGTAAATGTAATATGACCAATTACCCCATCAGGGATCAATAAAATATTTCTGATTATGAAATTATTTGTACATTTAGGTATGCTGTAGTAACTCATCTCATCTCATTATCTCTAGCCGCTTTATCCTTCTACAGGGTCGCAGGCGAGCTGGAGCCTATCCCAGCTGACTACGGGCGAAAGGCGGGGTTCACCCTGGACAAGTCGCCAGGTCATCACAGGGCTGACACATAGACACAGACAACCATTCACACTCACATTCACACCTACGCTCAATTTAGAGTCACCAGTTAACCTAACCTGCATGTCTTTGGACTGTGGGGGAAACCGGAGCACCCGGAGGAAACCCACACGGACACGGGGAGAACATGCAAACTCCGCACAGAAAGGCCCTCGCCGGCCACGGGGCTCGAACCCGGACCTTCTTGCTGTGAGGCGACAGCGCTAACCACTACACCACCGTGCCGCCCTGCTGTAGTAACTGCAAACCGTATTTGCTTTGTTGTTTACTACCTTGCTAAAAATGATGAAATGGTTCTACTTCCATTTTCATAACACACTGTGAGAACAAGGACTATATATGATCGATACAGAGGGCCAAACAACTTTTGCTTTTGCTGGAGGGGGATGTGATGACTAAAGGAAACAGCAGGCAGAACAGAACTTACCATGGAAGACGCAGTCTTGTTTTATTACACATATCAAATCTAATATTGCATTGCTATAATAATAAATAGTGCAAAATTTAAAAACTAAAATCAACTTTATTATCCATGCTTTTGGAGACCCTCTGTTAGTCAAGTCTACCGTATCACTATCTCACATATCATCACCCAGTATCAGTTTTCTGTATTGGGGGATCTTTACAAGTTGATACCAGGCTGATACCCAATACAAGTACCAGAATCGATGCATCCTTAGTTCTTAGTCTTTCTCCTCATTATTACCTTGATGTGTTGTGATCCTTGCTCTGTCTCGAATTTGTCTTGATTACACTCTGCCTCTGATAATCTTAAACCTGTGTGCCCTGACCTCTGCCTGCCTCATAACACTGATAATCAGACTGTGATTTCACTGTGTTTGTAATGATCTTCATTAAACAGGGATGAGAGTGGGCGGTCACCAAAAAAGCAGAAAACAAGATGGCGCCCGAAGCCGGGGGTCTGGGAGGGATACCCCCCCCAGGAAAATTTTGAAAAATAAGGCCTTACAAACCACTTTTCCTGCAATCTGAGCTGTAGTAGATAAAAAATATCTGTTGTCTTTTTTATATATTTACATGAAAATATGTTTCAAATCAATAGGAGTATTTGAATTCAAATGTGAGAACATTTGAATTCTGTTCTGCCTGCTGTTTCCTTTAGAATTCCTCTGTTTGAATTCAAAATAAAATCACATTCTACATTCAAGGGTATGGTTATAATTTATGATCAACAAAAACGACAAACTAAATTCACATTAAACGTAAGTTTTATTAATTATCAAAATGTTCATATTAAATAAAATTTCTTAGGGAGAAAAGGTCAGTCTCCCTATGTCCTCATTAGTTGCATATGATTTCAAAGTCTTTTGAAATATTTAAGTTTTAAAAACTGTCAGCATTAATTCAGATTTACTGACCATCATATACATGTTCAATGTATTAAATCAAACGAATGCTAAGTTTATGGGAAAATGTCGATGTACACTTTATACAATTATAGTTCACAGTCGCTTCTCATTTTCATTTGATCATTTCGACGACGTCTTCAGCTTTTTGGCCAAAGACAAGAGCTTGTCAGCTTGTCTCTCTGTTTTTTATACCAGCATCGATTTCACGTACCTTCGCTTCGTCTCGCTTGTCAATTGTATTCGGCATTTTGAGTAAAAAAGCTGATACGAAAGAGAAACGTATTTTTGAAGTGCAGCGACGATGAACATGTGCAAGTTTCAATAAAATAGAACGATGCGGGTACTTTTGTAAGAACTGTTATGATTGGCTATCATGCTCTCGCCAGCGATGTTTTGGCCAATTACATTGTAGAAAACACGTATTCTACCGCGAGACTAAAGATGGCGAAACTGTAAACATGTAACATCATCGTACGCTTGAGTATCACGAAGGAACATACCCCAACCCCCCTCAATGAAAACAAAACATCTCAACGGATTTGGCATAATATCGATTTTTGCTCAGAATAAGCGGAAATCCGCCGAAAACTCTCATCCCTGATTAAACGATCTCATGGATCCTCATCCAGTTTCTGAGTCTCCATTGTTACGATATGCCACTGTACTCATACAGTATGAGTGGACTTTAGTAGTAAAGCGTTACCCTGATTGTGTGTGATTTGTACGTACTGTGAGCTGTTTGGTGGTGATTCCTGCATCAATGGCAGCTTTGTGCAGAGCTTTCAGTGTCTCGAACTCAGAAACCGCTATGAATACCACATAGGGCATAAACTCTGCTGTTCTCAGCATCTTCAGAGCCTGTGCAAAGAGCCAGTGGGGAAAAAACATCTTTAGCCATGATTTAATCAAACTGTAGATCTGATCTGAAAATCTGTAGGCTGTGTAGTCTGACATATGCGTCACAAGAAATATCAAGAATAGAGAGAACGTGTGTTACTAAGAGGATAGGAAAGAAGTTAGAGGTGTTTATAAAGGGAAAAAATAAGGCATAAAATCCATTAGGGAATATTTACAGTGCCTTGCAAAAGTATTCCCCCCCCCGGCTTTTTATCTGTTTTGTTACATTACAACCTGTAATTAATTAATTTTTTAATCTGAATGTTATGTAATGGATCTGCACAAAATAGTCTAAGTTGGTGAAGTGAAATGAGAAAAAAAATTAATTCAAAATAAAAAACTGAAAATTGGCGTGTGCATATGCATTTGACCCCCTTTGCTATGAAGCCCCTAAAAAGTTCTGATGCAACCAATTACCTTCAGAAGTCAAATAAAGTCCACCTGTGTGCAATCTAAGTGTCACATGATCTGTCAGGGTATATACACCTTGTCTGAAAGGCCCCAGAGGCTGCAACACCACTAACCAAACAACACCATGAAGACAAAGGAGCTCTCCAAACAAGTCAGGGACAAAGTTGTTGAGAAGTACAAATCAAGGTTGGGTTATAAAAAAATATCCAAATCTTTGATGATCCCCCCAGAGCACCATCATATCCATCATCATCAAATGGAAAGAACATGGTACCACAACAAACCTGCCAAGAGAGGGCCACCCGCCACAACTCACGGACTGGGCAAGGAAGGCATTAATCAGAGAGGCAGCACAGAGACCAAAGGTAACACTGAAGGAGCTTCAGAGTTCCAAAGCAGAGACTGGAGTATCTGTCCATAGGACCACAATAAGCCATACACTCCACAGAGCTGGGCTTTATGGAAGAGTGGCCAGAAAAATGTCATTGCCAAAGAAAACATGTTTGGAGTTTGCCCAACAGCATGTGGCAGACTCCCTAAACACATAGAAGAAGATTCTCTGGTCAAATGAGACTAAAATTTAACTTTTTGGCCATCATGGGAAATGCCAAGTGTGGCGTAAACCCAACACCCTGAGAACGCCATTCCTACAGTGAAGCATGGTGGTGGCAGCATCATGCTGTGGGGATATTGTTAATCTGCAGGGACAAGAAAGCTGGTCAGGACTGAAGGAAAGATGGATGGCACTAAATACAGGGCAATTCTGGAAGAAAACCTGTTTGAGTCAGCCAGAGGTTTGAGACTGGGATGAAGGTTCATGTTCCAGCAGGACAATGACCCTAAACATACTGCTAAAGTATGTTTTACTGTTATGTTACTGTTATGTTTTCACTGGAGTGGTTTAAAGGGAAAGATTTAAATGTCTTGGCATGGCCTAGTCAAAGTCCAGACCTCAATCCAATTGAGAATCTGTGGTCAGACTTGAAGATTGCTGTTCACCAGTGGAATCCATCCAACTTGAAGGAGCTGGAGCAGTTTCGACTTGAGGAATGGGCAAAAATCCCAGTGGCTAGATGTGGCAAGCTCATAGAGACTTATCCAAAGCAACTTGCAGCTATAATTGCCACAAAAGGTGGCTCTACAAAGTATTGACATGGGGGGGGGTGTTAATAGTTATGCCCTTTGAAGTTTTCTGTTATTTTGTCCTATTTGTTTGTTTCACAGTTAAAAAAAAATCACATCTTCAAAGTTGTAGGCATGTTCTGTAAATAAAATGATGCAAACCCTCAAACAATCCATTTTAATTCCAGGTTGTGAGGCAACAAAACCCAAAAAATGCCAAGGGGATGAATACTTTTGCAAGGCACTGTATACATTAGAACAGGACAGAAATATAGTCGAGTCCAAAAGTTTGCAGACAGTAATTTTGCCTTTACACTATGGGGTTAAAATTAAGCAACCAAAATGCGATTGAAACATAGACTTTCAAATTTAATTCAAGGGATTTAATAAAAATATTGCATTAACTGTGAAGAAATTGCCAGCCATTTGTTTTCACAGGTTCAAACATAATTAGACAATCAACTGATGAGCAGTTTCATGGCTAGGTGTGGCCTGTTTCCTCTGTATTTCATTACAAGTTAAGGAGATTAATTGGTCTTGAGTTGATCCCAAGTGGTGAATTTGCATTTGGCAGATGTTCATGGGAACTCTCAATATGAGGTCCAAAGAGGTGTCAATATATAAGGAGGTCCTCATTAGGCTGGGGGAAAAAAAACAAACAAAAAAACCCAGACCTATCGGACAGAGAGCAGGAACTTTAGGAGTGGTCAAATCAACTATTTGGTACATTCCTAAAAAGAAAGAATACACCAGCAAGCTCAGCAACAGCAAAACACCTGGAAGACCAGAGAAGAGAACTAAACTGGATGATCACAGAAATATTTCCTTGGTGAAGGAAAAACCTCACAACATCTAGCCAAGTCAAGAACACTCAAGCTTATTATTGTCAAAGTCTACAATCAAGAGACACCTTCATGAATGTCAATACAAGATGCATTCCACAGGTAACACTCAAAACCAGCAAGGCCAGATTAGCCTTGGCTAGAAAGCCTGCCCAGTTCTTGGGACAGATTAAACTAAGATTAATGTGTACCAGAATGATGGAAATAGAAAAGCATGGAGAAGGAAAGGAAGGGCTCATGATCCAAAGCACACCACATCATCTGTCCATCACGGTGGATGTGTGCATGTACGGCTGCCAGTGGAACTGGGTCACTGGTGTTAGAAGGAACAGGATGAATCTTGAAGTGTACAGAGCTTTACTTTCTGCTCAGATTCAGTCAAATGCTGAGGAACTTGTAGGACAGCGCTTCACAGTACTGATGGATAACGACCCAAAACGTACTGCAAAAGCAACCCAAGAGCTTCTTAAGGCAAAGAAACAGAATGTTCTTAAATGGCTGACCTCAGCCCAGTCGAGCTACTTTTCACTGAAGACAAAACAAAGACAAAACGTGAAGGGCATAAAGATCTACTAATGAGCAACAGTTGAAGGTGGCTGCAGTAAAGGCCTGGCAAAGCATCTTGAGTGAGGAAACTCAGCATTTGGTGATGTCCATGGGTTCCAGACTTCAGGCAGTCTTTGACTTCAGAGGATCTGCATACAAGTGGAGCACCGTTAGTTGGGCTCTAAAGAATCTGACTATGTCATGAGTGAATCGGTGTTATAATGGTATGTAAAATCTGGCATGGCTCAAGAAAAAAACAATTTTTTTTAAATTCTATGAGCTTTATTTTTTTAGATTAAACCAGTTCCCTGAAGATGTCCGACAAAGAAATTGCAAGAACTATGATTGTTTTTACCATGCTGATAACTCTTTTTGTTAATTGTTGGCTATCAGTGTAATAAATAACATGTAATAAAATACTTTGCCGCCTGTCATATCTGCACTTCGAACTAGAGCCCTGCACTCCCGTGGGAGTCCCGCAGGAACCGACGCAAAGCAGTGCGGCGCGGGACAAATTTTGAAAGCTCATTGCGGGCGTGGGCGGGAGTGCACAATGCGGGAGCGGGCGGGAGAGGTGATAAGCTGCAGTCCCGCTAACTAAAAACATGTTTAAAATAAAATTTATAAATTATTAATTTATGTCTATCATATATAATTTGTGCTGGATATTTTATTTGGCATTAATAAAAACATTTTAAGCTGCCTAAATTTGCGGATAATGCAAACGTCTGCATCATGCAGGATTTGCGGGCGGGAGCGGGACAAAATATGGCAGGCGCGGGCGGGGGCGGGACTGAAAATCATAATTCTTTGCGGGAGCGGGACTGCACAATGAGGGAGCGGGCGGAAGCGGGACTGAAAATTCTGTCCCGCGCAGACCTCTACTTCGAACCCTCACTCACACACTTCCATGTTCTGAGCAGCGCACACCTCAAAGATTGATTACATGTATCTGTCCCAGATTAAAGCAATGGATGCTTATGTATGTTATTTGTATGCCTTCAATAGGTGTATCAGACGCTCGCTGGCCGTGCTGTGAAAACTGTGCATACAGACGCTCATCTAAGTTTCCAAATCTGTCATTGCTTAACTCTGGAATATTTTCTATCGTGAATCCTCTCATTAAAAAGCTTATAATCTCTGCTTTCCAAAGAAATGTATCTGGTTAAGATCTGTTCAGTACTTTGGGAGGAACAGCAGGTTGAAGTCGGTACAACAGAGTAAAAACTCTGCTCGCGGGACATCGGGAAACTCATGATGTTTTTCTTTTTGAGTCACGGGAAAGCTCTCTCTCTCTCCTGATCGGTTTCCCACTGGATTACTCGTCAATATCAGATCATTATTATAGACATGCTCTCTCACTCTCACTGTTTCTGATGAAGGATTCAGCAACATTTTCCTTCTGCTAGTTTTGATGTTTTGATTCACAGGAGACTTTGAAGTGAGTTTTCAGAGCTTTACCTACTTATTTTTTCAAATCAAACCGATTCCTGTAAATAAATAACTATTTTAGAATATAACTGGAGTTGTATTGATGAAAAATATTGAGATCTAAGTGGTCAGAATGATATTTAAAAAAAACAGAAGTCAGAAACGCGAGTGTCAGTTTCAGTTGAGTTAATGTGAATTGTTTATTGGATGTGGATCAGACGGTTTTTTCGAGGTTCGCCTTGAAAGCTGTGAATATTAATCAAAATAATCATTTACATTAATTAATAATTAAATACTAATTTGCATAATTGGGTTTTACTAATTTTTTTTAAACTTTGTATTCAGCTTACAACCGTCTATGTGCCTGACAATCTCCATGCAAATATCTTGAAAAATAGAAAAGTTATGAAGAAAAAAACATTTGATCTCATTGGTTAATGAGGCCCATTTTGGACCATGTGATCCTCATACAGAATATTATGGGAGTTTTCTAAAAATTAAAGCGTTTTTCCATCTTTGATTTGTAATATCTCAAGAACTGATAAACATATTTTAATTCTGTAATAAAGTATATTGTTTAGCATTCAATTCTGAATTCAGTGAGGGCAGTTTCAAAAAATTTGGACTGAATTTTCGCCTGATATGCCTACCTTCAACTTGGACATGTTGAGCAGTGTCCTTCATAATTCAGCTATTCAGCTGTAAGAAAGGATGATTCCAGTGCTACTGAACTCATGGAAATGGCGCTATACAAGGCCATTATCAGTTATTTAAATACATTTTATTTACATGCATATATTAAATAAATTTATTCTTTACCAAACTCATTTTTTCAACAGCGACATCCTATGTTTGCATTGCAAGGTATTAAAAATACAAGTTTTGGCCTGCACTGAACAACTGTAAGCATAATTCTATACAGCGTAGTAGCACCGCTGAGTTAATTACAGGTCGTTTATTTTTTAGATAAGCCAGTTCCCTGAACATGTCCAATGAAGAAATTGCGTGGGCAGTGCATATTACATGGGCAGTGGGCAGACCAACAGCCTGCACGGGAAAACTGATGCTCCTGCCCTCCAAGGAAAGTCTGGAAAAAACCTACAGCCTGGTGGTCGCCACAGTCGTCTCAGTTAACTGTGCCACTGAGGAGTGTCTCCCCGGCATAAAGAGTGGGGTTTGGAGTGCACATCCCAGTCCTCACTTTAAAAAGACTTTGCGCAGGCAGGAAGAAAGTCCAACGGTGATGGATGAAGGGCAAAACAACAGATATAATATTACAATAGCAGTGAGAAAAATATAGACAATCATGTAATAATTAGCTGCATGTAATAAGTAAACGAGAAGTGTTCAAAGAACAGAACAATGATTATCGTGCAACAAGCACAGTCCAGGCTAAGTGCAGAACACAGCACATTTTATTCTTGGTTTTACTGAAAAATCTGTAACTTTAATTTGTTGAAATCTTGTGCGGGCCTGTAGTCGGACAAAATGAAGCATGTTCCATAGATGTCTCCTGTAGAGTTGAGTACGCTGTGCTGCCTCTTCTCACTGGAGCTTTTTATTTTATTTTCACTTTTGTTTTTCTTTTTTGTCTCGGTGTAGTTTGATGTTTGTTTTTTGTTTGAGTGTTTTGTCCGCCGGTTGTGGTGTAGCTCTCGACCCAGTTTTGGGTGTCAGTTCCCTCCAGGCCTTGGTTTGCCGTGGGTGATGCCTGTGCACCTCGCTATGGACTGCAGTGAGCTTGTTGCTCTCTTTAACATCGGAGTTGTCCAGCGCTCTGTGTGGCAGTGTTTTGTGCGATGTTGCTCCGTGGCGTTGTGGTAGCTGTACAGATGGTTTGGGATGTACCAGCACTCTGTGTAGCAGTGCTTCTGTGCTTGCTTTGTGGATCCATGGCACGGTGTTCTGAGCGATGTTGCCCGGCAGCATTGCAGCAGCTGTGAAGGCAGTGTGGGATTTATCTTTGTGTGCCTGGTGGGACGGTGGCAGCTACACCACTGGAATTACATCCTGACCTTCTTTTGGTGGACTTTTTTTTTGTTCTTCTCATTGTAAAGCAACCTTGGGCATGAGAAAGGCACAATATAAATTCAACTGATTATTATTAGTATTATTATTATTGTGGCCGGCACAGTGGTGTAGCGGTTAGCGCTGTCGCCTCACAGCAAGAAGGTCCAGGTTCGAGCCCCGTGGCCGGTGAGGGCCTCTCTGTGCGGAGTTTGCATGTTCTCCCCGTGTCCGCGTGGGTTTCCTCCGGGTGCTCCGGTTTCCCCCACAGTCCAAAGACATGCAGGTTAGGTTAACTGGTGACTCTAAATTGAGCGTAGGTGTGAATGTGAGTGTGAATGGTTGTCTGTGTCTATGTGTCAGCCCTGTGATGACCTGGCGACTTGTCCAGGGTGAACCCCGCCTTTCGCCCGTAGTCAGCTGGGATAGGCTCCAGCTTGCCTGCGACCCTGTAGAACAGGATAAAGCGGCTACAGATAATGAGATGAGATGAGATGAGATTATTATCGTGTGGGACGTTCGCTGCAGAAGTATCATTGCATTCAAACCATCTTAAGGCATTTTCAGGTAACTGTTCTTCTGAGTCTGAGACTGCTGAGTTCTCAAATTCAGCTGCATAAAGTTAAATTTACATTTTGGGAGCCATGAGCTGATCATGTTACAGCGGTTTTCGTGTAATAGCGATCCGTAATATCAATAGTAATGCTTATATTTAGTATGTGAAGTAGATACAAGTAGATTGTTCCTGTATAAAGGGGAAAAATTAATTTCCTGGAATAGAATGGCCACTTGATACAGCTGGAAACTGGCCAGACCCTGAGCCCTGAAGGCTTGGAAGAAGTAGAATTCAACTGAAAACAAACAAACAAACAAACAAACAAACAAACAAACAAAAACAAACAAACAAACAAATAGAATCAGTTCCTGTTAGCTGTACTGTGAACTCCATCAACGGACACAAGTTCTCGCTGTACATGGCTTCAGATCTAACATCAGTGATTTCAGCTGAGCTACTTCTGAAGCCAGAACATCCATACGTCTATGGCTAGCAGGCTCTTTGGACTGTGATGTTTGGGCCAGATTCAACTCCATATTTGGAGCCAAGTGATCAATGCTGTGGCATTAGCATTACCAATGTCTGATTATTTCAGAGAGGCACCTGAAGAACAAAGTCTAGGCATCTGGCACAGAACTAATGCCACTTCTCAGCTCTTAGAATGTTCAGACATTGATCACATGGCTATGAACCCTGCGTTTTTGGAGAAGATTGCATGTATACAGAGGGAACCATCAATTCAGTTATCCACCATGAGGAAAGCTATGTCAAGAAATGACAGCAAATCATTCCTGGAAATGACAGAAAAAGAAAGCAAGCCTGCTACTTCTCCTGGTAAAAGAGGCTATGAAACTGAATGAATCACTGAGTGAATTCCAAACAAGTACAACTTGCTATCAAAAGTGTCAACAGCAAAGCCTCCACCATCACCTCCAAGTCTAATTTACAGCATTTGGCAGATGTCCTTATCCAGAGTGACTTACAGAAGTGCTTTGAAGTCTAAATACATCCTGCTACTGGTTCACTAGGTCATGGACTATACACTGAGTGCAGAATTATTAGGCAAGTGAGTATTTTGACCACAACATCCTTTTAATGCATGTTGTCCCACTCCAAGCTGTTTAGGCTTGAAAGCCTACTACCAATTAAGTATATCAGGTGCTGTGCATCTGTGTAATGAGAGGGGGTGTGGTCTAATGACATCAACACCCTATATCAGGTGTGCATAATTATTAGGCAACCTCTTTTCCTCTGGCAAAATGGGTCAGAAGAGAGATCTGACAGACTTTGAAAAGTATAAAATTGTGAGATGTCTTGCAGACGGATGCAGCACTCTTGAAATTGCGAAGATGTTGAAACGTGATCACCGAACAATCAAGCGTTTCATTGCAAATAGTCAACAGGGTCGAAAGAAGCGTGTGGGGAAAAAAAGGCGCAAAATAACTGCACATGATCTGCGGAAAATCAAGCGTGAAGCTAACAAGCAGCCATTAGCATCCAGTTCTGCCATATTCCAGAGTTGCAACATTCCTGGAGTGTCAAAGAGTACAAGGTGTGCAATACTGAGGGACATGGCCAAGGTAAGGAAGGCTGAAAAACGACCACCACTGAGTAAGGCACACAAGATAAAACGTCAAGACTGGGCCAAGAAATATCTTAAGACTGATTTTTCTAAGGTGCTGTGGTCTGATGAGATGAGTGACTCTTGATGGACCAGATGGATGGGCCTGTGGCTGGATCAGTAATGGGCACAGAGCTCCACTCCGACTCAGACGCCAGCAAGGTGGAGGTGGAGTACTGCTATAGGCTGGTATCATCAAAGACGAGCTTGTTGGACCTTTTCGAGTTGAGGATGGACTCAAGCTCAACTCCCAGACCTACTGCCAGTTCCTGGAAGAAACCTTCTTCAAGCAGTGGTATAGGAAAAAGTCAGCATCTTTCAAGAAGAACATGATTTTCATGCAGGATAATGCTCCAAATACTCCAAATACTCCACTGCGTGGCTAGCCAGTAAAGGTCTGAAAGGTGAAAAAATAATGACATGGCCCCCTTGTTCACCTGACCTAAACCCCATAGAGAACCTGTGGTCCATTATAAAACGTGAGGTCTACAAAGAGGGAAAACAGTACACCTCTCTGAACAGCGTCTGGGAGGCCGTGGTTGCTGCTGCACACAATGTTGGTCATGAACAGGTAAAGAAATTGACAGAATCTATGGATGGAAGGCTTTTGAGTGTCCTCATGAAGAAGGGTGGCTATATTGGTCACTGATTTGTTTTTGTTTTGTGTTTGAATGTCAGATATGTTTATTTGCAAATCTGGAGTTGTCATATCAGTGTACCTGGTGAAAATAAATAAGTGAAATGGCTACATATTTGGTTTTTATTAAGTTGCCTAATAATTCTGCACAGTGAAAGTTACCTGAACACATACATATTCTCCTAAAATGGCCAAAACTAAAAACGCCCCACTCTAACTTCCATACATATTCAGCTTTGATATTTATGAGTCTTTTTGGTTGATTGAGAACATAGTTGTTGTTCAATAATAAAACTAATCCTCAAAAATACAACTTGCCTAATAATTCTGCACTCCGTGTATGAGTACTATCAGTCTAAAACAACTCAATGAAGAGGTAGGTCATTAGTCATCGTTTGAAGACAGCAAGTGACACAGCTGTTCGGAGTTCATTCCACCACCTAGGTGCCAGAACAGAGAAGAGCTTTGATGTATGCTTTCTTTGTACCTTGAGAGATGGTGAGACCAGTTAAGCAGCGCTAGAGGAGTGGAGGGAGAGTGGTGCAGTGTGGGGTGTGACAATGTAGGTGGTTGCTGGTCCATTTTTGGCTTTGTTGGTAGGCATCAGCATCTTAAATCTGATGCTGGTAGCTACAGGAATCCAGATGGAGGGAGTGTAGTAATGGAATGGTATGGGAGAACTTAGGAAGGTTGAAAACAAGTTGTGCAGCTGCATTGTGGATCAGTTGCAGAGGTCAAATGGCATACAGAGGCAGACCAACCAGGAGTAATTTGCAGCAGTCCAGACACAAGATAACAATGGACTGAACAAGCATCTGAGTGGCTGTAAAGAAAAAAATTGGCATGAGTGCTTCAGATTAGCAATATGAGAGCAGAAGCACAGTTGATTGTCCATGGTTACCCCAAGGTTGTATGCAGTAACAGATGAAATTTAAGAATTGTCCAGTAGATCACAAGATCCTGACATGGGGATGAATCACTTGGGGTGAATAGCAGTTCAGGTTTCTGGGATTAAATGACAGCTGATGAGCTGTCATCCATGATCAGATGTCTGCCGGACATGCTGTGATTCAAGCAGAAACACAAGTATCTGAGTAAGGAAACAAGGGGACAAGTTTGGTGTCATCCGCATAGCAAGGGTATGACAATCCATGTGAGGTTATGACCTCACCAAGAGATCGAGTATAAAGAACTGAGCCTTGTGGGACACCAGTGGAGAGTCTGAATGGAGTAGATGTGGATCCCCTCCATGTCAGTAATCAGCTCATCTGGTTACAACTAGGATAAATCCATACAAATTCCATAAAATTATTAAAAACAAATGTAAACAAGTGTTGCTAGGCAAAACAAACTTCGCCCGATAGCACTTAGGATGAATATGAAGGAAGATATCACAAAAAAAATTATTTTGACCTTTTTGGTGACCTTGACCTTGTGTGTGAACATACTTAGCATGGTTCTGATTCTGATTCTCTGCTGCTCTCAGCCAATCAGAACACACCGTACTGCGATTGTTACACTCTTACATTCTTACAGCACAATGACATAGTGGCTACTGCCTCTATATGAGGCAGCAGCCACAAAAACCTTGACCCTGACCGGCTGACCCCCAAAATTTTGGAGGTTCTATTTGAGACCAATGCCCATCTATCCTGAAAGTTTCATGAAGATTGGTCCAGCTGTTTTCCCATAACATCATTAACAAAAAAAAAAAGCAAAGAAACAAAGAAACCCGACCAAAAACAATACCTCGCCCCCTGGTGGACTCCGTCCGTCACGGGCGAGGTAATAAGATCGATAAATGTAAATTCATAAGAAGGAACTCCAATCTCAGTCTGCTGTTGTTGAGCAGTATTTGTTTATATTTGGAGGCTATTTTGCAAAACTTGCCAAGTCTTGTTTTTGGTAATAATATACAAGTTCAGATATAAATTCATAAATCTGGAATTGTAATGTTTGTAGGCTGCTGTTTCATAGTTAATTACGCAGGGGAACTTTGCACATAAAAAGAGCCCTGAAACCACATATAGGAAATTGGTATAAAAGTATTACATTATTAATATGCAATTATTATATCCATAATATAATAGGTGTTATTTGTGGCACACAACCTTTTTACTCAGGTCAAAAGCATAGTTCGTACATTAGATACCCATTTAACCCTAAAAGGACCTAAACTACTGAGTGGGATCAGTTCGAACCTCAGAGGTGGTGCGCTGCTCAGTCTATTCAACTGACATAACTTTTTGCTTTTAGGAGTTTGTTACTCTCTAGATTCTTTATCTAAAAGTATGTTTGTTTCAAGATTGATGAAAAAAAGTGTTTAACAAGGTGACTGATTTTCTGTTGGGTTGCCATAACTCTGAGATTTGTTGCAAAAATATTTCAGCAAGTTAGTCGCTTCTTTGTGTGTCTATCTTTGCCCATCTGTATGTTTGCATGCTTGTCTCAGATGTCTGCCATAATTAAGAATATAACTCTTTCTTACAAATTGTAGATAACTAGTGAACCTGTTAGTTATAGAGTTACTGAAATGTCTGATGCTTATCTGTCCATGCACTCTCCACACACAACCACAACAGGTTCCTCATCCTTGCACCGATCCTGTAAATGTGCTTTGTGCTAATATGCTAATGATTAATAACAATGTGTCCACATACCAACTCTTCAATAAAAAGCTGGGATAAGTGATTCCTTATTTGAATAAAAGATTTTATAAGACAAAATTTGAAACCTGCACATGTCAAATATACCGGTAATACAACCCCGATTCCAAAAAAGTTGGGACAAAGTACAAATTGTAAATTAAATCGGAATGCAATAATTTACAAATCTCAAAAACTGATATTGTATTCACAATAGAACATAGACAACATATCAAATGTCGAAAGTGAGACATTTTGAAATTTCATGCCGAATATTGGCTCATTTGAAATTTCATGACAGCAACACATCTCAAAAAAGTTGGGACAGGGGCAATAAGAGGCTGGAAAAGTTAAAGGTACAAAAAAGGAACAGCTGGAGGACCAAATTGCAACTCATTAGGTCAATTGGCAATAGGTCATTAACATGACTGGGTATAAAAAGAGCATCTTGGAGTGGCAGCGGCTCTCAGAAGTAAAGATGGGAAGAGGATCACCAATCCCCCTAATTCTGCACCGACAAATAGTGGAGCAATATCAGAAAGGAGTTCGACAGTGTAAAATTGCAAAGAGTTTGAACATATCATCATCTACAGTGCATAATATCATCAAAAGATTCAAAGAATCTGGAAGAATCTCTGTGCGTAAGGGTCAAGGCCGGAAAACCATACTGGGTGCCCGTGATCTTCGGGCCCTTAGACGGCACTGCATCACATACAGGCATGCTTCTGTATTGGAAATCACAAAATGGGCTCAGGAATATTTCCAGAGAACATTATCTGTGAACACAATTCACCGTGCCATCCGCCGTTGCCAGCTAAAACTCTATAGTTCAAAGAAGAAGCCGTATCTAAACATGATCCAGAAGCGCAGACGTCTTCTCTGGGCCAAGGCTCATTTAAAATGGACTGTGGCAAAGTGGAAAACTGTTCTGTGGTCAGACGAATCAAAATTTGAAGTTCTTTATGGAAATCAGGGACGCCGTGTCATTCGGACTAAAGAGGAGAAGGACGACCCGAGTTGTTATCAGCGCTCAGTTCAGAAGCCTGCATCTCTGATGGTATGGGGTTGCATTAGTGCGTGTGGCATGGGCAGCTTACACATCTGGAAAGACACCATCAATGCTGAAAGGTATATCCAGGTTCTAGAGCAACATATGCTCCCACCCAGACGACGTCTCTTTCAGGGAAGACCTTGCATTTTCCAACATGACAATGCCAAACCACATACTGCATCAAT
Organism: Neoarius graeffei; assembly: GCF_027579695.1. Lineage (NCBI taxonomy): Eukaryota > Metazoa > Chordata > Actinopteri > Siluriformes > Ariidae > Neoarius > Neoarius graeffei. The sequence goes on from NC_083590.1 coordinate 56,841,653, forward strand.
TACAGCATCATGGCTGTGTAGAAGAAGGGTCCGGGTACTGAACTGGCCAGCCTGCAGTCCAGATCTTTCACCCATAGAAAACATTTGGCGCATCATAAAACGGAAGATACGACAAAAAAGACCCAAGACAGTTGAGCAACTAGAATCCTACATTAGACAAGAATGGGTTAACATTCCTATCGCTAAACTTGAGCAACTTGTCTCCTCAGTCCCCAGACGTTTACAGACTGTTGTAAAGAGAAAAGGGGATGTCTCACAGTGGGAAACATGGCCTTGTCCCAACTTTTTTGAGATGTGTTGTTGTCATGAAATTTAAAATCACCTAATTTTTCTCTTTAAATGATACATTTTCTCAGTTTAAACATTTGATATGTCATCTATGTTCTATTCTGAATAAAATATGGAATTTGAAACTTCCACATCATTGCATTCCGTTTTTATTTACAATTTGTACTTTGTGGGCGGCACAGTGGTGTAGTGGTTAGAGCTGTTGCCTCACAGCAAGAAGGTCCGGGTTCGAGCCCCGTGGCCGGCGAGGGCCTTTCTGTGCGGAGTTTGCATGTTCTCCCCGTGTCCGTGTGGGTTTCCTCCGGGTGCTCCGGTTTCCCCCACAGTCCAAAGACATGCAGGTTAGGTTAACTGGTGACTCTAAATTGAGCGTAGGTGTGAATGTGAGTGTGAATGGTTGTCTGTGTCTATGTGTCAGCCCTCTGATGACCTGGCGACTTGTCCAGGGTGTACCCCGCCTTTTGCCCGTAGTCAGCTGGGATAGGCTCCAGCTCGCCTGCGACCCTGTAGAACAGGATAAAGCGGCTAGAGACAATGAGATGAGATGAGATATATATGCTGATTCTGAATTTAGTGCCAGCAACATATTTCAAAAAAGTTGGGAAAGGGGCAACAAAAGACTGGAAAAGTTGTGTAATGCTTAAATTTTTTTTTTTAAATTGGGAACAGGTCAATAAGATGATTGGGTACAAAAAAGAGCATCCCAGAGAGGCGGAGTCTCTCAGAAGTAAAGATGAGGAGGGGTTCACCACTCTGTGAAAGACTGCGTGGGCAAACAGTGCAGCAATTTAAGAATAACGTTCCTCAATGTAAAACTGCACAGAATTTGGGGATCACAGCATCTATGGTCCATAATATCATTAAAAGATTCAGAGAATCTGGAGAAATCTCTGTATGCAAGAGACAAGGCTGAAAACTGACATTGGATGCCTGTGATCTTCAGGCCCTCAGGAGACACTGCATTAAAAGCAGACACGTGTCTGTAGTGGAAATCACTGTATGGGCTCAGGAACACTTCAGAAAACCATCGTCTGTGAGAACACTTCATTACTGCATCCACAAATGCAAGTTAAAACCAGATATAAACAATATCCAGAAACCCCGCCCCCTTCTCTGGGTCCGAGCTCTTTTACGATGGACTGAGGCGAAGTGGAAAACTGTCCCGAGGTCTGACGAATCAAAAGTAGAAATTCTTTTTAGAAATCATGGACACCACGTCCTCCAGGCTAAAGAGAGGAGGGACCATCCGGTTTGTCATCAGTGCACAGCTCAAAAGCATTCAGCATCTGTGATGGTATGAGGGGGCATTAGTGCACATGACATGGGTAGCTTGTACATCTTGGAAGGCATCATTAATGCTGACTGATATATACATGTTTCAGAGCAACATGCTGCCATCCAGATAACATCTTGTTCAGGGAAGGCCTTCCTTCTTTCAGCAAGACAATGCCAAACCGCTTTCTGCACATATTACAACTGCATGGCTCTGTAGTAAGAGAGTCCAGGTGCTAAACTGGCCTGCTGCAGTCCAGACCTGTCTCTTATTGAAAACATTTGGTGCATTATGAAGCACAAAATACGACAAAGGAGACCCCAAACTGTTGAAAAAATGAAACTGTATATCAAGCAAAAATGGGACATTTCTCTTTCAAAACTACAGCAGTTGGTCTCCTCAGTTCTCAAATGTTTACAGAGTGTTGTTAAAAGTAGAGGTGATGCAACACAGTGGTAAACACGCCCCTGTCCCAACTTTTCTGAGACGTGTTGCTGACATCAAAGTTAACATGAGCGTATATTTAAAAAAAAATTCTCAATTCCAACATCATTTCAATCTCATCAAATTCTGTTTTTTACTTACATTTTACACAACGTCCCAACTTTTTTGGAATTGGGACTGTAATTTTTATTTAATGTTTGTCTGCTGTATATTTTTGGATATTTTTAAGTGTTATGTGTAGCACCCTGATTCAGGAGAAACTGTATTTCATCCAGTCCTCAGCCTTGTGTTTAATTAGAATAATAATACACTTGCTTACTTACTAAGATTAAAGCAAGGGTCATCAAGTACTAGTGCATATCTAAAAAATTAGAATATCATGAAAAAGTTCAATATTTTCCATCAGTTATTTAAGAAAGCGAAAACTTAACGTATTCTAGCATCATTATACAAAATGTTTCAAGCATTTTTCTATTTCAGTTTTAATATTTATGGCCTACAGAGCAAAAAAAATAAAAATATTAGAGTATTTGATTTTGAGTAAAACAGTATAAATCCCATGTATCTCTCGGTCTAGTTCAGTACACACAACCACAATCATGGGGAAGAATGCTGACTTGACAGTTGTCCAGAAGATGATCGACACCCTCCAAAAGGCCACAAAAGGTTAATGTTGAAAAGGCTGCCTGGAAAAGGTTCACAAGCAACAGGGATGAGCGCAGCCTTGAGAGGATTGTCAAGAAAAGTTGATTCAAGAACTTGGGAGAGCTTCACAAGGAGCGGACTGAGGCTGGTGTCAGTGCATCAAGAGCCACCACACACAGACATCTTCAGGAAAGGGGCTACAATGGTCACATTCTTAATATCAAACCCCTCCTGAGCCAGAGACATTGTCAGAAGTGTCTTACCTGGGTTAAGGAGAGAAAGAACTGGACTGTTGCTCGGTGGTCCAAAGACCTCTTTTCAGATGAAAATAAATTTTGCATTTCATTTGGAAATCAAGGTTCTTGAGTCTGGAGGAAGAGTGGAGAGGCACAGAATCCAAGGAGTTTGAAGTCCAGCGTGAAGTTGTTGCAGTTTATGATGATTTGGGTCAACGCAGCATCTACCAGGAGATTTTAGAGCACTTCATGTTCCATCTGCTGACAAGCTTTATGGAGATGCCAATTTCCTTTTCCAGCAGGACTTAGCACCTGCCCACAGTGCCAAAACTACTACCAAATGATTTGCTGACTGATATTACTGTGCTTGATTGGCCAGCCAACTTGCCTGACCTGAACCCCATAGAGAATCTATGGGCTATTGTCAAGAGGAAGATGAGAAACACCCGACCCAAAAATACAGACGAGCTGAAGGCTGCAATCAGAGCAGCCTGGGCTTCAGTAACACCTCAGCAGTGCCACAGGCTGATCACCTCCATGCCATGACCCATTGATGCAGTAATTTGTGGTAAAGGAGCCCCAACCAAATACGGAGTGTATAAATGAACACACTTGTCATAAGTTGGACATTTCTGTATTGTAAATCCTTTTTTGATTGATCTTCGGAAATATTCTAATAATCTGATATACTGGATTTCTGATATTCATGAGCTTTAAGTCATAATTATCAAAATTAAAACAAAAAAAGCCTTGAAATACTTCACTTTATGTGTAATGAATATAGAATATATGAAGGTTGACCTTTTTGAATTAAATTATGAAAAAAGAGAACTTTTTCACAATATTCTAATTGTTTGAGATGCACTAGTATGGTATTTCATAGCAAAATACTAAGTCATATGGTCACCATGATAGGTTTTGCTATGTGTATAAACACACAAGAAGGTATTCCAAGTCATGTTTTGCTAGTTCAGGTATAAAAGAAGAAAATGTATGTATGTATGTATGTATGTATGTATGTATGTATTTATTTACAACCCCAAATCAGAAAAAGTTGGGACCGTGTGCTGAAATTGAAATTTAAACTGAAAACAATGATTTGTAAATAATCTTTGACCTGTATTGCACTCAAAACAATACAACAGCACATTATTTGGTGTTTTGATGTTGAATGGTCCTTTTCCTCTTTGGTCCGGAGCACACAGTCCCCATTTCTTCTTCTAAAAAAAAAGGCCTGGAATACTGATTGGTCTGACCACAATGCACGTTTCCACTGTGTGATGGTCCATCCCAGATGCCTCCGAGCCCAGAGAAGTCGATGGTGTTTCTGGACACAGTTAACATAAGGCTTCCTTTTTGCACAGTAAAGTTTTAACTGGTGTTTGTGGATGTAACTCCATATTGTAGAGCTCAACAAAGGTTTGCCAAAGGCGGCACGGTGGTGTAGTGGTTAGCACTGTCGCCTCACAGCAAAAAGGTTCTGGCTTCAAGCACAGCAGCCGACGGGGGCCTTTCTGTGCGGAGTTTGCATGTTCTCCTCATGTCTGCATGCGTTTCCTCTAGGTGCTCTGGTTTCCCCACAGTCCAAAGACATGCAGTTAACTGGCGACTTTAAATTTCCCATAGGTGTGAATATCTGAGCACGAGTAGTATAGTGGCTACCAGTGGCAACTTTGTATGCCTTCAACTTGGCCATGCTGAGCTGTGCCCTTCATAATTTAGCTGTAAGAAAGGATGATTCCAGCACTACTGAACTCACAGAAATGGTGCTATACAAGTCCGTTATCAGTAGTAATTCTGATTAATTCAGCTATAGAGGACGATTCTTGATGCAGTGCATCTGAGGGACTGAAGATCATGGCTGTTCTGCTTTGGCTTGAGCCCTTTGCTCTTTATGCACCAAAATTCCTCCAGATTCCTTGAATCATTTTAATGCACCATAGAGGGTGAAATATCCAAATCCCTTCCTATCTTTCTTTGAGGAACATTGTTTTTAAGCATTTCAATTATTTTCTCATGTATTTGTTGATAAACTGGAGATCCTCGGCCCGTCTTTTCTCCTCAAAGACTCGGCCTTTCCTGGATACTGATTTTGTACCAAATCATGATTACAGTCACCTGTTGTCATAACCTGTTTCAAATCCCATCATTATTTAAGTATTTTACCTCATTACTCGCCCTAAATTTCCCTGTCCCAACTTTTTTTGGAATGTGTTGCAGGTCTGAAACACAGGAATGTGTCTGTCTGCAATGAAATACATGTCAAAGTACATTTAGAAATCACTGCTTTCTTTTTTAATTTGTAGTTTCCATAACATCTCAACTTTTCCTGATTTGGGGTTGTACTTATTTTTTATTTTTTGCAAACAAAAACATATTTTATTTAAAAATCCAGTTGGTTTCCCTCTGGCTACTGATGCTAAAGTTAGGGATACATTTCAGTGTAAACATTGAATCCGCTGCATTAATTATGTTAATAGAAGACCCTCACAATGATAGTAAGACAAATATATACGTGTGTGTGTGGGGGGGGGGGGGGGGGGGGGAGCACAAAACATTCAAATAAAAACCTATTCTTTAAAAAATCATATTTGAGTTACTCAAATGTACAGCCCTGTGCAGATTTTGTAAATGGAGATTGTGATGTAAATTTCAGCTGCGCATGCAATATTAAATTTATTCCAAACAGATTCAAAAAGATTTTTCAGTGGAGATCTGACGAATATTTCCAAGACTAGGTTTAAATCACCTTCACGAGGATACATAATTAAGAGTATATGAGGTAAAATGTGTCTAAAACAAACAAAAAAATTCAAAATGAGATACTTTCAGAGATTTACATGAATGAAAATGAAATTAATAGCTTCAGGTTATGGACCTGAGGGTTGATGTCCAGGATGCAGGTGCGTCCTGTGTTCACCACCTCATGAATAGAACTTATCTTGGTGCCATACAGGTTGCCATCATACTCGCCGTGCTCCAAGAAACATCCCAATTTAATGTCCATCTCCATGTCCATCCGAGTCACAAAGTGGTAAGTCTGACCAATGTGCTCGTCTTCTCGAGGTCTTCGAGATGTGACTGAGTGACAGAAAAGGAGGTAAGGAAGCATTCACTGTGTGAAACATGCTGTCCATGTCCAGAGAAATGGCCGACTGGACAAGCTCTTACATGCATTTGTGTTTTCCTTCCACAGATGCTGAATGAACAGTTTATATATTCACTTTAACTTTGCCAAATGTTGAAAATCTCCATTTACATGTCTGTTACATCCAAAAATGTATGCACGTGTAAGACGAGGCATTTACTGACATTACTATCACAAGGAGTCTAAAATAGTGAAATCTCATTCAGTTATTATTTCAGTTATCACATGAAAGATATGGAAATCTTGTACTAATGACTGATAAAAAGAATCTCACAAATACCTTCCTGTACACATATAGCAGGGTTCCTACAGGTTTCTTCAAGTGAAATTCAAGGTTTTTTCAAGGCTTTTTAAGACCATTTATACACAAATTCAAGACCTAATTTCGCAGCCGATTTCACCGGCAAAGAAACATCTCAAAGTTGTGTTTACTTGTTTCTCAAACAAATGTGAAAATGTGCAAAGGATGATGAATAGTGTAACCTTATTGCATCACAGTACTGAGTACTCACCGTACACCACCACAATACAAAATCACGTAACGTTCAGCAGACCACGTTTTATTAATGACACATTTCATAAGCATTACTTCACTCTCTCAAACAAGATCACTATACACAAACAGACAGTCAACTCCTTAGTGCTGCACTCTTGGCAGCAATTGACTCTTCAAGGACGGGCAGTTCTGCCAACTTCTCTTTGTGGCCTCTTCGCAGGAGGTTGGACCTGGCTATCAAATCAGCTATCTTGCTCCCTGCCTTTGCCTCGGCCTCCTCAGCCAGCCTGTCTGCATCTACTCAGATCTACTCTTGCAGTCGTTACATGAGGGACTACACTAGCAACGGGCTGGCTGGCATTAGCCATGCTAGGTAGTTGGCTAACGTTGACTGCCGCTTTGGCTGGCCGAAAAACACTGGCGATGGAAGGCGTTCGCTGTTTCTCTTTCATACATGCTATGTGTTTTGATGATTTCGCGTGCGATTCTAGCGCCTTCACGCCCATTGTGCAGAGTTTAAACGCCCTTTACACACACAGCAAAACGCCTCGAATACATTGCCATCGACAGGTTTTACCCACTCACGAAATGAAATATGATGCCTCCATGCCTCGTTAAACTTACATTTGCCCATTTTTCCACAGATAGGCCTATATGTAGGCTATAGACTTTTCGGTTATACTTTTAGACTTAATTCTCCAGACTTTCCTTTTACCGCGCGCCAAACAAGTTCAGGGATGTGTGTTCGAAGAATTTTGCCCTCGGGGTGTGCGTGCGATAGCATGGTTCCGCCCACAGCTCCAGTTCCACCACTTATTTACTTACTTAGGCCGCCGGTACATTATTTACCAAAATAATGGCGGTTAAGATATTAAAAAATAATGAGAAATTCTATACAGAATACTGTGCACAGATTTTAAGACCTACACATTTAAATTCAAGGCTTTTTCAAGGCTTTTTAAGGTATTATTTCCAAATTCTTAAATTCAATGCTTTTAAGGCTTTTTAAGACCCTGCGGAAACCCTGATATAGACTTGTACAACACTAAGTAGAAAATCAGACTTTTTTTTTATCAAAAGTATGATATACAGTTAGGTCCATATATATTTGGACAATTACACAAATTTTGGTTTTTTTTTACCTGTTTACTGAAACATATTCAGGTTATAGTTATATAATGGACATGGACATAAAGTCCAGACTTTCAGCTTTCATTTGAGGGTATCCACATTAAAATTGGATGAAGGGTTTAGGAGTTTCAGCTCCTTAACATGTGCCACCCTGTTTTTTAAGGGACCAAAAGTAATTGGACAATTGACTCAAAGGCTATTTCATGAGCAGGTGTGGGTAATTCCTTCGTTATGTCATTCTCAATTAAGCAGATAAAAGGCCTGGAGTTGATTTGAGGTGTGGTGCTTGCATTTGGAAGATTTTGCTGTGAAGAAAACATGCGGTCAAAGGAGCTCTCCATGCAGGTGAAACAAGCCATCCTTAAGCTGCAAAAACAGAAAAAACCCATTCGAGAAATTGCTACAATATTAGGAGTGGCAAAATCTACAGTTTGGTACATCCTGAGAAAGAAAGAAAGAAAGAAAGAAAGAAAGAAAGAAAGAAAGAAAGAAAGAAAGAAAGAAAGAAAGCACTGGTGAACTCATCAATGCAAAAAGACCTGGACACCTACAGAAGACAACAGTAGTGGATGATCGCAGAATAATTTCCATGGTGAAGAGAAACCCCTTCATAACAGCCAACCAAGTGAACAACACTCTCCAGGAGGTAGGCGTATCAATATCCAAATCTACCATAAAGAGAAGACTGCATGAAAGTAAATACAGAGGGTTCACTGCACGGTGCAAGCCACTCATAAGCCTCAAGAATAAAAAGGCTAGATTGGACTTTGCTAAAAAACATCTAAAAAAGCCAGCACAGTTCTGGAAGAACATTCTTTGGACAGATGAAACCAAGATCAACCTCTACCAGAATGATGGAAAGAAAAAAGTATGGTGAAGGCGTGGTACAGCTCATGATCCAAAGCATACCACATCATCCGTAAAACACGGCGGAGGCAGTGTGATGGCTTGGGCATGCATGGCTGCCAGTGGCACTGGGTCACTAGTGTTTATTGATGATGTGACACAGGACAGAAGCAGCCGGATGAATTCTGAGGTATTCAGAGACATACTGCGTGCTCAAATCCAGCCAAACTGATTGGTCGGCGTTTCATAATACAGATGGACAATGACCCAAAACATAAAGCCAAAGCAACCCAGGAGTTTATTAAAGCAAAGAAGTGGAATATTCTTGAATGGCGAAGTCAGTCACCTGATCTCAACCCAATTGAGCAGCATTTCACTTGTTAAAGACTAAACTTCAGACAGAAAGGCCCACAAACAAACAGCAACTGAAAACCGCTGCAGTAAAGGCCTGGCAGAGCATTAAAAAGGAGGAAACACAGCGTCTGGTGATGTCCATGAGTTCAAAACTTCAGGCAGTCATTGCCAACAAAGGGTTTTCAACCAAGTATTAGAAATGAACATTTTATTTACAATTATTTAATTTGTCCAATTACTTTTGAGCCCCTGAAATGAAGGGATTGTGTTTAAAAAATGCTTTAGTTCCTCACATTTTTCTGCAATCATTTTGTTCAACCCACTGAATTAAAGCTGAAAGTCTGAACTTCAACTGCATCTGAATTGTTTTGTTCAGAATTCATTGTGGTAATGTACAGAACCAAAATTAGAAAAATGTTGTCTCTGTCCAAATATTTATGGACCTAACTGTACCAAACATGAAAAAGTGTTAAACTATACTTGGGCTACATTATCCAAGTGACACAAAGATTCCAACTCTGAAGGCAATTTGATTCAAAAGTTTATTCAGTTAATTGTACCCTTTAATGAGTTATTAACTGGACTATCCACATCTTTTGATTGGATAGCAATTTTAGTGTCAGTACTCACATGGTACTGTTGTTCCATAACGATCAGGATGCAGCATCAACAGACGGTTTTTCAGGCTGCGGCGGCCCACTCCCTGAGCTCCGATCAGAACCAGTGTTCTCCTCTGGAATGGTGGCATGCATGCTACCTCCTCATAGATCTGCAGCTCGTGATGGTCAAATTCTACATTCCATCCATTGCCAATAAATATAGCACATTCAGGTCACACCCAGATTAAACAGATGGATGTCAGTGTTGGCCACAGAATAGAGCACTGCGTGACTTGCCTGCATTCTTTGAAGTGACGTACATCATTGTTTTCTTCATTTTACCGTTCGCTGTTCCACACAAGATCCCTAGCAGTAAAAGGGAAAGAGGGACAGGGCATGAAGGTCCACACATGCACAAAAATTATTGTACATATCAGTGGATGTCATAACAGGGACTCAGAATGAACCCACAGCCCTCTAGTGGCTGGCTGCAGTACCATTTTTAACAGCACCCATTCCAGTGTAATTGAATGGGAAAGGACCCAAACTTGTATTATAAGTTACATCTTCACAAATTATTTTTAGGAATAGTGTTCTGTAATTTTTACAAGTTTATTTGACTGAGCTCTCCCCCCAGTATTTTCCTTTACAATAAATGTGTTTTACAGGAGTTATTTAATAAATAAAAGGGGGTGGTTGATGAGGTGATGAGGGTTTGGACATGAGCTTCATGAATGCACATGCACTTTCCAACATGGGCCTGATGTTCTGGAAAGTTCTGTAGCAAAGCCAGGTCTCATTCTGCTGAAAACTCTTCTAAGGCCCTGGTCACACTCCAGCTCATGATGGGTTTGCGAATATTTGGCGATGAAAAATTGGTAGCATTGCCACCAATCCTACAATGCACAATGAATGATCTCTGAGCTTCATGAGTTGTTTTTTTGTGCATCTCTGCCTTGTGAGTGGCCAAAAACATTGCAAAAATTTTCAGTGCATGCATTGAAATTTTGTGGCAATGTTCTTGTTGACAAACTAAACGGCGAATACTCATAAATGGGTTTGGGAATACTTCCCAAAGCTTCGGGAAGCATCACCACCAAATGCCATGTCGATAACCCATCGCAAATCATTGCAAGCTGTAGTGAGCCCGTAGCCTTACAGACCCTCAGCGAGGAGTTATTATATACTCTATTATGTATATTATATTTTCAGCTGGTACATTTACATTAGCTATTTATACTTATCATTTTGATTACATTACATGGCATTTAGCAGATGCTCTTATCCAGAGCGATGTACAATGAGTGCAAAAGTACACAAAGTGCTGAACTTCTAGACAAGAAAGTTCTAGTGCCAAGTGAACAAGTGACAACAATACCTAGTGTAATATACTGTTGAAATACTAATACTCAAACAGCCAAGGAAACAAACCAACCATATAAAGTATAACTAACTAGAGAACTCAAAAGAGCTAACCCCAGGTGAGACCGTACACAGCCTGGGTTGGTCTAGACCGGAACACAGTTACACAGTGGGCAGGGAAGCAGGGGAGAGGTGCAGCCTGAAGAGGTGGGTCTTCAATTAATAATGCTGTACTTTGATTAAAATGATAGATATCAGCTAGCTCACAAAAGGGATCTCTGTCTTATGACTCAAAGCTCTAAAATCTTTTCCTGACAATGGTACAAAGACTATTTACAAAATTATGAATTATTGTTGTGAGTTATGTGACTACAATATACCATGTAATATATTAACGCTGTACTCTGAGTTAGCCAATTCGCTATTTTAAGTTACACTTCAGATATCTCGGTGTGTCCTCCCAACACAAGCAATAAACTGTCAATCACCAATATCCGCAAATCATTCTTCTAAGCATTTACACAAGAGATTTGGTATTCATGAAAATCCACAAGTTCTGAAAATGTTCATATCTTGCATGTGCTCCTGAGCGTGTATACATTTATGCATAACAAGACTAACTTATGTAAATCTCAATCAACTTCAAATCATATAATTTGCATGTACTACTGCACTTTTACCTCTAGAAAATTCTAGAGTTGAAATTCCTTTTTTAACTTTATGACGTTTACAGCATTTAGCAAGACGCCATCCTCATGCTAGTTCACTAGGTCTGGGGCTAAGTGCACCATTGAGAACATTTTGTGAAAACCAGTCATTTTGTATTACTGGTATTAATTAAAGAATATAAAAAAATTAATAAAGCAACCATACTAAAAAACCCACTATATTAAGACAAACAAAACTAATCATTACATTATGACAAAAGAAATGGCACTGTAGAAACAGAGAATAGTCTGTCTGTGCAGAGCCGTACACAAACGCCTTAACTGGTTTAGCAGTAACTTATTAATATTACACATTATAAAATATTTCTATTGGCATAGACATGAATCAATCATTTCCGCTTCTATTTTTCAGCCTCTATCTTGACTGTTCAGCTGTCTGTACACTTTAACTTTTCTGAGGTTTTGTGGTAGTCACTAAATGTAAAGGAGCTTTACTGGGAATGCACTTTGCAGATGATCAACATCCAATTAACAATATAAAGAAAATTAATCTTTCTTAAAGTTTTGTAAATCTTGTAGAAAAATTTAGTTTGGTTTGGCGTACACAAATATTAGTGTACACAAATATTAGCTGCATTAGTATCTACACCCCTTACCTAGTACTTTATTAAAGCACCTTTTGCTTATAAACACAGCATTCAGTGTTTTGTGGTAAGAGTCTACCAACTTAGCATATCGTGATTTGGCAAACACCAAGGGGGATGAATACTTTTGCAAGACATTGTAAAAGCTTTTTTTGCTGACAGTTTATCTGTCAATCATTTATTTGCTCTCAGATATGATGCTTAGTTTAAGAGACTATCTATTATGCCTTGGCTGAGCGCAATTTACCTTTATACAGAAAAGTTTATTTGGTACTGCGAGAGTTAAACTTTGATCAATTGCACCGTGGATCATTCAACCTCCTGTTCTTGGTCACTGTGGTTCCCTATTTTCTCCACTTGTTGATGATGGCCTTCACAGTGCTCTATGGTACATATCCTCTTCTTTAGTGTTCTGCCTGATGGCAGGTCCGCGCTGACGGCTTCAGCCATCAAAATTTGTAGTAGTGGTTTCCAGTTGTCTTCTATTAGATTATTATAGAGGTTTTCTCCTCTCAACCATTCATACACACCTATGGACAATTTAGAGTCACCAGTTAACCTAACCTGCATGTCTTTGGACTGTGGGGGAAACCGGAGCACCCGGAGGAAACCCACGCGGATACGGGGAGAACATGCAAACTCCGCACAGAAAGGCCCTCGCCGGCCCCGGGGCTCGAACCCAGGACCTTCTTGCTGTGAGGCGACAGCGCTAACCACTACACCACCGTGCTGCCCATGGTACATATAATGTTTTAGAAATTATTTTGCTCAATAACTTTCCATAATGAGATCAGTCAGAAAGAAAAGCAAAAGGATGTCAAGAAAATCCTACAGAAACAGCTGATCTTTACTTTGGGTCAATCAGAATCACTTCATTGATGATAGGTGTATGACAGTTACTTTTGGACATGAACTTGAAGGAGACTAGATCATTCTGTGCACAGGTCACATGACCCATGATAAAAGGGTGTGCACACTTGTACAACCAGGCTATTGCAAGTTGTTCTTTTTCTTTTTTCCTGCTATACGCACATAGTTGATCCATCACATCTATGCTGGAAAGGTGATTTTATATAATACACACACACACACACACACACACACAATCACCTTTCAGTGTTGATGTGATGGATCAACTAACAAAATTGGTTGTTCCTATCTGAATGTACCTGTTGTATCCACGTGCTTTGGAAAAAAAGCTTTCCTTTTCTCCTCCAGAAACAATATAAAGAAAATTAATCTTTCCTAAAGTTTTGTAAATCTTGTAGAAAAATTTAGTTTGGTTTGACGTACACAAATATTTACAAACAACCTTACTAAAAGATTGATGAATGACAATTTAAAAAATTTGGGACGCTGTGTAAACTGCAAATCACGGAATGTCTATATTTCACTGAAAATAGTACAAAGACAACATATCAATATCAACCTGAGAAATTTTATTGTTTTTTGAAAAATATATGCTCAATATAAATTTAATGCCAGTAACACTTTTCAAAAAAGTTGGGACAGGGGCAACAAAAGACTGGAAATGTTGTGCAATGTTCAAGGAACTAATTTGATTACTTGGCAACAGGTCAGTAAGATGATTAGGTATAAAAAGACCCTCCCAGAGAGGCGGAGTCTCTCAGAAGTAAAGATGGGGCGGGGTTCACTGCTCTGTGAAAGACTGTGTGGGCAAACAGTGCAACAATTTAAGAATAACGTTCCTTTGTAAAACTGCAAAGAATTTGTGGATCACATCATCTATGGTCCATAATATCATTAAAAGATCCAGAGAATCTGGAGAAATCTCTGTATGCAAGAGACAAGGCTGAAAACTGACACTGGATGCCTGTGATTTTCTTTTTTCCTGCTATACGCACATAGTTGATCCATCAACTATGTGAAAGGTGGATTTTATATAACACACACACACACACACACACACACACACACATAATCACCTTTCAGTGTTGATGTGATGGATCAACTAACAAAATTGGTTGTTCTTATCTGAATGTACCTGTTGTATTCACGTCCTTTGGGAAAAAAGCTTTCCTTTTCTCCTCCAGAAACTGACTGGGAATTAACCCTGTGGCCCCTCCCACTTTATGACATGCCTGTAAAAACAACACAGCCATCCAATGAAACTGTTACCATCCAAATTTCAAATAAACAAATCCAGATGAATGCAAGTCAACTGTAGATTCTTCCCAAAGCAGTGAAATTGTACCTGCCACCAGTTCAGGTCCTCTCTGTTGACTATTTGAAGAATGTCACCCCTCTTGAAGGCGAGCCCAGCCTCTCTGCACGGAATCAGACCGTCACTGGCTGGATTGTAGTCAAAATGTGGCTTTACATAAACCTAGCACACAGATACAGATAATGAGAGAACTTAATTCAGCTTGTGTATGCAAGCATTTATCACATATCCTGTACTGGTGGTCAAAAACCATGCATTCAGATCTGCTCCACTACAAATCATACATATATCTCCTATCCTAGTGCCTGTGTATTATAATCACTGTTTAAATACGATTCCCTGATCTGCAGTATTCTACCTGCTGTATTTTCATGAACTAAAAACTACAGAAAGTAACAGCTTAGCATTGTAAAGTGTGTGTGTGTAAATTCTGCAGTGCAAACAGCACAGACTGGGCGAGACCACAGGTTGTTCAGGCCAATTAGAAGGATAAACCACACACACACACAAATACGCAACAAAACTAAAAAAAAGAGATCAGGTTTTGTTAGAAATGCATTAGATGAATATGAAGTGTTAAGAACATTGCTTTTCAGAAAAAAAGTCCACAAAGAACCCTGATACCCCCAGCTACGGAATGCTCTCACTGGCGGCGTGTAGTTGTGCGAGGGTGTCCATGCATTAACAATACCTGTGGTGGTGTTGCCGAATCCGCGTAGCTCGGCAGGATTTTCAGTGTGATTCCTCCACTGCAGTCCTTCAGTATCTCCTGTAGCTCTGTGGGGTTCTTGCCCACTTCCTGTCCATTCACTTCCTTTATGATATCGCCTACATGGAGCAGGCCCTGCCTGTCAATCATCCCACCGTACAGAACCCGAGTGATCACCAGGTTGTCCTCCGCCACCCGGAATGTAACTCCCTATTATAAAATCACACATGCATTAATCTGCTTTGTGTACTGGACCTTGAGACGAAAACCTCAAGTACTATTTCTCCAAAGCAGATATTCCTTTGTCACAAATGATCAGTTCATCAGAAGTACATACAACCCCTGGCAAAAAGTATGGAATCACCAGTCTTGGATGAGCACTCATTCAGACGTTTTATTCTGTAGAACAAACTCAGATCACAAACATGATACAATAATAAAGTCATTCCAAAGTGCAACTTCTTGTCCTTCAGAAACACTAAAATAAACGAAGAAAATACATTGCGATAGTCAGCAAATGTTACTTTTATAGACCAAACACAGGGAAAAAAATATGGAATCACTCAATTCTAAGGAAAAAAATATGGAATCACTCAATTTTCAGGTAGGAAATAAGGACTCACCCAGTCAATTTCCTTTCCCTAAATTGACACCTGCCTCAGATTAGATCTGCTCGTTAGTCTGCAGTTAGAAACAGCGCAGTTATCACACCTTGGAGGGCTGCTGGACCAAGTGGATTGGCAAGAATCATGGCTCCAACAAAAGAGATGTTTCTTGAAACAAAAGAGAGGATTGTCAAACTTCTTAAAGAAGGTAACTCTTCACGCATGGTTGCCAAAGATGTGGGCTGTTCACAGTCAGCTGTATCTAAGATATGGACCAAGTACAAACAGCATGGGAAGGTTTTTAAAGCCAAGCGTACTGGTAGACCAAGGAAGACATCAAAGCGTCAAGACAAAAAACTTAAGGCCATATGTCTTGAAAACCGAAAAAGTACAACAAAACAAATGAAGCATAAATGGGAGGAAGCTGGAGTCAATGTACAAGTATGTGACCGAACCGTGAAAAATCGCCTGAAGGAAATGGGATTTTCATCTAGGAAAGCTAAAAGAAAACCATCACTGACACCTAAACAGAAAAGAACAAGACTACAATGGGCTAAGGAGAAGCAATCATGGGCTGTGGATGACTGGATGAAGGTTATCTTCAGTGATGAATCACGAATCTGCATTGGACAAGGTGATGATGCTGGAACTTTTGTTTGGTGCCGTTCCAGTGAGATTTATGAAGAGGACTGCCTGAAGAAAACATCCAAATTTCCACAATCCTTGATGATATGGGGCTGCATGTCAGGCAAAGGCACTGGGGAGACAGCTGTGGTTACTTCTTCAATAAATGCACAGGTTTACATTGACATTTTGGACGGTTTTCTTATCCCTTCAATTGAAAAGATGTTTGGGGATGATGAAATAATTTTCCAAGATGACAATGCATCGTGCCATAGAGCAAAACCTGTGAAAGCATTCCTTGGTGAAAGACACATCCAGTCAATGTCATGGCCTGCAAATAGTCCAGATCTCGACCCAATAGAAAACTTGTGGTGGAAATTGAAAAAAATGGTCCATGACAAGGCTCCGGCCTGCAAAGCTGATCTGGCAACTGCAGTCAGAGAGTTGGCACCAGATTGATGAAGAATACTGTTTGTCACTCATCAAGTCCATCCCTAAGAGACCGCAAGCCGTTATAAAAGCCAGAGGTGGTGCAACTAAGTACTAGTGATGTGTTTTGAATGTTCTTTTGTTTGTCTGTTTTTCATGATTCCATATTTTTTCCCTGTGCTTGGTCTATAAAAGTAACATTTACTGACTTCCACAATGCTTTTTCTTCATTTCTTTTAGTGTTTCTGAAGGCCAAGAAGGTGCACTTTGGAATGACTTTATTATTGTATCATGTTTGTGATCTGAGTTTGTTCTACAGAATAAAACGTGTGAATGAGTGCTCATCCAAGACTGGTGATTCCATACTTTTTGCCAGGGGTTGTACTCCTTCTGCTATACCATTACACAGCACTCACGCACACACTAACCAAAGGTTCTCCCGCTTTCTTGTGGATGCCGATCATTCTGACAGCATTGGCTTGTATGAGTGCACTGTTGACTGCTGCTTCGATGGGGGGTGGAGCCTCATAGCATTTTGATGCCACCATATCATGGGCCTCCAGGAGAGACTACGACACAGAAATAAAGGAGTTGACAATGAGATGAGACAGTGCAAGGTAAAGATCATACTGAAGTTATATACCTGGAAGTGAGGCTGTTGAAGAATTCTTGATAACTCTGCAGCATTGTCGTCTCTCGCGGTCAGCCCACGAATTACCCCTAGAATCTCACTCACGAGTTCAACGTTATTGTCCTGTACGGCCTCCAGCTTCATATCCTCTAAACGCTCATGAACCTGTATACCCCCCCACACACAGAGGCCTCTTTTTCAACAAGTTACACTAATGAGATAATTAAGTTTGTGTGAGTGAGAGAGAGAGAGAGAGAGAGAGAGAGGGAAGGGAGACTGATTCTGTAGTACCTTGGCAAGAGAGCATAAAATAGTGCTTTCCATGATGCCTTTGAGGAAGATGAGGTCGATGTCATTGGCCTTGCAGGAGTTTGGCAGCTCCCTCAGGTTACCCAACACTTGCTGCATGACTACACACTTAAAGAGGAAGAAGTAAAACACACACACCTCAACAGAAAAGCAGATGTCACGTGACCACACCCATATTGGTCCAGTGAATGTACTGCTGAATAAAGAATAAGTGCTGCATTTAACACTTTAATTGTTAATGCATCTAATCAACACTATACTATATACATATACTATATATATATATATGTCGCCACAGGCTGCTCATTGGGGATAGATCAGGGATAAAATTAGCTCATGTTTTAAGTCATTCAAATTCTGTAAAGCTGCTTTGCGACAATGTTTATTGTTAAAAGCGCGATACAAATAAACTGGACTTGACTATACACTTACGCTACGTTCACACTGCAAGGCTTAATGCTCAATTCCGATTTTTTTGTGAAATCCGATTTTTTTGTGAGGTCGTTCACATTAACAAATATATGCGACTTGTATGTGATCCTCAGTATGAACGAAAAGCAACCTAAAAGTGTTCCGCATGCGCATTGCAGGATACGACGACGTCACACGCAGTGAGCATGGCCAGTGTTTACGGAAGTAAAACCGCCCGGTTGCGGTATGACCCATCCAATCTAGCTTGAATAGCTGCATCCCCCCAAATGGAAATCAGCTCCCTAACCTCTGCGTCCTTCCATTGAGAAGATTCAGAACCTTCACAGCCCGAAGCGTCCCTCGCATTGATGTCATGCGCAGGGGCGCAGATACGTTTTTTGAACTGGGGGGGACAAAGCTGCCAGCAAACCAACCCCAACCCCGATATGCCTGTCAAACTTGTTGTTAGTAACCATAGCAACCAAGCTCGAGCTCGCAACCTGTGCAGTCTGCGCAGCTCAACCAACCGAATATCAGTCTTTGTTTTGTTTTATGTGAATTGTTGCAACTATGTATACACTGCTGTGCACCTCAATAAACCGAATGGTAATTAGTCTTTTGATTTTTCCATGAGGTTTGCCTTATGCAAAGAAAGACAGCATAGACGTTTTTTCCTCCCTATAAGTAGGGGGGACCGAACGAGGTGAATTTAAATATGACTCGTCCCCCCCTCTATCTGCGCCCGTGATTATGCGCCATGTTGTTGTAACTTTTTTGAGAGACCCGCCGCCTACTTCAGTGCAGAATAGTGACGTTTGTGGCTTGTTGATGACGTGTAAGTCGGATGAATGCGACCTGGCGGTTCAGACTGAAGTTGCATATGAAAAGAGCGGATAGGAATCGGAATTAGGACCACATATCCAAACGGCCTGGGTCGGATTTGAAAAAATCGGATCTGTGTCGTTCATATTGTCAATAAAAGATCGGATACAGGTCACATATGGGCGAAAAGATCGGATTTGAGTCACTTCAGCCTGCAGTGTGAACGTAGTGTCTTGAAAAAGTATTCATCCCCCTTGGTGTTTGTCCTGTGTTGTTGGTTACAAGCTGGAATTAAAATGGATTTTTGGAGGGTCAGCACCATTTGATTTACACAACATGCCGACCACTTTAAATGTGAAAATTGTTGTTTTACTGGGACACAAACAATAATTAGGCGGCACAGTGGTGTAGTGGTTAGCGCTGTCGCCTCACAGCAAGAAGGTCCGGGTTCGAGCCCCGTGGCCGGCGAGGGCCCTTCTGTGCGGAGTTTGCATGTTCTCCCCGTGTCCGCGTGGGTTTCCTCCGGGTGCTCCGGTTTCCCCCACAGTCCAAAGACATGCAGGTTAGGTTAACTGGTGACTCTAAATTGAGCGTAGGTGTGAATGTGAGTGTGAATGGTTGTCTGTGTCTATGTGTCAGCCCTGTGATGACCTGGCGACTTGTCCAGGGTGAACCCCGCCTTTCACCCGTAGTCAGCTGGGATAGGCTCCAGCTTGCCTGCGGCCCTGTAGAACAGGATAAAGCGGCTACAGATAATGAGATGAGATGAGGTAAATGTTCATATGTTCTGTATTCATTCCACGTAAAGTGAAATATTTCAAACCTTTTTTGTTTTAATTTTGATGAAGACACCAATAAGCCTTTATTTGTCACACGTACACTCAAGCGCACAGTGAAATTCCTCCTCTGTGTTTAACCCGTCTGAAGCAGTGAACATAAACATGTGAGCAATGAGCACACACACATACCCAGGGCAGGGAGTAGTTGGGGGTTAGGTGCCTTGCTCAAGGGCATTTCAGCCCAACCTCAGGCCATGACTGCCCCATGTTAACCTAACCACATGTCTTTGGACTGTGGGGGAAACCAGAGCACCCGGAGTAAACCCACAAAGACATGGGGAAACATGTAAACTCTGCACAAAAAGGCCCCCGTCAACCACTGGGCTTGAACCTAGAACCTTCCTGCTGTGAGGTGACAGTGCTAACCACTACACCACCATGATGCCATGATTATGGCTTATGAAGACGCTTCTGATGTTGTCTATGGTTCAGGAGGGGCTTGATATTAGGAATGCGACAGTTGTAGCCCCTTTCCTGAATACATCTGTGTGTGGTGGCTCTTGATGCACTGACACCAGCCTCAGGGCCTCTGCATGCTCTTGCGACAAGGCTTTCGCAGATAGCTTTTCGCAGACAGTTGTAATTTATCGTTGAGCGGGGAGTAATAGGCGTGCGCGATGTTATTCACCGCCACAACGCAAGGGGGCGCGAAGTTGCGAAATCGCTAGGAGTAGTTGGTGGGTGTGGTTAGTGGAGTGTTTATCCTCCAGTTACTTATAATGACTAGAACTGGAGTTGTATAGATGTACGTACTTCCTCACTTCCTCGATCAACCGCTCTTCGTGCTGCTCCATCTTCGCTCGTGTTTTTAAAAATGGCGGTCGTGAAAACAAACCAAACCGGGAAAGTAGGGAAGCGGAAGTGCGTGTACAGCGGATGTAGAGTGGACCAATCAGAGCCCTCTTGTCTACGACGCTGTCTGCGAGGCTTCTGCGGTGGTCACAATTTTTGGGAGGTGCGCGCAGAGCGTCTGCAAAAGGAGGGGGCTACGCAGACGCCATCTGCGACACCATCTGCGAGGACTGCGTTGTCAGCATAAATTGGCCTTCAGTCTGCTCCTTGTGAAGCTCTCCCAAGTTATTGAATCAACTTTTCTTGACTGTTCTCTCAAGGCTGTGCTAATTCCTGTGCACCTTTTCTAGCCAGCCTTTTCAGCAATAACCTTCTGTGGCTTACCCTCCTTGTGGAAGGTGTCGATAATCATATTCTGGACAACTGTCAAGTCAGCAGTCTTCCCCATGATTGTGGTAGCGTACACTGAACTAGACCGAGATACACGTGGTATTTTTACTCAAACTCAAAATGAAATACTCTAACATTTTGATACTTTTTTTTTTATTGCGCTGTAGGCCATAATTCTAAAAATTAAAATAGAAAAATGCTTGAAACATTTTAGTTTACGTGTAAATGAGTCTAGAATGTATTAAATTTTCACTTTCTTAAATAACTGATGGAAAATATTGAACTTTTTCACAATATTCTAACATATTGCGCTAGTATATACACTGCCTAAACTCAGAAATAGGGAGTTGTTGATGCTCATCAGACTGGAAAAATGTACAAAAGCGTCTCTAAAGGGTTTGGACTCTACCAATCCACAGTCAGACAGATGGAGGAATTTCAACATCACTGTTATCCTCTCCAGGAGTGGACCAACAACAAAGATCACTTAAAGAGCAAGGCGTGTAATAGTCAGCGAGGTCACAAAGGACCCCAGGGTAACAGCTAAGCAACTAAAGGCCTCTCTCACATTGGCTAATGTTCAGGAGTCCACCATCAGGAGAGCATTGAACAACACGGCATGGCAGGGTTGCGATTAGAAAGCTACTGCTCTCCAAACAGAACACTGTTGCATGAATACAGTTTTCTGAAGATCACATGTACAAGCCAGAAGGCTATCCAAAAATTTTGTGGATGGATGCATTCCAGGATAAGAACCTTATCCCAATCTGTGAAGTCTGTAATACTACCATGATGGCAGCATCATGGTTTGGGCCTGTTTTGCTGCATCTGGGCCAGGACGGCTTGCCATCATTGATGGAACAATGAATTCTGAATCATTCCTGTGAATTTGAAAGGAAAATGTCAGGACATCTGTCCATGAACTGAATCTCAAGAGAAAGAAGGTCATGCAGTGAGACAATGACCTGAAACGCACAAGTCGTTCTACCAAAGAATGGTTAAAGAAGAATAAAGTTAATGTTTTGGAATGGCCAAGTCAAAGTCCTGACCTTAAAGGATATGGGACATGAATTTTTACCTGGGCATAATTATGTATAAAGGACATAAGAAATGCCATCTAAATCACTGCAGGGCGTCAAAAATGTGAAAATCATCACATTATTCAAGTTTTTCTATACATCAGCGTAAAACAAGGATTCGTTAATGAGCTAGGTGGTCACGTGACCCGTGACATCACAAAAACTTTCCAAGGAGCCAGCGCTTGGGAATCTAATGTAAACAGGTTACCGAAATGGACACCATCGACAGTGACATTCCCGATGTTTCACAGAGATGTGAAGTTAGACCCTATCAATTCGAACCGATAGCTGGAAATTCACATGAACATAGATCTTGTCTTTACTCTGACGGGTCAGATGATTCTGAGAGTGAGGGTTCATTCAGCCCTCATGAAACTGAAAGCGGTCGGCTCGATAACACTTCCTGGTAAGTTAAAAACAATTCTGCTCAAAGGCTAATGATCTGTTGAAAGAAGTATTATTTTTGTATCATACATTGAAAGTTCATCATAGATCTAGCTAAAGTCCGTTGCAAGCTAGGTTTTTTTTGCTGATATTTTTCGAGATTGATTGAGATACAATGCTTCCAGAGTCCGAGATGAAAACATTCAAAATGGCGAAACGAGTCAGAATTATGATAATCAATAATTGATACACCCAAAATTATAATACTAATCCTTACCTCGGCTTTCAGTCGCTTAGCGCAGAGGTCTTCAACAGGGGGGTCGCGAAATCGCACCGGATCACTCATATCAACAAAAATATTCCTGCCCTGTCCCCTGGCCTCTGTGCAGGGATGCAAACAGCGCGCCTTTCGGCGGATGCCGCCTTTTTCACGGCTGAATCGCGCAGATCCGATTTTTTTAAAAAAATAGCGATGTTGGTTCATGGAGCATGAGGCATGAAGTGTAAGGATGAGAGAGAGGCGGTTTGGGTCGGGAAGCTGCGCGCATTTGTGCAGCCTGGCGCAGGTGTGCGCGGCTTCCCGATTTGAACTGTTTTTTTTTTCTCATCCTTATGCTTCCTGTTTCATGTTTCATGAATTAATATCGCTCAGTACCTGAGTATTAATGTTGAAAGAATCCTCAGTGAAATGGTCCGAATACAGTTTGTGGGAAACAGTAGGTGCAAAGTTTTTTTCAACAGGTGTTCTGTAAAGTTGTCCTATCAAGCCTACTGCGCATGCGCGAAGCCTACTGCGCATGCGCAGGTGAGCCCACACTTTCCTCAGCTTCGGGTCCTTGGGGAATGCAAAAAACTTACTCCAGGGCATTTCCCATTGGAATTATTGCAACCATAAGCAGCACAATACACCATGATGTCCAATGTACTTTAAAGACTATAAAAACAATTTTCTTGTCATCCACTTCTCCATTCATCTACCCACTTGTGCTGTGCCCGAAAGTTTTTGTGACGTATGATCACGTGACAGCGGCTCTTCCGGTTGCAAAAAATGCACATCGGAAGTCGAGCAGAAATGCCATATAATCATCACAAATATAACAATTTTGCTGAATTTAATAGATGATTTTGTATTTGCTGATGCAATTAATTCATATTTTTAATGGAAAGAAACTGATATAGCGTGCTTTTATGTTTCATGTCCCATATCCTTTAATCCAATGGAAATGCTGTGGAAGGACCTGAAGCGAGCAGTTCATGTGAGGAAACCCACCAACATCCCAGAGTTGAAGCTGTTCTGTACGGAGGAACGGGCTAAAACCCGAAGCCAATGTGCAGGATATGATCGACAGTTACCAGAAATACTTAGATACAGAAACAGATACTGAAAGCAAAAGGTTCACATACTTTTGCCACTCACTGATATGTAACACTGGATCATTTTCCTCCAAGTATAATATTTCTGACTCATTTATTTAATTGGGTTCTCTTTATCCACTTTTAGGACTTGTGTGGGGCGGCACGGTGGTGTAGTGGTTAGCGCTGTCGCCTCACAGCAAGAAGGTCCTGGGTTCGAGCCCCGTGGCCGGCGAGGGCCTTTCTGTGTGGAGTTTGCATGTTCTCCCCGTGTCCGCGTGGGTTTCCTCCGGGTGCTCCGGTTTCCCCCACAGTCCAAAGACATGCAGGTTAGGTTAACTGGTGACTCTAAATTGAGCGTAGGTGTGAATGTGAGTGTGAATGGTTGTCTGTGTCTATGTGTCAGCCCTGTGATGACCTGGCGACTTGTCCAGGGTGTACCCCGCCTTTCACCCGTAGTCAGCTGGGATAGGATCCAGCTCGCCTGCGACCCTGTAGAACAGGATAAAGCGGCTACAGATAATGAGATGAGATGAGGACTTGTGTGAAAATCTAATAAATGTTGTAGGTCATATTTATGCAGAAATCTAGAAAATTCTAACAGGTTCACAATCTTTCAAACATGACTATGTATAAACCACGGATTTTAAATGTTTACTGATGAAATTCAACAACTGCCCTTAGTTTCATTGTAGGCAAAAAAACAGACAAAGACAAGGTACAAGGAAACATTTTGAAACCAAAAAGTCTACAGAAATCACACATACAGATGCAGTGGATCGATTATCAGAAAACTGAAGAACTAAATGTAAAACTCTTTTTACATTATTTTTGAAAGTGCAAATTACAGTTGTGGTCAGAAGTTTACATACAGTGGCATGAATGTCATCTTGGATATGAACGTCATGGCAGTATTTGGGCTTTCAGTCATTTCTTTGAACTGTTTTTCTGTGGCAGAATGATTGTACAGCACACAGCTTTAATTAAAAAAACACTAGAATTTGGTGCACAAGTTTTAATTTTCTTTGGGTTTTCTGAAATCAACACAGGGCCACCACACCTAATATTTGGGTAAAATGTCTATTCATAAGATTCACCTTGACCAAACATTTTTCTTTACCATGAACAAGCTTCTGGCAGAATTCTGGTTGGATATTTCACTACTCTTCATGGTAGAATTGGGAGAGTTCAATTAATTTTTTTTTTCTTGGCATGGACTCGACTTATAAGCACGGTCCATGTATCTTCAACAGGGTTGAAGTCAGGACTTGTTTTAAGCTTAATGTTAGCCTGCTTTATCCTCCACAACCAGCTCTGATGCATGTTTGGGTTCATTGTCCTGTTGTAACTCCCAAGTCATGTTCAAGTTTCTGATGGTTTATGCTGAAGAATTCTGAGGTAGTCCTCCTTCATTATTCCATCCACTTTGTGCAATGAACTGGTTCCACTGGCAGCAAAACAGCCCCAGAGCATGATGATCCTACCACCACCACCAGCTGGTACAGTGTCCCTCTGTACATGGTGGTCCTTGTGGCCAAACAACTCAATCTTTGTCTCATCTGACCATACAGCTTTCCTCCAGAAGGCTTTTTCTTTGTCTGTGTGGTCAGCTTCAAACTTTTTAGTTAAGCTTGAAGGTGTCAGTTTTGGAGCAGGGGGTTATTTCTTGGATAGCAGCCTCTTAGTCCATGGTGATCTGAACTGTAGACAGTGATCCATCAGCTTCCAGTTCATGACAGGGTCGTGCCATGGTGGTTCTCAGGTTGTTCATGACCATCCAAACCAACTTCCTTTCAGCTGAGGGTGACCGTTTGGGTTTTCTTGAAGCAAAGTGGCTTGGCAAAGTGACTACATCTCCCAGTAACTTACATACAATTGTTTGAACTGATCTTGGAATTTGCAGTTGTTTAGAAATGGCTCCAAGAGACATTCCGGAGTTGTGTATATCTGCGATCCTCTTTCTCAGATCTGCACTGAGCTCCATGGACTTTCTCATTTTACTGTGTGTTGGTCAATCCAAAGAGTGCTGTAAACAAACCCTTTTTATGAAGGCACAGAGAAGCTGTCAGCTGTCGTCAATCATGATCACTAACAAGAAGTTAAGAGACCTCGGCCTTGGCAAGATAAGAGACATTTTGGAAGTTTCAGCACCTCTGAAGTGAGCGTATGTAAATTTTTGACCATGTATATATAATTTTGACCCTGTGTTGATTTCAGAAAACCCAAAGAAAATTAAAACTTGTGCACCAAATTCTTTTTTTTTAATTAAAGATGTATGCTGTACAATCATTCTACCACAGAAAAAGACCAGTTCAAAGAAATTACTGAAAGCTCAAATGTATGTAAACTTCTGATCACAACTGTATCAAAAGATGACAAACAACACATATGGCTATATGCTTATTCAGTAGTTCTGATACTTTTTTGGATGCAGTATCCCCCTTCAGTGACCTTGCAGCCAGGTACCACCAATACGAGACTACAAATCTTTTAAAAGAACGGTAAGGGGAAAAACAAAGTATGTTCTTTGATGCCATAAAAAAAAAAAAAAAACTGGCGATGCAGCTACAGAATGGGACAATTTGAGAAACATTGTTCTAATGAATAATCTTCAATATTGCCATTATTCTCACATGATGGGGTAATCCTACAACAGCGATTTCTTAACATTGCCATCAGGGTCTATACATGTATAATCTTTGTTTCTCTTCTGCAATCTTAAGAAAGAAAAAGAAGAAAGAAACCTTTATTTGTCACATGCACACTTCAAGCACAGTGAAATTCATCCTCTGCATTTAACCCATCCGAAGCAGTGAACACACGCACTCAGAGCAGTGGGCAGCTACACCAGAGCGCCCGGGGAGCAGTCAGGGGTTCGGTACCTCGCTCAAGGGCACCTCAGCCCAAGGCCGCCCCCCGTCAACCTAACTGCATGTCTTTGGATTGTGGGGGAAACCGGAGCACCCAGAGGAAACCCATGCAGACACGGGGAGAACATGCAAACTCCACACAGAAAGGCCCTTGCCGGCCGCTGGGTTCGAACCCGGAACCTTCTTGCTGTGAGGCAACCGTGCTAACCACCACACCTTGTAATTTTCATGATTACACATCTGTATTTTTCCATTTCCTTGCTTTCTGGTTAGGTGTTAAATCTTTAATGCCATATTCATGACGGACAGACGGATGGACTGACTCACTGACTGGTGGTCTCGTCTGGGACACAGGCCACTGACCCACATTTTCCAGCCATCCCAGTCCTGCAGAAGCCTTTCCATTTGTCACCAGCTTTGTCCTGTCCTCTTCAGTTCTGCCTCCAGGTTACGATGCCAAGTATTTCTTGGCCTGCCTGTCTTCCCTGAGGGTTCCAATTTAGGGTTTGTCTTGTGATACTGGAAGCAGGCTTGCAGAGGGTGTGGCCTATCCATCTCCACCTTCTCTGTAGAATCACTTTCAATGGGCTGCTACTTTGTTCACTGCCACAGTTCTTGGTTGCTAATGGTTTCTGGGCAGCAAATCTTGAGTATTGCTCTGAGGCAGGTGTTGATGAATGTTTGGATTTTCTTCATATTGGTGAAGGTTGCTCTCCAGGTTTCAGTTTTGTAGAGTAGCACAGGCTTCATGATGGTGTTGAAGAACTTTATTTTGCTGTTGCTGGTGATGTCCATGGATTTCCAGACATTCCTTAGTTGTTTGAAAGCTATTCTTGCCTTGCTGATGTGAACTTTTATATCTGTGTCTGTTCCCCCTATCAACAATGTTCCCATGGTAGGAAAAGCTGTCTACTTCCTATAGCACCTTGCCCTCCACCATTATGCATCACTGGTGGCATTTACTTTGAGAATCTTGCTGCCCCCAGAAGGTCCTGGGTTCGAGCCCCGGGGCCGGCGAGGGCCTTTCTGTGTGGAGTTTGCATGTTCTCCCCGTGTCCGCGTGGGTTTCCTCCGGGTGCTCCGGTTTCCCCCACAGTCCAAAGACATGCAGGTTAGGTTAACTGGTGACTCTAAATTGAGCGTAGGTGTGAATGTGAGTGTGAATGGTTGTCTGTGTCTATGTGTCAGCCCTGTGATGACCTGGCGACTTGTCCAGGGTGTACCCCGCCTTTCGCCCGTAGTCAGCTGGGATAGGCTCCAGCTTGCCTGCGACCCTGTAGAACAGGATAAAGCGGCTAGAGATAATGAGATGAGATGAGATCTTGCTGCCCCCTGTTGATGGTGAGACCCAGCCGTGCTGAGTTATCTGCAACTGTGCTGTTTTTTTTCTTGCACCTTTTGTTGTCTATGGGAGAGGACAGCCAGGTCATTGTTACATAGTTACACTTCCAGTTGTGAGTGAGCGCTGAGGCGTTTTTGGCTGCCACTACTCTATGGAATTGCTGTGATTAAGTTATTTTCTTTATACTATCTGCCTGTCTTCGCTGTTGTTAGCTGTTTTAAACTGCATTTTACCTCTACTATGTGTATATCGGAGCAATTTGCTGCTGTTCAACACCTGTCTGATTTCTGCTGCTTCTGGACTGTCTGGACTATGGGCTACTGTTTACAGGATTGAGCTACCTGAGCCACTGACCCAGGAATGTAAGCGGCAATTGATGATTTTAAAAACTATCGACCCATTTCCAATCTCCCTTTCATTGCAAAACTCCCTGAGCGAACTGTAGCCAATCAGCTCCAAGGGCATTTAACCCATCACAATCTATGGGAAGAGTTTCAGTCTGGGTTTCCCCTCCCTCTTCTGAGAGACTCAGCGCCTCTGGGATGCTTTTTAATACCCAATCACGCTACTGACCTGTTGCCAATTAACCAAATTAGGTTTGTTTGTTTTTTAAGCATGATAACTTTTTCAGTCTTTTGTGGCCCCGTCCCAAGTTTTCTGAAATGTGTTGCTAACATCAAATTCAAAATGAGCATATAGTTTTCAAAAACCAATAAAATTTCTCCGTTCCAACATTTGATATGTTGTCTTTGTACTATTTTCAATGAAATATAGGTGTGGCAGTGGGGGCGTGGCCAAGCAGTGGTGCTACTCTTCCATCTGTATAGATTTTTACTACTACTCACTCTCCATTGCCAAGGATAAGCTAATTGTTCAGCTAACAAGAAATTCTTTTGAACTGTTTACCTGCCCAAAGTGCTTGTTTAGCTAATACTACCTGGACTGCTGCTACACTTGCCCTGCACCTGGCATTGCCTTGTGCGAGCCCTCTCATGGGTACTCTGCTGATTAGAATATCACTTTTGGGGTAAATTTCTTGCTTGCATTACTAGTAGGTGAGTTTCTTACTTGATAGTGCTGTTCCACTCTGCTTGACCTGGCTACCTCTGTCGCCTGTCCTTAAGGATGTCAGTGATTTACACTTGTTGGCTACAGTACTAGAATGCTAGGGAATACGGGCTTGGTCTTGCATGCATTTGTTGTGGTATCAAGCTAGCTGGTTTGGGCTGGAATGTTGGTGGTTTAAGCCACTGAGCATGTCGGATTAGCCTTTATCGGTCATGTCATCCACCCACATGTAGTCCACAATTGTGGTTCTGCTCTGGCTCCTTGTCTGCAAGTTACGTTATGATTGCTGGCTTTACAGTGAACTTCAGTATCCACACTGGTGTCCTAACGAGGCAGATATGGCTCCAAGATACTCATCTGCTTATCTTCACAGTCTGTGAAACAATTTTTACAAAGTTCCTGAAACCTTTCATGCACACCAACACCTTGGCATCCTGCGTCACCCTAAATATAGACACAGGAGTTCTGGTCGGAGTTTTGCCCACTATCATCACATGAACATCATTAACTCATTCTGGAGTCAGACTCGGAACTCAAATCGTTATCATACAGAGTGTTGTGTTGTGGACTTTAAGAACCTATGCCCCATAACTTTAACAAAAGTTTCCCAGAATTCCATTGCTTCCAGGAATGCAAATTGTACCTTACTCAATGTACGGTCTCTCAAGAAAAAAAAGCACTATTCATTAAATGATGTAATTGTTGACATGAATATTGACCTGTTATGTTTAACTGAAACCTGGCAGATACCTAATGAATTTATAATGTTGAATGAAGCTCCTCCACCTGCCTATGAATTTATTGATAAGCCACATACAACTGGGCGTGGGGGCGGCCTCGCTGTGTTTAATTGCTCTAGTTATAAGATTGTATCAGTGTCCTGTGATATCCCGAGAGGCTGCGTCATCGAAGGGCGCTACGTCACACGCAGATGGCTCCAACTTCTGGCAGCTATAACTCCACCTGGTGGTGGAGTTAGGAACTTCACCCCTCAGCACACAACACGGCAGCACACCTGTGGCCAATGAGGGCCTAATGAACAAGAGGACTTTGTGAGAGTTTAAAGCTCTCGGTGTGAAGCTGGAGGGGAGAGGAGTGAGGTTCATGGATTCTCCTGCTGAGTGGACCCTGCTGGGTGGAGTATTCAACGAAAGGCTTATCTGGAATTCTTACCTGAGGGATTTTTGCACTGAAATACTTACCTGTGTTACGAACGCTTGCTACTGGGCTGCCACCGGGCCGAAGCCTACAGGGATTGTTAACTGGACTCAAAGTAAGGCAGAAGATTTTGTTTGTTCTGGGAAAAGGATATTGGACTGAAGGAAACCTGCCTATCGTTTCGTTGTTCTAAAGCCAGAGACATTATTTGAGTTTGACTTTTGGGAATCCATTTTTGTTTGAACATTGAACTTTGAGTTACCTTTCCTGTTTGATTTCCTGGCATCACATTAAAAATCTTGATTTATTTTAACCTTTGTGTCCGTGCGCTGATTGAAGGGTCCCGCTGAGAGCCAGCCAGCCTCTCGTGATATCACAGCCCATACAGGATTTTCCATCATTTGAATATCTTGCTCTGAAATTTACTGGTGGTCTACCTCTATTGTTGTTGCTTATCTACTGGCCTCCCAAAGTTACTTCTAACTTTATCAGTGATTTTTCTCTGAGTTACTCTTATAATAATATATTTTATTCATAAGCCCCTTTCAAGACACTCAAGGACACTGTACAATGAATAAAACCAACATATCAAAGAAACAATGGAAAGTATAAGAGAAGTTAAAATGAGTGAGCAATCTTAAACAGGTGAGTTTTGAGTTTAGACTTGAAGATGGGGAGAGAGTCAGAGTTATGGATATGAGGAGGCAGAGAGTTCCAAAGAGCTCATCTGTGTGTCCTATGTATCCATCCATCCTGGTTCTTGGGCATTTTAATATACAAGTTGATTCAAAAAGCTGCAACACTGCTGATCATTTTTTGAATCTGCTCAACTGCTTCGATCTTACTCAGCATGTTAAATTTCCCACCCACTCTAAAGGTCATATTCAATATGAATATGGGCCACGAAGCACCATCTAGTGGGCCGCAAAATTGTTTCAAGTTTGAAGCCAAATACTAAATAGTTCAAAATGTCGTAGTGTCCCAAATCCAGTAGCTGGTTTGACGTACACCTTTCAAGTGGAATAAATACATTTGTGGGTACATTAAGAAGAACAGGTCTTTATTATTGTCATGTTTCTCCTTTGCATTTAACCCCACGTGCACATGCACGTGCAGTGGACAGAATAAACAAATCCATTGTGGATAAATTATATGGATCTGTGATGCCTGCTGGAAGAGAAGAGCAGGGAGGATTGAAAATCCAGCAGCTGTGGTTTGTTTACACCCAATACTAAAACTTCTAGCATCCTAGCAACCGTCTCAAAGATGCGTACAAAGCCCAGAAATTCCTCCTTACCCGGGCAAAAATGATACAGGATTTATTTTGCAGTGTCCTGATCCCCAGATCTTTAAGCTAGCCACATATAAAAAGTTGTTCTCCTCCATGCTCTTCCAGGTTTTCATCTGTGTGTCCGTGTAGAATGATGTCTGCAGCACCAAGTAGTTTGAGATGTCAGGGAAATCAATGGATGGATAATTTTCCAACTCATAATGAATGAATTAATAACTTTTTTTTTTATTTAAGCACGACAAATTGATCAGCAGGTTTGGTGGGCTCGTGCATGTACAGATACAAATAATTACAAATACTAAAAATATACCCAATCTTAAAAAAAAAAACGTTAAAATCTGATTATCTGTTAATTATCTTCACATTGTTAATTAATAGTATGCGTAACTATTGTCTTTGTATTTAGCTCCGGCTACAATAGGATCAAAATTTATTCTACCAATGTCAAATTTAGCGAGTAAATTTTTCTTTCATAGAAAAAATCCTTCTTTGTTAGCGTGTAAGGATCGAATCCCATTGAGTGGTTTCTATATCCACTTCTTTTGAGTGGACCTCTTGGGTTTAATAACTTGCTTGTTTGCTGAACACAAACATGGCAATAAGTTCTTGTGTTAATGAACCAGACTCCACTTTTGGATCATTAATCCCTTTAGACTGAGAATGACCTGTATGCATGGGTTTATGTTGGCTTCTGGCACATCCATGCAGTTTTAAATACAATAGCTACAATTAAAAACAGCTTGCTTCGAGCGGCTAGTCATGCGGCATATCAAGTCTGCCCCCCCGCCCTGGACCCTTTCCAGTTTGCATATCGGTCCAACCGTTCGACTGATGACGCCATCTCCACTGCCCTCCACTCAGCCCTCACCCACCTGGAGACAACTGACTCGTATGTCAGAATGCTGTTCATAGACTTTAGCTCAGCATTTAACACAATCATTCCTCAGCAGCTCATTCACAAACTGGACCAGCTAGGACTCAACACCTCCCTGTGCAACTGGCTGCTGGACTTCCTGATGGGGAGACCACAGACTGTACGGGTCGGCAGCAACTCCTCCAGCACCATCACATTGAACACGGGGCCCCCCAAGGATGTGTGCTAAGCCCCCTCCTCTTCACTCTGCTGACCCACAACTGCACACCAACATCCAGGTCCAATATCTTCATTAAGTTTGTGGATGACACGATTGTGGTGGGTCTCCTCAACAATGGCAATGAGAGAATCTACAGGAGTGAGGTGAGCCGCTTGGCCATGTGGTGCAAGGACAACAATCTCCACCTGAATGTGGAGAAGACGAAGGAGATTGTTGTGGACTTTAGGAGAGCGCACACCCAGCATGCTCCACTATCTATCGATGGTGCTGCAGTGGAGAGGGTGAGCAGCACCAAGTTTCTGGGTGTGCACATCTCTGAAGACCTGTCCTGGAGCAACAACACCGCATCACTGGCCAAAAAAGCCCAACAGCGTCTGTACTTCCTCCGCAAACTGAGGAGAGCAAGAGCCCCGGCCCCCATCATGCACACATTCTACAGAGGCACCATCGAGAACATCCTGACCAGCTGCATCACCGTGTGATATGGTGCCTGCACCATGTCCTGCTGCAAGACTCTGCAGCGCATCGTGAGAGCAGCTGAGAGGATCATTGGTGTCTCTCTCCCTTCTCTTATGGATATCTATAACTCCCGCCTCACCCGCAAAGCCATCAGGATTGCAGGTGACCCCACCCACCCATCTCACAGCCTCTTCAGTCTGCTGCCGTCGGGGAGGAGACTGCAAGTCTCCGGGCCAAAACCAGCAGGCTCAAGGACAGTTTCTTTCACCAGGCAGTCAGGAGGCTCAACTCCCTCCCTGTTCTGCCCCCCTGCCGCAGATTCTGCTCGCACACCCCGCTGCCCCCCCTTCAGCAACTGACATGTCACCCTCACAGTTTCCCCCCCCCAACACACCACACACACACCACACACACATTATATATATATATATATATATATATATATATATATATATATATATATATATATATATATATACACACACTCTCAACGTTCATTAACACTGAACTCAGGGACTGCACATTTCACTTTACCTCGCTCATTTGCACTATTCCGCACTACCTTACCTTAACAGCCATTAGTTTGTTTATACTGCTTATTTCATGTTTACCTGCTATACCTCAAGTGCCCTTGACTGTTTATTTGCACCAATTTACGTGTGTGTGTGTGAGAGAGTGTGTGTTTAGTCTATGTCTAGTTCTTCTCTAGTGTTTATACTGTTTATTTTGTCTGAGTGTTTAGTCTATGTCTAGTTCTTATCTAGAGTGTTTATACTTTTTTTTTCAATTATTCTATTTTTATTTATTGCATTGCCTGTTTGCACCGTGGGTCAGAGAGGACTGAAATTTCATCTGTGCTGTATGTCGAGCATGTATAGCATATTTGACAAAGTTGACTTGACTTGAATCCCATCTGTAACAGGGAGTGATGTTGCATCCCATTAATACACTTTACAATAGATTATTAGATTCTAATAGAATAGATGATCCAAAATATTTGGGGATCTTTTTTTTAATGGGCCTCGACTCGTTACAAGTATGAATAGATGGGCCTTAAAAGTAGAAAAGGTTGAGAACCCCCGTTATATTGGCTCTTGTCTGCACCACTGGCATCAGCCCATCTAAACTTGGTCCTAAAGATTTTCCTATCTCTAACCATAGGGCTGTTCTTTTTAATATTGCTGTTCCTGAGCCTTTCCGCCACCTCCGTGCCTCTCACTCTTTTACATACAGGAACACAAAGAGCATCACTACAGCTGCCTTATTAGACACGTTACAATCTAACCTTAATACTGAGTCACTAACCTCATCTCAAGACGATTTAGTATTGTTGTACAATACACACTTAGCTGATTGTCTTAATCATCGGTGTTTGGGCGCTGTGTGAGATGGCTGCCTCTCCAGTAGCTCTGTAGTTTTTAGCTCTTTAAACCTCTTTTTTTTTTTTCCACCTTTTTTTACTTATTTACTCCCCTTATGAAGACATAGTGTGTTTAACTATATAACATGGATATATTTAACTCTAACATGCAACCAGGAGCCAGTTTTTTCACTTATTTGAGAGAGGAGCTGCTGGCCCTGAAAACAATGGGACGAGCCGGGATACGACACCCCATCCCGGCCGAGCTGAGGAGGAAACCCAGGGGCTGCAAAGCCGGAGCTAAGCTAAAGGCTAGGCTAGTGGACAACCGGCAGCGCTACAAACCATCCATTTCCTCTGTTATCATGGGGAATGTGAACTCGCTGCCGAATAAAGTTGATGAGCTTTCTGCTCTGAACAACCAGTGGCTTTACTGGGAGAGCAGCTTATTTATCTTTACGGAGACATGGCTAACACACCTTGTACCGGATGCTAACGTGGACCTGTGGGGATTCACTGCTGTGAGAGCTGACAGAGACACTAACACACGTGGGAAAAGCAAAGGTGGGGGACTCATCATTTATGTTAACAATCGCTGGTGTAACCCGGGACATATCTCTGTAAAGACAGTTTTATGTTGCCCGGACTTGGAGCTGCTAGCCGTTAGCCTGCAGCCATATTATCTGCTGAGGGAGTTCAGTCACGTGATCACCATCTGTGTTTACATCCCTCCGAAGGCAGATGCAACCGCTGCATGTGAGAGGATTCACTCTGTCACAGCAAGGCTGCAGACACAGCACCCTGAGGCATTTATCATCATTTCTGGGGACTTTAATCATGCTACTTTGGACTCTACTTTGGCTGCTTTTTACCAGGCTGTGGATTGTCCAACAAGGAACAACAGGACAATTGACTTGCTGTATGCTAATGTGAGGGATGCATACAGAGTCATGCCCCTCCCCCCACTAGGGAAGTCTGACCACAACCTGGTTCTTCTACAGCCGAAGTACACCCCCCCTGGTTCAAAGGCAGCCTGCAACAACTAGCTCCATCAGGAGGTGGTCCCCTGAAATGGAAGATGCCCTCAGGGACTGTTATGACATCACGGACTGGGATGTGCTGCTTAGCCCACACTGTGAGGATATAGAGGGGCTGACACACTGTGACGGATTACCTCAACTTCTGTGCAGACGTGGTCTCCCCCGCTAAGACTGTATGGTGTTACCCTAATAACAAGCCATGGATAACACAGGAAGTCAAAGCTGTCCTCAACAGGAAAAAGACTGCCTTCAGGAGCAGGGATAGGGAGGCAATGAAAGCAGCACAGCAGGAGGTGAAACGCTGCATGAGGGAAGCTAAGGACAGCTACAGGAAAAAGGTGGAGCAGAAGCTGAAGGAGAACAGCATGAGGGAGGTCTGGGAAGGTGTGAAAACCATCACAGGCCACAATACAAAGACCAGAGTCATTGAGGGGACAGTGGAGAGGGCGAACGAGTTGAATGACTTCTTCAATCGGTTCAACCAGCTCCTGTCCCCCCCCACCCTCTCCCTCACTGCAGCCATCTCTCCTTCTTCCCTCAACACACCTCCCCCCAGCAGCCCCCTCCTCCCCCACCTCAACACAGACTCCTCTATGCATTACTGCAGACCAGGTCAGAGGTCAACTGAGGAAGCTTCACCCCAGGAAAGCAGCAGGCCCGGACAAGGTGTGTCCACGACTACTGAAGACCTGCGCTGCTGAACTGGGTGAACCACTCCAACGCATCTTCAACCTCAGCCTGCAGCTGGGGAGAGTGCCAACCCTCTGGAAGACATCATGTATCGTTCCAATTCCCAAAAAGAATCAGCCCAGCGAGCTGAATGACTTCCGACTGGTGGCACTCACTTCACATCTGATGAAGATGTTGGAGCGGCTCTTCCTCAGCCTCCTCAGACCCCAGGTACAACATGCCCAGGACTGTCTGCAGTTTGCGTACCGGGTAGGTGTTGGTGTGGAAGACGCCATCCTCTACCTGCTACACTGAGCCCACTCGCATCTGGATAAGGGAAATGGCACAGTGAGGATCCTCTTCTTGGACTTCTCGAGTGCCTTCAACACCATCTAGCCCCTACTGCTTCAGGACAAACTGAACAGGATGTGAGTGGACCCCTGCCTGGTCACCTGGATCTCCAGCTACCTTACTGACAGGCCGCAGTACGTCAGGCTGAAGGACATCACGTCTGGCACTGTAATTAGCATCACCAGAGCACCCCAGGGCACGGTGCTGGCCCCTCTTCTCTTCACCCTGTACACCGTGGACTTCTGCTACAACTTGGAGCTGTGTCACATTCAGAAGTTTGCCGATGACACAGCCATCATTGGGTGTATCAGTGACGACAGAGAGGAGGAGTATAGGAGCCTGAGGAGGGACTTTGCTGTGTGGTGCAACAGGAACCATCTGCAGCTCAACACCTCGAAGACCAAGGAGCTGGTCATTGACTTTGGGAGGTCCAGACCAAGGTCACGACCAGTTCTGATCAAGGGAGTCGAGGTGGAGGCTGTGGATTCCTACAAGTACCTCGGGCTGTGGCTGGACAGCAAGCTGGACTGGACTTGCAACACCAATCACTTATACAGGAAGGGACAGAGCAGGCTATACTTCCTTAGGAGGCTGCGGTCCTTTAACATCTGCAGGAAACTCCTGTGGATGTTCTATCAGTCTGTGGTCACCAGTGTCCTGTTTTACACCATGGTGTGCTGGGGGGGCAGCACATCCAAGAAGGACACATCCAGGCTGAACAAACTGATCAGGCGGGCTGGCTCTGTGGTCGGCATGAAGCTGGACACTCTGGTGATGGTGGCAGAGAAGAGGTCTGTGGGCAAACTATTGAACATCATGGACGATGCCAGTCACCCTCTGCACACCGTCATCAGCAACCAGAGGAGCCTGTTCAGTGACAGAATGCTCCTTCCCAAGTACAGAACGAACAGACTTAATAACTCCTTTGTCCCTCACGCCATCAGACTGTACAACTCCTCTCTGGGGGGGGAGGAGGGGTAACAGGAGGACAGAGGATGGGAAGGAGCAGTAGCCTAGCCTAACAATAAGCAATACCGGACAATGTGCAATATAATGTGCAATATCTTTCCTGCTCCCCCCCCCCCCCCCCCACACACACACACACACACACACACTTACCCTAATTCCACTTTTTCCCCCTTCCCCATATCTTATTCTTTTATACTTGTATATGTAAATACTTAATTTATTTTAATTTATCTAGAAGTTCTCTCCATTTCTTTTCTCTGTTTATCTGTAATGATGCTGCTGGAATCTTAAATTCCCTGAGGGAACCCTCCCAAAGGGATCAGTAAAGTTTTATCTAATCTAATCTTTCCCCTCTGAAGACATGTACCGTCTCCTTCTCTCACTCTGCCCCATGGTTCTCACCTGAGCTTCGTCAAATGAAGGCTACTGACCATCAACTGGAGCGACTTAGCCAGAAGACTGGCCTAGCAGTCCATGCCTTGGCATATAATGACCATGTTTTAGCTTACAAAAAGTCTCTAAATGAAGCTAAGTACTACACCACCATTATCGCCAAAGGACAAAGCAACCCCAAAGTCCTTTTCTCCAGAGGCTACCCCAACCTGCCAAACCTTTCCCACTGACCCCTTCAACTGATGTCTGCTGTGAGTTTCTTGAACTTTTCCATAACAAAATTAGTACTATTTACAGTCAGCACCAGTCTACCCCCACCACAATTAATGATGTTCCATCTCCCCTCACAGCTCCTGCTGGATCCCTCTCTGCCTTTTCCCCAGTCAGTGAATACATTGTCCATGACCTTATTACAAAGGCTAGGCCTACCACTTGCCTTCTTGATCCTATGCCCACCCCACTGGTCAAGACCTGCCTGCCACTTCTCTGCCCCCTGTTGGTCCAAATAATACATTTGTCTTTCCTCACTGGCATTGTTTCTTTCTCAAAAAAGCAGCCATCACTCCTGTTTTACAAAAACCTGGAGCAGCTATTGATGACTTTAAAAACTAATCAACCCATTTCCAATCTCCCTTTCATTGGCTACAGTTCACTCAAGAAGTTTTGCAATCAGCTCCAAGGGCATTTAACCCATCACAACCTATGGGAAGAGTTTCAGTCTGGGTTTCCCCTCCCTCTTTACTTCTGAGAGAGACAGCCTCTCTGGGATGCTTTTTTTTAATACTCAATCATGTTACTGACCTGTTGTCAATTAACCAAATTAGGGTTGTTGTTTTTTAAGCACATTACAACTTTTTCAGTCTTTTGTTGCCCCCATCCCAACTTTCCTGAAATATGTTGCTGGCATCAAATTCAAAATGAGCATATATTTTTCAAAAATCAATAAAATTTCTCAGTTTCAACATTTGATATGTTGTCTTTGTAATATTTTCAATGAAATATAGGTATGGCAGTGGGGGTGTAGTCAAGCGTCGGCTTGTGAATGGAGAGCGGTGCCAGGAAAGGTGTGTCAAAGTTAGTACACCTGTTGATTAATGTGGTGTGTGTATGTGTGTGTTGCAGTGTCAACAGAGGATAGAAAAGGATGTAGAGAGTAAAAAAAGGGGATCTCTCCTGACCAGTGCACGTGTGTGTGTGGAAGAGAAAGCGAATGAATGAACGAACGAACGAACGAACAAGAGTAGTAAGCTGAAAAGCAAGCATGATATTACAAAAAATAAAGTCTCTGTTGACATCAGTCCCTGCCTGCTGCACTTCAGTATTCCACCCACATCAGGAACATACTACAGTGGTGCCAAAAGCCGGGATACTGAAGGGAAATCACCCCGTGGAGTTCTCCCTGCTTAAAGACTTAATCCATGCCCTCACTGCCACCCAACAGAACCAGCACCAAGTGCTGATTGCCCTCCAGAAGGAGCAAGAACAATGGTTTGAAGCCTTGCTGCTGGCCCAGCAGGAAAATCGCCAGGCATTCCAGCACCTGCTCGCATCAGCGGGGTCCTCGACCACCACCGCAGTGGAGCCATCCCATGTCACGCTAATGAAGATGGGGCTGCACAACGATCCAGAGGCGTTCACTGCACTCTTTGAGCAAGCGGCTGAAGCATGGGGGTGGCTGACTGAGCAACGCACGGCCCGTCTATTACTGTTGCTGGCAGGCAAGGCACAGCTTGCTGTGCAACAGCTCCCCGCCGACAGCCAGCTGGTCTACGACGACTTGAAGCAAGCCATCCTGCAATGTGTCGGCCACTCCCCAGAACACCACCAGCAGCGCTTCCATATGGTGACACTGGAGGAAGTTGGCCGGCCGTTTGCGTTCGGCCAACAGCTCCGGGACGCCTGCTAGCAGTGGCTGAGGGCAGATGACCATGATGCCATGGGGATCATTGACATGATGACACTGGAATGGTTCATCGCATGCCTTACGGAAGGAACAGCGGAGTGGGTGCCACCGCCCGGCATCGCTAGATCAAGCCATCAAGTTGGCAGAGGACCATTTGCCAGCAGTTCAGGCAGCAGGCAGTCATACCACCTCTTTTTCTCTCTCTCCTTCTCCTTCCTCCTGTCTCACCTCTTCCTGTCCCGTTCCTCCACCACAGAGACAGGGGCTAGCCCCCCCAGCTGGTTTGCTGCATCTGTGGTGTCCCCCTCCCATCTTAGACTTCTATGTCTGTCTTCTCCCCTCCAGGTGAGTGACTCCCATATAGGTGGTGCAAAGGTGAAGCCTGGGCTGGTGTGCTGGCTCTGCAGGGACCCCGGGCATCTCCAGGGCCAGTGCTCTACCTTGGAGGTGGGAGCTGTGGTCCGGATCCCTGACGTGCCAGAGATCGCCCTCGATTGAGCTGGAGCATATCGTATACCGGCGAGTATTCAAGGGGATATGTACTACACGTTAGTGGATTCCGGCTGTAATCAGGCCTCAATCCACCAAAGCCTGGTGCAAGATGAGGCATTAGGGAGAGCACAAGTGGTGAAGGTTGTGTGTGTGTGCACGGAGATGTTCATGAATATCTGCTAGTGTCCGTCCACATCCTATTTCGGGGTAAAAGCATAGTGTAAAGGCGGCGGTTAACCCACATCTTACCCACCCACTGATTGGCCAGGGTTTAGAGGCTTA
Source organism: Neoarius graeffei (assembly GCF_027579695.1). Taxonomy (NCBI): domain Eukaryota; kingdom Metazoa; phylum Chordata; class Actinopteri; order Siluriformes; family Ariidae; genus Neoarius; species Neoarius graeffei. The sequence continues at coordinate 56,882,090 of NC_083590.1, forward strand.
ATGGAGCACACAGTAATGGGTGGGTCCTGCAGTAATACATCACGGGGGATTCCAGTGTGGCATTGACTGGGGAAGCTGTTTCTGAGCCATCTATGTCAGCACCACATCAGGGCGATACGAGGAGTGGGGAGTAGCCCACCTCTCCTTCCTCTCTCGGGGATTCCCTCGTGGATTTCCCATTAGAACAGATGCGAGACGAGACATTGTGTCATGCGTTGGACCAAGCGAGAGTAATCACAGCATGGCATGATCTCATCGGGCCATTAGATCGGTCAGCACAGGGATGTCACTTTATTTTAGTCCTGGTGGACTATGCAATGCAATATCCAGAAGCGGTGCCGCTCCATAATATTTCAGCACACAGTATTGCAGAGGTACTCTTCCGTGTTATCTCCCAAGTCGGGTTTCCCAAAGAAATCCTGACTGACCAAGGCACTACATTTATGTCACGCACACTTCGCGAACTGTATGAGTTATTGGAAATTAAATCCATCCACATCAGCGTCTATCACCCACAAACAGATGGCTTGGTAGAACAGTTCAATCAAACACTCAAATTTAATTCCAAAGTTTGTAAGTGAAGATGCACATAATTGGGATAAATGGCTTGAGCCCCTGTTATTCATAGTACGAGAGGTCCTGCAAGCCTCCATGGGATTTTCCCCATTTGAATTGTTATATGGGCATAAGCCTCACGGTATTTTGGACATGCTATGGGAAAACTGGGAGGCGGGACCTTCAACTAGTAAAAACAAAATTCGGTATGTTCTTGACCTGCACGCAAAGCTCCACATCCTCACGCACTTAACCCAGGAGAATTCTGGTCTGCTGCAGGCCAGATGGTTCCCCAGCCTGAGTTGGGCGGTGGTGGTATGTGGCAGCGGAAGCATGGCCAAGCATCGGTTTCTGAATGGAGGGCGGGGCCAGGGAAGGTGAGTGCCAAAGTCAGTACACCTGTTGTCGATTAATGTGGTGTGTGTCTTGTAGTGACAATGGAGTACAGAAAAGGAGGGAGAGAGCAAAGAAAGGGGATCTCTCCTGACCAGAGCGTGTGTATGTATTTCTGTTTTACAGTGTCCCAACTTTTTTGGAATTGGGGCTGTAGTGTTTTATGACTTTGACTGTTTGTTTGGGGTCGTTGTCATGCTGCAGAATGAATTTAGGACCAGTCAATAGATGCCCTGACTATAGTCCATGAAGGATAAGAATCTGTTTGTATTTCTCAGCATTCCCATCAATTCTGAGCAAATCCCCAACTCCATTTGCAGCTATGTCGCCCCAAACCTGCAAGGAATCTCCACCATGTTTTACTGTTGCCTGCAGAAACTCATCATTTTACTCCCTCTTCACAGTGGTTTCTGTTTCAGTTAATAATTGTGGTTAAGCAAACATATGTTGCTAATGATTGCCACCAGTTTTATTTAGTGGTTTGGTATAGTTGTTTCATCATGTATTGGAGTATATGCCTACAAAAAAAAAAGGTCTGGAGGGTCTGGAAGGTTGTGTGTTAATTTGCCTCATTCTTTCTTAATTTAGTGTTCGTGGCCATTTCATCATTTCCTTAAGAAATGTTCTTTTCAAAAGCTGAAATACAATATATGTTTTTGATACACTAATGGAGAAGACAGAAAATTATTTTAAGATAAATGTTTTGTGAAAAATCTTACATTATCTAAGATTTTTGCACAGTACTGTCTATGAGAACAGGTACAAAAAATAAATAGGCAAACAAAGAAATTAATGCACGTGAATAGAAGAAATTTCACTTTGAGCAAAGTAAGCATCTGTATGGATTGTTTTAAATTAATTTCGTATACAAATTCTAAAACATTTTCTGGTGTTACCTTTTCAAAAAAAAAAAAAAGACTCTCACCTAAAACCCTTATGGAGTAATAACTTTGTCTGGTGACGTTAAAAGCAGAATAGTTCAATAAAATGTGCTTTAGAGTCAGAGGAGAGCTACATGACTGACATGATGGTGCCTCTTCACTTGTTAATAAAAACACGTTCGTCTTTAGTGACCTATGCAACATCTTGTGTCCACAGTCTGATCCCAGTGAATTTTAAAGTAAGGAGTCAGTCTTCTGAGAATAACAGGATTTATTAATGCATTTTCATTGTTTTCCAGGGCTAAAAGCCAAAGCATGGGCCTTTACAGGAAAGACAGTACTTTGTCCTGGAATTGAGATGCTATGGTGCTATTGTCCAAATACTAGTCAAGTCAGTTTATCTGTGTAGTGCTTCTAACAATAGACATCATCACAAAGCAGTTTTACAGAAAAATAAAGATTTTAAACACATGAATTAATACATTTATCCCTAATAGATTTATCTCTTATGAACAAGCCTGAGGTGAAGATGGTGAGGAAAAACTCCCTCAGACGACATGAGGAAGAAACCTCGAGAGGAACCAGACTTTAAAGGGAACCCATCCTCATCTGGGTGATAACAGATAGTATGATTATAAATAATTCACTTCTATAACTGTGTCCTGTGTTTGACTTGTGGTAGCCACAGCAGACCACATTCCTCAAGTGCCAGGACCTCTTTCTCTAAATCATGAGTCGCAATTCACAGCAAACAGATTTCCCCATTTGTTGCATATGACAATCAGCAAGGGTGTGCTAGGGACCTATTCTAATCCAGGTTCCAATGAGGGCTATAATATACGTGAAAGACACAGGGTTGGACAGGAACAAGTAATCCCTGAAACATGGGAGAGACTTTCAGACTTCTGTAGTATCAATGGCCTAACAACCAGAGACCATGGTCAATTTTGGTACAGGGGCCTTGCTTCCTGTGGTTGTCTTTGTGCTAGTATTTGGCCTACACTTTTTTTTTTTTGTCTGGACTATGATTATGATTTGTTGGGAACTTGGTCTGAAGATTATCTGAGCCAAACGTGGTGAGGATTGGACATTGGACAAAAATTGGAGGCTGTAAAATCTTTTCAAGAAATTCCAAATGCTGCATAAAATACAAAAGTGCTTATGCATTTTTCAGATCAACTGACATTAGAAGCTTCCAAAAAATCTGACCAAAATTCAGGGGATGCAACCTTGTGGAATGCTGATATTCAGTATGAGGGTAGAAGAGGTGCAGTTGTCAAACCTAAGGACCTAATTTCCCTGTGATTACAGTGTTTGCCAAAGCTGAAATATGCTGCTGTCAACAGAGGATGCCAACCCCAGAGCACTCTGCCCTAACTCCCATGGATAACACCAACTCCAACATGAGGGTGCTATCCATTAATTCAGTTCAGATTTTAACACCTTCAAACCATCCAAGCTGATCACCAGACCTTGATATCAGCACCTCTGTCTGTAATTGGACCATAGACTTTCTTACTAACAGAATCCAGTCATTAGGTTTGATCTCCTCTACCCTCATACTGAACACCAACAATCCACAGGGTTGTGTGCCCTGAATTATGATTTTTGGTCTGATTTCTTGGAAGATTTTAATGTCGTTTGATCTAAAAAGAAAAATAATAAAACATGGTCACCTTTGTATTTTATGCACCATTCGAAAAAACATTTACAGCGGTGCTTGAAAGTTTGTGAACCCTTTAGAATTTTCTGTATTTCTGCATAAATGACCTAAAACATCAGATTTTCACACACAAGTCCTAAAAGTAGATAAAGAGAACCCAGTTAAACAAATGAGACAAAAATATTATACTTGGTCATTTATTTATTGAGGAAAATAATCCAATATTACATATCTGTGAGTGGCAAAAGTATGTGAACCTTTGCTTTCAGTATCTGGTGTGACCCCCTTGTGCAGCAATAACTGCAACTAAACGTTTGCGGTAACTGTTGATCAGTCCTGCACACCGGCTTGGAGGAATTTTAGCCCGTTCCTCCGTACAGAACAGCTTCAACTCTGGGATGTTGGTGGGTTTCCTCACATGAACTGCTCGCTTCAGGTCCTTCCACAACATTTCCATTGGATTAAGGTCAGGACTTTGACTTGACCATTCCAAAACATTAACTTTATTCTTCTTTAACCATTCTTTGGTAGAACGACTTGTGTGCTTAGGGTCGTTGTCTTGCTGCATGACCCACCTTCCCTTGAGATTCAGTTCATGGACAGATGTCCTGACAGTTTCCTTTAGAATTCACTGGTATAATTCAGAATTCATTGTTCCATCAATGATGGCAAGCCGTCCTGGCCCAGATACAGCAAAACAGGCCCAAACCATGATACTACCACCACCATGTTTCACAGATGGGATAAGGTTCTTATGCTGGAATGCAGTGTTTTCCTTTCTCCAAACATAACGCTTCTCATTTAAACCAAAAAGTTCTATTTTGGTCTCATCCGTCCACAAAACATTTTTCCAATAGCCTTCTGGCTTGTCCACGTGATCTTTAGCAAACTGCAGATGAGCAGCAATGTTCTTTTTGGAGAGCAGTGGCTTTCTCCTTGCAACCCTGCCATGCACACCATTGTTGTTCAGTGTTCTCCTGATGGTGGACTCATGAACATTAACATTAGCCAATGTGAGAGAGGCCTTCAGTTGCTTAGAAGTTACCCTGGGGTCCTTTGTGACCTCGCCGACTATTACACACCTTGCTCTTGGAGTGATCTTTGTTGGTCGACCACTCCTGGGGAGGGTAACAATGGTCCTGAATTTCCTCCATTTGTACACAATCTGACTGTGGATTGGTGGAGTCCAAACTCTTTAGAGATGGTTTTGTAACCTTTTCCAGCCTGATGAGCATCAACAACAATTTTTCTGAGGTCCTCAGAAATCTCCTTTGTTCGTGCCATGATACACTTCCACAAACATGTGTTGTGAAGATCAGACTTTGATAGATCCCTGTTCTTTAAATAAAACAGGGTGCCCACTCACACCTGATTGTCATCCCATTGATTGAAAACACGTGACTCTAATTTCACCTTCAAATTTACTGCTAATCCTAGAGGTTCACATACTTTTGCCACTCACAGATATGTAATATTGGATCATTTTCCTCAATAAATAAATGACCAAGTATAATATTTTTGTCTCATTTGTTTAACTGGGTTCTCTTTATCTACTTTTAGGACTTGTGTGAAAATCTGATGTTTTAGGTCATATTTATGCAGAAATCTAGAAAATTCTAAAGGGTTCACAAACTTTCAAGCACCACTCTACCTTTTTTTTTTTTTACACAGCCTCCAATTTTTGTCCAATCCTTGCCACAATTGGCTCGGATCATAATCTTCAGACCAAGAAAAGAAAGAAAGAAAAAGCACAACTTTATTCATCACACACTTGTGAAATTCCTCTCTGCATTTAACCCATCTGAAGCAGTGAACACACACGTGAGCAAATGAGCGCACACACACACACACACACCAAGAGCAGTGGGCAGCCATGCTAACAGCGCCCGGGGAGCAGTTGTGAGTTGGGGGCCTCGCTCAAGGGCACCCATATTAACCTCTCCACATGTCTTTGGACATTAAAAGCTCCACAAAGAAAGAAATAATGTCTTAAATGAATTTTGTGCATGGTCATGCTGGAAAACACTAGAATATAAAACAGACAAAGAATGAAATAATGTCTTAAATGAATTTTGTGCATGGTCATGCTGGAAAACACTAGAATATAAAACAGACAAAGAATGAAATAATGAGAACAATGACAGAGTTCCAGGTGACACCCAGTGCTTCCACAGATGGACAACCATTTGCTCACACACACACACACCCCTCCCTCTAAACTCCTAATTCCTCAAATCTCATCATCTGATCAGAGCGCTACTATCCTCCCCTTCTGAGTGACCAGCAACCCAGCCCCCTTCCATCTATAGTCCAAACATCTAGCCTCGTGTAATTATTCTTATATAACCTCAGCGAGCAGCGTCTTAGGTTCAAACTCATCCCTTTAACAATTTTCCACACACTTTATAGACTGTTCAGGTGGGAATATTGGGTTAACCAGTACACTTTGTAGTAGGTGGTTTTAACACAAACTCTGACGCAATATCAAGTGTTTACTGTGTTTCCGAAAACGACATGTCTGTGTTACACTGAATATCCAAAACACCATTCCCTTGTCCCATCATAGAACATTTTTGCACTACAGCCTTGACGTCAACACAGCTCTTAGCAGGGTTGCTCTACAAAGCTGTGCTATAAGAGGATATGAACCGTTCTCCTTAATCCATCTCTCTCTATCACACTAGAGCCAGCAATCAGTCTGAGCAAGACGTTAATCCCACCATGGAAAAAACACTGGAAAACAAAATTCTAAATACCCTTTCTAGGTCATGTTAATATACCGTTTCAAAAAATATCCAGTAGCATGGACAAGGTGCACACTCAATCGAACGCTCAACTGCACATTCATTCACATACAGGGGCAATTTAGAGTAGCTAATCCACCTACTGCTATGCTTTTGGGATGAAATCCAATAATCACATTTACAAATCGTCCACTTTTGACTGATCACGTCTTCTTTTTTCCCCTTCTCCTCTCATACTCCTTCCTTTTCCTCATCTACTTTAGAGCAGGTGTTACGCACCAATTTTCTCCACTCAGTCCTGATGGCAGCCTTTCTTTTCCATTCATTGACGACACCTCCACATTTAAGGGCATTTTTACAAGTGTCCTTGTATCGTAGTTTTGGCCTTCCAATTTTACAGGTACCTTTTATTAGCTCACCATAGAAAAGAGCTTTTGTAGGCCTGTTGTTATCCATTCTCGTTACATGTCCAAGCCAACAAAGGCGACCGACAACCAGCAGGAGTTTGATATTTTACTCCAGCTCTTGTTAGGACTTCTTCATTACTAACAAAATGATCCCGCTTGATCTTCAAGATAATCCTCAACTACCGTTGTTGCACTTTTCTTAATTTACGAACTTGATGTTGATAGAGAGTCCATGTTTCACTACCATACATAAGAAGCGGCATGAGGCACTGGTTATAAACTTTAATTTTTGTTGATGATGTCAGATCATGCGAGTCAAAGACACGCTGCCGCAATCTCCCGAAAGCACAAGAATATCGCCTGTATGCGAGTTGTTACTTCCTCTTTCATTCCGCAGTCGTTGGTGACATAGCTACCGAGATACCTGAAACGATTTACATTAGAAAGTTTAATACCGTCTATGTAGAAATCAGTATCAGGTCTGATACACACAATCTCTGTTTTGGTGGTATTGATTCACAGTCCCATCTTTTTCGCAGATTTGTTATAAGCTGTAAGCAGTATCTGAAGTCCAGTTGGTGTATCACTGAAGATGGCTATATCATCTGCATATTGAGCTTCTCTTATATATTCCGTCAGAACCTTGGTCTTGCGCTTGAGTTATTATTACTACTACTACTAATAATAATAATAATAATAAGCACTAAATATTGTGTCCGATTCATTTTTTCGGCTTACAGCTATACCTCTGTATGCCTCCATTAATACAGTGCCATTTCTTTTATCGTTATTGAATGATTGGTTCCTCTCAACATTTCTTCCACACATCGTCTCAGGGTGTTTTCTCCTCACCACTCTTTCCTCTGGCTTGCTTACTGGGGTAAAGTCATGCATTTAAAATTTATATATTTCAGTAAACCTGCTTTGTGATGATGTCCATTATTAAGAGCACCATCCATCCATCCATCCATCCATCCTTTATACAGATTTTCCGTTAGGGCTGCAGGGGGAACTGGAGGCAAAGACCCCAGCCCACCGTCCCCTTTTAGTTATGCTGTCATAGTTAGTTGCCGGAGTCCCTGCTTGTACTCAGTGCAATATGTATACTGTTCCTACTTATTCAGGTGACAGTGGGCATACCTAACAACATGTTTTTGTTTTTTTTTTCCTCTCCCCCCAAATCTGTCCCTCTGAGTTACATGTTGGTCCTGGGATTGAGATGCTGAACCTCTTCTGCTCCTCGGACCTGCCTGATCCATCCTGGTGCCCTGTGTCTGGTCGGAGTCTCATCGCATCGCTCCTGTGGAGGACGGCCCCATGAGGACAGTTGAAAGTCACACTTGGAGGACGCTCTGGACTCTTACAGTAATGCTTTTATGGCTGAGGACTACAGCTGACTTGCTAACTTTAGGACTGCAGTTGTCATGAACAGTTTTGCACTCGAGTTTCCATCAATGAAGAGTTTATAACATCAACGAAACTGACTTCATGTTAAAACTGTTAATGTTATAGTCATGCTGTCTGTTGTTGCCCAAATGAGGATGGGTTCCCTTTTGAGTCTGGTTCCTCTCGAGGTTTCTTCCTCATGTCGTCTGAGGGAGTTTTTCCTTGCCACCGTCGCCACAGGCTTGCTCATTGGGGATAGATTAGGGATAAAATTAGCTCATGTTTTAAGTCGTTCAAATTCTGTAAAGCTGCTTTGGGACAATGTCTATTGTTAAAAGCGCTGTACAAATAAACTGGACTTGACTGTGAGGTTCGAACCCAGAACCATCTTGCTATAACTGAAGGATTATACAAATAAAGTATGTGCGTACTCTCTCTTACACACACATACATATATATACACACACACATAGATAGAGCCTGTCACTGGTTTGCTGATAGTTCAGTCCCCTCTATCCCAGTTGCCCCAGTACTCTGCCCCAGCTGCATCATCCTCCGCCCTGTCTGAACAGCAGTGTTCCTGCAGCAGTCACAGCTGGAAATAGTGTACAAACTCCTCCACAGCACACCGTCAGCGCTTCATTAGAACCGGAAGAACCCTATAAAGAACCCTGTAAAGAACCCTATAAAGAACCCTATAAAGAACTCTATAAACAGCCTGAACAACTGAGGGGTTTGAGTAAATGTTACCATGGTAACGGTCTGTGTTTCCTTCCCGTCAGTGAAATGAGTCGCGCGCTGGTTGAAGCTGCCTGACTCACCCGGCTCCGGGAAACAGCCTGCGGCTCTCTGCGCCTGCGCACACCTGGGAAACAGCCTGCGGCTCTCTGCGCCTGCGCACACCTGGGAAACAGCCTGCGGCTCTCTGCGCCTGCGCACACCTGGGAAACAGCCTGCGGCTCTCTGCGCCTGCGCACACCTGGGAAACAGCCTGCGGCTCTCTGCGCCTGCGCACACCTGCTGTTTTGGAGAGACGGAGCGGCGCAGTGCGCATGCGCACTGGTTTCCGTTGGTCCTGGTGACGCTTCTGAACAGATGTGCAGAACGGAAACGCCGCTGGAGTCGAGAAACGGTCGCGTTAATAAAATACTCCAAAGCACACAATGAAGCCATTTTTACTCATTAATCTCTGCCATTCCATAAGCCGTCACAAGTTTCACATAATAATAATAATCATAATAATCATAATAATCCTCAGGTGTCCAGTTAACTCAGGCCCCCTGGTTCCCGTTACTGCGCATGTCCGGAACCATGATGTCGCCTGCTGATGCTGCACTGGATTCAAGTCTCTTGTACTCACAGTCTGTCAACATTTAGTTCCTCCTCCAAACCCAGATCGGGGGAGAAGGATAACAATCACCAGCTGCTCCTCTGTCCAAGCAGAGACAGGGTCAGAACAAATCAAATCAAGTCAAGTTTATTTGTATAGCGCTTTTAACAATAAACATTGTCGCAAAGCAGCTTTACAGAATTTGAACGACTTAAAACATGAGCTAATTTTATCCCTAATCTATCCCCAATGAGCAAGCCTGTGGCGACGGTGGCAAGGAAAAACTCCCTCAGACGACATGAGGAAGAAACCTCGAGAGGAACCAGACTCAAAAGGGAACCCATCCTCATTTGGGCAACAACAGACAGCCTGACTATAATATTAACAGTTTTAACAGGTAAAACCCTCAACTGTCCTCATGGGGCCGTCCTTCACAGGAGCGGTGCGATAAAACTCCGACCAGACACAGGGCACCAGGATGGATCAAGCAGGTCCGAGGGGCAGAAGAGGCCAGCATCTCAATCCCAGGATCAACATGTAACTCAGAGGGACAGATTTTTTTTTTTTTTTTGGGGGGGGAGAAAGAAAACACAGGTTGTTAGGTATGCCCTAAAAATGACAAGTATTAAATCTGTGTGGTAGGCTCGCAGAGACGAGAGTCTTTACATCAGGCATAACACACAACAATGGCATGTTAATATGGTAAAATACATCATGACCTGCTCTGGCTGGATGCTTGATTGGGTGATGGGAGCACACTCCTCAGCAATGATGAGATGCAGATGGGACCCTTAGGGCTGGCCAAGACAATTCAGTTACATTTCACCGGGTCTGGGACATGCGACAGAACAGCATCAGATATTTTGATTGATCAGCTAAAGAAAGGATGGCAGATGGTTAGAGAAGTGGCTTTGAGACCAAAAGGTTGCCTGTTCAATTCCCTGGACCAGCAGGAGCAAGGGACCTAACCCCAAAATACTCCCCAGGCTGCTGTGGGTATGCTCTACATCACTCTGGATAAGAGTGTCTGCTAAATGCTAGTAATGTAATGGAGCTCACAGAGATCTTCCCTGTGGGTCCACCTAGCTGAAAGTTCACCAGCAAGTACTTGTGCACACCCCATTTGTGCTGACTGACTCATTACCACAGAATCAAATAAATATGACATGAATATTGTAAAATACAACTCTTATCATCAAACAAAAAATAGAATCTGAACAATAAAACCATTTTGAAATACAACCCCGATTCCAAAAAAGTTGGGACAAAGTACAAATTGTAAATAAAAACGGAATGCAATAATTTACAAATCTCAAAAACTGATATTGTATTCACAATAGAACATAGACAACATATCAAATGTCGAAAGTGAGACATTTTGAAATTTCATGCCAAATATTGGCTCATTTGAAATTTCATGACGGCAACACATCTCAAAAAAGTTGGGACAGGGGCAATAAGAGGCTGGAAAAGTTAAAGGTACAAAAAAGGAACAGCTGGAGGACCAAATTGCAACTCATTAGGTCAATTGGCAATAGGTCATTAACATGACTGGGTATAAAAAGAGCATCTTGGAGTGGCAGCGGCTCTCAGAAGTAAAGATGGGAAGAGGATCACCAATCCCCCTAATTCTGCGCCGACAAATAGTGGAGCAATATCAGAAAGGAGTTCAACAGTTAAGGAGTCCTCCCACTGTTAAAGGGTGGTGACCCTACTAATTTGGACAATTATCGTCCTATTTCCAGTCTATCCGTCATGGCTAAATTATTTGAATCACTTATAAATGAACAAATAAAACATTTCTTAGCTGATCACAGTGTTTTAAGCCCCATGCAGTCTGGTTTTAGACAAGGGCATAGTACTATTATTGCCGTAACGTCAGTCACGAATGATATTATTACTGCTTTAGACAACAAAAAATCGTGTGCTGCTTTATTCATCGATTTGTCTAAAGCGTTTGATACGGTTTGTCGTGATCTTCTTTTGAACAGATTGAAAAGTATAGGTTTCAGCTCTTCTGTTATTAAGTGGTTCTCTAACTATTTGAGTGGTAGAACTCAGTGTATAACTGTTGATAACTGCACCTCATCCTCTTTAGAGGTAAAAATGGGTGTGCCCCAAGGATCAATTCTAGGCCCCATTTTGTTTTCTATCTATATAAATAACTTGGGTGCGGGACTAAGTCCCACAAAAGTACATCTTTATGCAGATGACACAATATTATACACTTTTGCTTCATCAGTGCAGGAGGCTGTGAACTACTTACAGTCTGCTTTTAACAAGGTACAAAATTCCCTTGTAGGACTTAAGTTGGTGCTAAATGCTAAAAAAACTAAATTTATGGTCTTCACACGTTCACACACACTTTGTAATGACACTATTTGTACTACGAATGGAACAGAAAAAGTATCCTCCTATAAATACCTAGGAATATGGTTGGATGATAAACTGTTGTTTAGTACGCATATTGAGTGTCTCTTAAAAAAACTCAGACCCAAATTAGGATTTTATTTTAGACAAAGAAAGTGTTTTCCATACAAAGCAAGAAGGTTGGTAGAGAGCACCGTCTTATCAGTATTAGACTATGGTGATATGATTTATATGCATTCCTCACAATTGCTATTGAAAAAATTGGATGTTTTATATCATTCTGCCTTGCGTTTTATCACAGGAGCAGCAAATAGGACTCAACACTGCTTGCTATATGAAATGGTTCAATGGTCCTCTCTCTCTCTCTCAGGAGAAAGTTTCACTTGTTGATTTTTACTGTGAAAGCATTAATGGGTAAATTACCACAGTACATCTCAAATCTGCTTTCTTATCACACTAGTATTTATAGTACAAGGTCTACAAATAAGATACTATTAATCACACCCTCAATAAGGACTGAATTGGGTAAGGCCTCTTTTTCCTACTATGCACCATACGTTTGGAACGAACTTCAGAACACACTACACCTAGAGACACTTCCTTCTGTTAATACTTTTAAAAATCTTTTAAAATCAGCTCTTACGGAGCAGTGCCATTGCTTTTAAATATGGTGCCCATGTGTCTACATTTTTTTAATCCTTTTATTGTTGTTTAGTTTGTGTTTTATCTTAGAATTTATGTGACTCTTGTCTTCTGCAGTCTCGTCTTTAGTGTCCTTGGCTGTACTGTCAATTGTTTTTGTTATGTTTATGAGATTTGTCTTGTTTTGTGTTCCTTTGACTTGGTGTATTTAGTGTATGTTACATGTTTAGTTACAGCACATATTCCACTGTTTTGTGTGCTTTGTAGTCTGATTTAGTCTTTAGTGTTTTGGTAGTGTTGTCCTCTGTCTTTTGTGTTTTTAACTTTTAACTTGCTGCCACTTGGCCAGGACTCCCTGGAAGAAGAGTCACTGTGACTCAACGGGACCTTTCCTGGTTAAACAAGGGTTAAATAAAATAAAAAATAAAATAAACAGTGTAAAATTGCAAAGAGTTTGAACATATCATCATCTACAGTGCATAATATCATCAAAAGATTCAGAGAATCTGGAAGAATCTCTGTGCGTAAGGGTCAAGGCCGGAAAACCATACTGGGTGCCCGTGATCTTCGGGCCCTTAGACGGCACTGCATCACATACAGGCATGCTTCTGTATTGGAAATCACAAAATGGGCTCAGGAATATTTCCAGAGAACATTATCTGTGAACACAATTCACCGTGCCATCCGCCGTTGCCAGCTAAAACTCTATAGTTCAAAGAAGAAGCCGTATCTAAACATGATCCAGAAGCGCAGACGTCTTCTCTGGGCCAAGGCTCATTTAAAATGGACTGTGGCAAAGTGGAAAACTGTTCTGTGGTCAGACGAATCAAAATTTGAAGTTCTTTATGGAAATCAGGGACGCCGTGTCATTCGGACTAAAGAGGAGAAGGACGACCCGAGTTGTTATCAGCGCTCAGTTCAGAAGCCTGCATCTCTGATGGTATGGGGTTGCATTAGTGCGTGTGGCATGGGCAGCTTACACATCTGGAAAGACACCATCAATGCTGAAAGGTATATCCAGGTTCTAGAGCAACATATGAGCCATTCCACCAAATCGGTGCCATTTCTGTCCCTAAAAAATTATATGTATAAATGCACATTAAAATGTACTTTAAAATACATTTCCTTATTACGCAGAATGTCCTGCACATTGATCTGATTTCAAATTTAAGATATATAATTGTAAGGATTAATAAAAACTACCTAAAACACTGAAAAATAGCATGTGTTACCTGTCCCCGCACTCTGACTTTATACTTAACTATGAAATATTATGATTAAAATCCTTCAGAAACAGTATTTCTTTTGCACTGTTGTGAGATTCCATATCCTATCCATGGTTTAAATATATTTTTTTCATAAGAAATCCACAATATCTTAGTTAAAATACACATTTTAGTCGTGTCCCTGGGTTTTCACTCAGTCCTGTTACCCAAACAGGGTATTACCCCATCTGACAAATTTGGAACATTCCATAAATCACATGCTCAACAGGAAGTTACATCAGTTGTGTCTTCTGAAGGCCATGGGAAGACCAAAAGTTAGTTCTCTCATTTACTTTTCTGTATCTGATGATTTTTTAACTTTGATAAGGTCAATGTCAACATACTGTCGTGTTACTTAAATTATTTCTTAGATGACATTTGTTTATTTTAAAAATACAGATTTTTGGTAAATCACTAGAATGTGCCAAGTGTGGTCATGCTATTAGTGATGACGCCATGTGGCTTAATTCCATGTATTAGCTAATCCTAGGCTAAAAACTCAGTCCTGTTACTCATATAAAGAGTATGCAGCCATCTTTGACTTCCAAACCTTGTAAAAAAAATAAATAAATAACATAGCCCGAGGTTGACCAATACACATTTTGAATAGTTAAATGTGTATTATAATCAGTGTTGAAAAGATATAACAAATTAAGTTTAATTTGGGAGTGGTACAACAAGCAAATGGCACCCATTCAGTGGAATGTCCCATATGCTCCCATCCAGACGACGTCTCTTTCAGGGAAGACCTTGCATTTTCCAACATGACAATGCCAAACCACATACTGCATCAATTACAGCATCATGGCTGCGTAGAAGAAGGGTCCGGGTACTGAACTGGCCAGCCTGCAGTCCAGATCTTTCACCCATAGAAAACATTTGGCGCATCATAAAACGGAAGATACGACAAAAAAGACCTAAGACAGTTGAGCAACTAGAATCCTACATTAGACAAGAATGGGTTAACATTCCTATCCCTAAACTTGAGCAACTTGTCTCCTCAGTCCCCAGACGTTTACAGACTGTTGTAAAGAGAAAAGGGGATGTCTCACAGTGGGAAACATGGCCTTGTCCCAACTTTTTTGAGATGTGTTGTTGTCATGAAATTTAAAATCACCTAATTTTTCTCTTTAAATGATACATTTTCTCAGTTTAAACATTTGATATGTCATCTATGTTCTATTCTGAATAAAATATGGAATTTTGAAACTTCCATATCATTGCGTTCCGTTTTTATTCACAATTTGTACTTTGTCCCAACTTTTTTGGAATCGGGGTTGTAAAACCTGCCGTTATAAAATACAGTCTGCATTAAAAATAACCTCAAAGAAGATTAATCTGAGATGCATTCGCATTTGACTTTAGGATACTATGGAGGGAATTTTTAAAGTCATTCTGGATTATGGAATCGAGAGTCGATAACACACGGTCATCCTGTCCAAGCATGGGGCAAGTAAAATCCTGCCCCTCTGGGTTCTTTTCGCACCTGTTACAGTTCCTATGTTTGGCCACTAGGGGGATGCGTGTGCTGCCCCATGATGTCACATCATCAAGAAATGAGCAAATCAGTGGAACATCAACCTCTATCGGTCAAATATTTAAAATGTTAAATAAAATTGTCAATCAAAAAGATAATTCATATTTTAACAGACTTTAAAATGTATGAAGTTGTGAATGTGGACATCCTGAAGGTGAATATTTGTTGAATGACTGATCTAAATGTTGGGGGTCCGGCCCATCTGCCCCATTCTTCGTGTGCAACCACATGACAAAAACAGTGTGATGTGTGCACTCGCTGCCATGTTGGATGATATACAAATCCAGAATGCAAGGACATGTACACAAGTAGTATAATTTAACATTTTGCTGTTCTAATTCTTATATTATTAACCCAACAAACCTTTATGTTTCAATCAATAAAGATCTTTGACAAAGATTACAAACATTCTAAAAGCACACAATAAAAACATCATAAAACGAGTAGTACTATTTTATGCCCAATCTATTTTCTTTTCATAGACAACGTAAAATCACTCTAATCAAAAGGAACAATTGATGGAGATAAATTACACAAGGCACAGCATACTTTGGCAATCTTAGCAAGTTAAATCAGCTTCCAATATTTTTTCTTAAGTTCCACCAATTCACAAGTCATATCTCTATTGCACTGCTCCATCTGAGATATTTGTAATCCACAGAGTTCAATTTAAGTTTATTTGTATAGCACTTTTAACAATAGACATTGTCACAAAGCAGCTTTACAGAAAATTCAAGACTTTAATCATTAGCTAATTTTATCCCTAATTGATCCCCAATGGGGGCGGCACGGTGGTGTAGTGGTTAACGCTGTCGCCTCACAGCAAGAAGGTCCTGGGTTCGAGCCCCGTGGCCGGCGAGGGCCTTTCTGTGTGGAGTTTGCATGTTCTCCCCGTGTCCGCGTGGGTTTCCTCCGGGTGCTCCGGTTTCCCCCACAGTCCAAAGACATGCAGGTTAGGTTAACTGGTGACTCTAAATTGAGCGTAGGTGTGAATGTGAGTGTGAATGGTTGTCTGTGTCTATGTGTCAGCCCTGTGATGACCTGGCGACTTGTCCAGGGTGAACCCCGCCTTTCACCCGTAGTCAGCTGGGATAGGATCCAGCTTGCCTGCGACCCTGTAGAACAGGATAAAGCAGCTAGAGATGAGATGAGATTTATCCCCAATGATCAAGCCTGAGGTAACGGTGGTGAGGAAAAACTCCCTCAGATGACAAGGAAGAAACCCTGAGAGGAACCAGACTCTAAAGGGAACCCATCCTCATCTGGGTGATAACTGATAACATGATTATAAATAACACTTCTATAACTGTGCCCTCTAGAGTCACAAAGTATAACTGTGAAACCAGGAAACTTATTATAGTTTAACATGAAGTCAGTTTGGTTGATGTTATAAACTCTTCATTGATGGAAACTTGAGTGCAAAACTGTTCATGACAACTGCAGTCCTAAAGTTAGCAAGTCAACTGTAGTCCTCAGCCATAAAAGCATTACTGTAAGAGTCCAGAGCGTCTTCCAGGTGTGACTTTCAACTGTCCATATGGGGCCGTCCTCCACAGGAGCGATGCGATGAGACTCCAGCCAAACGTAGGGCATCAGGATGGATCAGGCAGGTCCGAGGAGCAGAAGAGGTCAGCATCTTACAGGGGAGGGGAGAGAACACAGGTTGTTAGGTATGCCCAATGTCACCTGATGAGTAAGAATAGTATACGTTTTGTGCTGGATGCAAGCTGGGACTCTGGAAAGACTAACTATGACAGCATAATTACCGGTAAAAGGGGAGAGCCAGAAGGTAACACAGGCATGAGGGAGCCCCGGGACATAAAGCAGCAGCCACTACACCAACAACAAACCCGAGTGAGAGTGGGAGGGTGACAGCATCCATACATCCCAGTTTACCAAAACACTGCCTGAGGACCCTAAAGATCTGCACCTTTACCTCATAAACACCATTAACAAAAGGCTGGACTAAACAGATATGTTTTCAGCCGAGACTGTGTCTGATTCCCGAACATTACTTGGAAGGCTGTTCCATAACTGTGGGGCTTTGTAAGAAAAGGCTCCGCCCCCTGATGTAGCCTTCACTATACGAGGTACCAGCAGATAGCCTGCACCTTTTGATCTAAGTAGGCGTGGCGGGTCATAGAGGAGCAGAAGTTCACTCAGGTACTGTGGTGCGAGACCATTTAGTGCTTTAAAGGTCAATAGTAGTATTTTATAATCAATACGAAATGTGATTGGGAGCCAATGCAGTGTGGATAAGACAGGGGTGATGTGGTCATATTTTCTAGTTCTAGTAAGGACTCTTGCTGCTGCATTTTGAACTAACTGGAGCTTGTTTATGCACTTATTGGAACATCCAGACAGTAAGGCATTACAATAATCCAACCTGGAGGGAACGAAAGCATGAACTAGTTTTTCTGCAACATGTAGTGACATTAAATTTCTTATCTTAGCAATATTTCTGAGATGAAAGAAAGCTATCCGGGTGATGTTATCGATATGTGACCCCTCACCGAATCCAGGGACACATGTCGGCCGAAACGAATCCGAGATAATCGCAAAAGAAGCATTTTTTTTTCGAAATTTGTGATTTTTGTTTTTTTCCATCATGTGCAAGTTGAGATCTTGAAGAATGCAATCAGTATTTCAGATAATAGGTTGTTTTGTTGGAAAAGCATACACTTTTTGTTGCAAATTGTCTCGTTTTTGTCAGGACTGTAGCCTGCTGGGGGTGTGGGTAAATTACCATATGGGCCATTCACATGATGATTTAAGTCATTTGTTTTTTTTTCCCGCGAATCAGCTGTATGATCCGAGCTGAGCGCATGGCTACTTAACTGCATACAGGCGTGTGATTTCACTATGGAATGAGTTACTAAACAGAGCGCAGAGGAGCTGAAACACCGCGAAGCAAACAGACACACGGTATTTACATCGGAGATCACCATTTCTAGCAAAAAAATCCGCAACCTCGTTTTCCAGATTGAATGGAATACTTGAATGATCGGATGATACACGGACCGTTCTAGGATTACATTCCATCGGAGGCATTGGTGTGTGCAAGGCGCCGTTTCTCTTTCTGATGGGGTGAGTTTATTAATCTAAGGCTGTGTGGTTATTTTTGCATGTAACGGAGAGTGTTGTGGTTTGGTTAAGCCTAGGTCACAACCGGACGTACGATTTTTTGGCCGTGTGATTTCTGGCGTTTCCCAAATCGTTGCTTTTTTTTTTTGTTCACGGAGAAAGACGCGCGTTGGCCGCAAGTTTGTCTTGCAACCTGAAAAAAACGTAAGCGCCCGTAGAGTTTGTTTGACATGACAAAGAACCTCGGCGGCCGGTCTGCGGCTCGAAAATCAGCACATCACACGCGCGCTCTCGTGCTTTTCACATGCGCGCTCTCCGTGTGTTTCACGCGCGCTCTCCGTGCGTTTCACGCGCGCTCTCCATGCGTTTCACGCGCGCTCTCCGTGCGTTTCACGCGCGCTCTCCGTGCGTTTCTTGCGTTTTTTGCGTGTAGACCGGCTGTAGGAGCGCGTACTGTACGGCCGGTTGTAACCGAGGCTTTACATGAAACTAGCGTTGTGTTAGTTGTGTCATCATCGTGCTATCTTTCTTTCTTACGGTGTGAGTAATTTTTCAACCACAAAACGTTAAAGTATACTTTAGGACTTATTTTTGTACTTCATAATTGTTTTGGGCATACTTTGCATGGAAGGAAAATTGACGTGGTGATCTTTGTTTACATGAAAGTAGCATCGTGCTAGCTCGTAGGGGGTAGGGCTTTCCTTAATGTCCTTAATGCGATTTTCTCCCTTTTCTGTTTTAAGAAGTATACACTTTCAAAAGGCCACACATTCTTCAAATATTGTCAGATCTCCACATGGAAGGCATCATTGGAAAGCTTAGAAACTGGACTTTCTGAATCTGTCAATAACTCAAAATGCCCCCGGGCCGACATGTGTCCCTGGATTCTGTGATCTGCCACATATGAGTTTCAAACAAAAGACTGGAGTCAATAATCACTCCGAGGTCTTTTACTGCTGCACGTGAAGAAACAGAAAGGCCATCCAGAGTCACTGCGGAATCAGAAAACTTACTTCTAGCTGCATGTGGTCCGAGTACAAGTACTTCAGTCTTGTCAGAGTTAAGCAGAAGGAAGTTAATAAGCATCCAGTGTCTAATGTCCTTCACACATTCCTCAATTCTATTAAGCTGGTGTCTCTCATCAGGTTTTGCAGAAACAGACAACTGTGTCTCATCAGCATAACAGTGGAAACTAATACAATGCTTATGAATAATATCACCCAGAGGGAACATACATGGAGAAAAAAGCAGTGGACCCAAGACAGAATCTTGTGGAACACCAAACTTTACCTCAGTACATCTAGAAATATCACCATTTACATCAACATACTGATAACGATCAGTTAAATAAGAGCTGAGCCAGGAGAGGGCCGTTCCCTTAACTCCCACAACATTTTCTAGTCTATCCAGAAGAATGGAATGATCAATGGTATCAAATGCTGCACTAAGGTCAAGCAACACAAGCAGCGAGACACAGCCCTGATCAGACGCCAACAGTAGGTCATTTACTACTTTAACCAGTGCTGTCTCTGTGCTATGATGAGGTCTAAATCCTGACTGATACATTTCATGGATGTTATTCCTGTGTAAATATGAGCATAACTGCTGTGCCACAGCTTTTTCAAGGATCTTGGAGATAAAGGGGAGGTTTGATATCGGCTGATAATTGGACAGCTGACAGGGCTCAAGGTCAGGTTTTTTAATCAGGGGTTTGATAACTGCTAGTTTAAAGGATTTGGGTACATAGCCAATCATAAGAGAAGAATTTATTATTTTTAGAAGCGGTTCAATTACTCCAGGCATTATCTGTTTGAATAGACGTGTAGGTAAGGGATCTAGTACGCAAGTTGAGGCTTTTGATGCCGAGATTAATGAAAGTAATTCAGTTTCTTTTATGGGAGTAAAACATTCTAATTGCTGATCTGATACAGTTATATTGTTAACTACAGGGTCACTTTCATTGTCTAACCTTAAATTAGTAGTTTGAATTTTTTGTCGGATATTCTCAATTTTGTCATTAAAAAAATTCATGAAGTCGTTGCTACTCCATACTGCAGGTGTGCATGTGTCTATAGTGGACTTATTCCTGGTTAATTTTGCTACAGTATTAAATAGGAATCTAGGATTATTTTTGTTATCTTCTATTAGGGAGGAGAGATGTGTTGATCTTGCAACACTAAGAGCTTTTCTATACTTCAGGAAGCTCTCCTTCCACGCTAATTTGAACGCTAACAATTTTGTTTGACGCCATTTATGTTCTAATTTTTGAGTGGTCTGTTTTAATGTGCGAATGTAATCGTTGTACCAGGGTGCTAATTTTTTTTTCTCTAATCATTTTCCTTTTAAGAGGAGCTACATTATCTAAAGTATGGCGGAATGTTGACTCTAAGCATTCAGTTGCCTGATCAAGTTCTGCAGGGGCTGACAGTGACCCAATCAAAGTTGATAACTCTGGGAGATCATTTATAAAGCTCTGTGCAGTAGTTGACGTGAATGTACGTTTAATACAGTAGTGTGGTGAGGTGCATATATTATTACTCAGACATATTTTGAACGAGATGAGATAATGATCTGAGAACTTCAGACTGTGGAAGTGTGACTATATTTTCTACGTTTAATCTGAATGTTAGTATTAGATCGAGGGTGTGACCACCATTATGGGTCGGTCCTATGACATTCTGCTTAATCCTGACTGAATCTGGACACAAACACTGTTTTTAAAGGGTCTTCTGGGTTATCGAAGTGAATATTAAAATCTCCGACAACTAAAGCTTTGTCTAAGGAAATAACCAGATCTGAGATAAAATCTGCAAATTCAGAAAGAAACTCAGAATATGGCCCCGGGGGCCTGTAAATAATAAATAATGGAATTAACTGGGTAGACTTATTTTTTGTGTCTACTTTACTTGAGTATTATTTTTTTTGGAAACTTCTGACTTTTTCACTACATTTGAAAGGCAAATATCGTACTTTTCACTCCACTACATTTCTATCAAGGTCCTCGTTACTATGAAACAGCTTTGAAAGTGGATGTTTTTTCTTTTCTTAAACATGATTTTTTTTTTTCTCAGGTGACACTGAGAGCCAATCAGTAATCACTAGGGTCACATCACATCCACAGACTGGATAAAATCAAGTTCAATGACTTCTCAGCAGCGTTATTGAACATGATCAGTTGATGGCAGAATGGAAGGAGGCGGTTGCCATAGTCTAGTCCACGGCTAACGTTAACACATAGCTAGTTAACGTGGACACTTCGTTAGCATGTAAAAACAGACATGCCAACATGAATAACGTTAACTTATCTGAAGTCCTTTCAGAAATGTTTTAGCATAATCGTGCCAAATAAACAATGTAGAAATCTTTCTTTTCTAGTAGCGTTAGATACCCAATATGATTTCGAGTCTGAAAAGCGTTTGCTAGCGTCAGGTGGCGTTTCACTGACTAGCTAGCTTAACGTTAAACCGCCATGATGCACAGCATGCGTTCATTTTGTAAATCCAGTCGGTTGTTTCAGAGGCGTTTGGTTTTGTAAGCGCTGTGGCAATAATACAACAGTGCGTTGACAGAAAATGTGCTTTTAATACTTAAGTATTTTTAAAAGCAAGTACTTCAGTACTTTAACTTAAGTAAAAATTTGACTGGAGAACTTTCACTTGTATCGGAGTAACATTTGACCAGCGGGATCTGTACTTTGACTTAAGTAATGAAGTTGGGTTCTTTGTCCACCTTTGTATATGAGTATGAAGAACTTCAAATGTATTAAATTTATAACCAGGTTTGTGTGTTACACCTAGATAATCGTTATAAATAACCGCGACGCCTCCTCCTCTGCCAGTTAGACGAGGCTGGTGTATATAACTGTATCCAGGAGGACTCGCTTCATTTAATGCTATATATTCATTTGGCTTAATCCATGTTTCAGTTAAACACAGTACATTAAACTCCTGATCAGTAATGAGTTCATTAACCATTAGCGCTTTAGATGTAAGAGATCTAATATTTAACAGCCCCACCTTTAGATCAAAAGTGCTGGCAGCAGCTGTACAGTCAGTATGATCTAATTTTATATTAATTGGGTTACCCAAACAAACACTGAATATTTCTACCTTTTTGTTGAGCTCGGGGAACAGACACAGTCGCGATGTAGTGGGCCCTGAGTGACGACTCTGTGCAGCTAGCAGACGGTCGGTTTAGCCTGTTTGTCTGCTCCCTGGCCTTGGCTCTGGATTGTTAGAAGTTAACTAGGCCTGTTCTGAGTTCCATCTGGCAACCACTTTCAATATGCATCTCTGCTGGGCGGGTTTCAGGCCCAATTTCATTCGACTCTGGTACGTCTGTAAAACAAAACGTGTATAAGTAAAAAAGTTATTGGGTTACTGAAACAGCATTGCTAATACCTCACCTGGCAAAGTTGACCCACATTGTTCTCCTTGTGTATCCAGACATGAAGGTTTGCGCTGCCTCTAATCTGGCTTTCTTGGCAGAGCTTTCATTTATCCTGTTGCTTCTTGAGACTGAGAGATGAGTTTTCAGCTTGATCTTATCGTGTCCTAATTTGAGTGTTGGTTCCCAATCTGGATTTGTTTTATCATGTAGGTTTGCTGGTGCTCCTGCAAGGTGAGAAGCAGTGTTCGCACTAAAGCTCAAGAGTTCAGTTTAATCAGTAGAAAACAGGGCAATGAACTTTTACCAGATATAAAGTGGTCACCACACACACGGGTGTAATTAGCTTTTTACAATGCATGGTTTTGAACCACAGCGCATAGAGCTCTCTGGCCTGTTCATGTTTTGTCGCAGTTTTTAATTATTTTATATCTTTTTTTCAAAGGCAATGAAATCAAAAGAAAATCACGAAGCATTGCAGCAGCTCACACGTGAAGCGCTGGTTCTTGGTTGTTATTACCATCCAACATGGCGGACTTCCGGTTTGGAAAATAAGTGTGATGTCGCGTGCACAGGAAGAATATGGACAAGTTGCTCCTGACAAAATAAAAACAAACTGAAATGTGACCCTTTTGGGGGGAAAATAAGTGTGATGAAATAATATTTTATGAGTTATTTATTGAATTATTTCACAATTACATTACAGGCATTTAGCAGACGCTCTTATCCAGAGTGATGTACAACATACCCAGAGCAACCTGGGGAGCAGTTGGAGGTTAGTTACCTTGTTCAAAGGTACTTCAGCCATTCCTGCTTAATGGCAGCAACCTTTTGGTCCCAAAGCTGATTCTCGAACCATTAGGCCATGGCTTCCCCATGATTGACATACACACGTGAAGTGAATAATTCTCTCATTACAGTGGCACCTGTCGAGGGGTGGGATATATTAGGCAGCAAGAGAACAGTCAGTTCTTGAAGTTGATGTGTTGGAAGCAGGAAAAATGAGTGAGTGTAAGGATCTGAGTGACTTTGACAAGGGCCAGATTGTGATGGCTGGATGACTGGGTCTGAGCATCTCCAAAATGGCCCATCTTGTGGGGTGTTCCCGGTATACAGTGGTTAGTGCCGAACAAAAGTGGTCCAAGGAAGGACAACTGGTGAACCAGTGACAAGGTCAGGGTGTAGAAGGCTCACTGATTTGCATGGAGCATGAGGGCTAGCCCATATGGTCCAATCCCATAGAAGAGTTACTGTAGCACAAACTGCTGAAAAAGTTAATGCTGGCTAAAAGAAAAAAAAAGCTGTCAAGCATTCACCTTTTCAGCAGTTATAAAGATAATCGGGTTAGAAAGTGGAGAACGTGGGGCGTCGTGGCTCGGGTGGATGGGGTGCCGTGCCATGGATCCGGGGACCCGGGTTCGGTTCCGGCCCGGGGTCGTTTCCCGGTCCCTCCCCGTCTCTCTCTCCCGCTCGTTTCCTGTCTCTGCATTGTCCTATCCAGTGAAGGTGGAAAGGGGCCCAGAAAAAAATCTTTAATAAAAGAAAGTGGAGAACGTGAGACAATACATTAATAGGTACAGCCAGACTCAGTGGGGAAGCATAACTGGAAATTTTTATAAATGTATGAAAAGAATATTCCTCTTTATGTATCTAAAAGGTAAATTACATATGTTTGAACAAACTGGAGCAGTTTATTCAGACATTTTTTAGTCTGCAAGTGTCAAGACACCTGGCACTTGTTTATATCAATCTTTCGTCTTTGCGGTGCTGAACAGGTCTGACCTTCAGAAAGTGTTTACATTTATTTTTGCTCATTGCAGAGAAAGTTTAACAAAAAATGTGCACAGGTATAAATGTACCAAAAAGAATATATCTGTCCCTCAAAAAGAAAGTGCTAAGACTACTTATTGTATAGGAAAGTCCATAATATCCCAGTAAATTAAACTTGATTCATATTTTAAAATAATTTAAATTACATTAAAATGACAGCATTAATTAAAATTAAGTCGGCATGCTATGACATTTAACATATGCTTTTAGGCATTAGCCTAACAGCTTTAATTCAAAACCCCTGACTTCTAAATGATCCAAACCCCCAAATAAATACAACCCCAATTCCAAAAAAGTCAGGACACTGTGTAAACTGTAAATAAAAACAGAATGTGATCATTTGCAAATCATGGAAACCCTACATTTCATTGAAAATAGTACAAAGACAACATATCAAATGTTGAAACTGAGAAATGTTATTGTTTTTTGAAAAATATATGCTCATTTTGAATTTGATGTCAGCAACATGTTTCAAAAAAGTTGGGACAGGGGCGTGTTTACCACTGTTTTACATCACCTCTATTTTTAACAACATTCTAAACGTTTGGGAACTGAGGAGACCAATTGCTGTAGTTTTGGAAGAGAAATGTTGCCCCATTCTTGCCTGATATACAATTTCAGCTGCTCAACAGTTCGGGGTCTCCTTTGTCATATTCTGCGCTTCATAATGCGCCAAATGTTTTAACTGGGAGACAGGTCTGGACTGCAGCAAGCCAGTTTAGCACCTGGACTCTTTTACTACAGAGCCATGCAGTTTTAATATGTGCAGAAAGCAGTGTGGCGTCGTCTTGCTGAAAGAAGGCCTTCCCTGAAAAAGATTTTGTCTGGATGGCAGCATGTTGCTCTGAAACATGTTTATATCATTCAGCATTAATGATGCCTTCCCAGATGCACAAGCTACCCATGTCATGTGCACTAATGCCCCCTCATACCATCACAGATGCTGAATGCTTTTGAACTGTGCACTGATAACAAGCCGGATGGTCCCTCTCCTTTTTAGCCTGGAGGACGTGATGTCCATGAGTTCTAAAAAGAATTTCTACTTTTGATTCGTCAGACCTCGGGACAGTTTTCCACTTCACCTCAGTCCATCGTAAAAGAGCTCGGGCCCAAAGAAGGGGGCGGGGTTTCTGGATATTGTTTATATCTGGTTTTAACTTGCATTTGTGGATGCAGTAATGAAGTGTTCTCACAGACGATGGTTTTCTGAAGTGTTCCTGAGCCCATACAGTGATTTCCACTACAGACACGTGTCTGCTTTTAATCAGTAATGCCAGCAGCGTTTGCTGTGCAGGAAGTGCCTATCCGTTTACACAGTAAATTGCAAATTTTCGATCGTCGTGTACCAGCATAAAAAAATACGTTCTGTTTCACAAGAGTTGGGTATTTTATAGAAAAATACCTGAATTTTCAGAATATGCACTCAGGTTTCCACGATACTGATTACTTTTCACATGGTGATCTTTTTTCTGAATGTTGACAGTGAAACCGCTGGGCGTGGCCCACTTTCTACTGGTTGACACTGGCCAAAATTGATACCAGAGGTCGGGAACAATCATGACCCCTGGTGGGCCTTTTCACGGTAATTTTGGTCAAGCTGGGAGCCGTCCAGAGACCGTGGAGGTTCCAGTTAGTGTCAATAGATGCGTATCCTTCTGTGGAAAA
Organism: Neoarius graeffei; assembly: GCF_027579695.1. Lineage (NCBI taxonomy): Eukaryota > Metazoa > Chordata > Actinopteri > Siluriformes > Ariidae > Neoarius > Neoarius graeffei. The sequence continues at coordinate 56,908,228 of NC_083590.1, forward strand.
CAAAAATATTGCATTCTGGAGGATAGAGGGAAAAAAAAAGAGAAGGTTCAGGGATGTTAATAATATTGTTTTGAAGAAGTCACATTTGATTAGAAACTTGTAATACATAGCACTTTTGAACACCACCCTCTGAAAAGTAACGTGTGTGGAACTGTGCTGCCACCTTTTGCCTTGTTGTGCCATCACATGCAATAAGGGGCGTTCGTCTGCCAGTTAGGCGAGTTGGAGAGAAGAGAATATGGTCAGAGCACAGATTTAATACTCGCAGTGAATATTGTGTGTGTATATAAGCAAGTGTACTTCAAAGATGTTGAGAATTTTTTTTCAGTGTTATCAAATTTCTAGGCATTTCTTACAAAAAAAAAAAGAGACATTGAGTAGAATGTCATTTTCTTTTGGAAGAAATGCCTATAAATTTGAAGAAATTTGATAAAATAACACTGGAAAAAAGGTCAACACCTTTGAGGTACACTAGCTTTGAATAAATTGATGTACTAAGCCAAAAGGAAAAGGATATATACACGTGGATTTTCATTACATCCTTCCTGACATTTATTATGCTGCCTCAAAGCATAGCTCATCAAAGCCTACAGATCTTTTAACTTTTAACATATAGCCACCTGCATCTACTGAACTTGGCCTACATCCACTCCACCAATCATCCATGAGATTTGTCAGTTATTCATGTGGTCGTTGGGCATTTAAATCACATCATGGACTAGAAATGCACACAAACAAACAAACAAACAAACCAAAATCTACTACTAATATTGCTATATTATTTCCATAGAACCTGACTAGATTGAGTTTATTTGATTAGAATATGGTATTGACTTGAGATTTGTTTGACTGGGAATCTATGTAGATTGTTGTTCTCCTTAACGATCTTTAGTTATGTTTGAACGATTTGGTACACTGGCCAGCAGAGTACCTACAAATGGAGAGGTGCACACAAAGTTGAGAGGTGTTGGGCTTGCTGATACCACTTCATGGCTGATGGAATTGTGGAGTGAAGAGTGCGCCAAGAAAAGCCCAGTCAGTCTTGCTAGTGCCATCAAAGGAGTGAAGGCTGAGTTTTCTCACCTGCGCAAAAACATCAGGAAGCCAGAAGATGCCGCCATCCAAGAGTACAGCATGAAGCCATTTAGATTTCCAGTCCCTCTGAGGTCTCCCCGACATTCCACAGCTCCAAGTGAAGGCCTAGATGCCGCAGTCCTCATGGAGGCCTGTGAAGAGCTGCAACAAAAAACTGATAGCTTGAATGAAAAATGCAACACACTGACTGAAGAGAAAACAGGACTGAGAAGGAAGCTTGAGAACCTGCAGATGAAACTGAAAGAGAAGTCAAAGGCCCTTTGGAATGTGACCGACAGAGAGAGGTATCGTGTCTGTAAGGTGAGATGTCTGGAAGCTGCTTTGGAGGACAAGGAGTCTGAGGATGAAGACTTCCTGATTGATGAAGAATCTGCTTTGGCCAGTGACATTGACAACCTGATCCAGGAGTTTGACAGCTACAAAGGCCTACATGAAGTTAATGTTCAACTGAGAGAAGTAGTGAAAGATCTGAAGGAGTCCATAGCTGCATACTTTTGACACCGAGAGTGCAACCTTCACTCCAGAGTGTAGGGAGCTTGTCTACAAGCTTCTCAGCCTTCATGTGTCATCTACCCATATGTCATCCACCATCAGCGCTGTTCTTGAGTTTGCTGGCCTGACATGCAATAGGTTACCAGTGAGGGCAACTGTCAGCAACTGGAATGTGGAATGCCTGGCACTATCCCAGATGCAGCTAGCTGAAGAACTGCCTGACTAAGCCAACACCACCCTGTATAGTGACGAGACCTCCAAATTTGGGCAGAGATACATGGGCTACCATCTGTCTGGTTCTGATGGCCGGTTTTGGGTTCTGGGGCTGCAGGACATCCCGACCAAGTCAGCAGAAGACAGCTTTACCACCTTTAAAACATCCTGGCAGACTTGGATGACTGTGTATCATCTAGTCAAGCTGGGAAAAAAACAACAACTCATCAATATTTACTGTACCATATCAAAACAGAGCAGTCACAGTGGCCAAATTTGTGGAGCTGCTGGAATCCTATCGAGAAGTCCTTCCCACCATACTTTCTAAATTTGTCGACCTGAACGAAGAGGCCAAAACTGCCACATCCAAGCTACACACCACCTTCTGTGATCTGCACTCCCTAATTCAGTATGCTGAAGTTTTAGCTGCTGCAATTGGGGATTGTGAGAAAGCTGGCAACCTTCCCTCTCCAGTGCAGACTGCATTGTCAAACCAGGGGAGCCTGGCACACTGTCTACTTCACTCAGCAGCAAAGGCCTTTGCTTGGGGAGGGGATGAGCAATCTGGGAAGTATTTTGAATTCAATGACTTATGCCATGACTTTCTCAAGGACAAGAACATCAAGTCTATGCCAATCAAGACCTTCCGGGGCCACAGGTTCAACTCCATCTTCTATGAAGTGGAATACACTTACTTCCTTCATGAGAAGATGGCCGACTTCCTTTAGCACTCTCCAGGAAAGAACAAGTTGCTCCGGGCAGTCCTGGCAGATCTGTTAGTCCCTTCCTTCATTGCCGGACTCAAGGCTCTTGGGTTGTTGAACAAGTTGGTGACAAGTCCTCTCTGGCGTCTTCTGGAAGATCCAAAGGTTCATATCTTGGACATGAACTACCACTATACCCAACTGCACAGCTTCCTGACTGCAGCTCCTGATCGTGTGGGCGACTTTATGACTGGTGACTTCGCTCCCTTCCCTGACCTAGTGAAGGATGACTGTTACCTGAAGATCCTGGTTGAACCTTACCCTGTCTACGATGAGCTTGTTGCCAGCCGACACTGTCATCTTCCCTGCTTTGGCCAAGGTGATAGAGGAGCAGTGTGAGGACCATCTTCCAGGTGGGAAGCATACAGTTGACACTCCAGAAACCAGGAAACAGTTTGCCAGTGTTGCCAAGCACAACAAATTCTTGAAGTGTGTGTTTGCTTACCTGGACAACCTCCTGCAATATAAACCCCACATGGGCACCAAGTCTTATGTATGTCATGCTTGCACTTAAGACAGTAGACTGGTTGGCCTCCAACATTCAAGATGAGAAGACTGCACTAATTCAAGCTGCTATAATAATAATAATAATAATAATAATAATAAGTTCAATTTATAAAACCCAAGGACGCCTTTGTAAAACCCAAGGACGCTTTACAATTATAGACAGGGGGGGGGGGGGGGGGGGGAAAGTCCACCAAATAGGGGTCAGGATGTAATTCCAGTGGTGACAACCATGATGTCAAAATGAGCAACGAGCTAGGGGGCGTCGTGGCTCAGTTGGATAAGGTGCCATACCATAAATCTGGGGACCCGGGTTTGATTCCAACCCGAGGTCATTTCCTGATCCCTCCCCGTCTCTCTCTCCTGCTCATTTCCTGTCTCTACACTGTCCTATCCAACAAAAGTGAAAAAAGCCCAAAAAAAATCTTTAAAAAAAAAGAGCAACGAGCTCACTGCAGTCCATAGCTAGGAGCACAGGCATCACCCATGGCAAACCAAGGCCTGGAGGGAACCAACGCCCAAAACTGGGTCCAGAGCTACACCACCACTGGTGGACAAAAACACTCAAACTACACAAACACACGGAAAAAATAAAAAGTAAAAATATATTGGGAATATTGGGAATCGCAAGACTCCATCGTTTAAAGGTGGAGAAGTTTGACAAGGAAAAGCACTCGAGAAGAATTTGCCGCAAAGCGGTTGTCATCGATAAATGACCTAGGTGAACACTACCGTGCACATGTAAGCCCTCCTACTTATCGCCGATGGTGTTTAGACAGTAAGTGGGAACAAGCTGTGCCCGGGACAAGTTGCGCCCACTGGTGTCAAATTGTTTCAGAACAAATCGTGTTTAGATGGGCAGTTGTGCCAGGGCAACTTGTTCTGGCCCAAGTGCCTGTGTGAAAGCAGCTTAAGTGTCCAATCACCTCATTAGATTTTTTTTTAATCTCCTTATTCAATCCGGGCCTGGTGGAACCATCAAGAAAAATGAAAAGTGGCCCAATGGAAAGCTAAAAGAGAGAGAGAGAAAACCGTCCTCTCTTATCTGTGAAGATACTCAGTCTCCAGGTACATAGTAATCTGTGGTTGGTAGAAGAGAGCAACTGGACTTGCTTGAAGATTCTTGAAGACGTTTCACCTCTCATCCGAAAGACTTCCTCAGTTCTGTCTGACTAATAGTGAGTATCAGGTATTCATCCTCTCATGGATCATCATAGAATCCGAATGCTGATGGCTGCAGTGTAGGTGGCTGATAAAAGATGTCTTAGGTGGTGTTTACATTAGACCGTATCAGCGGATCATCAGATTAACGTTTTTAAAACGATTCGCGTGCACACAGCAACGCCAATACACGGATACGCATGACTAATTAGACGGCACGTCACATGATCCCAGTGCATATCGGGCATGTGCAAGTCACTCACCACTTGCAAGTGGAAGGATGGCAAGCGAACACCTTCTCCAGCAGATAAACACACCTGGCTGTGATGTTCATGTTCTCACTGAGTTTAAGCGCCTGAAGGAGGTAAATAAGTTGGAATGTGTAAATAAACCTCAGTGCGGCTCAGCGCTTCCTCCTGCGCTCCAAATCACTCCGCCCTGAACAGCGAGTGCCCTCTGGAGGGTGCGCACTCCGGCCCTGCGCAGCTCACAGAGCGCGCGAGTGAAGCGCACGAGCAGTGATTCGGGACTGAGCCGCTGTGTGTGTGATCCCAACGCCAGCGAACCAGGAAGGTGGAGGTCACAGTGACGTTGTCCAATGACGACGTCAGCTAGAGCTCAGCACTGCGTTTCCTCGTTCCTCAATGTTTACACAGCACCGGATCAGATACGTAATGGATTGAATACGTGGGCCCTGGCGGATTCAAGTTGTTCCACCTGTGGAGTCGTTTCCCGGCGTTTTAATGTGCACGGACAGTGCACCCGCGACGAAAACGAGACGGATACGGTCTAACGTAAACACCACCTTAGACCCCCACCTCTGTTCAGTGATGGTCATTCCAGGTTGACAAAAATGAACGATCCTCTCTGGCTAAAATGTCTGCCAGTTTTCTGGAAGTCCTCTCATACTCCCGCACCAGTTGAAGGGATCTCATCCCAAAGTGCCTAGAAACATGTCTGAAGATTCTCAGTCTCCAGGTACATAGTAATCTGTGGTTGGTAGAAGAGAGCAACTGGACTTGCTTGAAGATTCTTGAAGACCATCATTGAACAGAATGCAGCCATCAGCATTCTGATTCGGATTCTATGATGATCCATGAGAGGATAAATACTGGATACTCCCTATTAGTCAGACAGAACTGAGGAAGCCTTTCGGATGAGAGGTGAAACGTCTTCAAGAATCTTCAAGCAAGTCCAGTTGCTCTCTTCAACCAACCACAGAAAACCGTCCTTTCAGTGTGGATGTTCACTTAGTATTCTGTCCAAAACAACAATTTCCTTTAGGTCTTTCCTCCATTAATAGCTACAATAAAGAAGCACAGATACACGTACAGTAAAAATTTTATTTAACTTCAACTTTATTTCTTTATAAACAAGACAAGGAACCAAACCTTTTATGTTAAGCTCGTGTACATATGAAACGGAATCGTGACTGGTCAGTGCCATCAATCAGAGCAGAAACTATAGTTCTTAGGAGGCCATGCGAGGGGTCAAAAGGAAATAATCCATCACATGCCAAAGGCTCCATAACAACAACAACAACATAGTGTTCAAAAGCTATGGCTTACCAGCAACTATTCGTGTTGGCATGCAATCTGTTACAACTACAAGTGTAAATCTCACCATTCGAGACAGATCACCCTGTTATTTTTAAATAGAAAACTCTTGTGACGAAAACCACCATTAACAAAGTGAAGGAAGCCTGCAGTACAGTGAACCTTGAAATATTAAATAAAAGTTAAATCACAAATCTCAAACATCAGTTTCAACCAGTGAACATGTGAAGCACTGTTATTCCATTGTTGCTTAGTGAATTAAAAAGTGGCCAAACCTACTGTGATTAAGCCTTTTTTACAGACGCATGTCTAAAGGCTTCTTTTCAGTCAGTTAATACAGCGATTTGTTTTCCTGGCCTCTCTTCACAACTGATCCGAAATTAAGAGTCAAGCCAATATAATCATCTACAATAATAATTATAATAATGTGTTAATCAAATGGGCAAAACCACAAAGCCAAAACACCCCAGAACCCGTTCAGAAATGTTCAAAATAAATTATAAATATATAAAATAAAAGTAAAACCAGGACAGTGTTGAGGTGTGAGAAGTTAATCAATATAGTTTTGCCAGCATGAATGAGATTATGCAACAACCAGAATTATAAAACTTGCTTAAATGAACTTGCTGAACAATTTATCGAAGCCTCAAGAACAGTCTCCTCCTGAGATCAAAAAGCATTTGGAGAGTGACGGCGGTGCAAACATCTAAAACAAGCAACAAAAATCAAAAATACCTCTGTGATTTTAAAAGTGTCTTTTTTTAAAGGTTTGGTAGAGCAAAAGCAGAGAAAGGACAACACAAATAAACTGACAAAAATATGATGTTAAGCGTATTCAGTCTCTCACACAGACCCACACCGACCGACACAGTATGAAGACTTCGCGTAGATGTGGGACTACATGACCACGATTTGGCATCACACCGACACGACACCCGCAGGACCTTCGCTCCGTAAAAACACAGGGTCACGCCACAGGTCGAAAGCTGAACGCGTTTTCACTCAACTAGATGTCATTTCCATGAAGATATCAGCTTCGTTTTCCATGGGTGCTGGTCCTAAAAACACCGGGAGAGATGATGGTCAAAAAGGGGAAGAAGGGGAGGGAAACACACGGTCTGCTGAGCAACTATAGGTTTTCCTTTTTATTTTTTTTTTAAATCGTGTGAAGTCCATGTCAAGTATCAAGCCTCTCAGCTCAAGTCAAAATGTCTTACGTCATGTACTTCAGGTAACAAACTGTTCGATGTAGGCATTTTATTCCATGTAAATAAACGCTGCTATATTATCCGGAGGGAAAGCACTGCACAGGGTGTCCAGGCTACAGCCGTCCCTATGAACCCTCTGGGGTCGAGAGCTCCTCCAGCGAAGCTCGGCAGGTTTAGAATGAGTGGGTCATGTATTTAGATAAATATCTTCACGAGTTTTTAAAATCATACAAGCATGATAAACATATTGACAGAAACTTTATACTTTTCTATATGTCCACTATATGTTTGATATGTTCCTAAGACTGAACAGAATCACCTCAAGTGATCAAAACAGTTTGTCACAATGGGTACGGTCATGGCTTTTCCACACAGTTCTAAACCTGCTTTTTAAATCTTCGTTTATCTGTTATTTTTTAAAAAGTACAATCATGACATACATACAGAGATATTATTGTAGCTGAACTTGTGCTGAATTAAAAAAAAGTCATATGACTTTGAAAATACTGCTTAGATTTGTTGAAATTGACAAAATTGGGGTGGTGGGGTGCGGTGGGGTTTGCCTCAACCCAGTAAGACCGGGGGCCCCCAGAGGCTCTTCAAATTTTTAAATGCTCGGAGATGCATTTTGAGCTACACGGTGGTGTAGTGGTTAGCGCTGTCGCCTCACAGCAAGAAGGTTCTGGGTTCGAGCCCCGTGGCCGGCGAGGGCCTTTCTGTGTGGAGTTTGCATGTTCTCCCCGTGTCTGCGTGGGTTTCCTCCGGGTGCTCCGGTTTCCCCCACAGTCCAAAGACATGCAGGTTAGGTTAACTGGTGACTCTAAATTGAGCGTAGGTGTGAATGTGAGTGTGAATGGTTGTCTGTGTCTATGTGTCAGCCCTGTGATGACCTGGCGACTTGTCCAGGGTGAACCCCGCCTTTCGCCCGTAGTCAGCTGGGATAAGCACTTACGGATAATGGATGGATTTTATTAGTCACTGAAAATATTAGCAGAGTTGCAGGTATATGCGTAGAACATAATTACAACACACTAAAGTGTAGTACACAGACCACAAAACACCTTATAGCAAGAAATTATTACTGTTTTAGCAACTGCAATCTCCGCTCCTGCTCGGGACATTCAATGTACAGATTGTAAGACAGTGAATATACCCAGGAGAACATCAGTGGTCACTTACAGAGATAACCATAAACATCTCCCTCAAAAAATTCACCTTTAAACCTCCTCTTTGCCCCCAGTAACTCACCTTTAACCTCCAATCTATGGACTAGAACTACACCTGATATAGCACAGTATATAGGAACTGTGCTGTACTGAAGAACCAGGAAAACCTATATAACAGGGATTAGTGGGAGCTTTAAGCCCGGTCAGTGCTGCAAGAAATAAGAGATAGGTTCATGAATGAGAATGTCCATAAATATAATGTATGCTTCTGTATCCAAAATTAATATACATTATAAATACAAAAATACTGTCTTTGACAATGTGAGCCAATAGGCCCGAGCATATTTTCTTCAGAGCTGTTGCAGAAATCAACGTCTCTCACGGACCGATCCAACCGCTGTCATAAAGATCAAAGTGAGGCTCCACCCCCACACGTGTCCCACGTACATACACAGGGTATAGTGAGTGGAGGGAGACCCTATAAATGAACCCCAGCAGTAGCTGGACAGCCGACCCATGTGTGTACGCAGTAAGCCTGCTGCAGCATCTTATCATTTTGGTTTGTGAACACGTGTTAACGATACCATAAACATAAAAGGATGGCGCACACCCTTTACATGTAGTCTACAGTGCAGTCTGGGAATACAGGATGTTATTATGTTGATGCACAAAGTTCCCGTTCCCTGTTCAAATCCAACAGGACTCGCCCAGCTCACTTTTCACTGCATTTGTGTCACGGGCAAAAAAACCTAAGCTAGGAACCTAGTATTACATATAAATTAATACCATAAACTCTTCAGCTCAATCTCACATAATAAGGTTTTAAAAAATAAACAAAAAAAATAAATTAAAAACAGCAGCAGGCATATCTCGGTATCTGCAATACGAAGACCTTTTTTTTTTTTTTTTGGACCACAGGGGACACCCCCCTTAAATCCGCGCCAGATACCCTCAGACCCCAGAGGGTTAAACACCGAAAAAGCCACATGCACTATACTTTATGGAGATAAATAACGTTTGCATTGTACTGAAAGCATAAAAACAAATCGCATAATAATTTAATTTGCCTGATATGAAGGAAGACAGCAAGAGAAACAATACTGTGCAAAAGTCTGTATGCTGCAGAAATGCTCTCGAGAAAAATAATAAAATTAAACACACTTACATTGAAAAAAATACTATAAAGAACAGTAATAAAACAGTCAAGATTTTACAATACACTGCATTTTTATAAGGATATTCGCTGTAAAAGTTTCTTCTGGAGACTGTCATTTTTTGTCATGCAAAGCCCAGCAGCCTCATACACACACACAGATATATATATATATATATATATATATATATATATATATATATATATATATATATATATATACACACACACACACACATATATATATATATATATAAAATATATAAAATGTGTGTGTGTGTATATGTATATATTTTTTTATATATAAGGTTACCGGTGTATCATTGTCACTGTCCACCCACTGACTCTAGACATCACCGATGAGGTCATGGGCGGGGGGTATAAAAACCCCACCGGTGCGCTTTAATTAGGTATTACGTTTAGCAGTATCAGCAGTCATTTCGTCCTTTTATGGATCCTTCACTGTTCTCAATAATTGTTAGTGATCAACACCTAAGCAAGACTCGTTAAGCCTTTGTTTTATGGTGTTAACATGCATTGTTAACTTGACTGCGGACTTGATTACTTATTTGTCTCTGGTGGGAAGAGGAGTGCATGGCTCAGTGTGTGCGCGCGCGCAAGCAGGCGAATGACAGATGTAACAGCAGGAAGTGTGTTTATTTACAAACAGGCAGGCAAGCAGTTCAAAAACGTAAGACAAAGGCAGGGATGTGAAATGGGCAACAGACACACGAGGCCCAAACAAAATGGCAGAGGCGAAAGGCAGAGTCCAAATATACAAAAGAAAGGCAATACACAGATACAAGGCTTGGTAATGTGAGACACAAGGTACAGCACATATACTTCAAGTCTGTGTGTTTAGAGTGTCCTTATTAATGTATGCTGTGATTGCGCTCTAATCTGGAACAGGTACATAGTACTGTAATTAGTCCTAATGGCGCTCAAAGTGCACAGTGCGCGTGGATGTGACAGCGATTTTTTATTTTTTTTAAAGACTGACTCTGTTACTAAAGGCAGGGGACGCAAGCATGTTTTGTTATAACGGGGTTGCAGCATATTTTTGGATGTTTCAATGAATACGCTTCGCAAATATCCTTTATTTTGATGCTGCATTTATTATCCAAAACATTTCTGTGGTTTTGTAAATGATTAAACCGTTATTACATCAATAACCACCATTTTCCTAGCATTTAACATCACCATTCAGAACCAAGATTAACCAAGAGCAGGTCTTTATTTACTTGAGACAAACATATGGTATTTACACCAATGTTCTTTGATTAAACAGACCAATTACATACATCAATGGAAGCCCTGGGGTTCCACCCAAACCTGCGCCCAGGACAACTTCCGCAGTGACAGCAGTGTTCAAGTTAACCATTAAAGCAAAACAAACGCAAACAAATAGATAAAATAAATACATTTTGGACATTGATTCCCTTTAAATACCAGTGCATCTCAAACAATTAGAATTTTGTGAAAATTTTAAATTTTTCCATCAGTTATTTAAGAAAGTGAAAATGTAATATATTGTAGACTCATTACAAGTAAACAAATGTTTCAAGCATTTTTCTATTTTAATAATTATGGCCTACAATGCAAAACCCCCCTCAAATTATTAAAATGTTTAATTTCGAGTTTGAGTAAAACAGTATAAATACTGTGTACCACTTGGTCTAGTTCAGTATACGCAACCACAATCATGGGGAAGACTGCTGACTTAACAGTTGTCCAGAAGATGAACATCGACACCCTCCACAAGTCCACAGAAGGTTATTATTGAAAAGGCTGGCTGGAAAATGTGCACAAGCAACAGGAATGAGCACAGCCTTGAGAGGATTGTCAAGAAAAGTCGAGTCAAGAACTTGGGAGAGCTTCACAAGGAGCGGACTGAGGCTGGTGTCAGTGCATCAAGCGCCACCACACACAGACATCTTCAGGAAAAGGGCGACAACTGTTACATTCCTCATATCAAGCCCCTCCTGAGCCAGAGACAGCATCAGAAGCGTCTTACCTGGGCTAAGGAGAGAAAGAACTGGACTGTTGCTCAGTGGTCCAAAGTCCTTTTTTCAGATGAAAGTAAATTTTGCATTTCATTTGGAAATCAAGGTCCTTGAGTCTGGAGGAAGAGTGGAGAGGCACAGAATCCAAGGTATTTGAAGTCCAGTGTGAAATTTCCACAGTCTGCGATGATTTGGGTTGCCAAGTCATCTGCTGGTGTTGGTCCACTGGGTTTTATCAAGTTCAAAGTCAACGCAGCGTCTACCAGGAGATTTTAGAGCACTTCATGCTTCTATCTGCTGACAAGCTTTACGGGAGATGCTGATTTCCTTTTCCAACAGGACTTAGCACCTGCCCACAGTACCAAAACTAATACCAAATGGTTTGCTGACCCTGATATTATGGTGCCTGATTGGCCAGCCAACTCGCCTGACCTGAACCCCAGAGAGAATCTATGGGCCATTATCAAGTGGAAGAAGAGAAACACCCGACCCAAAAATACAGACGAGCTGAAGGCTGCTATCAGAGCAACCTGGGCTTTAACCCTCTGGGTTCGAGAGCTGTCCTGGCGAAGCTCGGCAGGCATAGAATGAGTAGGTCATGTATTTAGATAAATATCTTCACGAGTTTTTAATAATACAAGCATGATAAACATATTGACAAACTTTACACTTTCCATTGTGCGCACTGCCAAAAAATTACCTAAATTAAATGAAACATAAAACTTGCCACCTTACTCAGTCACACCTGAGTCGGAGTGCTGATTGCCCACTTTCGCATTCATAAAAGACTAGTTCACATGGTAATGGCATAATAATCACTTTCACACTCCGTTTTAATTGGTTTCTCTTTCGCAGTGGGAATGCCCACCGTAAACAGGATAAAATCTGTCAGCCATAGTTTAGGCTACCTGTTTGGGGGTAAAACTTGTTGCGAGATGGCATGCGGATTATGCTCGAGAGGCACTTTGGATGATCTAGCCTCAACACCAGGCATTGCCCGAATGCCCAATCAAGACGTTCAGGCAGAAATATTTCAGCGAGTTAGGTCCATTCGGGCACACCTATGCTTGGCTTCTTTAAGCACAAAACTGATTTTTGAGCGAGTGCATTACAAAAAATAAGATGTATTAACCAGCATCTTTGCCTCCCCGTGATCATTTTGTTTTTTTCTTCCCAATTTGTAACGGCGATTCTGATTGGCTCACTTCAGGCGCACATGCGTGTTTGTGTGCGTGTTCTTTAAGTGGTGCATATGGTGTTTACCATCCCCCTATCAAGTAGCCTCTGTGACCGGGGATTCTCAGCAGTCAAAAGAATCAAAAGTGACTCGAGATCACACACGCACACATACACAGGGCGCGAGCATGTACACAGACAGAGAGAGAGAGACAGAGAGAGAGATTTGTGGGTAATTATACGGATCTGTGATGCCTGCTGGAAGAGAAGAGCAGGGAGAACTGGGAATCGAGTGGCAGTCATTTGTTTATACACAATACCAAAACTTGTAGTGTCCTAGCAACCATCGCAAAGACGCAGACGAAAAGCCCAGAAACACTTTATTTACCCAGGTAAAAACGATACAGGATTTATCTTGTAGTGTCCTGATCCCCAGATCTTTAACCCAGCCACGTATAAAAAGTTGTTCTCCTCCATGTGTCCGTGTAGAACGATATCTGCAGCACCAGGTAGTTTGAGATGTCGGGGAACTCAACGGATGGATAATTTCCCAACTCTTAATGAATGAATCATTTTATTTAAACACAATAAGTTGATCAGCAGAGCTGGTGGGGTCGTGCATGTACAGATACAAATAGTTACAAATACAAAAGACTAAAATATACACAATCATACACAATAATAACAAACCTTAAAATCTGTTGATTATTAATTATCTTCACATTAAGTTAATTAATAGTATGCGTAACTATTGTCTTTGTATTTAGTTCCGGGTACAATAGGATCAAAATTTATTCTACTAATGTCAAATTTAGGTGGTAATTTTTTCTTTCTTAGGAAAAATCCTTCTTTGTTAGCGTGTAAGGATCGAATCCCATTGAGTGGTTTCTATATCCCCTTCTTTTGAGTGGACCTCTTGGGTTTAATAACCTGCTTGTTTGCTGAACACAAACATGGCAATAAGTTCTTGTGTTAATGAACCAGACTCCACTTTTGGATCATTAATCCCTTTAGACTGAGAATGACCTGCCTGCATGGGTTTATGTTGGCTTCTGGCACATCCATGCAGTTTAAAATACAACACCCCTACAATCTAAAAATTTGTTTTTATTGCATTTATTTAAATTCCCATCTGTAAGGGAGTGATATCGCATCCCATTAATACACTTGACAATAGATTATTAGATTCTAATAGAATAGATGAGCCAAAATTATTGGGGATCTTTTTTAATGGGCCTCGACTCGTTACAAGTATGAATAGGTGGGCCTTAAAGTAGAAAAGGCTGAGAACCCCTGGGGTACAGGGCCCGGATCTTGATGCATATAATGCTGAGAGGGCAGTGCCCACCTACGGTGGACGGAGGGACAGCGTGAACAGTGCCCACAATTTGCAGAGGCCGCACAGGAAGCTGATGTAGATGAGGAGGGCAGGTTGTTTAATTCCCTCCTAAATGCAATGGGAACCTGAATGATAAGACAGCACTGCAGTACAGACTCCTGTTTTATCATGTTTTTAGTTCTATAATTCATCTTTGCAAGATTGCTAGTCATTGTTACAGGCAAAACAGTGGTGTTTTGTGTCCTAAACTCTATATAAAAAGATGTATTATGTACTTGTAGTGTACGTAAGTCTTACATATTGATTTATGTTTGTTTTCAGGAAATTGTCTTGTTCTTCTGTTGCAGAAATAAATGTTTTTAAAAATATATATATATAAAAAAAAACAGGTACTTTTGTCTAAATAACTCAATTATACCCCTATCAGAAAACATCAGTATTGCCTTGAACCGTGTACTTGAAAACTTCCTGAAATACTGCAAAATCTCAGGGCAAAAGGGCAGTCAAGAGGGGCACAAAAATTGAGGCCACTTGCCCTGCCGGGCAAAGGTGTCAAAAGTTAACGTTGAGGCCTGATGATTCAGGACAGCGATTCAATTTCAGCAGTTCATCAGATGTTGAGAGCTGCGACACTGATGAGCGGCGTCATTCTGAACTTCGACTCAATCCAGTCGATGATCAGTTTTAGGAAGTGTAAATATGTGACCCCTCACCGAATCCAGGGACACATGTCGGCCGAAACGAATCCGAGATAATCGCAAAAGAAGCATTTTTTTTTCGAAATTTGTGATTTTTGTTTTTTTCCATCATGTGCAAGTTGAGATCTTGAAGAATGCAATCAGTATTTCAGATAATAGATTGTTTTGTTGGAAAAGCATACATTTTTTGTTGCAAATTGTCTCGTTTTTGTCAGGACTGTAGCCTGCTGGGGGGTGTGGCTAAATTACCATATGGGCCATTCACATGATGATTTAAGTCATTTGGGTTTTTTTCCCGCGAATCAGCTGTATGATGCGAGCTGAGCGCGTGGCTACTTAACTGCATACAGGCGAGTGATTTCACTATGGAATGAGGAAGCTAAACAGAGCGCAGAGGAGCTGAAACACCGCGAAGCAAACAGACACTCGGTATTTACATCGGAGATCAGCATTTCTAGCAAAAAAACCCGCAACCTCGTTTTCCAGATTGAATGGAATACTTGAATGATCGGATGATACACGGACCGTTCTAAGATTACATTCCATCGGAGGCATTGGTGTGTGCAAGGCGCCGTTTCTCTTTCTGATGGGGTGAGTTTATTAATCTAAGGCTGTGTGGTTATTTTTGCATGTAACGGAGAGTGTTGTGGTTTGGTTAAGCCTAGGTCACAACCGGACGTACGATTTTTTGGCCGTGTGATTTTTGGCGTTTCCCAAATCGCTGCGGTTTTTTTTTGTTCACGGAGAAAGACGCGCGTTGGCCGTAAGTTTGTCTTGCAACCTGAAAAAAACGTAAGCGCCCGGAGAGTTTGTTTGACATGACAAAGAACCTCTGCGGCCGGTCTGCGGCTCGAAAATCAGCACATCACGCGCGCTCTCCTGCGTTTCATGCGCGCTCTCCGTGTGTTTCTTGCGTTTTTTGCGTGTAGACCGGCCGAGGAGCGCGTACTGTACGGCCGGTTGTAACCGAGGCTTTACATGAAACTAGTGTTGTGTTAGTTGTGTCATCATCGTGCTATCTTTCTTTCTTACGGTGTGAGTCATTTTTCAACCACAAAACGTTAAAGTATACTTTAGGACTTATTTTTGTACTTCATAATTGTGTTGGGCATACTTTGCATGGAAGGAAAATTGACGTGGTGATCTTTGTTTACATGAAAGTAGTATTGTGCTAGCTCGTAGGGGGTAGGGCTTTCCTTAATGTCATGCAAATGAGCAGCATTATGTGCCCGCCCTGCACCCAGAGTAGCTGAGATGGAAAACTTTGAGGGTGATTTTCTCCCTTTTCTGTTTTAAGAAGTATACACTTTCAAAAGGCCACACATTCTTCAAATATTGTCAGATCTCCACATGGAAGGCATCATTGGAAAGCTTAGAAACTGTACTTTCTGAATCTGTCAATAACTCAAAATGCCCCCGGGCCGACATGTGTCCCTGGATTCTGTGATCTGCCACATATTTCTTCTGTTTCTTACAAGCATATCGGTTGATATGCACGCGGTGTAGTGCAGAATCTTTGCATGCTTCTTGAGTCAATAAAATGCACACTGTCACTTGTTTGCTCTCTGGCACTCTAATGATTTTGGTATGCTCTGATTCTGTCGTCAATTTCAACAAATCTAAGCAGTATTTTCCAAGTCATATCACAAGTCATCACAACTTCAGCTACAATAATATCTACGGAGTACGCACGTCATGATGGTACTTTTTAAAAATATAACAGATAAATGATGTAAAAAGCAGTTTTAGAACTGTGCTGGAATGTGCAAAAAAACATGACCGTACCCACTGTGATGAACCATTTTGGTCACTTGAGGTGGTTTTGTTCAGTCTTAGGAATGGATCAAGCACAAAAAATTAAAACTGCTCCATTGATTTGGACAATTAACTGGCCATCAAAAAAATGTATGTCCTGTTGCTTTGGGATAAAGGGTTGGCAGTGGGAGGGGTAATCACTCTTCTCACTGAATGGAATTTTTTTTTTTTTTTAACTTTTCTCATTGACTACCCCTCCCACTCAGACCTCAGAGGGTTAATACCACCTCCTCAGGGCCACAGGCTGAGCGCCTCCATGCCACGCCCCATTGATGCAGTAATTCATGGTAAAGGAGCCCCAACCAAGTACTGAGTGTATAAATGAACACACGTTTCAGAAGTTGGACATTTCTGTATTGTAAATCCTTTTTTGATTGATCTTAGGAAATAGCCTAATAAACTGACATACTGGATTTCTGATTTTCATGAGCTACACTACTGTTCAAAAGTTTGGGGTCACCCAGACAATTTTGTGTTTTCCATGAAAAGTCACACTTTTATTTCCCACCATAAGTTGTAAAATGAATAGAAAATATAGTCGAGACATTTTTCTGGCCATTTTGAGCATTTAATCGACCCCACAAATGTGATGCTCCAGAAACTCAATCTGCTCAAAGGAAGGTCAGTTTTATAGCTTCTCTAAAGAGCTCAACTGTTTTCAGCTGTGCTAACATGATTGTACAAGGGTTTTCTAATCATCCATTAGCCTTCTGAGGCAATGAGCAAACACATTGTACCATTAGAACACTGGAGTGAGAGTTGCTGGAAATGGGCCTCTATACACCTATGGAGATATTGCACCAAAAACCAGACATTTGCAGCTAGAATAGTCATTTACCACATTAGCAATGTATAGAGTGGATTTCTGATTAGTTTAAAGTGATCTGCATTGAAAAGAACAGTGCTTTTCTTTCAAAAATAAGGACATTTCAAAGTGACCCCAAACTTTTGAATGGTAGTGTATAAGCCATAATTAAAACAAACAAAAAGGCCTGAAATATTTCTTTACATGTAACAAATATTGAATATCGACTGAACAATTAAGAGGAAAAAAAAAAAAAAAAGGCTGCTGATTCAAACATTTGCGTTCAACAATCATTTTAATTGTACTGTGGCTCAAGATAATCTTAACTGCTCCTCATTTCTATCATGACACATCTGCATGCTTCCCCCACCATCATAGGAAGAGAGATATTAATAATCATTATATATTCTCTTTAAAGTCGCCAAAATAGATTTGTCCTTGCCAGAATGCATCCCCCCTACTTGTGCTCCATTTGAGACCGCATTATAAAAACGGTATTTTCCACATGCTGTGGTTTACCACTGCAAACTGCAGACCGATAAAGCGCCTTCAGTCTCGAGTCTGTTGAGCTGCTCGCCACTCAGCGTTCAACTCGAGTTACTACGTGTCTGAGTCTCTAACTTGAGTCCAGTTGTGATGTGTGCGGCAACTTTTATTTAAAGAAACTAGGCAAAATTAAGGACTCTTAACATTTAGTATAGACATGGTCAGGAAGCGTGTATAAAACAAGCATGAAAGTGCTGTTCAACATTTACATTCATGATTTGATTTACATTCATTTGATCAGCAACGTTCATGATCAAATCTCCCCAATCATTCTTTTGGATAATGTCTATACCATGTCCGTTTACTAAAACAATTACATAATCGCTTTGAAAATAACTGCTTGGAATTTCATGAATCTTTGTAAAATTTAGGTACACTCCGTTCATCAAACACAGACAGGAAAATACACTCACCAGCCACTTTATTAGGAACGCCTGCTCATTCATGCAGATATCCAAATCAGCCAATCATGTAGCAGCAGTACAATGTTTTTCACACCGCTCTGTGTAAACTCCCAGGAGATCAGCAGTGTATGAAATACTCACACCAGTCCGTCTGGAACCAAACACCCACGCCACCGGTAAAATCCCAGAGACGAGACTCTCTCCATTCTGATGTTCTACGTGAACGTTAGCTGCAGCTCTTGATCTCTCTCTGTACGACTGGCCGATTAGATAACTGCAGAAACGAGCAGGCGTTCCTATTTAAATGAATGAGGACTGCAAGTGCTATTCTTCCTGCCTCCAAGCAGCACAAGTCTTCAGTCTTATCTGTAATGGGCTCGTGTGACTGGAGGCTTTCATTCCAAGTCAGCAGGACACGCACTTGAGCCCACTTCTTTAATCTGCTGATGTTAGTAGGCAAGGCCCCGACTGGGCCAGAACGAAGGCCTCCAGCCACATCGGCTCATTGTGGACAAGATTGAAGACCCCTATCTTGCAGAAACTATGAAATACTGGAAAAAAAAACCATTAATGAAGAAGAGGAGCGAGTTCTTACCAGGAACAGAGTCCACATCTCGACAGCCTACAGAAGTGTCAGCAACGTCTGGACTCCACAGTCCACAAAGTTCTAAAACACACATGCATGAAAATCAGTGTACTGCTGTAGAATTCTTCTCAACCTCCACTTAGGCTCACAGAATAGTACATACGGAAACATCTTGTTATTGCTTTAATTTTTAATGTATACAATTATTTTGTGCTGCTTTTACTTTCTCTTGACATTCAGCAATTATTTAGATCAAAAGCCCTCAGCTAGAAAAAGCTGTTATTACTTTCATTTGAATGTCTTCGTTATTCCAAAATTTATATATTTTATATACACACACACACACACACACACACACACAGTGGGGCAAAAAAGTATTTAGTCAGTCACCAATTGTGCAAGTTCTCCCACTTAAAAAGATGAGAGAGGCCTGTAATTTTCATCATAGGTACACTTCAACTATGAGAGACAGACTGGGGGGAAAGAATCCAGGAAATCACATTGTAGGATTTTTAAAGAATTTATTTGCAAATTATGGTGGAAAATAAGTATTTGGTCAATAACAAAAGTTCATCTCAATACTTTGTTATATACCCTTTGTTGGCAATGACAGAGGTCAAACGTTTTCTGTAAGTCTTCACAAGGTTTTCACACACTGTTGCTGGTATTTTGGCCCATTCCTCCATGCAGATCTCCTCTAGAGCAGTGATGTTTTGGGGCTGTCGCTGGGCAACACGGACTTTCAACTCCCTCCAAAGATTTTCTATGGGGTTGAGATCTGGAGACTGGCTAGGCCACTCCAGGACCTTGAAATGCTTCTTACGAAGCCACTCCTTCGTTGCCCGGGCGGTGTGTTTGGGATCATTGTCATGCTGAAAGACCCAGCCACGTTTCATCTTCAATGCCCTTGCTGATGGAAGGAGGTTTTCACTCAAAATCTCACGATACATGGCTCCATTCATTCTTTCCTTTACGCGGATCAGTCGTCCTGGTCCCTTTGCAGAAAAACAGCCCCAAAGCATGATGTTTCCACCCCCATGCTTCACAGTAGGTATGGTGTTCTTTGGATGCAACTCAGCATTCTTTCTCCTCCAAACACGGCAAGTTGAGTTTTTACCAAAAAGTTCTATTCTGGTTTCATCTGACCATATGACATTCTCCCAGTCCTCTTCTGGATCATCCAAATGCTCTCTAGCAAACTTCAGACTAGGGATGTTAACCGATGACCGTTTGACCGGTGGTTGACCGAATCAACGTCAACCGGTTAATTTTTTTTGGTTGTCGGTTAAAAAATAAATAAATAAATAAAATAAATCGTTTTGAAGCTGCCGATTTTGGAACGGACAGCTGACAAATCAGAAACACCCATTCAGTCATGTCCCGCCCAGCTGCCACTCGGTGAAAGAAAAGTGTAGACACAGGCTTGTTAGCTTACAAATTACTATTCTGTTTTTTTTTTTAATTATTATTAGAAGGCCCATGGAGTTTAGTCCTGCCTTGGCCAGTGCATTCTGAAAGTATGTTTCGGTCTGTAGCCAACAATGCATGTTATTGCAGATCAGATCTCTCCACACAAACTAAAGGTGCAGATGCCGACTTTTTTTTTTTTTTTTTTAATCGCGCAGATCTGTTTTTTTTTTGGGGGGGGGGGGGGGGGCGCGTTGGAGTGTCTGATTGTAATTTCAAGGTGGATTCTGTATTAAAATTACTAAAGAGGCGGTGCCGTTGCAGTCCATGAGGCGTGGGGGGTGTGAGAGGAGGGCAGTGGATCGGGGGGCTGCGCGCGTTTGCGCGGAAGCTGCGCAATCAGTAGATCAGAATGCGCACATTAAATTTTGCGCGGCTTCGGCGCGGCTTTCTGATTTGCTGTTTTCTTCTCATGCTTGTACTTCCTGTGTTTCGTGGACTGTGGCGGCATTTGCTTATATGCAGAATTTGCTTTGATGAAGTTGTGGTCGGACGCTCCAACGCCCCTCCTTGGGAAAGGAAGGTCGGATCTGCGCGATTCAGCCGTGGAGAGGGCGCCATCCGCCAAAAGGTGCGCCGTTTGCATCCCTGTAATAATTCCAATTCTAGAATTTTAAACTCCTAGGTTAACCGACTTTAACCGGCTAATGAGGCTCGGTGGTTGGTCAAGATTTTTTTTTTAGTTTTCGCCATCCCTACTTCAGACGGGCCTGGACATGTACTGGCTTAAGCAGGGGGACACGTCTGGCACTGCAGGATTTGAGTCCCTGGTGGCGTAGTGTGTTACTGATGGTAGCCTTTGTTACTTTGGTCCCAGCTCTCTGCAGGTCATTCACTAGGTCCCCCCGTGTGGTTCTGGGATTTTTGCTCACCGTTCTTGTGATCATTTTGACCCCACGGGGTGAGATCTTGCGTGGAGCCCCAGATCGAGGGAGATTATCAGTGGTCTTGTATGTCTTCCATTTTCTAATAATTGCTCCCACAGTTGATTTCTTCACACCAAGCTGCTTACCTATTGCAGATTCAGTCTTCCCAGCCTGGTGCAGGTCTACAATTTTGTTTCTGGTGTCCTTTGACAGCTTTTTGGTCTTGGCCATAGTGGAGTTTGGAGTGTGACTGACTGAGGTTGTGGACAGGTGTCTTTTATACTGATAACGAGTTCAAACAGGTGCCATTAATACAGGTAACGAGTGGAGGACAGAGGAGCCTCTTAAAGAAGTTGTTACAGGTCTGTGAGAGCCAGAAATCTTGCTTGTTTGTAAGTGACCAAATACTTATTTTACCGAGGAATTTACCAATTAATTCATTAAAAATCCTACAATGTGATTTCCTGGATTCTTTCCCCCCATTCTGTCTCTCATAGTTGAAGTGTACCTATGATGAAAATTACAGGCCTCTCATCTTTTTAAGTGGGAGAACTTGCACAATTGGTGGCTGACTAAATACTTTTTTTGCCCCACTGTATAGAAAGCATTTGCACACCAAAACATGACCTTACCTGTTACAACAAGAAGAGTTCAACCAATCGCATTAACTAAAGCTTGGACCAGGAGTGGGTTGCCTTCAAAAACAGTGCGAATTGCAATATAGAGTTAACTCCAGGGACTTTCATCACCCAGTAGTTCTTTTACAGCATTTAAATGAGAGCAAATGTACTGTAATACTTTTGGTTTGTTTGGCTTCACACTGCACATAATTAAACAAAGCAAACAGTGAAACGCCAGCTGGGGCGTCTCAGGCTGAAAATTCATTTTTGTAAGACTCTTAACTTCTGATCAGAAATACACTGATGAAAAGATGGCACCTTTCCAAAGCAGTAAAAATACCAGTGGAAAGTTGAGCAATTTCTCAAATACTTTGCTTCAGTTGAAAGAAAACCTGGACAGGATCAACATCTTAATGGTTTTAGAATTCTAAATGAACACCATGGTAATGTCAAGATCTACTGGAACAAAGATGGTACCCTTGGCACACAAGTTCTACTGAACAATTTGTTCTATTCAGTGCTGAATACCATAAAATGACTGAACTCACGATTTGATTGGCTCTGCAAAGAGACAATATTGTAGCTCCCTCTTCTGTGGTGTTGTGCAGCTTATCTAAACTGCAGCCTCCTTTCATTTGGCCTGTGTGAACTTGGGGGGATAATGCTGAAATGGCCCATAGAACACTACTGATCACATGCTCCAGAACTTGCAGCAGGTCAGTCGTGTAGCGACGGCCGCTGTACAGCGCACACGAACTCACCTTATAGTGCTCAGCTCAGGAGCCCGAATCATCACACAAAAAAGAGGAACACCCCCAAACAAACAAACATCACAGCCATGTTTTACTAATTTGCTCCCACAAGATCTGATCATTCCCTCGTTGTAGTTAAATTGTAGGCATGTTCAAAACAAGGGGACGGGTTATTAAAACTTGTGATGGATAGTCATGAGCAGGGCTTAACTGAAACTGACGGGTGGAAGCTGTTGTTGCCTCATTTGTTTTATAATTTAAGGCACAATGCACTTTCAAATAATATTTTATATATATATATTAATCTTCCTATATTAATAACATTGCCACAAAATACTTTGACAGTTCCACTGAAATGATTAAAATAATGGGTGAATATCGGGGAAAGCTATACTTTCTATTATAAATCCTGATCTACTTGGTTTTTTTTGGAAGTAAACTCCAGCAGGCTGCTTCTCGGACTCGCCTCAGTATCTCCGTGATTATAGCGACACTTATCTGGCGAGGAGCTTACAACCAGAAACAGGAAAAAATGTCCACTTCCAAATTAGCTCATCCTGTTGCTTTTTAAAGCAGCTGGAATCCAATTAAATATTATACAAAAGAATGCATTCGTTTAAAAAAGAGACCCTCATCAGTGTAACAGATGTTATTATCCAACATGGCATCCACTACAATAATTTATTTTTCTACAAACATCCAATTATAATTTCAGAGCCTAGGTTATTGGTGCTAGTTGATTATGTTAAATGAGTTTGAGATACATCAAGTGTGTGTGAGAGAGATAGAGACCCTCCATTACAAAACCAGACGGAAGTCACAAGTCATGATTTTGAGATAAATGGGGAAATGCATCGTGCGGGCTAAAATAGTTGGATTTTAGATAGTGTCACACCATCAGGGTATAACCGACACTTTCAGGTTTTGAAAGGATTTTGCAGAGATTCATAACTGATGACTTTTAAAACATGTTTTTACTGGATGATGGATTCAAATCCTGGTAGAAATTTGTTTATTAAAAAAAAAAAAACGCCCTTCAGACTTTTGGACCACTGATCTTGTGTTTCTGAGGAAAACCCTTCATGTCTCGTATTAAAAAGGCGCGGGGGGGGGGGGGCATTAGGCTGCATCAGTCGCCCTCACTTTCATAAAATCTGATGCATTTTTGTTCGGGTGTTCCTTTTCACCAATAAAGACATCCTGTAAAATGTTTTGACCATATTCAAAAGTCTAATGGTGGCACCATGAGGTTCATTTTTTGCCAAAAAACGCTTAATGTTTTCATGTAAGGTTTGAGTCACAGTGTTGGACTCCATTTATTGATTTCTTGTGACCCAGAGATCATGTTAAGAACCTTTGCAAGGGATGGAGAAGCATTAATGCGATTCATAATACATGTACATGTGTATCGTATACTGGTAAGTGTACAAGGGGATATGTAACACGCCTTGGTGGATTCCGGCTGTAACCAGACCTCAATCCACCAAAGCCTGGTGCAAAGTGAGGCATTTGGGAAAGCAGAAGTGGTGAAGGTACTGTGTGCGCACGGGGATGTTTACAACTACCCGTTCGTGTCCGTCCACATTCTATTTCGGGGAGAAAAGCATAGAGTAAAGGCGGTGGTTAATCCTTGACCCACCCACTCTTTGATATTGGGAACCGATTGGCCAGGATTTAAAGAACTGATGGAACACATGGTAAGAGGTGGTCCTGCATTAATACATCACTGGGAGATCCCGGTGTGGCACTGACTGGGGAAGCTGTCACAGAGCCGTCAACGTCAGCACCGCGTCAGGGTGATATGAGGAGTGAGGAGCAGCCCGCCCCTCCTCCCTCTCTTGGGGATTCCCTTGAGAATTTCCCGTTAGAGCAGTCGCGAGACGAGACTCTGCGTCATGCATTTGACCAAGCGAGTAACCGATGGTCAAACTCTCCATTCGAGCGCGACACTGGCCTTCCCCTATTTTGCTATTAAGGATAGGTTGTGCAGAGTGACGCAGGACACTCAAACTGGCGAACAAATAACTCCGTTATTAATCCCAAAGAGCTGTAGGGAACTCGTATTCCATGTGGCTCACTTTAATCCCATGGCCGGACACTTAGGGCAGGAGAAAACACTAGCCCAAATAATGGCCCGGTTCTATTGCCCGGGGATTGGCGGGGTGCGTAGCCACCCTTACCGCTTGCTCGAACACAAAAAAGGGTGATCCGGGATGAGCTCAAGGCCATACTCAAAATGGGCATAATTGAGGAGTCCCACAGTGACTGGAGCAGCCTGGTGGTCCTGGTTCCCAAGACTGACGGGTCGGTCTGGTTCTGTGTGTCCTATAGAAAGGTCAACATGGTGTTTAAATTTGACGCATACCCAATGCCTCGCATTGATGAGTTCTTCGATCAATTAGGTGCTGTTCGCTTTTATTCAGCACTGGATCTAACGAAGGGATATTGGCAGATCCCCTTGACTCCTCTATCCCGAAAGAAAACAGCCTTTTCCACACCCTTTGGGTTACACCAATTCATCACGCTTCCTTTTGGGTTATTTGGAGCTCCCACGACATTCCAGCGGTTTATGGGCAGGATTCTCCACCCTCACGCCGCCGATGCAGCAGCGAACCTCAATGACATCATCTACAGCAATGACTGACTGCACCACCTGGAACACCTTAGAGCCGTCCTAGAGTTGCCGAGGTGTGCGGGTCTCACCGCAAACCCAAAAATAGTGCGCGACTGGGCAGGTGGAAGTTCGGTATCTGGGTTTCCACTTCCATTAATGTGATTCATAATACATTTGTATTGTTTAAAAGTAGCTGAACAATGATTCAATGAACAGCTAAAACTCAAACTGTGCTTGATAATATATTTAGAATATGGACTAAAAATGTGTCTAAGATATTTGGTATACTCTATAAGGTGCCATAACGTTTCATGAAAAGTGATCGAAACTGTCATAAAATAGCAGCTTTTTCCATAACTTTGAGCTCCTGGTGCCACCAGTAAACTTGTGAATTTTGTCAAAATATTTCACCCAGTGTGTTTTCTTACCAAAAGGAGCATAAAAACAAAAATGCATCATGATCGGAGGAACTTTTCATTTTTAGGGGGCAACTGATGCACCCTAGGGGGCATTTCACACTCACTAGATTCAGTATTCGTTTTCACGTATTTTCAACAAGTAGCTGATAAAAGTAGGCTTGACGGCGCGCTGCTGCACTCATGAACCTCCTATACGTTTATACGGGAGAACAGCACGTTTTCATTTGGCCTTTAAAAGATGTTTAAAAGCATTTAATGTATATAAAACTAGAGTCAGTTCAAGGATAAACAACATTTACGGAACATCTTGTTAACTTTGTGCAGCATTGTGATGACCTTTTACTTCAAGTGTTTTTTTTTTTTAAACGCCGTGTAATAGAGCCCTGCACTCCCGCGGGACCCGACGCAAAGCAGTGCGGCGCGGGACAAATTCTGAAAGCTCATTGCGGGCGCGGGCGGGAGGGGGAGTGCACAATGCGGGCGCGAGAGGTGATGAGCTGCAGTCCCGCTAACTAAAAACATGTTTAAAATAAAATTTATAAATTATTAATTTATGTCTATCATATATAATTTGTGCTGGATATTTTATTTGGCGTTAATAAAAACATTTTAAGATGCCTAAATTTGCGGATGTGGTCTAATCTCGCATACGTTTCCGATTCCTTTCCGCTCTTCCGTGTTTGAGATCTCCGATCATGGCAGAAGAGCAGAGCTCCTCTAGTGAAGCTCACAGTGCTTCAGAAGTAAGTGCTGCTTTAAAAAGAGGTACATTTACTGTTAAAAAGTCAAGAGTCCTGAAATCAGACATTTGGAAGTCGTTCTCACTCGTGTACGAGGCAGAGGGAAATCAGCTGCCCTTTGCTTGTTGTGATAAGTGCCAAAAGGTTCTGACATACAACGGCCATAAATCAGGTACATCAGGCCTGAATCGCCATGTACGTACTGTGTTAAAAGGACAACAATTGTTGGAGTTCAGAGGGAACAACGCAAAAGTGACAGATGCGTTGAAGGCAAAGACCGTGGAGAAATGCGTTGATTTTGCTGCTGCGGACCTCCGCCCGTATGACAGCATCGCTGGTCGGGGATTAGTTCAGTAACCCCAGCACTTAGGCCGAATCCCATTTCACCCCTTGGACCAACCCCTTGGCCCTTCCCCTCCATTTTGCGCGTTCACGTGAAGGGGTAGGGGTATCCCAATCCCAGTTAACGCGGAGGGGTAGGGGAAGGGGTAGGGCTTCTGTACCCCTCCAAACGGAGATTTTCCTGGAGCTGACTCCGAACGAAGGGGTTTGAGTGATTTCCCACAATGCCATGCAGATTTCAGCGAGATTTCATGCGGATTTCAGAAAGATGGCGGTTCCCGCGGCGAAAGATTGTCATAAATGTATTTTCTCCATTATTTACGTGTTTTAAGTTGTTATCCAGAGGAAACACGCCGCTTGATTCGCTTTCGAGCTGAGAATGAGCAGCGATTTCTGAAATCCAAGCTGCTGCTAAAAAGCTTTGGGAGTGAGTATTGTTTTCGGTTGCTTGACTGCGTACGTTTTGTTCTGTTATTCTCGCTTTTATTGTTTACATGAGTGTTCTGACACCTCATTCTGTCGGATGTGGTGCACGAAGCGCCAAAGATATCCCATTCAGTGGTGTTAGTTAACAAATCACACCCTGCCAGCAGAGATTTCTGGTTCTGGCTCTGACTGTAGCGGCTGGTCGCAGCCAATGACGCATTTGGTCGCGTTTTGCTAACGTAAACGCTGACGGAGGTACGCGATGACGTATGCGATCGTTGAAGGGCTATCCCAATACGTAGGGGTTGA
Source organism: Neoarius graeffei (assembly GCF_027579695.1). Taxonomy (NCBI): domain Eukaryota; kingdom Metazoa; phylum Chordata; class Actinopteri; order Siluriformes; family Ariidae; genus Neoarius; species Neoarius graeffei. Next base: position 56,935,467 of record NC_083590.1, read on the forward strand.
ATTTCAAGCCCTATCCCTTGTAGCTCAGTTTCAAGGGGAAGGGCCAAGGGGAAGGGGGAGGGGTAGGGGTAGAAATTAGAATTGGGATTGGGCCTTAGTTGACACAGCAGCCACAATCGGCAAATTCGATGTGCGAGATATTCTGCCCCATCCAACAATTGTGTCACGTCATGTAGATGATAGGGCACTCAAATTTAGAAGAGCTGTTGTTGATGACATGAACAACGACAAGAACTTTTGTGAGAAATAACGCGAACGTCTGCATCATGCGGGATTTGCGGGCGGGAGCGGGACAAAATATGGCAGGCGCGGGCGGGAGCGGGCCTGAAAATCATAATTCTTTGCGGGAGCGGGACTGAAAATTCTGTCCTGCGCAGACCTCTACCGTGTAATGCAGTACATCAAACTGATGGGCGCCGCCATCTTGAGTTTGTTGGTGATATTCGTCACCGGTCGTGTGTTTTCTTGTTGCTTCCAGCTCACTCACTGTTTGTTCAATCAGCTTGAAACTCATGATTCCCCCCAGTGGTCGAATCCCTCATGTTGACTTGTTTTTCCAATAAAATCAGCTGAACACTTTGCTGTCTCGTGCCCGCGAAAGATCAGATCACTGAGGAAAATTTTGTATCCTTCCTAAAAATCCATGATTTTCCAAATATTTTTTTCATGGAGAAAAAACGAGGTGTGTAAATATCAGTAATACTGTTTTGAAGAGAATTAACAAAAAGTTTGAGCCTCTTCTACACAACACATTAGAGCACCGCCATCATTAGTCACGCTCGGTGTCCACAATTTAAAGTGAACATGCCACGAAATTCTGGTTTTTATGTTTAAACACACAGAATGGACCAGTTTCACTGAAGTGTTACGTTTAAGCCTTCGAGGTGCAGAATTGTGGTCTACAAGAAGAAGCCTTTATCTGTGCTTTCTACCCTGATACTCAATTCTACAGTACATCTCTATTTTTGATCAACTGATTTCTGATTGAGGTTTTTTCTCATGAAAGGAAAATTAAACCAGCGGAAAAATACGATTGCTGGTTTGTGACCGGGGCAATGGACAAAAATGGAAATTTTATAAAACAGTGGATTTTAAAACATTCATAACTGAGTTTTTTATGACATATTTACAAAATTGAACAAGTTTTCACACTCTAATCCCATACATTACACAACACTATGACGAATACTTTAAAGAATGTCCCATCACTGATGATAAAATGGTATAAAACAAACTCCTCTTTGTGTAAACAATTTGTATGATGATATTGAATCGCCTTGCTGCTACGCATGAAAAGGCTTCGGATTGAAACACCCCATTTCCTGGATGAACCATGTTAAGAGAAATCGCAAAGCTTGTAAGCTGCCATGACAGTTAAAAGTTAAGCGATTTAGCTGTGGATTTCTTTGCACAACCTGGGAAGAGGATAACGGACATCAATAACAACAAAGATTAATTTGAAGATGACGTTGGGGAGAAATAATAAAAGTTATTCTAGATATATTTATTGGTTCATATGTTTAAAATCTTTATTTTTCTGTAAAGCTGCTTTGCGACAACGTATATTGTTAAACACGCAATACAAATAAGTCCACTTGACTTTGGACCCTCCCCCCACCGCCAAAACAACCCTCCGATTTCAAATCGTCGTGGAAAATGCCCCCTGTGGTAAATATGCTGTCAATGCCAGCCAAGTCAAGTGAAAGTCTCGATTTATGCGAGTCATGGTTTTGCATCTTGTGAGCAGTTACTATAATCTTTCTGTAGTCTTCACTCTTACTCAGTATATACTTGTGTCTGCTAGCTCACCATTTTCCTCTCGTCTGTGGGAGTAAAACTGAAATGGTATAAATGCCACCCATTCAGCAGCACTCTCTTCTGACTCAACACTGTGAAGGGAAAAGACCCCAAGGAGCACTACCCCCTCAGCCTCATGAACACGGTCTGGAGGCAGAAATCAGGGAAGATAACAGAAGTACAACTTTTCACTCAAAAATATGCCAAACAGCAATCTCAGTCTATAGAGATTTTGCCCCCTTGCTTTCCGTCAGGGAAAATAAAGAATGCTTTGCATTCATTCACGGAACACAAAATCCATCAGTGTACGTCTGACCAAAGGCCAATTTATGCTGACAACCCAGTCCTCGCAGATAGCGTTGCAGACAGTGTCTGCGTAGCCCCCCCCTTCGCAGACGCTCTGCGCGCACATCCCAAAAATTGTGACCACCGCAGAAGCCTCGCAGACAGCGCCGCAGACAAGAGGGCTCCGATTGGTCCACTCTACATCCGCTGTACACGCACTTCCGCTTCCCTACTTTCCCGGTTTGGTTTCACGACCGGCATTTTTAAAAACACGAGCGAAGATGGAGCAGCATGAAGAGCGGTTGATCGAGGAAGTACGTACATCTATACGACTCCAGTTCTAGTCATTATAAAAAAAAAAAGTTCTAGTCATTATAAGTAACCGGAGGATAAACACTCCACTAACCACACCCACCAACTACTCCTAGCGATTTCACGCCCCCTTGCGTTATGCCGGTGAATAACATCGCGCACGCCTATTACTCCCCGCTCAACGATAAATTACAACTATCTGCGAAAAGCTATCTGCGAAAAGCTGTCTGCGAAAGCCTTGTCGCACGAGCATGCAGAGGCCTTTAGTTGACATTAGACATGTATATAATTTACAGTTATACCATGAAATCAAGTCGTACATGAGCTGATAGCTGACGAGGCGCGTAGCACGGAGCTGTCTATAATCCATGTACGACAAGATTGAGTGGAATCACGGTTTTATTCTGTCCACATTCACTGGATTTTGAGAAACAGAGCATTTTTGTTTTTTTGCAAATCTGATAAAGAAAAAAAACTTTATACAAAAACAAACATCCAACAAAATAATTTCTGCTTAGAATGTAAACAAGCCGGCAAAATGACGAGCAATTTGTGGTGATAATTCTTGAGAAATAAAAGATACATTCTTACCATCAAATACTTTTATTCCATATTTTGCTGCTTTTTTGTATTGTTTGGGGTTTTGTTTTTGAGTAAGTTTTTTTATTTTGTCCTCGGTTGGTTCAGCAACATGCCCGGCCATTTTGTTTTTCTTGACTCATGGTATATGAGCTGATATCCTAGTAGTAGAGTAGCCAATCAGAGCACGCGATTGATCATATCCCGTGAATGTGGGCAGAATAAATACCAGTATTTACTATATTTATTAGGATATCACCAAAAAACTCTAGCTGAAAATAGTCAAAATTGCCCTTTTAGTTTTCAGCTGCAAGAGAAAATAAAAGGTTTTGCCACAAACCGATCAAATCAAGTATCAAATCTAACACTTTACAACTTTTGTGAATGGAGGGCAGGGTCAGGGAAGGTGAGTGGCCAAGTTGTTATACCTGTTGTCAATTAATGTGTGTGTGTCTTGCAGTGATGGTGGAGCATAAGAGGAGTAGGAGAGCAGAGAGGAGCTGGCTGGGACCAGAACATACGTGTGTGTGTGTGTGTGTGTGTGTGTGTGTGTGTGTACGCGCTGATTGCCCTCTGGAAGGAGCAGAAAATGCTTCGAGGTCTTGATGCTGGCCCAGCAAGAAGACGGCCAGGCGTTCCGACACCTGCTCACATCGGCGGGGTCCTTGACCGCCACCGCAGCGGACCCTCCCCACCTCACCCTAACGAAGATAGGTCCGCACAATGATCCAGAAGCCTTCAAACCGCCGAAGCGTGGGGGTGGCCAGTTGAGCAGCGTGCCTACTTCCGCTGCTGAGTGGTGAGGCGCAGCTCGACGCACTAATATATATATAAGGGCTGTAACGATACACCCAACTCACGATTCGAATCGTGATTTTTGACCCACAATTCGATACGCCCATGATTTTTTTTTTAAATGTTTTTTTAAAAGTAGTAAATTTGACTTATTAACATTTACTTACTTACATTAACTATTTAATAACAAATAATTCAGACCGCTGCAGAGAATGAGTAATATGTATGCAAAAATGAACAAATGTATATCCAAAGACTGTTTTATTTCTCAAAATAATACTGTTGAGCCGAAAGCTCTGGTTTTTTCAGTTCTGAAAAAGTCATTTTTCCAAATCGTGTAAATCCGTTAAGATTTTTTTTTGGGGGGAGGGGTGGCTCTCTCACTGTCTCACTCTCATAGGGCCGATGATTTTCTGTGATCGCGGAAAACAGATGGAAATTACGGAATTTTTATGGTGAAACATCGCTCACGTGTCAAAATGTAACTGCCGCAGAAGGCTTCCGCCCAAGCAGACATGCCTTCAGTGTTGCCAGATATTGCTAACGTTTTCCACCCCAACATATGTTCAAAACCAGCCAAAAAGCACCTAAACCTGCCCAATCTGGCAACACTGCATGCCTTTCCGGTCAAGTGATTGTGATTGGCTTGTGGCACACCTAGCCAGCCAATGAGCTGCTTGTTTACAGATTCGCTCCCCGCGTCGCAACCAGAATGGCGAGCGCTTAAAAGAAATGAATGCTCTGCCAGTGGCGAGTGTGGACGTTGCGTGACTCGCAGAAGATTGTCGCAGGTCGGCGAAAAAACGACTTACTAATAGATATAAAAAAATAAAAGTAATTTAAGTAAGTTTAAAATGTAATTTAAATAAAAAGTAAAGTATTAATAAATTGAAGTTTGGAAGCGCCTCTGTTTTTGGGCTGAGGAGAAGTTTGAAAGGGTGTACCGCGATTCTGCCTTCTTGTATCGCGATACGGATCGTGGCTCTGCGTATTGCGATTTCGATACGCATATCGTTACAGCCCTAATATATTTTATATATATATATATATATATATATATATATATATATATACACAACCCCGATTCCAAAAAAGTTGGGACAAAGTACAAATTGTAAATAAAAACGGAATGCAATAATTTACAAATCTCAAAAACTGATATTGTATTCACAATAGAACATAGACAACATATCAAATGTCGAAAGTGAGACATTTTGAAATTTCATGCCAAATATTGGCTCATTTGAAATTTCATGACAGCAACACATCTCAAAAAAGTTGGGACAGGGGCAATAAGAGGCTGGAAAAGTTAAAGGTACAAAAAAGGAACAGCTGGAGGACCAAACTGCAACTCATTAGGTCAATTGGCAATAGGTCATTAACATGACTGGGTATAAAAAGAGCATCTTGGAGTGGCAGCGGCTCTCAGAAGTAAAGATGGGAAGAGGATCACCAATCCCCCTAATTCTGCGCCGACAAATAGTGGAGCAATATCAGAAAGGAGTTCAACAGTGTAAAATTGCAAAGGGTTTGAACATATCATCATCTACAGTGCATAATATCATCAAAAGATTCAGAGAATCTGGAAGAATCTCTGTGCGTAAGGGTCAAGGCCAGAAAACCATACTGGGTGCCCGTGATCTTCGGGCCCTTAGACGGCACTGCATCACATACAGGCATGCTTCTGTATCGGAAATCACAAAATGGGCTCAGGAATATTTCCAGAGAACATTATCTGTGAACACAATTCACCGTGCCATCCGCCGTTGCCAGCTAAAACTCTATAGTTCAAAGAAGAAGCCGTATCTAAACGTGATCCAGACGCGCAGACGTCTTCTCTGGGCCAAGGCTCATTTAAAATGGACTGTGGCAAAGTGGAAAACTGTTCTGTGGTCAGACGAATCAAAATTTGAAGTTCTTTATGGAAATCAGGGACGCCGTGTCATTCGGACTAAAGAGGAGAAGGACGACCCGAGTTGTTATCAGCGCTCAGTTCAGAAGCCTGCATCTCTGATGGTATGGGGTTGCATTAGTGCGTGTGGCATGGGCAGCTTACACATCTGGAAAGACACCATCAATGCTGAAAGGTATATCCAGGTTCTAGAGCAACATATGCTCCCATCCAGACGACGTCTCTTTCAGGGAAGACCTTGCATTTTCCAACATGACAATGCCAAACCACATACTGCATCAATTACAGCATCATGGCTGCGTAGAAGAAGGGTCCGGGTACTGAACTGGCCAGCCTGCAGTCCAGATCTTTCACCCATAGAAAACATTTGGCGCATCATAAAACGGAAGATACGACAAAAAAGACCTAAGACAGTTGAGCAACTAGAATCCTACATTAGACAAGAATGGGTTAACATTCCTATCCCTAAACTTGAGCAACTTGTCTCCTCAGTCCCCAGACGTTTACAGACTGTTGTAAAGAGAAAAGGGGATGTCTCACAGTGGGAAACATGGCCTTGTCCCAACTTTTTTTGAGATGTGTTGTTGTCATGAAATTTAAAATCACCTAATTTTTCTCTTTAAATGATACATTTTCTCAGTTTAAACATTTGATATGTCATCTATGTTCTATTCTGAATAAAATATGGAATTTTGAAACTTCCACATAATTGCATTCCGTTTTTATTTACAATTTGTACTTTGTCCCAACTTTTTTGGAATCAGGGTTGTATATATATATATATATATATATATATATATATATATATATAAAAACTGCTGTCAAGTGATTAAAATATTTAATCGCGATTAATGTCGCGACTGTCATAGTTAACTTGCGATTAATCGCAATTTAATCGCACATTTTTGTCACATGAAAAACCATTGTAATTCTCTTATCAGCATAAAAAAGTGAATGGGCTTGCTCACTGTTCGAACTACGGAGGTACTCGGGGGATCCGAGATCCCCTGAAACAGACATGAGATCCCTTGAAAACATGACTTGGGAAATGTTGGGGGGTCTCTAAAATATTGGCAAAATGATGTTTACTGACATAGCAATCGTGTGTAACGGGAAGCATTTGCATATCCGAAGTGAGCGCGCGATGGAGATCCGCGCTCTGAGACAAGCGCAAGCACCCCCCCAAAGGGAAAATAAAGGGACCCCCGAAAATATCGGCATAGTTCGAACACTGGTTGTACCAATGTTTTTTTTTTTTTATTGCAGAGCATAACACGTCTTGTCACAGCCACTGCAAAGTGGGGCTGGAGCCGCCGATGGGAAAACGAAACTTAAACCGAGCACCGTGGCTCTTCGGGGGAGGGCAGAGGACTCTGGCTGTGCAGGGCGTGGCATCATGTCACAGAGCGTTAATCTCGCGATAAAAATTATTGCCGTTAAAATTGAGTCAAGTTAACGCGTTAATAACGCGACATTTTTGACAGCACTAATATATATTTTTTTTTTTGCCCGCAGTCAAGCGCTGCACGCCAGAAATCCGGCAGGGGGCCGGAATACTTTAATCCCTGAGAATGGCCTGATATTTTGTGAGATATTACAGAAATAAACAGATATCACAATCACCACATTTCAGACGGAACTAAATTTCACCGATTTTATGAAATTGAAAGGCCGTCTCGCTTTAAATTAATTTAAAAAAATCAATAAATTTCAAATCCAATAAAAAATAAAATGCTACCAAAAAAATGAATAAATTTATGTTTAATATTATTCCAGTAGAGAATGTGGTCCAATGTTATTTTCCTCTTTGAGCACCTGATTCCTCCTGGATGGAGATATGACCCTTCTGAATGTCCATGCTGTACAAGGTGTCCAAACTTCCGAATTTATTGTTCAGAATAAAAACTTCCCATATAAAGAATCTTACTGGTTTATTGTAATTCCTCAGAATTGTGTGTGTAAAATACGTAGATTGGGGCTTGCAGATGACGAGAGGAATGTAATCTGGGAAAACATGTGGTCCAATATAAGAGATGGACTGAGGTCAGAAGGTCGCCATATGTGGAGATCAACTTTACTTCTTGTTTCTAGTTATATTTTATACAAAAATAGTTTTATTAATGTAATGTAATGGATTTACAGCATTTTGGGGGAAAAAAATAATCAGATTTTTAAATAACGTTAAAATCAAAATCTAGAGTTGCATTTTTAATGTTATTATAACCTAAGAGTGCTGTATTAAAAGTTTCAGACAGAAAATAGTGGTTTTCATGCTGCCAGTTTTTGGTAGAAGAAAACATGTTCTCTCTCGAGTTAATTACAGTGGATTTATTCCCACTGGAGTTTTGGAACCGAACTCTTCACACACACACCGCCAGTAAACTCTTTATCGGACAGGCTGTGTATGTAGTTTTTACGTCTGTTAACTGACGTTTCTTTTTTCTTTCAATTTTTGTTAAAATAAGAACAAATGAAACTGACCTGATTCATAAACCTTGTCCTCTGGTCACCACACCACTGTGGCAGAGAATACTGATGAAAAGGGAAAAAAAAAAGAAAAAAGGACAAACATCAACCTCTATGCTATAATTTTGCACTAAAAATTAGCATTTTTCTGTGTTATGGAATAAAGCTGTACTACTACAGAGATCTCAACATCGTCTAAATACTCTAAACACCTGTGGCAGGAAAAAAGAAATAAATTACAAGTACCAAGTCAAAGAAGTGTCTGAAGTCATGTGGTTTTATTATTCTTCTTTTTTAAGTACCATTTCCAATGAAATACAGAGCTTCAGTGATTTGCAAGCCACCACAGACTGTTATGTTTTACACAGTTTTTTTCTGTAATTGGGGCTGTAGTATAAACTGCTTTCAAACGTGCCCGTGTCTAAAAACTCTAGAACAGATAAATTAAAACTGCACTGGGAAAACGAAAATCAACTGATGAGCAAGTCATCACTCTCAAACCTCAAGTCTGCCTCAAGTCCTCAGAGACGCTTTCTCCTCCCTCCGTCCCTCTAATCTTCAAACAAGGACTCCCAATCAACCTTCAGCCTTACTTTACATTTCATCTGCGTCACCCGTCTGCTGCGAGCACCAAAATCAGTCATTTCTCTCTCCGTTATTCTAAAATGACTGACAGTACGTGGGAAGGAAGCTCCTCATAGCCTTTCCCTGCTAGTACTCTCTTTACCACCGTGTTTCCATCAAACCGTGTGTATGCACAGCTCATAAACGAGACCCAGTGTTTCAAAACGTTTCACCTGCACTGGAAGCGTGCACCTTGTTGCTGAAAGTTTGCCACAAGGGCCGTCCATATATAAAACGATTTGCTCATCACCCAGACATTCCAGGCCGTGTACGGTAACCTGCGTGTATATTCCCCACCCCCCAACGCTTCCAAGTGAAACAAGCAGTACCTGGCTGCTTCCCTACAAGACCATTTAAACAATAAAAATAAAAAAAGTGTGTATACACGTCTCACTAACACATGCATATGAGCAGAGCTACGCTTCAGCAGTGACCATTCACCCATGTTTAATTTACTCCGGTCCACAGACGGCACGGTTTAACTGTGATCAAAGCCATCACTGGGTTCTGTACCGCTTTGGTTAAGGCCCATTGTAGACCAAGTTAACTGCGGACATATCTATCTACTGAGCACAACGACTGGCTACATCACATCACATCACATCACTGACTCTTCCAGGGATGAGAATAGGACATTTAAAAAAAACTCTGAAATGTCTGCCAACTTTCCCATTTTATTTATATATATATATATATATATATATATATATATATATATATATATATATATATATATGAGTGATTCCACGCTTATGGGTACTGAAATGGGGACATGAACTTATTTTTAAAAATTCACCTAAAACCATTTCTTTTTTTACCATCAGGTCACAAAACATGTAATCTTTAATGAATGATATGTTAAAAGATAACTTTAATTTTCTGAGATGGAATAAAAACATATTTATATGCCAAAGTCAGAACATAACAGAAGTGTTGTGGACATATATATTCTCAATTTTAACAATGTAGAATTACTTTTTGAAACATAGGAAGGTGATGTTTTAGCAAATATAATTAATAAACATGTGTAGTAGAATAAACATACACATTCTTTCAATAAGATTAACATGGTATAGAGCTAGATTGTAATTAATTTGTAACAGACGCGAGATGGACAATCGTAACAGAAGTAATGTAACAGACACAATTTTGGAACTCATAGGCTTGACTTTGGCATATAAATATGTTTTTATTACATCTCAGAAAATTAAAGTTATCTTTTAACATATCATTCATTAAAGATTACATGTTTTGTGACCTGATGGTAAAAAAAGAAATGGTTTTAGGTGAATAAGTTCATGTCCCCATTTCAGTACCCATAAGTGTGGAATCACTCATATATATATATATATATATATATATATATATATATATATATATATATATATGTGAATGAATGTTTTCAAATTCACTGATGGCTTAAAACGTTTATAAACTTTAAGATAACAAATCCCTACAGATATAATTTTATATATCGTGAGCGATAATGGAGGTAACCGTAACGATAGATTAGATTCCTCCTGACTCTATCTTTGACAATTTAAGTAAAATCAGGGATGTGATTGGCCAAGGACAAAAAAGCAGGAAAATATATAGACCCGTAATGCGACGTGGCAGCAGTGTGGTATAAACAGGCAGTTTCAGAGAACTTTACCCATGAGATGTTATAATGACTCAGCACCCCGTTAATGGCCAAATGGAATTCAAGCTGAGCAGTTTAACTCCACACAGAAAGGCTCGAACCCAGGACCTTCTTGCTGTGAGGCAACAGTGCTAACCACTACACCACCGTGCAGTCTAATAATAATAATAATAATTATTATTATTATTATTATATAATTATATCATATAATTACCATCATGCGTATGAACAGGCCGAATCCCAAACAGCTCCTGGTTGGAGACGGAGTGCACTACTGTAGAAGCCTTTTTATACTTTCTATAGGGCGGTTTTGGAGAGAGCTGGGAGGCATTTGGGATTCAGTTAATTATTATTATTAACAAAAGAGCAGCTAGCTGCGGCTGAATCCCAAATGCCTCCCAGCTCTCTCCAAAACCGCCCTATAGAAAGTATAAAAAGGCTTCTACAGTAGTGCACTCTGTCTCCAACCAGGAGCTGTTTGGGATTCGGCCTGTTCATACGCATGCGTAATAGCGCTCGTTTATAGATGTGTTACTAACTAACTACAATTTCCAGTGAATTCAAACTGGGACACTTTAAAACTACTACCTGGAAAACAAAACTGTTGATGAATTAACAAACTGATTAATTCCTAACTTCACTCGTGTGTACTTACAGTGGGGCAAAAAAGTATTTAGTCAGCCACCAATTGTGCAAGTTCTCCCACTTAAAAAGATGAGAGAGGCCTGTAATTTTCATCATAGGTACACTTCAACTATGAGAGACAGAATGGGGGGAAAGAATCCAGGAAATCACATTGTAGGATTTTTAATGAATTAATTGGTAAATTCCTCGGTAAAATAAGTATTTGGTCACCTACAAACAAGCAAGATTTCTGGCTCTCACAGACCTGTAACTTCTTCTTTAAGAGGCTCCTCTGTCCTCCACTCGTTACCTGTATTAATGGCACCTGTTTGAACTCGTTATCAGTATAAAAGACACCTGTCCACAACCTCAAACAGTCACACTCCAATCTCCACTATGGCCAAGACCAAAGAGCTGTCAAAGGACACCAGAAACAAAATTGTAGACCTGCACCAGGCTGGGAAGACTGAATCTGCAATAGGTAAGCAGCTTGGTGTGAAGAAATCAACTGGGGGAGCAAATATTAGAAAACGGAAGACATACAAGACCACTGATAATCTCCCTCGATCTGGGGCTCCACGCAAGATCTCACCCCGTGGGGTCAAAATGATCACAAGAACAGTGAGCAAAAATCCCAGAACCACACGGGGGGACCTAGTGAATGACCTGCAGAGAGCTGGGACCAAAGTAACAAAGGCTACCATCAGTAACACACTACGCCGCCAGGGACTCAAAATCCTGCAGTGCCAGACATGTCCCCCTGCTTAAGCCAGTACATGTCCAGGCCCATCTGAAGTTTGCTAGAGAGCATTTGGATGATCCAGAAGAGGATTGGTAGAATGTCATATGGTCAGATGAAACCAAAATAGAACTTTTTGGTAAAAACTCAACTTGTCGTGTTTGGAGGAGAAAGAATGCTGAGTTGCATCCAAAGAACACCATAGCTACTGTGAAGCATGGGGGTGGAAACATCATGCTTTGGGGCTGTTTTTCTGCAAAGGGACCAGGACAACTGATCCGTGTAAAGGAAAGAATGAATGGGGCCATGTATTGTGAGAGTTTGAGTGAAAACCTCCTTCCATCAGCAAGGGCATTGAAGATGAAACATGGCTGGGTCTTTCAGCATGACAATGATTCCAAACACACCGCCCGGGCAACGAAGGAGTGGCTTCGTAAGAAGCATTTCAAGGTCCTGGAGTGGCCTAGCCAGTCTCCAGATCTCAACCCCATAGAAAATCTTTGGAGGGAGTTGAAAGTCTGTGTTGCCCAGCGACAGCCCCAAAACATCACTGCTCTAGAGGAGATCTGCATGGAGGAATGGGCCAAAATACCAGCAACAGTGTGTGAAAACCTTGTGAAGACTTACAGAAAACGTTTGACCTCTGTCATTGCCAACAAAGGGTATATAACAAAGTATTGAGATTAACTTTTGTTATTGACCAAATACTTATTTTTCACCATAATTTGCAAATAAATTCTTTAAAAATCAGACAATATGATTTTCTGGATTTTTTTTTCTCATTTGGTCTCTCATAGTTGAAGTGTACCTATGATGAAAATTACAGGCCTCTCTCATCTTTTTAAGTGGGAGAACTTGCACAATTGGTGACTGACTAAATACTTTTTTGCCCCACTGTATGTAAAGTATTAAATTAGTTTGCAAGCTAACAGTGTAATGTGTTTCTACATCCAGGCTGCTTTAGTGCGCGCGCGCACACAGCCAACATGGACTGAGAGAGGAACCCCACACACACACACACACACTCACCCAGAAGTTTCTTCACCTCATCTTCACTCATGTAAACGCTGACACTCTGGTGGTTGTTATGGCTGTTGGTGCTGATTATCCCGCTGGGTCTGGCGAGGCACAGGGCCGCCTGGAGCAGCAGGAGCAGCACGCAGCCCCCGAGTGTCCTGAGGGCTGGAAGCGGCCGAGCGCGGAACTCCATCCGGCGACCCTCAGTGCCCCGCGCCGCCTCCTTTTGCCCCAGCATCGCACCTTCACACTGCTTCAGCAAACCCGGTGCTTCCTGGCCGAGCTAACCGTAACGCTAACGACGCCAGCTAGCTAGCTAACTTTGTTCAAGTCTTCAAGACTCGAGTCACATAAAGGTTACTCTCACGTTATGCATAATGGGCTTTTTTTATTATTGGTACCGCTTAACCTAGGGTAGGTTATTACGCGCACGCGTGGCTCACTGGAGTTGCCTATGGATAATGTCACAGACATATAAACAGACGCCGCATTGAGCTGGTGGCCCGTTGCTGGGATACGTCAGAGTGTCCGCCATATTTGATGTGGCAAATCTTCCCCGTAAACCAATGCAAGTAAATGGACTGAACTTCATAAAGCCCCTTTCTACAATAATGTTTAACTCGATGCCTTTTATTCACCCATTAAGACACACACGTATATATTTGGGAAACAAACAGGCATCAAAACAACACATATAACTTTTAATGTGATGGTTATAAATAGTGTGCGAAATACCCTGTACACTGCAAACTAGCGACAGATCCGCGATAGATAGCTCAGGTAAGCTAATCAGGCAGCATACCGTAGCAAGCTACCAAAACCTGAGGCCACAATAACCAACCTACAAGACTGAATATGATAAATGATGGAAATAGTGGAAAAACTGGAAATAGTGAATGAAAATAAAAATGTACTGTTTTATTTATTGAGTCACCACACAGACCTGCTCTCGCTGAATAAAGTGAGCTGAATGAGCGCCAAACTGAGTTCGGCCAGGTTCTAACGTCATACCAAAACAAAACACATCACTGATTCCTTCCCATTCAGAAAGGTTAAAAACATTCATCATACGTTCAAAAACGTTCATCATAGTGTGGCGCTGTATTCTCTAATTCTCACTGCTTATAACTCTACACCCCCCCGGTGGAGATGAGCTGGGAAACTGCAGACTGAAGGAACAGGATTGAAAAGTATTTTTCCAGTCTCACCTGTGAAAGGTAATCCCATGTGATCTCGTTTGGACGGTAAACCTGTTGGTACGCTTTGCCACATCCAATATGGTGGCGAGGATGACGCATGATTCTACACAGAAGGCGGCGTCTATGTTTATATGTCTATGGATAATGTGGTAATGTGGTCCTACCCCCCCCCCCAAAAAAAAAAAAACTAATTTGCATGATTCACGAGTGTCGCATTTTTATGCCTGAAAATCCGTAATTCCGGAAAAATCCGGAAGAATCACATCCTCGAAAACGTACCTTTGTGCTTTTTTGTTTTGATGTGCTCCTGGATGTTTCTAGCTCCTCTGTTTCCATAACTGATCGTATCTGAGCACAGAATACACAGAACCTTTCCCGGCACGCCCACTTTTCGGATATGTTCCGTCAGGCACGTCGTCACAGTTCATGTCCCTATCTGCACGGTAACGCTACTATCGAGCCATGCCCATCGGAAACAGTTCTTTATCCCGTTCAATTTATCCATTTCCCTGGCACGATCCTCATTTTTGCGGTCCAAAACTTTCGCCATATTGGCGAAGTAACTTTGAAAACTAACCAAAATAACTAGAACTTAAGAAGCGATCAAAACCGCGTACGCACAGCTTGTTTCTCCGCGAATTGTAGAAGTGAGATGAAACTAGCGCCAAAACGTTGCCGGAAATCGTCGTGAGTCGTCGTTAGCATAAATACTGAAGAAATCTGAACGACACAGATCCGATTTTTTCACATGCGACCCAGGCCGCTTGGATATGTGGTCCTAAATCCGATGCATATCCGTTATTTTCACATGCGACTGCAGTCTGACCGGACACGTCGCATTCATGCCACCTACACGTCATCAACAAGAGACAAACGTCACGATTCTGCGTTGGCTAATCCCGCCTCTTTGGTGGAAAACAACAACATTTGTACAGTTTTCAGAATTTAAACAGACTTTTATAGAATTGATCAAGCTAATGGTGGATTTGGTAGGGACCTGGATGTTGATCTGTTAGCCTGATTAAATAAAACAGTTTCTATAACTGATTTATAACTTAAACCATCCTGTATTACAAGATTATAAGATTGTTCTGGAAATTTCCAGTAATTTGACACCTTCGGTCTCATTAGTCTGCTGCCCACATTAATCAGATTATTGTGTGAGTTCCGCCGCCGCCACAAAAACCACATCGCCAGGTCTCGCCTCATCTCCATGCTTTACTTGCAAACTTGAAGAGTGCGCTTTTTTTGTTTGTTTACGTATTACGTAGATGTGCTTATTACGTGTCAATTTGCGCATGCGGGACACTTTTGGGTCGTTTTCCGTTCATATTGGAGATCGCATACAAGTCTCATATAATTGGTAATGTGAACGGCCTAACAAAAAAAAATCGGATTTCACAACAAATCGGATATGGGTCGTTTCAGGTTGCAGTCTGAACGTAGTGTAATTTTGTGATGAGCGCTGCCGAAAGATGCTGGCGGGCGGGCGGGCGGTCCTGCCTGCTTGTGCCACCACAAGCCTCGCCTCACCTCACGCTGACCCCCCCCAAAATTTTCTCAACAGATTTACACATTTCACAAAAATTACATTTTCAGCAGGAAAAACTCGGAATTCCGCAGATCCGTGGAAAATTTTCATCCCTGCTCTTCTCATCAATAAAGAGATAAATATCTGTGTGAAGTAAAATGACTGGCTAAACGTTCTGGCAGGGAGCAGTTTAAGTGATTTCATTGCAACTCTTGTGCATTATACTGATGTAAGAACCAAAGTCGGGTCCGTCGTCTCCTTCCTGTCAGCGTTTTGGGGAACTCTGATGTCAGTCAGCGGTATCCTCTCGCTCCTATTGGCAGTCACTTCAAAGTTGAGAGCAGTTTAACTTGGTACCTGCCCACTTCGCATCACTAGCAGGCATTTCGCCTGTCATCGCTACACGTTGCTAACTTTCATTGACTTTACCTCGTCACTCATCACCACAAATCACTTCATGCGTGGACGCACACACACACACACACCCTACATTTTTATATACAGGGATCCCAGCAGTAATTGAAAAAAATAGAGGAATGTAAGAAACTATCACCGGGCGGCACGGTGGTGTAGGCTAGTGGTTAGCGCTGTCCCCGCACAGCAAGAAGGTCCTGGGTTCGAGCCCCGTGGCCAGCGAGGGCCTTTCTGTGTGGAGTTTGCATGTTCTCCCCGTGTCCGCGTGGGTTTCCTCCGGGTGCTCCGGTTTCCCCCACAGTCCAAAGACATGCAGGTTAGGTTAACTGGTGACTCTAAATTGAGCGTAGGTGTGAATGTGAGTGTGAATGGTTGTCTGTGTCTATGTGTCAGCCCTGTGATGACCTGGCGACTTGTCCAGGGTGTACCCCGCCTTTCACCCGTAGTCAGCTGGGATAGGCTCCAGCTTGCCTGCGACCCTGTAGAACAGGATAAAGCGGCTAGAGATAATGAGATGAGAAACTATCAGCAGGGGTGAAGGGGGCTGCCTGAAGCTGTTGAGATTTTAACATTTAAAGATGCTATAAAACACATTTTTTATAGATTTAACATAGAAAAGCAACAGAATTTAACCATAACGTGTATCTATTTGATGCCGTATTTTGTAATCAATGACATAAGCGGCAAAAAAAAAAAAAAATTATAAAAATTAGACGAAAATGTAGCTTTGAAGAATATACTTGCCTAAATATTCCACTGATTGTTATAACAATAGCATCCATAGTTCATCTCATTTGTTTATTTTTTTGTTTTAAGTTAATGTCGAAACTAGTCTAATATAAGCCACATTCATTTTTCAAAAATCATGAATATGAGCAGAAATCAATGATTCAGTAATATTAGATATAGACATATGTACAGCAAATACTGGAGATATTTGATTTAAACCTCTTTTTTTGAAAGGTTTCACTGCAGAGGAATGTAATGCTCTTTTCTGGGGTGCATTCTGTCTTTCCTCCAGTTTTCTCTGCTTTTGTTTCTCTGATCTTTCCTTCTGCTTTTCTGATGTTCCTGCAGGGCTCTGAATTAAGTTCAACGCATTAGAAACAAAAGCACGAACGGACTTAAAACATGTTTTCTAGCAAATGGGCGCAGCCGTATTGTTTTCTTGTTCTATCGCGTACAGTCTCGCGGTCAGTGTTGCCAGATACTCCTGACGTTTTCCAGCCCAAAATATGTTCAAAACCCGCCAAAATGCACTTGAAACCCCCAACTGGGCAGAGAACCGCGCAATCTGGCAACACTGCTCGCGGTATTTACATCAATTTAACTTCCGAGTGTTCCCGAATGTCAACGAGAACAAACGAAGCCGACGAAAACATCGCTAAACAAGCAAACCAAATCAGAACGTATTCTGCTGGTCATTTTACTTAAACATATTTTTAATGGATATACAAGAGATTTAAAAAAAAAAAAAAAACTTTCGCTAGAAAATAGCGGACGTCTGGGATCCCTGTATATAAATCTCTTGGAGCAGCCTACCACTGTTCGTACTGAATAAATTAATTGACAAACGCTGGTAGTTTACATCTAAATTTGTCTCATTAACCCACGCCAACACAATACATGGCATTCCTTCATCACCATTCAACTCACCAACAGGTTCTCCTGCAGGTTACTGTGAAACCTGCCACTGCTTAGGGATGAACATTACAGAAACACGCTAACGGTCGAATGTGAGCACTCTGGAGTGTTAGACAGACATGGGCGTGCCCAGCACTAAAACAGAGTGTTCGCTACAGAACGGCTGTGTACATGTGATGGTGACTGCATACCGGGTAGGCGTAGGCGGCCTGTGTGTAATTCACAGGCATCTGAGGAATCATTACTCCTGGAAAACTCGGGTAAGAATACGGCTAGAGAGACAAGACAGACATCATTGGTACGGCATGACTTTTTTTTTTCCTCCTAGCAAATACTACACAGCTAAGCAGCACATCTTATTTATACTGAACAGCCCGTTTACTTTCTGATTTAAATCTCATACACAATAACATCGAGGAAATGAACATTTTTTAAAATGCTGAACTTTGCTTATTGCAACAGACCCCTTCGCAGTAAACGTCATTCATACGCAAGAGGAAATTGCACGCGCAGCCTGGACTCAAAAAAGACTCAGCGACGGTAGAGACGAGAAGAAATATTTGGAAGAAATGCCTAGTTGTTGTGTTGTCGGGTGTCAGAATCGTAGCAGTGATGGGGTTAAAATGTACAGAATTCCAGCAGGAGCTCTCCCATTCCAAAAAAAAAAAAAAAATCGCCGACGTCTATGGCTACAAGCCATCAAACGTGTAGACTGGGATGAAAGCGCCATCAAAAATGCGCGGGTTTGCGGCGCCCACTTCATCACAGGTAAGATCAGGCTATTTATTAAATCTTTCTTTTTTATTCTTTCTAGTCTTCGTTTATTGATGTAACAAAATACTTTGGTAACGTTTGTCTGATTAGCTGGGTCATAGTTACACAATGTAATGAATATTGTTAGCATGTTAGCTTAAACCCCTCCTAGAACTGCCACCTTATTGTGGTGGAGGGGTTTGTGTGCTTGAATGATCCTAGGAGCTATGTTGTCGGGGGCATTATGCCCCTGTTAGGGTTTCCCAAGGCAGACAGGTCCTAGGTGACAGGCCAGACCAAGAGCAGTTCACCAAAAAACCCCTATGGAGAAAAAATCCAGGACCGTGACGTCGCCCGGTAGGACGCAGCCGGGGCCCCACCCTGGAGCCAGGCCCGGGGTTGGGGCTCGTATGCGAGCGCTTGGTGGCCGGGCCTTTGCCCATGGGGCCCAGCCGGGCTCAGCCCGAAGAGGTGACGTGGGCCCGACCTCCTGTGGGTTCACCACCCACAGAGGTAGCAGTAGGGGTTTGGTGCAGTGTGGATTGGGTGGCAGTCGAAGGCAGGGGCCTCGACGACCTGATCCCCGGACACAGCGGCTGGCTGTTGGGACATGAAATGTCACTTCGCTGGGGGGGAAGGAGCCTGAGCTTGTGTGGGAGGTTGAGAGGTACCGGCTAGAGATAGTCGGGCTCACCTCCACGCACAGCTTGGGCTCTGGAACCCAGCTCCTCGAGAGGGGCTGGACTTTCCACTTCTCTGGAGTCGCCCGTGGTGAGCGGCGGCGGGCTGGTGTGGGCTTCCTTATAGCTCCCCAGCTCAGCCGCCATGTGTTGGAGTTTACCCCAGTGAACGAGAGGGTCGCCTCTCTGCGCCTTCGGATTGGGGAGAGGGCTCTTGCTGTTGTTTGTGCCTACGGGCCAAATAGCAGTATAGAGTATCCGGCCTTCTTGGAGTCCCTGGGAGAGGTACTGAGGGGTGCTCAGACTGGGGACTCCATTGTGCTACTGGGGGACTTCAATGCTCACGTGGGCGATGACAGTGACACCTGGAGGGGCGTGGTTGGGAGGAACGGCCTCCCCGATCTGAACCCGAGTGGTGTTTTGTTATTGGACTTCTGTGCTAGTCACAGTTTGTCCATAACGAACACCATGTTCGAGCATAGGGGTGTCCATAAGTGCACGTGGCACCAGGACACCTTAGGTCGGAGGTCGATGATCGACTTTGTAGTCGTGTCATCTGATCTCCGACCCTATGTCTTGGACACTCGGGTGAAGAGAGGGGCTGAGCTGTCAACTGATCACCACCTGGTGGTGAGTTGGATCCGCTGGCGGAGGAGGAAGCTGGACAGACCTGGCAGGCCCAAACGTATGGTGAGGGTCTGCTGGGAACGTCTGGCCGAGCACTCTGTTGGGGAAGTCTTTAACTCCCACCTCCGGGAGAGCTTTTCCCAGCTTCCGAGGGAGGCGGGGGACATTGAGTCTGAGTGGACCATGTTCTCTACCTCCATTGTGGACGCAGCTGTTCGGAGCTGTGGCCGCAAGGTCTCCGGTGCCTGTCGTGGCGGCAATCCCCGAACCCGGTGGTGGACACCGGAAGTAAGGGATGCCGTCAAGCTGAAGAAGGAGTCCTATCGGGCCATGTTGACCTCCGGGACTCCTGAGGCAGCCGACGGGTATCGGCAGGCCAGGCGTGCTGCAGCTCGGGCAGTTGCAGAGGCAAAAACTCGGAACTGGGAGGAGTTCGGGGAGGCCATGGAGAAGGACTATCGGTCGGCCTCGAAGAAATTCTGGCAAACCGTCCAGCGCCTCAGGAGGGGGAAGCAGTACTCTGCCAACACTGTTTACAGTGCGGGTGGGGAGCTGTTGACCTCGACTGGGGACATTGTCGGGCGGTGGAAGGAATACTTTGAGGATCTCCTCAATCCCACCGTCATGTCTTCCACTGAGGAGACTGAGGCTGATGACTCAGAGGTGGACTCGTCCATTACCCAAGCCGAAGTCACTGAGGTGGTTTGCAAGCTCCTCGGTGGCAAGGCACCGGGGGTGGATGAGATCCGCCCTGAGTATCTCAAGTCTCTGGATGTTGTGGGGCTGTCTTGGTTGACACGCCTCTGCAACATCGCGTGGCGGTCGGGGACAGTGCCTCTGGAGTGGCAGACTGGGGTGGTGGTCCCTCTTTTTAAGAAAGGGAACCGGAGAGTGTGCTTCAATTATAGGGGAATCACACTTCCCAGCCTCCCAGGGAAAGTTTACTCCAGGGTACTGGAGAGGAGAATTCGACCAATAGTCGAACCTCGGATCCAGGAGGAACAATGCGGTTTTCGTCCTGGTCGCGGAACACTGGACCAGCTCTATACCCTTCATAGGGTGCTCGAGGGTTCATGGGAGTTTGCCCAACCAGTCCACATGTGCTTTGTGGATCTGGAGAAGGCATTCGACCGTGTCCCCCGTGGTATTCTGTGGGGGGTGCTTCGGGAGTATGGGGTTCGGGGCTCTTTGCTAAGGGCTGTCCGGTCCCTGTACGAACGGAGCAGGAGTCTGGTTCGCATTGCCGGCAGTAAGTCAGACCTGTTCCCGGTGCATGTTGGACTCCGTCAGGGCTGCCCTTTGTCACCGGTTCTGTTCATAATTTTTATGGACAGAATTTCTAGGCGCAGCCAGGGGCCGGAAGGAATCCTGTTTGGGAACCACAGGATTTCATCTCTGCTTTTTGCGGATGATGTTGTCCTGTTGGCTTCTTCAAACCAGGACCTTCAGCATGCACTGGGGCGGTTTGCAGTCGAGTGTGAAGCGGCTGGGATGAGAATCAGCACCTCCAAGTCCGAGGCCATGGTTCTCGACCGGAAAAGGGTGGCTTGCCCTCTCCAGGTTGGTGGAGAAGTCCTGTCTCAAGTGGAGGAGTTTAAGTATCTCGGGATCTTGTTCACGAGTGAGGGAAGGATGGAGCGTGAGATCGACAGGCGGATCGGTGCAGCCTCCGCAGTGATGCGGTCGCTTTACCGGTCCGTCGTGGTGAAGAAGGAGCTGAGCCAAAAGGCGAAGCTCTCAATTTACCGGTCGATCTACGTTCCGACTCTCACCTATGGTCATGAGCTTTGGGTAATGACAGAAAGAACAAGATCGCGGATACAAGCGGCTGAAATGAGTTTCCTTCGCAGGGTGGCTGGGCGCTCCCTTAGAGATAGGGTGAGAAGCACAGTCACTCGGGAGGAGCTCGGAGTAGAGCCGCTGCTCCTCCACATCGAGAGGAACCAGCTGAGGTGGCTCGGGCATCTTTTTCGGATGCCTCCTGGACGCCTCCCTGGGGAGGTGTTCCAGGCATGTCCCCACGGGAGGAGGCCCCGGGGAAGACCCAGGACACGCTGGAGGGACTATGTCTCTCGGCTGGCCTGGGAACGCCTCGGTGTTCTTCCCGAGGAGCTGGCCGAGGTGTCTGGGGAAAGGGAAGTTTGGGCTTCCATGCTTAGACTGCTGCCTCCGCGACCCGGTCCTGGATAAGCGGAAGAAGACGAGACGAGATGTTAGCTTAGCTTTGCGTGCAGTTTTGTTTGTAGGAGAGGTCTCGCTTGACTCAAGCAGTCCAGATTTTGTGCCGTCATTATTTGTGTTTGCCGAAAATCACAATTTTAAAGCAAGGATGGAAAGGTAAAATTGTGTGCCCTCACTCTAAATGCCAACTTACGCTGACTGCTCTACCCTAGCTCCCGCCCCGTTCAGTTCTCGCTTTTTACGCAGCTCTGATTTCTCTTAGCTGCACTCTTTACACCATCATTCCCTTCATGCCATCACCTCCTGCTAATTGCTGTTTAGTGTACGAGTATATATCTGGCCATTGTATACCAGGGAACTTACTAACATCGTCCGTCCACTCTTTAATTAAATGCGGATCCGGTAGGCGATGTCCACTTGTTAGAGTTAACTTATTTATGTAGCATTCTCGATCTTGTAACGACAATTGTTTTGCATAATCTGACAGCTCATAACGCCGGTCTATGGGCAGCGCCATTGAGTCCAGGCTGCGCGCGCATCCTGGCAATGGTCGGTTCGATTACAAACATGCGAAGGGGTCTATAATACACCACCTGGCCAAAAAAACCGAGTCACCATTTGGATTTAAATAAGCAAATATTTAAGAGCGTTTGATTGGATAGTTACTAGAGTGAGTAGCTTCTCTTTTCTTTAACAGCCACGTCAGATGACGTACCGTACCCTGTGGTCAGAGAGAACATGTAACTGTGCTTTAATTATTGCCCTGCGTCAAGCAAAGAACACTACTAAAAGAAATCCTGACTGACTGACTGGGAAAATCACTTAAACACTTGAAGTCGAGTTGTTAAAAACAAACAAAACCCGGTTTTGCGGTCGGGTTTCCGTCGGCGGGGGGTTTATAGCATCGATGAAACTGACTTCATGTTAAAACTGTTAATGTTATAGTCAGGCTGTCTGTTGTTGCCCAAATGAGGATGGGTTCCCTTTTGAGTCTGGTTCCTCTCGAGGTTTCTTCCTCATGTCGTCTGAGGGAGTTTTTCCTCGCCACCGTCGCCACAAGGCTTCATCATTGGTGGATAAAATCAGCTCATGTTTTAAGTCGTTCAAATTCTGTAAAGCTGCTTTGCGACAATGTTTATTGTTAAAAGCGCTGTACAAATAAACTGGACAAAAAAAAAAAAACCCTGACAGTAGAGCACACGACTGTTTAATAGTGAAAGTAAGATCATTTCCACATATAGCGGGATGAGAACTCCTAGAACTGGGACGAAATGGCTGTGCGTCCATAAGGAAACCACTTGTTCGGAAAAAAGGTTTCAGTTTGTTCAGGAGCATAAAGACTGGACTCTAGAGCGATGGAAAAAGGTCATGTGGCCTGAGGAGTCCAGACTGACCCTATTCCTGAGTGAATAAGAGTGAGGAGGGAAGCTCACGAACCGATGCCCCATCATGCACAGTATCCACTAGGGCTGCGTACCCAAACGTCAGGTACCGGTACAGAGGTTTAGGTACAGGTCCGGACCTGTACAACTTGACAAATTAACGTGTTCTGAACTTCTTCAATAATGACAGAAACATTAATAAACTGTTGACAACTTGTCAGTATCTTTATTCAAAGAAAACTGAACATAACTAGGTTTCCGACCTCACTTCTCAGCCACCCTCTCAGTCTCGCACTTGGTTAACTTGGGACAAAAAGTCAGAAGTTGTCTCACAGCGAGACAGCTTGCGTTCTGGCCCTCTGAAAGCTTTGTTACGTGATCCCAGACCTTACTGGTCTTCCCACGTGGCATGACAGACAAATTCACTCTGCGGCCTTTAACTTACGCGGCAAAATTACACAAAGCAACAAAGGCCGCCAATGCCAGCAAAGGAAAAAATGGCTGACCTGCTTTTGAGTCTTTTTGACCAATCAGAACGCTGGATCAGCCAAGCTCTCGCAATGTCTCGTGACACTGTGGCGAGAGGATCTCAAATCAAAGATGGCTCCGATTTCAAGTTTCAGCGCGGCATTTTGTCTCTTTTCCAGTGCTAAATTTTCGTCTTTGTGGTAGGATTTACGCATCTTCAGTCACAAAATAAGCAGATACTTGGTGTAAATTTATATCGGTACAGTACCGGTACTTCATGATCCGGTATTTTGGCCCGGTACCGAATCGATTTTCACGGTACGCAGCTCTAGTATCCACTGTCCAAGCCTCTGGAGGCAGTGTGGCGATCTGGGGTTGGTTCAGGTCGAGGATCAGTAATGTTATGATGACCTGAATGTACTGAACGACCAGGTTCGACTCTCCCATTGTCAAAACACGATCTCGGCGAAAAATCAGTGAAAATCTGGACGGAAAGAAGATTGAATAAAGTTGGCAAAACAACACCACGGCAAATGTGTGCCATAATCATAGCTAAAGGCAATCCAACAAAATACAAGTGCGCGTGACTTTTTGTTGGCCAGGCAGTGTACAGTGCATCAGCTGTGTGTATTGTGTATCGTTAAGGCTCGTGTTTAAAGCAGTATGACGATTCCAAGTGTTAAAATAAAGCTTACCTGTAGGTACTGTGCATCTCCACTGAGCACAGTGGGCGTGACCAAGCTGGGAGAGCAGCAGGTGCAGTACACACAAGGGCTTACCCACTGCGATGGGTGGATCAGAGGGGACTGGACAGAACCTGTATTATGAGAACATTCACCAGTTACACAAAGCTTCCCCGTTTCATGTCTTAAAGTAATGATGGATGTCGTTTCTCTTCACATAGTTGCTCAGTTCTTAAAATAAAATGGATTACTAGAGTTGTGGAATAGCGCTGTTTATTGTATTATTTGATATTTATTTGATCTCAAATGCATTAAGGAGGCAAGAAATTCCTCTAATTAACTTTTGACAAGCCACACACGTTAAATGAAAAGCATTCCAGGTGACTACCTCGTCTTTCTGCTCTGACAGCTTGGACTTTTTACAGAGGTTGGTGATCACCAAACGCCAAAGAGCCGAGTCTTGCATTCCTCCGGGTGCTCCGGTTTCCCCCACAGTCCAAAGACATGCAGGTTGAGGTGTCCTTGAGCGAGGCGCCTAACTCCCAACTGCTCCCCGGGCGCTGTTAGCATGGCTGCCCACTGCTCTGTGTGTGTGTGTGTGTGTGTGTGTGTGTGTGTGTGTGTGTGTGTGTGTGTGTGTGTGTTCACCGCTTCAGATGGGTTAAATGCAGAGAGGAAATTTCACAAGTGTGTGATGAATAAAGCTGTGCTTTCTTTTCTTCTTTCTATGCACAAACGCAAAGGAAATGGCATTTACGAACCTTCTGCAAATCCAGCATACACTACTGTTCAAAAGTTTGGGGTCACCCAGACAGTTTTGTGTTTTCCATGAAAAGTCACACTTTTATTTCCCACCATAAGTTGTAAAATGAATAGAAAATCTAGTCGAGACATTTTTCTGGCCATTTTGAGCATTTAATCGACCCCACAAATGTGATGCTCCAGAAACTCAATCTGCTCAAAGGAAGGTCAGTTTTATAGCTTCTCTAAAGAGCTCAACTGTTTTCAGCTGTGCTAACATGATTGTACAAGGGTTTTCTAATCATCCATTAGCCTTCTGAGGCAATGAGCAAACACATTGTACCATTAGAACACTGGAGTGAGAGTTGCTGGAAATGGGCCTCTATACACCTATGGAGATATTGCACCAAAAACCACACATTTGCAGCTAGAATAGTCATTTACCACATTAGCAATGTATAGAGTGGATTTCTGATTAGTTTAAAGTGATCTGCATTGAAAAGAACAGTGCTTTTCTTTCAATTTCAAAGTGACCCCAAACTTTTGAACGGTAGGTGTAAATATTTTTGTTTACGCAAACATTAACATAACTTTACTCGCAGAGTGAGGAGTGATGCCTGGTGTCAGGTTTCGTCAATAGCTCTTTAAAACCACAAAAGACCTGGAGCTTCTTTTCTCCCCTTTTTTCTGTGATGTTCAACATCATGTTAAAGAGGAATGTAATGCCGAGTTAAAGGAGACAGCCAAAGCTGGACAAAACTGCAGAGTGCGATGCGGCTATAAGACAGAAACGGCGCCGAGTTACAGCGCACTCTGCTTGGCTAGACGGCGATCTATGAGATGGCTGTATGACGTCTTTGATCAAATATGAAAGCTTTGGAATCCAATCTGTTTAAGCAGAGTATCCGGATAAAGACGCGAGAGCGCGAAAGACTTTAATGTAGAAATGGGGAATGGCTGTTTCCAACACAACAGAAAAGCGTTCACCCTATTGCTGGGAGATCGCAAGTGTTCCCCAGGTGGGAGGGGCATACTCCCTCTCCTCCCAATTACAGCGACACTAGGCAATCGTGGGTGTTTGTGAGCTCGTGCATGCGGAAGAGCGTGTTATGCTGCCCTGGGACACAGCATTCATGTCTCAGAGGAAGCAGGTGTGAGCCCTCACCCCTCTGAACGCAAACTATTGGACAGCACCAGATCCCACTCCTTGACCTTCTTTTGCTAACAGCACGCATGGCCCTTTCAAACACACTGCCATAAACACAGGACAAACCTTGAAACCCTGACTCGCGAGAACTCCGCTCCTTCATGATGGCAGGGCCCAGTTTGAGTTTCTTTCCTTTAAAAGTGATCTGTTGCTGGGAGAGAGAGAGAGAGAGAGAGAGAGAGAGAGAGAGAGAGAGAGAGAGAGAGAGAGAGAGAGAGACATCAGTGTTGCAAGGCCAAGTCATCAGCTACTGAACTCAAATAAGCAAACACATAATGCACTCCTATGGGTATAGTTATTATTACAGCTATTAATGCTTAACAATCATCTCCTTACTTCAACAATAGTCTGGATGTCGACATCCTCGCTGAAGTAAACAAAACCGTAACTAGAGAAGGGAAAAAAAAAAATTACAGCATCAGCAACAGTGGAGTCCCCTCCCCTCTCTCTTCTTACGGAAACGGAGCTTACTCAAAAAAGAATGTTTTAATAACTATAAGATTAAAAAACAGAACTAGAATTAAAAAAGAAAGAAAAACACCCACAGTCAGTGGGCTATATTAGGCCATTATTAAAAAATGTTCTGTTTCTGGTCCACCGGCCGGGTGAGTGCCGTTTGTGCGGTTGAAGTTTTTTTTTTTTAACGCCGGTTTTCCAACATTTTTTTCGGGTTCGTAAATCTAAACTCGAACTTGACATTTCCACATTCCAGGGCTTTCCACTAAGGCTCATACTAGCCAGCCATGACAAATAAGTAGCCAGCCGGGGGGAGTAAACACAAAATAAACTCCTGTGCACGCAGTTCCCAGGATTAAATGTATTTTCCACAGACCGTTTATTTATTCACTTTACTCAAATACAAAGTAAAATGGCAGTAAATCTTCTTTCTTTTCTTGCGTATTGCATCATGAGGCGTTCCTGGCTTGTAAATCTCTTATTTTCGGTGCATGACACATTCACGCAGCTGAGCATGCTATGAATTAACAACGACAACGGTCTGCAGTGGGGCGACACAATTACACACTCAGCCAACATTTCTCCATTTGTGTATGAAAATACACTCCAACCACTCAGTTTGGGTTCATTTACAACCAACGGTGTCTTTTGATGCCAGCACGTAATTGAACGAGACAAGACTGGTTTACCGGAGACAAAATAAGCGTTATCTCTGCTTCTGTTCCCTCCGACGGCCCCGACACACTACTGCCTCCGCCGAGTGCGCGCACACACACGGCGTGTCGGGGCCGCGGATGAGTTACTCTCCCCTGATCAACGAAGTCTGCGGGGAATTTGTGGTTATTATCGGTACAAACAGCGCGAATCACAACTTAAATGAGTGCGGTTCAGTTTGACATTATTGTCAGTCCGTTAGATAAACATTTAATTTTATTAAAATCGAAAATTAATATTTAGAGCCTGTGGGCTACAAAAATAGTCATTAAAGTAGCCGGCTGGACTTAATTGTGTAGTCGGCTGTATGGCCGGCAGCCGGCGCTTGTGGAAAGCCCTGCATTCCGCGCAGAATATAGAACTGAATCAGCTCTGCGCATGCGCCGTGCGGCACAAAAAAACGGCAGCCACCATGAAGGAAGGAGATCCGGAGTTTTCAAACATTTACTTAAGTGTGAAATCGCAAAATGGTATTCTAGCGAACAATAAAATAGTAAAGATTCAGAAAAACAAATCATTCAGTGATGATTTTAATCGTGTAATTTCATCCGAACTCGGCCTAACGCTCGATTTAGAACTACAAAAAGTCCGCGTGTCGGACATTTTAAGTACCTTTGTAAAAGTTCTGCAAATGTTGCAGTCAGCATTTAAAATGCTAACTTAAAGTTTTTGTACAAGTTTCAGTTGATTAAACTGTCATTTTATTAAATGTGTCTGCTTTTGTAATAAAGTACTGAAAGAAAAAGCAAACACAGCATTGCGATTTCTTATCCATCCATAAAAAAAAAAAAATCCCTCCCTCCCTCCTGACTGAAAATTTTTTGCTCACCCGGTGGACAGGAAACGGATTTTTTTTTTTTTAAGGATGGCCCTATGAAAATCAGATTTTTCCTGTTTTTGCAGCAACACAGGAAATTTTCAAAACTCCATGCTAAACTCACTATAATTATACTATATATATATATAAAATCTCAGCGATTAGTGAAAAATACAGGTGAGTGGAACTGCACGGTTTAGCTTGGGGTTAAAAGTGGATCAGGATTTCTGCTTAGGTTTGGAACAGCAATATTTTACAGCAGGCCTGACTTGAAAGACTACATCTGCGTATAAACATGAAAAATGCTTCGTCTGTGAAGCTGGTCTCTCGTATAAAAAGAAGTTCAATAAAACATGTATTTAGTATTTGTTTGTAGTGAATAATTACTGTGCACTAGTTTGGTTTTTGATGGCATGTGAATGAAATAAGACCCACCCGAACTACACGCAAGTCCCTTTTACACAGATATGACGCCCTCGTGATGGCTGCTTACACAGAACCACACAAGACCACGGCAACCTGTGTTTTTACAGTGATTCGGGGCAGAAAGGCACATGGACTTTCGGCGCTGTGGACAGGGTTTGAATTTGCGCTGCTCTCAAAGAAGAATGTCAACGTCAGAATCACCACACGCCGTCCCACAGGTCCCTTTTACACAGACAGACATCGATTCCAGCTCTCTTCCTCCCGATCGCTCTGCCTCAGATGCACAACAAAACGATCCCCCATTCCATATTCAGATGTTTTCCACAGAAAGGGGTGGCGGGAAAAATGTGCAAAATTCCCACCTTGGACAGTATGTGTAAAGCTGTGTTCACACTTATACCGGTACGATAGTGGTGTAACTGTATCGATACAAAGTATAGCGGTACAGTTTAGTGCATCTGTCCACACTAGCGAGAAATATTTGCGGTTTTCTTTCACGGTAGTTGAACTGCGCGTGCGCGAAATGTTTCCGTGGTTACCGAGTAACTTCCTTCCGAGAATATGGCGGATGAAACAGCGTGTGTGTGCTTTTTGTTGTCAGTGTACAGTCTGTGTTTCTGGTGGTCATTTATTCAGTCGAATCGTATAAAACGCGCGAGGCAGTTGAGAAAGAAACAAAGAAAACGAATCTCCCTTCTCCCCCCTCACTTTCTCCCTCTTCCTCCTTTCTTCCTCCCTCCTTTTCCCCCCCTTTCTTTGCTCCATGTAGCTCCACGGTCGTTTTGAGCCATTTTGATGTTTTATTTACAGCTGGAAAGCGCGTGCATATTGCCGGAAGACGTAGGAATGGTTCATTGCGCATGCGCATTATATTTGTACCGATACAGAGCTGCTTCATCTGTCCACACTACAGCGAAGCGCTACAGTACCGATACTGTACCGGTACGAAACCCATACATTTGTGGGTTTCGTACCGATACAGTTATACCGCTACAGTACCGGTATAGTTGCTAGTGTGGACAGGTGTTGCGGGACGAAAGTAGTTTCAAACGTTATCACCAAATTGTTTTTTGCATGGTAAATAGAGCCATCACAGGGCTATAATAAGTTTATTCAGTCAAGCCTTTTGATATTGAAGATAATAAGTGTTAAATGTGATTTTTAGCTTGCGTACCCTGATTGTAAAACAACCCACATATAAAAAAAAAAAAACAACCACAACATTCCATTATTCACTAACCCACTGCAGGCTTATTATCTCCGTTATGTTTGAGGAGAATTTCAGAAATGCCAAAGTAAAATTCAGAAAGGAAATTGACAGAGCAAGTGGACTCCAAAACCTATCAGAAGATACAGCAGCACTCCAGTATTTGAGGCTCGCTCGCCTGAAAGACACAGAGGTGCTCAACGTGGCCAGAATAAACCAAGGAAACACTGATGACTGAATGACGCCTGGCTATTGAATAACTGCTGTAATACCAACTGTTTGCTTAATTTTATAGCTGTGCATGAACTTGAAGAAAACGTAGCTAAGAGGCGAAACATTCACTGCAGAGCAGTGGCGGCTGGTAGTCTTTCAAACAGGGGAGGCTGGTCGGTTACGATATTTCCAAATTTCAAAAGAAAAAACACATCAATTTTGCCCATACTCTTGCCTCTGATCTGGCTGATTGTTGGCAGGGTCACCAACTGTGAAATAACAGGTTCTTTTGGCCCATTAGCCTACTGCCCAATATACATGATGGTGGTGTTGGGGGGGGGGGGGGGGGGGGGGGGGTATATTTTAACATTTTATATTTTAAAATTGTGGCATGTTGTTTAAAAATTGATCATTATTGAAAGCAGCTCTTTGTCAGGAACCTCAGCAGTAACAGCAGAGTGTTCTGGAATAGGCACAAGCACTGACCTTGGGGAGCCAAACATAGAGCTGGGGGCCACACATTTCATTCAATGACACTTTCCCTATATTTTACTTATTTTGACTGAGAAATGTTTTATTGACAATTTTGATAACCCTTCACTTTTAATCCAGGTCTGTAGTGTGAAATGTTCTCGGCTGTGTTTTTGTTTAAAAATGTTTTCCAAATTGTAGCTGTGTTTAATTCATATCCAGAGAAATATATATTCCAATATAATATACTCAGCATAAACATTTTAAATAGATTCTATATTTTTGGTCCATCCATGACATATTACTAAAGTAGCCTATGTTGTCAAGTTTGCTGACTAGCCCCCTCAAGTTCAAGTTCAGTCACTCAAATAAACGAAATTTCTGGAACTAAGATAGCAAACTTGACAACACTATATTTACACTTTATTTACAATGAAAATATATACAAACTAAAAAAGCTGGTAGAAACCGTATGTAATGAATGAAATCGAAATGTAAGCTGATCTCTTACAATACACCACAGCACTTGCGAATCCGCATGGGACTGAACTGAGATTCACCGCTGCCTGTCTATATTTGAAACGAGCTGTCAATCAAAGAAAATATCCGGCCGCTTTCACCAATCACCAGTCTCCTCGCGGAAACTGCCATGTCCCTCCCACTGTCAGGCTCGGAGTCCGTGGGCAGGCGTTTTCGCAGTATTTGTCCAATAACCGTGTTGCATTTTGAGATTGAAAAGCGCAGAGCTCCCAAATGCCATTGAAGTGCACTGAGGCTGGGCTGCATCGCGCTGTCACGAGGGGGAAAAACTCACGCGCACATTAGGCGAACTGGGGAAAGTTATAACGGAATGATTTCGCACTGTAGTGGGTTGAGCACATATATTTCTATGATTCTGGATCTGAAATAGCAATGTTATAAGGTCGGCTATAACATAAGCCTAGCGCAATTCATCCTACATGATGTTCGTCATTTTTAGAGGAGGCTGAGCCTCCCTCGCTGTCTTAGAGCAATCGCCCGTGCTGCAGAGCTATCTTAATTTTGTTGGAGCGACTGTTCTCGAGTGACTTTCTTTAATCCTTGCAACTCGAGCCTCGCAAAATAAAACACGGAAACGCGGTCAACTTTACATGCACAATCCGCAAACCACAACCTGCATGTCCCAACATCACACCACATCCAGGTGTGTATACAACACTAGAACAGTCATCACGCTACTTGCTTACCTTTCACTAGAACCTATTTTAGTTAAACTGACATGGTGCTCCATACAGGAAGAACTCAAGTGTGGCATTTGGATCTGTTCAAAGAAGAAACCTTTATTTGTCACATGCACAGTTCAAGCACAGTGAAATTCATCCTCTGCATTTAACCCATCTGAAGCAGTGAACCGGAGGAAACCCACGCAGGCACGGGGAGAACATGCAAACTCCACACAGAAAGACCCTTGCCGGCCGCTGGGTTCGAACCCGGAACCTTCGTGCTGTGAGGCGACAGTGCTAACCACTACAGCACAGTGCTAACCACTACACCAAGGAGTAGACATAAAGAAAGTTGGTGAATTCAAGTCCCTGGGGTCAACTGTGCAGGAAAATGGGGGCTGCAATAGTGAGGTGAGAAAGAGAATGCAGGCAGGGTGGAGCAGTTGGAGAAGGATTTCGGGAGTCTTTTGTGATCGGAAAGTCCCAGCAAAAGTGAAAGGTAAGATGTATAAGACAGTAGTGAGACCAGCTGTGATGTATGGATTGGAGGCCGTACCCTTAACGAAGAGACAGGAGGCAAAGTTGGAGGTGGCGGAGTTGAGGATGTTAAGGTTTGCGATGGGAGGTTGGACAGGATAAGGAACGAGCACATCGGAGGGACAGCACATGTAGAGAGCTTGGGAATGAAGCTAAGAGAGATGAGACTGAGATGGTCTGGGCACATCCTCAGAAGAGATGCAGAGCATGTGGGAAGGAGAATGTTGAGGATGGAGCTGCCAGGCAAACGAAAACGAGGAAGGCCAAAGAGGAGATACATGGATGTGGTGAGAGAGGACATGAAAGTGGCAGGTGTGGTAGAGAAGGATGTGAAAGACAGGGAGCAATGGAGACGAAAGATCCGCTGTGGCGACCCCTAATCGGGAGCGGCCAGAAGACGACGATGACATTAATTTCAATGAAAAAAAATTAATTCAGTTCACGAACTGAGTCAAAGAACGAATTAAGTTCATAACGCGAGGTACCACTGTATAGAGTTATACCTTTCAATCTTTATTTTATTATTCTGTGGGAAACTCTGTACACACTGGCGTAGTCTCCGTAGCCCCCACCAAGTCACTGAAACGGTGGTCTTGATCAGCAGGCCATATCTTCTGAATCAGATGAGGAGACCTCATGAAACTTTCACACTGTAATATTGAGATATGTGGAAACAAAATGCACTGACTAAAAACCTGAAACTAAACTTTCAAAAAATGGCCATTTTGGATCAGAAATGTGGACCCCGAGTGAAAACATGCAGTATGGAAATAAACTTGACATTCTATACCTTTGTGGAAGCAGTTTAGAGAAGAAAGACATTATAGGTGCAGTGTGTACTTTCTGACCGTGGTGTGTGTGTGTGTGTGTGTGTGTGTGTGTTGCCTTGTACAGACACCCCGAGCCAACACCAAATGCAAATAATGATTAGTTGGTACTTTGGTCCACTGGTGGCCCTTCAGGGCTCCCTGGCAGCCTCACCCTTTACAGATTCCTCCACG
Source organism: Neoarius graeffei (assembly GCF_027579695.1). Classification (NCBI taxonomy): domain Eukaryota; kingdom Metazoa; phylum Chordata; class Actinopteri; order Siluriformes; family Ariidae; genus Neoarius; species Neoarius graeffei. The sequence goes on from NC_083590.1 coordinate 56,968,813, forward strand.
GTAGGTGATGATTTTAACCTCCTTCACTGCACCGTAGCGAGCAAAGAAATCCCGAATCTCATTTTCTTCAACCTGCACAGAGGGAAAAACGGCATGTAGGGAAGCTTTAAAAGCTCTTCTCACCTGTGTAGAAAGAAAGAAAGAAAGAAAGAAGAAAGAAGAAAGAAAGAAAGAAAGAAAGAAAGAAAGAAAGAAAGAAAGAAAAGAATATTTGCCAGCCCTCCTGATTTCGGCGGGAGGCTCCTGATTTTAGCCTCCATCTCCCGCCTCCCGATCGTGTTTGTTAAAACTGTATAATCTCCCGGTTTGGGAAATCCCTACCGGCAAGTTAAAAATACTCCTGATTATGTCCAATCAGAATCGTATGAGAAGCACTGCTGACGTCAACTGATTTTTAACCAATCAACGAACAGAACGACAGTCACTTCCGTAATGTAGGATTCACCCGGGCTGTCCGACATTTTTTATAAGCAGTCACTCATCATGGCCACTAAACCCAATACCACACGGCAAAAACATGAACACAAATCCCAGGTTGCCTGGGGGAATGAGTTTCCGTGGATAAGCAAACGCTCGACCAGCCAGTTACACATTTTAAGGTAAAGATCCCTTAAATCAGAATATAAGGGACATTCGAGTGTGAAATTAAACTCGTCTTCCGTAGCATTTCAGAAACAAACTGTACAACTTCTGAAGTGTTGCGTGACATTCTGCAGGACGGAGGATGTGTTTGGTGAGTGTATCTGAATAGCGTGGGAGTGTCTTACTGCTATTTTGAATTTGTGTTTGAAAGTTTACAAGTGAATTATCTGGAAAGGGACTGATTTTGATGGAGTTTTGAGGTTTTAAGTGAAAGAATGCTAGCGAGTGTATTTTGGTCGGACTAAAATGTTGCATTCGAGTGAATTTCTTTGTGGAGTATATTTTGATAGTATGGTAGTATTTATAGATAGGGTCTGGTGTTAACCAGACTATCACAAGTGAAATATGGTCTGGAATCCGCCTGTTGAATTTCTCGTAGGGGAGGTGTGGTTTACGATTGTCAACGGCCGTTTATTGGACGTTGCGAATGTCTATCATTTGGCGTATACGTAGCCCATGGCCAATCATGGCAGGTGTACCCGGTGACGACGTTGGCGCGACGAAGAGGCGAAGAAGAGAATGAAAGAGAAGGCAAAACAAAAATAGGAAAACAATGGCACCGAACGATTACTGCCGTTTGTGCAAGACAAATATGAGAGAAGCTGGTTTGGTTCGTATCGCTCGCCGCCATGTTAAATGTGATCCGTAAACAGTCCCAAATAAACTACAAGCTTCCGTTTGTCGAGTAGTACGCATCACCGTCTTTCCACCCCTCCCCACTCTCTGATTGGCTCCCTAACTCAGGCGAGCCTTTAGACCATAGTTTCCATGCTGTCTTTTCAGATCGGAACGATTGTGCAAAGCAGTATGGGATTTCCCAGGCTAATTTATAGAGCCATTTTTACATTTTGTTTGAAAACTTTCAAAGTTTGCAAACGAGCAAATTCCTCTGCTGCATTCCGATAGGATTTCTAGTGCTTTTTAAACATTCTGCTGGAAAGTGTTTAGTGAGAGAGATGCATTTCAGTCGTACTAAGACAGTGCAGTATTTATTTAATTGAGTTGTTACTATTTTGGTCAAATCTTATTAAAATTTAATTATGCCTCCGCCACCTTAAGGTGCAGGAGGCATTATGTTTTCGGGTTGTCTGTCTGTGCGTCCGTCCGTCTGTCCTGAAACGCTGTGAACATGATATCTCAAATGCAAATGAAAGGAATTTCACCAAACTTTCACCATTTGTGCGCTTTGGGACGAAGATGAACTGATTAGATTTTGAGGTTAAAAGGTCACAGGTCAAGATTACTGTGAGGTCAAATGTCCATCCCCAAATCACAACTTAATAAGGCGTGTAGTGTACCAGGCGGAGGCGTCCCCATCGAGTTCTATCTAGTGCAGGGGTTTTCAAAGTGTGGGAGAGTCCGCCCCCCCCCCCAGAGAGCAAATAAACAACAGCGCCCCCCCCCTTTACAATTTTGTTGTTGCTATACTTAATGTTCCATTCGTATTTTAAAAAAAAATGGTTGTTGTACACAATTTTATTTTTTTCTTTTACACATTAAAACATTGTGCTTTTTGAAAACATCTTTTTTACACATTAACATATGAGCTTTATTAAAACAATTTTTTTTTTACACATTTTAAACATGTGCTTTTTTTAAAAACATCTTGTTTTACACGTTTTAAACATCTCATAGCATCGTTAGCGAGCACCTCTTGGCAGACAACACACTGTGGCAGTGGAGCATCTTCAGATCCAGTCCATGAAAATCCAAACTTTAAATAATCGTGCTCATACTTCCTGCTTTTTTTGCTTGGCCCAGACTCTGTCTCCTCACTCACTGTAGCTTTAGGGAGTAAAAATCCATCCATTTTGTCTCTGGTAAAGGCTAGCTGAAGTTCGCTAAATGTCCGCAATAGTAACTTATTCTGGTTTATTTTTCCTCACGTTGCGCACCCCTCCTGAAGAACTCTGGCGCCCCCTAGGGGAGGTGCGCCCCACACTTTGAAAAGCCCTGATCTAGTTTATATATGATATTATAGTTCTGTGTGTTTTTACATGAGCTTACAGAAGGAAAACACATTTGCTGCAATCCAATAATCCTTTCATTCACTGTGACTATTTGAAGAAATGATAAACATTCTTCTAAAGCATCGCTTGTGTTATTTCCTGCGGGTCTCTGTGTGGATACAGTGTTCAGGCAGGAGATTTTTCAGCTCAAAATCTGATTTCAGACTTCCCTTTCACTGTTATTATGGGTTGTTTTACAATCAGGGTACACAAGCTAAAAATCACATTTAACACTTATTATCTTCAATATCAAAAGGCTTGACTAAATAAACTTACTGTAGCCCTGTGATAGCTCTATTTACCATGCAAAAAAAAATTTGGTGATAACGTTATTTTTGGTGAATGCATGGCAATATATGTGTCATATTTAGCAAAATTACTCGTGTCATTTAGAAAAAGTGCTTTTTTGACCACAGGTATCTCCAAAAGGGATGCACTTACATCATTCTTTATACCATAAAACACATATTTGGTTCCATATCATTGGAAACATGGTTAAGTTTTAATGTTGAATGCCAGTAAGTTTTCAGACTATTTTGATCAAATTAGTGTCAAAAAAATGTCCTCTCCGAGACAGCTAATTCTTATAAAATATATAAAATATATAATATAAAATAACATATCTAAACTGATTATTTTCATCCTAAAATGTGGTCGAGATATTGGGACATAAATATTAGAGACGACTAACACAAAGCTTACAGCCTTATATTTAAAAGCACTGTGGAAGTCGTGGATTCTGAATTGTCAAAAACCCCGTCCTCTCCGAGAATCACTTCATTTGTTTCTCCCAGCCCTGCTTAAAGCTACACTTCATCTTCATCTTATAGACCCCTTTCACTGACGTCACCCGAAACCGGAAGTAAACAAACCCTGCGCCATATTGGAAGACCAACAAACTCGTGATTAGGGGGAAATAACGGCAGCGCGCGGTATGTGAACCCACGAGGCACTTGGATCATCAAAACCCTACAATGGTAAACTTTTGTGCTGTGTTAGGGTTCTAACAAAGCTGATGGGAAAGGTGAAAAGAAGTCTTTCTACAGAATACCAGCTGTGATTGAGACACAAGGCGAGCAAACCAAGGAGCTTTCTGCCAGGAGACAGAGAGAGGATTTAGCTGCTTTATGCAGAGCGGATCTGAATACTTCTCGTCTACAGCAGTACAGAATATGTTCAGACCACTTTGTTACTGGTAAGTCACTAGGCTAGAGTGTTGTAGAAGATTTTTTTAAATGTTTACTGAATAAAAGCATCCTTAATTTTATCACATTTGTGTTATATATTTCATTTCTTCCTTTTGTTTTAATTTTCCTCCCTCCATCCCTCTTTGGATTTTAAATATAGTTTTTCCCCCATCCATGTCCAAATAATTCAAATATATATAAATAAAAAGAAATAAAGTAGTAAATTAAAAATAAATTATGAAATAAAAAAAATCCATCACAGCATGAATACAGATTGCAATAGTGGTCAAGTGCTATAATTTTTTTAACACGATAGTGGAGAATTTCATTTAATCTGCACTGATTATTATAGGAATGTTTACAATGTCTGGGTAGCAAACAGATGGCAGAATTGGTGTCCGGTCCTCCTTATGTTTCCCTCGCCGCGAGTCTTATCATATGGGTCAAACCCATCTATCACAGCCAGTTTCTCCACATACCGTGCCCTTTCTGCAGCTGGGAATGTACTCACATAACCAGAATTATCAGCCATCATGTCACTTAGTTTGTTTATATTGTGAGTATGTATGTATGTATGTATGTATGTATGTATGTACTTGGTCTTCCAATTAGGGTGGCCAGATGTCCGTCTTTTCAACGTCTTGTCTGGCGCAGCATCAAGCCGGACGCACATTTGTCCTCCTTTTAGAGACGATGAATTATATAATATCGACTTGCCAGACTGGAAGAGCAGAGTTCTAGAATAACCTTTTGTAGGGAAACTGCAGATCTGTGCTGCACACTAGTAATCTACAATAAAGAGTCTATGGCTCGATGTTTTTTGGCATGCAATGCGAGCTCCGCACCGCGACGCGTTGCGCTCTATCCTTTGATGATCTTCCTGGCGCGTGCCTAGTGCCCTGCCCCCCTGGCCCTGGCTGGGACTTGGAAACACGAGTCTGTCCGGTAGACCAGCTGCTCACAACTGAACTTGTTAGGATATGGATGACAGTGCAAATGCACATCTACTATATCTACCTTAAGTTTAATTTCAGTGGTTTGTTACTCCACAATGTTTTTAATAAATATAAATACTGTGTGTTCTAGCCAATTAAGAGCTAATACATGAATTATAATAAATACTATGAATGCTTTGACCTTACTCTTTTTTCCCCACAATCAATCTTTAACCCTACAAAATTGCGATGTTGATTTCACCAAACTTGAGTGACTTGCATAAAAATAATCCATTCTCAATCCTGCCACTGTGGTTTACATAAAAATTTGAGGGCTATGAATCAGATGGGATTTGCCATTATTCACCCTAAAATTGATTAGAATGCAGGAAATTGCATCTAAGAAATACAAAATGTTCTGGGGGAGGCCCCCAGACCCCCGTCCAAATAATGTCCTCCTTTTTGGTGTTATGCAGGCTTTCGTCTAAACGGGGAACAGGGGTGCTGCGCCCTCTTACCGACTCCGTGAAAACATCCCAGCAACACCACGTGACAATGTGTCTGATCATCAAATACGTTATAATTGCTCCAAAAATATTCCAATCATAGTAGATACACTGCCAGACGGTGCAAAAACAATCCGAATTGGCGTTTTCCAGACTGAGGCGCCATGGTGTTTAGTTGTCGCGGCTGCTCTCGCGAGATTTGACATGGGTTACATACAAGGTCAGCTTGTATGACTTGTAGAGCGAGATTTCTCGAGACTGAATGACCTTTCACCCACCGGCGCGGGAGCTTTTGACAGAAGTAGTTTGCGAGTTGTTTTTGTTGACACTTGGGCATTTAAAGATGTCATCCCGCGGCACGAAACGGAAGAAAGCCAAAGACTGTCCGGGGCAGAAGAAGATTACTTCTTTCTTTTTCAATGTTGACAGACAATTTGTTACAATTTCCCTCTCAGATACTCAGAACGTCCCATTGGAGCATTTTTCAAAGGCTTCGCACGGGGGGTCAACCGGCACCATCTCCCCCCCGCCATGGTGAGCGCCCTCATACTAAATTTTTCTAGAAAAACCCCTGGTATGGAAATGGAAATGGTCACCCTACTTCCAATATGGCGCCCTAACAAAATCTCGCGGTACAGTGACGTCATGCGGTAGCCCTGTATAGCAGATTACACAAAACTATCATAAACACACACACACACGTCAAAAAATGACCTGAAATCTGTTCTTTAACTTCTCCTTCACTTAAACACTGATACAAGAACCAGTTTAATCAATCTGAATTCTGGACCCTGATTGTAAAACATTAAAATTCAAGACGAGTATTATTTCAGGTTCTTCCCTCTCAGGCCTGATACAGGAGGAACCGGCAGAACAAAACCAACAACTCAAACTCTTTAACTGGGTAAACGGGAACTGGTTTGCGGTGAACTGGGATCCACAGGTTTTGTGGCGGGGGAGCTCGGCCACACTTTACTCCCTCAGGAGGAGACTGACCAGCTGGCAAGTATATATAGAGAGAGAGAGAGAGAGAGAGAGCAGGCCTGAGTGAGTCAGTGCACCTTCATGTCGATGCCTCCCACGAACAGGGTGTTGGGCGTCGTCCTGCCCTCCGGTAAGATGAAGCCGTTGGCCATCGTCACGCCGCCATGCCGCTGCTTGTGGAGCTCCTGAGAAGCAGCACTGCACTGTTAGCCTGAGGCCCACAGCTAACCGCTTTCACTCGGTGTAGTGACACAAATACAAACAGCTTTGTGTGAACAAACAACACGCTGTAAATTCCGCACAGTCACGCTATGCTAAGCTAAGCTGTGCTATGCTAGGCTAACCTCCTGCCGCTGCTGAGAGAGAGAGCGGATTGGCGCGTGCGTGTGAATATTAGCCTGTGCTAGCTAAGCTAAGCTAAGAGTCTGAAATTAGCACAACTCGTGTGAATAAACACATCAGCGTGAGGTTTGTTTCCCCTCAGAGGCAGCAGTGGCCGGATGAGCCGGGAGAGGACGGAGTTAATGCTGGCTAAGCTAACAGGCGGGACTGTGACTAGCACAGGATCAGCAGCAACTGGAGGTCTGAACAGGGAACGCCATGATATCAGCGCTTTCTCTCTCAGCAGCCATTAAAAACCTCGCTGTAAAGCTGATCTGCGGATCTGCGTGTAGCAGTGCGGGGTTTATTTTACTCACCATGTCTAAAACCTTAAAACTACTGAATAAATTAAAGCCGCTCAAATTTCCCTCCACTTCCCTCCAGCGCCGAGCGGACACGCCCCGCCCACACCCCGCACACAGCGGACACGCCCCGCCCACAGCGGACACACCCCGCACACAGCGGACACGCCCCGCCCACACCCCGCACACAGCGGACACGCCCCGCCCACACCCCAGCACTAATGGAGGCCGCAAGCTTTTCTTTTTAAATAAAGTTGAACAATATCACAGCAGGGCGGCACGGTGGTGTAGTGGTTAGCGCTGTCGCCTCACAGCAAGAAGGTCCTGGGTTCGAGCCCCGGGGCCAGCGAGGGCCTTTCTGTGTGGAGTTTGCATGTTCTCCGCGTGGGTTTCCTCCGGGTGCTCCGGTTTCCCCCACAGTCCATGCAGGTTAGGTTAACTGGTGACTCTAAATTGAGCGTAGGTGTGAATGTGAGTGTGAATGGTTGTCTGTGTCTATGTGTCAGCCCTGTGACGACCTGGCGACTTGTCCAGGGTGAACCCCGCCTCTCGCCCGTAGTCAGCTGGGATAGGCTCCAGCTCGCCCGCGACCCTGTAGAACAGGATAAAGCGGCTAGAGATGAGATGAGTCCCATCACCTGTACGGTATGGCTGTCCATCAATTATCACTCTTACCCCTTTCCCACCAAATCAGTTCCAGTGCTGGTTCACAACTTGTTCAACTTGCGAGCCAGCTGAGAACCAGTTTGCTTTTCCATAGCTCATGGTGCTAAGGGGCACCACATCATTGTATACATCAGTTACGTCGCTGCATTTGCATAAACCTTGGCACAAACATCGAAGCAACAACAACAACAATGGATGACTGCTGCTTTAGTGCATCCATAATATCTCATCACTTATTTAAAAATGGCGACCTTTCGCGGTCTTGCTATTGTTGTTGGTCTTAACAACTCCACCCCCTCACTGATGTAAGCGGTTCTTTCCTCTGGCCCAGCAAAGAGCTGGTGCTAGCCTTCTGGCCCCAGAGCCAGTTCTTTGTCAGTGAAAACAGAAGACCCGGTTCCAAACTAAGCACTGGCCCCGAACCAGCCCTGGAACTGATTTGGTGGAAAAGGGGCATCAGATACCAACATAATACCACCAGGCAGCACGGTGGTGTAGTGGTTAGCACTGTCGCCTCACAGCAAGAAGGTCCGGGTTCGAGGCCAGCAGCTGGCGAGGGCCTTTCTGTGTGGAGTTTGCATGTTCTCCCCGTGCTCCGGTTTCCCCCACAGTCCAAAGACGTGCAGTTAGGTTATCATGGGGCAGCCTTGGGCTGAGGTGCCCTTGAGCGAGGTACCGAACCCCTGACTGCTCTCCGGGCGCTGTAGTGTGGCTGCCCACTGCTCTGAGTGTGTGCGCGCGTGTTCACTGCTTCCGATGAGTTAAATGCAGAGGATGAATTTTACTGTGCTTGAAGTGACCAAATAAAGGTTTCTCCTTCTTCTTCTAATACTGTAGCTTACAATTAGGCCTTTCAGTATGTGTGTGTGTCTGGAACTGGTCTTATAACACCACATCAGTCTTCATTTACAGGTGAATACACTTTCACACAGCTGCACCTGAGCAACCAAGAGCATGAAGGCATGCCTCAGATCCACCTTGGGATGAAGCACGAGTTCCACAGTACAGATTAAAAAGACAGACAGACAGACAGACACCGCTATCCTTATGGTGTGGATACCTTTACACCAAACCAGGGACAAATCAGAGTTCTTTAAGAAAACACTCCTCAGACAGAAAATGATGATCGTATCACATATCAAAGTACACAGAGTTTGACAAGAGCAATAATGCCATTTATTCTTCTGGAGTTAATATCATTCCAAGATTCCACACGTGCAATGCCATATAGCGACCTTGAGGGCTGAAAGAACTTAAACAAAAGACAAGGGGGGGGGAGTACAGTTCACATTAAGGATTAAAAAAAAAAAAAAGATGGAAAACAATTTAGCAAAATCTTCCATTGCAATCTGTGTTAAAATTATTTAAGAAACATTGGAACAGAAGAACATAAACAGACGTGTACTGAGGCACTGGATAAACAACAATCAATGTTAGAGAAGGGGAAAAAACCCCAAGGTTACTGAGACAAAGTCCATGTCGATCACGTTTCCTCTTTCTGGCTTACTTAAGACACGTGGTTTATGTATGCCACCGCCCTCTTCTTTATCAGTCATTACGCCAACATGGAGAGAACGAGCAAGCAAGTTTGAGTACTGATAAAGATCTGAGCACTATTAGGAGTCAGGCTCGAAGTCTGTGAGGTGTGGTCCGAGGAGTCGTCAAATAAACTGGGTTTACTCATGTTTTAAAGTAAATTACAGTAATTAGGTATCGAAATCTGATGTGCAAACAAAAGGTTTGGGTCACAGGATACAGGTGTAGAGACAGATGATATTTAGTAATGCAGGCGTATGAGAACACAGATAGGAGATGAAATGGGGTCTGGGTTTAAAGGGATTAAGGATCCCCGAAGGCCATCAGCCCAAGTTTACAAGTGCAAAAGTCCAGCAGAATGTCTCATCCTCTTAGACAGGTTCAAAAGATAAAGATCAGAGAGACTGAATTAATTTCAGGGTTCAAATATCAGCCGGGTTAACAATGCTAAAATCAGAGTCCTTGCTGTTAGTGCTACCATCTTCTGGGCTGGAAGATCCAGATGTGGTTCCCATAAGAGGGTCCTGAAACTCTGCCATGCTGAAACCCCGCCCCTGCTTGAAGGGTACAGCAATCTCGCCCTCTGTTTGATGAAGATCCCCATCCTGGGAGATCAGGATGTAGTCATCCCAGTTCCTCCCCTCAGCAATCTGGCATGAGAGAAAGGAAAAGAAGGATGGCTAAGTTTGAAACGCACACATGAACAAGAAATAGGAAAAAAATGATTAAAAAAAAAAAAACACAGCACTCTCTTATAACCTTGGAGAAAACTGGTTTTTCAGGCAATTTTTAAATTTGTATTAGTCATAACTCAAGGCAGTTAGGTTTGTGTTATACAACTCCAATTCCAAAAAAGTTGGGACGCTGTGTAAAAAAAAAAACAATGCAATAATTAGCAAAGAGCAGAAACCCTATATTTCACTGAAAATAGTACAAAGACAACATATCACATGTTGAAACTGAGAAATTATTTATTTATTTTTTTAAATATGCTCATTTTGAATTTGATGTCAGCAACAAGTTTCAGAAAAAGTTGGGACGGGGCGTGTTTACTGCTGTGTTGCATCACCTCTACTTTTAACAACACTCTAAACGTTTGGGAACTGAGGAGACCAGTTGCTGTAGTTTTAGAAGAGAAATATTGTCCCATTCTTGCCTGAGATACAATTTCAGCTGCTCAACAGTTCGGGGTCTCCTTTGTCGTATTTTGTGCTTCATAATGCGTCGGATGTTTTAAATGGGAGACAGGTCTGGTCTGCAGGCAGGTCAGTTTAGCACCCGGACTCTCTTACCATGGAGCCATGCAGTTTTAATATGTGCAGAAAGCGGTGTGGCGTTGTCTTGCTGAAAGAAGGAAGGCCTTCCCTGAAAAAGATTTTGTCTGGATGGCAGCATGTTGCTCTGAAACGTGTAAATATCAGTCAGCATTAATGATGCCTTCCCAGATGTACAAGCTACCCATGTCATGTGCACTAATGCCCCCTCATACCATCACAGATGCTGAATGCTTTTGAACTGTGCACTGATAGCAAGCCGGATGGTCCCTCTCCTCTTTAGCCTGGAGGACGTGGTGTCCATGAGTTCTAAAAAGAATTTCTACTTTTGATTCGTCAGACCTCGGGACAGTTTTCCACTTTGCCCCAGTCCATCGTAAAAGAGCTCGGGCCCAGAGAAGGGGGCGGGGTTTCTGGATATTGTTTATATCTGGTTTTAACTTGCATTTGTGGATGCAGTAATGAAGTGTTTTCACAGACGATGGTTTTCTGAAGTGTTCCTGAGCCCATACAGTGATTTCCACTACAGGCACGTGTCTGCTTTTAATGCAGTGTCTCCTGAGGGACTGAAGATCACAGGCATCCAGTGTCAGTTTTCAGCCTTGTCTCTTGCATACAGAGATTTCCCCAGATTCTCTGAATCTTTTAATGATATTATGGACCATAGATGATGTGATCCACAAATTCTGTGCAGTTTTACATTGAGGAACGTTATTCTTAAATTGTTGCACTGTTTGCCCACGGAGTCTTTCACAGAGCGGTGAACCCCGCCCCATCTTTACTTCTGAGAGACTCCGCCTCTCTGGGATGCTCTTTTTTTGTACCCGATCATCTTATTGACCTGTTCCCAATGAACCAAATTAGTTTTTTTAAGCATTACACAACTTTTTCAGTCTTTTGTTGCCCCATCCCAACTTTAACGTGTTGCTAACATCAAATTCAAAATGAGCATATATTTAAATAAATAAAAAGTAAAATCTCAGTTTCAACATTTAATATGTTGTCTTTGTATTATTTTCCATGAAATACAGGGTTTCCATGATTTGCGAATTATTACATTCTGTTTTACCCAGTGTCCCAACTTTTTTTTTGGAATTGGGGTTGTAAAAACCTAAAAGGTCTTGAAGATTTTAGGATTAAATTAATTCGTTGGTCTTACTTTTACGATACATCAGTGATCTTATTATGTCCGAGACGTCATTAAAGACGAACATGTGTATGAACGCTACGTGTGTGATCCTCTCTAACCTGTGGTTCTGTGGTATGTACCCCCTCACTTGGCATAGTTGTCTTTTCCCGCGTCTCCATTTCTTTCTCTTGCTCAGAGAACTGGCTGACATCCAGCTGAGGGCTTGGCTGAGCAATTTCAGTCGTGGATCCATCCTGCTGAGCTGTGTTCTGACCTGTAGAGCAGTAGTGATCATCTGCTATTGTGATCTCCTCGTTCTCCTCAGCCTCCAGCTGACTTTGATTAAAGCGCAGTGCACCTTTTAAGATGTCCTTAATCTGAGGAAAGGCACAATGATGGTGTGTTTATGTCAGTGGGAAACCTTCAGCAGAAGCTCATGTAGAGGATAAAAATGAGCACATCAGGTATGTTTGACTTTTTGGACTGTGTGTTTTGAACAAAAAAAAAAAAACCCAAGCAGGACTGGTACGGGTTTATAATATCCTGTTAGCTCTGTTGTTTTAACAGTTTTGACTTTCATTTGATGTGCATCATGAATTAAGACAAACCTGCTTCAGTCCAGCAAGTGATACCAGCACCTCATCCTCCTTGTTCAGATGTTCCTGCAGTATCACATCCTGAATCTTGCCTGTTCATCATGTAGGGGGGGAAAAAAAAAAAAAAAAAGTTATAATTTCCAGTGAAGAACCTTCAGTATGACGTTTTTTTTTCCTTTCATGGCCTGTTCGACTTACCGATGTGCACATTCATCATTTTGGCACAATATTTACTCATGGCCTCCAGATCATTGATCTGCCCCTGCAGTAAGGACACTTGGGCCTCCAACTCTTCCTGGAGACAGACATATACCCGCCCACATGTGAACCAATGACTATGAACATATAACATCAAATTTAACTGTTCACCTCGATCAGCAAAATGCTGCATATTCTTCTATTCAACAAAAGTTTCTCCAACAGCTAATAAGGACTGCCTTTTATACACTTCCTAATATATTTCTTAGTGTTGCTTTTGAAGAAAAAACAACAAACGTGTTGTCGTTGAGTGTAGTTTTAGGCTTTTCTTCTTGAGGTGCACTGCAACACACTTTTTTCCCCTCAGTTTGTAATCTTGGCAGAGTGAGGTTTTCAACTGAACATTGACAATGCTTCTGCCCCGATATTATTCTGGCCTTAGACAGTATAGCATACTGTACAGCAAACTAATTAATTGTTTTACTGATTCACTACATGACCTACTTCATAGCTCCTGATAAGACCAATTTCTAAATCCACGTTTAACCAATTTCTGGTTAAACACTAATGTAAATCAAACTGTATTTTTCCATGACTGTTTCTTAAAAACTGCTCCAATTAGTAAATATCTTGATATGTGATGGACGGAAGGACCATGGAGAAGAAAACTGAAAGGCTGACAGGGGAACAGCGACACTAGGGTGCATCAGTTGCCCCCTAAAAATGAAAAGCTCCTCCGATCATGATGCATTTTTGTTTTTATGCTCCTTTTGGTAAGAAAACACACTGGGTGAAATATTTTGACAAAATTCAAAAGTTTACTGGTGGCACCAGGAGCTCAAAGTTATGGAAAAAGCTGCTATTTTATGACTTTTATGACAAAATTTCGATCACTTTTCATGAAACGTTATGGCACCTTATAGAGTATACCAAATATCTTAGATACACATTTTTAGTCCATATTCTAAATATATTATCAAGCACAGTTTGAGTTTTAGCTGTTCATTGAATCATTGTTCAACTAAAACAATACAAATGTATTATGAATCACATTAATGCTTCTCAATCCCTTGCAAAGGTTCTTAACATGATCTCTGGCTCACAGGTAGTGATGGGAATAATGGCGTTAGAAATAAACGGCGTTACTTTTTTTTAGTAACGAGTAATCTAACTAATTACTTTTTACATCGTTATAACGCCGTTCCCGTTACTTACAATAAAATACTATGCGTTACTTTATTAAAGCTGTTCTCATCTGGCACGCTGCTCGTTCAGCCTTTCTTTACTCTGCTTTCGTGTGGGGCGGGGAGACACGAGACAACGGCACAGTAAGCCAATCAGAGTAGATTTGGACAACATACGTAGGTAGGCCACGCCTACTGCACTACTGCGCACTCTTTCAATCGGAAGACCCAGCGATGGCGAGCGGTCAGCCCAGCACTGCGCTTTCACACTGGAAATACAGCCAGGACTTTTCATTACTTGAAATAAAAGGCAGGAGTGTTTACGTGCAATGCACATTATGTCGAGGAACAAAGCGTTTGTCCTCATCAGTGGCCAGTAATTAGTAACATAATTTTAATAACTACAAAAATATATTACATTTGATAGATGTCTTATCTCACATTGTCCCACAAAAATATTAACATAGTGTAGATAACGTTACTAACTGGTTCTGTTAAGTGTCCATTTCAGTCATTAAACACATTTAACATTCACTTTTATTATGATTACACTAATTGAATTTGTTTTTTTTGGGGGGGGACACAAAATGTAACGGAATAATTACTTTCCCTGGTAATTAGTTACTTTTATGACAAAGTAACTCCGTTACTTTTTGGGAAAAGTAACTAGTAACTATAATTACTTTTTGAAAGTAACGTGCCCAACACTGGTCACAGGAAATCAATAAATGGAGTCCAACATTGTGATTCAAACCTTACGCGAAAACATAAAATAAGTGTTTTTTGGCAAAAAATGAACCTCATGGTGCCACCGTTAGACTTTTGAATATGGTCAAAACATTTTACAGGATGTCTTTATTGGTGAAAAGGAACACCCGAACAAAAATGCATCAGATTTTATGAAAGTGAGGGCAGCTGATGCAGCCTAAGCGACACAGTGGCTCACCAGGTCCTTTTTTCCGATGGACTTGCTGTGAGAACGTGAACGACTGATGTTGAAGAACAAATCTTTCTTCGTGGCTGAGAGAGGCGGTGATGATGTGCTCGACTCCAACCCCTTGGAGGCAGGAAGAGGCGGGGATGACATGGTCTGGTCCCTCCCACCTGACAGACTCTCAATACTCGGTGAGGAGCTCACGGTCCTGGAGGTCTGACCTGAAAAATGAGCAGCAGACAGAAAATTGTACAATAAAAGGAAAATCTGTCATGAAAAAAAACACAAAGTAAAAAATGAGATCATAAGAGGAGAGATAAACTGTGCTAAATGGTCAATGGTATATGGTCATCTACTCATCACGGCCATATGTGGTTCTTCCCCAAACTGTTACCACAAAATTGAAAGTGTATAGAATGTCACCATTTGCTGCAAAATTACAGTTCCCCTTTACTGGAACTAAGAGGCCCGAACCCTGTTCCAGCATGACGATACTTCTGTACGCAAAGTGCTCTCCATGAAGACATGGTGTGAAGAACTCGAGTGTCCTGCACAGAGCCCTGACTGAACTCAACCCCACTGAACACCTTCGGGATGAACTGGAGCCTCAACATCTCAACATCAGCGTCTGATCTCACTCATGCTCTTGCAGCTGAACTGAATGAACACAAATCCCCACAGCCACACCCCAAAATCTAGTAGAAAGCCTTCCCAGAAGAGAAGAGCTTATTATAAGGCCAAAGGGGGAACAACTCTAGATAGGCATGTTCAACAAGCATGAGTATGTCTACAAACTTCTGGTCATATTGTGTATTTGTGATGTAATTTAAAAGAGAAACCAGAAAAAAAACAGGACACTGCAGAGGAAGACATGAAAAATTATGCATTCAGATAAAAATGGAGAATATTCAGGAAATACGCACCATTTTACACTTAAGCAAGCCTCTCAACTGATTCTAAACCATTTACCGCCATTCCATTGTTGCTGATGTTTAGTAAATGACCAAGACACGCTGAGTGCAGTCAGTAAAAATGGTCACTTTTTTGTAAAATGTTGAGTATAAAATTCTAAATCCTCCAGTTTAGCAGATACATTTGCCTATTAACTAATTTTATACACACACAAGCCACTTTTAGGAACATCCACCTGCTGTTTTCTGCAGGTCTCTAATCAGCCAATCCCTTGACGATGCATCAAATCACGCAGATACAAATCAAGAGCTTCAGTTAATGTTCACTTCAAACATCAGAATGGGAAAAACTGTGATCTCAAAGTGTGACTTTCTCTCACTGTGGTCTGGGTGTTGGTTTGAGCCAGATGGACTGGTAGTTTGGGTATTTCAGAAGCTGCTGATCTCCTGGGGTTTTCACACACAACAGTCTCTAGAGTTTATACAGAATGGTGCGGAAAACAAAAAACACTGAGTGAGTGAGCGACAGTTCTGTGGGTGGAAACAAACGCCTTGTTGATAAGAGAGGGTCAGAGGAAAATGGACAGATCGGTTCGAGCTTTTTTTCCAGGAAGGAACTCATCTCGTCTCATTATCTGTAGCCGCTTTATCCTTCTACAGGGTCACAGGCGAGCTGGATCCTATCCCAGCTGACTACGGGCGAAAGGCGGGGTTCACCCTGGACAAGTCTCCAGGTCATCACAGGGCTGACACATAGACACAGACAACCATTCACACTCACATTCACACCTACGCTCAATTTAGAGTCACCAGTTAACCTAACCTGCATGTCTTTGGACTGTGGGGGAAACCGGAGCACCCGGAGGAAACCCACGCGGACACGGGGAGAACATGCAAACTCCACACAGAAAGGCCCTTGCCGGCCCCGGGGCTCGAACCCAGGACCTTCTTGCTGTGAGGCGACAGCGCTAACCACTACACCACCGTGCCGCCAGGAAGGAACTCATAGTAACTCATATAATCACTCTTTATAACCGTGGTGAGCAGAAAAGCATCTCAGCATGCAACAGCAGAAGAACACATTGGGTTCCACTCCTGCAGCCAAGAACAGGGATCTTAGAATCAACAACAAGTTCCTGTTAAAGTGGATGGTGAGTGTATAATGTATTATTAACTTGGGGTATATTGTATAATTTTATTTGTTATAAATGCGGTTCCTCCAGTTGCTTGTATTAAACACTTGTATACAGGTAGACATGCAAGTTACAGTGATGCATGCAAATAATACGGGGAAAGCAGGCAGCTACACACTCGAGTACAGGGACACAAAAGAAAAACATGGTAGCTAAAAGAACAGTTACCTGGCATGTCAGATAGTATCTGGCTGGGAAGAGAGATCTGAGATACTCCAGGAGAACCTACATCTAATAGACATGAGGAATAAGTCTTCTATTCACACTGAACAGATACACCAATATTCAGAGGTTTGAATATTCATCATCACATCTTTGCAGTACTTCAGGGAGTGTTACTTTTTCCACGCGAAAAGGAAAAATATCAACCACCAATGCAACTCCGCACTAATAAATATGCCAATGTGCACTATATGGCCAAAACTACGTGGACAACTGATCACCACACCCATATGACTTTGTTGAACATCCCATTCCAGATTTCACTATTATATTCCAGATTGCTCCACTCTTCACTTCTCTTCTGGGAGGGCTTTCTACTAGATTTTGGGGTGTGGCTGTGGGGATTTGTGTTCATTCAGTTCAGCTACAAAAGCATTAGTGAGATCAGACGGTGATGTTGAGATGTTGAGGCTCCAGTTCATCCCAAAGGTGTTCAGTGGGGTTGAGTTCAGTCAGGGGTCTCTGCAGGACACCAGAGTTCTTCACTCCAACCTTCACACACCATGTCTTCATGGAGCTCGCTTTGTGTACAGGAGCATTGTCATGCTGGAACAGGTTTGGGCCTCTTAGTTCCAGTGAAGGGGAACTGTAAAGCTACAGCATACAGAGACGTTCTACACTATTGTGTGCTTTAAACCCTGTGGATGCAGTTTGAGGAAAAACCATATTTGTATCGAATGTCTGTGGATGGTGTAACAGTCAGAGGTCCAAAAACATTTGGCCATATAGTGTACATATCAGTGTAGGCAAGTGTGTTCTCACCTTTACTGAGATGCACAGGCATGCTCTCAGACTTCAGCAAACGCTGTTGTGTCACATGCATTTGTGGACGAGAGGACACGGTGTTAGATGGCTGCTCAGCTAAAGACCGAGGTGGCTGAAGTTGTGGAGATGGAGAAGACAGCACTTCACTGTTGACTGGCAAGACACCACTGGAGCCACCACCCATGGGGGCAATGAGCTTCCTCCCGAAGCTAAGCAAAGAGCTGGAGACCTTATTGATGTTAAGGGGAGCCACTTTGGTGCCAACAGTGCTGAAATGTGGAGACAGGGCGAGATCAGTAAAGAATAAATGACCTTGGGAAGGATGGTGGTGCTTACGGTGATGACCACAGACAAGTGTTTCAGAAATTTTAAGCAAAGTTCGCAAAAGAGTGCAAGAATTGTTATGTGCTTCATTTCCCATAAGCCAACATTTAAAGGACCCATGGCATGGTGGTTTGTTGATGCTTTAAACGGGCTCATGGAGGTTTCCAGATGTTATATCTGCAGCCTTTCTCGAAATGAACCCTCGGCACGTAGATATAGCCTCCTGGGAGAAAGCCCCATTTCAGCGCTTTTCCCAGTGCGTCATTTTGCAAATTAGAAGCAGGAGGCGGGGAAGGGTAGACGGTGGGGGCGGGTCTTATCATTAATATTCATGACATGTAAACGTGTTACCTCTGATTGGCTAACAGCACTGTGACGCTCCCTCCAGTGGGTCAGAACAAGCGGATGTGGGTGTCTTACTATGGCGAGAGAGAAGGAACAAACCGCGAAGAGAAAAATACCGCGCGCTGACGTCATTAAGGTGCGACGCGAGGAAATAAAATAAATTCAACAAATGTTTGGGTTTTTACTAGGGATGTCCCGATCCGATCACGTGATCGGAAATCGGGCCCGATCACATGGTTTCAGACTCGATCGGAATCGGGCATTGCCTCCCGATCAGGGATCGGATATATATCTATATAATATATTCTCATTTTTAACACATCAATAGCTATGCGTTGGCACAGAGTGAGACCAGACCTCTTGTCTCAACACAGCAACATCAACGCGTGCGGCATGACATCACTTTGTAGCGGAGACGCTATTGGTTATTGGCTGCCTGTTGCCGGCAAAGTTGAACACGGAAGCAGTTCGAAGCGGAAAGCAAAGCATGAGATCTTTTTTTTTTTCGTTGGATGACAAAAGAAACGGGCTCAAACCTGAAAGGGTAGAAATGCTTGTTTTCATCAAGAAAAACGTTCATTTCCTTAATTGAAATTACTGTACACCACTGTGAGATGCGTTCTTAAAAGCAAATTACCGGCACTGTGGCACTTTATTTTTTTTTATTTGTTTACATTCCTGCCAGGTATTTTAAGGTTATTTTTTTAATTTGTTATTTATTGTTCAAACTGCCTCACGTAAGTGCTCTGTTTGCTAACGGAGTTGTTGGATGTTAAAATAAGGTGTTAAATAAAAAATGAGGAACATCCTGGATCCGTTTCTTTCCTCGTCTTTATTTTTTATGGATTATAAGAAGTATCGGATCGGGACTCGGTATCGGCAGATACTCAAAATCAAATGATCGGTATCGGATCGGAGGGCAAAAAAACCTGATCGGGACATCCCTAGTTTTTACTGAACAAACAAACAAATAAAACGAACGAGTGACTTAAAAAAAAAAAAGAATGTGGGTGTCTTTGTAAAAACTGTTTTGATTGGCTATTATAACAGAGCATGCTGCATGCTTTTTGGTTTTGTAGCGCAGAGTACCTGGCTAACTGCAGGAAGCGGTTAGCTGCACAGCTAATGTAGCCATTGCAAGGCTAACGTGGCACCAATTTTAAAACACGGCAAAACGACTTAACAGTTCTACACTTACTTGTTCGGTGTTTGTGGCTGATGCGGCAGGGATGCTTGGTACGGACCCAGGCTTCAGTGACAGTTGATGTGCAAAACCTGCCCTGTACTGTCCCAAGTTGTGGAAACATTCCTCAGGAAAATGCTTCCGACAAACATACACCGTCTTAGGTAGACTCGACGGCGTATTATTGGAGTAAATACAATTAAGCCACTGCGTCTTCAGGGGCTCTCCCGTCGGCAGTAAAAACAGACTCTTTTCTGTGTTGTCACATCCATGTACAACGCAATTTCCATGTTTCGCTCGCTTAGGTGATGCCATGTTGTGTCCTCTATGGTCTCCTCACTACAACTGGGCGGGGCAATCCATACAGTGGGTGGGAATCCGGGGGGGGGGGGGGGGGGGGGGTGGCGGGGCGTGGGGATCATCTCCCTTGCTGACGTAGTAAAGGGAAGAGCTTATCAACGCGCCGTTTTGACGCGCCATTCTCAAATGTTGGGCATAGTTTGGTTTACACATTATGAAATTTCTAGCCACTGGGGTGACTTAAGGTCAGAGGAACTCATTTTAACGTTAAAAAACCTCAGAAAGTGAAAATTTCATGCCATGGGACCTTTAAGTGTTTTTTTTTTTACAATAATTAAATTAAACATAAAAGCAGTCCATCACAAACCTACCGTGTCCTGTCGACAAAGTCAGCGCCGTGGTTTTTGTAGTAGTCAAGGTTCTGTTGGAACTGATAGTTGACCGGCCTGGGATTATTCTGAAAGTTTAAAAGACAGAGAATGTTCTGATGTCTAGATGGCGCAAACAAGGTCACAAGCAGGTGACTCAGGACAATGTGAACAGTTTTAACTTTGTCCTGAATAAATATCATGAAAAGACCTGTCTTTGTTCTATATAGTGACCAGAGGTGGGCAGTAACGCGCTACATTTACTCCGTTACATTTACTTGAGTAACTTTTTGGATGAATTGTACTTGTAAGAGTAGTTTTAATGCAGCATACTTTTTACTTTTACTTGAGTATATTTGTGAAGAAGAAGCGGTGCTTTCACTCCGTTACATTGGGCTATATTCTGCTCATTACTCGCTACTTTAGTTTTATTGATCCGTGCGATGCGTGGTCTGTTTGTTTATGTTTTGTCGAGACTTCTGGCAGAGGCTCTGTCACATGACCGCATCTCACCAATCACATGGAGCAGCCAGAGCCATAGTGGGAGGAGCTATGGTTTAAACTCCGTTTCGCCAATCAAACAGAGCCAAGCTGCCGCGTGCACCCGCCCGCACACACACAAAATTCCCACAGCAAGACCAGTCCAGGTGGAAAAGAGCACGGAAGCAGAAGAAAAATGGCAGAGACAGCGGCCAGCGTTTCTCATCAAGCTGAAGAGGCACAGCCCGGCCACACATACAAACCATGTTCACTCTCCAAACAACAACAAATAATAGTTATGTTATGCGGTGTCACATGTGTCTCCCCAAACCAGTGGCCGTTTCAGCTTATAAAAACTCAACGCCGAATTTGAGGAAACACATTGCGGTCAGTAGGCTGTGTGCTTTTGGCTGTCTTCGTAGGCAGACGTTAGCCCTGTTGTAGCATCATAAATAACTGTAAAATACATTGTTTTGTGGAAATGTATTGATGCACTGCGGCCTCAAGGCCAATTTATGCTGACAACGCAGTCCTCGCAGATGGCGTCGCAGATGGCGTCGCAGATGGCGTCTGCGTAGCCCCCCCCCCTTTGCAGACGCTCTGCGCACACCTCCCAAAAATTGTGACCACCGCAGAAGCCTCGCAGAAGCCTCACAGACAAGAGGGCTCTGATTGGTCCACTCTACCCGCTGTACATGCACTTCTGCTTCCCTACTTTCCCGGTTTGGTTTGTTTTCACGACCGCCATTTTTAAAAACACGAGCGAAGATGGAGCAGCTCGAAGAGCGGTTGATCGAGGAAGTGAGGAAGTACGTACATCTATACGACTCCAGTTCTAGTCATTATAAGTAATCGGAGGATAAACACTCCACTAACCACACCCACCAACTACTCCTAGCGATTTTGCGCCCCCTTGCGTTGTGGCGGTGAATAACATCGCGCACGCCTATTACTCCCCGCTCAACGATAAATTACAACTGTCTGCAAAAAGCTATCTGCGAAAGCCTTGTCGCAAGAGCATGCAGAGGCCTTCAGACGGCAACACACACACACCAGAGAACCAAGAAATAAAACTACAAAAAAATCTTCCTAACAATCACTTTTTATTGATGTGAAACCAAAAAATGCTCATGAAAATAAGGTTGCTCGCCTAATGTCAGCTCCTCAATAGCGTTACAGCTGTACACGGCTCTGGTCAAAAACTGGGAATGGAAGACTGGTGAAAACTTACTAAATAACAAAACGCCTAACATATCGTTTGTGAAATCTCCATTTTTCAAGCTGCTGTACTTGTTGTGGATTCGAGGGATTTGTGAAGACTTTAGGTGTTTTTTTCTGTGAGATTTGTTTCATCACCCAGCCAAGCTGGGCACCGGCAGCTAGTTAGCAACCTTTCTGCTCGTTACTTCCACTTGCTAACTCCTCTGCAAGATGGAGCCAGTAAACAACTTTTTGGGAGATGAAAGGATTAACATCGTTGATTGCATCTTGCAGGATTATTTCCAGTCTTTTTCGTACGAGGAGATATTACGTGTGATGTTCGGCTGCTGTTAAAGCTCAACAGTCACTTCACAGAGTGAACATGCACGCGCGCACACACAGTGTGATGGTTTATGCGCAGACTGCCTTGAGCTTCTTTTTCTTTGTAACCTCTACCCATTGTTTTATTATTATGTTACTTTGTAAAGATTTAATTAATTAATATTTAATTTATTATTGTTTTCACCTGTTCACGGCTAAAAGGTCACAGCTTCACAGTGCAGAATTGAGAGCCAGCTGCTGTTAAAGTGCTGATGACACGAACATGACTCTATGCAATTTCTTAAATAAACTATACAACATGGCAAACATGTTAGATTTCTGTTATAATTACGTGAAAAGAAGCTGTTGTTACGCGAATATCCAACTTTTAATTGCACAGCGCAAGAAAACTGGGTCCGTGGCTCGCGGCCATGCTGTGACGTCAGCGGAAGAACACGCTGCGGTTCGCTGGCTGTCTACTCAATGGAAATGGAGCATGAAAACGCCGGTGAACTCTCTAGCTCTTCCTCTTCTGGGAGTCTAGAATTGTGTTGAGTGGGATAGATCGGAAGAATCAAGTGATGACGAACACGGGTGCATCCAACCGTACAGGTTTGAACCTGTTACTGTGCACCAATCTGAGAGCGACTCCGACTTCGACCCCGAGATGGACAGCGGACAGGCAGACAGCCCAGCACTGAACACCACAAGGTTGGATAACAAGGATTGGTAGGTCAACCCGTATTTGTTCAAAATGTTACGGAATCAATATTTTAATATTGTGTATTGTTGTCTTGCATGTGTAAACACTGCTTATATCATGTAAGCTGTATGCTACACTGAATACATAGTTCCTAATGGAGCATGCAAACGGCTAACATAATAAGCTTACGACTATGCCTGATCCGTGATACATTTAGGATAATATTGGCAGGCGCGTCTTCTAGTTTATAACTTCTTAGTTTTATCCTTGAATGAAGCAAAATATTTGATAACCTACATCAGCGTAAGCAAATGACAATCTGTAGCCTACTTGTCTGGCTAAGTTAGCTTTCCCTCAGTGTTTGCTTTGAGAAACAAGCTTTCACAAGCAAATACATGACTGATATCACGCCGACTTTATGATTACATTTATGATTATCATGAATGTGTACTCTATGATGTGTACTCTATGAGCGCTCTGGAGCGAGTCACTTCCAAGATGGCCGCGCAGACCGCATGGTTACTATTTTTAGCATCATGTCGGATCACTCTATAGCTCTACGTACCTTTATCTTATGTCATTTCTCAACACATGTTCTGACAGGAGGACTGTCTTTGGAGGAGTCGGCTTGTCCCAGGAGACTGCTGGATTCGGCAGAGCTACTAGTAGACCCCCTCCGGAATACTGTAGGCACTGCTGATGGTAGTAACACACGTTTGTGCTGAACTGAACACCCAAGAGATTCTTTTAAGCTGGGAAGGGTGTCAAAACAATCCAAATCGAAGTGTTCAGAGCACAGGACGGATGTTGGTGAGGGCTCCCACTTGTCACGAGTGCGCCTGACTTGCTTCACCCACTTCGCATGCAGCTCGGGATCTCTGGGAAACTTGAATAAACTTACCCCATCCTTGTGGGTTTTGGAGCAAAAGCCGGCAACACAACGCGAAGGCATAATAACTATTTTATATTATTTATATATATATATATATATATATATATATATATATATATATATATATATATAAATAAAATGTATAATAAAAATACTAATAATGACAAACTGAACATCTGTCGCATCAACAACAAACTGGTAAGTTAGGAGGAAGGTTCTTTCGCTGACGTCATATAGCCCCTCCTCCTCCTCCGTCTCCTGGGTGCTGCAGCCCCGTCAAATTTGCCCAAATAGCCGCGTTTTTTATCATAACTTGTAAAATAGGCGCCTTCGTGAATTAATATGGATCATCAAGAATTACGTTTTATGTTATAAAACATCACCAAAGATGTCAAAAACGTGTCATCAGCACTTTAAAGCTGAACAGTCACTTCATGGAGTGAACATGCGCGCGCACACACACAATGACTACGTTTCCATGCACATCCAAATCGAGCTGCTGTCGGTAATCGAGCTGAAGGTCCCAGCAGGGTGCCAGAGAAATCCAATCCTACATGCACACAATGAAATCGGGCTATTGTGTGAGGTGCATTGTGCACCCGAGCCACAGGTGGCGCTACACGCCCCATCGTGTTGGTACACTTCCAGTTGTCGTCATGAAGAAGAGTTATTCAAGAGTATAAACAAAGTTATCAGTTCCGTGTTCTCCATTGTGCGTTTTTCTCCCGTCCATGAATTTTAATATATTCAACTCCTTAAGCTGAATGAGCATGAACTCTGTCTCCTCATTGCTCCAGAAGTGCACGTTTCTGCTTGCCTGTGGCAGTGGGGGCGTGGTCAAGCGCCGGTCTGTGACAGGAGGGCGGAGCCAGGGAAGGTGAGTGGCAGAATCACTTCACCTGACGGTAATTAACCTGTGTTTGTGTGTCTTCCCAGTAACCGCGCCCTATTTAAGGAGGCAGAGGGAGAGCAGAGGGGACAGCTCATCCCGGGACTAGAACACAGCGCGCGCGTGTCTCTCTCTCTCTCTCTCTCTCAAGAATAAAAGTAGGCTGTTAAACTGAAAAGTCTGACAATAAAAAGCCTCTTAGTACCAGAAGCTTTGTCCTGCCGTCCTCTGTGCTCCACCCACACTTCAGAGAGCTCTACATCGCCATTTTCTCTTCTTCGTTTGTTCCTCCTGACCTCTTTTGCTGCTCGCTACTACTGTTGTCATGCCGACCGAGTGTTGTGTTTCCCGCTTGTGGTCTCGTCACTCGTCACTTCCGGAAGTAGCGCGACTACTAGCTCGACAGGGTATACATGCACAAAGTAGCTCGGCAGAAATCGCATAAACTAGGTCGTGTAGCTCGATTCCGAGAAATCAAGTTCGGTTCAATTTCAGCCGAATTAAGGTGTATACATGGCATTTTGAACTTCGATTTCAGTCGAGCAACGGCAGAAATTTGATTCTCTCTATGTGCATGTAAACGTAGTCACTGTTATGGTTTATGTGCAGACTGCCTTGAGCTTCTTGTTGTTATTGTTAATACACAGAACTACACACACAGTTTATATGTGTGAAATATATATGAAATCTCTGCCTGTTATGCCATCCTGACTGATAAACAAAGTTACTCAGCAGTTACTCAGTACTTGAGTAGTTTTTTCACTTAGTACCTTTTACTCTTACTCAAGTAATTAATTGGATGACTACTTTTTACTTTTACTTGAGTAATATTATTCCAAAGTAACAATACTCTTACTTGAGTACGGTTTTTGGCTACTCTACCCACCTCCGATAGCGACACAGCTTTGTCAACTTTATACAACTTAACATCGCAGTTCCTTTCTTGCACTGAACCGTGCTCTTGCTGTCACAAGCTGTTAAACTTGTGTACAGTAATCAGGAAAATTCTCACAGATGCAGATCATTGCTGCCCAAGTCCTTGAAAAATAAAACCCTTTTGCAAAACAGCATGGCGCGTGTGTGTGTGTTCTCACATATGTACTGTATTACGCACCAGAGTGGGAGTTCTCGCAAGTTCTTTAAATCCCTCTCACTCTTTCTCTTTGCTTGCCCTGCCTATACAATACCCTGCTCAGATCAGTCCTAATTTTCATTAGGATTGTGTGCCTCAGAATGTGTATACCGATACCTTTGGGTCTCTGAGGAACAGTGCTTTCTGGAGAAGAGCGTGAATGTCTCCAATAGGTGGGTAGTGCATCAGCAGGCCAAGACACGTCTGAAAGCTACTGGCAATCACTAATTACAGGGAAAAACAAACCATGCATGCCTTATTAAAAACATTACACATCTGCAAACATTCACACGAGTTTCCCTTCAGTTAACATTTAATCAACACTGCAACCATAAAACACAAATATAGCCCGTCTGTCTTAGAATTAGAAACTCTGGGTTTTTTTTTTCTAAACCTGTCCCCATTCACCTAAAGAAAACAAACCGTACAACATGACGTTCTACACTCACCGTTTTACCTTTCGCTCTTTTTCCAGTCTCTGACGCAGCATCACACTGAGCGCCTGTAGTCGATTATCTCATGGAGGCTGTATACTCTGGCTCAAATAAACAGGGACGGCCATCAGATTCAAACGCCTCACCCAGATCATCGTAATCAGCTAAATATTCGGAAAAACACTTCATGAGCCCTGTGTGACTTCTTTTGTAACGATCAGTCAACAGCTTCGTGTGATAATCCACTACAGACACTGAATGCGGCGCTGCGTCAGAGAGCAGAACAAGAGAAAGGTAAAACGACGTGTAGAAACAGTCAGTTAGTCATTTTCAACACTTTCTTTATGGTTATGGAGGTAAACAGATGCACCTTTGTAAGGATTTTATATATATATATATATATATATATATATATATATATATATATATATATATATATATATATATAAATAAATATAAAATTGTAATCTCAAAGTGAGACTTTCTTTCACTGGTTTTCTGCATGAGTTGGTAATAATAAGTGATCTGATCTTCATCCA
Source organism: Neoarius graeffei (assembly GCF_027579695.1). Taxonomy (NCBI): domain Eukaryota; kingdom Metazoa; phylum Chordata; class Actinopteri; order Siluriformes; family Ariidae; genus Neoarius; species Neoarius graeffei. The sequence goes on from NC_083590.1 coordinate 56,995,477, forward strand.
AGTCACAGGTACTGATATACACAATGAGCTTAAGCCAATAACACACAAATTCTATTTTTCATGACTATTATACAAACGCATTCAACATTCACAGTAATGGTGGAAAAAGTAAGTGAACCTTTGGATTTAATAACTGGTTGACCCTCCTTTGGCAGCAATGACCTCAACCAGGCGCTTCCTGTAACTGCAGATCAGACCAGCACATTGTGCAGGGGGAACTTTAGCCCATTCTTCCCTGCAGAACTGCCCTAACGCTTCCATATTCTTGGGTTGTCTTCTGTGTGTGGCTGTCTTCAAGTCATTCCACAGCATCTCTATAGGACTGAGATCTGGGCTCTGACTCTGACATCGTGAGAGCAGCTGAGAGGATCATTGGTGTCTCTCTCCCTTCTCTAATGGATATCTATAACTCCCGCCTCACCCGCAAAGCCATCAGGATTGCAGGTGACCCCACCCACCCATCTCACAGCCTCTTCAGCCTGCTGCCGTCGGGGAGGAGACTGCAAGTCTCCGGGCCAAAACCAGCAGGCTCAAGGACAGTTTCTTTCACCAGGCGGTCAGGAGGCTCAACTCCCTCCCTGTTCTGCCACTCCTCCCCCCTCTGCCACAGATTCTGCCCACACACCCCTGCCCACACCCCCTTCAGCATCTGACATGGTCATCCTCACAGTCCCCCCCCCAAACACACACATACATCTCATCGTTCATTAACACACTGAACTCAGGGGCCGCACATCTCACTTTACCTCACTCATTTGCACTATTCCGCACTACCTCATCTTAACAAGTGCTAGTTTGTTTATTCTGCTTATTTCATGTTTACCCGCTATACCTCAAGTGCCCTTGACTGTTTGGTTATTTGAACCAATTTATGTGTGTGTGTGTGTGTGTGTGTATCTACAACCCCTGGCAAAAAGTATGGAATCACCAGTCTTGGATGAGCACTCATTCACACGTTTTATTCTGTAGAACAAACTCAGATCACAAACATGATACAATAATAAAGTCATTCCAAAGTGCACCTTCTTGGCCTTCAGAAACACTAAAAGAAATGAAGAAAAAGCATTGTGGAAGTCAGTAAATGTTACTTTTATAGACCAAGCACAGGGAAAAAATATGGAATCATGAAAAACAGACAAACAAAAGAACATTCAAAACACATCACTAGTACTTAGTTGCACCACCTCTGGCTTTTATAACGGCTTGCGGTCTCTTAGGGATGGACTTGATGAGTGACAAACAGTATTCTTCATCAATCTGGTGCCAACTCTCTGACTGCAGTTGCCAGATCAGCTTTGCAGGCCGGAGCCTTGTCGTGGACCATTTTTTTCAATTTCCACCACAAGTTTTCTATTGGGTCGAGATCTGGACTATTTGCAGGCCATGACATTGACTGGATGTGTCTTTCACCAAGGAATGCTTTCACAGGTTTTGCTCTATGGCACGATGCATTGTCATCTTGGAAAATTATTTCATCGTCCCCAAACATCTTTTCAATTGAAGGGATAAGAAAACTGTCCAAAATGTCAATGTAAACCTGTGCATTTACTGAAGAAGTAACCACAGCCGTCTCCCCAGTGCCTTTGCCTGACATGCAGCCCCATATCATCAAGGATTGTGGAAATTTGGATGTTTTCTTCAGGCAGTCCTCTTCATAAATCTCACTGGAACGGCACCAAACAAAAGTTCCAGCATCATCACCTTGTCCAATGCAGATTCGTGATTCATCACTGAAGATAACCTTCATCCAGTCATCCACAGCCCATGATTGCTTCTCCTTAGCCCATTGTAGTCTTGTTCTTTTCTGTTTAGGTGTCAGTGATGGTTTTCTTTTAGCTTTCCTAGATGAAAATCCCATTTCCTTCAGGCGATTTCTCACGGTTCGGTCACATACTTGTACATTGACTCCAGCTTCCTCCCATTTATGCTTCATTTGTTTTGTTGTACTTTTTCGGTTTTCAAGACATATGGCCTTAAGTTTTTTGTCTTGACGCTTTGATGTCTTCCTTGGTCTACCAGTACGCTTGGCTTTAAAAACCTTCCCATGCTGTTTGTACTCGGTCCATATCTTAGATACAGCTGACTGTGAACAGCCCACATCTTTGGCAACCATGCGTGAAGAGTTACCTTCTTTAAGAAGTTTGACAATCCTCTCTTTTGTTTCAAGAGACATCTCTCTTGTTGGAGCCATGATTCTTGCCAATCCACTTGGTCCAGCAGCCCTCCAAGGTGCGATAACTGCGCTGTTTCTAACTGCAGACTAACGAGCAGATCTAATCTGAGGCAGGTGTCAATTTAGGGAAAGGAAATTGACTGGGTGAGTCCTTATTTTCTACCTGAAAATTGAGTGATTCCATATTTTTTCCCTGTGCTTGGTCTATAAAAGTAACATTTGCTGACTATCACAATGTATTTTCTTCATTTCTTTTAGTGTTTCTGAAGGCCAAGAAGTTGCACTTTGGAATGACTTTATTATTGTATCATGTTTGTGATCTGAGTTTGTTCTACAGAATAAAACGTCTGAATGAGTGCTCATCCAAGACTGGTGATTCCATACTTTTTGCCAGGGGTTGTATGTATGTATGTATGTATGTATATGGAGTGTTTAGTCTATGTCTAGTTCATATCTAGTGTTTATATTGTTTGTTTTTTTCAATTATTCTACTTTTATTTTTATTTATTGCATTGCCAGTTTGCACCGTGGGTCAGAGAGGACTGAAATTTCATCTGTGCTGTATGTCGAGCATGTGTAGCATATCTGACAATAAAGTTGACTTGACTTGACTAGGCCATTCCAAAAGGCGGATTTTGTTCTTCTGAAACCATTGTGCTGTGGATTTGCCCCGATGTTTGGGGTCCTTGTCCTGTCCTGCCCAGCCTCTTCTGAGCTTCAGCTGACGGACAGACACCCTCACATTATCCTGGAGAATTTGTTGATAAATTTGGGAATTCATTTTCCCCCTCAACGATGGCGAGCTGTCCAGGCCCTGACGCAGCAAAGCCGGCCCAAATCATGATGTTCCCTCCGCCAGACTTTACTGTAGGGACGATGTTTTGATGTTGATATGCAGTGCCCTTTTTATACCAAATGGAGTTCTGCTTGTTCCTCTCAAATAGTTCAACTTTTGTTTCATCACTCCACAAAACATTTTCCCAGTACCACTGTGGAATGTCCAAGTGCTCTTTTGCAAAATTCAGGCGTGCAGCAATGTTCTTTTTTGACAGCAGTGGCTTCCTCCTTGGCGTCCTGCCATGGACTCCTTTCTTGTTCAATGTTTTGCGTATTGTTGAATCATGAACAGAGATGTTAGCGAGTTCTAATGACATCTTCAAGCCTTTCGCCGTCACTAGGGTTCTTCTTTACCTCATTAATGATTTTGCGTTGTGCTCTTGGGGTCATCTTGGTGGGGCGCCCACTTCTAGGCAGAGTAGCCACGATACCTAATCGTCTCCATTTATAGACAACTTGCCTGACAGTAGACTGACGAATACCTAAAATCTTTGAGATGACTTGTAACCCTTTCCAGCCTTACGTAAGTTAACAATTCTTGATCGTAGGTCTTCAGATAACTCTTTTATGCGAGGCATGATTCCCATCTGGATATGCTTCATGTCAAAAGTTCAAACTTTTCAGGGGTTTTTATCAATCAGAGTAATTCCAGGCCACACCTCTGAACTCGTTTCATTAAATGGAACCCAGGTGTGCTAAATTATGACTGCAATGAGCTTTTTAAAAAGTCGTTAGCTTAGGGTTCACTTACTTTTTCCAACCTTCAGTTTCACAGTTTGAAAATCTGTGTATCTTTAGTTATAGGAGACTGTCTTCGGTCATTATTGTGACTTACATGAAGATAAGACCATGTTTTATATGGGAATTAGACAGACAATTCCAAGGGGGTCACAAACTTTTTACTTTGACTGTACTTTCAAAGTAATCTACACGGCCATTTAAATGTCAGCATAATGGTTTGTGCGTCAGAAACAGACAGACATGCAGAAAACTCACGTGCGTCTCTGATGTAAAGCAGCATGGCTACAAACACATAATCCACCAGGTCCAGAGTGATGCTGTCCGCGAGAAGAGCGTCCCACACCACCAGCAGGTCCTGCAGAGGGAACTCCCTGCCAAATAACAGGCGGACCCAGCGACTATCTCACACACACACACACACACACACACACACACACACACAAAACAACAAAGGGTCAGTTACAATACCACCTTTTTTGCCCAATAATCAGTACATTCTCCAGTGTTCATGAGTGTCGCTATACCGTAGCTCTGATTATTATTTTGAGCTACCGTCTCATGCTGCTATTATAATAAAGAGTCTTTTTTTAACCTCTTGACATCAATTCCAAACCATTTGCTAATTTTCATTTTTCTAAATGTAGAAAATTCAACCATTTGAATCGATGCAATAGAATGATGTTCAGCCAAGCGTGTACTTCCTCCAGCGGGGAACAGCAACATCACCACGGAATGGTGCTAAATTTAGACTGCTTTCCGTACAATCAAAAAACTCTCATCAAACTGACATTTTGAGAGAACCGTTTCTAATTTTGGTGCCGTTGTATATTTTTCTATTTGACTTAGTAAATTTGTTTTCTCTTTAGTAACACCTCGTGCCGTATATGTAGGCTATGTTCACAGCAAATGATGGTAAATTATAATAGTAACCAGGGCTTTCCACAAGCGCCGGCTGCCGCCATACAGCCGACTACACAATTAAGTCCAACCGGCTACTTTAATGACTATTATTTTTGTAGCCCACAGGCTCTAAATACAGTAAGCCCTCAGTATTCGCGGGGGTTAGGGACCGAACATGGCCGCAAATAAGCCAAAATCGCGAATACTTGTAACCGCCCCCATTGTAGGGCGTAAAAATTATTCAAAAATACCAAGAATGCACAACACGTGAACAAGTCTGAACTACGGGAACCGCGAGACTGTACTGTACAATGCGCTCATTCGTATCAGCCAATGAGCAGCAGCCCGCCATTCAAACTTCAGCCAATAGCGAGCGAGCATTCGGCTCCGAGAATGTAGCAGTGCGTAGACGTTCGATATGTTCACCGCAAATGACCGCGAATCGCTGAGATTTCTGCGAATGTATAGGAGATATGTTCTATATAAAATCCCGCGAATATGTGAATTCGCGAATACTGAACCGCGAATAGGCGGGGGTCTACTGTATTAATTTTCGATTTTAATAAAATTAAATGTTTATCTAATGGACTGACAATAATGTCAGACTGAACTGCACTCATTTAAAGGAGTACGCCACCCCCAGATGAAACTGAGTCAGTCCCTGCAGTCCCTAGCGTTGGATGAGTGAGCCAAAGCGTTTTGTCGCCGACCCAGCCATTGTCCTGATCTGGAAACGTCCCGGTTAGCTTTAGCTTAGCGTAGTCGCTGTAATCTGGCGTGTCCAGCTAGCATTGTCGTTGCAAAAGCGAATCAAATAACTCAAGATTTTTTATAATTATTTCTCATGACCTGTACATTCACATCGAGTACACATATCAATGCAAATTAACACGAAGGGATTTACTAGACCAATTTATATCTGGAACTATTTTCGGCCACAGCACAGGCAAAGCACCGCTGCAGGCGCAAAGACACCGCGCAGCACCTGAAAACCCTGGTTTCCCTGGTAACACTGGTGTATTGACGGAAGTTGTGGTGCTGCGTGGTGTCTTTGCGCCTGCAGCGGTGCTTTGCCTGTGCTGTGGCCGAAAATAGTTCCAGATATAAATTGGTCTAGTAAATCCCTTCGACAATGCTAGCTGGACACGCCGGATTACAGCGACTACGCTAAGCTAAAGCTAACCGGGACGTTTCCAGATCAGGACAATGGCTGGGTCGGCGACAAAACGCTTTGGCTCACTCATCCAACTCTAGGGACTGCAGGGACTGACTCAGTTTCACTTGGGGGTGGCGTACTCCTTTAAGTTGTGATTCGCGCTGTTTGTACCGATAATAACCACAAATTCCCCGCCGACTTCGTTGATCAGGGGAGAGTAACTCATCCGTAGCCCCGACACGCGGTGTGTGCGCGCACTCGGCGGAGGCAGTAGTGTGTCGGGGCCGTCGGAGGGAACAGAAGCAGAGATGACGCTTATTTTGTCTCCGGTAAACCAGTCTTCTCTCGCTCAATTACGTGCTGGCATCAAAAGACACCGTTGGTTGTAAATGAACCCAAACTGAGTGGTTGGAGTGTATTTTCATACACAAATGGAGAAATGTTGGCTGAGTGTGTAATTGTGTCGCCCCACTGCAGACCGTTGTTGTTGTTAATTCATAGCATGCTCAGCTGCGTGAATGTGTCACGCACCGAAAATAAGAGATTTACAATGATGCAATACGCAAGAAAAGAAAGAAGATTTACTGCCATTTTACTTTGTATTTGAGTAAAGTGAATAAATAAATGGTCTGTGGAAAATACATTTAATCCTGGGAACTGCATGCACAGGAGTTTATTTTGTGTTTACCCCCCCGGCTGGCTACTTATTTATCATGGCTGGCTAGTATGAGCCTTAGTGGAAAGCCCTGAGTAACACATTCCACATACTTTAGACTCGTCCCTAGTCATGAATGCACACTTTCCTCTTACATGTAAAACACACAGACAACAACTAACACTGGCCAAGTGCTGGGGCCCCTCCTGTCTGCCATATATACCACCTCATTGGGCCAGATCATCCACTCACATGGCTTATCACATCACTGCTATGCTGATGATACCCAGCTCTAGCTTTCATTCCCACCTGACGACCATATGGTCTCAGCACAAATCTCAGATTGTCTCTCGGATATATCTGCATGGATGAAAGACCATCACCTCCAGTTAAATCTCTCAAAACCATACATCATAACATCTGTATCAAGACTGACTCCTTAGCTCTTGCTCCTACTAAAGTAGCAAGGAACTTGGGTGTCATGATTGATGATCAGCTGACCTTCAAAGATCATGTTGCCTCTGTAGCCCGGTCTTGCCACTTTGCATTATTTAATATAAGGAAAATTAGACCATATTTAACCCAACAGGCCACCCAACTGCTGGTGCAGACAATGGTCATCTCCCACCTTGACTACTGCAATGCCCTTCTAACAGGCCTCCCAGCCTGTGTAGTGAAGCCACTTCAGATGGTCCAGAATGCAGCGGCGCGCCTGGTCTTCAATCAGCCCAAAAGGGCACATGTGACCCCTCTGCTAATTGAATGACATTGGTTACCCCTGGCTGCACGCATCAAATTCAAATCACTAATGCTAGCCTACAAAGTGCTTACTGGGTCTGCACCTATTTACTTGAGTGCTCTAATAAAGACTAAGGTTACTCTTTCTCAACTCCAGATATCAAAAGAACGCCGTTTGCAGTTCCAGCACCGCGCACAAGACAATCCAGACTCTTTTCATGTGTTGTCCCACGCTGGTGGAATGATCTACCGAGCGCTACCAGAGCAGGGGCATCCCAGGGGCTTCAAAGTTTGGGAGAATAGCAGGGTACAAATAATTTACAGCAGGGTGCAAAATGGTAAAATGTCTGCCAGCGGCAGACATAATGCACACAAAGCGTGCAGGGAGATATATATATATATACACACATATATACACACACACACACACACACACACACACACACACACACAGAGAGAGAGAGATATATGCAAGTACGAATTTTTCATGGGGTGGGATGGTTTGGAACAGGCCGTCTAAAATTGGGATGACATTTACCCGGGACGGGTATTTGAGGCGGGTCGTCTAGCTTAAGCTTGATTAGCATTGTTACGCACGCCAGTGTTTCCCACAGAAATTTTGGAGACTATGGGGGAGGCGCGGGGGTTGTTTAAAATTGAGTGATATGTTAAATATTAAGTTATTACTGAAAAACTATTGATTAAAAAAACAGACACTGAGAAATGGTCCTATAAACAACTTTACCAATATAAAAGATTACCAGGACTACAAAAATGCAGAAAAATAGGCTTTACTTATCCAAATGCACCTGTTGGTTCAAAAGTTAAAGTGCAGAGAACCTCACAGCACAACATGAAGTTACCTTAAAATATAATATAAATGCCTCAGCTGTGTGCAGGCAGTCTCTCCTGAAGACTAAATTAAACAATAATTATAAACTAATAAAATAAATGGCTCAGGCTTCATAGAAGAAAAAAAAAACAATTTGAACAGAATCTCACAGTATGATGCTGAAGCTGCCTAAACAATGGAAAATAAAATACCATTTTGGCAAAAACGTTGGCATCCATTAATTTATTGTATTAAGTAAAAAAACAAGTTGCCAGATACTGCTGACGTTTTACAGCCCAGAATATGTTCAAAACCCGCCAAAATGCACTTAAAACCGCCCAAATTGGACGGGAAACCGCGCAATCTGGCAACACAGGTGGCAGTAATGGCTGCACTCATGTCGAGGATGTAAACACAGTTGACGCGGCAACGGACATGCATGACATAGTGGATGTAATTTACGTTCACAACTTTTTTTGCTGTCAGAAATATTTAATATTAAATTTTGTGACTCGACTGACAATAGCCGGTGGCATAACAAGCCACAGACGACGATTTGCCGCCGGTGACGGCTACTTTTGAGACCGCTGGCGTCCCTGTCTGTCTTCAAGAAACCCTTGAAGACTCAGCTGTTCAGAGAACGCCTCCTGTCCTGCACTTAGACTTTACACCTCCCCTCCTCTCTACTGCACTCATCTTGCACTTGAGTCCACTTTTGGACTCGCACTCTAAAGCTCCCTTTAGTGATATTTCTTTTAAGACTTCTTTTATGTATCTTGATTGTTAATTTTCTTTTTGTAAGTCGCTTTGGATAAAAGCGTCTGCTAAATGAATAAATGTAACTTAGTAGAATAACATTATTTACAGTGGATATAAAAAGTCTACACACCCTGTTAAAATGATCAGTTTTTCTGATGTAAAAAAAACCCAAGACCACGATAAATAATTTCAAAACTTTTCCCACCTTTAATGTGACCTATAACCTGTACATTTCAATTGAAAAACAAACAAATCTGTTAGGGGGAAAAACATTAAAAAAAAGTACAACAAGCTGGTGGCATACGTGTGCACACCCTTAAACTAATACTTTGTTGAAGCAGCTTTTGCTTTAATTACAGCATTCAGTCTTTTTGGGTCGGAGTCGATCAGCCTGCCACATCTAGACTTGGCAATATTTGCCGACTCTTCCTTGCGAAAGCGCTCCAAATCTGTCAGATTGCGATCTCTTGGTGTCTCTTGTGCACAGCCCTCAGTTGGGTTTAGGTCTGGGCTCTGGCTCGGCCGTTCCAAAACTTTAGTTTTCTTCTGGTGAAGCCATTCTTTTGTTGATTTCGATGTATGCTTGGGGTCACTTTCGTGCTGGAAAATGAAATTCCTCTTCATCTTCAGCTTTCTAGCAGGCACCTGAAGGTTTTGGGCCACAATTGACTGGTGTTTAGAACTGTTCATACGGTAATTCCCTCCAGCTTGACTAAAGCCCCTGTTCCAGCTGAAGAAAAACAACCCCCCCCCCCCCCCCCCCCCAAAAAAAAAACATGATGCTGCCACCACCATGCTTCACCGTGGGGATGGGGTTCTTTTGGTGATGCGCAGTGTTGTTTTTGCTCTCCTATGATGAAGTAAATTTCACTGTGCATTTGTGCAGTAACAAAGGCATTCTATTCTATTCTATTCTATTCAACAAAGCAACAGTTTAAGGGTGTGCACACTTATGCAACCAGCTTAATGTACGGTTTTTATTTTACCCCCTAACAGATTTGTTTGTTTTTCAATTGAAATGTACAGGTTATAGGTCACATTAAAGATGGGAAAAGTTTTGAAATTATTTATCGTGGTCTTGGGTTTTTTTTTACATCAGAAAAACCGATCATTTTAACAGGGTGTGTAGACTTTTTATATCCACTGCATTCCTTTAGTCCCAAAATTACATGCATTTTTTTTCCTGATGTACACATACACGCGCACACCCAAATACAAACATTTTTTTCATACGCTTAATACTTAAACTATTAGCACACACTTTTCCTCGCATGCGAGTGTGAGCACTGTATTTGTGTGCACTTACATGCCGTATATCTGAGGTGCGATCTCCAGGCGATTCAGGTGCATGTGCAGTTCAATATCATGCTTTTTTACCAGCTGGTCTTGAATTCGGTTTACTTTGGTCACAATGGCCACAGAAGGGCCAGAGTCCTGGGGTCTGGCAAAAGGAATGCTAGTGAGCATCTCTTCCTTTCCCTGCAACATCAACACAGCGTTCGCACGTCATCAATACAACACAGCAGGTATGCAAAGTCTGATTTGTGGGGAGGAGCTGAAAGTGCAGTTGGGACACACCTTGCGCACCTCCCGTTCAAAACTGGAGAACCAAGGCTCTGCTGTTTCCATGAGTTGTGAGAACATGGCACTGTGGGTAATGCGGGACAAAAGAGTGATTATTTATAGCATTGCAGGAATCAGTGGTAAAGAAGTCAAACTTGACATCAGTGTGGCATCAACGAGGACACAGCGCTCCACCACCAAGACTCCGCCCAGAGAAGGAAGTGACAGACTATCTTCACTGCTCTGTTGATAGTGGGCGGGGCTTGCTGAGTGATGAACTAGCTAGTGTTAACCCTCTCTCATGTTATTTGCGCTGTTGATAGTGGGCGGGGCTTGCTGAGTGATGAACAAGCTTTTTATCTGTAGCCTGATAACTAAAACGGGGCAGTCGAGCAGGAACGTTAGTCCGACACAGTAGCAGAGACGCTTTCACATAAAGGCAGCAGCAGTCACCGTCACATGGTGCGGTTGGAGTCTCGTTCTCGGACTCGACTGGGATCAATAGTGGACTAAACTCAAAACTTTCTTGAATGACTTGGACTACGTTCAGACTGCACCCTGAAACGACCCATATCCGATTTTTTTGCCCATATGCGACCTGTATCCGATTTGTTATTGACAATCTGAACGACACAGATCTGATTTTTTCACATGCAACCCAGGCCGCTTGGATATGTGGTCCTAATTCCGATGCATATCCGATATTTTCACATGCGACTGCAGTCTGACCGGACAGGTCGCATTCATGCCACCTACACGTCATCAACAAGAGACAAACGTCACGATTCTGCGTTGGCTAATCCCGCCTCTTTGGTGGAAAACAACAACATTTGTACAATTTTCAGAATTTAAACAGACTTTTATAGAATTGATCAAGCTAATGGTGGATTTGGTAGGGACCTGGATGTTGATCTGTTAGCCTGATTAAATAAAACAGTTTCTATAACTGATTTACAGCTTAAACCATTCTGTATTACAAGATAAGATTGTTCTGGAAATTTCCAGTAATTTGACACCTTCGGTCTCATTAGTCTGCTGCCCACATTAATCAGATTATTGTGTGAGTTCCGCCGCCGCCACAAAAACCACATCGCCAGGTTTCGCCTCATCTCCATGCTTTACTTGCAAACTTGAAGAGTGCGCTTTTTTTTTTTTGTTTACGTATTACGTAGATGTGCTTATTACGTGTCAATTTGCGCATGCGGGACACTTTTGGGTCGTTTTCCGTTCATATTGGAGATCGCATACAAGTCTCATATAATTGGTAATGTGAACGGCCTAACAAAAAAATCGGATTTCACAACAAATCGGATATGGGTCGTTTCAGGTTGCAGTCTGAACGTAGTGTTGGATTTGAACACTGGAGACTCGAGACTGGACTCGGACTCGAGGTTTAAATGACTCAACTACAACACTGCTTCCAACATGAAGGAAGCCACTGAAAGGAAAAAAAAAAAAAAAAAACCACAACTATTTGGATGCACCAAAGGTAAACATTGTAGATAGCCATGAAAGCTAATCTTGAGTTACTATGAAAGTATAAATAACACCTCTGTGTGACAAACAGGAAAGAAAACACTGAAGAAAAACTATCGGACGTTTGACCTTGCTGTAACATTGACTCTGCTTGGATCAATTCCAGAAGTCTAATCAAGTCATCTGACGGTCACAATGATAACACTATATAAATTATACAAAACATTTAACTACTCATTCATCAGATATCATTCTAATGAGAATCTCAGATGGATGGATCGACAACCCAAAAACATCATGCATTCCCCCAGTCAGGGACAGCAGCTTAAAAATGCAGTGACAGTTACTTAAATTCAGCACGGTTACTCACTATGCATCATGCTCATGAAACTTTGGATCCAGCACCACCTTCATCTCCTCACTGTAAAACACCACACTCACAATAATGAAACATATACACCAATTAGCCAGAACATTAAACACCACTGACAGGTGAAGTGAATCACATTGATGATCTCATTACAGTGGCACCTGTTGAGGGGCGGGGCTTATTAGGTAGCAAGAGAACAGTCAGCTCTTGAAGTCGATGTGTTGGAAGCAGGAAAAATGGGCAAACGCAAGGATCTGAGTGACTTTGAGAAGGGCCAGATTGTGATGGTTGGACGACTGGGTCTGAGCGTCTCCAAAATGACCCATCTTGTGGGGTGTTCCCAGTATGCAGTGGTTAGTACTGAACAGAAGTGGTCCAAGGAAGGACAACCGGTGAACTGGCACAACAGGGTCGTGGGTGTAGAAGGCTCATTGATTCACATGTGGCACAAAGGCTAGCACATACAGTGGGGCAAAAAAGTATTTAGTGAGCCACCAATTGTGCAAGTTCTCCCACTTAAAAAGATGAGAGAGGCCTGTAATTTTCATCATAGGTACACTTCAACTATGAGAGACAGAATGGGGGGAAAGAATCCAGGAAATCACATTGTAGGATTTTTAATGAATTAATTGGTAAATTCCTCGGTAAAATAAGTATTTGGTCACCTACAAACAAGCAAGATTTCTGGCTCTCACAGACCTGTAACTTCTTTACGAGGCTCCTCTGTCCTCCACTCGTTACCTGTATTAATGGCACCTGTTTGAACTCGTTATCAGTATAAAAGACACCTGTCCACAACCTCAAAGAGTCACACTCCAAACTCCACTATGGCCAAGACCAAGGAGCTGTCAAAGGACACCAGAAACAAAATTGTAGACCTGCACCAGGCTGGGAAGACTGAATCTGCAATAGGTAAGCAGCTTGGTGTGAAAAAATCAACTGTGGGAGCAATTATTAGAAAATGGAAGACATACAAGACCACTGATAATCTCCCTCGATCTGGGGCTCCACGCAAGATCTCACCCCGTGGGGTCAAAATGATCACAAGAACGGTGAGCAGAAATCCCAGAACCACACGGGGGGACCTAGTGAATGACCTGCAGAGAGCTGGGACCAAAGTAACAAAGGCTACCATCAGTAACACACTACGCCACCAGGGACTCAAATCCTGCAGTGCCAGACGTGTCCCCCTGCTTAAGCCAGTACATGTCCAGGCCCGTCTGAAGTTTGCTAGAGAGCATTTGGATGATCCAGAAGAGGATTGGGAGAATGTCATATGGTCAGATGAAACCAAAATAGAACTTTTTGGTAAAAACTCAACTTGTCGTGTTTGGAGGAGAAAGAATGCCGAGTTGCATCCAAAGAACACCATACCTACTGTGAAGCATGGGGGTGGAAACATCATGCTTTGGGGCTGTTTTTCTGCAAAGGGACCAGGACGACTGATCCGTGTAAAGGAAAGAATGAATGGGGCCATGTATCGTGAGATTTTGAGTGAAAACCTCCTTCCATCAGCAAGGGCATTGAAGATGGAACGTGGCTGGGTCTTTCAGCATGACAATGATCCCAAACACACCGCCCGGGCAACAAAGGAGTGGCTTCGTAAGAAGCATTTCAAGGTCCTGGAGTGGCCTAGCCAGTCTCCAGATCTCAACCCCATAGAAAATCTTTGGAGGGAGTTGAAAGTCCGTGTTGCCCAGCGACAGCCCCAAAACATCACTGCTCTAGAGGAGATCTGCATGGAGGAATGGGCCAAAATACCAGCAACAGTGTGTGAAAACCTTGTGAAGACTTACAGAAAACGTTTGACCTCTGTCATTGCCAACAAAGGGTATATAACAAAGTATTGAGATTAACTTTTGTTATTGACCAAATACTTATTTTCCACCATAATTTGCAAATAAATTCTTTAAAAATCCTACAATGTGATTTCCTGGATTCTTTCCCCCCATTCTGTCTCTCATAGTTGAAGTGTACCTATGATGAAAATTACAGGCCTCTCTCATCTTTTTAAGTGGGAGAACTTGCACAATTGGTGACCGACTAAATACTTTTTTACCCCACTGTGTCCCCAATCCCACAGAAGTCAAGGTTCAAGTTAAGTTTACTTGTATAGCACTTTGAACAATAGACATCGTCACAAAGCAGCTTTACAGAAAATTAAAGGCTTTAAACATGAGCTAATTTTATCCCTAATGATGAAGCCTGTGGCGACGGTGGCAAGGAAAAACTCCCTCAGACAATACGAGGAAGAAACCTCAAGAGGAACCGGACTCTAAAGGGAACCCATCCTCATCTGGGTGAGAACAGATAGCGTGATTATAAATAACTGTGCCCTACAGAGTCACAAAGTATAACTGTGAAACCAGGAAATTCATTATAGTTTAACATGAAGTCAGTTTCGTTGAAGTTGTAAACCGTTCATTGATGGAAACTTGAGTGCAAAATATATATATATATATATATATATATATATATATATATATATATATATATATATATATATATATGTCTTTATTGAAATTCGCAGTGAAGTCGCCACTGAATTACTTTCAATTTACAGACTTCTCATCTCATCTCATTATCTGTAGCCGCTTTATCCTGTTCTACAGGGTCGCAGGCGAGCTGGATCCTATCCCAGCTGACTACGGGTGAAAGGCGGGGTTCACCCTGGACAAGTCGCCAGGTCATCACAGGGCTGACACATAGACACAGACAACCATTCACACTCACATTCACACCTACGCTCAATTTAGAGTCACCAGTTAACCTAACCTGCATGTCTTTGGACTGTGGGGGAAACCGGAGCACCCGGAGGAAACCCACGCGGACACGGGGAGAACATGCAAACTCCGCACAGAAAGGCCCTCGCCGGCCACGGGGCTCGAACCCGGACCTTCTTGCTGTGAAGCGACAGCGCTAACCACTACACCACCGTGCCGCCAATTTACAGACTTAAAAGTTAAAAACTTATACGACTATCGATATTGCACACAATTAAAAGTAGCAAGATTGTTACACTATACCCCTTACACACAATGATTAACACATTCATAAAATCCACATAACTTAAATAAAATATGTATACATCGATTGCACTTAATTTTTCGATCGTCTGAAAACAGAGAAGTGTTAACGACATGGAAAATATTTGCGGCTTGCTGCTGATGGAAATTATTCCCCAGACTTACTGAGCAGGTTGCACATGTACGGAATAGGAGAGTTGCTATATCGGTTTGCTCGTTTTGGGGCAGTTCAGTTTCTGACCGTTCCTCGTGACACGGCCTGAGACCTGAAGCCTGGTCGGTGGCAGCCAGTCTCTGTATTCAGACTTCAGCAACGTCCTTGCGAACCTGAAGCAGAGCCGCTCCCTTCTCTCTGCTAATGTCACAAGACCAAGGCTTTGCAGTGCACAAGAGTAGCCTGTGTAAGCGTTCCCTAAAATAATACGGCACGCCCGCTTCTGGATTCTTTCCAGTTTGTCCGCTTGAGATTGGGTTAGTCCTGATGACCATGCGGGTGCCGCATACTCAAGAATGCGCCTGACATAGCCCGTATAAATCGTTGTCAGGTCAGCTGTAGACAGGGCGAACTTCCTCAGTCGTTTGAGGAAGTAAAGCTTCCTCGATGCTGAACTTAGCATTTGATCAACTTGTTTGTCCCATCGCAGATCTTTTTGGATGTGAAGCCCTAGAACTTTCAAACAAGATACAACGGCTAAGGGCGTTTCACGAAACTGAAGTGGTGGAAGTAGAGGAGGGTTTCGACAGAAAGTCACATGCATGGTGAGGCGTTTGGTACCGTTCAGCAGCTGTTCGTAGACCGTAAGTGTAGCTCGTCCAACTCCTGCTAAAGCAGAAAGGTGTCAGCATTCACTTTTTCAGTAGTTTGTGCTACAGGAGCACTTCTGTGGGATCTAAAGGAATTCGTCTAGCCATCACAGTGTGGCCCTTGTCAGAGTCGCTCAGATCCTTACACTCGCCCATTTTTCCTGCTTCCAACACATCGACTTCAAGAACTGACTGTTCTCTTGCTGCCTAATAAACCCCGCCCCTCGACAGGTGCCACTGTAATGAGATCGTCAACGATGGTCACGTCACCTCTCAGTGGTCAGAATGTTACGGCTGACTGGTGTCCATGCTACTTTTATGCGTACGGTAATTTACTGCAAAGAACTGCATTAATCGCCAGTAGGCAGATCTATCGGGTCTCTTCCGAACACAAAACTGCTATCAGTAGGATGTAAACACCAGCTAGGAAGTGCTGAAGAAGCACTGAGGTTAAAGAAGAGGGTGTGTCATGATCTGGTGGGCGGGACTAACCTGGGACTGCCAGTCTCACTGGCATGTTGAAATGTCTGATGATCAGAGTGTAAAACAAATACAATAGGAGCCAACAACTCATGCATGCCCTAGATAGATACAGAAAAACTTAGTGATAGGTAAAAAGACAAAGATTAAAAATAAGAGAGATAGTGAATCAGAGCAAGGTTGTAAAACAAACAAAAACAAGAAAAAAAAAGGTGGAGACGAGAACATTTTCACCAGCAGTTTCTGAACAACTGATTCTGAGGAGGTTACAGAAGCAGTAAAGGTACGGGACGTGACGTGTTGCTGCAGGCATGGAGGAGAGCACCTGTTTATAGAGTAACTGCTCATTTTCTCGTGCATAGCAAAAGAGAATATCCGTCAGTTTAGTCCGTACATCGTCCTCTTGGAAAAAATGCATCTCTGGAAACCTGTACAAATAAACATCAAACCCATAAACATCAACTGCTGCACAAACGATTGATGGTGAAACATTTCCTTATTGTTGACAAGCACATGAACGCCAAACAGCTCGGCACTACAAGAACATTAGTGTGAAGATTTTACATTATTTCCAAGGTAAGCTTTCAAATGTCATGCTTTCATATTCAGTGTTTTATTATACACATCACTTCAGACTACAGTGTCTTGTGGTTATACTGCCCTGTACTCTTGGAAGCGACTCTAGGATTGATTTAAAACAAAATTACAATGACAAAGCTTCTTCAACTTCTATCATAGTGAACGTTTCCAAACCTAGACCTCTGTAGCTTTATTCCAGCACAACTGCACGGTTTCATTATGACTGGACGGTCACATTTGAGGAACCGACAAGTTTCCTTCCTAAAATGCTGCTAGCAGCTTGGAACATGAAAATTAACCTGATGGCTAGTTAACGCATAGATTAAATTTGTTTTTGTTTGGAGAGTTTTGTGCAAAAATGTAAACCTACACTATACTGTCTAGTAGAGCCCTGCACTCCCGCGGGACCCGATGCAAAGCAGTGCGGCGCGGGACAAATTCTGAAAGCTCATTGCGGGCGCGGGCGGGAGGGGGAGTGCACAATCCGGGCGCGGGCGGGAGAGGTGATAAGCTGCAGTCCCGCTAACTAAAAACGTGTTTAAAATAAAATTTATAAATTATTAATTTATGTCTATCATATATAATTTGTGCTGGATATTTTATTTGGCGTTAATAAAAACATTTTAAGATGCCTAAATTTGCGGATGTGGTCTAATCTCGCGTACGTTTCCAATTCCTTTCCGCTCTTCCGTGTTTGAGATCTCCGATCATGGCAGAAGAGCAGAGCTCCTCTAGTGAAGCTCACAGTGCTTCAGAAGTAAGTGCTGCTTTAAAAAGAGGTACATTTACCGTTAAAAAGTCAAGAGTCCTGAAATCAGACATTTGGAAGTCGTTCTCGAATCCACTCAAAGTAGGGGGCGGGGCACCATCACGCTGTGTCTTTAAATTATATTAATTTCTTATAGGCCTACTTGTATTTCCGAGAATGTAAATGTGAGGAGTGACATAAGCTATGTGCAATGTACAATATTCTTAATATCCACTGTAGATTTTGGTAGGTGTATTGGGTATCTCTGTAAAGCCTCAGCTGTGCATGCCGCCTGGCAACGCGCACCCTCGCTACGTGCGCTAGGTGAAGGATCGGTCAGTGGAGAGCTCAGCTAAGCTCAGCATGTTTAATTCCCCAAGCCAATGACAAGAACTTTCGTGAGAAATAACGCGAACGTCTGCATCATGCGGGATTTGCGGGCAGGAGCGGGACAAAATATGGCAGGCGCGGGCGGGAGCGGGACTGAAAATTCTGTCACGCGCAGACCTCTACTGTCTAGGATTAATTAAAAAAAAAAAAAAAAAACTCTGCCACAACCATCTTTATAAAACTTCACTTTCATAGCCTGCCTACGAGTCTACCTACAAGTCCATTTGCTAGTGTGTGGGAGCCTTTTTGAGGATCACACACTCACGTTCTCAGCACGTCCTGCTTGATCATACCCCGCAACTCTTTATCCTGGAAGAACTTGTTCCACAAACTCTGGAGAGAGAAAAATGAGCAGTGTGTAAATAAAACATGCAGGTGCTTTCCACTGGGAAAAAAACAAAAAACTCATCTAGAAATCTGTTTCACCCCTTCATCTTGAGACAGCGGGTTGTTCACCACCAGGTCCTGCTGGCCTGCAGCTTTGCGTGGGTTTGTGATGTGCTGGAAGGAAGGAAGGAAGGAAGGAAACATGTGGTTTTACAACTTAAATGCCATGAACGATCATACACACACGCACTTACGGTACACACACTCACCCTCTCTTTGATCTGCTCGTACTGAGCTCGGCGCTCCTTGGTCTTTTTAATCCACTGGCTCTTATCCTCAGGCAGGAGATCCAAGTAGAGCTGAAAACATGCTCATTCATATGATAAACGTCACTGCTGACATCACTGTTGTAGCAGATACATTATGGCTATAATGTACATTATACCTTCCAGCATATGCTACGAAATCGGCTGCTCCTTAACTGGCCGTTAATGCCTGAATGCCTGATCCGAGCCAGATAGTTGCTGTTCTGGAACAAGTCATCCCATTCTTTCCTGCATAGCAATAAAGACACAACGCATACGCACACTAAAATGACTGAAGTTTTTTTTATACTCTAGTAAATATTTAATGGTGTTAACATTGAAGGACCTGTAGGACTGAAAGGTCGACTCGGCAGCACTGTTTGGCACGTCTCCTTATGACAAGGAAAAGACATTTACAAGTAGAGAAACAAACACTTAACATGCTGACCAGTTACATTCTTAGAATTTTCATTCAAAGTCCTCTAAACACAAACTCGCATCTATGACTTGATAAATAACAATTGCTAACAAAGCCCATACACCGTTAAACTATTCCTCAACCAGTTCCTACGTGAGCATGTTTAACAGACATTAATCTCACTACACTGTACCTATGCAGCATTTCTTCTCTTAGCTCGTCAGCGAGTTAAAACCGGTGCAGGATTAATTCTTGTCTGATTTCCTGCTCAGTCACTCTCTCTTTTCCTCTTCCTATCTTCCTCTAACAGCATCTTCTTCACTCTCTTAGGCTACATCCACACGACAACAGCAACGAGATTTTTTTTTTTTTTTAAATATTGCGTCCACATGGGCAACAGATCACTAAAATATCAGGTACATATGGCAACGCAACGCTTGCTGAAAACGATGCAATACACATGCCACACCTCTAGGTGCGCTGTAAGACGGTCCCTTCGGAGACACCAGAACAAAAGAAGGGGTTTACACATGTGCATAAACCCCTTCTTCTGTAGCATCAGCCACATAAAGTTTTGATTATTAATCAGTAGCGTAAAATAGTATCTATTGTCTAATACACTTATTTATATTTCATATTAAAACGTCTATGTACAACCCCGATTCCAAAAAAGTTAGGACAAAGTACAAATTGTAAATAAAAACGGAATGCAATGATGTGGAAGTTTCAAAATTCCACATTTTATTCAGAATAGAACATAGATGACATATCAAATGTTTAAACTGAGAAAATGTATCATTTAAAGACAGTCTGTAAACAGTCTGTAAACGTCTGGGGACTGAGGAGACAAGTTGCTCAAGTTTAGGGATAGGAATGTTAACCCATTCTTGTCTAATGTAGGATTCTAGTTGCTCAACTGTCTTAGGTCTTTTTTGTCGTATCTTCCGTTTTATGATGCGCCAAATGTTTTCTATGGGTGAAAGATCTGGACTGCAGGCTGGCCAGTTCAGTACCTGGACCCTTCTTCTACGCAGCCATGATGCTGTAATTGATGCAGTATGTGGTTTGGCATTGTCATGTTGGAAAATGCAAGGTCTTCCCTGAAAGAGACGTCGTCTGGATGGGAGCATATGTTGCTCTAGAACCTGGATATACCTTTCAGCATTGATGGGGTCTTTCCAGATGTGTAAGCTGCCCATGCCACACGCACTAATGCAACCCCATACCATCAGAGACGCAGTCTTCTGAACTGAGCGCTGATAACAACTTGGGTCGTCCTTCTCCTCTTTAGTCCGAATGACACGGCGTCCCTGATTTCCATAAAGAACTTCACATTTTGATTCGTCTGACCACAGAACAGTTTTCCACTTTGCCACAGTCCATTTTAAATGAGCCTTGGCCCAGAGAAGACGTCTGCGCTTCTGGATCATGTTTAGATACGGCTTCTTCTTTGAACTATAGAGTTTTAGCTGGCAACGGCGGATGGCACGGTGAATTGTGTTCACAGATAATGTTCTCTGGAAATATTCCTGAGCCCATTTTGTGATTTCCAATACAGAAGCATGCCTGTATGTGATGCAGTGCCGTCTAAGGGCCCGAAGATCACGGGCACCCAGTATGGTTTTCCGGCCTTGACCCTTACGCACAGAGATTCTTCCAGATTCTCTGAATCTTTTGATGATATTATGCACTGTAGATGATGATATGTTCAAACTCTTTGCAATTTTACACTGTCGAACTCCTTTCTGATATCGCTCCACTATTTGTCGGCGCAGAATTAGGGGGATTGGTGATCCTCTTCCCATCTTTACTTCTGAGAGCCGCTGCCACTCCAAGATGCTCTTTTTATACCCAGTCATGTTAATGACCTATTGCCAATTGACCTAATGAGTTGCAATTTGGTCCTCCAGCTGTTCCTTTTTTGTACCTTTAACTTTTCCAGCCTCTTATTGCCCCTGTCCCAACTTTTGTGAGATGTGTTGCTGTCATGAAATTTCAAATGAGCCAATATTTGGCATGAAATTTCAAAATGTCTCACTTTCGACATTTGATATGTTGTCTATGTTCTATTGTGAATACAATATCAATTTTTGAGATTTGTAAGTTATTGCATTTCGTTTTTATTTACAATTTGTACTTTGTCCCAACTTTTTTGGAATCGGGGTTGTAAATTAATACATAGAAAGCCTGGCCAGGCGCTGAACGTTCTTCTGCGTTCACTTTAAGAGAAATTCAGGGTGAGCATGAGCCTAGGTTCTTCCCTGTCACTGTCACACGCACACACCTTCTGCTCGTTTTTTGAATGGAGACGTGGAAAGAGGAATGAATGGGGATAGATGGAAGCCGCCAACATTCTGATATCCTCCAGAATTCTTTAATGGTCCGGAATAAATTGAATGCTACACGTTGATGGATTACTTTGCTCTTCTACGCCCTTTTTGAGGAATGTATTGTCGGACTTAAACCAACATCTGAAGAGGTGAGATCGCTCCTTTTTTTCTTTATTTGTTGACAACTCGCATCGAGTTCGTTACACTTCTACCCGGTGTCAAGCACTCACAGTCATGTGGTTGTGACGTCATCGTAAACAAATCCGTTCTACTCATCCAGACGACTTCGCAACGGCGCCGTTGCCAGATTTTTCCACTCTGGAACCCGTTCTCAAAAGATTTCGTTTTGGGGCATCCAAAACGCCGGTGCCGTGTGGACGCCGGGCCTAAATGATAAACAATTTTATCAGATTCACCTGAATCCGTTGCCGTGTGGACAGGGCCTTAGTCTCTGCCTTGATTTCCAAACTGAGGATACTGAGCTAGCTGCTGCTTCTTCTTACAGCTAGCTGGCAACCCATAGTTGTCGATGTGTGATGTGGTGCTGTAAACCGTCAACGCAGTTCTCGCGGGACGCTCCATCAGTTGCATAGTGCCGTTCTCCCTATTCCAAGTCAATGTGCCATTGAAATGATTTTGAAGCTGATATTTTTAGGTAAAATTCCTACATAATGCTGTATGTCTACATCTGTTTGGTTAGGTCACATGACCATAAAATGACTTATGTAACCCCCCTGAAGCTTTTCTGACAAGTCCATTTAAAAAAAAAAAAAAGTTTCATTTTCCTGTCTGTATTATAAACACATCCAATACTGTTTTTGTTTAGTTTTGGTAAGGGATGATCAGAAAGAGTAAGTGCTTCCTCGTGTGTCTTGATACTGAAGGAAAAATATTTTTAAAAAAAAAAGGCCTTTCCCACAGGATATGAGAGAGATTCGGAGATGCTTTTCTGCTCACCATGGTTGTACAAAGTGCTTATTTTGAGTTACTGTCACTTTTGTGTTAGCCTGAACCTGGCCATCCTCCTCTGGCTTCACAATTCAAACATTTCAACCACTTGCTCTTGATATCGCATACCAACGAGAATCATGGATGGACGCTCAACCCAGAAATATTGTGCCTCCACCACTTGGTGGCAAAGGCATAAAAATTACTGACATGATGGACTCCGACAGGACTAAACTTGTGGGCAGGGGCTGCTCAGTGGTTAAGACAGTGCACTTCTGACTGGAAGGCTGAGAGTGCAAATCCCAGCACCACCAAGCTGCTACTTGGCCCTTGAGCAAGGCCTTTAACTATCTACTGCACAGCTGTATAAATGAGATAAATGTCAGTCACTCTAGTTAAGCATGTTCTCTCTGTTACTCACTACTGAAAGTATTTGAACCATAATGCGAATGTGCCTTTACTCACGAGCTCGGTTTTGGTTATAGTTGTGCAGAGGGTCATAAACGGTTTCCTGTTCTTCTGCCTGCAGAGGGTGTCTCGTTTCAAAGGCTGAGTGCTGCATGTCCTGTCAAAAATTACAGATGTAGAACCAAAACCACAGACCACAGGAGTAACACTGGAAATGTCACTGACACCAAGATGATGTAACCACAGCGGGGTTTTGCATAATTACCTCCGCCAAGGAGGTTATGTTTTTGGTAGCGTTGGTTTGTTTGTTGGTTGGTTGGTCTGTTCGCAACATTACGGAAAAAAAGGTAATGAACGGATTGCTCTGAAGTTTTTTCCAGAGGTGTGACTGGGCACAAGTAACAATCCATTAAATTTTGGCGGTGATCCGGATCACCTTCTGGGTCCCGGGGTTTTTTTTTAAAAGGATTCTTGGCGGAGGTCTGCGCTCTCTGAGTGCTTTTCTAGTTCTCAATAAGATACCAAACAGAAAATTCTCAGCCAAAACTTCAACCGAATTTTTAATTTACATTTAAAGGGATTCTCTAGCAGATTTATTCTCAAACTTATTTTAAAGCTAAAATATACTTTTACTTTAAATAAAAAGTTTGAGAATAAATCCGCTGGACGATCCCTTTAATAAAATTACCACCTTGCTTTTTTGTACGTTGAAACTTGAGCATCATCTTGCACTGCTTTTGAAAGGTTTTGTATACATGGCACAGGCTGGTTTGTGCCAGATATAATGCAGTGTATGGATACTTCCAATAGCATAAGAGTACAGGATGATCTGCTTTTAATTGTTTTCCAGATTGTACAAGAGCACCACAAATGTAAGTTTAAAACATGTCTGCTACAGTTTGGCCAAGGTGAAAACAGCAGAATCACAAGGGCTCTTGACTAATCGGGGAACCCTAAACAATTTGCTGGCAACACTTCTGTGTCTCAGGAAAAGAGAGGGAACAAATAAACCGCATCCTCTGACCAGGACCAGACTGATTTTGTAACCAATACCAAATTTCAACAATGTCTGCTCCTTTAATGTAGCTTTATACCGTTTAAACAGCTTTACAGTATCCGGGTCCGTCTCAGAAACCGCGCTCTCATTTGCGACATGATGGTCAAATAATACATTTTCTAATTTTACTTTTTTTTTTTTTGCATTTCCCTAACACTCAATGTTCCTTTTGTCATGTTTAATAAGAATAAAGATAGCATCTTGCTTTATCTGGCCTCCACTGTGGAAAATTGTTTTGATTACAATTCAAATGCTTTTGTAAAATTGATTTCCATATAAAATAACTCCATCATGAAGAATTAAAGCCCCTCCTTCACAGATGAGTGAAAATATTGAATAAATTTCCTCTTTTTGATTGCTTGGGTTAAAAATGCCAAGTTATGATGACTGAATTGATTATTCACTTAAATATGAATAATATGATACATTTTGGGTATTTGATATGGCGAAATAGGACACAGTGGAAAAATCAAGAACACACCGGAAAGATGAGAATAACGGCGGTGGTAAAAGAACAGCGACTGTACCGGCTGAAGGTCGCGTGGGTCTCTGCTGCGGCGCGCGAGCAATGGGACATCACTACCGCACCGGACGGGGCGGGGCAAAATGACTGGCCGTAGATTCTATCTAAATTGACTATGGTTGCAAAATATTGGCCAAAAATACGCAAACACGACGAAATATGAAAGTAAGATGAAAAAGAAACATTCTATTGCCTTATACTGCAAGACTAAAACAAAATAGAACTGTCAAAACTCACCTTTTCAGTGATAACGTCCGAACAGATCACTCGCATAACAAAAATGGAAGCACGATCAACTTCTAACTGTTGGAGTGGAAAATTCCATTCTACACATGCAAATTGTTAATGTGTGTCCTTCCCCGCACACAAATAACACGCTACGGTAAAAAATAGACCACGACTCATTTCATAGCTCAGAAATTCATACAAGACCAGCTACCATCGTAACATATTCTGTAAGAAACATATTCTATACCTAACTTTCAGCTTTCGTTTTAAAAAACAAAATCGCAGATTTATATCTAAATTTTTATACGGCGTAGTGATTTTAAGTTACTACTTTTGGTGAGGTAGTGACCTCGACCCTGAGGCTTTCCGTTTAGATCAAAACACACGATCGTATTGGTTTTGGGTTTGCGGAAAATGGAGTTACGACGGTGATCAAATATTTTGCATGATGTTTTATTACGGTTATGATTATTCTGTGAGCGTACCAATCCTTAGGTGTATAAAGTTACAACTTAAAATACAAGTAGTGATAACTGTAGACTTTTCAGTGGACTACAACTTTAAGGGAACGCGATATAGTCGACCATTTATCATGTCCCAGATCAAGCCGCCATTTTTCCACAAATTTGCAGAATTTTTGCCAAATTCTGAATAGAGTATTCACATCAAAGATTTAGTTTTATCTGTATTATTTCTTTCATCATTTTATTTCAAATTAAAACCAACATCATTCAAAACCGTATAGTTTACTGACTGAGTATATTTAGTGGGGGACCCCCACAGTACCCGGTTTCTGAGACAGACCCATTTACACAGTATTTTTAGCCAGCATTTCTAATTCTCTCAATTAATACATGTTGTAAAGTGTTATATTCCTATATCGTTATAGCGGAGCAGAACCCCATACTTAAGACAATATGGTAATGCATCGACCTGATTTTTGATGGCTTTGACCATACAACGTCCGCATGCACGAACGTGTCCCACCACAGGGAACCTGATCGGCAGTGCAAGGCAATGCGTCTCAAAACACTTCACCAGCAGACAATGAAATTTGCATGTTTATTTCCATAACAGAGATGGGATTTTATCCGGCGCTTATTTTTAATTTGTTTTTCAAAAAATAACGTGTGATTATTTATGAACACGTCACAGAAATTATTCACAAGTTTCATATAAAATGAGTTAAAACAGTTTGATTAGTCCACTGGCTTGTTGGACAGTTTGTGTTGTGTTAGGGTGATCGAGGGATGTAATCGCAGGAAGAGTTTTATTGAAAACACGCGAGCAAACAGATCCAAAATGGAGACGAAGGCCGAGTGGAAAACCAGGCAGTGGTGGAGTGAGGCACAGACAGGATATCAGAGGGAATACAATACTCACAGGCCAAAAACACAAAACAGGGTCAAAACCAGAACAGTGACACAAAATACAAGACTTTCGCAAAGTCTGTGTGTTACTCAGAGTCCTTAAATATCTGTGCTGTGATTGAGCTCTAATCAGGAACAGGTGCATGGGGATTAGTCCTAATGGTGCTGCGTGTGTGAACGTGAGAGATGAAACCAGACGGCTGTTTGATGTATGGAGTGTGATATTGGATGGCAACTCTACAGTAAAGTGAAGGTTCACTGCCGGCACCCAGCAGAGTCACACCATAATAAACGTGGTGGTGGTGTTTCTGGCGCATGGCATGCGGCATCAAAGAAAGGAATAAATATGAATCATAACTGCGATGTGTACCTCATTATTGTTCTCACCGTCACAAGACAATGCAGTGAAAAACACGACAATCCGATGGTTCATATACTATAATATTCTATTCAGGTTGATTTTGTGCCCTTGTAAATATTGCCCTCATACACTCATCAGGAGCGCCACTGTTAGACAGTGACTAAATATCTACATTATTTAATCTTAAACAAAGTGGAAAAACTTTGATAACTTTTCAAAACTTTCACCATTTACTCAGAACAGCCCCAACAGTTGCTGAGAAATGCCTGAGGAATTAAATCAGTACTCACGACTGCTTGCCAGAAATCCGACCACAGAGGAGATCACTGTCCGACGACTTAATCTGAGAACAAGAATCAGCAGATCATTAAAAGATAGCATCTTTAAAAAGCCATTTTTATAAACTAACATTTTAAACACGTGCAAACATCAACCGCAGGGACCATTTTGTTACTGATGGACTCTAAACTCTGAAAATAAATGGCAAAACTATTCAACTGGAACATCCTGCCAAAGGAGGGCAGAATGCATCAGCTGTGTTCAACAGGTCCAACTTAACACCGTGATAAAAACAGGACCGTGTTGGTCAGTGAAACCAGACCAAATCTGGATCAGCATGGACAAAAAGTACCTTTATGTAGTACAACTCAGCCAGACGTATTCAGAATATGAAGAGGATAGCTTTAAGTTTTAAAAGATGCTAAGCCTGGAGGTTTAATACAAGCATAAAAATGATGACAGGTATGTACTGTGTGCTAAAGAACATAAGGGCATTATTTATGCAGCACAGGAAACAGTCCTCCCAGGACAACTAAAGTGAAGCTGAACTCAGAACTGTAATGGCCCTTTTCCACTACCCTTTTTCAGCTCACTTCAGCCCGACACGGCTCGCGTTTCGACTACCTCAGAGCAGCACGACTCAGCTCGCTTCAGCCCTGCTCAGCACCCAAAACTCGCACGGTTTTGGAGTGGGGCTGAAGTGAGCCAAACCGAGCCGAGTGGGGCTAGGGGCGTGAGCAGACACTCCCCTGTGCACTGATTGGTGAGGAGGAGTGTCCTCACATGCCCACACACGCCACGCGAGCACACTGGGATCTGTAAACACCGTAAACCCGGAAGAAGAAGAATTACGACAAAGATGATGATGATGATGATGATGATCTCTTTCTCAAGCCTTATGCGCCTCGCCTCATCTATACGCTCTTGCCAGTATCTGTTGGCGTTGTCGGTGACAACAAGCCACAGCACCAAGACCAGCAACACTAACGACTCCATGTCCTCCATGTTTATTGTTTACTATCCGGGTCGTGAGACTACCGCTTAAAAGCTCACTGATGTCACTGTTTGCGCCGCCTAACAACATCACGTGACGTCCACCCACTTTCGCTAACTCCACCCAATGTGTCCACCCACTTCCAGCCAGCACGGTTCAGCGCGGTTGTAGTCGAAATGCAACTCCAACAGCCCCGCTCAGCTCGACTCAGCCCAACTCAGCCGCGTTGGTAGTGGAAAAGCGGCATAAGATCCAAACCCTCCCCTCGCCACGTTACTACTCAACACACAGTTACACAACAGAGGCACAGGAACACAATCCGAACCATGTTCCTGATGTGAGGGAATTTAATGGAATTTCAGGAAGACATTCTGAAGAAAAAATAAAAATGAAAAAAAAAATAAATTCAGTGATGGAGAAACCACTGTTTTTCCAAAACTCCTAACAGAACTACTCAGGCCAATCAAGACTGTCCACTGAACTCGTTATAGCCTCTGTACGATCATTAGCATCGAAGCATTTTCATTGCATTACCTTCACATAACTATTATACAGGCAGTACACTGCAAAAACACCTTAGTGAGTGAATCTCTGTTATATTTATCCACTATTTCCTATTACAAGATTATTAAACTTATTTCTAAACATTTCAAATACAAATAATGTAACCTTTTAAAAAAATTAAAAATAAAAATCACCTTATATGATCTCATCTCATCTCATTATCTCTAGCCGCTTTATCCTGTTCTACAGGGTCGCAGGCGAGCTGGAGCCTATCCCAGCTGACTACGGGCGAAAGGCGGGGTACACCCTGGACAAGTCGCCAGGTCATCACAGGGCTGACACATAGACACAGACAACCATTCACACTCACATTCACACCTACGCTCAATTTAGAGTCACCAGTTAACCTAACCTGCATGTCTTTGGACTGTGGGGGAAACCGGAGCACCCGGAGGAAACCCACGCGGACACGGGGAGAACATGCAAACTCCGCACAGAAAGACCCTCGCCGGCCACGGGGCTCGAACCCGGACCTTCTTGCTGTGAGGCGACAGCGCTAACCACTACACCACCATGCCGCCATTTAACCTATTTATTTGCAAAAATAATCAAGTGAATAAATAAGCTCTATAAGAAAAAGAATGCAAATAACACATTCAAATAAATTACTGAAATTAAAGAAATAAATCACCAGTGAACAAAAGGCTAATTTTATATCAGACCAATGCTGCCAGTGTGTAAAGAGCAGATTAATAAATAGAGGAAAGCCCAACAAGAGTGTGTCTCATCACACACCAACCACACTTTCACTGTTCCCTTCGCAAACCAGAGCAAGGGTACTTCACCAAGTACACTACAGTCACGGCCAAAAGTCCTGAGACTGACACAAATTCTGGATTTCACAAAGTTTGCTGCTTCAGTGTTTTTCGATCTTTTTATCAGATGTTTCTATGGGATACTGAAGTACAATTATAAGCATTCCATAAAAGTTTCAAAGGCTTTTATTGACAAATACATCAAGTTTATGCAAAGAGTCAGTATTTACAGTGTTGACTCTTCTTTTCAAGTCCTGCCCTGGCATGCTGGATATCAGCTTCTGGAACAAATCCTGACTGACGGCAACCCGTTCTTGCATAATCAGTGCTTGGAGGAGTTTATCACAGTTTTGGGGTTTGTGTTCGTCCACCCGCTTTTTGAGGATTGACCACAAGTCTTCGATGGGATTAAGATCTGGGGAGTTTCCTGACCATGGGCCTAAAATTTCAATGTTTTGTTCCCCGAGCCACTAAGTTATCACTTTTATCTTATGACATGGCGCTCCATCATGCTGGAAAAAGCATTGCTCATCACCAAATTGCTCCTGGATCATTGGGAAAAGTTGCTCTTGGAGGATGTCTTGATACCATTCTTTATTCATGGCAGTGTTCTTAGGCAAAATTGTGAGTGAGCCCACTCCCTTGGATGAGAAGCGACTCCATACATGAATATTCTCAGGATGCTTTACTGTTAGCATGACGCAGGACTCGTGGTAGCGCTCACCTTCTCTTCTCCAGACAGTCATTTTTCCAGATGCCCCAAACAGCCTGAAGGGGGCTTCATCAGAGAAAATAACTTTACCACAGTCTTCCGCAGTCCAATCCCTGTACTTCCTGCAGAATGCCAGTCTGTCCTTGATGTTTGTCTTGGAGAGAAGTGGCTTCTTTGCTGCCCTTCTCGACACCAGGCCATCCTCCAAAAGCCTTCGCCTCACTGTGTGTGCAGATGCACTCACACCTGCCTGCTGCCATTCCTGTGCAAGTTCTGCACTGGTGGTGACCCGATCCCGTAGCTGAACCCTCTTTAGAAGATGGTCCTGGCACTTGCTGGACTTTCTTGGGCACCCTGAAGCCTTCTTCACAGCAATCGAACCTCTCTCCTTGAAGTTCTTGATGATCTGATAAATGGTTGATTCAGGTGCAATCTTACCAGCAGCAATGCCCTTGCCTGTGAAGCCCTTGTGATGCAAAGCAATGATGACTGCATGTGTTTCCTTGGAGATAACCATGGTTAACAGAAGAAGACAATGATTTCAAGCACCACCCCCATTTTAAAGCAACCAGTCTGCTCTTCTAATTCAATCCGCATGACAGGGTGATATCAGCTACCTTGTCCTCCTTAACACTTTCTCCTGAGCTAACGAGATCATCACTGAAATGATGTTAGCAGGTCATTTTGTGGCAGCGCTAAAATGCAGTGGAAACGGGGGGTTTGTGATTAAGTTAATTTTCATGGCAAGAAGGACTTTGCAATTAATCTGATGACTCTTCATAACAATCTAGAGTCGATGCAAATTGCCACCATAAAAACTGAAGCAGCAAATTTTGTGAAAACCAAAGTTTGTGTCAGTCTCAAAACTTTTGGCCACAACTGTATACACCATGTAGTACTATAACCACAATAAAGCATATACACAGAGCCATGGCTGATTTTAACTCTCAAAAATATATATTTTTTAAAATTCCCATTTATGCAGCATACAAGAGTCGAGGATGGAGATATTATCCACTCAAATTTATTTAAAAATAAAAAGGTCCTGCGTATCTGCTTTAACTTCAGATGTCAAGTATTCTCTTTTGGTATGATATTTCCCCTTCAGTAACCAGGTGAACCTTGACAATTCAACTATATGAAGAAGGTAAAATGGTCTTGTTGGAAGGTTTGCGTGGTGTTCAGTCAACAGAGGACTTGTATTCACTAAAACTGACCACGGTTTCTTTTAAAACAGTCCTGACAGAGGTGAAGCTCTGGTGCCCCTTTTCAACCAAAGCAGTTCCAGGGCTGGTTCGGGGCCAGTGCTTAGTTTGGAACCGGGTCTTCTGTTTCCACTGACAAAGAACTGGCTCTGGGGCCAGAAGGCTAGCACCAGCTCTTTGCTGGGCCAGAGGAAAGAACCGCTTACGTCAGCAGGGGGGCGGAGTTGTTAAGACTGACAACAATAAGACCGCAAAAGATCGCCCTTTTTAAGCGACGAGAAGCAGCAGCTGTACAAACGCAAAGTCATCCATTATTATTATTAGGATGCAGTGCAAAGCACTGCAACTATTGTTGTTCTACGCATTTCTTCTTCTTTTTATTATTCCTACGCAAATTTCGATTTCGAATAACTCAATAGCCATACGTCGCACACAGACAAACAATATATCAAAACGTGCGGCTTGATCGGACTCGCTATGCTATTACTTTTCTCTACAGAATACGATTTTTTCGCGACGTAGTCGCGAAAAAAATCGCCCAAAAAAACCCCATTCATTTCTATGGAATTAATTGAAAAAAAAAAAAAAAGCACTTTTTCAAACATCCGCTGCTCTGGCATGCTTTCACCTAGAGACGTGATTCAAACTCTAAAACGTAGGAAAACTTCTCCTCTGTGGATCTGGCATTCAACTTTTCTGCTAGGTTCTACACTTTCGGATCAGTCCCAGCTCAAACGCCATGTGGGTTCCGGGAGAAAATCCGGCTTTTGAATGGGTGTCTATTGCGTTACACACCAGTGGAGCTCGTTTAGTTAGAGTGTAGAGAGCTTGAAAAAATAGCTCAAACTTTCTCGCTTAAACTGTGGTTTCAGCCACAAATTTCACTCTACAGACATAAATCTCAAAAGTAGTAGTAAAACTTGTCCTGATTCACACAATGTGTCTACCTAAACGATAGGATTTACAGTTTTTGAATGAGAAGCCTCAAACTGAAGAGAGTGCAGCCGAGAGGCCTCATTGACACCCATTATAAACGGGACAGAAAAGTCACTCATTTTTAACTCGCTCTAGTGTCCTCATTTTTAACACTACAGTGAACCCTCGCTATAACGCGGTTCATCTTTCGCGGCTTCGCTGTTTCACGGATTTTTTTTTTTTTTACAGTGCATTGTGTTCAGAACACTGAACTTCAGCGAGTGGCACAAGAATGGGACCTGTTGATGTGTCGCTCGTTACAGTTTTCAAATATAATCGAAGGTGGCATGTCTGTTTACAAGAATCTTCTTGCCCAGAAGAAAAAAAAAAAGAGTGCCAACAACTACCCATAACTATGTTCTTCTCTCGGAAAAAGACACCTGCACCACAGCCTTCAGCAGAAAATGACGCTACAGCGGAGCGGAGTCAGGACGAAGAGGCACAGTCAGAGGGACTGTGAAATACGCGTGAGTCGCAATGTGTCTAACCTCGTATTCATTATTAAAAATATTATTTTACAGTATTATTACAGTATTATTTTAAAAGTATTAAAATCTGTCAGTTATTTGCAAGAACTTTTTTTTTTAATTTCTTAAACAAATGCTTTACATTTGTATTGTATAATAGTTGTAAAAAAATAAAGTTGACTATTTCACGGATTTCGCCTATTGCGGGTCCTTTTTGGAACGTAACCCCCGCGATAAACAAGGGTTCACTGTACAGACAAAAAATTAGATCAGTCTATTCAGGAGACCCTTCTAGCGCTCACTGTGAAAGAATTTTGTGAATAGCTGCTTTCAGTTTCGAGTTATTTGTCGTTGTTCGAGGCCTGCTCTTCAGCAAAAAACAGCAGAAAACTGACAAAATCTTGTGTGTCTTAGCGCTCCTGCTCAGGCCCGTCGCCATGCCGACTGGGGCCAGTGAGGGAGCAGAGGGGGGGGGCTGCTGTCTCAAGCGCACACACATCATGGCATTGTAGCTTCATAGCAGGTCACGCATTCACGGCCAGCGAACATGCGTGACCGAATTGCTTCGCGCACTGCATCCTCTCACAATTTCCCCCGGGGAATTGTCCGGTCTAGTTATTATTGTTGTTGCCGCTGCTGCTTCTTCCGTGTTGTTGTTGCTTCGATATTCGCGCCAAGATTTATGCAAACGTAGCGACATAACTGACATATACAGCGACATAATGACGTGGCTTCCCTTAGCACCGCGAGCTATGGAAAAGCAAACTGGTTCTCAGCTGGCTCGCAAGTTGAACGAGTTGTTTATTTTATTTACCTTTGTTTAACCAGGGAAACAAAATCACATTGAGATAAATATCTCTTTTACAAGTGAGCCCTGGCCAAGGCAGCAGCACACATTACAATACAACACACAAGATACAAGAAAAACAGAAAGAATTAAAATAAATATAAAATATAGAATATAATACAAAAGAAAATACATAAAACAAAATCAAAAATAAAACAAGTGCAAACAATTTTGCATGTGTGGTATAGTAAATACATAGAATACAACGTATAGTTAAATAAATACATAAAACAAGATCAAAAGTTAAAAACAAGTGCAAACAGTATTGAATGTATGATTAAGATAAAATTTGAAATCGTTGACAGACATAAAACTAGCAAGTCTGAGTGATTTTTGAATCTCATTCCACGCAGCTGAGGCACAATAACTAAAAGCAGTTTTACCAAATTCTGTCTTCATTTTGGGGACATTTAAAAGAATGTAGCTACTTGAGCGTAGATTATACCCTTGATTGCTAAAAGATAAAAGACTACAGATATACAAAGGAAACTGACCAAGTATCGCCTTATATACAAAGAGGAGCCAATGCTTATGCCGTCTAATATGTAATGATGGCCAGCCTACTAGATTATACAGTGCACAGTGGTGTGTAGAGTGATTTTTACGAGATATAAATCTTAACACGGAATGATAAACAGAATCTAAAGATTGTAAAAGTGCCTTAGTGGTGTTTCTATAAAAAATATCCCCATAATCTAGAACAGGTAAAAATGTAGCTTCTACCAACTTTCTTCTGGCAGACTGAGAGAAACAAGCACTATTGCGATAATAAAACCCCAATTTTAATCTTAGCTTGAAAAGCAATTGTTTTACATGGAGTTTAAAAGATAGATCTTCCTCCAACACAAAGCCTAAATATTTGTAGGAGGAGACCAATTCTATGGATCTGCCCTGCAGCGTATAAAGAGTTGGGGTAGAAGAAATACACTTCCGGCTCCTTGAAAAGATCATATATTTAGTTTTCTTATCATTTAATACCAATTTCAGTGATAAAAGATTGTGCTGAACCCTTACAAATGCTTCCTGCAGCTTTAAAATGCACCTGTCAATAGAGGGTGCAGAACAATAAATTACAGTATCATCTGCATATAAGTGTATACTTGCATCAGATAAATTATCACCAAGATTATTAATATATAATGTAAATAGCAGGGGGCCCAAAATAGACCCCTGTGGCACCCCAGTGTCAACATTAAGCCTGTCAGAAAGTAACCCCTTAATTTGTACCCTCTGGGTCCTATCATTTAGGTAGTTAGAAATCCAACCTACTGTGGACTCTGAAAGACCAATACTGTAAAGACGTGATAAAAGGATCCTATGATTAATAGTATCAAAGGCTTTAGTCAAATCAATAAACACTGCAGCACAAGATTTTCCACAATCTAACGCACAAATGACATCATTTAAAACTTTCATAGTAGCAGTTACTGTACTATGGTTCTTTCTAAAGCCTGACTGAAACTTAGACAGAATGCATTTACTAACCAGAAAATCCTTTAGTTGTTCACTAACAACAGATTCAAGAATTTTGGCAATAATTGACAGCTTAGATATTGGTCTATAATTATCTAAAATGGTTGGATCGCCACCTTTCAGCAGGGGTACAACCAAAGCAGATTTCCAGACATCTGGGACAACATTCTGTTCTAGTGATAAATTGAAAATATAAGACAGTGGCCCAGCAATAATCTCCGCAGCTAATTTGAAGAAATAAGGCTCAATTTCATCGGGCCCCGCAGACTTCTTAACATCCAGATTTTTTAGGGCCTTTACAACCTCATTTCTTGTGATGGCTGAAAAGCTAAATATAGGACCATTTCTTCTCAAAGGAGGAGATAAGTTTGGTGCATCACTCACAGAAGATTCATTAAAAATTGACCCTGAAGAAATAAAATGCTTATTAAAACTATTTACAATATCAAGCTTATTTGTAATAGACTGATCATTTAATAAAATATAATCAGGAAAGTCATTACATAATGTCAAAGGAGAAAGAGACTTTATAGTTTTCCAAAATTTAAGAGGATTATTAATATTTTGTGAAGTTTCATTTAGATAATAATCAGATTTTGATCTGCGTATCAGTGCTGTGCATTTATTTCTCAATGCTCTAAAAGCCACCCAATCCCTTTCTGAGTCCGACTTCCTGGCTGTGGCCCAGGCCAAATTTCTTTCATGAATAAGTTCAGATAATTCATTCGAGAACCATGAATTATCACGGCCTTTTACTCTGAATTTCTTAACAGGTGCATGCCTGTTCACAATTTTCTGAAACAAGGTGTGGAAATACTGCCAAGCAATGGACACATCAGGTATTAACAATATCCTGTCCCAGTCAGCTAAAAACAGATCGTGCAAAAAGCCTTG
Source organism: Neoarius graeffei (assembly GCF_027579695.1). NCBI lineage: Eukaryota > Metazoa > Chordata > Actinopteri > Siluriformes > Ariidae > Neoarius > Neoarius graeffei. The sequence continues at coordinate 57,031,144 of NC_083590.1, forward strand.
CATATCAAACAGCTTAAAGTTCCTCTTTATAACAATCCTAGGTTTTGCTTTGGGAATTTTGCAGTTTCTTATAGCAACTATCGCACAGTGATCACTGACATCATCAGGAAAAACCCCAATATGAGTATACTTATGGGGTTTATTTGAGAGTATAACATCTAATAAACTGGACTTGCTGGGATTCTTATGATTAAGTCGTGTAGATGATTCAATCAGTTGAGTGAGATTCACAGAGTCACAAAAGGCTTTGAACTGATCTGAGTTCGTTGACATCCAGTCCCAATTTAAATCGCCCAATAAAACAAAATCCTTGGTCAGTAAGTCAGTTAGGACAGCCGATAATGAGGATAGAGCATCACTAATAGCTGCAGGTGGTCTATAGCAGCCGACTAGACACAAGTGACAATCCTTTCCATATTCCAGATCAATAGCCAACAATTCAAACTGTTTAGGAAGAGAAACTGATTTAAGAACAGATGCGTGCAAGTTTGACTTAATATACAATGCAACCCCGCCCCCTTTACTTTTACAATCAGTTCAGAATACGTTATACCCTACCAAGGCAATATCGTGATTTGATATGGATTTTTTAAGCCACGTCTCAGAGATAACCAAGATATCTGCTTTGGTCGTGTTGGCCCAAATTTGTACTTGGTCCAATTTTGGCAATAAACTGCGAACATTTAAATGCACAATCCCCAGGCCTGACCGACTTGAAAATTCCAGAGGAGTAAGAACAATTTCAGCAGGGCCAGGATTTGGATTTATTCCGGCCAATAAAAGCAACAACATCACCAGAAATCGTTGCCTTAGATTTTTTAATGGGGGACTACACTGTTTGTCTGGAGAGTACGATACAGACTTAGATGGAAAGGCTATGCTCTCAGGCATAATAGCAAAGATGAATGAGATCTTTGGCACAATATCCAATGTCATAAGACTAGCCACCCAAGATATAAACAGGGTGTCCGTGTGTTTTGATGGGAGATGCATGTGAAGATGCATCAAGACACTTGCGTTGCCTTCTGAATTCCCTGAAGAGTCCCATAGCCCAAAAATGTGGATAACTACATAAAAAAACAGTACCTTCATGATGCTCGTGCCGTGATGTTATAGAAGTCGTACAGACACCCCCCTCCTCTCTGCGGAGGAGCAGACAACAGACAAAGCCAACAGCAGCCCAAGAACGTGGGAAATACGCAGCTGGAGAATTCAGATGAGGCAGAAAATCACCAACCTTAACTGCAAGTGTCCCGCTGCCACGATAACCCACGGGCCCCAGCAAGCCCAGTATCCAACAACTACGACTTTCCAATCGGTTATCGTTCGCTTTCCGGAGCGAGTAACCGACTGGTGCTGATGACCCGATGCAGCTCAACAGGCAGACAGCCCACAAGCCCAGGAAAAAAGGCGAAAATCACCAACCTGAGCTGCAGCTGCCCTCACAGTCACGGTAATCCCCGAGCTCCACAAGTTTGTAATCCAGGAAGACCTTCAGGGAACAACAGCGACTTTCCAATAGCCGAATTACCGACAAGGAGTACGTGTTGATTAATGTTGGCGGCCCAGTATAGTGCTACAGGTAGCCTTAAATTTTAGCCTTAGCTTCTCCCAACGCAGCAGGTTGCAGGTAACTAAAAGTCTATCAAAACAGGTATGATTTTATCCAAACTTAAAATTGTGATTTTGAGTGTCGCGCAAAATGTAAAAACATATAACATTTAGACAAACGAGACAACAATGCAAACAAATTTAACAACAGGTCGGACGAGACAAACAGAGTGCTGCCATCTTGGAAAACGCGATGGACATTAACTGAGTTGTGAACCAGCACCAGCTTCGACCCAGCCCTGGAACTGATTTGGTGGAAAAGGGGTATATGAATCTCTCCCCCAGTCAGTCTTCTTTCCTCCTGTCATGAGAGAGCACTACATGAGGCTACACAGCTAGTAAACACTCCTTGCGTTCAGTACTTCACCACGTAACTGCACTGCAACCACGCTATAACAGACTCTTACTATGATCTCTCTCTCTCAGGACTCTGATATTTCCACTCAACATTTTTTTTAATCAGGGTTGACGCGTGGAAATGGATGCAAGTGCAGAAACCTTTTGTTTACAGTGGACAGTCAAATAAATAAATTAAATAACCACCAAGGATGAAAACACTATAGTAGAAATAAGGCACACTTCTGGAAAATAATGACAAAATGCAAGACAGGAGCTGGAGTTTAAATAATGTGAGTAATAAAGTAAAGCATGTGGTTAATGCTGTCTATAAACAGCGTGTGTAGTTCAAATAGTTGTGCTTGTATGTACAAACGAGTCAGCGGATACTGTATGGTGGTCCTACTGAATAAGCAAAATTATTGTAGTCTTTGCTTGAACAACACAAATGTTCAGAAACAGGGAGTGAACTCTCTCAACAGAGACTTGATGCAGCTCGATGCGTGCCATGTTGCGAGCGAGCTAACCTCTCAGCTTGAACTTTTCACAGCAATGTTTGATGAATTATACATCAGACCTGGTCTCAGCATTCCGTTAAATACAGTCAGGAGTGAACACATGATATCGATTACTTTTTCGTTACGGAGCACTGAGTGGAAATGAAAATTTGTCATCATCTATTCCGTGTTGTTTTTACCTCATACAACAACTGATTTCATATTCCTGGAACAGGCTCCAGATCCCCTGCAACCCAGAGCCTTCGCTTACTGAAAATGAAGGTAGTGATGGTGGTGATGAACGATCAGGTCTCTGAATGTGAGGCTCATCAGCAGTGAAAGTAAAGTACTTTCCTTCCTATCCTGGGCTGAAAGGGTATGAAAAATTCATGGTATGACATCAGTATAGTGCAATATTGTGGAATCTGCCTCCAAGATTACAGCAGAATTATTCATTTATACAATTTATGACAATGAATCTGAATCAGGGATCGTGTTAACGCAGAAATCATGTATTTTTACGCACAAAAGTGTTTAAAAAAAAAAAAAAACCCCGCACGTTCAGAATTTTAATGCGTCCCGGGACGCTGGGCTCCTACTTGAATTTTTCTGGGTTGCCTTGGAAAATCTGTTAGATTATGTTGCTGAACAAACAAAGCAAAAGTGAACAGGATGAAAAGATCACATCATCATGGTCGCTTTCAGGTGACGTCATCGCAACTGCGGATTTGTTTACGCGGCCATGTTGCCTGGTGAGCTTCGTGTTTTGCCAGCGACCGGCACAAGTGTACGTGAGTGACTGTCAGCCAAATTCAGTAAACATCTCCAGATAAACCCAGAGAAGTTCCATCTAAAAGAACAATGCCAGAGACCTGTAGTGCTTTTGGACGGAATAACAGACGTGAAGATGAGCCTGGTTTAACTTTTCACTGTTTCCCAACAAACCCAGAAAGATGAGAAAAATGGCGAGCTGCAGTTAAACGGAACGCCAACAAACCATTTCCGTGTGTGTGAAGAATCTTTTATATCAGGTTAGTGTGAAATCTCTGTGCAACGTTAAAATGTAGATCTGGATGTGGGCTTTGGACGCAATGTATTTTTAGACCTAAGGCCCCGGTCACACCGCCCGAACTTTGCTGGAGCGTTCCTTGAACGGTAGGGAGGGGGGGGCCGAATTTCGACAACGCTCGTCACCGCGCACAAAATGGGAAAAAAAAAATCGAAAACACGGGCGTTGGCTTAGCGGTGCACCGCTGAAGCCAGCGTTGCTTTAGCGTTGGTTTAGCGGTGACGCGAGCGTTGGTATAGCGGCGTTCTGCGCATGCGGGCTTTGGCTCGGCGGGGGTATAAAGTTGATTTAGGGCAATTCCATGTAAATGTCAACCTCACCATGCAAAAATAAAGCAACATGTAATACATCAAAACCACTCCCAGAGATCTCACCTAGGCCTGTATTTTACAGATGTGAATAAGTTGAACCAGTTTGTAACCAACCTAATATGTCACAGTCAGTCTTTCTTTCTTATAATGTAAAACCCAAGCTAAAATCAACTTTGATCATGTACAATTCTATATTATTGCCACAAGCCACAGAAATGTATGCTAAAATCCACAAAACAGCAAAACAACAGCCATCCTAAATATTATTTAAGAACTTTGATAGTTTTAGCTGATATTTAGAGAGTTTTTCAAAGGGTTATGGTGGTTAAATTGCTGATTTTCTAAACATATGCCATGTCTATTTCAGACGCGTCACATCCATAACGGAATTTCGTCACATCCATAACGCTGACTTTTCCTTCCGAAACTCTGCATGAAATACAAAATATTTTAAACAAAGATTTTTTAATATTCACCTTGGACCCCTCTATCAAATGGATATCTCCATTTCGACATTAGGTTTACAATTTCACAGAGTTTGATAAAAATGTACAGTCACCCAAGAAAAGTGATACTTTTTCTGTCACATCCATAACGCATCTTTTATTGGCGTTTTCTGGCATGCCCTAGATGTACTATGGGAATTGTTCTTGTTCTATCACTTCTCCAGTATGGTACAGCCTTAAAATATGCAACACCTGTTTAAATACTGGGAGACAATAAAACATGCACTGGGTCATTTGTTGCCATTTTGAGTTCAAGTGTCACGTCCATAACGCTGGAATTGCTCTTTAGCGGCATACCGCTTGTGACTACGGAGCTGAACGGATCGTTTTGATACAAGTTCTGATAGATTTTTGATAGAAGCTCCACCATCAGCTTGTCATACAGTCCATGTTCAGGCCTTCTCAGTCTCCACTGTCTGACCCACACAACTCTGTCTCTCCTTCTTCTCTCTCTCTCCTTTTTTTTTTCTAGTTAAAATTCTTATTACTGTTCTGTTGTCTGTATAGCGTTTCCCCTTTTTTCACTGTTGTTTAGTTGATCTTATCATATTTTTATCTATAAAAACGTTTGTTATTAATATTATTTATATTACTTTATACTTTTTTATTATCATTCATATTACTTTATTTTTTGTTTATTGTTTGCTGTCAGTCAGATTATTTCTATTTTCATTATGTTTTTGCTGTCTTTTCCTTAATGTTATTATTATTTGCTATTATATTATCTTCATCATTATTTAATCATTTAATATTTACTATTAATATATACAACATTTTACTTTATAATTGTTATCCATAGGTACTAGTCATACTTTTTGAAATCAAATTTTATAATCAAATTCCAGTCTAGTCTATACAATGCATTTTCATTGTCTACTAGTCTAGTCAATTTAAGTCAATTTATTATTATTATTATTATTATTATTATTGTGGTTGTTATTATTATTATTTTCACCATTTACATAGTACAGTGAGTCAATATTAAGTCAAATCATAACGTTGCCATTGCTGTTTTACGTGTTTTAATGGGACCACAATGGAAATAAGTGCTTGCGCTTTCTTGTGTAATCCTGATTTTAATGTATTTTGTACTTCATTTTACATTATGATCGAATCAAATCAAATCAAATCAAAAAATCTGTCAACAGCTTGTTGCAATCTGAGGAGGTTCTGATTCTGCTGCTGGACTAGTGCACCAATCATAGCAAGTCTCTCAGCATCCATGGTGATACAGTTTTACTGTAACTTTGAGCAAATTCGATATAGATGAGGTCTGAACTCAACGGCAGCTCGATTCCAAATGAGCTCCTGGTCCATTTCTCCCCGTATTTATAGCCAAATTCTGGTCCCGCTCCGACACCTCTATACCAACGCCAAACCAAAGTTCATCGCCGCCATGGATAGCTGCTTCAACGCCCGACACCGTTCCAGCAACCCCGTGTCCGCTCGTAAAACGCTTACAACCGCTCCACCGAAGTTTGTGCAACGTTTAATCGCCGCCCGGGCAACGCTGGCGAAGCAGTGGTGGTCCAGCGTTCAAGATTTCTGCGTTGGCCTAGCGGACCCAAGCGTCCACGAACTTGCGTCTAGCGGTGCCAAACTTTGACTGGGCGTTGGTGGAGCGGGGGTGAACTTTGCCGGGGCGGAAAATTGCCCCCTCCTCACCGCTCGCAATATTTTGTGCAGCTCAAAACTTTCGGAGCGGTAGGAGGGCCCCTCAAGAAACATCAGTGGTGGCCGAGCGTATACGGCGTTGCTTTAACGGGGGCCAACTTTTGTTAAACGGTGGTGAACGGTTACGAGCGGTGATGAATTTTTTTCACCGCTCCAGGAACGCTCCAGCAAAGTTCGGGCGATGTGACCGGGGCCTAATGCTTGGCTCGACTAGCAGCAGGTTTATGTACTGATAATATAGACTCGGCTAAACACCATAAAATAGGCAAGCTCTAGGCTCTGGCTTGTTCATTACTGTTAGAAGTCCATGTTTGAGCTTATTTAGAAGTCCAAATATTAAATATAGTTCAGGATGCAGTAGTGTCCCAAATCAGGTAGCTGGTCTGACAAACACTTTTCAAATGGAATAAATACATTTGTGGGTAAATTAAGAAGCCTTTGTCACATGTAAACTAAGGCAAAAATCCTCCTCTGCATTTAAACCACCCAAAGCGGTGAATGTGCGCATGTATACACAGACGGAGAGAGTGTGCAGAATAAATAATAAAAGAAAAATACATTTGTGGGTAAATAATATGCCTCTGTGATGCCTGCATGTTTCAGGCATCACAGAACAAAAAATCCTCGCATCATCCCTGTGAATAACTTATTTGGTTAGGATATTCGTCTGAACCTTCGTGAGAAAGTTCTTCTTGGCCTTCAGAAGTGTATTAAAATAATTAATTCCATTTTGCCTGGTATGTTTGTTCTTTAAAAAGTAAGATACCTTGCTGGCATATTTTCATGCAGCAGCTGAAAACACAGGATTGTCTGGCAGACAAATTCTCCCGATTCTTCATCAGGGTGACCTTGTAACATACAGGTACTGGACACATCAGAGAAACACATCATACAGCACTCTCTCTGTGAGGGCTACAGCATGCAACTTTCACATCTCCACTGAACATGATGCTGCTAAGTCATGGGAAGTCATGGCCTAATGGTTAGAGAAACAGCTTTGGGACCAAAAGGTTGCTGGTTCGATTCCCCAGACTATCAGAATTGACTTAAGTGCCCTTGAGCAAGGCACCTAACCCCCAACCGCTCCGGCAAGAGTGGTGGTGTACCTTGTGTCTGATTAGCCAAAGAAAAACTGATGTGATCATCAGTTCGGGCATTGAACCCGACCAACTGAAGTGAACTGATGCTGCTAAACTTATTCATGATGTTTACTCTCTTTGAACCAAATGCCATTTCATACTTCACTACTCACGTGAAGTTTCTTGGGCTGTAACAATATGGTGTATTTTATCATTCAATACGAGGTGCTCTACTATGCAGTCTGCTGAATCGAGAAAAGCGAGATTAAATGTCATAAAATAATTATAATCTCATCATCCACACTTAAACCTAATCAAGCTCACAATCCTTCAACTGAAGAAAGCTACAGGGATTAAAAAAAAAAAATGCTGACCTAATAGTTAGAGAAGCAGCTTTAGGACCAAAAAGGTCACCAGTTCAATTCCCTGGACCAGCAGGAGTGGCTGAAGTGCCCTTGAAGGCACCTAACCCCCAACTGTGCCGGGTATGCTGGGCGTCGCTCGGGATAAGAGCGCCTGCTAAATGCCTGTAATTTTTCTCATAAGCACGCTGTTTCACATGACCTACCCACGAGCATGTAAATCAGTGCCGTCTCTCCGTCTCTCGCTCCCTCCCCCGTTTCCCCACATCCCCCCTTCTCTGTCTCTCTCCCTGTTCCCCCACCCTCTCCCTCAGTCTGCCTGCCTCTCCCCATATCCCCCCTTCTCTCTCCATTCCCCCACCCTCTCCCTCAGTCTGCCTGCCTCTCCCCCCCTCCCCACGTTCCCCCCTCGTCTGTCTGTCTCTCCCATATTCACCTACACTTTCTCCCTCTCCCCCATCTCTCCCCACATTCCCCCCCTTTATCTGTCCGTCTGCCTCTCCACAATTTCCCCCCTCGTCTGTCTTTCTCTCCTCCCTGTTCCCCCACCCTCTGTCTGCCTCTCCCCATGTCCCCCCCCTCGTCTGGATGGCTGGCTAGCTGTATCTCCCTCTCTCTCTGTCTCCTCCCTCTCTCTCCTCCCATTTCCCCCCTCATCTGTCAGTCTCTCCCCCGTTCCTCCACTCTCTCCCTCCCCACGTTCCCCCATCATCTCCGTCTGTCTCTCCCTCCCTCCCCCATCTGTCTGTCTGTCCCCTGTTCCCTCACTCTCTCCCATCTCTTTTCTCTCTCCCCATCTCGGTCTGTCTGCCTCTCCCCATTTCCCCCCTCTGTCCCTGTCTCTCCCTACATTCCCCCCTTCGTCTGTCTGTCTCCCTCTCCCTTCTACTGTCTCTCTCTCTCTCTCTCTCTCAGCACAGTGACTGGCAAGCTCATGATACAGTGGTGTTTGAAAGTTTGTGAACCCTTTAGAATTTTCTATATTTCTGCATAAATATGACCTAAAACATCATCAGATTTTCACACAAGTCCTAAAAGTAGATAAAGAGAACCCAGTTAAACAAATGAGACAAAAATATTATACTTGGTCATTTATTTATCGAGGAAAATGATCCAATATTACATATCTGTGAGTGGCAAAAGTATATGAACCTTTGCTTTCAGTATCTGGTGTGACCCCCTTGTGCAGCAATAACTGCAACTAAACGTTTGCGGTAACTGTTGATCAGTCCTGCACACCGGCTTGGAGGAATTTTAGCCCGTTCCTCTGTACAGAACAGCTTCAACTCTGGGATGTTGGTGGGTTTCCTCACATGAACTGCTCGCTTCAGGTCCTTCCACAACATTTCCATTGGATTAAGGTCAGGACTTTGACTTGGCCATTCCAAAACATTAACTTTATTCTTCTTTAACCATTCTTTGGTAGAATGACTTGTGTGCTTAGGGTCGTTGTCTTGCTGCATGACCCACCTTCTCTTGAGATTCAGTTCATGGACAGATGTCCTGACATTTTCCTTTAGAATTCGCCAGTATAATTCAGAATTCGTTGTTCCATCAATGATGGCAAGCCGTCCTGGCCCAGATGCAGCAAAACGGGCCCAAACCATGATACTACCACCACCATGTTTCACAGATGGGATAAGGTTCTTATGCTGGAATGCAGTGTTTTCCTTTCTCCAAACATAACGCTTCTCATTTAAACCAAAAAGTTCTATTTTGGTCTCATCCATCCACAAAACATTTTTCCAATAGCCTTCTGGCTTGTCCATGTGTTCTTTAGCAAACTGCAGACGAGCAGCAATGTTCTTTTTGGAGAGCAGTGGCTTTCTCCTTGCAACCCTGCCATGCACACCACTGCTGTTCAGTGTTCTCCTGATGGTGGAGTCATGAACATTAACATTAGCCAATGTGAGACGGGCCTTCAGTTGCTTAGAAGTTACCCTGGGGTCCTTTGTGACCTCGCCGACTATTACACACCTTGCTCTTGGAGTGCTCTTTGTTGGTCGACCACTCCTGGGGAGGGTAACAATGGTCTTGAATTTCCTCCATTTGTACACAATCTGTCTGACGGTGGATTGGTGGAGTCCAAACTCTTTCGAGATGGTTTTGTAACCTTTTCCAGCCTGATGAGCATCAACAATGCTTTTTCTGAGGTCCTTAGAAATCTCCTTTGTTTGTGCCATGATACACTTCCACAAACGTGTTGTGAAGATCAGACTTTGATAGATCCCTGTTCTTTAAATAAAACAGGGTGCCCACTCACACCCTGAATCTGCCTTAATAGCAACAGATCTTTTATTAAGTGTACGTGAATCTTTTCACCATGGCACACCTTCAGCCTGTTCAGTGTGCTGAGTGCAGGATGTTTAGCCATTCTTCCTCCGTCGCTAGCGATAGCTTTATTTGTGATAAGTGCAGATTAGTTAGCTCTCTGACGGAGAAGATTACAGTACTAGAAGCGTGTATCCAGGCTTTACAGAAGGTCAGTGAGCATGAGAACACTGTAGTTTCTGTAGAGCAAAGTCTGGATGCCCTAGGTGGAGTTAGTAATCCCCCAACTCCGGCATTAGAGCCCCTACAGCAGGGCGAATAGGTGACGGCTCGGCTGCATAAACGTAGAGCCAAAGCTACCGCTGAGGCTCGCCCATGGGAGCACCACTCCTCTCCGCATCACATGTCGAACAGGTATGCTCTCCTTAGGTGATGCACCCGCTGAGAAACCTGAAAGAGGTCTGGTTATAGGGGACTCCATCATACGGCATGTGAAATTAGCTCAGCCTTTAGGGGCACCAGCAGCTTTAGTCAGGTGTATACCGGGAGCCAGGTTGCCGGACATAGCAGGTAATCTTAGGGGCCTAGGCAAGCACAGGTTCTCAAAGATAGTTATACATGCAGGAGCTAATGATATACGCCTTCGTCAATCTGAGATTACTAAGAGTAACTTTGTAGAGGTGTTTAAATTAGCAAAGGCGATGTCCGATGCTGTAGTATGCTCTGGCCCCATCCCAATGCGGCGTGGTGATGTAGCTTACAGCAGGTTATGGTCGCTGAACTGCTGGCTGTCCAGGTGGTGCTCTGAAAACAGTGTGGGGTTTATAGATAATTGGGCTAATTTTGAGGGCACTGCTGGCCTGTTAGGGCGGGATGGTATCCATCCCACTCGGGAAGGTGCTGCTCTCATTTCCTGCAGCATAGGTCATAGTCTCAGAACAGGCCTAGTTAATTTCTGACAATCCAGAGCCAAGGCCAGGGAGCAGACGAACAGGCTAAACCGACTGTCTGCTAGCTGCACAGAGTCGTCACTCAGGGTCCACTACATCGAGACTGTGTCTGTTCCCCGAGCTCAACAAAAAGGTAGAAATATTCAGAGAGTTTGTTCCAGTAACCTAATCAATATAAAATTAGATCATACTGACTGTACAGCTGCTGCCAGCACCTTTGATCTAAAGGTGGGGCTATTAAATATTAGATCTCTTACATCTAAAGCGCTAATGGTTAATGAACTCATTACTGATCAGGAGTTTGATGTACTTTGTTTAACTGAAACATGGATTAAGCCAAATGAATATATAGCATTAAATGAAGCGAGTCCTCCTGGATACAGTGATATACACCAGCCTCGTCTAACTGGCAGAGGAGGAGGCGTCGCAGTTATTTATAATGATTATCTAGGTGTGACACAAAAACCTGGTTGTTAATTCTGTTACTTATTATTTACAGGCCCCCGGGGCCATATTCTGAGTTTCTTTCTGAATTTGCAGATTTGATCTCAGAGCTGGTTATTTCCTTAGACAAAGCTTTAGTTGTCAGAGATTTTAATATTCACTTCGATAACCCAGAAGACCCTTTAAAAACAGTGTTTGTGTCCATCTTAGATTCAGTCGGGATTAATCAGAATGTCATAGGACCGACCCATAATGGTGGTCACACCCTCGATCTAATACTAACATTCAGATTAAACGTAGACAATATAGTCACACTTCCACAGTCTGAAGTTCTCAGATCATTATCTCATCTCATTCAAAATATGCCTGAGTAATAATATACGCGCCTCACCACGCTACTGTATTAAACGTACATTCACGTCAACTACTGCACAGAGCTTTATAAATGATCTCCCAGAGTTATCAACTTTGATTGGGTCACTGTCAGCCCCTGCAGAACTTGATCAGGCAACTGAATGCTTAGAGTCAACGTTCCACCATACTTTAGATAATGTAGCTCCTCTTAAAAGGAAAATGGTGAGAGACAAAAAATTAGCACCCTGGTATAATGATGACACTCGCACATTAAAACAGACCACTCGAAAACTGGAACATAAATGGCATCAAACAAAATTGGTAGTGTTCAAATTAGCTTGGAAGGAGAGCTTCCTGAAGTATAGAAAAGCTCTTAGTGCTGCAAGATCAACATATCTCTCCTCCCTAATAGAAGATAACAAAAATAATCCTAGATTCCTATTTAATACTGTAGCAAAATTAACCAGGAATAAGTCCACTATCAACACATGCACACCTGCAGTATGTAGTAGCAACGACTTCATTAATTTTTTTAATGACAAAATTGAGAATATCCGACAAAAAATTCAAACTACTAATTTAAGGTTAGACAATGTAAGTGACCCTGTAGTTAACAATATAACTGTATCAGATCAGCAATTAGAATGTTTTACTCCCCTTAGAGAAACTGAATTACTTTCATTAATCTCCGCATCAAAAGCCTCAACTTGCGTACTAGATCCCTTACCTACACGTCTATTCAAACAGATAATACCTGAAGTAATTGAACCGCTTCTAAAAATAATAAATTCTTCTCTTACAATTGGCTATGTACCCAAATCCTTTAAACTAGCAGTTATCAAACCTCTGATTAAAAAACCTGACCTTGATCCCTGTCAGCTGTCCAATTATCGGCCAATATCAAACCTCCCCTTTATCTCCAAGATCCTTGAAAAAGCTGTGGCACAGCAGTTATGCTCATATTTACACAGGAATAACATCCATGAAATGTATCAGTCAGGATTTAGACCTCATCATAGCACAGAGACAGCTCTGGTTAAAGTAGTAAACGACCTACTGTTGGCGTCTGATCAGGGCTGTGTCTCGCTGCTTGTGTTGCTTGACCTTAGTGCAGCATTTGATACCATTGATCATTCCATTCTTCTGGATAGACTAGAAAATGTTGTGGGAGTTAAGGGAATGGCCCTCTCCTGGCTCAGCTCTTATTTAACTGATCGTTATCAGTATGTTGATATAAATGGTGATATTTCTAGACATACTGAGGTAAAGTTTGGTGTTCCACAAGGTTCTGTCTTGGGTCCACTGCTTTTTTCTCTATGTATGTTCCCTCTGGGTGATATTATTCATAAACATTGTATTAGTTTCCACTGTTATGCTGATGACACACAGTTGTATGTTTCTGCAAAACCTGATGAGAGACACCAGCTTAATAGAATTGAGGAATGTGTTAAGGACATTAGACACTGGATGCTTATTAACTTCCTTCTGCTTAACTCTGACAAGACTGAAGTACTTGTACTCGGACCACATGCAGCTAGAAGTAAGTTCTCTGATTCCACAGTAACTCTGGATGGCCTTTCTGTTTCTTCACGTGCAGCAGTAAAAGACCTCGGAGTGATTATTGACCCCAGTCTTTCATTTGAAACTCACATTGATAACATTACCCGGATAGCTTTCTTTCATCTCAGAAATATTGCTAAGATAAGAAATTTAATGTCACTACATGACGCGGAAAAACTAGTTCATGCTTTCGTTCCCTCCAGGTTGGATTATTGTAATGCCTTACTGCCTGGATGTTCCAATAAGTGCATAAACAAGCTCCAGTTAGTTCAAAATGCAGCAGCAAGAGTCCTTACTAGAACTAGAAAATATGACCCCATCACCCCTGTCTTATCCACACTGCATTGGCTCCCAATCAAATTTCGTATTGATTATAAAATACTACTATTGACCTTTAAAGCACTGAATGGTCTCGCACCACAGTACCTGAGTGAACTTCTGCTCCTCTATGACCTGCCACACCTACTTAGATCAAAAGGTGCAGGCTATCTGCTGGTACCTCGTATAGTGAAGGCTACATCAGGGGGCGGAGCCTTTTCTTACAAAGCCCCACAGTTATGGAACAGCCTTCCAAGTAGTGTTCGGGAATCAGACACAGTCTCAGTGTTTAAGTCTCAGCTGAAAACATATCTGTTTAGTCAAGCCTTTTGTTAATGGTGTTTATGAGGTAAAGGAGTAGATCTGGAGGATCCTCAGACAGAGTGTTTTGGTAAACTGGGATGTATGGATGCTGTCAGTCCCCACTCGCTTGCTGACTAGAGTTTGTTGACGGTGTAGTGGCTGCTGCTTTATGTCCCGGGGCCCCTCATGCCTGTGTTACCTTCTGGCTCTCTCCTTTTAGTTATGCTGTCATAGTTAGTTGCCGGAGTCCCCGCTTGTACTCAGTGTAATATGTATACTGTTCCTACTTATTCAGGTGACATTGGGCATACCTAACAACCTGTGTTTTTTTTTCTCCCCCCCCCCCGAGTTACATGTCGGTCCTGGGATTGAGATGCTGAACCTCTTCTGCCCCTCGGACCTGCCTGATCCACCCTGGTGCCCTGTGTCTGGTTGGAGTCTCATCACATTGCTCCTGTGGAGGACGGCCCCATATGGACAGTTGAAAGTCACACTTGGAAGACGCTCTGGACTCTTACAGTAATGCTTTTATGGCTGAGGACTACAGTTGACTTGCTAACTTTAGGATTGCAGTTGTCATGAACAGTTTTGCACTCAAGTTTCCATCAATGAAGAGTTTATAACACCAATGAAACTGACTTCATGTTAAAACTGTCAATGTTATAGTCATGTTGTCTGTTGTTGCCCAAATGAGGATGGGTTCCCTTTTGAGTAGGGGTCGACCGATAATCGGCCTGGCCGATATATCGGGCCGATATTCTGCATTTTTAGGGTTATCGGTATCGGCCATAATTTCCACCGATATGCCGATAACATGCCTTTTTGCAGCCATTTTGTTCCTAACGCGACTGTCACTGCACATCCTTTCCTGCACTCGCCTTTCTGAGTTCAAGAACACGGTCCCGCCCACCACAACATCTGATTTGTTTGGCACAAGAGATATAGCCAATCGACACGTGTAGCTAAACGCTGTGAACTGTTTCAAGGCGGCCGTATGGGCACTCGGGCAGAAGCGGCACAAGGGATACAGCCAATCAACACGCGTAGCTAAACGCTGTGAACTGTTTCAAGGCGGCCGTATGGGCACTCGGGCAGAAGCAGATCCCACTTCAAGGTAAGGACACGCTGCTTTTGCCGCAATAAGTCACAAACACACAAGTTGCAAAAGCACAACATCATTATATGTTTACGTTCTTCATCTACTACTCGTTAAAATTGTCCATTTGCATCTGTGTAGCCAGGCAAACTTAGCTTACGGAAGGAAGCACTTGAATTAGCCTACAACCAACTAGTCTCGCTGAAACTACATGTAATGCTTCCTTCACTACAATATAATCCTCCTAAATTGGGAATATTAGGCTTGGGCATTAAAAGCATTAGAATGTAGATGGTTACTTGTTAAGTTGTTACATAATAGGGAGTGACAGCCGACTTTATGTTTGATTTTACTTTTTAAAAAATGCTGCAGGCAGCTCCCTACACTTGATTTATTTAAAAACTACTTGAAGTTGGCAAGTCTTACTTAGTTCTTAGTGTAAAAGAACCCAGAGTGTATTTTCATTTATTTTCCACTGAAAATGGTGAGCTGTAATATAGTAAGGAGTGATTTATTTTTTTATTGGTGAATATTTATTTTATTATTATTTTATTTCTCATTTTATTCTAACTAATGTTTGACTTTATTGTACAAATGCTGCTGGCATCTCCCTGCACAAAATTTCATGTTCAATTTTACAATTAAACATACATTTCATGGATATGAAGGTCTGGGTCAGTGTGTGCTATGTTTAATTTCATGTGAATTATAATGTTTACATTTATCGGTTGCACATATCTGTTATCGGCATCCCAACTCCATAATAATCGGCATCGGCCCTGAAAAAAAACATATCGGTCGATCCCTACTTTTGAGTCTGGTTCCTCTCGAGGTTTCTTCCTCATGTCGTCTGAGGGAGTTTTTCCTTGCCACCATCGCCACAGGCTTCTCATTGGGGATAGATTAGGGATAAAATTAGCTCATGTTTTAAGTCGTTCAAATTCTGTAAAGCTGCTTTGCGATAATGTTTATTGTTAAAAGCGCGATACAAATAAAGCCGCAAGCGGCCTCGACGGGCCCTCGCGCCAGCGGCCAAGGGGGGCGGGGGCATGCGTCCCCGCGAAATACCTTCCACAGCTTCCTCGGCAAGAGACATTACTCCCACAATGGCGACAAAGCACAGAATTGGACACATGGCAACAATAGGGTCTCGCACTGTACGGTGCTCGGGGCCTAATAATAATAGCGAAAGTGCACAAAATTTGGCGTATATGTCAGGTGAGCTATGAAGAGTTTGCGTATGAAGTTTGATGACAATTGAGTAAATAGAAGATGAGATATAGATTTTTGAAGAATAAATTTTTTGGTTTTTCCCATGTCAGTAGGTGGCGCTATGCTGTACATGAGCGATTATGAGTTGGAGAAATAAGTGTCTACAACAGCAACGTACTATCACAAGGTAGTGGTGTGAAGGAAAAGCATTATGGAATTATTTCCCAAAAACCCGTTTTGGAGCAATTGCGTCGGCCAAAAACAGCGCCCCCCATGGACGAAAATTCCCAAAATGTGGTATACATGACATGGGAGGTAGTAAGAGGGTGGCCGTGAAGTTTGACCAAATTTGAGGAAAGATTGGATTTTTTGCCCCAAAATAGCGCCCCCAGTGGCGAAAGTGCACAAAATGTGGCGTATATGTCAGGTGAGCTATCAAGAGTTTGCGTATGAAGTTTGATGACAATTGAGTAAATAGAAGATGAGATATAGATTTTTGAAGAATACATTTTTTGGTTTTTCCCATGTCAGTAGGTGGCGCTATGCTGTACATGAGCGATTATGAGTTGGATAAATAAGTGTCTACAACAGCAACGCACTATCACAAGGTAGTGGTGTGAAGGAAAAGCATTATGCAATTATTAACCAAAAACCCGTTTTGGAGCAATTGCGTCGGCCAAAAACAGCGCCCCCCATGGACGAAAATTTCCAAAATGTGGTATACATGGCATGGGAGGTAGAAAGAGGGTGGCCATGAAGTTTGACCAAATTTGAGGAAAGATTGGAATTTTTGCCCAAAAATAGCGCCCCCAGTGGCGAAATATCACAGAAATTGGGTATCATGTCAGAAGCCCAATGAGTGATTTGCGTGTGAAGTATGAGCAGTTTTGAGCAATCAGAAGATTTGTTATGAATTTTTAAGCATGAAAAATTTTGCAGCGAAAATTGATTGACGTATAACTTCTGAACGGTTAATCCTACGTGAAACGTATTTAGTAACTTTTGTCAGCCATGTCTGTAGATGATGTGTATCAATTTTGGTGACATTCCTATGAACGGTCTAGGAGGAGTTGCGCCGTCTTCGTGGCCATGCATTTTGCACAAAAGTGAAATTACCTCACTTCCTGTTGGGCGTGGCTAATGCATTGGCATTACATTTTTGTCCGGCTTAGAGAGATACATATGCGTACCAAATGGCATGCCAATACTACAAACTACATGGCACCCAGGCACCTTAATGCGGGAGGCCAAAATCACAACGACTTAGGGGGCGCTATAGAGGCCCTGAGCCCCGGCCAAGTTTGGGCTTCTGGTTCTGAGTAGCGGTGGCAATTCTCGGAACTGCCGCCAAATTTCGTGCGTTTTCGCCCATGGCAAGTGCCCCGAAAATGGCCCAACAGCGGAGAAAAATAAAGAAGAAGAAGAAGACAGAAGAAGAAGAAGAAGACGGAAGAATAATTAAAGCCGCAAGCGGCCTCGACGGGCCCTCGCACCAGCGGCCAAGGGGGGCGGGGGCATGCGTCCCCGCGAAAGACCTTCCACAGCTTCCTCGGCAAGAGACATTACTCCCACAATGGCGACAAAGCACAGAATTGGACACATGGCAACAATAGGGTCTCGCACTGTACGGTGCTCGGGGCCTAATAATAAAAATAATAATAATAATCCTTCAAAAACAATAGGGTCTTGCACTGGACGGTGCTCGGGCCCTAATAATAATAATAATAACTAGAAACTATATGCCAAGCAGGCACCTTAATGCGAGAGGCAAAAATCACAACACGTTAGGGGGCGCTATAGAGGCCCTGAGGCCCGCCTGGATCTGGGCTTCTGGTTCTCAGTAGCGGTGGCAGTCTAAGAAAAAGGAGCCAAATCTCGTGCGTTGTCGACCATGGCAAGCGCCCCAATAAGGGTCTTGTAAAGAGTTTGCTTGCCAAGTTTGACAAATCAGAAGCTGCAATATCATTTTTGCCATAACCAGCACCCCCAGGGGCGAAAGTGCACAAAATTTGGCGTATATGTCAGGTGAGCTATGAAGAGTTTGCGTATGAAGTTTGATGACAAGTGAGTAAATAGAAGATGATATAGATTTTTCAAGAATAAATATTTTGGTTTTTCCCATGTCAGTAGGTGGCGCTATGCTGTACATGAGCGATTATGAGTTGGAAAAATAAGTGTCTACAACAGCAACGTACTATCACAAGGTAGTGGTGTGAAGGAAAAGAGGAAAGATTGGATTTTTTGCCCAAAAATAGCGCCCCCAGTGGCGAAATATCACAGAAATTGGGTAACATGTCAGAAGCCCAATGAGGGATTTGCGTGTGAAGTATGAGCAGTTTTGAGCAATTAGAAGATTTGTTATGAATTGTTAAGCATGTAAAATTTTGCATTGAAAATTGATTGACGTATAACTTCTGAACGGTTTATGCTACGTGAAACGTATTAAGTACCTTTTGGCAGCCATGTCTGTAGATGATGTGTATCAATTTTGGTGACATTCCTATGAACGGTCTAGGAGGAGTTGCGCCGTCTTCGTGGCCATGCAGTTCGCACAAAAGTGAAATTACCTCACTTCCTGTTGGGCGTGGCTAATGCATTGGCATTACATTTTTGTCCGGCTTAGTGAGATACATATGCGTACCAAATGGCATGCCACTACTACAAAATACATGGCAACCAGGCGCCTTAATGCGGGAGGCCAAAATCACAACGAGTTAGGGGGCGCTATAGAGGCCCTGAGGCCCGCCTGGATCTGGGCTTCTGGTTCTCAGTAGCGGTGGCAGTCTAAGAAAAAGGAGCCAAATTTCGTGCGTTGTCGACCATGGCAAGCGCCCCAATAAGGGTCTTGTAAAGAGTTTGCTTGCCAAGTTTGACAAATCAGAAGCTGCAATATCATTTTTGCCATAACCAGCACCCCCAGGGGCGAAAGTGCACAAAATTTGGCGTACATGTCAGGTGAGCTATGAAGAGTTTGCGTATGAAGTTTGAAGACAATTGAGTAAATAGAAGATGAGATATAGATTTTTGAAGAATAAATTTTTTGGTTTTTCCCATGTCAGAAGGTGGCGCTATGCTGTACATGAGCGATTATGAGTTGGAAAAATAAGCGTCTACAACAGCAACGTACTATCACAAGGTAGTGGTGTGAAGGAAAAGCATTATGGAATTATTTACCAAAAACCCGTTTTGGAGCAATTGCGTCGGCCAGAAACAGCGCCCCCCATGGACGAAAATTCCCAAAATGTGGTATACATGACATGGGAGGTAGTAAGAGGGTGGCCGTGAAGTTTGACCAAATTCGAGGAAAGATTGGATTTTTTGCCCAAAAATAGCGCCCCCAGTGGCGAAATATCACAGATATTGGGTAACATGTCAGAAGCCCAATGAGTGATTTGCGTGTGAAGTATGAGCAGTTTTGAGCAATCAGAAGATTTGTTATGAATTGTTAAGCATGTAAAATTTTGCATTGAAAATTGATTGACGTATAACTTCTGAACGGTTAATCCTACGTGAAACGTATTTAGTAACTTTTGTCAGCCATGTCTGTAGCTGATGTGTATCAATTTTGGTGACATTCCTATGAACGGTCTAGGAGGAGTTGCGCCGTCTTCGTGGCCATGCATTTTGCACAAAAGTGAAATTACCTCACTTCCTGTTGGGCGTGGCTAATGCATTGGCATTACATTTTTGTCCGGCTTAGTGAGATACATATGCGTACCAAATGGCATGCCACTACTACGAACTACATGGCAACCAGGCACCTTAATGCGGGAGACCAAAATCACAACGACTTAGGGGGCGCTATAGAGGCCCTGAGCCCCGGCCAAGTTTGGGCTTTTGGGTCTGAGTAGCGGTGGCAATTCTCGGAACTGGTGCCAAATTTCGTGCGTTTTCGCCCATGGCAAGTGCCCCGAAAATGGCCCAACAGCGGAGAAAAATAAAGAAGACGGAAGAATAATAATAGTGAACTCTTACAAGAACAATAGGGCCTTCGCCCATAGGGCTCGGGCCCTAATAATAGTGAACTCTTACAAGAACAATAGGGCCTTCGCCCATAGGGCTCGGGCCCTAATAAACTGGACTTGATTGAAAACACCTGACTCTAATTTCACCTTCAAATTAACTGCTAATCCTAGAGGTTCACATACTTTTGCCACTCACAGATCTGTAATATTGGATCATTTTCCTCAATAAATAAATGACCAAGTATTATAATTTTGGTCTCATGTGTTTAACTGGGTTCTCTTTATCTACTTTTAGGACTTGTGTGAAAATCTGATGTTGTTTTCGGTCATACTTATGCAGAAATATAGAAAATTCTCAAGGGTTCACAAACTTTCAAGCACCACTGTATTACTAATTAACTGGGATGTTATATTACTAATCAAGGCCACACCAATTCAATTAGTTGGTTCTCAGAATCGCCGCTTGAAGAAAATGCAAAATGAAAAAAAAAAAATCCAAATCAAACTCCCGCCAACAGAAAAGGTCATGTGACGTTGAAAACCAATCAAATCGCCCCTTTCGATAAAGACTTGTGGAAGAAACATGCCTGTGGAGGGGAATCCTGCAAAGCCTGGGTTTGTGATTGTTAGGGTATTCAGCAAACAGAAGCGTAAAATCTTTGACAGGTGTGCTGAAATTCTGTTTACTGGTTTGCCTGTATTGTTTGGTCCATTTCCACCGCTAATTTTACCATCAGAGCATTTTTTTAAATTTTATTTCGTCCGCTCGCTTCATATTTTTTCTGAAAAAATTCGAGAACCAACTAATTAAATTGGTGTGGCCCAATAATGAAAACGCTGCCAATGACTTTAATTGCAGAATTGTATAAAAACTCTGCTGATTGCCGCTGCAGCCCTACTATGTGCTGAAACAATGTTCTTCTGGATAATAACAGTCATATACAGTACGCTGTCCCATGTCATTTCACAGGGCTGTGGGTTATGACTACGCGAAGCTACGGCTGACTCGCTGATACCCCTGGTGGCAGTGTGAGGCTGAGACAGTCACAGCTACGTGTCCTGGTCATGTGGAAGTTGAATTAAGCTTTTGTGTTTGCTTGGTGTTCACGCTGTTAATAAAGCAAGTCAGAGTTTACATCCAGCTCCAGCATAATCACTGACAGGCAGAGGCTCCAAAGTGGCTAAGGTTTGTACAAATGTACATCAGGACATCGAGAAAATGGTTCAGTGGTTAGTGAATATGACAAAAATCTGTGATTTAAAAAAAAAAAAAATTCTAATTACGAGAGTTACTTAAATGCTTTAATTTCTGCACTAATTTAATTAATGTCAACATGTGGCTAAAACCTAAAGTGCATCTTTTACTTACTTTACTGGGTTAAAGTTAATACTCGTAATAAATACTCTCAAAATTAGAAAAAAAAAAGCTTGCATATATCAGCCATAACATTAACACCACTGACAGGTGAAGTGAATAACACTAATTCTCTCATTACAGTGGCACCTGTCGAGGGGCGGGGTTTATTAGGCAGCAAGAAAACAGTCACTTCTTGAAGTTGATGTGTTGGAAGCAGGAAAAATGGGTGAGCGTAAGGATCTATAGCACTCTCATGGGATTGGCCCATCTATGCCAGCCTTTATGCCCCATGTGAATCAATGAGCCTTCTACACCCATGACCCTGTCGCTGGTTCACCAGTTGTCCTTCCTTGGACCACTTTTGTTCGGTACTAACTACTGTATACTGGGAACACCCTAGCCTGGGAAATCCCATGCTGCTTTGCACAATCGTTCCGATCTGAAAAGACAGCATGGAAACTATGGTCTAAAGGCTCGCCTGAGTTAGGGAGCCAATCAGAGAGTGGGGAGGGGTGGAAAGACGGTGACGCGTACTACTCGACAAACGGACGCTTGTAGTTTATTTGGGACTGTTTAGGGATCACATTTAACATGGCGGCGAGCCATACGAACCAAACTTTCGATCAAGCTTTAGACACTGTTCTGAATAGTTTAGAGCGAAAGTTTGTTTTAAAAAAAAAGAACAGCGTTTGGCGTTACAGTCTTTCTTCGCTTCTTCGTCGCTCTAACTACGTCACCGGGTACAACTGCCATGATTGGCCATGGGCTACGTATACGCCAAATGATAGACATTCGCAACGTCCAATAAACGGCCGTTGACAATCGTAAACCACACCTCCCCTACGAGAAATTCAATAGGCGGATTCCAGACCATATTTCACTTGTGATATGGTCTGGTGTTAACCAGACTAGGAACACCCCACAAGATGGGCCATTTTGGAGATGCTCAGACCCAGTCATCCAGCCATCATAATCTGGCCCTTTTCCACCAAAGCAGTTCCAGGGCTGGTTCGGGGCCAGTGCTTAGTTTGGAACCGGGTTTTCTGTTTCCACTGACAAAGAAACCGGTTCCAGGCTAGCACCAACTCTCTGCTGGGCCAGAGGAAAGAACCGCTTACGTCAGCAGGGGGGCGGAGTTGTTAAGACCAACAACAAGGCCGCGAAAGATCGCCATTTTTAAGCGGCGAGAAGCAGCAGCTGTACAAACGCAAAGTCATCCATTATTATTGTTGTTGCTGCTGCTTCTTCCGTGTTGTTTTTGCTTCGATATTCGTGCCAAGGTTTATGCAAACGTAGCGACGTAACTGACGTATACAACGACGTAATGATGTGTCTTCCCTTATCACCGCAAGCTATGGAAAAGCAAACTGGTTCTCAGCTGGCTCGCAAGTTGAACGAGTTGTGAACCAGCACCAGCACTGGCCCCGAACCAGCCCTGGAACTGATTTGGTGGAAAAGGGGTAAATCTGGCCCTTGTCGAATAGTGCAGCAGATTAGTGTAAGAATCGTTCAACTTTGTGATACAAGCATGAAATTTGGCACAAATCTTCTTCTAGACCTACTTTACCCAAAAAGCCCGTTAGCCACGCAAAAAAAACCAATATGGCCGCCATTTTCCAAGATGGCCGCCTTCTGTGTGTTTTTTGTCTCCATTATGATTGGATAATCCATTTTTAATGATCCTGGTGTCTAAAAATAGGTTTTTGAGTACGGGAAATTCAGTTCTGCATTTAGAAATTCTAAAAATTGTGGTATATTATGAAGATAAACAAATGAATTGCATAAATAGTGCATTTTGGCATTGAATTTGACACGATATCTGGTCATGAAGCATTTCTACAAGGTGTCTCTTCCTGGTCTTTGAATATACAGACATCCCTATGTGAACAGGGAATGGCATTTCACGATCTTCTGAATGCCTTTGAGTCACAGCACCTTCTTTGTACTTCGAGAAGCAGTTATACTGAAGAAGCCGAGCCATAGCCAGGTCTGTCTTGGTTGCTCCAAACCTCAGCTGAGATTTTATGTCAGCCCCATGTTCAATCATACAGACAAACAAGCAAAGCTTGAGGTACTGAGTCAGTTGCAGAGCGTTCATGGAAATTACCCTCAAACTTGCACTTATGGTCAACCATTTGCCTTCGAAGTATTTTGGCAGCAGTGGCAAGAATAACAGCATCAGAATAGTTTGATGCATCTGACAAAACTGGACCAATGTCTTTTCTGAATGCCAGAAGAACATCTCTTCCTTTCTTGAATGCTTCCAGCTCAGGAATCTCTGCCAAAAGCCTGTCTTTCAATCTGGTAGCATTTACATCTGGGATGTCTGTTACAAATTGTTGAAGCCTCTCAACAATTACAGGTTAACCAGCTCTGCAAGTCGAAAAACAACAGGCTCATCCCTGTTGTTTCTAGTCTCAGTTATACAAGTAAGCAACTCTGAGAACCCCAGTAGGAGTGCTTCCTTTTCTGGCGACATTCCATTTTTGTCTTGGTTTTCTGCTGATAACAGATGTGCCCTCTCTCTGTTATACAGAGCTGCCAAACAGGAGGAATGATACTTCAACTCCTGTGCCACTACATCTCCACCACTCAAAAGAGCGAGACGTTTACCATCACTCAGATTACGAGCACATTTATTGAGTCTGTCATTCAGCTGCATGGTTATTGCCTGCTGTAGTTCAGACACAGGTTCCATCTTTTCACAAAGGAAACACTGCTGCACTTCAAGGGTAGTTCTTTGCATTTTTGAGTGTCCCTCATCAGGGTCATTCTGGACGCCTGCTGCCCTTTTTCTTGCACGCTCAAGCTTCCCGTTACTGAACATCAAATGGCAGCTTTGATGATATTTTGCATTATTCCTTTGCAGTGTGTCTTCAGTACCACCTCCATCATCCAATCATGACACGTCTAACATGATTGGCAGCTGATTAATTGCTTGAAAGAGTGGTAAATTTGTAGCAATCATAGAATAACCATCAAGACTGCAAGGATAATGTGTTGGAGGAGTTTTCAATTCTTCCTTTGACAAAGACAACATTTTGTCCAGTCAGTTTGAGATACACCACTCAGCAGATTGGAAGTGGACATTTTGCGTGACGGTTTAGGCCGAGGGGCTATCCTTTTACCACCCAACCATAAAAAACACCTAAGCACACTGAAGTATGGGATACAACTAGGTTCAAACATCAGTGCTCTACACCTAGCCCGATCGTTCATCCAGTGCCATTTACAACCCCGATTCCAAAAAAGTTGGGACAAAGTACAAATTGTAAATAAAAACGGAATGCAATGATGAAGTTTCAAAATTCCATATTTTATTCAGAATAGAACATAGATGACATATCAAATGTTTAAACTGAGAAAATGTATCATTTAAAGAGAAAAATTAGGTGATTTTAAATTTCATGACAACAACACATCTCAAAAAAGTTGGGACAAGGCCATGTTTCCCACTGTGAGACATCCCCTTTTCTCTTTACAACAGTCTGTAAACGTCTGGGGACTGAGGAGACAAGTTGCTCAAGTTTAGGGATAGGAATGTTAACCCATTCTTGTCTAATGTAGGATTCTAGTTGCTCAACTGTCTTAGGTCTTTTTTGTCGTATCTTCCGTTTTATGATGCGCCAAATGTTTTCTATGGGTGAAAGATCTGGACTGCAGGCTGGCCAGTTCAGTACCCGGACCCTTCTTCTACGCAGCCATGATGCTGTAATTGATGCAGTATGTGGTTTGGCATTGTCATGTTGGAAAATGCAAGGTCTTCCCTGAAAGAGACGTCGTCTGGATGGGAGCATATGTTGCTCTAGAACCTGGATATACCTTTCAGCATTGATGGTGTCTTTCCAGATGTGTAAGCTGCCCATGCCACACGCACTAATGCAACCCCATACCATCAGAGATGCAGGCTTCTGAACTGAGCGCTAATAACAACTTGGCTCGTCCTTCTCCTCTTTAGTCCGACACGGCGTCCCTGATTTCCATAAAGAACTTCAAATTTTGATTCGTCTGACCACAGAACAGTTTTCCACTTTGCCACAGTCCATTTTAAATGAGCCTTGGCCCAGAGAAGACGTCTGCGCTTCTGGATCGTGTTTAGATACGGCTTCTTCTTTGAACTATAGAGTTTTAGCTGGCAACGGCGGATGGCACGGTGAATTGTGTTCACAGATAATGTTCTCTGGAAATATTCCTGAGCCCATTTTGTGATTTCCAATACAGAAGCATGCCTGTATGTGATGCAGTGCCGTCTAAGGGCCCGAAGATCACGGGCACCCAGTATGGTTTTCCGGCCTTGACCCTTACGCACAGATTCTTCCAGATTCTCTGAATCTTTTGATGATATTATGCACTGTAGATGATATGTTCAAACTCTTTGCAATTTTACACTGTCGAACTCCTTTCTGATATTGCTCCACTATTTGTCGGTGCAGAATTAGGGGGATTGGTGATCCTCTTCCCATCTTTACTTCTGAGAGCCGCTGCCACTCCAAGATGCTCTTTTTATACCCAGTCATGTTAATGACCTATTGAGTTGCAATTTGGTCCTCCAGCTGTTCCTTTTTTGTACCTTTAACTTTTCCAGCCTCTTATTGCCCCTGTCCCAACTTTTTGGAGATGTGTTGCTGTCATGAAATTTCAAATGAGCCAATATTTGGCATGAAATTTCAAAATGTCTCACTTTCAACATTTGATATGTTGTCTATGTTCTATTGTGAATACAATATCAGTTTTTTAGATTTGTAAATTATTGCATTTTGTTTTTATTTACAATTTGTACTTTGTCCCAACTTTTTTGGAATCGGGGTTGTAAGTCCCGTGCGATCTGTACACCATCTGGGTAATTAAAGCCCCATTACCCTTGGCTCGGCTATCCACGCTGGCACATCCTGTCAATTCAGGTGCGGCTATCTAACTACAATACTACAACTACCTTGACTAGTTGGTGTATATACAGGGCTGATTAGATAGCATTTGGGACACTAAACTATACTGTAACTACAGTGAGTCCTACAGTTAGTACACTACAACTAGCGAGTATAGTACTTAGCGGACACCGAACCCCATGCTGAGTCTCACAGCAACGATGTCACCAGTGTGCCCTGGTTGTGCTTTGACATCACTCGCTTAGAAAAAGAACATCAACTGAGATTGATTACAATATTTTTACGTGGATAAAGAGCATTTGGACCTTGGACTGTTACTACTTTTTAAAAATCGCATTTCTAATCAACTTATGATGGAAACTGAGAATTTGAGTTTAAAATACCTGTCGTTTTGGATTTGCTTTGGCACTAATGAACGCGTCATGCCAAATTATATATAATATGATGCCCAGAACATCACAATATGTCCATACACTCAATTTCTACACTGAAAACCTTTACTTTCCATTTAACATGGCGGCCATCTTTAAAAATGACCGCCATCTTGGATTTTCAGGCGGCTAATGGGCTTTTCTAAAAAAGTGGGTCCTAATCATTGTTCATGCCAAATTTGGTGCTTGTATCACAAAGTGAACGATTCTTCTGGAATATTGACTTAATCTGCTGCACTAAAAGTCGCTCCGATCCTTACACTCACCCATTTTTCCTGCTTCCAACACATCAACTTCAAGAGCCGACTGTTCTCTTGCTACCTAATAAACTCCCCCCCTTGACAGGTGCCACTAATGTTCTTCACTTCACCTGTCAGTGGTGTTAACGTTATAGCTGATCGGTGTGATGTTAGGGCAGGGGGTTTGACCTCGATTTGTGTACATGTTCACAGAAGTTATCACTGATTTCATTTTGAACATTATGGATAAGATTTTCAGTGTTTCTTGTTTACACATGCTATTAAATGTTTTGAAAGATCAAGTGTTTAAGGAAAGCTTACTTGGTTCATCCTCTGTCTTTCTCAGGTCAGGTGTGTGCGTGTTTTTTTTCCCTTTCTTTTTTTTTTTTTACCAACAGAGTTTGGACATATTTGGGAAGTGAGGACCTTTTGTATGGCCCTCACTTCTTCAAAGGGCTGTTTGAGGGTTAAGACTTAGTTTTAGGGTTGAGGTTAGAATGAGGTTTCGATTCAGGTTAGGCATTTAATTGGGGTCGTTCAGGTGAGGGTCAGGGGGTAGGGAATGCATTACATCAATGAGTCCCCACGAAGATAGAAGTACAAGAACGTGTGCGCACGTGCACGACTTGCTCATCTGTCTTGAGTTGTGTCAGATCAGTCTTTCAGTTCAGAATAATCCTTATGTCGTGTAATCTCATCTCATCTCATTATCTCTAGCCGCTTTATCCTGTTCTACAGGGTCGCAGGCAAGCTGGAGCCTATCCCAGCTGACTACGGGCGAAAGGCGGGGTTCACCCTGGACAAGTCGCCAGGTCATCACAGGGCTGACACATAGACACAGACAACCATTCACACTCACATTCACACCTACGCTCAATTTAGAGTCACCAGTTAACCTAACCTGCATGTCTTTGGACTGTGGGGGAAACCGGAGCACCCGGAGGAAACCCACGCGGACACGGGGAGAACATGCAAACTCCACACAGAAAGGCCCTCGCCGGCCACGGGGCTCGAACCCGGACCTTCTTGCTGTGAGGCGACAGCGCTAACCACTACACCACCGTGCTGCCCTACTGAAAATATACCAAGTTAAATTTACTAAGATTTTTCTTGTGTGGAAATTGTTCCCACACTTTTCTTGAATAAATTTTGCTTCCTCTCAGTATAACTTTCACCTTATAGTCATACAGAGTGAACAAGAAT
This sequence comes from Neoarius graeffei, assembly GCF_027579695.1. Lineage (NCBI taxonomy): Eukaryota > Metazoa > Chordata > Actinopteri > Siluriformes > Ariidae > Neoarius > Neoarius graeffei. Next base: position 57,059,178 of record NC_083590.1, read on the forward strand.
GGCTTTCATGGAAGCATGGCTGGGGGAGGAGTGTTTTCTCTCAAAAAAAAAAAAGAATGTGGAGCATGACTTAGGTTTGCTAAATCGCATCTGAACAAACCACAAAAGTTCTGGAAGGATGCTTGGCGAAACCCAAAACACAGTATATCGTGACAAATACCTCATACTAACTGTGAAGCATAGAAGAAGAAGAAGCAGCACTTTTCATCACACGCTTGTGAAATTCCTCTTTACATTTAACCCATCTCAAGCAGTTAACATGCACACGCACACACGTGAGCAAAATAAGCACACACACATACCCAGAGCAGTGGGCAGCCATGCTAACAGCGCCCGGGGAGCAGTTGGGAGGAGTTAGGTGCCTCGCTCAAGGGCACCTCAGACCAAAGCTGAGCCCATATTAACCTAACTGCATGTCTTGGGTCTGTGAGGGAAACCGGAGCAAACCCAAGCAGACATGGGGAGAACATGCAAACTCCACGCAGAAAGGCCCCCGCTGGCTGCTGGGCTCGAACCCAGAACCTTCTTGCTGTGAGGCAACCATGCTAACCACTTACACCACCGTGCCTCCATGATGGTGGAGGGGTGATCATTCAGGCTCGTTTGGTGGCCACAAGGCCTGGGAAACTTTCAGTCACTGAGACAATGATGGACTCCACTTTATATCAGAATATTCTTGAGACAAACGTCATCAAGGCCATCTTTCCAGCAGCTTAAACCGGGTCATGCATCAGGACAATGACCCCAAAACCACGAGCAAATCAACATCTGAATGGGTAAAGAAGGGGAAAAAAAAAAAATCAAGGTGCTGGAATCTCCAAGTCCAACTTCAGACCTCAACCCAGTTAGATGCTGTGGCTAGATCTTAAGAGAGCTATTCATAAACAAATGCCCTCAAACATCAATGAACTGAAGCAATGTTGTGAAGAAAAGTGGGATAAAACGATGCGAGAGACTGATAAACTCCTAAAGAAAACTTTTACTTCAAGCTGTTACTCAACTTGATTCTACATGTTATTGAATCATAGGGTATACTTGTTTTTGTTTCCACTCCTGGTTTCTGAGTGTGAGTTTACTTTTTTTGGGGGGGAAAAAAAAAAAAAAAAAGACCTCACATTGAAATCTGTTGTGTCCTTTTGTCGTCACCTGAGGTTTGTTCATGTACAGAAGCTGGTGAGGACTGCACAACTGTTATTTTGACCCTGAAAAATAAAAACAGAATTTACGGAGGGTGTACTTTCTTTTTCTCATAACTGCACATCATTTCGCAACAAACCACACCAGGTGGAATACGCCATGCGTTTCAGTGGTTAGCATGGTTGCCTCACAGAGCTAAATAAGTGGTAGCTATGGAGCTAAACACTTGCATAGCTCTTTTTCCCCCACACTGAGCTTTCAGAGTGCACGTTTCTCTGCTTTTACACTAGAAGGAGGAACTGAGAAATGAGTGGAGCTAAAACTACAGAAACAAACTTCCTGAGCAACGAAACAAAGTACATACCTTAAACAAAAGCTGTGAAGTCAAAGATCTATGTTTACAAGATCTGATGGTGGAAAGCTACACACTAGGTTTTGGGGTTCTTTTTCCTGAGAACACAGGAATATTTGTACCCGTCATTACAAGGAAAATTTTCAAAACGCCACAGCATGAGAGCAAGCCACGCTCTCCGTTAGATCAGTGGCTAAATGCTTGTTAAATCAACTCACATGCCTGACCTTCATCAGCTGGTTACAGAGCTGCACCAATCACATGACCTTCAGGAATTCCACCAGCTTCAAGCAGAACTCAGATTGTAATAAAATATTTGAGAGCTAATATTACACTCGTGCCTCACACAGACTGCAACATGAAGTTCAGCATAGACTTTATTCAATCTGAGAACAAATCTAGAGATGATACCAAATCCTGATCACTCCTTCTTCTGGCTGTTCCCAATAAGGTCCTTTCATCTCCTCCTATTCTCTACATCTTCTATCACACCAACTGTCCTCCTTCACCACATCCATAAATCTTATCTTTGGTCTTCGCTTTTTCCTTCTACCTGGCAACTCCATCTCCAGCATCCCCCCCCCCAATATCTTTCTTCCCTGGATCTCTCCTCTGTACATCTCCAAACCATCTCAATCTCACCTCTCTCACTTTGTCTCCAAACCATCGGACATGTGCCATCCCTCTAATATATTCATTTCTAATCCTGTACAACTTTGTCACTCTCAATGAAAACCTCGACACCAACTCTGCTACCTCCACTTCAGCTTCCTGTCTTTTTTTTGCTGGCAACCTTCTGTCACAAATCACTCCTGACATTCTCCTCCATCCATTCCAACCTGCTTGCACTCTCTTCTTCACTTCTCTTCCATACTCGCCATTACTTTGTCCAGTTGACCCCAGATATTTGAACTCATCTGCTTTGACAACTTCTATTCCTTGTAGCTGTACCATTCCACTGTGCTCACCCTCATTCACACACATGTACTCCATCTTGCTCCTACTGACTTTCATTCCCCTTCTCTCTAGTGCACACCTTCATGTCTCCAAGTTTTCTTCCACTTGCTCTCTGTTCTCACTGTCCATCATTGTCCATGAGGCCTCTTGCCCGATGTCATCTGTCAAACTGTCCATTACCACTGCAAACAGGAAAGGGCTTAGGGCCGAGCCCTGGTGCAATCCAACATCCACCTTAAACGTCTCCGTCATTCCCACTGCACATCTCACTGCTGTCACACTCTCTTCATACATATCCTGCACCAATCTCATATACTTCTCCGCCACTCCTGACTTCCTCATGCAGTACCACAGCTCCTCTCTCGGCACCCTGTCATATGCCTTCTCTAAATCCACAAACACACAATCCAGCTCCTTCTGGCCTTCTCCATACTTTTCCATCAACATTCTCAAAGCAAACATTGCATCTGTAGTCCTTTTTCCTGGCATGAAACCATATTGCTGCTCACATATCTCCACCTCTCCTCTTAGCCGAGCTTCCACTTCTCTTTCCCGTAACTTCATGCTGTGGCTTAACCTTACGCCTCTATCATTACTACATCAACCTTGTTCTTGAATATTGGTACCAGTATACTACTTCTCCATTCCTCAGGCGTCCTCTCACTTTCTAAGGTCTTGTTAAACAATCTAGGTCAAAAAGTCAATTGCCGGGGGCGTCGTGGCTCAGGTGGATAAGGCGCCATATCATAAATCCGGGGACCCGGGTTCGATTTCCCGATCCCTCCCCGCCTCTCTCTCCCTCTCATTTCCTGTCTCTACACTGTCCTATCCAATAAAGGTGGAAAAAGCCCAAAAAAAATCTTTAAAAAAAAAGTCAATTGCCATCTCTCCTAAGCATCTCCATGCCTCCACTGGTATATCATCTGGGCTGACTGCCTAACCACTTTTTGTTCTTACTTCCTCCTTGCTAATCTGCTTTACTTCCTGATTCACTATCTCCACCTCAGCCAATCTTCTCTCTCTTTCATTTTCTTCATTCATCAGCTTCTCAAAGTGCTCCAGCCACCTTCTCAACACACCCTCTTCACTTGTCAGCACATTTCTACTGCATCCTTTATCAGCCAAAACTGCTGCACATCCTTCTCAGCTTGATCTCTTTGTCTTGCTAATCGGTACAGGTCCCTTTCTCCAGTTAGTTTCTAACCTTTCAGATAGTTCATCACACGCCTTTTCCCTTACCACTGCTCTCTTTGCTTTCCCCTCACATCTCCTTGTATTCTTGTCTGCTCTCTTAGGCTCTCTTTTTATCCCAGTTTTGCATTGCCAACTTCTTTCTCCTTATACTCTCCTGGACTTTCTCATTCCACCACTAAGTCTCCTGTTCTTCCTTTCTTTGTCCTGTCATCACTCCCAGTACCTTCCTCTCTGTCTCCCTCACTAGTTCTGCCATAGTTGTCCAATCATCTAATATCTCTTCACCCAATGTCTGTCTCACCATATCTCTAAATTCTGACTTTCAATCTTCCTTCTTCAACTTCCACCATCTGATTTCTGGCTTAGCTTTCTCTTTCTTCCTCTTCTTTACCACCAAGATCATCTTCCCAACCACCATCCGATGCTGCTTAGCTACACTCTCCCCTGCTATCACTTTGCAGTCTCCAATCTCCTTCAGATTGCATCTCTAACAGAAAATATAGTCCATCTGAGAACACCTTCCTCCACTCTCATGTTCCTCTATGCTCTTCTTTCTTCTTAAAGGAACAGTCCACCGTACTTCCATAATGAAATATGCTCTTATCTGAATTGAGACGAGCTGCTCCGTACCTATCCGAGCTTTGCGCGACCTCCCAGTCAGTCAGACGCAGTCAGACGCGCTGTCACTCCTGTTAGCAATGTAGCTAGGCTCAGTATGGCCAATGGTATTTTTTGGGGCTGTAGTTAGATGCGACCAAACTCTTCCGCGTTTTTCCTGTTTACATAGGTTTATATGAGCAGTGATATGAAACAAGTTCAGTTACACAAATTGAAACGTAGCGATTTTCTATGCTATGGAAAGTGCGCACTATAATGACAGGCGTACTAACACCTTCTGCGCGCTTCGGCAGCGCATTGATATCTGAGCTCCGTATCAATGCGCTGCCGAAGGTGTTAGTACGCCTGTCATTACAGTGCGGACTTTCCATAGCATAGAAAATCGCTACGTTTCAATTTGTGTAACTGAACTTGTTTCATATCACTGCTCATATAAACCTATGTAAACAGGAAAAATGCAGAAGAGTTTGGTCGCATCTAACTACAGCCCCAAAAAATACCATTGGCCATGCTGAGCCTAGCTACATTGCTAACAAGAGTGACAGCGTGTCTGACTGCATCTGACTGACTGGGAGGTCGCGCAAAGCTCGGACAGGTACGGAGCAGCTCGTCTCAATTCAGGTAAGAGCATATTTCATTATGGAAGTACGGTGGACTGTTCCTTTATAGTGTGTATTCACCACAGCTATTTCCATCCTCTTTGCAAAATCCATCACCATCTGCCATTTCTCTGCTTTACTCCCTACCTCTTCATCACCCCTGTTCCCTACTCCAGCATGCCCATTTGGGTCTGCTCCAACCACCACTCCTTCCTTTTTTGGTATACTTTGAACTCATTCCAGAATTCTTCTTTCTTCTCCATCTCGCACCCCACTTGATGGGCATATGCACCAACAAGCGGTGCTCATCACACCCATTATTCCATCACACACACACACACACACACACGTCATTCACCTGCTTACCTGACACACTGAGCCATGCACTTCTCTTCCCAAGAGAGACAAACAATAAAGTAATCAAGTCCGCAGTCAAGTTAACAATACATGGTAAAGCCACAAGACAAATGGCCCGTCCACATGAGTACGCGGCCTCCCCCAATACGCTGTCATTTTGAAAAAAATCTCCGTAAACATGGCGTCGTTTCCAGAAATATCTGCGTCCACACGGATTCACTGGAAACGACCCAAAACACTGTAGTACATATGCCAGGCCTGTATGTGGCGCCACCACACCAATACACTAAAACCGGAAGAGAAGCCACGGAGCATGCGTATAAAGGTCACGCGCGGTTTACAAACAAGCTCATAACACGAGAAGAGGACGATCGTGGCCAGCGCAACTATGAGAGGAAGAAGAGAGTCTTTTGTGTGGACTGACAATGAAGTGGAACTATATGGTAGAAGCCTGTAGTCCGCCATTGTTGTTGTTATGACACGTCTAGCGGCGGAGGTTAAAGGTTAGAGAGGCGGGGCTTATATGTCATCGTTTCTGAAAAAATCCGCATTCACCATCCAGACGACTCTGGGCTATCTGGCGTTTTAGGATTTTCCCACTCTGGGACCCGTTTTCAAAAAAATACCGGTTTCACACCTTGAAAAAGCCAGATCCGTCTGGACGCGAGGCCGAAACGATAAAGTATTTATGCGGATTCGACAAAAACGTACTCGTGTGGACGGGCTAAACAATGCTAAACAAGCCTCACTTAGGTGGGGTTTACATTAGACCGTATCAGCGGATCATCAGATTAATGTTTTTAAAAACGATTAGCGTGCACACACCAACGCCAATACACGATTTGCGTGCACACAGCAACACCAATACACGGATACGCTAATCACATGACTAATTCGGCACGTAAGTTGAAATGTGTCAGTGCGACTCATCGCTTCCTCCTCAGCGGTTGCGCTCCAAATCACTCCGCCCTGAACAGCGAGTGCCCTCTGGAGGGTGCGCACTCCGGCCTTGCGCAGCTCACAGAGTGCGCGAGTGAAGCGCACGAGCAGTGATTCGGGACTGAGCCGCTGTGCGCATATCACTTACCACTTGCAAGTGGAAGGATGGCAAGCCTAAAGACAATCATAACTACACAATGGGCAGTATTTGCATCAGTATTTGCAGTATTTTCATACTTTTATACTCTTTAATGAAAGGTGATACAAGGCGGAAGTCCGCGCCGTTTTTCAGCAGTCGCGTCACATGACCAACGCCAGCGAATCAGGAAGGTGGATGTCACAGTGACGTTGTCCAATGAGACGCCAGCTAGAGCTCAGCACAGCGTATCCGCGTATTCTGAATGTTTACACAGCACCGGATCAGACACGATCTGGATTGAATACGTGGACCCTGGCGGATTCCCGTTTCCAGGCGGTTTAATGTAAACGGACAGTGCATCCGCGAAGAAAACGAGACAGATACGGTCTAATGTAAACTTGGCCTTAGGTGTCGATTACTAACAGTTACTAAGAACAGCAATCAAAGGACGAAATGACTGCTGATACCACTAAACTTAACACTTGGTTAAAGCATACTGGCAGTGTTTTTTTTTTTTTACACCCTCTGCCCCGCCCAACCCCTCGGCACAACATAAATAACATCAGTGATTCGCAGCTCATGAATGAGCTGAATGGTGATGATTTAGAAAACACAGTGAGTCGGTGGGTGGACACTGACAACAATACACCAGTAACTGCAGTCATTTCCATAACAGATAAAGAAATCAATCATCGCCTCCGTTCACGATCCTTTAACTCTGTCAATAACGTGAGTTGTGACAAGTGGGTCCATTTCAGTATTAAGAACTTTTTGGACATCCGCCAAAATGTTTGTTAGACACATTAGACATTCCAGGCCTTTAGCAGACGCTCTTATCCAGAGCAACATACAGCATGACCCTAACATACCAACAGTAGTGGGCAGCCCAGGATTAGGTGTCTTGCTCAAGGGCACTTCAGCCATTCCTGCTGGTCCAGGGAATTGAATTATCGACCTTTTGGTCCCAAAGCTGCTTTTCTAACCTTTAGGCCATGGCTTCTTCTTTAGTGGGGTTGGAATGTAATTTGTGATTAAAAAAAAAAATTTTTTTTAAAAATCAAGCAACAAATACAGACGCATATAGAACAAACTGAACTGTCAGGACATTCCTTTACGACATAACAATACAAGTATGTAACCGTGGAGCTGCTACATGACCAAGTCATTTTAGATAGTGTGTGTGTGGAGTGAAAGGGGGAAATGTTACAATTACAGTGAACTACAGAGCACCTCAGCATTCCTGCTTGTTCTGTTGAATAAGGTGACCAGACGTCCCCATTTTCCAGGGACAGTCCCCATTTCTGGTGGCCTATCCCCAGCTTGAGCTGTCTCCGGAAACGTTCCCGTTTTTAACCATGACCAACAGACCCCCCCCAAAAAAAAGACAGAAAATTTAAAAAACAAAAAACACAGACTGAAACATCTACCAGATTTCAGCAGACGCCTCGCGTATTATTTTGTGCATCTCTTTACAGTGCACATCACGGGTAAATTCAGGAGTAAGATCAATGTAATTCTCCTATTCTATATTAAACTTTGGTCAAATATCTGTAACATTTCTGCATTCTCTGCAGTTTTTTTTTTTACCTTGTGCAATACCAGAAAAATTCAGTTGAAATCGAATTGGTCCGCCTCTGAAAAAACTTGGCATGTGGATTTCCCGGCAAACATTGATTTTCGTGATGTCGCGTGCGGGACGCCTCCCTCTGAATCCTACGTCAGCGCTGGTTTGTTTATGAGAAAACGACCTGGTGCTTTTCTGCAAATTTCTTCAACGTTATCAAGTAATTATTAAAATGGGTAACAGATGTATCGTAGGAGGGTGTAGTAACACCAATCGTGATGGGATTAGTACTCATCATTTCCCAAAAGACCGGACAATGAGAGAGAAATGGGAGCGCTTGGTCTACACAGGCTGTGCACTGAAACCGTGCAAAGCTTGTGCAGCCTGCTGGCGCTTAAGCAGGTAACGTCACAAATCTGGCTCCAGACTCCCTTAGGATTTTTCCAGATGCGTTTTGTTATTTTATTTTTTTCTGCTGTAGACAGATGGCCTTGTGCAAAATTACCTTTCTGGATGAGTGTGTAAAGGGACATACTTTCATATTAAAAAACACGAAATTGGTCCAGAATATGCATTTTAAGACGGGCTCAGGTCAATAGCAGAGATGTTCGAGAACAGAGGTTCTCAACCACTGGGCTGCAGCCCATTAGTGGGCCACGAAGCACCATACAGTGGGCTATGAATTATTTTCCAAGTTTGAAGCCAAACACGAAATAGTTCAAGATGTCACAGTGTCCCAAATCCGGTAGCTGGTTTGCCAAACACTTTTCAAATGGAATAAATACATTTGTGGGTAAATTAAGAACAAGCCTTTATTTTTGTCACATTCCTCCTCTGCATTTAGCCCATGTGTGCGTGCATGCGCACTCACACATGGACAGAAAGAGAGAGAGAGAGAGAGAGAGAGAGAGAGAGAGAGAGAGAGGGAGCACGAGTGCAGTGAGCAGAATAAATAAATACATGTGTGGGTAAATTCTATGAATCTGTGATGCCTGCTGGAAGAGAAGAGCAGGGAGGATTGAGAATCGAGCCGCTGTGGTTTGTTTACACCCAATACTAAAACTTGTAGCGTCGGAGCAACCATTGCAAAGATGCGTACAAAGCCCAGGAATTCCTCCCTACCCGGGCAAAAACAATACAGGATTTATCTTGCAGTGTCCTGATCCCCAGATCTTTAACCCAGCCACGTATAAAGAGTTGTTCTCCTCCATGCTCTTCCAGGTTTTCGTCTATGTGTCCATGTAGAACGATGTCTGCAGCACCAAGTAGTTTGAGATGTTTAAGGGGAGACCCTCAGAAAACCATCAGGTTTCAGGCCGATCCTGCATGTCTTGTATTTGTTATATCTTGTTAAGCCAATTTTGTTCTTGCATGTGCAATAAACAACAACAATATCAGGGAACTCAATGAATAGATAATTTTCCAACTCATAATGAATAAGTGAATAACTTTATTTAAACATGGTAAGTTGATCAGCAGAGCTGGTGGGGTCGTGCACGGACAGATGCAAATAATTACAAAAGTAGAAAAATATACACGATCTTTTAAGAAAATAAATAAATTAACAGATAAACAGATGTTAAGTTTATCTTCACATTAAGTTAATTAATAGTATACAGTGGTGCTTGAAAGTTTGTGAACCCTTTAGAATTTTCTATATTTCTGCATAAATATGACCTAAAACGTCATCAGATTTTCACACAAGTCCTAAAAGTAGATAAAGAGAACCCAGTTAAACAAATGAGACAAAAATATTATACTTCCTCATTTATTTATTGAGGAAAATGATGTAATATGGCACGGTGGTGTAGTGGTTAGCGCTGTCGCCTCACAGCAAGAAGGTCCGGGTTCGAGCCCCGTGGCCGGCGAGGGCCTTTCTGTGTGGAGTTTGCATGTTCTCCCCGTGTCCGCGTGGGTTTCCTCCGGGTGCTCCGGTTTCCCCCACAGTCCAAAGACATGCAGGTTAGGTTAACTGGTGACTCTAAGGCCCAATCCCAATTCTAATTTCTACCCCTCCCCCTTCGCCCTTCCCCTTGAAACTGAGCTACAAGGGATAGGGCTTGAAATTCAACCCCTACGTATTGGGATAGCCCTTCAACGATCGCATACGTCATCGCGTACCTCCGTCAGCGTTTACGTTAGCAAAACGCGACCAAATGTGTCATTGGCTGCGACCAGCCGCTACAGTCAGAGCCAGAACCAGAAATCTCTGCTGGCAGGGTGTGATTTGTTAACTAACACCACTGAATGGGATATCTTTGGCGCTTCGTGCACCACATCCGACAGAATGAGGTGTCAGAACACTCATGTAAACAATAAAAGCGAGAATAACAGAACAAAACGTACGCAGTCAAGCAACCGAAAACAATACTCACTCCCAAAGCTTTTTAGCAGCAGCTTGGATTTCAGAAATCGCTGCTCATTCTCAGCTCGAAAGCGAATCAAGCGGCGTGTTTCCTCTGGATAACAACTTAAAACACGTAAATAATGGAGAAAATACATTTATGACAATCTTTCGCCGCGGGAACCGCCATCTTTCTGAAATCCGCATGAAATCTCGCTGAAATCTGCATGGCATTGTGGGAAATCACTCAAACCCCTTCGTTCGGAGTCAGCTCCAGGAAAATCTCCGTTTGGAGGGGTACAGAAGCCCTACCCCTTCCCCTACCCCTCCGCGTTAACTGGGATTGGGATACCCCTACCCCTTCACGTGAACGTGCAAAATGGAGGGGAAGGGCCAAGGGGTTGGTCCAAGGGGTGAAATGGGATTCAGCCTAAATTGAGCGTAGGTGTGAATGTGAGTGTGAATGGTTGTCTGTGTCTATGTGTCAGCCCTGTGATGACCTGGCGACTTGTCCAGGGTGAACCCCGCCTTTCTCCCGTAGTCAGCTGGGATAGGATCCAGCTCGCCTGCGACCCTGTAGAACAGGATAAAGCGGCTACAGATAATGAGATGAGATGCATGTCCATTACTAGCGGCATACATAGTAATTAATTTAATACATTTATTTTCATGGGTCTAAAACGTCTATTTCAGCTCGCTTACAATTTAAGAGTCTATAAATCTACACTATGGACCCAGACCAGAGATTTTCACATTGTCTTTAGTTAATGTGAACCGAAAGCAGTTGCAGAATCGGCCTGCAGCGCACTCAGTGAGGAAAATCACACTTTTTAATGCAATGAGCAATCAAAATATATGAAAACCAGAAATGCCCCCCCCTTTTTTTTTTTTACAAAGATTAAAATATTAGATGGGTTTTTTTAAATATTTTCACCACTGAACCAAAAATGTCCCCAGTTTTCTTCTCAGAAATCTGGTCACCTTCCTGTTTAACCTACAACATTCAGGGGGGAAATATTCCTGTAAATCATAGCTTTAAAAAAAGGAGCTGAACTGATGGACTGAACACAATGACGCCTTTCTGACAGGTTCCACTGAATACGCAGTGCGTTCCTACAGAGAATCAGCGCTTCCGCACCTGAGTAATCACCGCATTAACTGCGCTCCTCATCCGCCACGAGAGTTTACTGAGAGCCAGGGCAGGTCGAGTGAGTCAGGCTGCCGGGGCAGGGTTAGCCTGCCTGCTAGCTGGGTGTTTTACTCACACACTTCAACCTTCATCACAGCTAATGACACTAAACAGGGTTATTTCCTCCCTCTGTCTCTCACACACTCTCACACACACTCTGACACCCCCGCGGGGAGTTTATTTACCTGCAGGTGTTCTTCACGCAGGGCTTTCCATCCTGCAGGCTGCATGTAAACACAGGAGCGCGAGCCAGGAGGAAGTGTTGCAGAGCAGCTGCTCGCACACGTGACACGACACCGGAAGTCTATGCGACACAGCACAAATAATATAATAGCTGTATTTTCAAAATAAAACACGCCTGTAGTTCCCCAGTCTGGAGCATATATATATATATATTAGCAAGAAGGTTCTGGGTTCGAGCCCAGCGGCCGGTGTGGGCCTTTCTGTGTGGAAAAAAAAGGGGTTTTTTTATTTGTATATTTTTATTATTTAACTATAGTATGAACAAAGCACATTCACATGACCAAAAAAATACATAATTAAATTTAAAAAAATAATAATAATAATCAAAAAATAAATAAATAATCACGGTTTACAGACAGAGCAAAAATGAAAATTGACACACAGAGATGTGTACAGCAGTAGGAGCCCTTACGAAAATCTACCATGGTTTACGATGGTGTTACCATGGTTTTTATGTAGTAACCATGATTCTACCATGGTATCTCATGGTTATTCTAAGTACTATGAATAACCAACCATAGTATTACTATGGTTCATCCATGGTACTGCAGTAGCTGTGGTAGCATCATAGTTGTATGTGTAATAGGTCATAGTAACTACGAAATTAGTTTAAAAAGGGATAGTATGGTTTTTAAAAGGATGCACTAACTGTAGTATTACCATGCTTTCGTCCAACAGTCAATGCTGTAGAGAAGGATCTCGATTAACAGCCCAGATCCATTAACATTTACTTAGAACCTAAAAATTGAAGTGAAGATTGAGGTAAAATGCACCATGGTTTTCATGGTTACCCAAAAAACCATGAAAACCATGAATAACTATAAACCATGGTAAAACCATGGTTAGTTTTCATAGTAAAACCATGGTTAATTTTCGTAAGGGAGTGAGTCAGTCTTTACCATTAATAAACATCAGGAAAGGATCCCAGATCTTATTGAAAAGTCTTATGCCCCTTTTCCACCAAAGCAGTTCCAGGGCTGGTTCAGGGCCAGTGCTTAGTTTGGAACCGGGTTTTCTGCTTCCACTGACAAAGAACTGGCTCTGGGGCCAGAAAAACCGGTTCCAGGCTAGCACCAGCTCTTTGCTGGGCCAGAGGAAAGAACCGCTTACGTCAGTGAGGGGGTGGAGTTGTTAAGACCAACAACAATAGCAAGACCACAAAAGGTTGCCATTTTTAAACAAGCGATGAGATATCATGGATGCAGTAAAGCAGCAGTCATCCATTATTGTTGTTGTTGTTGTTGCTGCTTCTTCTTCTCCGTGTTGTTGTTGCTTCAATGTTCACACCAAGGTTTATGCAAACGCAGCGACGTAACTGACTGTAGAGCTCTCTTAGGTGTGGGTGGAGCACAGAGGACGGCAGGACAAAGCTTCAGGGAACAACAGGCTTTTATTGCCAGACTTTTCAGTATAACAATCGTTCGTATTTAGTAAATACACACACACACACGCTGTGTTCTTGTCCCGGGAAGAGCTCTCCTCTGCTCTCCCTCTGCCTCCTTAAATAGGGCGCGGTACTGGGAAGACACACAAACACAGGTGTAGCGCTCTTTGAAGTGTGGGTGGAGCACAGAGGACGGCAGGACAACGCTTCAGATGCAAAAAGGCTTTTTATTCCCAGACTTTTCAGTATAATAGCCAGTTTTTAATCTGCTAGCGTAACACACACACACACACTGTGTTCTTGTCCCGGGATGAGCTCTCCTCTGCTCTCCCTCTGCCTCCTTAAATAGGGCATGGTTACTGGGAAAACACACAAAACACAGGTTAATTACCATCAGGTGTAGTGATTCTGCCACTCACCTTCCCTGGCTCCGCCCTCCTGTCACAGACCAGCGCTTGACCACGCCCCCACTGCCACATACCCCCACCGCCCGACTCAGGCTGGGCGCCCGTCTGGCCCGCAGCCGACTCCCCCCCCCCCCCCCCCCCCCAACGGGAGAGGAAGTCCGCCACAACCATCTGCACCCCTGGCCTGTGAACCACCTTGAAATTGAAGGGTTGGAGTGCCAGATACCAACGGGTGATCCGCGCGTTGGCATCTTTCATGCGGTGGAGCCACTGGAGGGGCGCGTGGTCCGAACAGAGGGTGAAAGGGTGCCCCAGCAGGTAGTAACGGAGGGCGAGGACCGCCCACTTGATCGCCAGGCATTCCTTCTCAATAGTGCTGTAGCGCCCCTCACGCACCGACAGCTTCCTACTAATGTACAGGACAGGGTGATCCTCCCCCTCCACCTGCTGGGACAAAACGGCCCCCAGCCCTCTGTCCGACGCATCCGTCTGCAACATAAAAGGGAGAGAGAAGTCAGGGGAGTGTAAAAGTGGCCCCCCACACAGTGCAGCCTTTACCTCAGAGAAAGCCCGCTGGCACTGCTCCGTCCACTGGACCGGATCTGGCGCCCCCTTTTTAGTGAGGTCAGTCAGCGGGCAGGTGACGTCCGAATAATTAGGTATAAACCTACGATAGTAGCCAGCCAGCCCCAGGAACTGTCTCACCCCCTTTTTGGTCTTGGGCCTCGGGCAGGCCGCAATCGTTGCTGTCTTATTAATTTGGGGACGCACCTGCCCGTTGCCCAAGTGGAAGCCCAGATACCGTACTTCCACCCGCCCAATTGCACACTTCTTCAGGTTGGCAGTGAGACCCGCCCGCCTCAGCGACCTAAGGACGGCCCTCAGGTGTTGCAGGTGCCGCTGCCAGTCGTTACTATAAATGATAATGTCGTCCAGATATGCGGCCGCATAGGTGGCGTGGGGCCGGAGGACCCTGTCCATCAGCCGCTGAAACGTAGCGGGTGCCCCAAACGGAAGTGTGACGAATTGGTGTAAGCCAAACGGTGTGGAAAAGGCCATTTTCTCCCAGGATAATGGAGTCAAGGGGATCTGCCAATATCTCTTCGTCAAATCCAGTGTCAAGTAAAAGCGAGCTGTGCCTAGTCGATCAAGCAGCTCATCAATACGAGGCATTGGGTACGCGTCGAATTTAGACACCGCGTTGACTTTTCTATAGTCCACACAGAACCGGACCGACCCGTCGGCCTTGGGTACCAAGACCACTGGGCTGCTCCAGTCACTGTGGGACTCCTCGACGATGCCCATTTTGAGCATGGTCTGAAGTTCTTCCCGAACCACCTTTTTTTTGTGTTCGGGTAGCCTGTAAGGGCGGCTACGCACTACCACCCCCGGGGGCGTCTCTATGTGGTGTTCTATGAGGTTAGTGCGACCGGGCAGGGGCGAGAACACATCCGAAAACTCGGCCTGCAACTGGGCGCCCTCCGTGAGTTGGGTCGGGGAGAGGTGGTCTCCACAGGGGACCGGAGAGGTACGTGATGCCAATGTCCCTTTTTGAACCTCTGGCCCCAGCTCCGCCTTCTCCGGAACTACCGACACCAACGCCACGGGGACCTCCTCGTTCCAGAGTTTAAGCAGATTGAGGTGGTAGATCTGTAGCGCCCCCTCCCTGTCCATTCGCCTTACCTCATAGTCGACGTCCCCGACTCGCCGTGTGACCTCAAAGGGTCCTTGCCACTTGGCGATTAATTTCGAGCTCGACGTGGGCAACAGTACGAGTACCTTATCTTCCGGAATGAACTCTTTAAGGCACGTGCCCTTGTTGTACAGGCGGGCTTGCCGTTCCTGGGCCTGCCGCAAATTCTCCTGAGTTAGGTGGGTGAGCGTGTGGAGTTTTGCGCGCAGGTCCATAACGTACTGAATTTCGTTTTTACTCTGTGAAGGTCCCTCCTCCCAATTTTCCCACAGCACATCTAAGATCCCGCGCGGCTTACGCCCGTATAATAATTCAGATGGGGAGAACCCCGTGGAGGCTTGGGGGACCTCTCGCACTGCAAATAACAAGGGTTCGAGCCATTTATCCCAGTTACGTGCGTCCTCACTTACGAATTTTTTAATTATATTCTTGAGGGTGCGATTGAACCGTTCAACTAAACCGTCCGTTTGTGGGTGATAAACACTGGTGCGGATCGGCTTAATACCCAATAGCCCATACAGTTCGCTCAGTGTTCGTGAC
This sequence comes from Neoarius graeffei, assembly GCF_027579695.1. NCBI lineage: Eukaryota > Metazoa > Chordata > Actinopteri > Siluriformes > Ariidae > Neoarius > Neoarius graeffei. The sequence continues at coordinate 57,074,834 of NC_083590.1, forward strand.
ATAAACGAGGTGCCTTGGTCAGTCAGAATCTCTTTCGGGATTCCAACCCGGGAGATGACGTGGAAGAGGGCCTCTGCAATACTGCATGCTGAGATATTGCGAAGAGGCACCGCTTCTGGGTATCGCGTTGCATAGTCCACCAGAACCAATATAAAGCGGTACCCTCGTGTTGACCGATCTAATGGCCCGACGAGATCCATCCCAATTCTTTCGAACGGGGTCTCGATTAATGGTAGGGGGCGCAAAGGCGCTTTTGGAATGGCCGCTGGATTTACTAACTGGCATTCGCGGCATGCCGTACACCACTTACGGACGTCGCCGCGAATCCCCGGCCAATAGAATCGGGCCATTATCCGGGCTAGTGTCTTATCCTGCCCTAGGTGTCCAGCCATGGGATTAAAGTGAGCCGCCTGAAATACCAATTCCTGGTGGCTCTTTGGAATTAACAGCTGTGTGACTCGCTCTTTCGTCTGAGTGTCCTGCGTCACTCGGTATAATCTACGTATCCTTCATAATAGAAAAATAGGGGAAGGACGGGGTGGCGTTCGGCTGGAGCGTTTGACCATCGATTACTCTCACTTGGTCAAACGCATGTCGCAGAGTCTCGTCTCGCGATTGTTCTAATGGGAAATCCGTGAGGGATTCCCCAACAGAAAGAGGAGGAGCCTGCGGCTCCTCACTCTGTCGCGGAGATGACGTAGACGGCTCTGCGACAGCAGCTCCAGCCAAAGCGACACCGGGACCTCCCCCTGTCAAATGGCAGGACCCACTCTTTACGAGGCGCATCATTAAACCCCGAAATCCCGGCCAATCAGTCCCCAAAATTAAAGAGTGGGTAAGGCGAGGATTAACTGCCGCCTTCACTATAGATTTTTCCCCTCTGAAATATATGTGGACCGACACCAAAGGGGAGCTGTGAACATCCCCGTGCACACACAACACCTTTACCCCCTGTGCTCCCCCCAATGCCTCGTCTTGCACCAGGTTTTGGCGGATCGAGGTCTGATTGCAACCAGAATCCACCAACGCCTGATATGTAGCCCCTTGTACACTCACCGGTATGCAATACGCTCCGGCCCGATCGAGGGCAGCTTCTGGTGCGTCGGGGATCCGTACCACCGCGCCCACCTCCATTGCTGCGCACTGTTGTTGCAGATGGCGCGGCTCCCCGCAGCGCCAGCAAACCGGCCCGGGCTTTCCCTCTGCACCTGTGCTCTGGGGCTCACTCACCTGAGGGGGGGGAGAGACAGACACAGAAGGGAGAAACGGGAGGGCACCACGGGTGCGGCGGGCCGGCTGGGGTGGAGCTGGGCCCCGCCTCCGTGGTGGGGGAATGGGGCGAGGACGGGACACAGAAGGGAGGGGAGAAAGAGAGAGAGAAGAGGAGAGAAGAGAAGACGTTGTCGGCCGTCCTGCCACCGGAACAGCCGCCAAATGATCCTCCGCCAGTCCTACTGCCTGATCCAGCGACGCCGGGCGGTGGAACTGGACCCACTCCACAGTTCCGGCTGGTAAGCAGGCGATGAACTGCTCCAGCACCACCTGATCGATGATTCCCTCAGCCTCGCAATCGTCGGCCCTCAGCCACCACCAGCAGGCATCCCGGAGCTGCTGGCCGAACACGAAAGGCCGGCCGACTTCCTCCAACCGCAGCGCACGGAAGCGCTGGCGCTGTTGTTCTGGCGTGCGCCCCACGCGCTGGAGGACGGCCGGCAAAGGTCCGCGTAGGCCAGCCGGCGGTCGGCGGGGAGCTGTAGCGCGGCCAGCTGCGCCTCTCCCGTCAGGAGGGGGAGGAGGCGCGCCACACGCTGCTCCATCGGCCACCCCGAGGCTTCGGCGACCTGCTCGAACAAGGTGAGAAACGCCTCGGGGTCGTCCTGCGGGCCCATCTTGGTCACGGTGAGGGGAGACGGGCCCGCGGCCGGGGCGCTGGTGGACCCCGCCGACGCGAGGAGATGCCGGAACGCCTCGCGATCTTCCTGCTGGGCCAGCACCAGGGCTTCGAAGCGCCGCTCTTGCTCCTTTCGGAGTGTGACGAGCGCCTGGTGCTGGCTTTGCTGAGCCGTGGCGAGGGCGTGGACCAGGTCCGCGAACGGGGAGGATTCCATGGGGCTGCGAGGTTGGTGCTCCACCTTTCCTGGGTTTCAGCACCACTGTAGCACTCTTTGAAGTGTGGGTGGAGCACAGAGGACGGCAGGACAACGCTTCAGATGCAAAAAGGCTTTTTATTCCCAGACTTTTCAGTATAATAGCCAGTTTTTAATCTGCTAGCGTAACACACACACACACACACACACACACACACACACACACTGTGTTCTTGTCCCGGGATGAGCTCTCCTCTGCTCTCCCTTTGCCTCCTTAAATAGGGCGCGGTTACTGGGAAAACACACAAAACACAGGTTAATTACCGTCAGGTGTAGTGATTCTGCCACTCACCTTCCCTGGTTCCGCCCTCCTGTCACAGACCAGCACTTGACCACGCCCCCACTGCCACAACAGGTTAATTACCATCAGGTGTAGTGATTCTGCCACTCACCTTCCCTGGCTCCGCCCTCCTGTCACAGATCGGCGCTTGACCACGCCCCCGCTGCCACACTGACATATACGGCGACGTAATGACATGGCTCCCCTTAGCACCCCGAGCTATGGAAAAGCAAACTGGTTCTCAGCTAGCTCGCAAGTTGAACGAGTTGTGAACCAGCACCAGCACTGGCTCCGAACCAGCCCTGGAACTGATTTGGTGGAAAAGGGGTATCAGTCTATCTTTGTATCTATTTTTTCAAGATGCAAAACATTCCCCATTTCCCTCAGCCACATCTGATAAGTTGGTGCAGAGTCACTTGTCCACATACAGTATTCAGTATGATTTTTCTTGCCACAACCATTCCCACAGATACAGCTTGAGCCTCATAAGTGTTAGACAAAGGTAAAGCACCCATCCCACATAAGACAGCTACAAGAGGACTTGGGGACCAAGTCTTCCTATAGGCCCTAGAGTAGCAATGAAAAATATCAGTCCGGTAAGAGGACAACTTGGTGCAAGACCAAAAGGTGTGGGCTAGTGTCCCCTCAGCAATCTTACACCTGTTACAAAGAGGTGATGTTGTTGGGGCAAACCTGTGAATCTTCATCTTACAATAATATAGACGGTGTATGGTATTAACCCTTTGGTGACTGACCCCTTGAAAATGGTTCCTCCAGGAACGATGATGTTTCAGTTGTCAAGACAATGGAAAAACTAAAATACAAAAACAGAAAGATACGTCACAATGCTCTTGTGCACAAAACAAAATGCTCTTGTATTTTAGTTTTTCCGTTGTCTTGACAACTGAAACGTCATCGTTCCTGGAGGAACCATTTTCAAGGGGTCAGTCACCAAAGTTAAACTGTATGAGGTTATGTCTAGTGTTAACTGAACAATCATTTACATTAGCCAGACACTGGTCCCAGAACACCTCACTTATTTCTTCACTCAATTCCAGGGCCCAGGCCTGTCTATTGGCAGAGGTATCTGTATGTGATTGTGCAAGCAAGGCTTTATAAAAGTAAGATACAGACCCTCGACTGAGAGGGTTAAATTTGTTGATGATGTCAAGGGTTTCATGGCGGGGGATATTCTGATATTTGGGTGTGTGCTTTCTTGTGAATTCACGTATTTGAAAATATCTGAAGAGATTTGACATAGGAATACTGTATAAACTCTGAAGTTGGGCAAAAGAGGCAAACGTACCATCAACATATAGGGCGTTCAAATCATTAATACCCATCTGTTGCCACCAGGCCCGCCGACAGGGGGGGACAAACGGGTATGTTGTCCCGGGCCCAGGAATGGGGGGGCCCAGAACTGGGCTCTCATGAAGTTGCGATTATTTTATTTCATTTCAAAATGTGTTGATTTGGGGGAGAAATGTGCTATATTTGCATTCAATAAATGATTTCTAGATCTTTTGCCTTTATTGTCTTTGAAAAAGGCCTCAAGAACCCCCTACCACCCCTAATGCAAAAATGGTTTGGTCTGACTCTTTGATTAAGGGGAAAAAAACGACATCGTTCGATCATAGCGCTTCGACAATCAGCGTGCATGCCATTTGCCAACATGCACAAGTCAGGAGCACAGAAAAGAAAAGAAAAAAGAAAATGAGAAGAAGAAACCAAGAGACTCAGGGGCTCACTGCATAAATATTTTAAAAAAGATTCGGATGATGCAGCAGGTACTAGCAAAGGCAGTGGGGCAGCTGAGCCAGGTAAGACCAGTGTTGGGCACGTTACTTTCAAAAAGTAATTATAGTTACTAGTTACTTTTCCCAAAAAGTAACTGAGTTAGTAACGGAGTTACTTTGTCATAAAAGTAACTAATTACCAGGGAAAGTAATTATTCTGTTACATTTTGTTCCCCCTCAAAAAAAATCAAATTCAATTAGTGTAATCATAATAAAAGTGAATGTTAAATGTGTTTAATGACTGAAATGGACACTTAATAGAACCAATTAGTAATGTTATCTACACTATATTAATATTTTTGTGGGACAATGTGAGATAAGACATCTATCAAATGTAATATATTTTTGTAGTTATTAAAATTATGTTACTAATTACTGGCCACTGACGAGGACAAACGCTTTGTTCCTCGACATAATGTGCATTGCACGTAAACACTCTTGCCTTTTATTTCAAGTAATGAAAAGTAATGGCTGTATTTCCAGTGTGAAAGCGCAGTGCTGGGCTGACCGCTCACCATCGCTGTGTCTTCCGATTGAAAGAGCGCGCAGTAGTGCAGTAGGCGTGGCCTACCTACGTATGTTGTCCAAATCTACTCTGATTGGCTTACTGTGCCGTTGTCTCGTGTCTCCCCGCCCCACACGAAAGCAGAGTAAAGAAAGGCTGAACGAGCAGCGTGCCAGATGAGAACAACTTTAATAAAGTAACGCATAGTATTTTATTGTAAGTAACGGGAACGGCGTTATAACGATGTAAAAAGTAATTAGTTAGATTACTCGTTACTAAAAAAAGTAACACCATTAGTAACGCTGTTTATTTCTAACGCCGTTATTCCCATCACTGGGTAAGACACAGCCAACTTTTTCCCGCCCCGTAAAGTAACCCCAACCAAGGCACGCGCGGCACGCAATTCATGTTACAAACGAGGGGAGAGCAAGTCACACTGAACACCATATCAAACGCACAGGGCATTGAATCATTTCATAACCACAACGGCTTAATAACATTGTGTTTCATATATCTGATTGAAGCTAAGAATATTCACATTAGCCCGCAATCATATCCCGCCGTTTCTCGAGCGGTGTGTTCTTCTCTGCTTTTCACACTGGACAGTACGCACGCACGCACAACAAAAGTCCGGCGCATTGCATTTCGCACCTGAATAGTTGCAGACTAAGGAAATGTTAAAATGTTAAAACTGTAAAAATGTTGAAATGCTAAAATGAATGAAATGGTTGTTGACCGGTTGAACGGTTTTTGAGTACCTGTCATTTAAGGGTTGGAGTGAGTAGAGACTGGGATAAGAGAGGTGGGTGTGTGTGGGGGTTCTAGAGCTACCACTGCTTCATCAGAAAGTTTAGGTATCTGCAAGTCAGTGAAGAACCCCTCTAAAATTCCTTTGTCTATGTTACCTTGTGATTTGTACACCTCAGCATAAAACTCCCTGAAACATTCATTAATTTTGTGAGGGTCTGTCAGGGTGCTTCCTGAGTTAGACTTAATTCGGTATATGGCCCTTGAAGATTGTATTTGTCTTAGCTGCCTGGAGAGTAAACTGTGTGGTTTTTCCCTAAGTTCGAAGTGTTTTTGTTTCATGTGTTAATAATTTAATTATGTCTTTGGAAGCCAGCACGTTGTAGTCATATCGCAAAGCCACAATTTTATTAAGCAGTTCTGTGTTAGGAGACAACTTATGTTTAAATTCTAGAATTGTTAGGTATTGTTCTTTCTCCTCTAGTTTACGCCTTGCCCTCTTCCTCTCTGCAGTCTCATATGATATTATATGTCCCCTGATAACTGCTTGCAGGGCTTCCCATAGTGGAGTCCTGAACATCCCCCTTGTCATTAGTGTCAATGAACTGTGAAATTTTGTCTGATATATAATCACAAAAGACAGAGTCTTTCAGTAGAGAGGTGTCCAAGCGCCATTTATAGTCCCCTCTAACTGCATTGAGTTTCAGATCAAGGGACACAGGGGAGTGATCAGAAATTAATATGTTGTAATAATTAGAGCCTGAAACTGAAGAAAGCAAACTAGAATCAAGAAGAAAGTAATCTATTCTAGAATATGATTTGTGGACAGGGGAGAAAAATGAAAATTCTTTTTTGGAGGGATTCAGTAATCTCCAGACATCCGCAAGCTTGTAGCTCTGCAAGAGGCTATTAAGCATGGAGCAACTTTTAGATTTTAAGGTCTGTGGGTATTGCCTGTCAGTCAGAGGATCCATTACGCAGTTGAAATCCCCACCAAAGGTCATCCTAGCCCCAGAAAGATTTGGTAAGACCCTAAACAAGGCTTGGAAGAATCCTGGATCATCATAATTTGGCCCATATACATAAGCCAATAACACTGACATTTCATTTAGCAATCCTTTAACAATTAAGTATCTACCATTGTGGTCAGAGATTGTTTGCTCATGTATAAATGAAACTTTTTTGTTAGTAAGGATAGCCACTCCCCTAGCTTTGACTGTGTAATGCCGCTTTTCCACTACCAACGCGGCTGAGTTGGGCTGAGCCATGCAGTGCTGAGTTGGGCTGAGTCAAGCTGAGCGGGGCTGTTGGAGTTGCATTTCGACTGAAAAATCTGTGAGGCCCAAGGTGGACGAAGCATCTTTGGTGCAGTCTTTTTGATGTGGGTTTTCTGGAGGAAACATATATCAGCTTTGAGTGACTTTAAGTGTGCATAAACTTTGCCACATTTAACAGGGCTATTCATGCCCCTTACATTCCAACTGACTAATCTAACTACCCCCATGCTGCAGCTCCTCGTGTTACTTAACATCCCAAACTGGTGTATATAGTGTATGTTCAAAAAACGCGTTAGTCAAAATGTATGTGCTTAAAAAAAATAAAAATAAAAACAAGAAAGAAGAACACAGAAACTTCCCAAAGAAAGGAACATTCTCGCCCACCCTCCCCACCCCATAACACCTTCTTCCCTTATGGAATACCACCACCTTGTGGTCTACGTTAGCAACGAAAAAAAATCGCGAACTTACGTTCCATCACCTAACAGTCCCAGTAAACTTCTATACTAAAAAGAATTGCGTATAAATTGGAATCAAACCTTGAAATGACTCAGCGTTTACATGTCCAACACAAGAAAGGCATAAGCATTTTTTCCAGAGCCCGCATACAATGTTCATTAGTTACCATCCTGACTCAATGATCCTCTTGAGTTTTGCTGTTGTTCGACGTCCATCTCTTGCTCCCAGCTTGCAGCTCTTTCGCATAGGAACTTGTTTGCCTCCTCGGGAGATTCAAACGTTTCAGTGCAACCTCCGGCCATAACGATAAACTTTGCAGGGTAGCGGAATCCATACCTAATATTTCTGGCCTTACACTTTTCTTTGATGGCAATAAATTGCTGACACTTTCGAAGGATATCGGCTGGTAGGTCTGGGTAGATGAACACTGGAGCATTGTCGTACTGTAGCTGGGAGGTCTCTCCAGCCAGCCATAGGACAAGTTCCTTAACAGCAAGGTGGTGGAATCTCACTGTGATCGCTCTTAGCTTACGGTCCTTCCCAGACTTTGAGTTCCAGTAAGCACTGTCAACCTGAATAGGCCTGCCGAAATACTGTTCCCCGAATAGACTTGGGAGTAGTGTACAAATAAAGTCAGACAGTCTGCCATTTACAGCTTTTTCCTTAATGCCAAGTATGTGAATGTTCTGTCGTCGAGCGCGTTCTTCAATGGAATTTAGCTTAGCCTGTTGCTGTTTGGATTCAGAAGTAAGGCTAGCACACAGCCTCTCCAGGACCTCAATACGTTTCTCATGAGTGACAAAAGCTTCTTCTCTTGTGGAAACTCTGGCGCCGATATCCGTCATAGCCGTTTCCAGACTGCTAACTGTAGTATTGAGTTCAGAAAAGCATTTGTCGACAGTGTTGTTAAATTTTCCAATGGCCACTAGCACGTCTTCAATTGTTGCTGCATCATTAGCAATATAGCCAGGGCTAGCGCCGCCATCCTCTGTGTCCTCAGAACAAGTGGTGCCTTTATCATTGCTCTTTCTCTCTCTGCCTTTCGACATATTGTCTACTTTGTGCAGGTCCCAGAAAAGTGGATTTAAAGGAAAAAATAGATTTTAAAAAGAGGTTTGAGATAGAAGTTAATGGAGCTCTCTAAAACGTCTACACCATAGCCACCTTGGCTCCACCCCACCTTCTGTGTGGAGTTTGCATGTTCTCCCCGTGTCCGCGTGGGTTTCCTCCGGGTGCTCCGGTTTCCCCCACAGTCCAAAGACATGCAGGTTAGGTTAACTGGTGACTCTAAATTGACTGTAGGTGTGAATGTGAGTGTGAATGGCAGAGGTGGAAAAACTGGATTGACTAAGTAAAAGTCCTGCTTAGGTTTTCCTTCTGCCTGTGCTCTCAACACAGGTGATTTCACCAATTAGCTCATCAACCTGGCTAAGGGGATGTGGTAATTAGGATCAGCTGGTTCACTGAATTGGCTGGAGCAAAAATGTGGCAGGGTTTTTACTTTCTGCACCCGGGTTTTTCCACCTCTGGTGAATGGTTGTGTGTCGCCCTGCGATGACCTGGAGACTTGTCCAGGGTGAACCCCACCTCTCACCCAGGGTCAGCTGGGATAGGATCCAGCCCGCCCATGACAGATAATGGATGGATATATATAGATATACACACACGTGCATGAGAGTAAGTCAAAAAGCTCTCAGACAAATGAAAAAAAAATCTTTATTTATGAAAATAACAAAGCTATTTCTCTACATAGCCTCCATTTAAGTCTAAACACTTCTGCAAGCGATGTTACCATTGGAGAATTCCTTCTTTGTATTCTTTTTTTAAATTCTTTTGAATTCCTTTTGAATTATAACATCTGTCTTAGAACTTTTTGACTTACCCTCGTGTATATATATATATATATATATATATATATATATATATATATTCTAATTCAGCCTCATTTTCTATCAAATTTGCTTCAGAAATGAAAGGATTACTGTCCTGAAAACATTAAAATCGAGTTATCCAATGAGATTGTGTTTGTTGTGTTTAGGCTAAGAAGATTTTAGAGCTGCTCACTCACTGGTGCGGACTTCATTGCCGGGACAGAAGGCCATGGCAGTGTATGTTTATGTAGGAAGTGACAGATGAATTAACCAATCAATTTTGATTTATAGTGAGACGGAACAAAAATTTATCGCCCTCATGAGCTTAACCACAAGTCAGCACTGTTAGCGCAGCAGTGAATTCACCTTCCAGTCGGTGTAGCGTTCATCAGTCATGTTAGCAAATGCTAATAAAGCGGTAAAGCCACTGCTGTCAAGAATAAGTAGCACAGGCTAATGACCAAGAAACTAAGATTTCTGACACAGTCTCAGTGTTTAAGTCTCGGCTGAAAACATATCTGTTTAGTCGAACCTTTTGTTAATGGTGTTTATGAGGTAAAGGTGTAGATCTGGAGGATCCTCAGACATAGAGTGTTTTGGTAAACTGGGATGTATGGATGCTGTCAGTCCCCACTCGCTTGCTCACTCGAGTTTGTTGACGGTGTAGTGGCTGCTGCTTTATGTCCCGGGGCTCCCTCATGCCTGTGTTACTTTCTGGGTCTCCCCTTTTAGTTATGTTGTCAGAGTTAATTGCCGGAGTCCCTGCTTGTACTCAGTGCAATATGTATACTGTTCCTACTTATTCAGGTGACATTGGGCATACCTAACAACCTGTGTTTTCTCTCCCTCCCCCCCCCAAATCTGTCCCTCTGAGTTACATGGAGTCAACAGGAAATCTTTTGGTGGAGAGGGTGGAGACCCCGATTGGCTCTCATAGCCTGCAGGGAATCGGCCATTAGACATTCTGTCGCATGTCCCAGACCCGGTGAAATGTAACTGAATTGTCTTGGCCAGCCCTAAGGGCTCCATGTGCATCTGCCTGCACTCACTCTGATCTATAATTCCAACTGTCTCATTGCTGAGGAGTGTGCTCCCATCACCCAATCAAGCATCCAGCCAGAGCAGGTCATGATATTTTTTAACCATATTAACATGCCATTGTTGTGTATTATGCCTGATGTCAGGACTCTCGTCTCTGTGAACCTACCACACAGACTTAATACTTGTGTTATTTTTAGACATTGACACCTGTTGCCTACACTTATTCAGGTGACATTGGGCATACCTAACAACCTGTGTTTTCTCTCTCCCCCCCAAAAAATCTGTCCCTCTGAGTTACATGTTGGTCCTGGGATCAAGATGCTGAACCTCTTCTGCTCCTCAGACCTGCTTGATCCATCCTGGTGCCCTGTGTCTGGCTGCAGTCTCATTGCATCGCTCCTGTGGAGGACGGCCCCATGAGGACAGTTGAAAGTCACACTTGGAGGACGCTCTGGACTCTTACAGTAATACTTTAATGACTGAGGACTACAGTTGACTTGCTAACTTTAGGACTGCAGTTGTCATGAACAGTTTTGCACTCAGGTTTCCATCAATGAAGAGTTTATAATATCAACGAAACTGACTCCATGTTAAAACTGTTAATGTTATAGTCATGCTGTCTGTTGTTGCCCAAATGAGGATGGGTTCCACGGGCGATTGCTCTAAGACAACGAGGGAGGCTCAGCCTCCTCTAAAAATGACAAACATCATGTAGGATGAATTGCGCTAGGCTTATGTTATAGCCAACCTTATAACATTGCTATTTCAGATCCAGAATCATAGAAATATATGTGCTCAACCCAACTACAGTGCGAAATCATTCCGTGATAACTTTCCCCATTTTGCCTAATGTGTGCATGAGTTTTTCCCCCTCGTGACAACGCGATGCTGTTAGGGTTTTGCTGGGATTCGAACCTGGTTCGTTAGTGTGATAATCCAGCAAACCCCCACTAGGCCACCAGGGGGATAACCCAAATGCAGAGGCGTGAGGCAGAAGTAGAAAAAGTATCAAAAGGTTTATTTATACTATATACACTATATACAATCCAGGGCAAAAAAAAAAAAAACAGAGTATAATCCAACGCTGGAAGACAAAGGGAAAAATAAAATATCCAAAAATTCAAAGTCCAAAAAGGAAAAGGCAAAAATGCAAAAGCTCAGAAGATCCAAAAACACAGTCACTACTAAATCCAAAAGCAAAGCAAAGTGCAAAACAAAGAACACAGTACAGAGGAAACTGGAGATAAACATAACAGCACAAAGACTCCGAGGACTGAACTCAGGGAGTATAAATACACAAACTAAATTGAACACAGGTGAAAATAATCAGGACTAAACAGGCAATTAACCCAAACACAAAACACAGGAACAGTGGCAGCCTCTAGAGGCCAAAACAAACATGACATGAAAAGGAAATAACAGCGGCCTCTAGAGGCCAAAACAGTCCCAGTCCTAACAGGACCCCCCCCCCCAGGAGCGTCTCCTGACGTTCCCAGGGCGATCCGGATGGGCCGAATGGAAGTCCCGACACAGTTCTTTATCTAGGACATCCCGAGCAGGAACCCAGCAGCGCTCCTCAGGACCATAGCCCTCCCAGTCCACCAGATATTGCAGCCCGCCGCGGACCCGGCGGGAGTCAATCAGGCGATGCACAGTGAACACAGTCTGACCCTGGAAGATGCGGGGGGTGGGGGGTTCCTAGGGGCAGGGGCATACGTAGACGTCAGTACGGGCCGCAACAGGGAAACATGGAAAGTGGGGTTGATCCTCAGAGTCCGGGGCAACTGGAGCCGGTAGGAGACAGGGTTCACCCTGCGCACCACCTTGAAGGGGCCAATGTAGCGAGGAGCAAGCTTGCGGTTCTCCACCCACAGCAGAAGGTCCTTAGTGGACAGCCAAACCCGCTGCCCAGGGCGGAAAGTGTGTGCAGGTCTTCTATGGCGGTTGGCCTGAGTCTGGTTGGTTCTGGAGGTCTGTATGAGGGTCTTCCTGACCTTGCTCCAGGTCTTGCGACACCGTCTCACATATTGGTTGACCGAGGGCACCCCCGTGTCCTCCTCCTGGTCCAGGAACAGAGGTGGCTGGAACCCGAATTGGCACTGGAATGGTGACAGCTTGGTGGCCGATGACTGCAGGGTGTTGTGGGCGTACTCTGCCCATGGCAGCCAGGTGCTCCACGATGTCGGGTTATCCATAGCCAGGCCTCACAGGGTGGTTTCCAGGTCCTGGTTGAGCCTCTCCGTCTGACCATTGGACTGTGGGTGAAACCCAGAGGAGAGGCTGGCAGTGGCTCCGATGACCTTGCAGAACCCGTGCCACACTCGGGAGGAGAACTGGGGCCCTCGGTCTGAGACGATGTCCTGTGGGAGACCAAAGACTCAGAAGACATGATTAAACATAAGTTTCGCTGTTTCAAGAGCAGAGGGGAGTTTGCACAGTGGTATGAAGCGGCAGGCCTTGGAGAATCTGTCAACTATGACCAAAATGACAGTGTTACCTTGTAACTCAGGGAGACCCGTGATGAAGTCGACTGCCACGTGGGACCAGGGACGCCGGGGAATGGTCAGAGGATGCAGGAGACCCTGGGGATGCTGTCGTGGGTTCTTGGTTCTGGTGCAAACCTCACAGGACAGGACAAATGACCTTACTTCCTTCTCCATGTTAGGCCACCAGAAGCATCTTTTCAGGAAGTCCAGGGTCCTCCGAGCTCCCGGGTGGGCGGTGAGAGGGGAAGAGTGACCCCACTGGAGAACCTTGGCCCGGGCTTGATGTGGGACGTACAAGAGGCCTGGTGGCCCCGTCCCAGGACCGAGGTCCTGGCGTTGGGCTCATCGGACAGCCTCCTCAATACCCCAGCGGACAGGGGCCACAAACCGGGACACAGGGATAATAGGCCCGACTTCACTCTCCCTGTTAGTGGCAGAGAACAGCCTGGACAGTGTGTCAGGTTTGGTGTTCTTGGAGCCGGGGCAGTACGAGAGGGTGAAGTCAAACTGACTGAAAAACAGGGCCCACCTAGCCTGTCGAGGGTTCAGTCTCTTGGCTTGCTGGAGGTACTCCAGGTTCTTGTGGTCAGTCCAAACCAGGAATGGATGTTGCGCTCCCTCCAGCCAGTGCCTCCACTCCTCAAGGGCCAGTTTGACCGCTAGCAGTTCTCGATCCCCCACATCGTACCGGGACTCCGCAGGACTCAGGCAGTGGGAGAAGTAAGCACAGGGGTGCAGCTTTCCTTCCGAACGTTGAGAGAGCACCACGCCGACACCACTGTCCGAGGCGTCCACCTCCACGATGAATGGTTGGGAGGTGTCTGGGAGGACCAGAATGGGTGCCGTGCAGAAGCGGTCCTTGAGGTCTTTGAATGCCTTTTCCACCTGAGGAGACCAGCCATAAGATCCACCTGACCCTTTGGTGAGGTCCGACATGGGTGCTGCTACAGAACTGAAGTTCCTGATGAACTTGCGGTAGAAGTTAGCGAATCCTAAGAACCGCTAAACCTCCTTAACAGACTTGGGAGTAGGCCAGTCCCGGACGGCCAGGGTCTTGGCAGGGTCCATTTGGCGTTGGCCTGTCCGTACAATAAATCCCAGAAAGGAGACCTCGGGAACATGAAATTCGCATTTCTGGGCCTTGGCAAACAGATTGTTCTGTAGCAGCCTCTGGAGAACCTGGCGGACATGGTGGCAGTGCTCCTGCATGGTCTTGGAAAAGATAAGGATGTCGTCGAGGTAGACAAAACGTACAGGTTAATCATGTCCCTTAAGACGTCGTTGATTAGGGCCTGAAAAACAGCTGGTGCGTTGGTGAGTCTGAAGGGCATCACCTGGTATTCGTAGTGCCCAGACGGGGTGTTAAAGGCAGTCTTCCACTTGTCTCCCTGTCGGATATGGATGAGGTGGTATGCGTTCCGTAGGTCCAACTTGGTGAAGACGGTGGTGCCTTGGAGCAGGTCGAAAGCAGTGGACATCAGCGGAAGGGGATATCGGTTGTGCACAGTGATCTTGTTCAGGCCCCTGTAGTCAATACATGGTCGGAGCCCCCCATCCTTCTTGCCGACAAAGAAGAAGCCGGCACCAGCAGGTGAGGTGGAGGGTCGAATGAACCCAGAGACCAGGGCGTCTTTGAGGTATTCCTCCATGGCCTTGCGTTCTGGCTGAGAGAGGGAAAACAGTCTGCCACGAGAAGGGGTAGTCCCAGGGAGCAAGTCAATGGCACAGTCATAGGCCCGGTGCGGAGGAAGAATGGCGGCCCTGCTCTTGCTGAATACCTCCTTGAGATCCCAGTATTCTGTGGGAACTTGAGATAACTCGGTGAGATCAGGGGGCTCGGCAGGAGACACAGGAGAGCTAGAGAGCAGACAAGAGACATGGCATGCAGGGCCCCATTCCACAACCTGGCTTGTTACCCAGTCTATGTGAGGGTTGTGGCGAGTAAGCCAAGGAAGGCCTAGAATAACTGGGAACTCAGGTGAAGGAATCAGATGCAGGGATATTTCTTCCTTGTGACCTTGAGACTGGAGGAAGACTGGAGAAGTAACTTGGGTGACTCTTCCATCACCTAACGCTTGGCCATCGAGGGCAGACACAGACAGTGGGACTTCAAGAGGTGCAGTCGGAATATTGATGCTTTGGGCGAAGTGAATATCCATAAAGTTCCCAGCCGCCCCTGAGTCTAACAAAGCTTGACAAGAGTGGACGGACTCACCCCAGGAGATGGAGACCGGGATGTAGATTCCTTGGCCAGGGAGTCCGGGAGAGAGGGTAGGCCCCATCACAACCCTCCCTTGGCTGGACGGGGCGGTCCTTTTCCCAAGAGTTCGGGACATGAAACTCGGAAGTGACCAGGCTTGCCACAGTAGATGCAGCACTTGTCCCTCCTTCTGCGCTCCCTCTCAGATGCGGAGAGGCGAGTACGACCCACTTGCATGGGTTCTGGACAGTCACTGAAGGAGGTAGACGGTCTCCAGGTAGAGGTAGGGAGGCTGGGGGGGCTCAAGGCTTGGTGGCGTTCTCTCATCCTGTTGTCCAGACGAATAGCATGTGAGATGAGGGTTTCGAGGTCACTTGGGCATCCAATAGAGGCCAGACTGTCCTTGATGGGGTCAGACAGACCATGGTGGAAGGCTGACACCAGGGCAGTCTCGTTCCATCCACTTACTGCTGCGAGCGTCCGGAACGAGATGGCGTAATCTGCGACGCTTCCTCCTTGCCGGATGGACATGAGCTTTCGGGCTGCGTCGGTACTGATGTCCGCCTGATCGAAGACCCAAAGCATCTCTTCAGAAAACAGCTGGAAATCAAGGCACTCAGGTCCCTGTCTTTGCCAGATAGCAGTAGCCCAGGCTCGCGCCTTACCAGCTAATAAGGTTATCACAAAGGCAATCTTGCGGCGATCCGTAGTGTAGGTGGTAGGCTGAAGCTCAAAGGTGAGTTGACACTGGGTAAGGAACTCTCGGCACTCACTGTGCTTGCCGTCATACCTCTGTGGTGCAGGAAGGCTGGGTTCGCGAGGTGAAGAAGGCAGCATGGCAGGAGGCAATGGAGCAGGAGCGAGAGCTGGATCAGGATGAGGAGATGCAGGCAGAGATGTCAGCTGTGCCAGGGTTTTCCCAATTTGCTGAAGCAGTCCCTCGTGGCAAGCAAGGGCCTCACGTTGGCTGGTGAGCGTACGTCCATGAGCATCCATGGTCGCTCCGAAGCGTGTCAAAGCTGCCATAATTCCCTGAAGGTTGGCCAGGTAGACAGTTGAAGCAGCCTCTGCTGAGTCAGTCATGACGGAGTCTTTCTGTTAGGGTTTTGCTAGGATTCAAACCTGGTTTGTTGGTGTGATAATCCAGCAAACCCCCACTAGGCCACCAGGGGGATGACTCAAATGCAGAGGCGTGAGGCGGAAGTAGAAAAAGTATCAAAAGGTTTATTTATACTATATACACTATATACAAGCCAGGGCAAAACAAACAAAAAAAAAAACCAAAGAGTATAATCCAACACTGGGAAGACAAAGGGAAAAATAAAATATCCAAAAATTCAAAGTCCAAAAAGGAAAAGGCAAAAATGCAAAAGCTCAGAAGATCCAAAAACACAGTCACTACTAAATCCAAAAGAAAAGCAAAGTGCAAAACAAAGAACACAGTACAGAGGAAACTGGAGATAAACATAACAGCACAAAGACTCCGTGACAAGAGGACTGAACTCAGGGGGTATAAATACACAAACTAAATTGAACACAGGTGAAAATAATCAGGACTAAACAGGCAATTAACCCAAACACAAAACACAGGAACAGTGGCGGCCTCTAGAGGCCAAAACAAACATGACACGAAAAGGAAATAACAGCGGCCTCTAGAGGCCAAAACAGTCCCAGTCCTAACAGATGCAGCCCAGCCTCAGTGGACTTCAATGGCATTTGGGAGCTATGCGCTTTTCAATATCAAAATGCAAGACGATTATTGGACAAATACTGCGAAAACGCCCGCCCACAGACTCCCACGGACTCCCAGCCTCAGTGGACTTCAATGACATTTGGGAGCTATGCGCTTTTCAATCTCAAAATGCAAGACAGTTATTGGACAAATACTGCGAAAACACCCGCCCACGGACTCCCAGCCTCACAGTGGGAGGGACATGGCAAAGCTTTCCGCGAGGAGACTGGTGATTGGTGAAAGCGGCCAGATATTTTCTTTGATTGACAGCTCGTTTCAAATATAGACAGGCAGCGGTGAATTTCAGTTCAGTCCCATGCAGATTCGCAAGTGCTGTGGTGTATTGTAAGAGATCAGCTTACATTTCGATTTCATTCATTACATACGGTTTCTACCAGCTTTTTTAGTTTGTATATATTTTCATTGTAAATAAAGTGTAAATATAGTGTTGTCAAGTTTGCTATCTTAGTTCCAGAAATTTTGTTTATTTGAGTGACTGAACTTGAACTTGAGGGGGCTAGTCAGCTAGCAAGAAAGCTGCACACGGATGCCAAGCATTGTTGATTTAATTTTGGCAAAACCATTTACCAGTCTTCCTTTCGAGGAAAAAATTAAAATTAAAGAGCAGGGTAGACCAATGCCTCAAATTGACTTGGTGAAAAAGGTAGGGAATAATACTCGTTCCTTTCAGCTCTCCTGGTACAAGAAAGTGAATTGGCTAACAGCAAGTGACCCACATCAACAACAGTAAATAGGCTACTTTAGTAATATGTCATGGATGGACCAAAAATATAGAATCTATTTAAAATGTTTATGCTGAGTATATTATATTGGAATATATATTTTTCTGGATATGAATTAAACACAGCTACAATTTGGAAAACATTTTTAAACAAAAACACAGCCGAGAACATTTCACACTACAGACCTGGATTAAAAGTGAAGGGTTATCAAAATTGTCAATAAAACATTTCTCAGTCAAAATAAGTAAAATATAGGGAAAGTGTCATTGAATGAAATGTGTGGCACCCAGCTCTATGTTTGGCTCCCCAAGGTCAGTGCTTGTGCCTATTCCAGAACACTCTGCTGTTACTGCTGCGGTTCCTGACAAAGAGCTGCTTTCAATAATGATCAATTTTTAAACAACATGCCACAATTTTCTCATCTCATCTCATTATCTGTAGCCGCTTTATCCTTCTACAGGGTCGCAGGCAAGCTGGAGCCCATCCCAGCTGACTACGGGCGAAAGGCGGGATACACCCTGGACAAGTCGCCAGGTCATCACAGGGCTGACACATAGACAACCATTCACACTCACATTCACACCTACGGTCAATTTAGAGTCACCAGTTAACCTAACCTGCATGTCTTTGGACTGTGGGGGAAACCGGAGCACCCGGAGGAAACCCACGCGGACACGGGGAGAACATGCAAACTCCGCACAGAAAGGCCCTCGCCGGCCACGGGGCTCAAACCCAGGACCTTCTTGCTGTGAGGCAACAGTGCTAACCACTACACCACCGTGCCGCCCATGCCACAATTTTAAAATATAAAATGTTAAAATATACCCCCCCCCCAATACCACCATCATGTATATTGGACAGTAGGCTAATGGGCCAAAAGAACCTGTTATTTCACAGTTTGTGACCCTGCCAACAATCAGCCAGATCAGAGGCAAGAGTATGGGCAAAATTGATGTGTTTTTCTTTTTTCTTTTAAAATCTGGAAATATTGTAACCAACCAGCCTCCCCTGTTTGAAAGACTACCAGCCGCCACTGATGGGTTCCCTTTTGAGTCTGGTTCCTCTCGAGGTTTCTTCCTCATGTCGTCTGACAGAGTTTTTCCTTGCCACCGTTGCCACAAGCTTGTTCACTGGGGATAGATTAGGGATAAAATTAGCTCATGTTTTAAGTTGTTCAAATTCTGTAAAGCTGCTTTGCGACAATGTTTATTGTTAAAAGCGCTATACAAATAAACTTGACTTGACTTGATTTCTGTTTCCAGACTGTTTTTCCATGCTGCACGCTCTCCACAGTATTTCTCACTCATACTTAGTTCTTCATTTCCCTCTGTAATTTTCTGAGTTACTTTTAAAATCAACAGTGACAGCTACACATAACAGAGTGACCTGGCAGCCTGCCATCAATCCCTTGCAAAATCCTTTGCCCTGCTGCTTTTTTGGTGTGTCTGGCTAAGTTTTGGCTGAGCTGAAGCCCCAGCTGTAATAGTATGTATATGGGTTCGTCTCAGAAACTGGTCTCTCATTTGGGACATTATGGTCAAAAAAATAAAATTTCCAATTTTACGATTTTTTTTTGCATTTACCTAACACTCAATGTTTCTTTTGTCATGTTTAAAAAGAATAAAGATAGTATCTTGCTTTATCTGGCCTCCACTGTGGAAATTGTTTTGATTACAATTCAAATGTTTTTGTAAAATTGATTTACATATAAAATAACTCCATCATGAAGAATTAAAGCCCCTCCTTCACAGATGAGTGAAAAATATTGAATAAATTTCCTCTTTTTGATTGCTTGGGTTAAAAATGCCAAGTTATGATGACTGAATTGATTATTCACTTAAATATGAATAATATGATACATTTTGGGTATTTGATATGGCGAAATAGGACACAATGGAAAAATCAAGAACACACCGGAAAGATGAGAATAATGGCGGTGGTAAAAGAACAGTGACTGTACCGGCTGAAGGTCGCGCGGGTCTCTGCTGCGGCACGCGAGCAATGGGACATCACTACCGCACCGGACGGAGCGCGAGGCGGGGGCGGGGCAAAATGACTGGCCATAGATTCTATCAAAAGTTCAATCTAAATTGACCATGGTTGCAAAATATTGGCCAAAAATACGCAAACAGTACGAAATATGAGATTAAGATGAAAAAGAAACATTCTATTTCCTTATACTGCAAGACTAAAAATCAAACTGTCAAAACTCACTGTGGCAGCGGGGGCGTGGTCAAGCGCCGGTCTGTGACAGGAGGGTGGAGTCAGGGAAGGTAAGTGGCAGAATCACTACACCTGATGTCAATTAACCTGTGTTTGTGTGTCTTCCCAGTGACCGTGCCCTATATAAAGAGAGAAAGAGAGAGGAAGAGGGTTCTCTCCTGAACCAGATACTTGGGTGTGTGTATGGAAGAGAGTGTTTTTGCATCTGAAAAGAGCAAAATAAAAAGAGTTATGGAACTTTATTCTGGCCTGCCATCTTTCTGTGCTCCTCCCCCTCCTACGAACTTCCACAGTGGTGCTGAAACCCGGGACGGAGCACAGGAAAAGAACAGCCCCATGGAGTCCTCCCCCTTCGCAGACCTGGTCCACGCCCTCGCCACAGCCCAGCAGAGCCAGCACCAGGCGCTAGTCACCCTCTGGAAGGAGCAAGAGCGCCGGTTCGAGGCCCTGGTGCTGGCGCAGCAGGAAGATCGACGGGTGTTCCAGCACCTCCTCGCATCAGCGGGGTCCACCATCTCCACTGCCGCGGGCCCTTCTTCCCTCACCCTAGCCAAGATGGGCCCACAGGATGACCCCAAGGCCTTCCTCACGCTCTTTGAGCAGGTAGCAGAGACCTCGGGGTGGCTGGTGGAACAGCGCGTGGCGCGCCTCCTCTCCCTGCTAACGGGCGAGGCGCAGCTGGCCGCGCTACAGCTCCCCGCCGACCGCCGGCTGGCCTACGCGGACCTTTGCTGGGCCGTCCTCCAGCTGGTGGGGTGCACCCCCGAACAACAGCAACAGCGCTTCCGCGTTCTG
Source organism: Neoarius graeffei (assembly GCF_027579695.1). Taxonomy (NCBI): domain Eukaryota; kingdom Metazoa; phylum Chordata; class Actinopteri; order Siluriformes; family Ariidae; genus Neoarius; species Neoarius graeffei. The sequence continues at coordinate 57,095,136 of NC_083590.1, forward strand.
CAGCTGGAGGAAGTCGGCCAGCCATTTGCGTTTGGCCAGCAACTCCAGGACACCTGCTGGCGGTGGTTGAGGGCCAACAACCATGACGCCGAGGGAATCCTCGATCAGGTGGTGCTGGAGCAGTTCATCAGCCGCCTGCCAGAGGGAACCTTGGAGTGGGTCCAGTGCCACCGCCTGGCGTCGCTGGATCAGGCCATCGAGTTGGCGGAGGACCATTTGGCGGCTGTTCCGACGGCAGGACAGCGGACATCCTCTTCTCTCCTCTCTCTCTCTCCCCCTCTCTCCTCCTGTGTCTCGTCCTCATCCCGTTACCCCACCGCGGAGGCGGGGGCCGGCCCCACCCCAGCCGGCCCATCGCACCCGCGGTGCCCTCCTGTTTTTCCCTTCTGTGTCTGTCTCTTCCTCCCCTCAGATGAGTGAGCCCCAGGGCGCCGGTGCAGAGAGGAAGCCTGGGCCAGTTTGCTGGCGCTGCGGGGAGCCGGGCCACCTCCAACAGCAGTGTTCGGCAATGGAAGTGGGCATGGTGGTTCTGATCCCCGACGCGCCAGGAGCTACCCTCGATCGGGCCGGAATGTATTGCATACCGGTGAGTATCCAAGGGGATACATATCAGGCGTTGGTGGATTCTGGTTGTAATCAGACCTCAATTCACCAAAGCCTAGTGCAAGACGAGGCATTGGGGGGAGCACAGGGGGTGAAGGTGTTGTGTGTGCACGGGGAGGTTCACAGCTACCCTTTGGTGTTGGTCCACATTTTTTTCCAAGGGGAAAAATTTATAGTAAAGGTGGCAGTTAATCCTCGCCTCACCCACTCGATAATTTTGGGGACTGATTGGCCGGGATTCAGGGAGTTGATGAGTCATTTAGTGAAGAGTGGGTCCTGCCATAGTTCAGCAGGGGGAGGTCCCGGTGTCGCCTTGGCGGGAGCAGCTGTCACAGAGCCGTCTACGTCATCTCCGCGTCAGAGTGAGGAGCCACAGGCTCCTCCTTCCTCTCTCGGGGAATCCCTGGTGGATTTCCTGTTAGAGCAGTCGCGAGACGAGATTCTGCGGCATGCGTTTGACCAAGTGAGAGTAATCAATGGTCAAACACTCCTGCCGAACACCACCCCATCCTTCCCCTATTTTTCTATTATGAAAGATTATACCAAGTGACGCAGGACACTCAGACGAAAGAGCAAATCACACAGCTTTTGATTCCAAAAAGCCGCCGGGAATTGGTATTCCAGACGGCTCACTTTAATCCCATGGCTGGACACTTATGGCAGAATAAAACACTAGCCCGAATAATGGCCTGATTCTATTGGCCGGGGATTCACGGTGATGTCCGTAGGTGGTGTACAGCGTGCCGCGAATGCCAGTTAGTAAATCCAGCGGCCATTCCAAAAGCGCCTTTGCGCCCTCTACCATTAATCGAGACCCCGTTCGAAAGAATTGGGATGGATCTTGTCGGGCCATTAGATCGGTCAACACGAGGGTACCGCTTTATATTAGTTCTGGTGGACTATGCAACGCGATACCCGGAAGCAGTGCCTCTCCGCAATATCTCACCACGCAGTATTGCGGAGGTGCTCTTCCGTGTCATCTCCCGAGTTGGAATCCCGAAAGAGATTCTGACTGATCAAGGCACCTCATTTATGTGTAGGTGTAATTAATGATTTTGCATATTTAGGATTGGATAAGTGATCAATCTTTCATAATTACATGAAATCAGTCTCATTAAATTTGAAGGTTAATAATTAAAATGAATCAATCCTATTGAATTGTTTAATTTGACTCATTTGAATTGAATCATACAATAGAATCAGTCTCATTTGAATCGTTTGAAGTGAATCACTCAGGTGAATCATTTAGTGAATCATTTAGTGAATCGTTCAATGAATCATTTAGTGAATCATACCATTGATCCTGGATAAATTACCAAACAGCTAAATTATGGTATGTCATTATTGATCACTTACCATATTACATAAATTGTCTACACCTTTCCTTGAATTCTTTGCGATTGGGCAACTTCAAAGTATCGAAACAGCAGATAGACACCACACACAATTTCAATAATAATGGAGTTTATTATAACAAAGATAATAAAAATTGTAATAAAAAGAAAAGGAAAAATTGAACAATTTAATAGCAGCAGAATTGAATCTTCTGTAAACAGTGTGTGTGTGTGTATAAGCAGTTTTAGCTTGTGAGCTAACTGAACAAAAGAATTTCTAACTAGCCATGTGCTTCCAGCCTAGTGGTTAGCTTGTAGGCTAGCTGGACAAAAGGATGCTAGCTAGCATGTGCCTTTCCCGCCTAGTGTGTGATAAAATTAAAGTTAACAATTAAAATACATTCAAACGGTCATCCGTGGTGTGTGTGTATGTGTGTATATATATATATATATATATATATATATATATATATATGGCTTTAAACGTAGGCACAGGAGAATTTGCTATAAAGGTTGAATTGAATCAGGACTCAGGATGATATCTAAAGTTGAGATAAGGACCTCTTGGAACAAGGGGAAGGAGGAGGGGTTTGCCACATGTTTCCTTTCTAGAACAAAGAGTTAGCTCTGCCTTGCTAGCTTAAGCATGCGGTCAGGGCCTGTTTGGGCCTGTGAACACGTGTTGAAAGCCCTCCTTGGAGACAAAGACTTTCCAAACAGCTAACCCCCTAGTTTTAGTATTATTCAATTTGCTGAAATCTTAATGAGGTCAAAATATGGGTGAGTAGTGAAATTAAAATGTAAAAAGGAGAGAGAGAACATGCAAAACTTATGGATTAACCAATTTTAAATCAACAAACAAATGATAGAGAACCAAAATTCAGTGTATACACTTCATTTAACTTTATATAACTTCACATTAAGTGAATAACTAATTCCTAAGACTTAAACTTCTGCCCAATGCCTGTTCTTACTGCAAAGAGTCTTGTCTTCTGTCTGAAGAAATTCGAGGCGGAAGGTTATGCTCTCTGTAGAGGTAGCTCGAGGAGGCTGAAAGCGCTTCGGTGGGGAAGAGAGAGATTTGAAGCTTTCTTTGGTGATCTTCGTAGTTGATAAGATGAAAAATCTTTGTTCAACACCGTGCACGGATTTAAAAGAAAGAAAAGAGGGCCAGCCGCTTTTCAGAAAAACTGCTTTTGCTTGCAGTTGCGTACGCTTTAAAAGAAAAAATAACACTTGCAAAAACCGGTTTGATAACTCGCTTGAGTTGATGATCGCGTGTTTCCAATATCTACTTTGATCAGGAGCAGATTAAAGAAGGAAACGCGCTGTTTAGACGTCTGATGGTGAGTACTCTTCGTTCAGTCCGTCTTGCTGAGAGTCGGACACGAAAGAGCGAAAATGGCTGGATTCCAACTCTTTTTCTTGGAATGCTGAAAGATGTGATGTAAGTGATCCTGCCCAGGCGTGACGTAGTCAACACGGAAGTTGGCTGGGAGTTGTAGTTCTTAGACACAAGATGGCGCATGATACCTACATATGTCATGAACACTGAACGAACTGTATAGGTTATTAGGTATTAAGCCGATCCGCACCAGCATGTATCACCCACAAACGGACGGTTTAGTTGAACGGTTCAATTGCACCCTCAAGAATATAATTAAATTCGTAAGTGAGGACGCATGTAACTGGGATAAATGGCTCGAACCCTTGTTATTTGCAGTGCGAGAGATCCCCCAAGCCTCCACGGGGTTCTCCCTGTTTGAATTATTATATGGGCGTAAGCCGCGCAGCATTTTAGATGTGCTGCGAGAAAACTGGGAGGAGGGACCTTCACCAAGTAAAAATGAAATTCAATACGTTATTGATCTGCGTGCAAAACTCCACACACTCACACACCTAACCCAGGAGAATTTGCGGCAGGCCCAAGAACGGCAAACCCGCCTGTACGACAGGGGTACGCGCCTTAGGGAGTTTGCACCGGGAGATAAAGTACTCATACTGTTGCCCACATCGAGCTCCAAATTGGTCGCCAAGTGGCAAGGACCCTTTGAGGTCACACGGCGAGTCGGGATGTCAACTATGAGGTGAGAGGGACGGACAGGGATGGGGCGCTACAGATTTACCACCTCAATCTACTCAAACTCTGGAACGAGGAGGTCCCCTTAGCGTTGGTGTCGGTGGTTCCAGAGAAGGCGGAGCTGGGGCCGGAGGTTCAAAAGGGAGCATTGGCATCGCATACCTCTACGGTCCCCTGTGGAGACCACCTCTCCCCGACCCAACTCGCGGAGGTTGCCCAGTTGCAGACCGAGTTTTTGGACGTGTTCTCACCCCTGCCCGGTCGCACCGACCTCAGAGAGCACCGCATTGAGACGCCCCCGGGGGTGGTAGTGCGTAGCCGCCCTTACAGGCTACCCGAACACAAGAAAAAAGTGGTTCGGGAAGAACTTCAGACCATGCTCGAAATGGGCATTGTCGAGGAGTCCCACAGTGACTGGAGCAGCCCAGTGGTCTTGGTTCCCAAGGCCGACGGGTCGGTCCGGTTCTGTGTGGACTACAGAAAAGTCAATGCGGTGTCTAAATTCGATGCGTACCCAATGCCTCGTATTGATGAGTTGCTCAATCGACTAGGCATGGCTCGCTTTTACTCGACACTGGATTTGACAAAGGGTTATTGGTAGATCCCCTTGACTCCATTATCCCGAGAAAAAACGGCCTTTTCCACACCGTTCGGCTTACACCAGTTTGTCACACTTCCTTTTGGGCTGTTTGGGGCGCCCGCTACTTTTCAGTGGCTGATGGACAGGGTCCGCCCCCACGCCACCTATGCGGCTGCATACCTCGATGATATCATTATTTATAGTAATGACTGGCAGTGGCACTTACAACACCTGAGGGCCGTCCTTAGGTCGCTGAGGCGAGCGGGTCTCACAGCCAACCCAAAGAAGTGTGCGATTGGGCGGGTGGAAGTACGGTATCTGGGCTTCCACTTGGGCAATGGGCAGGTGCGTCCCCAAATTAACAAGACAGCAGCAATTGCGGCCTGCCCGGGGCCCAAGACCAAAAAGGGGGTGAGACAGTTCCTGGGGCTGGCTGGCTATTATCGTAGGTTTATACCTAATTATTCGGACATCACCAGCCCGCTGACTGATCTCACTAAAAAGGGGGCACCAGATCCGGTCCAGTGGACGGAGCAATGCCAGCGGGCTTTCTCTGAGTTAAAGGCTGCACTGTGCGGGGAGCCACTGTTACACTCCCCTGACATTTCTCTCCCTTTTATGTTACAGACGGATGCGTCAGATAGAGGGCTGGGGCCGTGTTGTCCCAGGAGGTGGAGGGGGAGGACCGTCCAGTGCTGTACATCAGCAGAAAGCTGTCAGTACGCGAGGGGCGCTACAGCACGATTGAAAAGGAGTGCCTCGTGATCAAGTGGGTGGTCCTCGCCCTCCGCTACTACCTGCTGGGATGCCTTTTCACTCTCTGTTCGGACCACGCGCCCCTCCAGTGGCTCCACCGCATGAAGGATGCCAATGCGCAGATCACCCGTTGGTATCTGGCACTCCAACCCTTCAACTTCAAGGTGATCCACAGGCCGGGGGTGCAGATGGTTGTGGCGGACTTTCTCTCCCGTTGGGGGGGCGGGGGAGTCGGCTGCAGGCCGGACGGCTGCCCGGCCTGAGTCGGGCGGTGGGGGTATGTGGCAGCAGGGGCGTGGTCAAGCACCGGTCTGTGACAGGAGGGCGGAGTCAGGGAAGGTAAGTGGCAGAATCACTACACCTGATGTCAATTAACCTGTGTTTGTGTGTCTTCCCAGTGACCGTGCCCTATATAAAGAGAGAAAGAGCAGAGGAAGAGGGCTCTCTCCTGAACCAGATATTTGGGTGTGTTTGTGTGTATGTATGGAAGAGAGTGTTTTTGCATCTGAAAAGAGCAAAATATAAAGAGTTATGGAACTTTATTCTGGCCTGCCGTCTTTCTGTGCTCCTCCCCCTCCTACAAACTTTCACACTCACCTTTTCAGTGATAACGTCCAAACATATCACTCGCGTAACAAAGACCGCAAATGGAAGCACGATCAACTTCTAACTGTTGGAGTGGAAAATTCCATTCTACACATGCAAATTGTTAATGTGTGCCCTTCCCTGCACACAAATAACACGCTACGGTAAAAAATAGACCACAACTCATTTTATAGCTCAGAAATTCATACAAGACCAGCTACCATCGTAACATATTCTGTAAGAAACATATTCTATACTTAACTATCAGCTTTTGTTTTAAAAAACAAAATCGCAAATTTATAACTAAATTTTTATATGGGGGCATCACGGTGGTGTAGTGGTTAGCGCTGTCACCTCACAGCAAGAAGGTCCTGGGTTCGATCCCCGTGGCCAGCGAGGGCCTTTCTGTGAGGAGTTTGCATGTTCTCCCCGTGTCCACGTGGGTTTCCTCCGGGTGCTCCGGTTTCCCCCACAGTCCAAAGACATGCAGGTTAGGTTAACTGGTGACTCTAAATTGACTGTAGGTGTGAATGTGAGTGTGAATGGTTGTCTGTGTCTATGTGTCAGCCCTGTGATGACCTGGCGACTTGCCCAGGGTGTACCCCGCCTTTCGCCCGTAGTCAGCTGGGATAGGCTCCAGCTTGCCTGCGACCCTGTAGAAGGATAAAGCGGCTAGAGATAATGAGATGAGATGAGATGAGAATTTTTATATGGCGTAGTGATTTTAAGTTACTACTTTTGATGAGGTCATGACCTTGACCCTGAGGCTTTCCGTTTAGATCAAAACACACGATTGTATTGGTTTTGGGTATGCGGTCAATGGAGTTACAACGGTGATCAAATATTTTGCATGATCTTTTATTACGATTATGATTATTCTGTGAGCGCACCAATCCTTAGGTGTATAAAGTTACAACTTAAAATACAAGTAGTGGTAATTGTAGGCATTTCAGTGGACTACAACCTTTTTAAGGGAATGTGATGTAGTCAACCGTTTATCATGTCCCAGATCAAGCCGCCATTTTTCCACAAATTTGCAGAATTTTTGCCAAATTCTGAATAGAGTATTCACATCAAAGATTTAGTTTTATCTGTATTATTTCTTTCATCATTTTATTTCAAATTATTGGATATCATCATCAAGTTTTCTAGAGACACAAGCTGTCTAGAGACACAAAGGTCAGTGTTCAAGGCCTCAGTCGAATCCATTCTTCTCTATGGATCCGAGTCTTGGTCTCTAACATGAGCACAAGAGCAATCCTTGGATGGCACATACACCCGCATGCTCCACAAAGTATTCAACGTCAGCTGGCAGGACCATTGGACAAATGCCCGCCTGTACGGTTCCCTCCCACGCCTCTCGACCATAATCGCCAAACGCTGTCTGGCATTGTGCGGCCATGTGTTTCGTCACGATCAACCTGCTGCACAAGTTCTCTTGTGGGAGCCTGAGGTGAAGCGCAAAGTCGGTCGACCACGTACCACCCTGAAAACGGTCCTTGAGCGAGAGACGGGGTTGAAGGAAGAACAACTCAGAGCCGCTATGCTCGACTGGCGGGTCTGGGATAGGATATCTTACCAAGTCACCAGCCCGCCGGATGACAGATGATGATGATGATGATTTCAAATTAAAACCAACATCACCATTCAAAACCGTATAGTTTATTGACTGTGAGTATATTTAGTGGGGTACCCCCACAGTACCCAGTTTCTGAGACAGACCCATATAAGCATTTTATTACTACTTGCACCGATCTGCACATGCATGTCATTTTTCTCCATGTCACCCCATTTTGTGACATTTTTACACAACTTGTATACACACACACACTTAGGAAGAGCATCACTTACATTCTCTTTTAGTAACTGGAATATTTTATTGATATTAAAAAATATCTAAATATACATTTATAAAATCATCTTTCGGCTGTTCCCATTAGGGGTCGCCACAGCAGAGAATGTCCCTCCATCTCCTCCTGTCCTCTGTATCTTTTTCTGTAGCATCAATCGTCCTTATGTCCTCCTTCACCATGCCCATAAATCTCGTCACGCCACACCAAACTGGTCAACACGGCCCTAAATGACATCTGTTGCATTATCACAGGATGTGTCAAGACAACACCTATCCCGTGCCTCTATGCGCTAGCTGGCATCTCTCCCCCACACCTCAGATGATCAGTTATCGCTTGAAATGAGCGGAGAACACAGGAGACAGACACCAGATGCCCTTTGCATGGCCATGTAGCACCCCAACGCAGGCTTCCATCCAGAGCCAGCTTCATGCAAAGTCCTGCCCCTCCAGACAACCAAACAGGAAGCAAGGGCCAACATCTGGAAAGATGAATGGCAAACTTATGACACACAAACACTTGAATGGTCAGACAGAGGAATCACACCCACAGAAAGCCTCGCTAGTGGCCACGACCTTGGCTGGGTAACCTGGAAGTTACTAAACAGACTGCATGTGGAACAGGGGAGGTGCAAAGCACTGATGAAAGCTTGGAAGTACATGACAGAAGACACAGGCAGCTGTGGATCGGTGCGGACAATGTCTCATCTACTGGAATGTGTTGACGCTCCCCAGTGTACTCCAGAAGACCTGGCAGAACCTACCCCATCAGCTGTGGCCTGTGCCGGATACTGGCAGAATGACATCTAAAATTTCAACAGACTCGAAGAAAAATCTTTGGTCTTCCTCTTTTCCTTCTACCTGGCAACTCATCTCCAGCATTCTTTTCCCAATATACCCTGGCTCTCTACTCTGTACCTGGCCAAACCATTTCAATCTCACCTCTCTCACTTTGTCTCCAAGTCATCCTACATGTGCCGTCCCTCTAATATTCTTGTTTCTAATCCTGTGCAACTTCCTCAATCCCAATTCGAATCTCAGCATCTTCAACTGTGCTATCTCCAGTTCGGCCTCCTGTCTTTTTGTCAGTGCCACTCTCTCCAAACCATACATCATAGCTGGTCTTACTACTGTCTTGTACATTTTCCCCTTCACTCTTGCTGGCAACCTTCTGTCACAAATCACTCCTGACATTCTCCTCCATCCATTCCAACCTGCTTGCACTCTCTTCTTCACTTCTCTTCCACACTCGCCATTACTTTTCCAGTTGACCCCAGATATTTGAACTAATCTGCTTTGACCACTTCTATTCCTTGTAGCTGTACCATTCCACTGTGCTCACCCTCATTCACACACATGTACTCCATCTTGCTCCTACTGACTTTCATTCCCCTTCTCTCTAGTGCACACCTTCATGTCTCCAAGTTTTCTTCCACTTGCTCTCTGTTCTCACTGTCCATCATTGTCCATGAGGCCTCTTGCCCGATGTCATCTGTCAAACTGTCCATTATCATTGCAAACAGGAAAGGGCTTAGGGCCGAGCCCTGGTGCAATCCAACATCCACCTTAAACATCTCCGTCATTCCCACTGCACATCTCACTGCTGTCACACTCTCTTCATACATATCCTGCACCAATCTCATATACTTCTCCAACACTCCTGACTTCCTCATGCAGTACCACAGCTCCTCTCTTGGCACCCTGTCATATGCCTTTTCTAAATCCACAGACACACAATCCAGCTCTTTCTGGCCTTCTCCATACTTTTCCATCAACATTCTCAAAGCAAACATTGCATCTGTAGTCCTTTTTCCTGGCATGAAACCATATTGCTGCTCACATATCTCCACCTCTCCTCTTAGCCGAGCTTCCACTTCCCTTTCCCATAACTTCATGCTGTGGCTTAACCTTACGCCTCTATCATTACTACATCAACCTTGTTCTTGAATATTGGTACCAGTATACTACTTCTCCATTCCTCAGGCGTCCTCTCACTTTCTCAGGTCTTGTTAAACAATCTAGGTCAAAAAGTCAATTGCCATCTCTCCTAAGCATTTCGATGCCTCCACTGGTATATCATCTGGGCCGACTGCCTAACCACTTTTCATTCTTACTTACTCCTTGCTAATCTGCTTTACTTCCTGATTCACTATCTCCACCTCAGCCAATCTTCTCTCTCATTTTCTTCATTCATCAGCTTCTCAAAGTGCTCCATCCACCTTCTCAACACACCCTCTTCACTTGTCAGCACATTTCTACTGCATCCTTTATCAGCCAAAACTGCTGCACATCCTTCTCAGCTTGATCTCTTTGTCTTGCTAATCGGTACAGGTCCCTTTCTCCAGTTAGTTTCTAACCTTTCAGATAGTTCATCACATGCCTTTTCCTTTGCCTTTACCACTGTTCTCTTTGCTTTCCCTCACATCTCCTTGTATTCTTGTCTGCTCTCTTAGGCTCTCTTTTTATCCCAGTTTTGCATTGCCAACTTCTTTCTCCTTATACTCTCCTGGACTTTCTCATTCCACCACTAAGTCTCCTGTTCTTCCTTTCTTTGTCCTGTCGTCACTCCCAGTACCTTCCTCTCTGTCTCCCTCACTAGTTCTGCCATAGTTGTCCAATCATCTAATATCTCTTCACCCAATGTCTGTCTCACCATATCTCTAAATTCTGACTTTCAATCTTCCTTCTTCAACTTCCACCATCTGATTTTTGGCTTAGCTTTCTCTTTCTTCCTCTTCTTTACCGCCAAGATCAGCTTCCCAACCACCATTCGATGCTGCTTAGCTACACTCTCCCCTGCTATCACTTTGCAGTCTCCAATCTCCTTCAGATTGCATCTCTAACTTCCCCGTCACCTTCTCATCACCACTGTTCTCTTCTCGAGCATGCTCATTTAGGTCTGCTCCAATCACCACTCTTTTCTTTTTGGTATACTTTCAACCACTTCATCCAACTCACTCCAGCATTCTTCTTTCTCCTCCATCTCGCACCCCACTTGAGGGCCATATGTGCTGACAGTGTTCATCACCACACCTTTGATTTCCAGCTTCACATTCATCACTCTGTCACTGGCTCTCTTTACCTCCAACACACTCTTAGCATACTCTTCATTTAGGATCACCCCTACACCACTTCTCCTCCCATCCATGATAGAAAAGCTTGAAACTACCTCTGATGTTCTTGGCCTTAGTTCCCTTCCACTTCGTTTCTTGTCACACGGGATGTCAATCTTTCTCCTCTCCCTCATATTAGCCAGTTCTCTTCCTTTACCAGTCATAATTCCAACATTTAAACTTCCACCTTTCAACTCCACTCTCCTGCCTTTTCTATTCTCACATTTCTTCCAAATTTGCCTTCCACCTCTTCCAAATTCCTTTTCCCACCAGTAGCATAGTTTCCACTGATACTCTGCTGGGAAGCAGTTCCAGTGGCAGTCATTGTTAACCCGGGCCTCAACCAATCTGATATGAAAGTTCTCTTCATCATCTGCATAATTGATTTGGCATGAGTTTTATGCTGGATGCCCTTCCTGATGTGCATACTATTCCCATAAATTAATTTCAACCAATCAGGTTTTAGATGGCATCAGAAGTTTAGATGTTACCCTGACAGTAACTGACTTCCTTTGAAGTCAGGAAGCTGGACACTGCAGTAAGGTTTGTGCAGTTCAATATTTTATCAACAAAAATGTGTATTTTCTACTTCACCTCCATTCTGTGGTGTAATGTATGCTGGTGAATTCGGGATTACTTAGGAATGAAAGTATGGAGCCAAGAGTTACCGTATATAGTGTTATTTATTAAACTTAAATTCTGGGGAAAAAATATTTAAGGATTTTTTTTTTCAAAATGTCCACATAGAAAGAGTTGAGACAGCTCATCATGTTACAGGTTTTTTCTTGTGGTTTACAAATATAAAATTGTTTAAAATGTTTGTTAAAAATGTGGGCACGTTCCTGAATGAGGACTGAACTTATTTCATTCCTTCGTGAGAATGGAACTATTTTGTCAGGTCAGGTTTTGGCTAAACTGACATTTTTCTATCACTGTACCAGCATTGTGTGTTCATACAGTAAATATGGTACAAGTTTTGATAATAAATAAGAATTAAACATGCAAGCTTAGGTATTTTATTTTTGTTCCATGTCTCCCCACTATGTCCCAACATAATGTTCCATGTCTCCCCTGTAAAAAATAATGAGAGAAAAAGTGAAACCTGAAGGCCAGTATATGTGACAAGCTGAGAAACTAATGTTGTGGTAAGAGGGTATAGTAAATGAAGAGTTTGGTTCCAAAACGCTATAAACATTGAGGAGAAAAAAGTATTTTCTTTAGCAAAAAACTGGTCATATGAAAACCACTATTTTCTAAACCATAACACAGAAAAATGCAATTTTTAGTGCAAAACTATAGTATAGAAGTTGACTTTTCTGTTTTTAATTTTTTGTGCCAGTATTCTCTGTATGAGTGGATAAAACTCCTGGAGGTATTACAGAGCACTGGTGTCGACTGGCGTGACAGGAGGCTAATAGTGGCTTTATATATGGGCCAAACCACTATTGTGAGAATGAAAGATGGTGTCACAGAGCCAGCAGATATTGGACATGGTACTAGACAAGGTTGCTTTCTGTCGCCACTTCTATTTAACATCTGTGCAGAAGCAATGCTCAGAGAGGCTTTATCGGATATCGAGGAAAGCATTTGTGTTGGTGGCCAGCTGGTCAAGACAGTCAGGTATGCAGGTGATGGTAGCTAGTTCTGCTGAGGGGCTGCAACACATGATGGATCGAATGATGGTTACTACCGTGTGTTATGGTATGAGGATCAATCTGAAGAAAACGAAGCTCATGAAGATTAGTACAAGGCCTGGTGAACAATTTGAGATCCATCTTGAGGACAAGAAGTTAAAACAGGTAACACAGTTCAACTACCTTAGAAGTATTCTAACTGAAGATGGTATTGTGAAAGGGAGGTCAGATCAAGGATAGCTCGAGCTAAAGATGCCTTCTTGAGTAGAAAAGAGTTGATGTCCAAGAACTTCAACTTCAGTTTGAAGAAGTGCATCATCAAAGCTCTTAGCTGGAGTACCCTTACGTACGGTTGTGAAACATGTTCACTGTGTAAGGACAAGATACGCAGGCTGGACAGCTGTGAAATGTGGATATGGAGACAAGTACTGAACATTGTCTGGTCAGACAGGATCAGTAATGAAGAGGTACTCAGGCATGCCGGGGAAGACCGTGCAATTATACACACAATCAACAAGAGGCAAAGATCCTGGTTTGGGGACACACTTCGGCATGGAGACCTGCTGGTCAAAGTCATGGAAGGCTGTATGGTAGGAAAGGGGCCTCCTGGGAGACGAAGAACAGGGATGTTAGATCGTATCAGGGATGGCCACTCTTGCTCAAGAGTAAAGAGACTGGCACTAACAAGAGACCTACTATAAGGCTGGACCTGCCTTAATACGGCAGAGCACTAGAGAGAGAGAGATTCTCTGCCACAGTGGTGTGGTGACCAGAGGGCAAGGTTTATGAATCAGGTCAGTTTCATTTGTTCTTATTTTAACACACACACACACACACACACACACACACACACACACACACACACACACACACAAAAAAAAAAAGGAATACCAGTTAACAGACATAAAAACTACATAAGCAGTTGTGCACATACATTACCGTTCAAAAGTTTGGGGTCACCCAGACAATTTTGTGTTTTCCATGAAAAGTCACACTTTTATTTACCACCATAAGTTGTAAAATGAATAGAAAATATAGTCAAGACATTTTTCTGGCCATTTTGAGCATTTAAAGGTGGGGTACGGAATAACGGTTCCCGCAAGCCATATTTTGAAAAGAAACACGCCCGCCCTCGCCATGCTCCCACCCCCCGCGTCTCCACCCCTCCTCCCCCTTATAAAGCCTGAGAAAATCAGGCTTTATAATGGGTGTCTATTGCGTTACACACCAGTGGAGCTCATTAAGTTAGTGTAGAGAGCTTGGAAAAATAGCTCAAACTTTCTCATTTAAACTGTGTTTTCAGCCCCAATTTTCACTCCACACACATAATTTTCTCAAAAGTAGTAGCCACACTTGTCCTGATTCACACAATGTGTCTACCTACACGATAGGACTTGCAGTTTTTGAATGAGAAGCCTGAAAGTGAGGAGAGGACAGGCGCGCAGCCCCATAGACCCCTTCGCAGTAAACGTCATTCATACGTAAGAGGAAATTGCGCGCGCAGCCTGGACTCAAAAAAGACTCAGCGATGCCTAGTTGTTGTGTTGTCGGGTCTCAGAATCATAGCAGTGATGGGGTTAAAATGTACAGAATTCCAACAGGATCTCACCCATTCCAAAAAAATCGCCGACGTCTATGGCTACAAGCCATCAAACGTGTAGACTGGGATGAAAGCACCATCAAAAATGCGCGGGTTTGCAGCACCCACTTCATCACAGGTAAGATCAGGCTATTTATTAAATCTTTCTTTTTTATTCTTTCTAGTCTTCGTTTATTGATGTAGCAAAATACTTTGGTAACATTTGTCTGATTAGCTGGGTCATAGTTACACAATGTAATGAATATTGTTAGCATGTTAACTTAGCTTTGCATGCAATTTTGTTTGTAGGAGAGGTCTCGCTTGACTCAAGCAGTCCAGATTTTGTGCCATCATTATTTGTGTATGCCGAAAATCACAATTTTAAAGCAAGGATGGAAAGGTAAAATTGTGTGCCCTCACTCTAAATGCCAACTTACGTTGACTGCTCTAACCTAGCTCCTGCCCCGTTCAGTTTCATTTCTGGTCTCTGCCTCTCACTTTTTATGCAGCTTTGATTTCTCTTAGCTGCACTCTTTACACTATCATTCCTTTCATGCTATTACCTCCTGCAAATTGCTGTTTAGTGTTGGTATTTGCTGTTGTAGCTAAAGTCACATTGCCATCACATCACTGGCATAATTTGATTAAAACAAAATGAATATGAATGTCCCATTGTTAATCAAGTTGTACATGCCCGCACATAACATAATCATATGCGTCTAAAGACTTGTAGGCATGAAGTTTTTCATGGGTGTACACTGAAGTCTTGTCAATAAGGTACGAGTATATATCTGGCCATTGTATACCAGGGAACTTACTAACATCGTCCGTCCACTCTTTAATTAAATACGGATCCGGTAGGCGATGTCCACTTGTTAGAGTTAACTTATTTATGTAGCATTCTCGATCTTGTAACGACAATTGTTTTGCATAATCTGACAGCTCATAATGCCGGTCTATGGGCAGCGCCATTGTTTCTGAATCCAGGCTGCGCGCGCATCCTGGCAACGGTCGGTTTGTTTACAAACATGCGAAGGGGTCTATAGACTGCCATTATAAACTTGGCAGAAAATTCACTCATTTTTAACTCGCTCTAGTGACCATATGTTTTTAAACAACAGACAAAAAAATTACATCAACGTGTTCAGGAGAGCCTTGTGCCACTCAATGTGAAATAATTTTGTAAGTATCTCCTTCCGTTTTTGTGTAAATCCCCATTGTTTGGAGGGAGCACTCTGAGGGAAAGCTGCCCTTTTTCCTCTGCTCAGCGTGCGGGTTGGGGGTGGGGCTGCTCGCTCTCTCACACACACACACACACACACAGAAGGGACGGGCTGCTCGCGGGCTTCAGTCTGATTGACATGTCAGTATCCATTCATTTTGAGGTGGTACCTCGATAGGATTGGATGGTGTTTTTTCCTTTATTTTACACTGTAGACTGGATTAAAATATTTCGTTTTTGGGTCAAACCTTCTATTGTACTGCTTGCAACATGGGTGTGAGGAGCTTTTCAAGCAATATGGTAAAAAATACTCCTGAAAAAAATCTCATACTCCACCTTTAATCAACCCCACAAATGTGATGCTCCAGAAACTCAATCTGCTCAAAGGAAGGTCAGTTTTATAGCTTCTCTAAAGAGCTAAACTGTTTTCAGCTGTGCTAACATGATTGTACAAGGGTTTTCTAATCATCCATTAGCCTTCTGAGGAAATGAGCAAACACATTGTACCATTAGAACACTGGAGTGAGAGTTGCTGGAAATGGGCCTCTATACACCTATGGAGATATTGCACCAAAAACCAGACATTTGCAGCTAGAATAGTCATTTACCACATTAGCAATGTATAGAGTGGATTTCTGATTAGTTTAAAGTGATCTTCATTGAAAAGAACAGTGCTTTTCTCTCAAAAATAAGGAAATTTCAAAGTGACCCCAAACTTTTGAACGGTAGTGTATACAGTCTGTACAATAAAGATTTTACTAGGTGTCTGTGTGTGTGTGTGTGTGTGTGTGTGTGTGTGTGTGTGTGTATGAAGTGTTTGGTTCCAAAACTCCAGTGGAATAAATCCACTGCAATTAACTTGAGAAAGAACATATTTTCTTCTACCAAAAACTTGGCAGCATGAAAACCACTATTTTCTCTTTGAAACTTTAATACAACACTTTTACGTTTCAAGATAATGGCATGCACAGACGCAGCGGCTCTTCGCTCTCTGGTCTGGTGCTTCTTTTGTACATTTTTGTTTGTTTGTCTGCTCATTAATGCGAAATTTAATCAGGCGAATCCCATCTATAGTCGACTGGATATTTTGGACATCGATGCAATCAAGCAGTTACAAATGATTTTCTGCGGACACACAACATACCGGAGGAGATAGCCAGAACACCGGGCTCTCCATGGATTGTTATTGACTCTGGCAAGTGTTGAAGGCGGGCAGCACGGTGGTGTAGTTGTTAGCACTGTCGCCTCACAGCAAGAAGGTCCAGGTTTGAGCCCCGTGGCCGGCGAGGGCCTTTCTGTGCAGAGTTTGCAGTTTGCATGTTCTCCCCGTGTCCGCATGGGTTTCCTCCGGGTGCGCCGGTTTCCCCCACAGTCCAAAGACATGCAGGTTAGGTTAACTGGTGACTCTAAGGCCAAGTTTACATTAGACCGTATCTGTCTTGTTTTCTTCACGGATGCACTGTCCGTTTACATTAAAACACCTGGAAACGCCGGAAAACGGGAATCCGCCAGGGTCCACGTATTCAATCCAGATCGTGTCTGGTCCGGTGCTGTGTAAACATTGAGAATACGCGGATACGCTGTGCTGAGCTCTAGCTGGCGTCGTCATTGGACAACGTCACTGTGACATCCACCTTCCTGATTCGCTGGCGTTGGTCATGTGACGTGACTGCTGAAAAACGGCGCGGACTTCCGCCTTGTATCACCTTTCATTAAAGAGTATAAAAGTATGAAAATACTGCAAATACTGATGCAAATACTGCCCATTGTGTAGTTATGATTGTCTTTAGGCTTGCCATCCTTCCACTTGCAAGTGGTAAGTGACGCGCATGCCCGATATGCACTGGGATCACACACACAGCGGCTCAGTCCCGAATCACTGCTCGTGCGCTTCACTCGCGCGCTCTGTGAGCTGCGCAGGGCCGGAGTGCGCACCCTCCAGTGGGCACTCGCTGTTCAGGGTGGAGTGATTTGGAGCGCAGGATGCCTGCGGAGCCGAGCGTATCCGTGTATTGGCGTTGCTGTGTGCACGCGAATCGTGTATTGGCATTGCTGTGTGCACGCGAATCGTTTTAAAAACGGTTAATCTGATGATCCGCTGATACGGTCTAATGTAAACCCCACCTAAATTGACCGTAGGTGTGAATGTGAGTGTGAATGGTTGTCTGTGTCTATGTGTCAGCCCTGTGATGACCTGGCGACTTGTCCAGGGTGTACCCCGCCTTTCGCCCGTAGTCAGCTGGGATAGGCTCCAGCTTGCCTGCGACCCTGTAGAACAGGATAAAGCAGCTACAGATAATGAGATTAGATAAGAAGTGTTGAAGAAGGCGCAGACACAGGAAACAAAAGCACAGATGCCAATCGGGCCTACTTGCTAGGCTAAAGAAACTACACAAACCACCTCTTCCCAGAGTTTTCCTCACCAATACCAGATCCATCACCAACAATATGAACGAGTTACATCTCCAGAGTTTCACAAACAACCTCATAAAAGACTGCTGCATTCTACTAATAACAGAGACATGCCTAAACCCGCACATTCCCGATGCTGCTACGGAGCTAGCAGGCCGCACAATGTTTCGCTGGGACAGAAACAAAGACTCCAGTAAAAACAAAGGTGGCTGGCTCTGCATTTATGTACACAACAACTGGTGCTCCAACACCATCATCGTAGGAAGGCATTGTTCTCCCAATCTGGAGTACCTGATGATTAAATGCAGGCCTTTCTACCTTCCAAGAGAGTTTACCGCTGTAATCATTACAGCTGTTTACATTCCACCAGATGCTAATGCTAGCACAGCACAAGGCTACCTGCTAAATGCCATCAACTCCCAACTAGATACCAACCCCGAGGCTGTACACATCATATCCAGGGACTTCAACCATGCGGATTTAAAAGCAGTTCTCCCAAAATTCCACCAACACATCAGGTGTGCAACCAGGGGGAAAACACTTTGGACAAAGCCTACTCAAACATCAAGAATGGATACAAGACCAAACCACTACCTCACTTAGGACAGTCAGACCAACTATCCATGCTCCTAACCCATGCATACACCCCACCCCCACCCCCCAGGAAGAAAGCTCCCCCCACCACCAAAACTGTCAAAACATGGCCTGAAGGAGCAATCTCACATCTCCAGGACTGCTTTGAAAGAACGAACTAGGACATTTTTGAGGATCATGACCTAGAACAGTACACATCAGCAGTGCTCTGTTACATAAATAACTGTGTTGACAGTGTCACTGTTGACAAACGTATCCAGATACACTCTAACCAGAAACCCTGGATGATTTAGGAGGTCAGAACGCTCCTGAAGGCTTGCAATACTGCATTTAAATCTGAGGACAAAGCCCTATACAGCACAGCCAGAGCCAACCTCAAGAAAACCATCAAAGGTGCAAAAGCTGAGTATGGGAAAAAGATTGAGGACCATTTTGCCAACAACGACCCACGGAGACTATGGCAGGGGATCCAGCACATCACCAATTACAAAAACAGCAATCACAGGACTGTTGAGGTGATTGCCATATTAGCAGAGGAGCTTAACTACTTCTTGCCCGCTTTGAAGTAAGAACAGCAGAGGCAGCAGACCTTACAACCACTCCCACCTACAACAGCCATATGCTCAGTGTACAGGAATATGAAGTGAGGCATGTGCTCAGGGCTGTCAACCCCAGGAAGGCTGCAGGACCAGACGAAGTGACAGGAAGAGTACTGAGAGAATGCGCAGACCAGCTCTCAGCAGTCTTCACAAACATATTCAACCTGTCCCTGTCCAAGGCCACCATCCCGGCCTGCCTAAAATCAGCAACGATTATCCCAGTCCCGAAGAAACCAGTCATCAGTGGCCTCAATGACTACCACCCAGTGGCACTCACCCCAATCATCATGAAGTGCTTTGAGAAGCTGGTCCAGCAGTACATCAAATCCAACCTCCCAGCCACCTTTGACCCACACCAGTTCGCCTACAGATCAAACAGGTCTACTGAGGACGTGATAACCACTGCCCTACACACTGCACTTTGCCACCTCGAACAGCAGGACAGCTAAGTGAGGATGTTCTTTTCATAGACTACAGCTCTGCATTCAATACAGTCATCCCAGACAGACTGATTCCCAAACTGTCTGACCTAGGACTCTCTCAAACCGTCTGCCACTGGATCAAGGACTTCCTCACTAACCGCTCCCAGATGGTAAGACTAGACCCCCACACCTCATCCACCCTCATACTCAGCACTGGAGCCCCACAGGGCTGTGTGCTGAGCCCCCTCCTCTATGCCCTTTACATCCACGACTGCACTCCCACCCACCCTACCAACACCATCAAGTTCATGGACGACACAACTGTGGTTGGACTCATCTCAAGAGATGACAAGACAGCCTACAGTTATGACGTCCAAAAACTGAAAAGGTGGTGTGAAGAAAACAACCTAGCCATGAACCCATCAAAAACAAAAGAACTAATAATAGACTTCCAAAAACACAACAAGGACTACACTCCATTGCTAATCAGTGGGGTCAGAGTGGAAAGAGTGCCCACTTTCGAGTTCCTGGGCACACACATTGCAGAGGACCTCACCTATACCACAAACTCCACAGTGGCAGTGAAAAAGGCACAGCAGCAACTGTACTTCCTGAGGATCCTCAAGAAGAACAACCTCCACAAGCAGCTGATAGTGACCTTCAACCACTGCTCCACTGAGAGTGTGTTGACATACTGCATTGCTACTTGGTACACCAGCGGCTCTGTGGCAGACAAGAAAGCCCTTCAAAGTGTCATTGACTCTGCACAGAAGATCATCGGCTGCCCACTGCCCTCTCTCGAGCAACTCTACACCACCCATTGCCTCAGCAGAGCCACCAACATCTTAAAGGACCCTTCCCACCCTGGACACCAGCTTCTTGAACCACTGCCCTCTGGTAAACGGTTCAGGTCCATTGCATAATGGACAAATAGACTAAAGAACAGCTTTTACCTGAGTGTCATACATGAACTGAACAAAGCCAGTCACCTACACAGGTGCCAGTGGTACGGGCAGAAACAGGACTGAACGGTAACACAAACTGTCTACACCTCTACATGCCTACCTCTTACCTGAATAGTATGTTTTTACAACCACATGTACTTTATTCTCTCAACCACCTATATTTATTTATTAATGTTGTTCCTGCTCAACTGCACTCTGTCAACATGGGCAAATGTGCAATTATCACACCTAATTGTGCAATACATTCACTTATTACTGTGCAATAACTCGCTGTATCACTGGTCACACCCTAGATACATAGAATTACTATTTTTTAAAGCAGTTATTGAAAAAACATTGTTTATCTTTTTTTATTGACTTATCTATCTTGTATAAATTTGTTTATCTTTTTACTTGAATGCTTATCTTGTACAGATCTTACTCCCCCCCCCCCCCCCCCAAAACTAAGTGTTTGTTTTAATACACTGACTGGAATGCGTGCTTCAATTTCACTGTACTGGACAGTGCAGTGACAATAAAGGAATCTTGAATCAGGTTGTAATAACATAAATACAAAATTAGATTTTGATGTTTAAAATTTGATTAAAAAAACTGATTTTTTGTCATGCTCCGCCCCGGACATCGGCTCCTGAGTTTGCGGATCTTCCATGTCAGTTCCGATCTGGATCTGGGACGGGAATTCCATCCTGCCTGCTTCCCCATTCAGTGAGTGCTCACCTGCATTCACTTCCTGATTACCACCGCTACCTTTTTAAATGCCGTTCTCAGCCACAGACAGTGCCAGAACGTCTCGTATGTAGACTCTAGCCATTTTTTTGCCCTGAGAGTTTTTCATGTTTCTTCCTCCAAGTGTTTTTTCATGTCTTTTGCCTGCCTCGTTTTTCCAAGTCAAGTTTCATATTTTTTTATACCTGGACTATTTCCGTTATTGTTTTCTTAATCAAGTTTGTTTACATTTTTGCCACACCCCTTTCTGGATTAAACCTACTACGCTTCTTGGATTACTGTCTGTGTGAGTGTTCTGCTTTTGGGTCCTAATTCACCACATCTCCAGCAATCCTAACAGTACGTTCTGGCCAACATGGATCCAGCAGAATTCGCCCATCTGAGAACGGCTGTCCAACAACAAGGGACTCTCTTAGGGACCCATCAACAAGACCTACAAGTCAATCAGACCCTTGCCACCCTGTCCGACTTACTCAACCTCCTCATGACACAGATGCAACGTTATCAAGCTGTGTCTACCCCTGCCCAGCCATCTCCAACTCCAGCTCCTGCCACCGCCTTTCTCCGTGAGCCAAGACTCCCAGCACCTCAACCCTACGATGGAGAACCAGGTACTTGCAGATCATTCTTGTCTCAATGCTCATTAATCCTAGAGCTACAACCTCTGGCCTTCCCCACACAATGCTCCTGGGTAGCATATACCATCATGCTCCTCACCGGCAAGGCCAGGGAGTGGGGAACAGTGGTCTGGGACACCAATGCACATTTCTGTTCCAACTTCAAAGATTTCTCCGAGGAGATGAGGCGAACTTTCGATTGCTCTCTGTCTGACCAGGAGGTGGCTAGAGAACTCATGGAGCTGCTGCAGGGGTCCTGGTCTACCTCAGACTACACCATCGAGTTCCAGACGTTGGCAACATCGTGCAGTTGGAACGAGAGCACCCAGGACGGTGCGTTCCTGCATGGCTTGTCCGACGCCATTAAGGACGAACTGGTATCGCGGGAACTGCTATTGGACCTCTCCAGCCTCATGGACCTCGCCAACTGTATTGACACCCATATGCAGCAATGGAGGAGAGAGAAGACTCACCCCAGCTTCACCTCCTCTCTATTTCCCGCCTCGTCCGTCGAACCCATGCAGGTAGACTAGGTTTGGGTGTTAGCTGAAGAATGACAGCGCCGGCGGAGCACAGGGGCCTGCTTCGACTATGGTCAGCTGGGACACATCGTCCGAGCCTGCCCGTTAAAAGGACGAGCCCACCAGTGAATCGAGGGGCCCTGGTGGGCAACACTCGAAACCAGCCCCCCACTGATCGACCGTTACTCCCTGTCATCATCCTCTTTGACAACCAGCATCACCACCTCCAGGCCATTGTCGACTCAGGGGCGGACAGGAACCTGATCTGCTCCGCCACCACCAAGCGTCTGGGAATCCTGCTACTTGCTCTTGATGTTCCTCTCACCGTTCTGACACTCAATGGCACTGGCTTGACCACCGTCACTCACCTCACCGCCCCTCTCACCCTGAGGATTTCCAGTAATCATTCTGAAGCCATCCAACTTCACGTCATGAATGACCCCCACGTACCCATCGTTCTAGGATTACCTTGGTTAATGCAGCACAACCCCCACCTAAACTGGGTTGACAACACCATCTTAGGCTGGAGCCAGTCCTGCCTAGCTTCCTGTTTGCACTCCGCTCTGCCTCCTGCCAAGCCACTGCAGTCTTCAGCCAGCGAGTTCCCCGACCTCTCTCATGTGCCTCTGGAATACCTGGATCTAAAGCTTGTCTTCAGTAAGACCCAAGCAGTGTCCCTCCCTCCTCACAGACATGATGACTGTGGAATTGACCTCCTACCCGGGACAGCGCCATCCAAAGGATGACTCTACTCTCTCCCATTGAAAGGCAAGCCATGGAGAAGTACATTTCCGAGTCCTTGGCAGCTGGGATAATCCGCCCATCCTCCTCCCCAGCAGGGGCGGGATTCTTCTTCATGGAGAAAAAAGACAAGTCACTCTGCCCCTGCATTGATTATCAAGGTCTCAATGCCATCACGGTCAAGAACCGCTACCCACTACCGCTCATGACCATGGCCTTTGAACTACTCCAGGGAGCAAAGGTATTTACCAAGTTGGATCTATGTAATGCCTACTATCTCATCAGGATGAGGGAGGGAGACGAGTGGAAGACGGCCTTTAACACCACCATGGGTCACTACGAGTACCTCGTAGTCCCCTTCGATCTGAACAACATTCCCGCAGTCTTCCAGGCACATGTGAATGATGTCTTAAGGGACTATCTCAACATCTTCGTTTTTGTGTACCTGGATGACATCCTGATCTTCTCCCGCTCCCTGGAGGAACAGTGGGGTCATGTCCGGCAGGACCTCCAGCGCCTGCTAGAGAATAAGCTGTTTGTCAAGGCAGAAAAAAGTGAGTTCCACCAGAGCTCCGTCTCATTTCTGGGGTTCATCATCTCCCCAGCGAGGATCCAGATGGACCCCCTCAAGCTTGAGGCAGTCGCTGGCTGGTCCACCCCATCCTCGCGATGGGAGCTCCAGCGTGTCCTGGGGTTTGCTAATTTCTACAGGCGCTTCATCCACGACTTCAGCACAATGGCTGGGCCTCTCACGGCATTGACCTTAATCAAAAGCCTGTTAAAGTGGTGGGAGGAAACAGAGAAAGCCTTCTCCATGCTCAAACGCAAATTCACTACAGCACCCATCCTCATCATACCCAATCCGGCCAAACAGTTCATTGTGGAGGTCGATGCTTCCGAGTCCGGGGTTGGAGCCATTCTCTCCCAGAGGGCCAATGATAACAAGGTCCACCCCTGCTCCTTCTTCTCTCGCTGGCTGTCCCCTGCTGAGCAGAACTACGACATTGGTGACAGAGAGCTGTTGGCTGTCATGCTGGCCTTGGAGGAGTGGATACACTGGCTCGAGGGGTCGGATCTCCCCTTCATTGTCTGGACCAACCACAAAAATCTAGAATAGTCCACCAAACGTCTCAACTCACATCAAGCCTGATGGTCTCTCTTCTTCTCCTGATTCTGGTTCACGCTCTCCTACCGCCCAGGCTCCAAGAACGGCAAATCTGACGCCCTGTCCAGGATATTCTCTTCCCACCAGGAGGAGTCTAGTATGCCCAAAACCATCCTCCCCACACGCTATCTGGTGGGGGCCGCCCTACTTGAGGTAGAGACGTGAGTGTAGAAGGCCCTGGAGCAGGACCCCGGGGCTGGTAACTCTAGCAATATACCATGTAACCATCTGTTTGTTCCCTGTTCTGTGCGAACTCAGGTGCTGCAGTGAGGTCATGGCTCCAAGTTGGCTTGTCACCCGGGAGCTGCTCAAACCCCGGCACTCATTCAACAATGCTTCTGGTGGCCATCGATCAAGGGAGACATCCAGGAGTTCATGGCAGCCTGCGACACGTGTGCCCAGAACAAGACAGCCAATCGACCCCCTGCCGGCTTGCTGAGACCCCTCCCGACTCCTCATTGACCTTGGACTTCATCACAGGACTCCCCAACTCCGGTGGCAACACATGCATTCTCACAGTCACTGACCGTTTCTCTAAGTCAGTCCACTTCATCCCTCTGCCCAAGCTTCCCACAGCTAAAGAAACTGCCGAACTACTCATCCTCCACATCTTCCGCATACACAGACTCCCCTCTGACATCGTCTTTGACCAGGGTCCTCAATTCACTGCGCAGTTCTGGAGGGCCTTCTGCAAACTCATTGGGGCCTCCTGTAGTCTCTCATCAGGATTCCACCCTTAAAACAACGGCCAGGCGGAACGGGCAAATCAAGACTTGGAAGTAGCACTCAGGTGCATGGCGTCCAGGGATGCCAGTTCTTGGAGTAAGTACCTACATTGGGTTGAATATGCTCACAACACTCTGCCTTCATCTGCCACAGGTCTCTCGCTCTTCCAGTGCTCCCTAGGCTACCAACCACCACTCTTCCCCGACCAAGAGGAGGAGGAGACCTTCATATGCCGCTGCAGGAGGACGTGGGCGTTGGCCTGGAGAAGACTCCTACGCTCCACCCTAGCATCCAAGAGGCAGGCCAACAAACACTGCTCTACGGCACCCACCTACCAGGTGGGGCAGCGAGTCATGCTCTCCATGCGCCATCTGCCTCTCAGAACTGTCTCCCGCAAGCTGGCTCCCAGATACATAGGACCCTTCCTCGTCAGTAAGGTAATCAATCCACGTTCCATCAAACTGGCATTACCACTCACCATGCGACGCATTCACCCCACATTCCATGTATCACAGTTGAAACTTCTTGTCTCCAGTTCTTTGTCGTGCCGCCCCTGCATTGACTATCGGGGTCTCAACACCATCATGGTCAAGAACCGCAACCACTACCGCTCATGACCACAGCCTTCGAACTACTCCAGAGAACCAAGGTATTTACCAAGTTAGATCTACCCAATGCATACCATCTCATCAGGATCAGGGAGGGGTACAAGTGGAAGATGGCCTTTAACACCACCAATGGTCACTACGAGTACCTCGTGCTCCCTTTCGGCCTGACCAACGCACCTGCAGTCTTCCAGGCACTCGTTAATGACATCTTAAGGGACTTCCTAAACATCTTCATTTTCATGTACCTGGATGACATCCTGATCTTCTCCCGTTCCCTAGAGGAACAGTGGGGTCATGTCCGGCAGGTCCTCCAGTGCTTGCTAGAGAACAAACTGTTAATCAAGGCAGAGAAGAGCGAATTTCACCAGAACTCTGTCTCGTTTCTGGGATTCATTATCTCTCCAGCGAGGATCCAGATGGACCCCCTCAAGCTCGAGGCAGTCGCTGATTGGCCCACCTCATCCTCATGACAAGAGCTCCAGCATTATCCAGGGTTCGCTAATTTCTACAGGCGCTTCATCCACGACTTCAGCATGGTGGCCGGACCTCTCATGGCATTGACCTCAATCAGGAGCCCATTCAAGTGGTGGGAGGAAGCAGAGAAAGCCTTCTCCATGCTCAAGCGCAAGTTCACCACAGCACCCATTCTCACCATACCCGATCTAGCCAAGCAGTTCATTGTGGAGGTCGATGCTTCCAAGTTAGGGTCCAGAGCCAGTGATGACAAGGTCCACCCCTGCTCCTTCTTCTCTCGCTGGCTGTCCCCTGCTGAACGAAACTATGACATCAGCGACAGAGAGCTGTTGGCCATCAAGCTTGCCTTGGAGGAGTGGAGGCACTGGCTCGAGGGGTCGGATATCCCCTTCCTTGTCTGGACTGACCACAAGAATTTAGAATACTTCAAGTCCACCAAACGTCTCAATTCACAGCAAGCCCGATGGTCTCTCTTCTTCTCCAGTTTCCGTTTCACGCTCTCCTATCGCCCAGGCTCCAAGAACGGCAAACCCGACAACCTGTTCAGGATATTCTCTTCCCGCCAGGAAGAGTCTAGAATGCCTGAAACCATCCTCCCTCCACATTGTCTGGTGGGAGCTGCCCTACTTGAGGTAGAGACGTTAGTGCAGAAGGCACTGGAGCAGGACCCCAGAGAAGGTAACTCAAGCAACACACCACTTAACCATCTGTTTGTTCCCTGTTCTGTGCGAACCCAGGTGCTGCAGTGGGGTCATGGCTCCAAGTTGGCCTGTCACCCGGGAGCTGCTCGAACCCTGGCACATATCCAACAATGCTTCTGGTGGCCATGCATCAAGGAAGACGTCCAGGAGTTCATGGCAGCCTGCGACACATGTGCCCGGAGCAAGACAGCCAATTGACCCCCTGCCAGCTTGCTAAGACCCCTCCCGACTCCTCATCGACCCTGGTCTCACATTGCTCTGGACTTCGTCACAGGACTCCCCAACTCAGGCAGCAACACATGCATCCTCACATGCCCCTTTTCCACCAAAGCAGTTCCGGGGCTGGTTCGGGGCCAGTGCTTAGTTTGGAACTGGGTTTTCTGTTTCCACTGACAAAGAACTGGCTCTGGGGCCAGAAAAAACAGTTCCAGGCTAGCACCAACTCTTTGCTGGGCCAGAGGAAAGAACCACTTATGTCAGCGGGGGGACGGAGTTGTTAAGATCAACAACAATAGCAAGACCGCGAAAGATCGCCATTTTTAAGCAACGAGAAGCATTTTACTCAGCAAGGTGATCTCCAAAAACACGAGCGCATTCACACAGGAGAGAAGCCGTATCACTGCTCACAGTGTGGAAAGAGTTTTACTGAACGGAGTGCTCTCCAACGACACCAGCGCATTCACACAGGAGAGAAGCCGTATCACTGCTCACAGTGTGGGAAGAGTTTTACTCATCAGAGTCATCTCCAACGACACCAGCGCATTCACACAGGAGAGAAGCCGTATCACTGCTCACAGTGTGGGAAGAGTTTTACTCTGCAAGGTGATCTCCAACAACACCAGCACATTCACACAGGAGCGAAGCCGTATCACTGCTCACAGTGTGGAAAGAGTTTTACTGAACGGAGTGCTCTCCAACGACACCAGCGCATTCACACAGGAGAGAAGCCGTATCACTGCTCACAGTGTGGGAAGAGTTTTACTCATCAGAGTCATCTCCAACGACGCCAGCGCATTCAGACAGGAGAGACGCTGCATCACTGATCACAGTGTGGAAAGATGTTTACTTATTCAGTTACATTTAAGTACACTAACTCAGAGACATTGCATGATTTAAAGTAGTCACATTAAATATGGTTGTTATTATGATTGTTTTGGCTGAAAATGACCTGTAATTTTAAATTTATTGTTCATGTTACATGACTGTTTTAAAATATGTACCTTTATAGTGATGTTTAAAACAAGATTATTAATGTTTTCTTTTGACCTTAAAGGAGTACTCCACCCCCAGGTGAAATTGAGTCAGTCCCTGCAGTCCCTAGAGTTGGATGAGTGAGCCAAAGCGTTTTGTAGCCAATCCAGCCATTGCCCTGATCTAGAAACGCCCCGGTTAGCTTTAGCTTAGCGTAGTCGCTGTAATCCAGGGTGTCCAGCTAGCATGTCATTGCAAAAGTGAATCAAATAACTTAAGATTTTTTATAATTATTTCTCATGACCTGTACATTCACATCGAGTACACATATCAATGCAAATTAACATGAAGGGATTTACTAGACCAATCTATATCTGGAACTATTTTCGGCCACAGCACAGGCAAAGCACCGCTGCAGGCGCAAAGACACCACGCAGCACCTGAAAACCCTCAACTTCCGTCAATACACCAGCGTGACTACTAAGTTCTCTGCTACTAGCAGTGTTGCCAGATACTGCTGACGTTTTCCAGCCCAAAATATGTTCAAAACCCACCAAAATGCACTTGAAACCGCCCAACTGGATGGGAAACCGCCCAATCTGGCAACACTGGCTACTAGGCTGACACTGAAAGGTGCTGCGTGGTGTCTTTGCGTCTGCAGCGGTGCTTTACCTGTGTTGTGGCCGAAAATAGTTCCAGATATAAATTGGTCTAGTAAATCCCTTCGTGTTAATTTGCATTGATATGTGTACTCGATGTGAATGTACAGGTCATGAGAAATAATTATAAAAAAATCTTGAGTTATTTGATTCACTTTTGCAATGACAATGCTAGCTGGACACGCTGGATTACAGCGACTATGCTAAGCTAAGCTAACCGGGGCGTTTCTAGATCAGGGCAATGGCTGGGTCGGCTACAAAATGCTTTGGCTCACTCATCCAACTCTAGGGACTGCAGGGACTGACTCAATTTCACCTGGGGGTGGTGTACTCCTTTAAGTAATCATTGATTACCACTATACAAGTAACGATGAAACTGCAATTCTCATTAGTGTAGTGCTGCAGCATGAGACTAATTGGTAATGGAATTATTACTGATCAGGAGTTTAACATTACTATGTTTAATGGAAATGTGGATCAAACCAAATGACTATGGAGCAGTGAAATGATGCTCGTCTAGCTATATGCATCCGCCTCGTCTCACTGGTAGAGGAGAAGGCATCAGTTATTTATAATCATAATCTAGGAGGCGTACAAAAACCTGAACAAAAATTCAGTCTGTTCCAAGTTCTTTATCCTAACATATGTAGCTAAAAAAAGTCTATGCAGTTGATTCAGCTCATTATTATTTATAGACCCATGGTCTATATTCTGAAGTTCTTTCTGAATTTGCGGATTTCTTTAGACAACGAATTAATTGTTAGACATTATTTGTTTTGATCACCTGGAAGACTCTGATTCCCCTTTTCCACCAAAGCAGTTCCAGGGCTGGTTCGGGGCCAGTGCTTAGTTTGGAACCGGGTTTTCTGTTTCCACTGACAAAGAACTGGCTCTGGGGCCAGAAAAACAGGTTCCAGGCTAGCACCAACTCTCTGCTGGGCCAGAGGAAAGAACCGCTTACGTCAGCAGGGGGGGCGGAGTTGTTAAGACCAACAACAATAACAAGACCACGAAAGATCGCCATTTTTAAGCGACAAAAAGCAGCAGCTGTACAAACGCGAAGTCATCCATTATTATTATTATTATTATTATTATTATTATTATTATTATTATTATTGTTGTTGTTACTGCTGCTTCTTCTGTATTGTTTTTGCTTCGATATTCACGCCAAGGTTTGTGCAAACGTAGCGACGTAACTGACATATACAGCAACATAATGACGTATACAACAACGTAACTGATGTATACAGCGACGTAATGACGTGTCTTCTCTTAGCACCATGAGCTATGGACAAGCAAACTGGTTCTCAGCTGGCTCGCAAGTTGAACGAGTTGTGAACCAGCACCAGCACTGGCCCCGAACCAGCCCTGGAACTGATTTGGTGGAAAAGGGGTATGTGAACAGCATTCGTGTCCATTCTAGATTCAGTAGGGGTTAATGAGGATGTCATAGGACCTAACCCTATTTTTGTTCAGGTTTTTGTATGATTCCTAGTGGTCACACTCTCAATCTAATACTTGTATTTATATTAAACATAGGAAATATCATCACTTCCACAGTCTGAAGCTCCCTCAGATCATTATCTCCTCTCTTTTGAAATGTCTTAGCAATAGTATGTGTACCTTGCACACCATCGCGTCAAAAGTACATTCACGTCAACGACTGCATAAAGTTTTATCAGTAGTCTTCCAAGTTATCAACTTTGATTGGCTCACAGTCAGACCCCACAGAACTTGATCAGCTAACTGAATGCTGAGAGTCAACATTCTGCTTTACTTTAGATAATGTAGCTCAACTTAAAAGAAAAAATTCAGCAGAAAAAAACCCCTAGCACCCTGGTATAACAATCACACATGCGCCTTAAAACATAAAATTAGAAAATGGCATCAAACAAAATTGATCGGATTCCAATTTGCGTGGAAGGAGAGCCTCTGGAACTACATGGAGAAGCTTTTAATGCTGCTTGATCAACAATTTTCTCCACCCTAATAGAAGATGATAAAAATAATCTTAAATTATGTAATACATGTGAGGGAAATTTAGTGGATGAACATTCCTATTCTCTGTGTTTCTGTGTGTTGAGCTCAAGTGGCCTAGTGTACTGAAATGTTTTTCCCATGTTGTAATCGCTTTTCTGTGGCCTTGGTGGTGATAAGCAGGGTGTCTGAGTTCTCCATAACTACGCATCCGCCTGCACATACCAGAGCACGCCAGGTGCACGCTTTAACAAAGCTTCATAGAAAATCTTGAGCCAATCACGTGAAGATGCAAGCAGTAAGCAAATGCCTTTTAGAGTATAATAGATAACAGCCACTAAAACACAACTCAGAGTGCGCGTACTCTCGGCATCATCAGAAGTGGTGTCTTCTTCTTTTTCCTTTCCTATTTTATATGTCTGTTTTATACGATCTACTATAATAAATAACTGAAAAGACAACTGCTAACCGTTCTGAAGTGTTTATTAGAAGTTTCCATTACAGTTTGGCATCACTGGGTGGGCCCTACACAACTGATCCTCGGACGACGGGACACTCCCAAGGCTATGGTGCGGAGCTGAGAACTTGGACGAGAGACCAGACCGTCAGGGCTCACCGAACCAGTAAGTGATAACTTTGCATTCTTGTGTAAAGAAATTAGTGGAAACAGTATTTAAAGACTGATACAAGAGATGGACAGAGATTTGTCCTAGTCAATGAAGACTGATGTAAGAGATGGACAGAGATTGTCCCAGTCAATGAAGACTGATATAAGAGATGGACAGAGATTTCCCCAGTCATCAGGCAAAAATACCAAACTATGAATTTAAAACTAGACAATTTGTTAAGTACCCCTGGAGAGAACAGTATAACTACATCACAACAACAATTTGTTTTACACCCCTTAGAGAGACTGAACTAATTTCACTTATTTCCTCATCAAAATCTTCAACCTAACAGATAACAACAGAAGCAATCAAACCTCTTTGAAAAACAATTATTCTTTTAGCAATGGCTGTGTACCTAAATCCTTTAACCTAGCAGTTGTCAGACCCTTGATTAAAGAACCTCACCTCAACCCTTGTCAGCTGTCCCAGTATAGGCCAATATCAAACTTCCCATTTATCTCCAAGATCCTTGAAAAAACTGTGGCATAACAGTTATGCTCATATCTACATGGAAGTAACATCCCTGAAAGGTATCAATCAGGATTTAGACCTCATCATAGCACAGCGACAGCACTGGTTAAAGTAGTAAATGACCGACTACTGGCTCCTGATCAGGGTTGTGTCTCCTTGCTTGTGCTGCTTGACCTTAGTGCAGTTTTTGATACCACTGATCATACTATTCTCCTTGATGGACTACTAGAAAATGTCATTGGTGTTAAAGGAACGGTCCTCTGGTGTCTCAGGTCTTATTTAACTGATCATTGTCAGTTTTGATATGCAAATGGTGACTAGCATGCATACAGAAAAGTTTGGTGTTCCACAAGGTGCTGTCTTTGGCCCATTGCTTTTTTTCTTAAAAATATGCTACCTCTGGGTAATATTATTTGTAAGCATGGTATTACTTTCCACTGTTATGCTGGGGGTACAGTTGTATGTTTCAGCAAAGCCAGATGAGAGACACCAGCTTAATAAAATTAAGGAATGTGTAAAGGACATTTGACACTGGATGCTTATTAACTTCCTTCTACTTAATTCTGGCAAGACATTACGAGGACCACATGCAGCTAGAAGTAAATTTTCTGATTAAATAGTAACTCGAGATGGCCTTTCTATTTCTTCGTGGGCAGCAGTAAAAGACTGGTGTGATTATTGGCTCCAGTCTTTCATTTGAAGCCCATGTAGATAATATTGCTTGGATAGCCACCTTTGAGCTCAGAAATATTGCAAAAAAAAATAAGTAACACTGTAACTACATGATGCAGGAAAACTAGTTCATGATTTTATTACTTCTAGGTTGGATTGTTGTAATGCCTTACTGTCTGGATGTTCCAGTAGGTGCATAAACGTGCTCCAGTTAGTTCAAAATGCAACAGCAAGAGTCCTTACAAGAACTAGAAGATATGACCACATCAACCCTGTCTTATCCTCATTGTACTGGCTCCCAATCTAATTTCATATTGATTATAAAATACTACTATTGACCTTTAAAGCACTGAATGGTCTCAAGCCATAGTACCTGAGTGAATACCTGCCATGCCTCCTAAGATCAATAGGTATAGGCTATTTTTTGGCACATCAAGTAGAAAAGGCTACATTGGGGGCAGAGCTTTCACTTAAAAAGCCCCATATTTATGGATCAGCCTTCCAAGTAGTGTTCATGACTCAGACATAGTTTAAGTCTAGGGTTAAGGGGTTAGGATTCGGTTTCATGGAGGCCATGTTGTGCACTGTCCCTCCTAGGGCTTCTCCTTGATGTTCCACCAATGCCATGCAGTCATCCCCATGTTGCATTGGGTTTTTCTTGGGGGAGGCTTTATTTTAAGATTGTGAATAGGGAAGAGGGAAACAATGAAGGTGAGGTGCTGAGGTGATGGGTTAGGGTTGGGTTTAGGGGTGAGGGTTAATTTTGGGGTAAGGTATAGTGTTAGTCGAGGGTAGGGGTTGTGGAATAACTATGCTATGCGCAGGCCTATTGGAGTTTTGGGGGTGGAAAGAGAGGGCCTGGTGAGGCAAAAGCCTGTAATCAACAGAAAAGTAGAAATATTCAGCGAATTTGTTCCAGTAGCCTAATCAATATAAAATTAGATCATACTGACTGTACAGCCGCTGCCAGCACCTTTGATCTAAAGGTGGGGCTATTAAATATTAGATCTCTTACATTTAAAGTGCAAATGGTTAATGAACTCATTACTGATCAGGAGTTTAATGTACTTTGTTTAACTGAAACATGGATTAAGCCAAATGAATATATAGCATTAAATGAAGCGAGTCCTCCTGGATACAGTTATATACACCAGCCTCGTCTAACTGGCAGAGGAGGAGGCGTCGCGGTTATTTATAATGATTATCTAGGTGTAACACAAAAACCTGGTTATAAATTTAATACATTTGAAGTTCTTCATACTGATATAATGTATGTAGCCTCGAAAAATAGGTCTACCCAGTTAATTCCATTACTTATTATTTACAGGGCCCCAGGGCCATATTCAGAGTTTCTTTCTGAATTTGCAGATTTTATCTCAGATCTGGTTATTTCCTTAGACAAAGCTTTAGTTGTCGGAGATTTTAATATTCACTTCGATAACCCAGAAGACCCTTTAAAAACAGCGTTTGTGTCCATTTTAGATTCAGTAGGGATTAATCAGAATGTCATAGGACCGACCCATAATGGTGGTCACACCCTCAATCTAATACTAACATTCGGGTTAAACATAGAAAATATAGTCATACTTCCACAGTCTGAAATTATCTCAGATCATTATCTCATCTCATTCAAAATACGTCTGAGTAATAATATATGCACCTCACCACGCTACTGTATTAAATGTACATTCACGTCAACTACTGCACAGAGCTTTATAAATGATCTCCCAGAGTTATCAACTTTGATTGGGTCACTGTCAGCCCCTGCAGAACTTGATCAGGCAACTGAATGCTTCGAGTCAACGTTCCGCCATACTTTAGATAATGTAGCTCCTCTTAAAAGGAAAATGGTCAGAGACAAAAAATTAGCACCCTGGTATAATGATGACACTCGCACATTAAAACAGACCACTCAAAAATTGGAACGTAAATGGCATCAAACAAAATTGGTAGTGTTTAAATTAGCGTGGAAGGAGAGCTTCCTGAAGTATAGAAAAGCTCTTAGTGCTGCTATATCAACATCTCTCTCCTCCCTAATAGAAGATAACAAAAATAATCCTAGATTCCTATTTAATATTGTAGCAAAATTAACGAGGAATAAGTCCACTATAGACACATGCACACCTGCAGTATGTAGTAGCAACGACTTCATGAATTTTTTAATGACAAAATTGAGAATATCCAACAAAAAATTCAAACTATTAATTTAAGGTCAGACAATGTAAGTGACCCTGTAGTTAACAATATAACTGTATCAGATCAGCAATTACAGTGTTTTACTCCCCTTATAGAAATTGAATGACTTTCATGACTCTTGGCATCAAAAGCATCAACTTGTGAACTAGATCCCTTACCTACACATCTATTCAAATAGATAATACCTGAAGTAATTGAACCACTTCTAAAAATAATAAATTCTTCTCTTATGATTGGCTATGTACCCAAATCCTTTAAACCTGACCTTGATCGCTGTCAGCTGTCCAATTGTCGGCCAATATCAAACCTCCCCTTTATCTCCAAGATCCTTGAAAAAGCTGTGGCACAGCAGTTATGCTCATATTTACATCGGAATGACATCCATGAAATGTATCAGTCAGGATTTAGACCTCATCATAGCACAGAGACAGCTCTGGTTAAAGTCGTAAACGACCTCCTGTTGGCGTCTGATCAGGGCTGTGTCTCGCTGCTTGTGTTGCTTGGCCTTAGTGCAGCATTTGATACCATTGATCATTCCATTCTTCTGGATAGACTAGAAAATGTTGTGGGAGTTAAGGGAATGGCCCTCTCCTGGCTCAGCTCTTATTTAACTGATCACTATCAGTATGTTGATGTAAATGGTGATATATCTAGACATACTGAGGTAAAGTTTGGTGTTCCACAAGGTTCTGTCTTGGGTCCACTGTTTTTTTCTTTATATATGTTACCTCTGGGTGATATTATTCATAAACATTGTATTAGTTTCCACTGTTATGCTGATGACACACAGTTGTATGTTTCTGTAAAACCTGATGAGAGACACCAGCTTAATAGAACTGAGGAATGTGTGAAGGACATTAGACACTGGATGCTTTTTAACTTCCTTCTGCTTAACTCTGACAAGACTGAAGTACTTGTATTCGGACCACATGCAGCTAGAAGTAAATTTTCTGATTAAATAGTAACTCTGGATGGCCTTTCTGTTTCTTCATGTGCAGCAGTAAAAGACCTCGGAGTGATTATTGACCCCAGTCTTTCATTCGAAACTCACATTGATAACATCACCCGGATAGCTTTCTTTCATCTCAGAAATATTGCTAAGATAAGAAATTTAATTTCACTACATGATACAGAAAAACTAGTTTATGCTTTCGTTCCCTCCAGGTTGGATTACTGTAATGCCTTACTCTCTGGATGTTCCAATAAGTGCATAAACAAGCTCCAGTTAGTTCAAAATGCAGCAGCAAGAGTCCTTACTAAAACTAGAAAATATGACCACATCACCCCTGTCTTATCCACACTGCATTGGCTCCCAAACAAATTTTGTATTGATTATAAAATACTACTATTGACCTTTAAAGCACTGAATGGTCTCGCACCACAGTACCTCAGTGAACTTCTGGTCCTCTATGACCCGCCACGCCTACTTAGATCAAAAGGTGCAGGCTATCTGCTGGTACCTCGTATCGTGAAGGCTACATCAGGGGTCAGAGCCTTTTCTTCCAAAGCCCCACAGTTATGGAACAGCCTTCCAAGTAATGTTCGGGAATCAGACACAGTCTCAGCATTTAAGTCTCGGCTGAAAACATATCTGTTTAGTCAAGCCTTTTGTTAATGGTGTCTATGAGGTAAAGGTGTAGATCTGGAGGGTCCTCAGATCTAGAGAGTTTTGATAAATTGGGATGTATGGATGCTGTCAGTCCCCCACTCGTTTGCTCACTCGAGTTTGTTGACGGTGTAGTGGCTGGCTGCTTTATGTCCCGGAGTTCCCTCATGCCTGTGTTACCTTCTGGCTCTCCCTTTTAGCTATGCTGTCATAGTTAGTTGCCAGAGTCCCTGCTTGTACTCAGTGTAATATGTATACTGTTCCTACTTATTCAGGTGACATTGGGCATACCTAACAACCTGTGTTTTTTTTCTCTCTCTCCCCCCCCAATCTGTCCCTCTGAGTTACATGTCGGTCCTGTAATCGAGATACTGACCTGTTCTGCTCCTCAGACCTGTGTGATCCATCCTGGTGCCCTGTGTCTGGTTGGAGTCTCATCTCATCGCATCGCTCCTGTGGAGGACGGCCCCATGTGGACAGTTGGGGGTCATGCCTGGAGGACGCTCTGGACTCTTGCAGTGGTGCTTTTGTGGCTGGGGACTGCAGCTGACTTGCTGACTTTGGGACTGCTGTTGTCATGAACAGTTTTTTGCTTGGGTTTCCATCGGTGGGGGGGTTTATAGCATCAACGAAGCTGACTTTATGTTAGGACTGTTAATGTTATAGTCATGTTGTCTGTTGTTGCCCAAATGAGGATGGTTTCCCTTTTGAGTCTGGTTCCTCTCGAGGTTTCTTCCTCATGCCATCTGAGGGAGTTTTCCTTGCCACCATTGCCACAGGGTTGCTCATTGGGGATAGATTAGGGATAAAATTAGCTCATGTATTAAGTCATTCAAATTCTGTAAAGCTGCTTCTCAATAATGTTTATTGTTAAAAGCGCTCTACAAATAAACTTGACTTGATCAAACCTGCGACCTTCTGGTGGGTGGGCTACCATTTAACCTGTTGAGCTGAAGATCCTCTCATGTGATGCATGCTTACTAAGTGATAAAAGAGAGGGGATTGGGTTCGGATTATGGGTGGGGGAAGGGGAGAAAAACAAACCCTGGTTTGGGTAGAGGGTGGGCGGGATTAGGAATAAGGTTTGAAATGCTTAGGGTTAGGAATTGGGGTGAGAGAGGTTAGGGAGTGGGAGATGATAGGGTTGGGGATTAAGGGTTTGGAGAGCTGAGGGTAAGGGATGGGGCTGTGGACGACTGGGATTAGGAATTAGGAATGGGAGAGGTTGAGTTACAGATGAAGAGTTTAGAAAGGTAAGGGATTGGGGGAGGGAATGGTTGTGGAGGGTTAGGTATTGAGTTAGTGTAGGGTTGGGGTAGAGGAATAACTCTGCGATGTGCAGCTCTAATGGAATTTGGGGGTGGAAAGCGAGGACCTGGTGAGGTGAAGGCCTGGCATCAAACCCATGACCTGGTGGATGGGCTACCATTTAACCTGTTGAGCTAAAGATCCTCTCATGAGATACAGAAATGCTTGAAAGTTTGTTAACCCATTAGAATTTTCTATATTTCTGCATAAACATGACCTAAAACTTCATCAGATTTTCACACAAGTCCTAAAAGTAGATAAAGAGAACCCAGTTAAACACATGAGACCAAAATTATAATACTTGGTCATTTATTTATTGAGGAAAATTATCCAATATTGCATATCTGTGAGTGGCAAAAGTATGTGACCCTCTAGAATTAGCAGTTAATTTGAAGGTGAAATTAGAGTCAGGTGTTTTCGGTCAATGGGATGACAATCAGGTGTGAGTGGGCACCCGGTTTTATTTAAAGAACAGGGATCTATCAAAGTCTGATCTTTACAACACATGTTTGTGGAAGTGTATCATGGCACGAACAAAGGAGATTTCTGAGGACCTCAGAAAAAGCATTGTTGATGCTCATCAGGCTGGAAAAGGTTACAAAACCATCTCTAAAGAGTTTGGACTCCACCAATCTGCAGTCAGACAGATTGTGCAGAAATGGAGGAAATTCAAGACCATTGTTACCCTCCCAGGAGTGGTCGACCAACAAAGATCACTCCACGAGCAAGGTGTGTAATAGTCGGCAAGGTCACAAAGGACCCCAGGGTAACTTCTAAGCAACTGAAGGCCTCTCTCACATTGGCTAATGTTCATGAATCCACCATCAGGAGAACGCTGAACAACAACAGTGTGCGTGGCAGGGTTGCAAGGAGGAAGCCACTGCTCTCCAAAAAGAACATTGCTGCTCGTCTGCAATTTGCTAAAAATCATGTGGACAAGCCAGAAGGCTATTGGAAAAATGTTTTGTGGATGGAGGAGACCAAAATAGAACCTTTTGGTTTACACGAGAAGCATTATATTTGGAGAAAAGAAAACACTGCATTCCAGCATAAGAACCTTTTCCCATCTGTGAAACATGGTGGTGGTAGTATCATGGTTTGGGCCTGTTTTGCTGCATCGGGGCCAGGACGGCTTGCCATCATTGATGGAATGATGAATTCTGAATTATACCAGTGAATTCTAAAGGAAATTGTCAGGACATCTGTCCATGAACTGAATCTCAAGAGAAGGTGCGTCATGCAGCAAGACAACGACCCTAAGCATACAAGTCATTCTACCAAAGAATGGTTAAAGTAGAATAAAGTTAATGTTTTGGAATGGCCAAGTCAAAGTCCTGACCTTAATCCAATCGAAATGTTGTGGAAGGACCTGAAGCGAGCAATTCATGTGAGGAAATCCACCAACATCCCAGAGTTGAAGCTGTTCTGTATGGAGGAATGGGCTAAAATTCCTCCAAGCCAGTGTGCAGGACTGATCAACAGTTACCGGAAATGTTTAGTTGCAGTTATTGCTGCACAAGGGGGTCACACCAGATACTGAAAGCCAAGGTTCACATACTTTTGCCACTTACAAATATGTAATATTGGATCATTTTCCTCAATAAATAAATGACCAAGTATAATATTTTTGTCTCCTTAGTTTAACTGGGTTCTCTTTATCTACTTTTAGGGCTTGTATGAAAATCTGATGATGTTTTAGGTCATATTTATTCAGAAATATAGAAAATTCTAAAGGGTTCACAAACTTTCAAGCACCACTATACATGCTTACTAATTGATAAGAGAAGGGATGTGGTTAGGGTTATGGGGGAGGAGGGGTGAATGCAAGCCTTGGTTTGTGGAGGGGATGGGGTTAGGATTAAGGATTTGGAGAGGTTCGGCTTGGGGATTGGGAGTGGGGGAAGGTAGGGTTAGGGATAAAGACTTTGGAAAGGTTAAGGTAAGGGATTGGGGGAGGTTGTGGAGCGATTGGGAAAGAATAGGTTTTGGAATTGAGGATGGGAGAGGTTCAGATTAGGGATTGGAAGTGGAAGGGGTTAGGTGATTGGAATGGTTAGGGCAGCGGTTCCCAAAGTGGGGGTCGCGACCCCTTTGGGGGTCACGGAGGGACTCCAGGTGGGTCACGGAGGGACTCCAGGGGGGTCGCGGAGAGACGGGACTGTTTGCATAACACAGAAAAAAAAACGGGCATTGGAATGTTTTGAATGGCGTCGGAATGTTGGTAATGCATCAGTGTATAGCTGCCACGGTCATTAGAATTCAATTGCTCCCTTTCACTCAGTAATCGCGCTCCGCCCTTGAATATTAATTCCATTCAATTTATGCTAAACTGCCAATCTGTTGGATTGCTCTGATATTGTTGTTGTTATTAGCAAACCCTCCTCCTGTGAATACAAACTGTATAAAACAGGTCCCTATTTTGAGATTCAGAACAAAACATCGGACGGTGACTTTATGACAACATGGACAAGTTTCTACGCGTGCTTCCTACAAAACACAAGGCTGCTGCACAGGACGAGTTCCCATGCACTTCGGCAGCGAAAAAGCTAAGGCAGTATGATGATGCATACATCGAAATGGGCTTTACGAGCACATTGGTGGGTGGTGAGGAACGACCGCAGTGTGTTCTCTGTCTGAAGGTGCTGGCGACAGAAAGTTTAAAGCCAAACAAGCTGAAGCGTCACCTGGACACGGCACACCCCGAGCACAAGGACAAGCCGGTTTAATTCTTTCGGCGGAAACTTTTGAACTTTCAGGCACAACGGGTGAACTTCACTAAAGTTGCGTCTGTCAATGTCAATGCCAGCTCGCCTCCTACAAAGTGGCCTACCTCCTTGCGCAGAGCAAGAAGCCACACACAGAAGCGGAGGAGGTGATCCTGCCCTGTGCCATTGAAATGGTGAGGACCATGGTCGACGAGGCAACAGCAAACAAGTTACGGGCGATCCCCCTCTCAAATAATATGATTGGAAGACGCATACATGACATCGCTGGCAACATTGAGGAGCAGCTCACCGACCGAGTACATGCAAGCACCCGGTTTGCTCTGCAGGTCGACGAAGCCACTGACAGCAACAGAGACTGTTTATTTATCACGTACATCCGTTTCGTTGATACAGAGGACATGAGAGAGGATCTGCTATTCTGCAAGGAGGTGAAAACACGAGTCACTGCTGATGAACTGTTCCGAGTGATTGACACTTATTTGCAAGAGGCAAAATTGAAGTGGGAGTGCTGTGTTGGAGTGTGTACGGACGGGGCTCAGGCTATGGCTGGGAAGCGCAGTGGGCTACAAGCGCTCATAAAGCGTGTGTCCCCCAATGTGCAGTGGACCCACTGTATGATTCACCGAGAAGCGTTGGCATCGAAGCAGCTGAGTCCCGAACTGAACAAGGTGATGACGGACGTAATTGCCACTGTCAATTATATCAAAATGCGCCCTGTTAAAGCTCGACTCTTTGCTGCTCTCTGTGAAGAAATGGGCTCCAAACACACGGCAGTTCTGTTTCACAGCGAAGCGCGATGGCTGTCACGTGGGAAGGGATTGAACAGGGTGTTTGAGCTGCGAGAGGAGATACGGATTTTTCTCAAGGAGGAGAATCATGCACTGGCACTCTGTTACAATGACGAACGGTTCCTGATGACAGTTGCCTACCTCAGTGACATTTTCCAAAAACTGAACGAACTGAATCTGCAAATGCAAGGACCCAACACCCATCTCCCTCAGCTTGTCACTAAAATGCAGTCATTTACAAGGAAATTGGAACTGTGGGGAAAGATGATTGAGGAGGGAACAACAGATTGCTTTCAGAACTTGCATTCATTTCTCCATAACACCAACAGTCACAACACAATCATGCCATGCATTCGTTCACACATTTTTGCCCTCCAACAACATTTTCAGAGGTACTTTCCTGTTATGGATTTGGCACACTATGAATGGATCACAGACCCCTTCAATACAAGGCCACCTGCTCATCTCAGTGTTACTGAACAGTAACAGTTCATTGATGTGACCTCAGACATAGGATACAAACAGCAGTTTAGGGCCAAGTCACTGTCTGCCTTTTGGATTGGGGTGGAAAAAGACTACCCACTGTTGGGTGGAAAGGCTGTGGCCATACTCCTCCCTTTTGCCACATCCTACCTCTGTGAGGTGGGCTTTTCTGCAGTGGCCTCCATCAAGACCAAATACAGGGCAAAGTTGAACATTGAAAACGAACTAAGGGTGGCGATCTCACAGTTATCACCAAGATTTGAAAAACTCTGTACTGAAAAGCAAGCACACACAAGTCACTGAAAAAATATTCTGATGTTCTGTGTAATGTTCTGTTTTATTATGATGTGCAATGCTCTTTTGTGGATAATGCTCTTCTGTGAATAAAAAATAGCAACTTTAATATCCGTCTGATTATTATTATTATTATTATTATTATGGTTATTATTACTACACTACACACTGCATAATGGGTGGTGGGGGGGGTCGATGTCAGGGGGTCCCCAAAATATTCTGAAGTCCAAAAGGGGGTCCCCAGCCAAAAAGTTTGGGAACCACTGGGTTAGGGTAAGGAATTAGGGAAGGGAGAGGTTGTGGAGCGGTCAGGATTAGGGTTGGAATTTGAGTGTGGAGATTAGGTTAAGGGATTGGATGGGTTAGGATTAGGATTGGGGTAACCTTTAGGACTGGGGAGGGGGAGGGTAATTAATGGGACATAAAAGGCCCCCTGCATTGTAGAGAATTAAAAAATTAAAAACCAGTGATAAGTGCTCACATACATAAAAGTGCTCCAAACCATAAAATCTCATCTCATTATCTCTAGCCGCTTTATCCTTCTACAGGGTCGCAGGCAAGCTGGAGCCTATCCCAGCTGACTACAGGCGAAAGGCGGGGTACACCCTGGACAAGTCGCCAGGTCATCACAGGGCTGACACATAGACACAGACAACCATTCACACTCACATTCACACTTACGGTCAATTTAGAGCCACCAGTTAACCTAACCTGCATGTCTTTGGACTGTGGGGGAAACCGGAGCACCCGGAGGAAACCCACATGGACACGGGGAGAACATGCAAACTCCACACAGAAAGGCCCTCGCCGGCCACGGTGCTCGAACCCGGACCTTCTTGCTGTGAGGCGACAGCGCTAACCACTACACCACCATGCCGCCCGCACCATAAAATCACAATCAAAAATAAAATAATTTCCACCACTCATGACAAATATGTGTTAGTGCTTCAAATAAATATTAAAAAGTAGAATGTGTCATTTAATTAGGACAAAGGGGGTTAGTAGGGTGTCATTGGTTAAAAAAAAGTGTCTCTTGGTTGCTGTGAAGCGTCTAGTGCGTAGAAGCTTGTAGAGTGTAGCTTGCATACTCTCTTCTCCCCTTCAGCCAACGCTGCTGGCTAGCTACTAGAGTGAAAGGAGAGCAGAGTGCGTTCGTCTCTCTTGCCAGTACATAGTCTCTCCAGCAGCAAGCTTTATGCAGTACCTCTTCACGGTGACACACATGAGCTGGGCACCTTGCAGCCCCAGGCTAAACTGCAAAGGACTCAGAGGAGACTTGACTCCAGACTTGTGGCATGTAGGCCCACCAGTGTGCGGACACACCCTAGTACCCAAGAACCAAGTCCCCAGCTATGGATAACTAGTAACAAAACCACCTATGGTTAAATAGGAGATGCTTCTCTGGTGTCTGGCAATAATGCCCAAGGGTGGAGGAGAGCACTAGTGTGATTTAACGGCCAGCAGATGGATGGAAAGGAATGGTGACCACTGTCTGCATTAGTTATATATTAATAATCTTCTCGACGAGAAGCCTGGGTTTGGGGGAACCAGCCTGTCCTGCCGGAACGTTCGCAGCTGGCTACACGATGGACGCATGGGAGAGGTGGCAGGTCGTGTGCCTGGCGGTTCTTTCTGTGGAGGACATTGAAGACATCTACCTATTTGGGACCATGATTACAGGACTTTTGCTGATTGGATTAAGCATTGCCCTGGTTTATCGAGGGAATCAGAAAACGGTGACAGCTGTCCAAAGCTCCATAAAGCTGCCCGACATGATTGAAGCGGTGGGCAGAGCTGTTGGCACTCAGACTGTGGCTATTCAGAACTTGAACCACAACATGGATAACATCATGGAGAAGCTTTTGTTTTTGCAAAGGAAAATGGATCGATTCAGAGACAAGAATGGACAAACAGAGTTGTCGTATAAAGGAATGCGTCTACTCGCCCCAAGACCAAACAATCCCAATCTTATCTGCTTTCGGCTCCCTCAGACAGCACTGGCCTTGGCCAAGGCTGTTGCTGGGACAACAACAACTCCCCCCCTGAAGATCACTGCTGTTAGACTCTCTCGTATTCCTTCCCCCACTTCCCACGGTTGCCACTTTTACCCCCAGTGTAACAAGTGGGTAAGCGCCATCTTCGGCTGCTTGTTTGCATTGGGTTACCTATACCTCTGCCCCTCTCCCTCCCTCCCTCCCTCCCTCCCTCCCTCCCTCCCTCCCTCCCTCCCTCCCATGATCGCCCCCTCCCTCACTCCCTTCCCCCTCATGTCCCGAGTCATGTGTAAAGTGTACTGTGTTATTTTTGTGCTTATGTGCTGAGGTGGTTTTTTTAATGTTCCCACACTGTACTCCCCACAGGAGCATAGTGTGGGGGTTGCTTTTTTCTCCTCCCCTCCCCTCATGTTACTTTATTTTTCATCCCTGTCTTCCTGTCCTGTCTACCTCCCCGTGTCAACTGTATGTATGTGTATATGTACAGATGGGTTGACAGCTAATTTCACTGGTACTTGTGACTAAGTGACAATAAAGGGTGGGTTCATTCATTCATAATTGGCTCCCCGGCTCAGCTTGCTGGGTGAGGTGGGTGTGTGGGGCACCCAGTAGGATTAAAACAAGACCTATCAAAGGGCGGATGAGCCCCTCGTGAGCCAATGACCACCCCTGCAGTCCTGGGCATGGCAATAAATTGCCTTGCAGCTGCGTGCCTTCACTGGTGTCCTGAACCTCATTCTTGCCCCAGAGTCTGGGACACATCGCTAGAAGGATGAC
Source organism: Neoarius graeffei (assembly GCF_027579695.1). Lineage (NCBI taxonomy): Eukaryota > Metazoa > Chordata > Actinopteri > Siluriformes > Ariidae > Neoarius > Neoarius graeffei. The sequence goes on from NC_083590.1 coordinate 57,139,552, forward strand.
GGATAGTGCGACCAGCATCACCACCAAGCACATGCTTCCATGATGATAAACACACCAGACCAAAGACTATGCTACCATGTCTGGGGCAACTGACATGCCATTTGCACTGGCAGCGGCAAGAAATATACGAAGTCCAGTCACTACCTCTGCTTCCGGGGTAGCTGACGTGCCAGCCGTACTGGCACTGGTGAGAAATATGCAAAGACCAGTTAAAAATTCAAAGAAGACAGCTGACATCACTGGAGAGTGTGTCCAAAGTGTGGCCATGCTTGCCGAGATTGCATTAGCTTCCTCTCCCATCTGCGGACACAGAAGAAGTAAAATCATCATGGTGCCTTACTCGAATCGAGTATCAGCGACGATGCCAACTGTTAAAAAAACAAAAACAAATTATAATTCAAGGAGGATATATTGTGAGAGTAAGTTATGGACAATTCTATGTGCAAGCTCAGAACTGAATCAATGACCTTTGGATTGAAAGACAGCCATTCTAATCACTGAGCTAAATCTCCCTGTTAAGAACTGGTTTACTCGGTGCTAGAAAAGGTATAAGGTTACTCATAAGTGGCAAACAAAGGGAGGGAAGGCAAGAGAGAGGTGTCCAACTCTATAGTAAAAAGCGGTTATACTTTTGTCATTAATGTTTCATTTTCTTTCTCATTTAGTCCATTTGGAAAATTTTTTATTTAATTCTAAGATGTCTTTTCAAGTAAAAATATCTGTCCATGCAGCAAGATAATTTCACTGGTATTCAGTAATTTTCTCCTCAAATTCAGTTTTCAATTTTTTGCACTGTGGGTTGGAAGGAGGGAGGTGTCGGGTGAAAGAGGTATGGACTAGAAGATCTTTGAGGTTTTTATTATCTTTGTAGGTGGATATGAGAGTGTGGTTATCAAAAGTTTGGTGTTGTGTAGAGAAGTGGGTGACGTTCTCAGTTGTTCATGTAGGAATGGTATATCTTGAGAGAATCTGGTGATGAGGGGTTTGGGGAGGTGTATTAGTGAGTGAGTGAGTGAGAACAAGTCTTACCAGTGTTTGATTTTTAATGTCGCGGAGGAAATGTTTGGAATAATGTCTGGCATGTAGAGATTTGAAAAGTATGGAAATGATGGGGTGAAACTCATCTGAAAAGGAGCAGATATGGTGGAACTGGATGATTTGCAATTTAATAATTCCTTTGAATGTATGTTTCAGATGGTTACTTTGTTTATGAAAAAGGGAATGTGTATCAGTGGGTTTGAAGAAAACTTTAGTGCTAAATTTCTTATGAGTTGGGGAAATGGGTGTGAAGAAAACTGTCATGTCTAAGAAACTGACCGATTCAGGATGGATGGTGGCTTTAAGTTGAACAGAAGGATGAGAATTGAGTTGAGAATGTCTAAAAAGTTATAGAAATCCGGTCGGGAATATGGTCAAGCTCCAATAATGTCATCTTGGAAACGGAAGAAGAAAGTGGGTTGTTGGATAAGGCAGCTTGTTCCCACTCACTCATGTATATGTTGGCACATGAAGGTGCAAATCTCTGACCTACAGCAGTCCTATGAATTTGTAAGTAATATTTATTGTCAAACAGGAAGTCGTGTGTGAGACTATTTCTGTTAATTGAATGAGTATGTGAGCTGGTCTGGTGGGGTCTGCATAGTTATGGAATGTATTGTGTAGGGCTTGTAGGCCCATGGATGTTGGTGTATAAGCTGTCTACATCAAGGATGAAGAGGAGAGTGTGGTTGGGGGCTGCCATGGGTCGGATTCTGTCCAGGAAGTGGTAGGTGTCTTTAATGTAGGAAGGGTGTTTGGTGGAGAGGGGGTTGAGCTTGTGGTCAATGAATATTGATACATTGTAGGTGGTACTATTACAGTTGGAAAAAATAGGTCTTCCAGGGGAAACTACAAAGGGAACAGTCTATGTTTCTGGTGGTTTATGAATTTTAGGAAGGAGGTAAAATTGGCATGGGCGGGGTTGATATGGTCTGAATAGGAAAATTTCTGTCTTGAATTCAGGGATTTATTATTATTATTATTATTATTATTATTATTATTATTATTATTATTATCCTTTATTTAACCAGGGGAGTCATATTGAGACTATTGTCTCTTTTTCAAATGGTCCCTGGCCAAGAACGGCAGTACTTTAAAAAATTTAAGTAAAAAATAGAGAAACCTCATCTACAAAAAAAACAAATAGACCAACATCAAACAAAGCCAAACACACACAAACAGCAACAAACACCAATTAATACAGACATAAGAACACAGAAGCAACAACAAACAGAGCACACCATATTACACAAAAAGATAGAAACATCACACAAATCACACCACATGACACAGCAACATAACAAAACACAACACCTAGAACAAAAATTAAATACAGTGAAAAACAAAATATAACGCAAGAATATAACATACAACAACCAAGACATGATACAACAAACAGCATAAAAAAACACAAACAAAAAACAAGAGATAAGAACAATAAACTACATACAATCACACTTATAGCTGAAGGCCTCTGAGACACAATTTAAACTCATTAAGTGAGATAAAAGTGCTTAGCTTAAACTGTTTCTGCTGACTTGGCCTTTTCAGTATGTCGGGCCGATACGCAATGTTTCCTTACTGCTATGCCCACAATATTGCTGAGACTCCTGTAAAAGTTGCTGCTATACAAATAAAAAGACTTGTCAATGTTGAAAATGTGGTCCTTTGTTTAATTTTCTCGTTATTCCACATGGCGATGACAGCGCACTGCCATTCGAATGTTCTACATTTGGACATACTCCACTCTCTGTCCACGTAAGCACCCAATGCATAGCTGCCCGATTAGTTCCGTGTGGAGATTGTCACTGATCATGCTAGTCCGGTTTACCTCTTTCCTTATGCTGTGTTTGCTGTAAAGTGCCATCTGTGTTAAGAGGCACTTAACATGCCATGCACATAATACGTGCCGGTCCCGGGAAATTTTTTTTTTACACTGTATTGCAATTAAATGGCTGAAGCTGAAAATAAAGCTGACACTTGGTGAACATCAAATGGTTGTTTTATTTTTATTCCATTAATATGTCACCAAAATAGTTTAATATTAATTATAATTAAGTCTTCAATCATAAACAATCACAGCAACTTTTGAAAAAAAAATCTCATTAATATTACCAAAAAAGAGTGACTTTCAGGGAGGCTTGCAAGTCCCAGGAAATGCACTAGAATGCATCTCCGAGCATGTAGAATCCGTGAGCTTTCAGGGGCCTAAGGCAGCCCCCGAACCCGTGGCCTTTATGACTGGTGCCACTATGTGGATATTTTGGTCTAGTTAGAACCCTGTGAATTGATAGCGTTGCTGGTGAAGAGAGGTGATTAATTGATGGATTTGATATTGTGCTACGGGTTGCGTGGAATGAGAGATGGGTTGATAATATTTCTGATTGGATAGCTGTCTGTTTGCTTCTTGTAGATAGTGGTGGGTGTCCATAATTACGATTTTTGAACCTTTATCTGCTGGTTTTATGACTGTATTTTTGTTTTGTTGAAGTTGTTTGATGGCCTGTTGTTCAGAAGTTGAAAGGTTATGGTGAGGAGGGTGGTGGGGGTCCTGAGGAAATGGAAAAGTGTGTTGTGAGTGTCCTGAATCTCAGCTGGTCCCCCAACACCAGCTCCATAGTCAAGAAAGCCCCGAAGCACCTCTACTTCCTACGGAGGCTGAGGAAAACCTCTCTCCCATCACCCATCCTCACAATATTCTACGGAGGGACTATTGAAAGCATTCTGAGCAGCTGCATCATAGTCTGGTTTGGGAATTGCACTATCTCGGATTGCAGGACCCGACAGCGGATAGCGAGGACAGCTGAAAAGATCATCAGAGTCTCTCTTCCCTCTATCATGAACATTTTCAACACACGCAGCATCCGGAAAGCCACCAGTATCATGGCCAACCCCTCACACAATCTCTTCACCCTCCTGCTGTCTGGGAAAGGGTACTGAAGCATTCGGGCCTTCACAGCCAGACTCTGCAACAGCTTTTTCCCATGTGCTATCAGACTCCTCAACTCTGAGGGACTGGACTGATTCTCATGGACTGTTGATCACACCACTCACACTGTAGTATTTGCACAGTGGACAATATTGCACTATTGCTTCCAGTGGTTACAATGTCTCTCTCTCTCTCTTACACACACACACACACACACACACACACACACACACACACACACACACACACACACACACACACACACAAGGCTTGCATTTATTTATTCCATTTTCATACATGACTTCAATTCCTCATGCCATCAGACTCCTCAACTTGGACTGATTCTCACAGACTGTTGAACACTCACTGCAATCTTTGCACAGTAGACAATAATGCACTATTGCCTTACAATGTTTACAGTGTCTCTCATGCACACAAAACTTACATTTATTTATTTCCATTCATATACTACCTCAATATTCACATTCAGCTCTGCACCTGATGTTGCTTGTGTCTGCACTTCATGTTGTTTGTGTCATTTATTGTCTACTGTGTCATTTACTGTCTGCAGTGTTCCACTCTTTGCACTCTTGCACTTTATGTTGTTAAATGTAGACTTGTAGTCCTGTGATGTTCAATGTAGCACCATGGTCCTGGAAAAACATAGTTTTGTTTTAACCGTGTACTGTACCAACTGCATATAGCTGAAATGACAAATAAAGAGACCTTGACCTTGTTGGATAAGGCAACAGAGTTTCCCATCTATCTGGGACTGGGTTGGTTCCCAGGTAGAGGGGGAAATGAATGGGGTATGGGTGTTATCTGATGAGAAGTGATTTAAGTCTGTGATGGTAATTGTGGATGTCCCTTTGCAGCTCCCCCTGGTGGAGGTGTGAAGTGTGTGGCATGAATGTCAACCCCCTCTCCAATGCCGCTTTTCCACTACCAACTCGGCTGAGCCGTGCCGTGCTGAGTCGGGCTGAGTCGAGCTGAGCGGGGCTGTTGGAGTTGCATTTCGACTACAACCGCGCTGAACCGTGCTGGCTGGAAGTGGGTGGACACATTGGGTGGAGTTAGCGAAAGTGGGTGGACGTCAGGTGATGTCGTTAGGCGGCGCAGTGACATCAGTGATCTTTTAAGCGGTAGTCTCACAACCCGGAGAGTAAACAATAAACATGGAGGACATGGAGTCATTAGTGTTGCTGGTCTTGGTGCTGTGGCTTGTTGTCACCGACAACGGCAACAGATACTGGCAAGAGCGTATAGATGAGGCGAGGCGCATAAGGCTTCATAATTCTCGTAATTCGTAATTCTCCTTCTTCCGGGTTTATGGTGTTTACAGATCCCAGCGTGCTCGCAGGGCATGTGTGGGCGTGTGAGGACACTCCTCCTCACCAATCAGTGCACAGGGGAGTCTCTGCTCATGCCCCCAGCCTCACTCAGCTCGGTTTGGCTCGCTTCAGCCCCACTCCAAAACCGTGCGAGTTTTGGGGGCTGAGCAGGGCTGAAGCGAGCTGAGTCGTGCTGTTTTTAGATAGTCGAAACGCGAGCCGTGTCGGGCTGAAGTGAGCTGAAGCGAGCTGACGTGAGCTGAAAAAGGGTAGTGGAAAAGGGCCACAAGAGGGATGTTTGTGAAGGGGTGAGGTGGAAGGAGGTGGAAAGGTTCATGATTAAGCTGTCTTGTGGTGTTTGAGTCTTGTGGGAGGAGGGTAGGGGTGGGTACAGAGGGGAAATGGATTGGGGCGGGGGATCCAGGGGTATGGTGGGGACGAGATTAAATTTAGGTAATTGCACTAGTGTGTAAAGATGGTATGTGCAGTAGTGGATGTCCAAAGTATTTTGTCGTGTGTGGTGTGTCATGTTTCTGGTGGAATAGTGGGTATAGGGGGAAATGTCTGCTCATGTATGCGTTGATCTGGGTAAAGTTATGTTTCTGTGCTGGTGTAAGAAGGGGTGAAAAGTTACTCAGTAGGATATGTATGATAGCACTGGGGAATGTTGTGGAGGCCTGTTTATAGAGTAATGAAAACTGTTTTGTGCTTGTGTTTTTGGGGTCGTGATCTCAATGGTTAATCCCCTCTGACTTCACTTGGGGAGAGGGAGAGTTTGTTTCAGTAAACTGAGGAAATGGTAGCACTGAGGTAGCTGTCAATTTGGATTCTAAGGTTGGGAAATGGGGGGATCCTGTTTAAATTTGAACCCCCTAGAAAGAGTATGGGATGTTGTGCTACAATGGACCAAAGTTTTAATTTTTCTTTGTGGTTTGATACACAACGGTATGTGTGTTGAAAGTCTGCTGGCTGGGTAGGTGCATGGGAAGGGCTAGGTGTAGGCTGTGGCCTAGTAGGTTGTGAGGGGTCAGGAGTCAATACAGAGCTGTTAAAGGGGAACTGAAGGCAATTTTTTTATTATCAAAATTCTATTTCTCATTTGATTAAATATAAGAATGCATTTTTGATAGCTATTTTGTCACTGCTATAGCAAGTTATGAGTGTTTGAAATATGCTATGTAATATATCAGTCCATATGTCAAAGCAATGGCCATAAAGAAGATTCGTTGAGACCTGTGGGAGACATCGTAGGATGGAAGTAAAACGTACAGCGGAAATCAAATTGACCAACATCTGCCAACGTTCCCTGTGTCTGAAATCGCTTACTCGTTCGCTACTCCCTACTCCCTATATAGAGAATTACTATAAAGAGGACTATATATTGAGCTCATTGGTAAAAGGAAAAATCGCTTTCGGACACTAAACCGTTGTGCTGGTATTTATGTCATTACTGTCGCACAATTAAAATGTGCCAGATCAGTCGGCTGATGGGTTTCAAAATAATAAATACATGCATGTATTTTTGTGATGAATCCATATTATACTGAACGTATTTCCCATATTAATAAATACAAAGTACCTGCAGCTTTCAGTTCTTTTAAATCAAGGCTGAATATTTTCTTCTTTGCTGCTGCCTTTTATTAAATCAAATTTGAGACTTTTAATTTGATTTCTTTCAGCGCGGCCGCAATGCATGATGGAATATATTGCTTTGGTTAGTGACCATCGTCATACACTAATTTTTGTGATGCACTATGGGATATGTTGAGTGCACTATATAGGGTGTAAATAATCCTCACTAAGGTTTCGGACAACACTACAAAATGGTGTCCCCACTATATAGTGCCCTTTATAGTGAGTAGGGAGCGATTTCGGACACAGGGGTTGTCAAAAGACGCGCGCGCCCTCTTTCGAATGCTGATGTAATCAAGCCAGAAGTTTTGTTTGTTTTGATAGCGATCAGGAAAGTTTGAAAAAAGTCGGCAGTAATCGTCATTTAAACTCGTTTTTGTGCAATATTGAGTTTGGAAAACAGTTTTCAGAATGGCGGCACTGACACCTGGCTGACACTTCATGTTTCAAAGTCTCGCACAAGTCTCGTGAAGATCGCACAGATAAGCGACGCCTGCTGTGGACCAAATGAACTAAATTCAACGTGGCTAAAAACTGAATAGGCCAATAAGTATAAAATTGAATTGCAGTTAATTGCTAATACGAGTCACGATATAAGGTTACTAAAACCAAAAATGTAATTGAATAACATGTTAATTAAGAAATAAAGCAAGTTTAAAAATGACTTCAGTTCCCCTTTAAAATGTTGGCTGTGGTGATTACTTACCTCATAAAAAGTTCCCACATCGTCCTCACTCAAAGTGGAAGGGGCCCACCCTGTTGGTAGTTAAAGGAGAACTGAAAGCCAATTTTTTATTATCAAAATTCTATTTCTCATTTTATTAAATATAGGAATGCATTTTTGATCGCTATTTTGTCACTGCTATAGCAAGTTATGAGTGTTTGAAATATTCTATATATCAGTCCATATGTCAAAGCAATGGCCGTAAACAAGGTTCTTTGAGACCTGTGTGAGACATCATAGGACGGAAGTAAAATGTACAGCGGAAATCAAAGTGACCAACATCTGCCAATGGTGTCAAAAGACGCGCGCGCCCTCTTTCGAATGCTGATGTCATCAAGCTGGAAGTTTTGTTTGTTTTGATAGCAATCAAGAAAGTTTGAAGAAAGTAGGCAGTTATCATCATTTAAACTTGTTTTTGTGCAATATTTCGTTTTGAGAACAGTTCATTTGGTGGAATAAATGTGACACAAGATGCCAAGGACACCTGGCTGACATTTCACATTTTGAAGTCTCACACAAGTCTGGTGAAGATTGCGCGGATAAATGACACCTGCCGTGGACCAAACGAACTACATTCAACATGGCTAAGAAATAGGCTGATAAGTATAATATTTAATTGCAATTAGTTGCCAATATGAGTCACGATATAAGCTTACTAAAAGCGAAAATGTACAGTGGTGCTTGAAAGTTTGTGAACCCTTTAGAATTTTCTATATTTCTGCATAAATATGACCTAAAACATCATCAGATTTTCACACAAGACCTAAAAGTAGATAAAGAGAACCCAGTTAAACAAACGAGGCAAAAAATATTATACTTGGTCATTTATTTATTTATTGAGGAAAATGATCCAATATTACATATCTATGAGTGGCAAAAGTATGTGAACCTTTAGGATTAGCAGTTAATTTGAAGGTGAAATTAGAGTCAGGTGATTTCAATCAATGGGATGACAATCAGGTGTGAGTGGGCACCCTGTTTTATTGAAAGAACAGGGATCTATCAAAGTCTGATCTTCACAACACATGTTTGTGGAAGTTTATCATGGCATGAACAAAGGAGATTTCTGAGGACCTCAGAAAAAGCGTTGTTGATGCTCATCAGGCTGGAAAAGGTTACAAAACCATCTCTAAAGAGTTTGGACTCCACCAATCCACAGTCAGACAGACTGTGTACAAATGGAGGAAATTCAAGACCATTGTTACCCCCCCCCCCCAGGAGTGGTCCACCAACAAAGATCACTCCAAGAGCAAGGCGTGTAATAGTTGGCAAGGTCACAAAGGACCCCAGGATAACTTCTAAGCAACTGAAGGCCTCTCACATCGGCTAATGTTAATGTTCATGAGTCCACTGTCAGGAGAACACTGAACAACAATGGTGTGCATGGCAGGGTTGCAAGAAGAAAGCCACTGCTCTCCAAAAAGAACATTGCTGCTTGTCTGCAGTTTGCTAAAGATCATGTGGACAAGCCAGAAGTCTATTGGAAATATGTTTTGTGGACGGATGAGACCAAAATAGAACTTTTTGGTTTAAATGAGAAGCGTTATGTTTGGAGAAAGGAAAACACTGTATTCCAGCATGAGAACCTTGTAGGTACAGTGTGCTTATCAAATCAGTCTCATAAATTCATTAATCGGTCTCATAAATTAATTAATCATTAATTAATGTATCTAATAGTTTATAGCTAAACTATTAAAATCAATCAAATCAGTCTCATGTAAAAAGGTATCAGTCTCATAAATTCATTAACAAAATGGGTGAAGGCAGTGAGAGTTTTTTTCTCGATAGAGGTTGGCACTTCAGTGAATCTTGTAATGACAAACAGGACAGTTGATTCCAAAGACACCATTTATTGAAATAGCCGACAGGAATGAGCAAACTAATACTGATCAGATATAGCAACAATAGCAGCCAAGGAATAATTCAATATAAATGATAATTGAGGCACTAATGATGATCAGAAGTAATAGGGTGAGTGGATGTTAAAATGTGATAGGGAAAATCACGTTTTTTTTTTGTGTGCGTGTGTGTGTGTGTGTGTGTGGAATGTACGAGCCGTGCCAGGCCGTGCCTACAAGGAGAGCGCGCGGAAATTAAGACAAAGGAATCTGGAGTTTGACCTTGCCTCGGTTAAAAAGAGAGAGCATTCACAGTCTAGCTAAACAGATAGTAAACAAAGTAAACCAACAACACACGGTCTAAGACCGACTTTCATGTGAATCAAAATGCATACATCTACCGTAAATAATAAATGAATTCAAATAACACTGTTCACAATAACTACAACCCCGATTCCAAAAAAGTTGGGACAAAGTACAAATTGTAAATCAAAACGGAATGCAATGATGTGGAAGTTTCAAAATTCCATATTTTATTCAGAATAGAACATAGATGACATCAAATGTTTAAACTGAGAAAATGTATCATTTAAAGAGAAAAATTAGGTGATTTTAAATTTCATGACAACAACACATCTCAAAAAAGTTGGGACAAGGCCATGTTTACCACTGTGAGACATCCCCTTTTCTCTTTACAACAGTCTGTAAATGTCTGGGGACTGAGGAGACAATTTGCTCAAGTTTAGGGATAGGAATGTTAACCCATTCTTGTCTCATGTAGGATTCTAGTTGCTCAACTGTCTTAGGTCTTTTTTGTCGTATCTTCCGTTTTATGATGCGCCAAATGTTTTCTATGGGTGAAAGATCTGGACTGCAGGCTGGCCAGTTCAGTACCCGGACCCTTCTTCTATGCAGCCATGATGCTGTAATTGATGCAGTATGTGGTTTGGCATGGTCATGTTGGAAAATGCAAGGTCTTCCCTGAAAGAGACGTCATCTGGATGGGAGCATATGTTGCTCTAGAACCTGGATATACCTTTCAGCATTGATGGTGTCTTTCCAGATGTGTAAGCTGCCCATGCCACACACACTAATGCAATCCCATACCATCAGAGATGCAGGCTTCTGAACTGAGCGCTGATAACAACTTGGGTCGTCCTTCTCCTCTTTAGTCCGAATGACACGGCGTCCCTGATTTCCATAAAGAACTTCAAATTTTAATTCGTCTGACCACAGAAGAGTTTTCCACTTTGCCACAGTCCATTTTAAATGAGCCTTGGCCCAGAGAAGACGTCTGCGCTTCTGGATCATGTTTAGATACGGCTTCTTCTTTGAACTATAGAGTTTTAGCTGGCAACGCCGGAAGGCACGGTGAATTGTGTTCACAGATAATGTTCTCTGGAAATATTCCTGAGCCCATTTTGTGATTTACAATACAGAAGCATGCCTGTATGTGATGCAGTGCCGTCTAAGGGCCCGAAGATCATGGGCACCCAGTGTGGTTTTCCGGCCTTGACCCTTACGCACAGAGATTCTTCCAGATTCTCTGAATCTTTTGATGATATTATGCACTGTAGATGATGATATGTTCAAACTCTTTGCAATTTTACACTGTCGAACTCCTTTCTGATATTGCTCCACTATTTGTCGGTGCAGAATTAGGGGGATTGGTGATCCTCTTCCCATCTTTACTTCTGAGAGCCACTGCCACTCCAAGATGCTCTTTTTATACCCAGTCATGTTAATGACCTATTGCCAATTGACCTAATGAGTTGCAATTTGGTCCTCCAGCTGTTCCTTTTTTGTACCTTTAACTTTTCCAGCCTCTTATTGCCCCGTCCCAACTTTTTTTGAGATGTGTTGCTGTCATGAAATTTCAAATAAGCCAATATTTGGCATGAAATTTAAAAATGTCTCACTTTCGACATTTGATATGTTGTCTATGTTCTATTGTGAATACAATATCAGTTTTTGAGATTTGTAAATTATTGCATTCCATTTTTATTTACAATTTGTACTTTGTCCCAACTTTTTTGGAATCGGGGTTGTAAGTGAGAAAAGTTTTTTTTCCGTGCACGCCTCCCAAACAGCTTGTTGGCATGTAGATAGCGCCTGATGGTTGTTATGGAGACTTTGTGACCCCAAGCTACTACTCTTTGATGCAATTCTCTAACAGTGAGCTTTGGAGAACTTTTTCTTTCTCTTACCATCCTCCTCACTGTGCATGGCGGCAAGATAAACTTGCATCCTCGTCCAGGCTTGTTTGCCACTGTTCCAGTTGTTTTAAATTTCTTGATGATTCCTCTGACTGTAGACATGGGCAGGTGTAGGCAAGTGGCTATTTTCTTGTAGCCATTGCCTGACTTATGAAGGTCGACACACATCTGCCTTACTTGAATGGTGAGTTCTCTTGTCTTTCCCATGTTGAAGAGTGGATAAGAGAAATAGGGCTCTCTGTCACATCATATTTATACCCCAGGGAAACAGGATGTGATGAATTACTAATTAAAGGTTCCTAGATACTCTGATCACCTTTATAAACTACAGTAGAAATGACAGAAATGCTTCAATTACATTTATTTTCTAGGAATTGTTATGGGTGCCAATAATTGTGGAACAGGTGATTTTATGAAAAACAATTATTTCTTAGTCAGGGATTTTTTTTAATTCACTTGAGTTAAGGGTTACATTTTTCTACAATTTTCAGTGTGAGATTATGCTTCTGCAATAAAAATTGAATTTATTTTAAGGCTTTTAACACATCTTAACTAGGGGTGCCAATAATTGTGGAGGGCGCTGTGTGTGTGTGTGTGTGTGTGTGTGTGTGTGTGTGTGTATATATATATATATATATATATATATATATATATATATATAAAATATATAATGTGTGTGTGTGTATAGATGTGTGGGTATATATATATATATATATATATATATATATATATATATATATACACAGTGGTGCTTGAAAGTTTGTGAACCCTTTAGAATTTTCTATATTTCTGCATAAATATGACCCAAAACATCATCAGATTTTCACACAAGTCCTAAAAGTAGATAAAGAGAACCCAGTTAAACAAATGAGACAAAAATATTATACTTGATCATTTATTTATTGAGGAAAATGATCCAATATTACATTTCTGTGAGTGGCAAAAGTATGTGAACCTCTAGGATTAGCAGTTAATTTGAAGGTGAAATTAGAGTCAGGTGTTTTCAATCAATGGGATGACAATCAGGTGTGAGTGGGCACCCTGTTTTATTTAAAGAACAGGGATCTATCAAAGTCTGACCTTCACAACACATGTTTGTGGAAGTGTATCATGGCACGAACAAAGGAGATTTCTGAGGACCTCAGAAAAAGCGTTGGTGATGCTCATCAGGCTGGAAAAGGTTACAAAACCATCTCTAAAGAGTTTGGACTCCACCAATCCACAGTCAGACAGATTGTGTACAAATGGAGGAAATTCAAGACCATTGTTACCCTCCCCAGGAGTAGTCGACCAACAAAGATCACTCCAAGAGCAAGGCGTATAATAGTCGGCGAGGTCACAAAGCACCCCAGAGTAACATCTAAGCAACCGAAGGTCTCTCTCACATTAGTTAATATTAATGTTCATGAGGTCATCATCAGGAGAACACTGAACAACAGTGGTGTGCAAGGCAAGTTTGGAAGGAGAAAGCCACTGCTCTCCAAAAAGAACATTGCTGCTCGTCTGCAGTTTGCTAAAGATCACTTGGACAAGCCAGAAGGCTATTGGAAAAATGTTTTGTGGACGGATGAGACCAAAATAGAACTTTTTGGTTTAAATGAGAAGTGTTATGTTTGGAGAAGGGAAAACACTGCATTCCAGCATAAGAACCTTATCCCATCTGTGAAACATGGTGGTGGTAGTATCATGGTTTGGGCCTGTTTTGCTGCATCTGGGCCAGGACGGCTTGCCATCATTGATGGAACAATAAATTCTGAATTATACCAGTGAATTCTAAAGGAAAATGTCAGGACATCTGTCCATGAACTGAATCTCAAGAGAAGGTGGGTCATGCAGCAAGACAACGACCCTAAGCACACAAGTCGTTCTACCAAAGAATGGTTAAAGAAGAATAAAGTTAATGTTTTGGAATGGTCAAGTCAAAGTCCTGACCTTAATCCAACTGAAATGTTGTGGAAGGACCTGAAGCGAGCAGTTCATGTGAGGAAACCCACCAACATCCCAGAGTTGAAGCTGTTCTGTACGGAGGAACGGGCTAAAATTCCTCCAAGCCGGTGTGCAGGACTGATCAACAGTTACCGGAAATGTTTAGTTGCAGTTATTGATGCACAAGGGGGTCACACCAGATACTGAAAGCAAAGGTTCACATACTTTTGCCACTCACAGAGATGTAATGTTGGATGATTTTCCTCAGTAAATAAATGACCAAGTATAATATTTTTGTCTCATTTGTTTAACTGGGTTCTCTTTATCTACTTTTAGGACTTGTGTGAAAATCTGATGATGTTTTAGGTCATATTTATGCAGAAAAATAGAAAATTCTAAAGGGTTCACAAACTTTCGAGCACCACTGTATATATATATATATATATATATATACAGGGGTTAAATTGGGCCGGGGCTGTCCGGGGCTGAGCCCCGGCACATAAGCTCGGAGCGGATGGCATATGATCACGCACACATCAAAAGCAACAAACCCTTTTCACGATTTTCAGTTCTGAATAATTAAATATCGTTTTATTAATCAATAAACCCATGACTTTTCTGAGATAGATCATAGTTTTCCTGATAACAAGACGACCTGTCAAAGCTATTTAGAACAGAACTTGCGATCAGAGATTCTGGTTTCTGGAACACTGCGTGGGTTGCCAATTCTGCTTTTTATAAGCAACTTTGGGGTTTCTTTTTTTGTGAGCTCGCTTTAAAAAAAAATCAGAAGTCGTGGTTTGCGGGTTTTTGGGCTTGTGTTTCAGCGTTGTGACTTGTTTATAATTTTCTCCATACACCGTCTCCCCTTTTACCTGCATACGATCCAATCATTATCATATTTTTTATTATTAAAAACAAAATATCAAATAATACTGAAGAGGGGAAAAAATAATACTGATCTAAATATGTTGTGTTTTTATTTTTAGACAGTATGTGTTTAGCAAAACACATACTGTCTAAAAATAAAAACACAACATATTTAGATCAGTATTATTTTTTCCCCTCTTCAGTATTATTTGATATTTTGTTTTTAATAATAAAAAATATGATAATGATTATGTTCACTGTATTGTTAATATTATTAGTGTTTTATTATTTATTGTTCATATTTAATTTAATGTTAATTTATTATTATTTATTGTTAATATTATTAGTGTATTATTAGTGTAATTATTATTGTTATTATTATGTATTCAATTATTTATTTGGCATGTGATGCTTTTTGTATTGTCTAGAACATACATAAGATGAGAATATTATAGCAGCAAAATAGAAGCACAATCATTTGAATGCAGCATAACATGTATGATAATAAAAAACTTCTGGGGGAGGACCCCCAGACCCCCCACTAATCATTTCCTTCAAACCAATGTACAACAACCTGTACAATCTGTTACATTGGCCAACCAATCTACATTCAAACTGCCATAATGTGTAGGGGGGCACTACAAGACACACATAGGCCTACAACACACAGATAAGGTGTATATCTCTGTGCAATATGATATGGTTATCAAATTAGAGGGTTATTTTCCAAAAAGTATATTGGGGCAGGGCGGTGGGGGCAGGGGCGGGTACGAGGCAGAGCCCCCCCACATAACCAATCCCAATTTAACCCCTGTATATATATATATTATACTATACTATTATATATATATATATATATATATTATATTAGCTGGATAGTACAGTGGTAATGCTCACTGACTACGACGCAGGAGATCGGGGTTCGAATCCCGGTCGGGGCAAAACATCTGGACCCAGTAAGGACCCAGTAAGGACCCAGTAAGGACCCAGTAAGGGTCCTTAGGCAAAACCCCTCATGATATATCAGCCTACCTCAGGAATGAGTGAAAACATAACTGATAGAGTCATACCGGCTCAGACGTCGCCCGGGTCAACAAGGTCTGCATCAGTTGCTAGGGAACCAGGGCAAACTGATGAGAAATGGGCTACTGGAACAAGACATCGATGGACGAGGACAGAAAATACGGATTTGCTGGAATGCTACTATACAAGCAATCCCAGAAAGAGGGGATACATGCAGAGAATGTGGGACCATTGGATACTTCGAAACCCACAATCAAGGCTAACAAAGAAACAGCTATTAGCCCAGTGTTCCAACATCCATAATCGAAATCTGCTATCACAACTAGAGATTAATGAAATACAACAACGATGCTACGGCAAGGGGGAGCCAGGAAGACAGGTCAGCGGGGAGATGTCATCATCCCCACAACCAGAGATTGGGTACCAAGCCCCAACAGCTAACAGCCTCAACACAAGAGCTGCTGACCTGAGAAGGAAGATCGTGACCCAACTGGAAACCTGGAGCCCCCGACGAATACCGAAGCTGAGTTGCCAAGTACCTTCAGAAGATCTACTAGTAGATGTGAATGCTGCTCTGAAGACAATCTCCACAAGAACAATCACTGAGACCAACAAGCTGATACACAGTACAGCAACAGTAATCATGGAGATGCTTGGACACAAGGTGGGCTCGGGACATAACAAACAGTATCCACCATGGAAGAGACGATTAGAGGCCAAGATAAAGGCAGCAAGGAGAGAAGTTAGCCAGCTAGCTGAACTACAGAAAGGGAACATGGTGAATAAAGGGGCGCCCAGGAAGTACAACTCACTCTCCATACCAGAGGCACTCGAAACTGCCAAACAGCGACTAACAGCTCTGGCCACCCGGTTGAGGAGATACACCAAGGAAGGAGAGGCCAGGAGAATAAACAAGCTGTTCTCCACTGAACCAGCCAAGGTGTACTCTCAATGGCAGGGGAACAACAACCGGTCAGACCCACCAAGAGCTGAGGTGGAAAAATACTGGAAAGACATATGGGAAAGAAAGGCAATGGATGCCCAATGGTTAGTGGACCTAAGAGCTGACCACAGCAACCTCCCAGAGCAAGAACCAGTAACCATCTCAATGGCAGACATCCAAGAAAGAGTGTCAAAGATGAAGAGCTGGACAGCACCAGGCCCCGATATGATCCATACGTACTGGCTGAAGAAGCTAACTGCACTCCATGAACACCTAGCAGCACAGATGAACCAGCTGCTGAGGGATGGAACCCACCCAGAATGGCTAACCCAAGGCAGGACAGTCCTAATCATGAAGGACCCCCAGAAGGGACCCATCCCATCCAACTACCGGCCAATTACCTGTCTCTGCACAACATGGAAGGCCCTGTCAGGCATCATTGCGGCAAAAATGAGTAAGCATGTGGATCAATACATGAGCGAGGCACAGAAAGGAATTGGCAGTAACACCAGAGGAGCCAAGCACCAGCTACTGGCCAATAGAACAGTCGCCCGAGACTGTAAGAAGAGACAGACCAACCTGTGCACTGCCTGGATTGACTACAAGAAAGCCTATGACTCAATGCCACACACATGGATACTGGAATGTCTGGAACTGTATAAGATCAACAGGAACCTAAGGACCTTCATACAGAACTCAATGGAAATGTGGAAGACAACCCTAGAGGCCAACTCAAAACCCATTGCCCAAGTCAACATCAAGTGCGGCATATACCAAGGAGATGCGCTATCACCACTGCTGTTCTGCATAGGCCTGAACCCCCTCAGTCAGATCATCACGAAGAGCGGATACGGGTACCGATTCCGTAGTGGGGCAACAATCAGCCACCTGCTCTACATGGATGACATCAAGCTGTATGCCAGGAATGAGCGAGAAATAGACTCGCTGATCCACACCACCCGGATCTACAGCGATGACATAGGGATGTCATTCGGATTGGACAAGTGTGGCCGGATGGTCTCAAAGAGAGGCAAGATGATCCGGACTGAAGGGATTGACCTACCAGAGGGCAACATAGGTGATATCCAAGACAGCTACAAGTACCTTGGCATCCCACAGGCTAATGGAAACCATGAAGAGGCCACAAGGAAGTCAACCACAGCCAAATACCTCCAGAGAGTAAGGCAGGTCCTGAAAAGTCAGCTGAATGGTAAAAACAAGGTCTGAGCCATCAACATGTATGCACTACCAGTCATCAGATACCCCGCTGGTATCGTAAACTGGCCAAAGGAGGAGACAGAAGCCACAGATATCAAGACTAGAAAGCTCCTCACCATGCATGGAGGGTTCCACCCCAAGTCCAGCACCCTGAGACTATACACTAAGCGGAAAGAGGGAGGCCGAGGGCTAGTGAGCGTCAAGACCATGGTCCAGGATGAAACGTCGAAAATCCGAGAATACATCAGAAAGATGGCCCCAAAGGATGAACTGCTAAGTGAATGTCTCAGGCAGCAGAACCCTGATGAGAGTGCAGAGGAGGAGGAGGAACAGACAACCTGGAGAGACAAACCCCTACATGGCATGTACCACCGTCAGATAGAGGAAGTGGCTGATATCAAGAAATCCTACCAGTGGCTGGATAATGCAGGACTGACAGACAGCACAGAGGCACTAATCATGGCAGCACAAGAACAGGCCATAAGCACAAGAGCCATAGAGACCAGGATCTACCAGAGTAGATCAGACCCAAGATGCAGACTGTGCAAAGAAGCCCCTGAAACAGTCCAGCACATAGTAGCAGGGTGTAAGATGCTAGCTGGATCAGCGTACATGGAGAGGCACAACCAAGTGGCTGGGATAGTATACAGGAACATCTGCAACCAGTATGGAATAGAAATACCCAAGTCCCAATGGGCCATACCACAGAAGGTGGCTGAGAACAACAGGGCCAAGGTTCTGTGGGACTTCAGCTTCCAGACTGACAAACAGATCCTGGCTAACCAACCGGACATAGTGGTGGTGGACAAAGAGCAGAAGAGGGTGGTGGTGATAGATGTGGCGATCCCAGCTGACGCCAACATCAGGAAGAAGGAACATGAGAAACTTGAGAAGTATCAAGGGTTGAAAGAGCAGCTGGAACGGATGTGGAAGGTCAAGGGTTGCGTGGCCCCCGTGGTAGTGGGGGCACTTGGGGCAGTAACCCCCAAACTGGGAGAGTGGCTCCAGCAAATCCCAGGAACAACATCTGAAACCTCAGTCCAGAAGAGCGCAGTCCTAGGAACATCGAAGATACTGCGCAGAACCCTCAAACTCCCAGGCCTCTGGTAGAGGACCCGAGCTTGAGGATGACATGGATACCACCCCCCCGCCGGGGGTGAGAAGGAGATTTTATATATATATATATATATATATATATATATATATATATATATATATATATGAGACAGTCTTCACATTTTTACAGATGGATCAAAGGATTTGCAAACAGATGCAATAGGTTCTGCAGTTGCTGTGCCCAGTTACCAGATGCAAATGAGTAAGAGAACTTCTGATTGTTCGAGCGTATATACAGTGGAATTGTTTGCCATACTGTTAGCATTAGAATGGACTGATCAGATAGACTGCAAAAGAGATAATAAAGACTTTATCTCTTATCCTGTCATTGTCACTTTTCCAAAGGTACAATGAAATTGAAGGTGCTGTTGACTCATTATGAGTTATAGAAAGAAAAAATAAGGGGAGAACAAATAAAGTATAAAAATAAATCGTAAAGTATACAGAGTTGCACTGGTAAAATGGTATAAACAGAATATAAACAGAAATCTATTGTATGGTTCTATATGTACACAGATTGCACTGATAAGAAAAAAAATATATAGGCGGCACGGTGGTGTAGTGGTTAGCGCTGTTGCCTCACAGCAAGAAGGTCCGGGTTCGAGCCCCGTAGCCAGCGAGGGCCTTTCTGTGCTGAGTTTGCATGTTCTCCCCGTGTCCGTGTGGGTTTCCTCCGGGTGCTCCAGTTTCCTCCACAGTCCAAAGACATGCAGGTTAGGTTAACTGGTGACTCTAAATTGACCGTAGGTGTGAATGTGAGTGTGAATGGTTGTCTGTGTCTATGTGTCAGCCCTGTGATGACCTGGCGACTTGTCCAGGGTGTACCCCGCCTTTCACCCGTAGTCAGCTGGGATAGGCTCCAGCTTGCCTGCAACCCTGTAGAACAGGATAGATCGTCTACAGATAATGAGATGATATATATATATTTTTTGCACAAATTGCACATTGGCCAAGAATAGTTCTATTGCACATTTGAGTTTAAGGCCATGATTGCTTTGGGATAAAAACTGTTTTTTAGGCGGTTTGTCCTGGTTTTAATTGCTCTGTAACTCTTGCCTGATGGCAAAAGCTGGAAGAGACCATGACCGGGGTGTGAGGAGTCTTTTGAAATGTCCATTGCTTTCCTGCGGCATCTGGAGGTGCAAATCTGTTCCAGGGTGGGGAGGGTGCAGCCTATTGTTTTCTCTGCTGCCCTAACGACCCTGTGGAGCGCCTTCTTCTCTGAGGATGTGCAGCTGCCGTACCATACACACAGTCCGTTCATGAGCACACTCTTTATGGAGCAGTGATAGAAGGCCCGGAGCAGATTTTGGGGGAGACAGTTCTTTCTGAGGATTATCAGAAAGTACAGTCTCTGCTGCGCCTTCTTCGGCAGCTCATTGGTATTGGCACTCCAGGTTAGGTCGATCTCCAGCTCAATGCCGAGAAACCTGAACACCGGGACCCTCTCCACACAGGCCCTGTTGATAATGAGTGGCTGGATGTCAGCTTTGTTTTTCCTAAAGTCAATAACCAGCTCCTTTGTTTTGGTGGTATTGAGGAGCAGATTGTTGACTTTGCACCACTCTGACAGCCGCTCCACCTTGTCCCTGTATGCTAGCTCACCCTCTTCACCTGAGATGAGTCCAACCATGGTCATGTCATCTGCGAACTTTACAATCTTGTTGCTGAGGTGGGTGGAGACACAGTCATACGTGTAGAGGGTGTAAAGGAGTGGACTAAGTAGACAACCCTGTGGCTAGCCGGTGTTCAGGCTGAGAGCAGTGGAGGTGTGGGAACCCAGCTTGACTCTCTGGGAGCGGCCTGACAGAAAGTCCAATATCCAGCTGCAGGTGAGTGGTGGAAGCCCAAGGTCTGCCAGCTTGGACACCAGTCGATGTGGAAGGATGGTGTTAAATGCCAAGCTGAAGTCCACAAAGGGCATTCTAGTGTAGCTCCCCTGCTGCTCCAAGTGGGTCAGTGCAGCGTGAAGTGCTGTGAATACAGCATCCTCCATGGATCTCTCTGCTTTATAAGCAAATTGAAGAGGGTCCAGCTCAGCAGGCAGGCAGGCAAGGATATGACTCCACACCAGTTTCTCAAAGCACTTCATGATGACAGGTGTAAGTGCCACTGGGCGGTAGTCATTCAGGATGTTGATGTTAGTTTTTTTTGGCAGCGATTGTTTGTTTGTATGTGTTAGCCCTGCAATGACCTGGCAACTTGTCCAGGGTGTGCCCCGCCTCTTGCCTATAGTTAGCTGGGATAGGCTCCAGCTTGCCTGCGCGACCCTGTATTGGATAAGTGGCTACAGATGCTGCCGCTTTATGAAATCTTGTTACAATCTTGTTAGCCCTCTTGTTACATATTAATATGTAGTGATTCCATGTTGGCACATACAAGGATTAAGACAGGTTCAACCAGAAGTCATCAAGATCTGCTTTATGAAATCCATCCATCCATTATCTGTAGTCACTTATCCAATACAGGGTCGCAGACAAGCTGGAGCCTATCCCAGCTAACTATAGGCAAGAGGCGGGGTACACCCTGGACAAGTTGCCAGGTCATCGCAGGGCTAACACATACAAACAAACAACCATTCACACCTACAGTCAATTTAGAGCCACCAATTAACCTAACCTGCATGTCTTTGTGGGAAACCAGAGCACCCAGAGGAAACCCACACAGACACGGAGAGAACATACAAACTCCACACAGAAAGGCCCTCGTTGGCCGCTGGGCTCGAACCCAGAACCTTCTTGCTGTGAGGCGACAGTGCTAACCACTACACCACCGTGCTGCCGCTTTATGAAATCTTGTTTACCAATTCAGGAATGGTTAATCAAGGGGAAAATATCACATTCATTTGAGTCCCAGCACATTCAGGCATCCAGAGGAACAAGAGTGTGGACAAACTAGCAAAAGAAGCAATCAAAAAGAAACTGTTGAAGTTGGCATCAAATTATCAAAATCAGAGGGGAAAAGCACAGTGAGGAGAAAGGTAAACCAAGATTGGCAACAGTTATGGGATAATGAAACAAAAGGGAGACATTTGCACTTAATCCAAAACAAAGTGTGTATGTTGAGAAGTCTGGGATCAAACCGGAAAGAGCAAATAATAATAATAATAATAATAATAATAATAATAATAAGCAGGCTCAGGATTGGACACAGCAATTGTAACAGTACACTTAGCATCATGGGAAAACCTCCAACCGGTTTCTGTGATCAATGCCATGAAGCTGAGATACTTGAGCATATCCTTACATCATGCAAGAAATTTAGATCTGAGAGGCAAGAAATGATGACAGAGTTACAGAAAAAAGGCCAGGTAGAGGACAGCATTAAAAGTGTATTAAAATATGGAGAAACTACTAAGGGGAGGAAATGGTTATTTACATTTTGAAGAACAACTGGACTGGAAAGACAGCTTGAATATGATGTGATAAGGACATAGAAAAAAATCTATAGATGGCAGTAATGCAACATTGTGGATGTCAGCTGCTGTAAAACCTCAAAGAAGAAGAAAAAGAAGTTGGAGACTTTGTGGGCCACTGTAGTAGGCTGTGGGCATTCGTGGGAAGTGGAATCCATTGTGGATTCTGGTGCAGATGTAACAAGGCTCCCCCCTGGAGGTGCTCAGATTCTGTAATTTTTATTTTCCTTTCGCGAATTCTAAAGGAAAATATCAGGACATCTGTCCACCTTCTCAAGAGAATGTGGGTCGTGCAGCAAGACAACAACCCTAAGCACACAAGTCGTTCTACCAAAGAATGGTTAAAGAAGAATAAAGTTAATGTTTTGAAATGGCCAAGTCAAAGTTCTGACCTTAATCTGATCGAAATGTTGTGGAAGGACCTGAAGTGAGCAGTTCATGTGAGGAAACCCACCAACATCCCAGAGTTGAAGCTGTTCTGTATGGAGGAACGGGCTAAAATTCCTCCAAGCCAGTGTGCAGGACTGATCAACAGTTACCGGAAATGTTCAGTTGCAGTTATTGCTGCACAAGGGGGTCACACCAGATACTAAAAGCAAAGGTTCACATACTTTTGCTACTCACAGATATGTAATATTGGATCATTTTCCTCAATAAATAAATTAACAAGTATAATATTTTTGTCTCATTTGTTTTACTGGGTTGTCTTTATCTACTTTTAGGACTTGTGTGAAAATCTGATGTTTTAGGTCATATTTATGCAGAAATATAGAAAATTCTGAAGGGTTCACAAACTTTCAAGCACCACTGTATTCTGTGGAACAATGATAGTACAACATACATCTTTAACAGAAAAAAACCCTAAAATTTTGTGCACAAGGTTTGATTTATTTTGGGTTTTCTGAAGTGAACTGCTGAACCTGATGCAGCCTTCAACCAAGCCATGTTTGGTTGACTTGGCTAGAATTGTAGCAGTTCAGTGGCCAGTTCCTTTCTGTGCACTCATGCACACTTTTGGGCAGTTTAGAGTAACTAGTTAACCTAATTGCATGTCTTTGGAGGAAACCAGAGCACCCAGAGGAGACCCACACAGAGAGAGCATGTGAATTCCACACAGTCAGGCCCTTCTCACCAATCACTGGGCTTGAACCCAGAACTTTCTTGCTGTGAGGCAACAGCACTAACCACCAAAATGCCTTAAAATTATACCTACAGGATTATAACTATACATCCAGCATCCCTTATTTTTGATGAAATATCACCTTGGACAGACACTTTTTGTAGACGTCAACAAGATTTTGACAGAAAGCTGATTGGTGTAACAGAAAAGCATTCACCCTATCATCTGGCGATTGTGAGTTTAAATCCTGATGCTGTCACAAATCAAGAAGGGAGGGGGTGTCAACTGCAAGGAACACTAGTCAAATGTCTGTGAGCTCATACATATGGAAGTAGGTAGACAGCAGGTGTGTTATGTTGTATGATAAGCAGTTCAAATAGATTCAGTCTGCTGGCTTTATGTACCTCAAAAGAGTCTTCTTTGTTATTCCACCCACTTTGTGTGATGCACCAGTTCTATTGGAAGCAAACCAGTCCCAGAGAATTTAAGCTTCGAGCAGCCAAAAAAACAAACAAAACAAAAAACCAGCACAGACATGTTCAGAACAATCAAATGGGTCCAGGCATTTAACATTGCACTTTTAAAATGACATTATAATTGTTATTAGTAGAAGTGTGTGAGGGTTGGGTTGGGATAGGCGTCCTCCACCCTGAAACTCCACTCCAGTCCAGGTGGTGGCGGTGACGCGTCCAGTAGCTGCTTCTCCAACCGCCAGTAAACACTGGAGAAGAAAAAGCTGATGCTCGTCTGAACCGCTTTAGCCCCTCGATTTATAAAAATAAAAGCACATTATTGTGTCTGGCTCTGAGGATTTAAACCCCTGAGGTAAGTTAAACTGAAGGTGTGCGGTCGAATCCCAAATACATGTCCACTTTACTGTTTTAGTGAACTACGGTCAGTCTGAAAAAATGCCGTGTGCACTCTAGATAGTGCACTATTTATCCACTCAGGAGAGAGTTGTAGTTTGGCTAACCTTTTTAATTGTATGTTTAAAGTATTTAAATAATCTTCACTTCAAGTTAATTTCCACCTATTTATTTATTTATTTATTTATTGCTAATTTGC
This sequence comes from Neoarius graeffei, assembly GCF_027579695.1. NCBI lineage: Eukaryota > Metazoa > Chordata > Actinopteri > Siluriformes > Ariidae > Neoarius > Neoarius graeffei. The sequence continues at coordinate 57,163,956 of NC_083590.1, forward strand.
GACTTCCTCGCAATTCCAACTTTTTATTTCTCGCAATTCCGACTTCATTTCTCACAGACTTTTTTCTCCTCTGTGTGTGTGTTTGTTTATTAAGCCAGTCAGGCAGCGTTACCCCCTCTGCAGTATGTTAAGCCGAAAGCTTGAAACATTGAGAATGAAAATGAGTGAAATCTGAGGGGAGTATTTTAATCATGGTTTCCCGAACCGGGAGATCTTGTTACTGGAAGAACTTTTTTTTTTAAAAATCTTTATTAAAAATAACAGCAACAAAATACAAATACAGTTATTAATACACACACAAACAACAAAGCAAGAGCCAGGGGGAGTTTTCAAATAAAAACATTAAATAATCAGCACAAATGAGAATTTAGCAGCTTTGTTTTTAGAGTTAGAGATGATTTTGATATACTGTTCAGTTTCCTTTTCGAAGGCTATAAATGAAGGTTTTGAGCGACTAAACTTGGCTTTATGAATATGGTATTTTCCTAAAATGATCAACAAATTTATTATATATAATTCTTTGTTTTTTTATTTTTATTTTGTTGTTATGGAAACCAAACAGTACATATTTCCAACACAGAGAAAAATCAGAGTCAAGCTTGGCTGTAATGTACCGGGTTATTTCTGTCCAGAATGCGATGGTAAAGGGACGTTGCCAGAACAGGTGTGTTATTGTTTCCTGGTCCATCTCACACAATGAACAGTCCACACAAATGTCTCTCTCTTTTAAGCATATAATGCTTGGCAGGATAGTATCTATGAATCAGTTTGAAAGACGCCTCCCTTACTTTGTTTGTAAAGAAGTATCTGTATGGGAGGTTCCACACACTGCTCCAGTTCAGGTCACCAACAAGACCAGTCCAGCACTGAACCACATAGGGGATAGTGATATCTGTCTGGAATAATGCGTGGATATTGCAATTATTGTTCTTGGATGTGACAGAGAAGCATACATGATCCACTGAGGTCAATATTGCTGCTTTTCCACTACAAACGCGGCTGAGTCGGGCTGAGCCGTGCCGTGCTGAGTCGGGCTGAGCGGGGCTGTTGGAGTTGCATTTCGACTACAACCGTGCTGAACCGTGCTGGCTGGAAGTGGGTGGACACATTGGGTGGAGTTAGCGAAAGTGGGTGGACGTCAGGTGATGTCGTTAAGCAGCGCAAACAGTGACATCAGTGAGCTTTTAAGCAGTAGTCTCACGACCCGAATAGTAAACAATAAACATGGAGGACATGGAGTCGTTAGTGTTGCTGGTCTTGGTGCTGTGGCTTGTTGTCACCGACAACGCGGACAAATACTGGCAAGAGCGTATAGTTGAGGCGAGGCGCATAAGGCTTCAGAAATTCTCGTAATTCTTCTCCTTCCGGGTTTGCGGTGTTTACAGATCCCAGCGCGCTCGTGGGGCGTGTGTGGGCATGTGAGGACACTCCTCCTCACCAATCAGTGCACAGGGGAGTGTCTGCTCACGCCCCCAGCCTCACTCGGCACGGCTTGGCTCGCTTCAGCCCCACTCCAAAACGGTGTGAGTTTTAGGGGCTAAGCAGGGCTGAAACGAGCTGAGTCGTGCTGGTTTTTGGTAGTCGAAACGCGAGCCGTGTCGGGCTGAAGTGAGCTGAAGCGAGCTGAAGTGAGCTGAAAAAGGGTAGTGGAAAAGGGCCATATGGGGTCCAGAGATGGTAAGCAAACCGTTTTTTCAGCCCTTCTTAGAAGGGTTAGGGTACCAGAGGGAATGGCATCCATTATTGTTACTGGAAGAATCGCATGGTGTAGACCGCTACCGTGTGACATCAGGGGTCACGTGATTTATGTTTGCACCGCCATATTGGACGACCAGAATGAGAGACGCACACAAACACACTTCACAGGGCCTTTGGTGTTGACTGAGTACTGGAAGTTGTAGTCGGTACAAATTGTACTTCAAAATATTCCACACATTTTTAAGGTTTTTATCTTAGCATAATGTAAAAAGAAAGTGTTCATTATTAGCTGTGTGGAATATATTTTCACACAAGCCACAGTACTTGAAACTCAATATTTTCAAATTATGTTAAAATTTAAACAGAGAAAATTAACGATATAGAATCAGCAACAATTTATTTATAATATAGCAAATAATAAAGGCCTATTTTTTTTGAGCATTTTCATGCTGCTGCTGATAAACATAAAAATAATTTAATCAGAAACACTTTTATTGCCAGGTATGTGGGTACACACGAGGAATTTGACTCCGGTTCACTTAGCTCTCATAGTACAAAACGGATAAAGCGTATACACAAAACAAACAAGCAAACAACAAAAATAGGTTCATAGTGCAAAGTAATCCAGGTAAGTCAAGTATGGAATAGTTAAATAAATATAAAGTATACAGTGTGCACAGAATGACTGCATAAGTGTTCAGATATTTTACAAGTGATATTACTGATATATGAATGTGGATTTTAGCTGTTCATCACAGAGACAGCCTGAGGGAAGAAACTATTCTTGTGTCTGGTTGTTTTAGCATACAGTGATCTATATCGCCTCCCTGAGGGGAGAAGATTAAACAGATTGTGACCAGGGTGTGATGGGTCCGCAGAGATGTTACCTGCCTGTTTCCTGACTCTGGACAAGTATAAGTCTTGGATGGAGGGCAGGTTGACACCAATAATTTTCTCTGCAGACCTTATTGTCCGTTGCGGTCTGTTCTTCTCCTGTTTGGTGACCGATCCAAACCAAACAGTGATGGAAGAGCAAAGAACAGACTGAATGATGGCAGAGTAGAATTGTGTCAGCAGTTCCATAGGCAGGTTGAGCTTCCTGAGCTGGCACAGAAAGTACAACCTCTGCTGAGCCTTTTTGATGATAGTGACTGTGTTTGTCTCCCACTTCAAGTCCTGAGAGATTGTGGAACCCAGAAACCTGAAGCTTTCAACGGCAGTCACAGTGGTGTTGGTGATGGGCAGCAGAGTGGGGGGGCTCCTCCTAAAGTCCACTGTCATCTCCACAGTTTTAAGCGTGTTCAGCTCCAGATTGTTCTGACCGCACCACCAGACCAGCCGTTCAACCTCCCGTCTATATGCAGACTCGTCACCGTCCCGGATGAGGCCGATGACCGTTGTATCATCTGCAAATTTCTCAAGTTTAACAGACGGGTCTCTTGAGGTGCAGTCGTTGGTATAAAGGGAGAAAAGCAGTGGGGAGAGCACACACCCTTGGGGGGCGCCAGTGCTGACAGTCCGAGTGCTGGATATGATGCTCCCCATCCTCACCTGCTGCTTCCTGTCAATCAGGAAGTTTGTAATCCACTGACAGGTGGAGGAGGGCACAGTGAGCTGGGTGAGCTTGGTGTGGAGGATGTCTGGAACAGTGGTGTTGAATGCCGAACTGAAGTCCACGAACAGAATCCTGGCGTATGTCCCTGCAGAGTCAAGGTGTTGCAGGATGTAGTGCAGTCCCATATTGATTGCATCATCTGCTGACCTGTTTGCCCAGTAGGCAAACTGCAGGGGGTCCAGCAGGGGGTCTGTGATGTCCTTCAGGTGTGACAACACCAGTCTCTCGAAGGACTTCATGACTACAGATGTGAGAGCTACAGGCCTGTAGTCATTCAGTCCTGTGATGGTGGTTTTCTCGGGAACCGGGATTATTGTGGAGCGTTTGAAGCATGAGTGGACTTCACACAGCTCCAGGGATCTATTGATGACCGGAAAGTAACCAGCCGCCATCTTGTCGGTAAAAAACACCGCTGAATACTGCTGCACTCGTGTACAGAATGGATCAATTTCAACCGACGGACTACACGGCTCATTTTTCTAATGAACAGATAACTGGATATATGTCTAAAATAAACGATCTACAGATTAGTGACCCTTATGGCTTACCGGACGGAGTTTTCACGACCGGATTTTGAACTGCCAGCGGAATACCCAGACGTGTATAATTACCTCAACTTTCCCTCGCTGTTCAGTGGTGAAGCACTGCATGCTTATAAATTTCTGGACAGTTATCTTTACAGAAATTCAGGATTTGTCAGCAACTCAGATGTGGCATCTTGTAAACAAGAATCCTCATTGGACGGGTAAGTCACTTAAGTATTGAGTATAGCACTGACCAGCCGATTATAGAATAAGGTAATTCCAGCTGTAATTCCAAATTGTCCGTGTTGTTTACCATGGATCTGGCGTTGGAGAGATAGAGGCTTAGCAGTGGAGATTTGAGTGGCTGTTTTCTGAGCTTAGTCAACAGGCCGGCTCTGCAGCCTCGCTTTTGCTTCCGCTCCCGGCGCCACCTCCTTCGCTTTGCTTCCGATAACAATCCACGGAGACCCTGCTGGTCTCGCTATCTCGTCCGGAATGTTGTGCATGCGATGGAAATCGCTACAAACCATCATTTTCTGCTGGAAACCCATGTCCAGTAAGTCCATACAGTTGTAGTGGATATTGAAGTCCGGTACAGACGAACAACACGCAAAAATACACACAAAAAAACATAAACGTGCACAGGTAGGGAGAGCTTGGAGCCGCAGCCATTGTAGTAGAATTGTATATAGTAGGGTTTTCCAGAAGAAAAGGTAAAAGTAGAAGTAAAAGGCGGAAATATGGCGTTTGACCGACAAGATGGCGTCTGTCACAATCCTGGATTGGCTGTGACGTCACATGCAAGTGCTCCATAACAGGGGGTGTGAATGGGTCTTTAATGTCTGGGGGGGGGGAGAGGTGTGAATTTGTCGAATCTGGAGTAGAACACATTCAACTCGTCAGCCAGTTGATGGTTCATTGCAGTATAGGGGGATGGTCTCCTGTAGTTAGTGATATTCTTCAGGCCTGTCCACATTGATGCTGGATCGTTGGCTGAAAGGCTGTTTTTGATCCTTTCAGTGTAGCTCCTCTTGGCTGATTTCACCTCTTTCGTCAGTCAGTGCGTTTACATGCACAAAGAGAAAAGTGAATTTCTGCTGTTGCTCGACTGAAATCAAAGTTCTAAATGGCATGGGAACACCTTAGTGAGGCTGAAATTGAACCGAACTTGATTCCTCGCAATCGAGCTACACGGCCTAGATTATGCGATTTTTGCCGAGCTACTTAGTGCAGGTATACTCTATCGAGATAAGCAGCTCGACTACCTACTTCAGCACTGCCCCTTCCGGAAGTGACGAGACCACAAGTGGGAAACACAGCAGCCTCGGTTTATTAGGAACACTTGTGTCCTTGCATGTACGCACCCATTTCCAATTAGTTGGTAAGTTATTAGCATGTTAGCAGGATAACAGTTAATATGTTCACCATTACAGATCAACTTCAACTTAGTGGCCATTTTATTAGGAACACTTCTGTTCGTACATACAAACTACAAACACTTCTTGTGAACACGGAACTGATAACTTTGTTTATACTCTTGAACAGTGTTGCCAGATTGGGCGGTTTTAAGTGCATCTTGGGGGGTTTTGAACATATTTTGGGCTGGAAACTGTCAGCAGTATCTGGCAACACTGCTCTTGAATAGCTCTTCATGACGACAACCGGAAGTGTACCAACACGATGGGGCGTGTAGCGCCACCTGTGGCTCGGGTGCACAATGTACCTCACACAATAACTTGATTTCCTTGTGTGCATGTAGGGTTGGATTTCTCTGGCACCCCTGCTGGGACCCTTTGCTCGATTACCGACAGCAGCTCGATTTGGATGTGCATGTAAACGTACTGTGTTTCTGGCCTGTCTGTACAGGACTCTGTCCCCACTTCTGTAGGCCTCCTCCTTGGCCTGGCGAAGCTATCTGAGTTTTGTGGTGAACCAGGGTTTGTTATTGTATGCGCGGAAGGTCTTGGTGGGCGCACACACACCATCCTCACAAAAACTGATGTAAGATGTCACAGTATCAGTCAGTTCATGAAGGTCTGAAGCTGCAGCCTCAAAAACACTCCAATCAGTGCAGTCAAAGCAGGCTTGTAGTTCCACTTTGGCCTCATCAGACCATCTCCTCACCGTCTTAACTACAGGCTTAGCAGATTTCAGCTTCTGCCTGTAGGACGGGATAAGATGAACCATACAGTGATCAGATAGTCCCAAGGCTGCACAGGGGACAGAGTGGTATGAGTCCTTTAAAACAGTGTAACAATGGTCCAGAGTGTTAGTGTCCCTGGTGGGACACTTAATGTGCTGTGTATATTTTGGCAGTTCGTGGCTGAGGTTTGCTCTGTTAAAGTCCCCCAAAACAATGAGCAAAGAGTCCAGGTGGTTTTTCTCCACGTTGTTTATCTGGTCAGCCAGGTGTTGTAATGCCTCATTTATACACACCTGAGGGGGGGATGTAAACTCCAACCAGAATAAATGAGGAAAACTCTCGCAGAGCATAAAACAGTTTGCAGTTTATGAATAATTTATTTAGAACTGTGACATCAGTACACCAACCTTCATTAATATAAAAGCAGACTCCGCCTCCCCTCGTTTTCCCCGTGAGCTCCGTTTTGCGGTCCGCTTGGTGAAGGTGAAATCCAGGCAGGTGGAGAGAAGTGTCCGGGATGTGCTCACCGAGCCAGGTTTCGGTGAAGCACAAGGCAGCAGATCTGTTAAAATCTGTGTTGATTGTGTTGAGGAGCAGCAGTTCGTCCATCTTATTGGCCAGAGAGCGGACGTTAGCCAGGTGAATAGATGGGAGCACAGTGCGAAACCCCCGCTGCCTCAGTCTGACGAGCGCGCCGGCTCGCTTCCCCCGGTGTCTTCGGCGTAATCCATAGAGAGCTGCTGCTCCCCCGACAAGTAACTCTGAAAAACTTTCTGGATTGATGAAAGCCGATGAAAGAACTTGACTGGTGGTTAATCCAACATTTGAGTTCTTCTCTGGAGTATGTGACAGAGTATATAGTATTTAATCTAGTTCCCATGGGAAATTTTATTTTATCTATACATTACTCATATAATGTATGTAGCCTCGAAAAATGTCTACCCAGTTAATTCTGTTACTTATTATTTACAGGTCCCCGGGGCCATATTCGGAGTTTCTTTCTGAATTTGCAGATTTTATCTCAGACCTGGTTATTTCCTTAGACAGAGCTTTAGTTGTCTGAGATTTTAATATTCACGTTGATAACCCAGACGACCCTTTAAAAACAGCGTTTGTTTCCATTTTGGTTTCAGTAGGGCTTAATCAGTGTCCTAGGACCGACCCATAATGGTGGTCACGCTCTCGATCTAATACTAACATTCGGGTTAAACAGAGAAAATATAGGTCACACTTCCACAGTCTGAAGTTATCTCAGATCATTATCTCATCTCATTCAAAATATGTCTGAGTAATAATATATGCACCTCACCACACTACGTACATTCACGTCAGCTACTGCACAGAGCTTTATAAATGATCTCCCAGCATTATCAACTTTGATTGGGTCACTGTCAGCCCCTGCAGAACTTCATCAGGCAACTGAATGCTTTCAACGATCCGCTATACTTTAGATAATGTAGCTCCTCTTAAAAGGAAATAATTCAAGAGAAAAAACTAGCATCCTGGTATCACGATGACACTTGCACTTTAAAACTGACCACTTGAAAATTGGAATGTAAATGGCATCAAACAAAATTGGAACTATCTGACAAAAAATTGAAACTACAAATTTAAGGTCAGACAACTGAAGTGACAATTTAAGTAACCCTGTAGTTAACAATATAACTGTATCAGATCAGCAATTAGAATGTTTTACTCCCCTTAGAGAAATTGAACTACTTTCATTAATCTCATCAAAATCCTCAACTTGTGTACTAGATCCCTTACCTACACATCTATTCAAACAATACCTGAAGTAATTGAACCACTTTTAAAAATAAATTCTTCTCTAAGGATTACAGTGTTTTCCCACAGAAATTTTGGAGACTATGGGGGCAGCCCATGGGGGGCGTGGCGCGCGTGTCCGGTTGAATTGCAGGGGTGCGTGGGGGTTGTTTAGCCTACTAATAACTACTAAACTAAGACTAACAAAGAACAAATTCGTTGGTATTGGTTATGCACTTGTATTTTATTTTAGCATGTTGCTACAGAGGGCAGTCCTACAAGAAGAACATATTACAGATAGCAACAAACCAAACCAAAAATCCTACAATACTTCACACCCTGAACTCCTACAAAACAAGGACTTCTAGCTCTGCTGTATGTCAGAAGTGACCCTGACAAATGCCTGCCCTATTTACAAAGACCGCACCCTGCACTTGTGCATTTGATTTTTCTTGGCTTTGAGAAAGAGTTTGAGTGCCCTTTCATAATTTGTATCTTCTGGTTGTGGCCCGTTAATGGAAATCCTCAAGCAGGCGGCCAGGTTCTCTCCTTGCAGTCTGTTCCGAAGGTCTGTTTTGACCTAAAATGGCAAACAACTTGTTCCTACAATGAGTCATGTGATTGTAGAGCTCACTCTGAAATATTTAATTAAGTGAAAGTGAGATTGAACTTAGGTGGGATTTGAGCATAAAAACAATGGGTAAATGTAAATTGAAATTCACATGACTGGTTTGCCTGCAGATGACCTTACCCTGTTCATTGTGGAAAAGTCTCTTTCACAATTCACGCTCGACACCGGCACAACAAGGGCAATCGCTGCTAAGTGGCTGAGTAATGGGTATATCTGCCCCCATTCATCGCACTCACTTGCTAGGAGTGTTCTACCAATTTGACATTCTGACAAAGACAGCAAGCAGTTGATGTTAGGCCTGCCTCAGTCACTATCTCTTCGTCCTGAGGTGAATTTCGATCCCTCTTTTTGAAATAATTCAAAATGCTCATGATCTGAATTAACAAAACAAATTTAGCATCAGTTTAATAAGGATCGGAGATTTTCTGTTACAGCTGTAGCGTCTACAATAAGGCTGACATCGTCACCTGACATTCAACGCGTTGCATTAAGGCCTATGTTAGTGGAGAAACACTCGTCAGTAAACTTGAAAACGATCAAATTCGAGTCAAGAAGTTAATTTAATTAAGTAGGTAACTCACATTACATTCCCTTAATTATGTGGCCTAATAGCTTCACCTTTAGAAGGTAGCCTATTAAAAAAGGCTAAAAATAATTTAACGTCTTCTGTCTCACCAGTAACAAATCGCGTTAAGGCTACTAGCACTAATTCTCAAAAGTGGCACCGAAGTTCGCTCTCTGTTAGAATAGACTACTTTTCCCTTTTAACATGTACATGCAGACCTAGATTAGTTTATCACTGCTGTCACTTCATGTCTCCATCACTTGGATAGACTGCACACATACAATGTCAAGCGGGAAGCACTTCGCCGGTGAATTTGTAAAAGACCTGATCCTGGTAGGATGATAAAGTTAATTTGATGAATTAGATAACTACGTAGGGCTAACTAATATTGCCTCAAAATAGCCTACTGACTTGCTGTTGGTGTCTGGTCAGGGCTGTGTCTTGCTACTTGTGTTGCTTGGCCTTAGTGCAGCATTTGATACCATTGATCATTCCATTCTTCTGGATAGACTAGAAAATGTTGTGGGAGTTAAGGGAATGGCCCTCTCCTGGCTCAGCTCTTATTTAATTGATCGCTATCAGTATGTTGATGTAAATGGTGATTTTTCTAGACATACTGAGGTAAAGTTTGGTGTTCCACAAGGTTCTGTCTCAGGCCCACTTATTTTTTAAATGTAACCTCTGGGTGATGATAAGCATGGTATTATTAGTTTCCACTGTTATGCTGATGACACACAGTTGTATGTTTCTGCAAAACCAGATGAGACACCAGCTCAATCGAATTGAGGAATGTGTGAAGGACAGACACTGGATGCTTATTAACTTCCTTCTGCTTAACTCGGACAAGACTGAAGTACTTGTACTAAGGCCGCATGCAGCGAGAAGTAGGTTTTCTGATCACACAGTAACTCTGGATGGCCTTTGTTTCTTCACGTGCAGCAGTAAAAGACCTCGGGGTGATTATTGATGCCAGTCTTTCATTTGAAACTATCAGCAGTTTCTCTACATATTGCTTCCTTTCAGCAGGCTTCAGGGTTTTGAAATAATCTGCCATGTCTCCAGACCAGCCACTGTCTCCTCCCCCCTCCCCCCCAAAAAAAAAAATCTCACACAGGTTTTTCAAGTCAACTGTTGTCAATAAATCATAAATAAAACACCTCAAATTTGTTTGTCGTTTGTCACTTCACTTTATTCCCGTGGGTTCCCCCCCAACCATGACTTTGTTGTATTTCCGATATGGCAAAGAGTGCTATTACTTCCGGTAGTGGTCTATTGAGCTCCAAGCCTCTGATCCCTGGAGAGGGAGAACTCTGTCTAGCAATTAGCTCTGGCAGTAACGAAGCCTGTTACTTTAACTCAAGGCTAAAGGCCCAACTCGCAAAGCTCTACATCCTGTTTTCATTCTGGTTTTATTCTTAAAGTTGTGACCAGAAGTGATTTGTATCTCCACTGCTTTGATGTTTCTTTCAGGATGCTATTCTCGCTGCTATTCTTGATCCGCCATGCTGTGTGTATCCTGGAAATGTGTAGTTTTAACATGAAGTCTGTTTTGTTGAAGTTAGCAGCTGTTCACTGATGGAGACTTGAGTGTAAAACTATTCAGAACAACTGCAGTCTTAGTTATCATGATGATTGTAGTCCTTACCTATCATAGAAGATGGCTCTGGACACTTAGGCCCTGTCCACACGGCAACGGATTCAGGTGAATCCGATAAAGTTGTTTATCGTTTCGGCCTGGCGTCCACACGGCACCGGCGTTTTGGGTGCCCCAAAATGCAATCTTTTGAGAACGGGTTCCAGAGTGGAAAGATCTGGCAACGTTGCCGTTGCGAAGTCGTCTGGATGAGTAGAACGGATTTGTTTATGATGACGTCACAACCACATGACTGTCAGTGCTTCACGCCGGGTAGAAGTGTAACGAACTCGATGTGAGTTGTCAACAAATCCTATAACTTGGTTCATGAAACGCGCTTACAAAATATTTTCACTGTGAATATTTATTGTGTAATGGTGCAAAGTGAGAGAGAGAGAGAAAGAATAGCCCTTAGGGCAGAGTCAATCCCGCCAGCAAAAATGGGGGAAAAAAGGAGCGATCTCACCTCTTCAGATGTTGGTTTAAGTCCTACAATACATTCCTCAAAAAGGGCATAGAAGAACAAATCCATCAACGTGTAGCATTCAATTTATTCCGGACCATTAAAGATGCCGCCTTCCGCATAGAATCATACGTCATCCTCGCTGCCATATTGGATGGGTCAAAACTGAGAATAAAGATGCCTCATTCATGTGCTGCGTTTAACTGTACCAACAGGTTTACCGTCCAAACGAGATCACATGGGATTACCTTTCACAGGTGAGACTGGAAAAATACTTTTCATTGTATTTGGTCATTATAATGTAATTTTATGAACAGATTTTTCTGACTTTGTGGCTAATATGAAGTCTCGCGCATAATAGTTTATGCGCATGCGTCCTTACTTCTGTTGTTCTGGTGTCTCCGAAGGGACCGTCTTACAGCGCCCCTAGTGGTGTGGCATGTGTATTGCATCATTTTCAGCATGCGTTGTGTTGCCATATGGACCTGATATTTTACTGATCGTTGCCCATGTGGACGCGATATTTTTTTAAATAACATCTCGTTGCCGTTGTCGTGTGGATGTAGCCTTAGTTTTGCTAAGTGTGTCTCTTGACCGTCCATACAGGGTCATCGTCCACAGGGGCAATGCAATGAGACTCCAACCAGATGTAGGGCATCAGGATGGATCAGGCAGGTCTGAGGGGCAGGAGGAATGCAGGCCATTTTGTCCAATGACCATTTCGTTCAATAGCTAAGATGTTTCGTCCAAAGCCTTTTTCATATGCACTATTAATTTTTATGTTTCTTATATTTGTTTGAAAAAAGGAGGAATTCTCAATGGAATTTCACTGTTTCCCACAGACCAGGTAGCAATTTGTGGTGCTACACTGTGCGGATGAGGGAATCGTGCGCGGTGGTGTCGTGGCGGTCGGTGGAGTCGGTTATTGGGGTGTATGCAAAGTGTTTACAGCAGGCGGTGTTCAAACACACAGTATTTTTCTTCAGACTCACCTGCTGGGACTATTTTAAAGCTACAAGAAGCATTTGAGATTATTCAGTTCATATGAGTAGCACGCTGTGTGAGCACAGTCGCTATCAGGTGCGTTAAAACGTAAGTAACTTTTCTAGAATTTCACCAAAACTCATTGAATTTTCAGCATTGTAAGAGAACTCCCTAAAGTATTATTCAGCAAAACCCCAGAATGATAGCACAAATCTAGAATTTTTAACAGAATTTTAGTTCTTAAAATTTAACGCAATTATGGACGTCACGCGTAACATTTACACCCGTGAAAAATCACTTTGAATGCTGTTTTGAAAGTTTTGATCAAATATTCTCTATAATAAAAAATCACTTAAATATTATAAACACAGTCTTTTAATGTATCAAAAAATAATTTTGATAAAGCAAGGAAATTCAGAAGAAAATTAGTTTTTTCTTTTGCTTGTTGTGCGCGTCACGCTACCAAAATATAACTAACCCCTTCACGAACAATTCCAACTTTCATGGACTTGTAGCGCGAATAAACCTTTCAAAAAATACTTCTCACCCAGTAAATTAGAATCCTGGTGGTTTATATCCTCGTAGCTTCAGTAGATCTAGAGATTTAGTCGATTTAGTAAATCCCAAACGCTGTGAAACACGCCAGCCATCTATGGTGAGAAGTGCTGCTGTAGTTGAGAAACTCTCATTTCTCCCGCTTCCAACTAAGTCCGTGACCCATACCAAAATAACAATGTCACGCTCATCACTTAAGGATGATTTATGCCAAGTTTCACGGAAAAATACAGTGAAATAAACTTGCTAGAAGCATTTTTCAAAATCCCAAACATTATGAAACAGTTCTTGTAGGGTTTCAGGTTACAAATTTCGAGAATAGAGAAATTGCGGCGCAAAAGTTTGCCACTAAACTCGCGAAAATACTCCATCCTAGCGAGTTTCACAACCGAACTAGGCTACGTGACAGTCCGTGACCACCCAGGAATGTTCTAGAAGGTACGCTTCTAGGCACGTGCGATCGAGAAAGACGCCACGTGAAGGTAGTAAAGGTAGTATTTCCCCTGTCTTATGACGTTTTAGCGCGATAAACAATGCATTATGGGTAATCATTAAAATGCTGATTTCAAGGTTAAAATGGGTAAAAACAACTAATTTATATAGATATTGTAAAAATTGTGCCTAATAGTTATTTCAGTACATAAAATCAAAACCTGAATTTTTTTATTTTTTTCCCTATGTTACACCATTGTGCATCTATAGCATGCTACTCATCTTCAATCTAAATTCTTTTAAGTTCTTTAAGAGAAGACAGCTAAAACAATTTTTTCCAGAACCCTGCCTGGTTTCTTTCCTCGACCCAACTTTACATTACAGGGCAGGCCATTAGTTTGCTGGGCTTGATGTTGGTGGAAAACCTGTCTTTTAAGTTTATGAAAAGTACTCACCAAAATTGAAGTTAAAGTTTAGTTTTTACTAGAGATGCTCCGATTGCAATTTTTTGGGCCGATTCTGATTTTCCATGGAGTGTGACCTGCCAATACCGATTTTTTTTTTTTTTTTTTCATTTTTTCAAACCACTTCACAGCACACACAAAGACTCTCTTTTCTTTAATAGAACATTCTGCCAGATTTTCAGTAATACATTTTCAACACCTCAAAGGTTGAAAACAAAGACATTGTTCTTGGTAAAATCTTTCTTCATCTTTGGTATTAACATATTAATTCCTGAAATAGGAAATTCACAAACATTTTTTCTTTTCCCATCCAATATCCGTCACAAAAACAACTTCTCCCCCATATATTATTTGCCAACTGCTATGGAAAACACTTTCATAAGCCTATTTAGATCTGAAAACTTATGCCTTATAGAACAACCCATTTCTTCATTCAGTATCAAAATACAAAAATAATTTCCAGTCATACTTATACCATAGCCATTCTATCATCTTTGTCAAATGTGTATTTGTAGAGTAATTTCCAATGGAATCAAGTGCAACCAAGGTTGTAAAACAAACACAAAGACTTATTTTTTTTTCTCTCTCTCTTTGTACAAATCTAACTAGATGTTTGGTAAAAGGCTTGCGTATTAATTCCTGTAATGGGAAATTCACACAACCACAAACATTTTTTTCTTTTCACATCCAATATCTGGCACAAAAAAAAATTCACTATATTTGAATATCCAAATATAGTGTGAAAAAAAAAAAAAAAAAAAAAAAAAAAAATATATATATATATATATTTTTTGTTAACGGCGCGCGCGCCGGAGCTCGTTCGGTGCGCAGGACTGACGCTGTTCTGTGCAAGCGCAACACAATGAAAGCATGTTCAAGCTGCCAGTGTAGCTGCAGTCTTTTTGGTTGCGAATTATGAGTATTTCCACTTTCATCTCTGTGATACACAAGTTTTGATCGGCAGAAAATCGGCATATTTTAATTTTGACCGGCCGGTCATGGCCGATCACATGAAAATCGGCCGATTCCGATCGGCAGCCGGTCAATCGGTGCATCTCTGGTTTTTACCTTAGTTTTTTGCCTTTTTTGTGGCAATCTTTCAATCATTCTTTTGTTGACAGTCAAGGAATAAATTGCAAAAAACAAGCTGGAGGTTTTTATTTTAAATATTGAACTCAACCAATACTAAAATGAAATAAATAGTATAGGGTAACAACAAAATAAAATATCATAATTAGATGTAAGAAACCACCTAAGGTAACACCAAGGCAACTAACAATAATGAAAAAGCATTACCCTAATTGGTGCAAAGCCTGCATGCCCTATCAGAACATTTAATTCTGCGTGGCTTTCTAAAAAAAAAAAAACCTCAAGTGCCCTATCGTAAGGGAAGTCATTGCTGAAGCGGGATAAACGGGATAATGCAATAAGGCCGGTTCCTCGTATCAAGCTGCTGCTGTATGCATCAAAATTGGTTTATAGCCTGACTCGGGGATGTCTGTTTCATGTAAGCCAAGAAGGCTATGATATAGCTCATCACGAGCACAACGTAGGCTACCTTTTAAAATAAGGGGTCGGAAGGCGAATCGGGAAGGCTGCGTTATTTTTAATTAGCCTAACAGGCCTACTTGCAGTCCGGGTATATGCGCAACGGCAGGCCTGTGTACACGCCTCTCTGTGTCTCTCTCTCTTTCTGTCTCCGTGTGTGGGTGTGTGCGCGCGTGCGTGAACGAGAAGAAAGAGCACTATGAATGAACGGAACGATATGCAACGGAATGTTTTTTTTTCCAAAAATCGTGAGTCTGATTGTATGGCGATAGGAATGGTCTATGTATGGGAAACCCTGAATTTGACCGATGCGAAACACATTTTTGCAGCGTGTAGTTTAACCATCTGCCACTCACCAACTGCGAGTTGTGAAATCTAATGGCGAGTCAAGAGCGTCCTAGGCTCGCCTTTCTTTGCAAGTGTGGTCAAAGCGATGGGTTCCTATCTAGTATTCATGTAAAAATCCAAGAAATATTTGACAGCTATTTCCTTGCGCATGTTAGGGGCCACCATTGCAAAATGAAAACAAAACCAGAAATGATGGGAATCAGTGAGTGTCAACTTTGGGCATGTTCACCACATATAAAATAATCGATAGTGTGTATGAAAAAGGCTTTGGATGAAATGGCATTGGACGAAATGATCAAAGTGTCCTGATCCCGGCAGGAGAGGTCAGCATCTTAATGGTGTCTGAGGAGAGAGCAAGAGAGAGAACAGGTTGTTGGTAGAGCTGTGGTCAAAAAATCGATCCACGATTCGATATCGATTCACGCGAAAAAAACACGATATCGATCCAACAACATGTGAATCGATTTCTTCCAGGTGCCTATAACACTATTTTCTCGAACGCGCAAGGGACTATTTTCTCCAACGCGCAAGGAGCACTATAAAAGCGGGTGCCGGTAAAACGAAACTTATAAAGAAAACAAGAAGATGGACGAAGCTGCCCGGTTAAAAACACCGCCGGGGATGAAGTCGGATGTGTGAAGTCGGATGTTCGGCAAGCGCTTGGTGGCCGGGCCTTTGCCCATGGGGCCCGGCCGGGCTCAGCCCAAAGAGGTGACGTGGGCCCGACCTCCTGTGGGTTCACCACCCACAGAGGTAGCAGTAGGGGACTGGTGCAGTGTGGATTGGGTGGCAGTCGAAGGCAGGGGCCTCGACGACCTGATGCCTGGACACAGCGGCTAGCTGTTGGGACATGGAATGTCACTTCGCTGGGGGGGAAGAGCCTGAGCTTGTGTGGGAGGTTGAGGGGTACCGGCTAGAGATAGTCGGGCTCACCTCCACGCACAGCTTGGGCTCTGGAACCCAGCTCCTCGAGAGGGGCTGGACTCTCCACTTCTCTGGAGTCGCCCATGGTGAGCAGCGGCGGGCTGGTGTGGGCTTGCTTATAGCTCCCCAGCTCAGCCGCCATGTGTTGGAGTTTACCCCAGTGAACGAGAGGGTTACCTCTCTGCACCTTCGGATTGGGGAGAGGGTGCTTGCTGTTGTTTGTGCCTACGGGCCAAATAGCAGTATAGAGTATCCGGCCTTCTTGGAGTCCCTGGGAGAGGTACTGAGGGGTGCTCAGACTGGGGACTCCATTGTGTTACTGGGGGACTTCAATAGGGCTGCACAATATATTGAAAAAGTATCGATATCGTGATATCATAGTTTGCGATACACATACCGCAAAAATTACTTAAATTTCGCTAAAAGGCACATTTTTCTGTGCCGTCCAATCACATTTGAATGTCAACAAGTGCCGCGGGATAACTCCGCCCCCTATTGCAAAACAAGTAAAATCCTTGTGGTGATGGCAGAAGCGGTAGCAAGTGTGGTGAGACAAACTTGTGTGAGGAGGAACTGGTTTCCAAAAAAAAAAAAAAGTACTTTGGATTCAGGAGGGATGACGTACTGCAAACTCAGGTACTTTGCAAGACATGTACCTGTAAAACAGTGGTGGGGCGGCTCACTGGGACAAACACTGATGTACAGCAGCATAAAAACATAAAACCTCTCTCTCTCTCTCACACACCTAACCGCTGTCACTCTCTCTCACACACACACACACACACACACTACCACTCTCTCACACACACACACTACCGCTCGCTCACTCACACACACCACTGCTCTCTCACCCGCATGTGTTATTAACGGATTGTGTTTGAGTTTATGGTGAATCTGTGTCGCTCACCTTCATCTCCCGGGAGCCGCTGAAATTGCCATTTTGAATGCTTTGTTAATGTAATGCAACTTTCAGTTTTTTGTTTACTTCAACTTAAGACATTTCCTGCTGCGCTCACAAAAATTAAGAGATTTAAAGATGATTGATGGACACCATTGCAGGTGTAGCCATGTTTTTTCAATAAAAAATAATGTTGGAATGGAAGCGATGCATTGGGTGTTTTTTTTTTTTTTTTTTAAATGCTAGATACAGGGCAGAACGGCGAGTAGAGGGAAGAAAAACATTATATATTTAATTATCGTGATGCATATAGATATCGAGATATTCAGTCATGTTATCGAATATCGCATATTTTTCTGATCTCGTGCAGCCCTAGACTTCAATGCTCATGTGGGCGACGACAGTGACACCTGGAGGGGCGTGGTTGGGAGGAACGGCCTCCCCGATCTGAACCCGAGTGGTGGTTTGTTATTGGACTTCTGTGCTAGTCACGGTTTGTCCATAACGAACACCATGTTCGAGCATAGGGGTGTCCATAAGTGCACGTGGCACCAGGACACCTTAGGTCGGAGGTTGATGATAGACTTTGTTGTCGTTTCATCTGATCTCCGGCCCTATGTCTTGGACACTCGGGTGAAGAGAGGGGCTGAGCTGTCAACTGATCACCACCTGGTGGTGAGTTGGATCTGCTGGCGGAGGAGGAAGCTGGACAGACCTGGCAGGCCCAAACGTATGGTGAGGGTCTGCTGGGAACGTCTGGCCGAGCACTCTGTTGGGGAGGTCTTTAACTCCCACCTCCGGGAGAGCTTTTCCCAGCTTCTGAGGGAGGCGGGGGATATTGATTCTGAGTGTACCATGTTCTCTACCTCCATTGTGGACGCAGCTGTTTGGAGCTGTGGCCGCAAGGTCTCCGGTGCCTGTCGTGGCGGCAATCCCCGAACCCGGTGGTGGACACCAGAAGTAAGGGATGCCATCAAGCTGAAGGAGTCCTATCGGGCCATGTTGACCTCCGGGACCCCTGAGGCAACTGACGGGTATCGGCAGGCCAGGCGTGCTGCAGCTCGGGCAGTTGCGGAGGCAAAAACTCGGAACTGGGAGGAGTTCGGGGAGGCCATGGAGAAGGACTATTGGTCGGCCTCGAAGAAATTCTGGCAAACCGTCCGGCGCCTCAGGAGGGGGAAGCAGTACTCTGCCAACACTGTTTACAGTGCGGGTGGGGAGCTGTTGACCTCGACTGGGGACATTGTCGGGCGGTGGAAGGAATACTTTGAGGATCTCCTCAATCCCACCGTCATGTCTTCCATTGAGGAGACTGAAGCTGATGACTCAGAGGTGGACTCGGCCATTGCCCAAATCGAAGTCACTGAGGTGGTTTGCAAGCTCCTCGGTGGCAAGGCACCGGGGGTGTATGAGATCCGCCCTGAGTATCTCAAGTCTCTGGATGTTGTGGGGCTGTCTTGCTTGACACGCCTCTGCAACATCGCGTGGCGGTCGGGGACAGTGCCTCTGGAGTGGCAGACTGGGGTGGTGGTCCCTCTTTTTAAGAAAGGGGACCGGAGAGTGTGCTCCAATTATAGGGGAATCACACTTCTCAGCCTCCCGGGGAAAGTTTACTCTCGGGTACTGGAGAGGAGAATTCGACCAGTAGTCGAACCTCGGATCCAGGAGGAACAATGCGGTTTTCGTCCTGGTCGCGGAACACTGGACCAGCTCTATACCCTTCATAGGGTGCTTGAGGGTTCATGGGAGTTTGCCCAACCAGTCCACATGTGCTTTGTGGATCTGGAGAAGGCATTCGACCATGTCCCCCGTGGTATTCTGTGGGGGGTGCTTCAGGAGTATGGGGTTCGGGGCTCTTTGCTAAGGGCTGTCCGGTCCCTGTATGAACGGAGCAGGAGTCTGGTTTGCATTGCCGGCAGTAAGTCAGACCTGTTTCCAGTGCATGTTGGACTCGGGCAGGGCTGCCCTTTGTCACCGGTTCTGTTCATAATTTTTATGGACAGAATTTCTAGGCACAGCCAGGGGCTGGAAGGAATCCTGTTTGGGAACCACAGGATTTCATCTCTGCTTTTTGCGGATCATGTCCTGTTGGCTTCTTCAAACCAGGATCTCCAGCATGCACTGGGGCGGTTTGCAGTCGAGTGTGAAGCGGCTGGGATGAGAATCAGCACCTCCAAGTCCGAGGCCATGGTTCTCGACCGGAAAAGGGTGGCTTGCCCTCTCCAGGTTGGTGAAGTCCTGCCTCAAGTGGAGGAGTTTAAGTATCTCGGGATCTTGTTCACGAGTGAGGGAAGGATGGAGCGTGAGATTGACAGGCGGATCGGTGCAGCCTCCGCAGTGATGCGGTCGCTTTACCGGTCCGTCGTGGTGAAGGAGCTGAGCCAAAAGGTGAAGCTCTCAATTTACCGGTCTATCTACGTTCCGACTCTCACCTATGGTCACGAGCTTTGGGTAATGACCGAAAGAACAAGATCGCGGATACAAGCGGCCGAAATGAGTTTCCTTCGCAGGGTGGCTGGGCGCTCCCTTAGGGTGAGAAGTACAGTCACTCAGGAGGAGCTCGGAGTAGAGCCGCTGCTCCTCCACATGGAGAGGAACCAGCTGAGGTGGCTCGGGCATCTTTTTCGGATGCCTCCTGGACGCCTCCCTGGGGAGGTGTTCCAGGCATGTTCCCCCGGGGAAGACCCAGGACACGCTGGAGGGACTATGTCTCTCGGCTGGCCTGGGAATGCCTTGGTGTTCTTCCCGAGGAGCTGACCGAGGTGTCTGGGGAAAGGGAAGTTTGGGCTTCCATGCTTAGACTGCTGCCTCCGCGACCCGGTCCTGGATAAAGCGGAAGAAGACGAGACGAGACTTGTAAAATTTCTCTCTGCATTTAACCCATCTGAAGCAGTGAACACACACCTGCACACACGTGAGCAATGAGCACACGCACATACCCAGAGCAGTGGGCAGCCATGCTAACAGCGCCCGGGGAGCAGTTGGGAGTTAGGTGCCTCGCTCAAGGGCACCTCAGCCCAAGGCCGTCCCATATTAACCTCTCTGCATGTCTTTGAACTGTGGGGGGGAAACTGCAGCACCCGGAGGAAACCCACCAGACACGGGGAGAACATGCAAACTCCACACAGAAAGGCCCCCGCCAGCCGCTGGGCTCAAACCCAGAACCTTCTTGCTGTGAGACAGTGCTCACCACTTAGACCACTGTGCTGCCCAATCTGTACTCCAGTTTACCATTTTGTAGGAGTGTACTGGTACATATATTTGTACCGGACGATTTGCATTACGATGCAGATGTGTACCAAATGCAATCTTTAAACAGTAATGAAATTAATTTAACTGTAATGCGTAAGATGAATTCAATACGTTTGAAGTTCTTCATACTAACTGTCCAGGTTGTTGTGTTATGCCAAGATAATCATTATAAATAACTGCGACACCGCCTCTTCTGCCAGTTAGGTGAGGCTGGTGTATATAGTAAATGTAACCAGGAGGACTAGTTTCATTTAATGCATGGTTTAATCCATGCTTCTCTTAAACACAGTACATTAAACTTGTGATCAGTAATAAGTTCATTAACAATTAGTGCTTTAAATGCAAGAGATCTCATATTTGGTAGTCCTACCTTTAGATCAAAGGTGCTGGCAGTGGCTGTACAGTCAGTATGATGCAATTTTATATTATCTAAGTTACTAGAACAACCTCTGAGTATTACTGCTAGTTTTTCGTTTAGCTTGGGGAAACACAGTCTCTATATATTGGACCCTGAGTGATGACTCTGTGCAGCTAGCAGTCAGTCAGTTTAGCCTGTTTGTCTACTCCCTGGCCTTGGCTCTGGATTGTCACAGATTAACTAGGCCTCTACTGAGAATATGAGCTACGCTGTGAGAAATGAGAGCAGCACCTTTCCAAGTGGGATGAATACCGTCCCGCCCTAACAGATTTGTTGTTTGATCTTTAGCTGTGTGAGGACATGAAAACCGAGATATCCAGGGATGGAGGGACGTCAGAAGTCCGTGTGAAGAAAGAGGAGACGCTGGAGCTGAAAATCTACAACCATGGAGATGACCTCGATAATCCACCTGAAGGGGTCTCTGTCAAAGTGGAAGATCTTGACAATAAAGACTACCTTTGTAAGACATCAGGCCACTCTGGTGCTCAGTAACACTCACTGTTTATTCTATCCTCCACACTATCTGGTGAACTAAAAGTGCAATACAGTACATTTGGGATGCAGCCTCAGTATCTGATAATTTAATCACCAAATTGAACTTGATATTTTTATTGATAAAGTATGAACCTTGTTTATAGAGTGTAAAATATGGTAGCAAGGAGTGAGAGAAACTAAAGAATTTATTTATTTAGAATAGAATGCCTTTATTGTCGCTGCACAAATGTACAAGGAAATTTAGTTCATCATAGGAGAGCAAAGCCACTGCGTACATGCGTGCCGCCACTCTTGGGCACTTCAGCCCAAGGCCATATCGTGTTAACCTAACTGCATGTCTTTGAACCGTGAGGGAAGCCGGAGCACCTGGAGGAAACCAACGCAGACACGGGAGAACATACAAACTCTACACAGAAAGGTCCCCCGCCAGCCGCTGGGCTTGATCCCAGAACCTTCTTGCTGTGAGGCGACAGTGCTAACCACTACATCACCGTGCTGCCCATTTATTTCCTGAAAATATATTAGTCGTTATAAACCAATGATGTTAACCTGAACCAAATAAGTATGGAATATCACACGATGGGTCATGCTGTTAGATAAAAATCTATGCCGGGTGATTTATTTTCATATAACAGCACAGCCCAAAGCGTATTATTCACCTCATACTGCACTGATTTGCCTATGATTATCATTTTTAATTTATTAATGAATGACACATTGCGTGTTTTATTTCTGTTTGCATTTCATGTTACAGAATGTCTGCCATTCTCTCCAGCCACTCGTGTTTTCTTCTGAGCCAAAAAAAAATGCAAGTGGTTGTGTGACTGAGAAACCAGAAAGCACAAACTCCTCTGTCCTGAAGACTTTCCCATCATAGGGAAACTTAATGACTGATACCTGGATCTCCTCCCATAAACGTTAAATAAACATGTTCTTATGTCTTCACCACATTAAAAGATTATAGTTGGGTTTTTTTTCTTCCACCCATTTTTCTCTCCAGTGTGGTCACCTGCTAGTATCCACCTTAGGGCTGCACAATATATCGAAAAAGTATCGATATCGCGATATCATAGTTTGCGATACACATACCGCAAAAATTACTTAAATTTCGATAAAAGGCACATTTTTCTGTGCCCTCCAATCACATTTGAATGTCAACAAGCGCCGCGGGATAACTCCGCCCCCTATTGCAAAACAAGTAAAAGCCTCGTGGTGATGGCAGAAGGCGGGAGCGAGTGTGGTGAGACAAACTTGTGTGAGGAGGAACTGGTTTCCAAAAAAAAAAAAATGCACGTCTGCTATTTGGAAGTACTTTGGATTCAGGAGGGATGACGTACTGCAAACTCAGGTACTTTGCAAGACATGTACCTGTAAAACAGTGGTGGGGCGGCTCACTGAGACAAACACTGCTGTACTGAAGCATAAAAACATAAAACCGCGCTCTCTCACACACACTACCTCTCACACACACACGCTTCCGCTCGCTCACTCACACACGCTACCTCTCTCTCTCTCTCTCTCTCTCTCTCTCTCTCTCACACCACTGCTCTCTCACCCGCATGTGTTATTAACAGATTGTGTTTGAGTTTATGGTGAATCTGTGTCGCTCACCTTCATCTCCCGGGAGCCGCTGAAATTGCCATTTTGAATGCTTTATGTTAATGTAATGTAGTTTTCAGTTTTTTGTTTACTTCAACTTAAGACATTTTCTGCTGCGCTCACAAAAATTAAGAGATTTAAAGATGATTGATGGACACCATTGCAGGTGTAGCCATGTTTTTCCAATAAAAAATAATGTTGGAATGGAAGCGATGCATTGGTTTTTTTTTTTTTTTAAATGCTAGATACAGGGCAGAACGGCGAGTAGAGGTAAGAAAAACATTATATATTTAATTATCGTGATATTCAGTCATGTTATCGAATATCGCATATTTTTCTGATATCGTGCAGCCCTAATCCACCTACTTGCAAAGTCTCTCTAACCATGTGAGTGAAGGCTAACATGTGATTCCTGAAAGACATGTAAAGCCATCAAATGCCTTGTAACAAGTCCATGATGTGGATTGAGTACAGAAGCACGGCAGGCGGGAGATGATATTTACACACACGTTTTATTTTGGCTTTTCAGCTTCACAATTGCTTGATTTTAGGACACGGACACGCGTGCACACAATTGTGTTCTGGTCCAGGGAGCTCTCTTCTCTTTGCTCTCCTCCTTTTCTATCCTCCACTGTCACTGCAACACACACATTAATGGACAATAGGTGTAATGACTTGGCCCCGCCCTCCATTCACAAACTGACACTTGGCCATGCCCTCACTGCCACATACCCCCGCCCAACTCACTGGAGCTGTCCAGACTGCAGCGTAATCCTCCCCCCCATGGGACAGGAATTCCAGCACCACCATCTGCACCCCTGGCCTGTGGACCACCTCAAAATAAAGGGGAGAGAGAAGTTAGGGGAGTGTAGAAATGCCCCCCCCTCCAAACACACACAGTGTGCAGCTTTTACCTTTAGTGAAAACCTGTTGACTGCTCTGTCCACTGGACTGGATCTGGTGCTCCGTTTTTAGTGAGATCAGTCAGTGGGCTGGTGACATCTGAATAATTAGGTATGAACCTACGATAGTAGCCAGCCATCCCCGGAACTGTCTCACCCCCTTTTTGGTCTTTGGGTTTCGGGCAGGCTGCAGTCTTGTCAATTTGGGGACGCATCTGCCTTTGACCCAAGTGGAAACCCAGATACCGTACTTCCACCCACCCAATTACACACTTTTTCGGGTTAGCTGTGAGATCTGCACGCCTCAGTAACTCTAGGACGGCCCTAAGGTGTTTTGATGTGCCGCAGCCAATCGTTGCTATAAGTATTGATGTCACTGAGGGAAGCTGATGCAGAGGGAGCGTGGGGGCAGAGGATCTTGTCCATGAGTTGCTGGAATGTAGCGAGTGCCCCAAATAACCCAAAAGGAAACGTGACAAATTGGTGTAATCCAGACAGTGTAGAAAAGGCCGTTTTCTCTCAGGATAGAGGAGTCAAGTGGGTCTGCTCCGCGCTCGAAACTAACGGTGTCCCGATGTCCCGGGGACCATAAAAAATGTCATCGGGACACAAAATTATCATATCTGGGACAATCCCGGGACAATGGAAAAAAATAGATCTAGAAAAAAAGTTCTACATTAATATTATTTACAAAGCCGTAACACATGCGTAGACATTCACCTAATTTGTCAATTTTAATTTTAAAACGTTAACAGCGAAAAATACATAGTAGCTACACTTTCGATGCACCTGCATCCGTAGGCTACAGAGCAGCGCATTCTGTTCTAGAATCTTCGGCTGGTGTCCGCATTATATGGACTTGGAATGGAATTGCTACCGCACACGCTGCGCCGACTCTTGCCAGAACAAAAATGCTGAAGTGGTTGAAGCGGACCGACCGCGGGGAAGAAACTGAAAGCCCAGACATAACGTCTCCGGGACCTTCAGGATCCAAAGTGTCATCGCCTGGTCTGCAGGCAACGCTAGCAACTGAATGAACTTAATGAACACTGTTAGACACGTTATAAAATACAACAGAAATGATGTGGATGATATTGACGGAAGATACCGTTCAACAGAATAAGTGAGTTTTCTTGGTGTCTTTCTAGTTCAGAAAGTTTAGTCAGTCAGCAGCACAACTAGGCTCGGACCTGGCACTATGCTGATGTTGCTAACATTTGCACCCGGCAGCGAAAGTTCATAAAATGGATAACGGAAAGTTCATAAAAATGGATAACGGTAATGGTGAAAATGATAAGTTGGCCTTATAAGTGCCAACAGATATTCAAGGTATAAGTAGATGAAATGAACATAAAAGGGGTCTTATTTTCAACTAAAGTGTACTGCAGATGTAGGGAGTTGAAACATTTTCTGAATGAGCTAGTTGGCCCCTTTAAATAAACGGGTATCTATTCATACAGTGAAATCGCCAAAGTTTAATAAACTGAAAATGCAATAACTGTAATTTTGAAGTAGATGATGTATTGGACATGTGTCGCTTGTGTCTTGTGACTTATTGTAAAAATGATATAAAGGGTTCAAAATTGCATAGTTACAAATATAATAACTTCATATGATAATATTAACCACTGGTTATTTCAGAGAGGAAAAAAATGGGGACACTTGCTTCCATTCGGGACAATACAACACAGAATTCGGGACCACTGGGGGACACAAAGAAAAAAAAGTTAATTTCGAGCCCTGGGTCTGCTAATATCCCTTTGTTAAATCCATGGGTGCAAGTTTTCTGGCATGTGCCGGAAGCTCCGGTTTTTTCGGTTCTGAAAAAGTCTCGTCTCATTATCTCTAGCCGCTTTATCCTGTTCTACAGGGTCGCAGGCAAGCTGGAGCCTATCCCAGCTGACTACGGGCGAAAGGCGGGGTACACCCTTGACAAGTCGCCAGGTCATCACAGGGCTGACACACAGACACAGACAACCATTCACACACTCATTCACACCTACGGTCAATTTAGAGTCACCAGTTAACCTAACCTGCATGTCTTTGGACTGTGGGGGAAACTGGAGCACCCGGATGAAAGCCACGCGGACACGGGGAGAACATGCAAACTCCACACAGAAAGGCCCTCGTCGGCCACGGGGTTTGACCTTCTTGCTGTGAGGCGACAGCGCTAACCACTACACCACCGTGTCGCCCTCTGAAAAAGTCATTTTTCCAAATTGTGTAAATCCGTTACAATTATCGGGGGGGTGGCCCTCTCACTGTCTCTCACTCATAGGGCCAATGACTTTCCGCGGTCACGGAAAACGGATAGAAATTACGGAATTTTTATCGTGTAACATTGCTCGCGTGTCAAAGTGTAACTGCCGCAGAAGGCTTCTGCGTAACTGCCGCTAACGCCCAAGCAGACATGCCTTTCCGGTCAAGGCAGCTTTGTCGGTGATTGTGATTGGTTTGTAGCACACTTAGCTAGCCAATGAGCTGCTTGTTTACAGATTCGCTCCCCGCGTCGCAACCAGAATGGCGACCACGAAAAAGAAACGAATGCATCTGGTGGCCAAGGACACCATATGGTTACCAGTGGCGAGTGTGGACGTTGAGCGCTCCTTTTCCATGTATAAACCTCTTCTAAATGACAGAAGATTCAGTCTCATAGAGACCAACACTAAACAACTTATGATGCTCGATCGTAATGGCAATATCGAGCAGCGTTTCTAGGTACTCAGAGTGCTCAATGATTGATCTGCAAGGAATATTCAGGACTGTCATTACAATCAAAGTTAAACTATTCTGGTCTGTTTGAGAGTGTGTTCTGTTAGGAAACATTGTTTCAGGAGTTTGTGGTGTACTAAAAAAAGATGGATATAGAGTAATATTTTTAAACAGTCAGTTATGAGTATTGTCATTACAGGCTCAGTAAGTATTACTGAATATTAACTTATCTCTATTCATTTATCAGTACTATATTAGATGGGTTTTTAGTTAAGGGTGAGCCTAGTTTCTTGATTTATGTTCTCAGTATGTCAAGTAAAATATTTTGAGTTGTCTGTCTGTGATCCCACTTCAATTTTTTTATTCATGCAATTTATCAGTTTACTGTCAGTGTAATTGTTTTATATATATTTTTTTCATGAATGACTTCATCATGCAAAGGACCATTTGTGTCTAGAGATGCAATACTTTGAAACCCAAGTAAAATTATGCCAGCCAGAATTACTAAATTGGAGCCAAACACAACAATTTTGAACTGAAATTGTGAAACGGAATTGAAACGGAATTTATCATTGTCCGAAACGGAAAAAGCCAGATTTTGAAACGGAAAATCATTGGCTCTACTCTCAGCATATTATTGGGTTACCGCGGTACAGTCTCTGCACGAGACAAATCTTTTCATCTCATCTTCGCCACAAACCTCATTCAATTTATACGCCGCTCACCGACAAGCGGTCCTGACTAGCCCGTTGTTTCATGGTGTTATACATGTGATATCATGTTTCACGCACATAGCATGTTGTTCGACCAAATCAACACAGCTATTCCAGTGTATATATTGTAAAAAAGGTATCACAGCAAAAGCATGTTAAAAATGGTTGTTTCAACATTTAAATTAGTAGTTGCGAGATGTTTTGAAATATCAAGCCTTGTACTTGAAAGATTATTTCAGATGAATTGATAAAATGTATTAATCAGTCCCCCCAGGATTTCACGGGCCTTTTTTGTGATTGTTGTGGGCTAAAATGTCTGTTGCGGGGTTTTTTAAAAAAAAATTGCGATGAAAGTTGCGGTGTTTTTTAGGTTTTTCTTGCGATTACATTGCGGGAGGAAGTGAAAGTTGCTAGAAACTGTTGCGATTTTCTCTTTTTATGATTAAAATTGAGGATGTTAAATATTAAGTTATTACTGAAAAACTATTGATTTAAAAAAACAAAGACACTGAGAAATGGTCCTGTAAACAACTTTACCAATATAAAAGATTACCAGGACTACAAAAATGCAGAAAAATAGGCTTTACTTATCCAAATGCACCTGTTGGTTCAAAAGTTAAAGTGCAGAGAACCTCACAGCACAACATGAAGTTGCCTTAAAATATAATATAAATGCCTCAGCTTTCATGTAAGAAAAAACAAACTATTAATACTAGTACTGTGTGCAGGCAGTCTCTCCTGAAGACTAAATTAAACAATTATAAACTGATAAAATAAATGGCTCAGGCTTCATCGAAGAAAAAAAACAATTTGAACATAATCTCACAGTATGATGCTAAAGCTGCCTAAACAATGGGAAATAAAAGACCATTTTGGCAAAAATATTGGCATCCATTAATTTCTTGTATTAAGTAAAAATAAAGGGCACACAGTCCTTCACTGTAAACATAACACTTTCAGTAACAGAATTTAAGCCTATATAAACACTGACTCGCACATGCTGCTTCTCTTGAACGTATACACGGAAGTAAGGCGGAAGGTAGTTTGTCGACGTCACCTCAAGACGACGCCAACGATTAGTCAAATTTGCGGGAAAGTTGCGGTGATTGGATATAATTGCAACACCGCCCTGAATTTGCGGGGATTGGTTGAAGTTGCAAGTCGCAACATCGTGAAATCCTGGAGGGTCTGATTAAACATTTGATGTGCATATGCAAATCATATAACGATATTATAAATGTTTGCATGAGATTGCATGAGAGACAACCATTTTAACTTGTAATTTAATTTTTTTTCCAAGCCCTAAGGGGGGCTCACCTCCCTTTGTAACACCCCCCCCCGCATGGCTGCACCATGCACGTCTGACCTTGTCAGACTTTTCAGGTTTTTGAAAATTTTGTACTTGCACCCATGGAGGTGGTCTCCACAAGGGACCGGAGCAGTTTGAATCGTTATTTTTGTTTTTACTTCTGGCCCTAGCTCTGCCTTCTCCGGAACTACCAACGCCAATGCAACAAGGACCTCCTTGTTCCAACGTTTTAACAGATTGAGATGGTATATTTGCAGTACCCCGCCCCTGTCCGCTTGCCTTACCTCACAGTCAATGTCCCTGACTGGCCATGTGACCTCACTTGGCAATTTGGAGCTCAACGTGGGTAATAACACAAGTGCCTTGTCTCCCGGTATGAAATCTAAGGCGCGTGCCCCTGTTGTACAGCCGGACATAATGTTCTTGTGCCTGCTGTAAATTCTCTTGGGTTAAGTGTGTGAGGATGTGGAGTTTTGTGCGCAGGCCGAGAGCATATTGAATTTCGTTTTTACTAGGTGAAGATCCCTTCTCCCAATTTTCTTGCAGCACATCCAAAATGCCACGAGGCTTACGCCCATATAATAATTCAAATGGTGAAAATCCCGTGGAAGCTTGCGGGACCTCTCGTACTGCAAATAACAGTGGCTCGAGCCATTTATTCCAATTATGTGCATCTTCACTGACAAATTTCCGAATTAAGTTTTTGAGTGTCTGGTTGAATCGTTCCACTAAGCCATCTGTTTGTGGGTGATAGACGCTGGTGCGGATAGATTTAATTCCCAATAACCCATACAGTTCGTGCAGTGTGGCTCTGTGACTGCTTCCCCAGTCAATGCCACACCAGGATCTCCCCGTGATGTACTATTGCAGGACCCACCCTTTACTATGTGTTCCAATAGGCCTTTGAATCCCAACCAATCAGTTCCCAAAATCAGTGGGTGGGTGAGACGAGGATTAACTAGCACCTTTCTTCTATGCTTTTCTCCCCTAAATAGAATGTGGACGGACACTAATGAGTAGTTGTGAACATCCCTGTGCACACAGAACCCCCACCACTTGCCCAATGCCTCACCTTGCATCATCCTTTGTTTGATTGAGGTCTGATTACTGCCGGAATCCACCAACGCGTGATTTGTACTGTATCCCCTTGAACACTTAACGGTATACGATGCACTCCAGCCCGATGGTCTCTGGCGTGTCAGGGATCCGGACCACAGCTCCCACCTCCATTGCGGAACACTGAATCTGGAGATGTCTGGGCTCCCCGCAGTGCCAGCACACTAATCCAGGCTTCCCCTCTGCACCGGCGTAAAAGGCATCACTCACCTTGGGGGTTCCGACATGGAAGGGGAAGATGGGCCTCCACCTCCTCATTGGGGGAAGGGAAGGAGAGAGGAGAGAGAAAAAGGTAAGAGGTGACTCATGCGCCTGCTGTCGGAACTGCCTCCAGATGGTCCTTCGCCAGCTTGATGGCTTGATCCAGCGACACCGGGTGATGACACTGGACCCACTCCGCCATTTCTTTCAGAAGTTGCACAATGAACTGTTCCAGTGTCACCAGGTCGATGACCCCCTCTGCGTCGCGGTCATCTGCCCTCTGCCATCACCGGCAGGCATCCCGGAGCTGTTGGCCAAATGCAAATGGCCGGCCGGCCTCCTCTCATGTCAGTGTCCGGAAGCACTGGCAATGTTCTGGGGAGCAGCCAACATACTGCATGTCGGCTTATATGAGTAGGCTGTATAGCTGTGCCTCTCCAATCAGTAGCAGAAGTAGGCACCCCATGCACTACTTGACTGGCCACCCTCACGCTTTGGCCTCTTGCTCAAAGAGTGCTGTAAAGGCTTCCAGATTGTCGTGAGGGTGATGTAGGGAGGGTCTGCTGTGGTGGCGGTCGAGGACCCTGCCGATGCGAGCAAGTGCCAGAACGCCTGGTGATTTTCCTGTTGGGCCAGCATCAAGACTTTGAAGCATTGTTCTTGCTTTTTCCGTAGAGCAATCACTGCTTGATGCTTGTTCTGCTGGGCAGTAGCGAGGGCATGGATGAGATCTTTGAATGGCGAGGACTCCATGTGGTGGTTCCCTTCCGTACTCCTGGGTTTCAGCACCACTGTAACAAGTCCCTGATGTGGGTGGAGTACAGAAGCACGGCAGGTGGGAGATATTCACACACATTTATTTTGGCTTTTCAGCTTCACACTTGCTCGATTTTAGGACACACACACACACACACACACACACACACACACACTTGTTTTGTGGTTCAGGGAGCTTTCTTCTCTTTACTCTTCCCCTCCTTTTCTATCCTCCATCATCACTGCAACGCGCGCATGCATGCATGCACGCACGCAGAAAACATTACTTGCCAACAGGTATATTGACTTTGCCACTCACCTTCCCCAGCCCTGCCCTCCATTCACAAACTGACACTTGGCCACACCCCCGCTGCCATACTCCTCTTTTCCAAATGCAGCCCATGCTGCATCACAGGATAGCAAAACACACCTGGAGGAAAGTGCTATGTGCTCTCTTCCCCACATGCATGAGCTCGCAGAAGACCCCAACTGGCTGTGATTTAATAGAGGCCAAAGAGTATGCCCTTCAGCATGACCCTGGAATGGGATGTTTAATAAGCACAAATGGGTGTGAGAGACAGGAGTCCAAATATTTGTGTATGGATTTAGGGCCGTCAGTGGCGCAACTCCAGGGTCTTGGATTCAATTCCAAGCTCGGGTTGCTGTCTGTGTGAAGTTTTGCAAGTTCTCACCCACGCTGACTGGAGTTCCTCTGGGTCCACTGGTTTCTTCTTCAGCAAATAGGTTATGCTTAAATTGCCACTAAGTGATTTTTTTTTTCTTTTAATTAAATCTGAATCCGAGATATATGGCATTGGGGGTAAAATGCCTAGATCTAGAAATGCCAGAATTGTTAGCAAGCTCAAATAGAGAGGTACGTTGGACTTTATTTATTTATTTATTTATTTACTTACTTATTGTGTGGACAGTTAATTAGGGCCCGAGCCCTATAGGGCGAAGGCCCTATTGTTCTTGTAAGAGTTCACTATTATTAGGGCCCGAGCCCTATAGGGCGAAGGCCCTATTGTTCTTGTAAGAGTTCACTATTATTAGGGCCCGAGCCCTATGGGCGAAGGCCCTATTGTTCTTGTAAGAGTTCACTATTATTAGGGCCCGAGCCCTATAGGGCGAAGGCCCTATTGTTCTTGTAAGAGTTCACTATTATTATTCTTCCGTCTTCTTTATTTTTCTCCGCTGTTGGGCCATTTTCGGGGCGCTTGCCATGGGCGAAAACGCGCGAAATTTGGCGCCACTTCCGAGAATTGCCACCGCTACTCAGAACCAAAAGCCCACACTTGGCCGGGGCTCAGGGCCTCTATAGCGCCCCCTAAGTCGTTGTGATTTTGGCATCCCGCATTAAGGTGCCTGGTTGCCATATAGTTTGTAGTAGTGGCATGCCATTTGGTATGCATATGTATCTCACTAAGCCGGACAAAAATGTAATGCCAATGCATTAGCCACGCCCAACAGGAAGTGAGGTAATTTCACTTTTGTGTGAAATGCATGGCCATGAAGACGGCGCAACTCCTCCTAGACCGTTCATAGGAATGTCACCAAAATTGATATACATCATCTACAGACATGGCTGACAAAAGTTACTAAATACGTTTCACGTAGGATAAACCGTTCAGAAGTTATACGTCAATCAATTTTCACTTCAAAATTTTACATGCTAAAAAATTCATAACAAATCTTCTAATTGCTCAACACTGCTCATACTTCACACGCTAATCACTCATTGGGCTTCTGACATGTTACCCAATTTCTGTGATATTTCGCCACTGGGGGCGCTATTTTTGGGCAAAAAATCCAATCTTTCCTCAAATTTGGTCAAACTTCACGGCCACCCTCTTACTACCTCCTATGTCATGTATACCACATTTTGGGAATTTTCGTCCATGGGGGGCGCTGTTTTTGGCCGACGCAATTTCTCCAAAACGGGTTTTTGGTAAATAATTCCATAATGCTTTTCCTTCACACCACTACCTTGTGATAGTGCGTTGCTGTTGTGGACACTTATTTTTCCATCTCATAATCACTCATGTACAGCATAGCGCCACCTACTGACATGGGAAAAACCAAAAAATTTATTCTTCGAAAATCTATATCTCATCTTCTGTTTACTCAATTGTCATCAAACTTCATACGCAAACTCTTCATAGCTCACCTGACATGTACGCCAAATTTTGTGCACTTTCGCCCCTGGGGGTGCTGGTTATGGCAGAAATGATATTGCAGCTTCTGATTTGTCAAACTTGGCAAGCAAACTCTTTACAAGACCCTTTTTGGGGCGCTTGCCATGGTCGACATCGCACGAAATTTGGCTCCTTTTTCTTAGACTCCCACCGCTACTGAGAACCAGAAGCCCAGATCCAGGCGGGCCTCAGGGCCTCTATAGCGCCCCCTAACTCATTGTGATTTTGGCCTCCCGCATTAAGGTGCCTGGTTGCCATGTAGCTTGTAGTAGTGGCATGCCATTTGGTACGCATATGTATCTCACTAAGCCGGACAAAAATGTAATGCCAATGCATTAGCCACGCCCAACAGGAAGTGAGGTAATTTCACTTTTGTGCGAAATGCATGGCCACGAAGACGGCGCAACTCCTCCTAGACCGTTCATAGGAATGTCACCAAAATTGATACACATCATCTACAGACACGGCTGACACAAGGTCCTAAATACGTTTCACGTAGAATAAACCGTTCAGAAGTTATACGTCAATCAATTTTCAATGCAAAATTTTACATGCTTAAAAATTCATAACATATCTTCAAATTGCTCAAAACTGCTCATACTTCACACACAAATCACTCATTGGGCATCTGACATGTTACCCAATTTCTGTGATATTTCGCCACTGGGGGCGCTATTTTTGGGCAAAAAATAAAATCTTTCCTCAAATTTGGTCAAACTTCACGGCCAGCCTCTTACTACGTCCCATGTCATGTACACCACATTTTGGGAATTTTCGTCCACGGGGGGCGCTGTTTTTGGCCAACGCAATTGCTCCAAAACAGGTTTTTGGTAAATAATTCCATAATGCTTCTCCTTCACACCACTACCTTGTGATAGTACGTTGCTGTTGTAGACACTTATTTTTCCAACTCATAATCGCTCATGTGCAGCATAGCGCCACCTACTGACATGGGAGAAACCAAAAAATTTATTCTTCAAAAATCAATATCTCATCTTCTGTTTTCTCGATCTTGATCAAACTTGATACGCACACTCTTAACAGGTCACCTGACATATGTGCCAAATTTTGTGAACTTTTGCCACTGGGGGCGCTGTTTTCAGGTAACAATTTATATCTCGGCTTCTGATTGGTCAAACTTGATCAAACTTTATAAAACAACTCTTCATAGCTCCCTTGACATGTATACCAAAATTTGGTGAACTTTCACCACTGGGGGCGCTCATTGCGCGGTAGCAGTTGCAGGAGAGGTGTTTACAGTCATGAGGTACCAGGAGTATGTTGTTTTGGTTGCCTTAAACACACATGACTTGTGGACCACTGGGGGTGCTCATTGCGCTGTAGCAGTTGCAGGAGAGGTGTTTACAATCATGAGGCACCAGGAGTATGTTGTTTTGGTTGCCTTAAACACACATGACTTGTGGGGAATGGGTAGGCAGTCGGGAGCAAGTGTTGTAGCGTTTCATACAGACTAATAGATGTCTAACAGAAGACAATCCTATGTAGCTATAGCTTGGTGACTGATGAGGTAAATACATTAATTTGGTTGGGAAGCCATGGCATAAAATGTTCTGTCCATTACAACATCTCAGCGCACCGTGTACTCTGTGTCCAATTCTGTGCTTTGTCACCATTGTGGGAGTAATGTCTCTTGCCAAAGAAGCTGTGGAAGGTATTTCGCGGGGACGCATGCCCCCGCCCCCCTTGGCCGCTGGCGCGAGGGCCCGTCGAGGCCGCTTGCGGCTTTAATTAGGGCCCGAGCCCTATGGGCGAAGGCCCTATTGTTCTTGTAAGAGTTCACTATTATTAGGGCCCGAGCCCTATGGGCGAAGGCCCTATTGTTCTTGTAAGAGTTCACTATTATTATTCTTCCGTCTTCTTCTTCTTCTTTATTTTTCTCCGCTGTTGGGCCATTTTCGGGGCGCTTGCCATGGGCGAAAACGCACGAAATTTGGCACCAGTTCCGAGAATTGCCACCGCTACTCAGAACCAGAAGCCCAAACTTGGCCAGGGCTCAGGGCCTCCATAGCGCCCCCTAAGTCGTTGTGATTTTGGCCTCCCGCATTAAGGTGCCTGGTTGCCATATAGTTTGTAGTAGTGGCATGCAATTTGGTACGCATATGTATCTCACTAAGCCGGACAAAAATGTAATGCCAATGCATTAGCCACGCCCAACAGGAAGTGAGGTAATTTCACTTTTGTGCGAAATGCATGGCCACGAAGACGGCGCAACTCCTCCTAGACCGTTCATAGGAATGTCACCAAAATTGATACACATCATCTACAGACATGGCTGGCAAAAGTTACTAAATACGTTTCACGTAGGATAAACCGTTCAGAAGTTATACGTCAATCAATTTTCACTGCAAAATTTTACATGCTTAAAAATTCATAACAAATCTTCTAATTGCTCAAAACTGCTCATACTTCACACGTCAATCACTCATTGGGCTTCTGACATGTTACCCAATTTCTGTGATATTTCGCCACTGGGGGCGCTATTTTTGGGCAAAAAATCCAATCTTTCCTCAAATTTGGTCAAACTTCACGGCCACCCTCTTACTACCTCCCATGTCATGTATACCACATTTTGGGAATTTTCGTCCATGGGGGGTGCTGTTTTTGGCCGACGCTATTGCTCCAAAACGGGTTTTTGGTAAATAATTCCATAATGCTTTTCCTTCACACCACTACCTTGTGATAGTGCGTTGCTGTTGTAGTCACTTATTTTTCCAACTCATAATCGCTCATGTACAGCATAGCGCCACCTACTGACATGGGAAAAACCAAAAAATTTATTCTTCAAAAATCTATATCTCATCTTCTATTTACTCAATTGTCATCAAACTTCATACGCAAACTCTTCATAGCTCACCTGACATGTACGCCAAATTTTGTGCACTTTTGCCCCTGGGGGTGCTGGTTATGGCAGATATGATATTGCAGCTTCAGATTTGTCAAACTTGGCAAGCAAACTCTTTACAAGACCCTTATTGGGGCGCTTGCCATGGTCGACAACGCACGAAATTTGGCTCCTTTTTCTTAGACTGCCACCGCTACTGCGAACCAGAAGCCCAGATCCAGGCGGGCCTCAGGGCCTCTATAGCGCCCCCTAAGTCGTTGTGATTTTGGTCTCCCGCATTAAGGTGCCTGGTTGCCATGTAGTTTGTAGTAGTGGCATGCAATTTGGTACACATATGTATCTCACTAAGCCAGACAAAAATGTATTGCCAATGCATTAGCCACGCCCAACAGGAAGTGAGGTAATTTCACTTTTGTGCGAAATGCATGGCCACGAAGACGGCGCAACTCCTCCTAGACCGTTCATAGGAATGTCACCAAAATTGATACACATCATCTACAGACATGGCTGACAAAAGTTACTAAATACGTTTCACATAGCATAAACCGTTCAGAAGTTATACGTCAATCAATTTTCAATGCAAAATTTTACATGCTTAAAAATTCATAACAAATCTTCTAATTGCTCAAAACTGCTCAAGCAAACTCTTTACAAGACCCTTATTGGGGCGCTTGCCATGGTCGACAACGCACGAAATTTGGCTCCTTTTTCTTAGACTGCCACCGCTACTGCGAACCAGAAGCCCAGATCCAGGCGGGCCTCAGGGCCTCTATAGCACCCCCTAAGTCGTTGTGATTTTGGTCTCCCGCATTAAGGTGCCTGGTTGCCATGTAGTTTGTAGTAGTGGCATGCAATTTGGTACACATATGTATCTCACTAAGCCGGACAAAAATGTATTGCCAATGCATTAGCCACGCCCAACAGGAAGTGAGGTAATTTCACTTTTGTGCGAAATGCATGGCCACGAAGACGGCGCAACTCCTCCTAGACCGTTCATAGGAATGTCACCAAAATTGATACACATCATCTACAGACATGGCTGACAAAAGTTACTAAATACGTTTCACATAGCATAAACCGTTCAGAAGTTATACGTCAATCAATTTTCAATGCAAAATTTTACATGCTTAAAAATTCATAACAAATCTTCTAATTGCTCAAAACTGCTCATACTTCACACGCAAGTCACTCATTGGGCTTCTGACATGTTACCCAATTTCTGTGATATTTCGCCACTGGGGGCGCTATTTTTGGGCAAAAAATCCAATCTTTCCTCAAATTTGGTCAAACTTCACGGCCACCCTCTTACTACCTCCCATGTCATGTATACCACATTTTGGGAATTTTCGTCCATGGGGGGCGCTGTTTTTGGCCGACGCAATTGCTCCAAAACGGGTTTTTGGTAAATAATTCCATAATGCTTTTCCTTCACACCACTACCTTGTGCTAGTGCGTTGCTGTTGTAGACACTTATTTTTCCAACTCATAATCGCTCATGTACAGCATAGCGCCACCTACTGACATGGGAAAAACCAAAAAATTTATTCCTCAAAAATCTATATCTCATCTTCTATTTACTCAATTGTCATCAAACTTCATACGCAAACTCTTCATAGCTCACCTGACATGTACGCCAAATTTTGTGCACTTTCGCCACTGGGGGTGCTGGTTATGGCAGAAATGATATTGCAGCTTCTGATTTGTCAAACTTGGCAAGCAAACTCTTTACAAGACCCTTATTGGGGCGCTTGCCATGGTCGACAACGCACGAAATTTGGCTCCTTTTTCTTAGACTGCCACCGCTACTGAGAACCAGAAGCCCAGATCCAGGCGGGCCTCAGGGCCTCTATAGCGCCCCCCGAGCACCGTACAGTGCGAGACCCTATTGTTACCATGTGTCCAATTCTGTGCTTTGTCGCCATTGTGGGAGGAATGTCTCTTGCCGAAGAAGCTGTGGAAGTTATTTCGCGGGGACGCATGCCCCCGCCCCCCTTGGCCGCTGGCGCGAGGGCCCGTCGAGGCCGCTTGCGGCTTTAATTATTCTTCCGTCTTCTTCTTCTTCCGTCTTCTTCTTCTTCTTTATTTTTCTCCGCTGTTGGGCCATTTTTGGGGCGCTTGCCATGGGCGAAAACGCACGAAATTTGGCACCAGTTCCGAGAATTGCCACCGCTACTCAGAACCAAAAGCCCAAACTTGGCCGGGGCTCAGGGCCTCTATAGCGCCCCCTAAGTCGTTGTGATTTTGGTCTCCCGCATTAAGGTGCCTGGTTGCCATATAGTTCGTAGTAGTGGCATGCCATTTGGTACGCATATGTATCTCACTTTGCCGGACAAAAATGTAATGCCAATGCATTAGCCACGCCCAACAGGAAGTGAGGTAATTTCACTTTTGTGTGAAATGCATGGCCACGAAGAGGGCGCAACTCCTCCTAGACCGTTCATAGGAATGTCATCAAAATTGATACACATCATCTACAGACATGGCTGACAAAAGTTACTAAATACCTTTCACGTAGGATCAACCGTTCAGAAGTTATACGTCAATCAATTCTGACGTCAAAATTTTACATGCTTAAAAATTCATAACAAATCTTCTAATTGCTCAAAACTGCTCATATTTCACACGCAAATCACTCATTGGGCTTCTGACATGTTACCCAATTTCTGTGATATTTCGCCACTGGGGGCGCTATTTTTGGGCAAAAAATCCAATCTTTCCTCAAATTTGGTCAAACTTCACGGCCACCCTCTTACTACCTCCCATGTCATGTATACCACATTTTGGGAATTTTCGTCCATGGGGGGCGCTGTTTTTGGCCGACGCAATTTCTCCAAAACGGGTTTCTGGTCAATAATTCCATAATGCTTTTCCTTCACACCACTACCTTGTGATAGTGCGTTGCTGTTGTAGACACTTATTTTGCCATCTCATAATCGCTCATGTACAACATAGCGCCACCTACTGACATGGGAAAAACCAAAAAATTTATTCTTCATATATCTACATCTCATCTTCTATTTACTCAATTGTCATCAAACTTCATACGCAAACTCTTCATAGCTCACCTGACCTGTACGCCAAATTTTGTGCACTTTCGCCCCTGGGGGTGCTGGTTATGGCAGAAATGATATTGCAGCTTCTGATTTGTCAAACTTGGCAAGCAAACTCTTTACAAGACCCTTTTTGGGGCGCTTGCCATGGTCGACAACGCACGAAATTTGGCTCCTTTTTCTTAGACTGCCACCGCTACTGAGAACCAGAAGTCCAGATCCAGGCGGGCCTCAGGGCCTCTATAGCGCCCCCTTACTCGTTGTGATTCTGGCTTCCCGCATTAAGGTGCCTGGTTGCCATGTAGTTTGTAGTAGTGGCATGCCATTTGGTACGCACATGTATCTCACTACGCCGGACAAAAATGTAATGCCAATGCATTAGCCACGCCCAACAGGAAGTGAGGTAATTTCACTTTTGTGCGAAATGCATGGCCACGAAGACGGCGCAACTCCTCCTTGACCGTTCATAGGAATGTCACCAAATTTGATACCCATCATCTACAGACATGGCTGCCAAAAGTTACTAAAGACGTTTCACGTAGCATAAACCTTTCAGAAGTTATACGTCAATCAATTTTCAATGCAAAATTTTACATGCTTAAAAATTCATAACAAATCTTCTAATTGCTTAAAACTGCTCCTACTTCACGCGCAAATCACTCATTGGGCTTCTGACATTTTACCCAATTTCTGTGATATTTCGCCACTGGGGGCGCTATTTTTGGGCAAAAAATCCAATTTTTCCTCAATTTTGGTCAAACTTCACGTCCACCCTCTAACTACCTCCCATGTCATGTGTACCAAATTTTGGGAATTTTCGTCCATGTGGGGCGCTGTTCTTGGCCAACGCAATTGCTCCAAAACGGGTTTTTGGTAAATAATTCCATAATGCTTTTCCTTCACACCACTACCTTGTGATAGTACGTTGCTGTTGTAGACACTTATTTTTCCAACTCATAATCGCTCATGTACAGCATAGCGCCACCTACTGACATGGGAAAAACCAAAAAATTTATTCTTCAAAAATCTATATCTGATCTTCTATTTACTCAATTGTCATCAAACTTCATACGCAAACTCTTCATAGCTCACCTGACATATACGCCAAATTTTGTGCACTTTCGCTATTATTATTAGGCCCCGAGCACCGTACAGTGCGAGACCCTATTGTTGCCATGTGTCCAATTCTGTGCTTTGTCGCCATTGTGGGAGTAATGTCTCTTGCCGAGGAAGCTGTGGAAGGTATTTCGCGGGGACGCATGCCCCCGCCCCCCTTGGCCGCTGGCGCGAGGGCCCGTCGAGGCCGCTTGCGGCTTTAATTAGGGCCCGAGCCCGAAAGGGCGAAGGCCCTATTGATCTTGTTCGGTTTTTTATTAGGGCCCGAGCCCTATAGGGCGAAGGCCCTATTGATCTTGTTCGGTTTTTTATTATTCTTCTTATTATTATTATTATTCCTTAGTCGCGGTCGCTGTTCGGCCTTTTTTGGGGCACTTCCTGTGGACGAAAACGCGCATATTTTGGATCATTTTATCGGCATCCCCTACGCTACTCAGATCCAAAACCCCAGATCTGGGCGGGGCTCTGGGCCTCTATAGCGCCCCCTAACGCCTTGAAAATTTTGCCTTTTTTCGAAGGCTCCTGGTTGCCATATAGTTTGTCGTAGAGGAACGAAATTTGGTTCACATATGTATCTTACTGAGACGAACAAAAAACGTTCTATGAATGCATAGCCACGCCCAACAGGAAGTGAGGTAATTTTACTTTTGTGCGAAATGCATGGCCACGAAGACGGCGCAACTCCTCCTAGACCGTTCATGGGAATGTCACCAAAATTGATACACATCATCTACAGACATGGCTGACAAAAGTTACTAAATACGTTTCACGTAGGATAAAACGTTCAGAAGTTATACGTCAATCAATTTTCACTTCAAAATTTTACATGCTAAAAAATTCATTACAAATCTTCTAATTGCTCAAAACTGCTCATACTTCACACGCAAATCACTCATTGGGCTTCTGACATGTTACCCAATTTCTGTGATATTTCGCCACTGGGGGCGCTATTTTTGGGCAAAAAATCCAATCTTTCCTCAAATTTGGTCAAACTTCACGGCCACCCTCTTACTACCTCCCATGTCATGTATACCGCATTTTGGGAATTTTCGTCCATGGGGGGCGCTGTTTTTGGCCGACGCAATTGCTCCAAAACGGGTTTTTGGTAAATAATTCCATAATGCTTTTCCTTCACACCACTACCTTGTGATAGTGCGTTCCTGTTGTGGACACTTATTTTTCCAACTCATAATCGCTCATGTACAGCATAGCGCCACCTTCTGACATGGGAAAAACCAAAAAATTTATTCTTCAAAAATCTATATCTCATCTTCTATTTACTCAATTGTCATCAAACTTCATACGCAAACTCTTCATAGCTCACCTGACATGTCCGCCAAATTTTGTGCACTTTCGCCCCTGGGGGTGCTGGTTATGGCGGAAATGATATTGCAGCTTCTGATTTGTCAAACTTGGCAAGCAAACTCTTTTCAAGACCCTTATTGGGGCGCTTGCCATGGTCGACAACGCACGAAATTTGGCTCCTTTTTCTTAGACTGCCACCGCTACTGAGAACCAAAAGCCCAGATCCAGCCGGGCCTCAGGGCCTCTATAGCGCCCCCTAACTCGTTGTGATTTTGGCCTCCCGCTTTAAGGTGCCTGGTTGCCATGTAGTTTGTAGGAGTGGCGTGCCATTTGGTACGCATATGTATCTCACTAAGCCGGACAAAAATGTAATGCCAATGCATTAGCCACGCCCAACAG
This sequence comes from Neoarius graeffei, assembly GCF_027579695.1. Taxonomy (NCBI): domain Eukaryota; kingdom Metazoa; phylum Chordata; class Actinopteri; order Siluriformes; family Ariidae; genus Neoarius; species Neoarius graeffei. Next base: position 57,205,546 of record NC_083590.1, read on the forward strand.
GAAGTGAGGTAATTTCACTTTTGTGCGAAATGCATGGCCACGAAGACGGCGCAACTCCTCCTAGACTGTTCATAGGAATGTCACCAAAATTGATACACATCATCTACAGACATGGCTGACAAAAGTTACTAAATAAGTTTCACGTAGCTTGAACCGCTCAGAAGTTATACGTCAATCAATTTTTAATGCAAAATTTTACATGCTTAAAAATTCATAACAAATCTTCTAATTGCTCAAAACTGCTCATACTTCACACGCAAATCCCTCATTGGGCTTCTGACATGTTCCCCATTTTCTGTGATATTTCGCCACTGGGGGCGCTATTTTTGGGCAAACAATCCAATCTTTCCTCAAATTTGGTCAAACTTCACGGCCACCCTCTTACTACCGCCCATGTCATGTATACCACATTTTGGGAATTTTCGTCCATGGGGGGCGCTGTTTTTGGCCGACGCAATTTCTCCAAAACGGGTTTTTGGTAAATAATTCCATAATGCTTTTCCTTCACACCACTACCTTGTGATAGTGCGTTGCTGTTGTAGACACTTATTTCTCCAACTCATAATCGCTCATGTACAGCATAGCGCCACCTTCTGACATGGGAAAAACCAAAAAATTTATTCTTCAAAAATCTATCTCTCATCTTCTATTTACTCAATTGTCATCAAACTTCATACGCAAACTCTTCATAGCTCTCCTGACATATCCGCCAAATTTTGTGCACTTTCACCCCTGGGGGTGCTGGTTATGGCACAAATGATATTGCAGCTTCTGATTGGTCAAACTTGGCAAGCAGACTCTTTACGGTATTTCGCGGGGACGCATGCCCCCGCCCCCACTGGCCGCTGGCGCGAGGGCCCGTCAAGGCCGCTTGCGGCTTTAATTATTATTATTATTATACCTTAGTCGCGGTCGCTGTTCGGCCTTTTTTGGGGCACTTCCTGTGGACGAAAACGCGCATATTTTGGATCATTTTATCGGCATCCCCTACGCTACTCAGATCCAAAACCCCAGATCTGGGCGGGGCTCTGGGCCTCTATAGCGCCCCCTAACGCCTTGAAAATTTTGCCTTTTTTCGAAGGCTCCTGGTTGCCATATAGTTTGTCGTAGAGGAACGAAATTTGGTTCACATATGTATCTTACTGAGACGAACAAAAAAAGTTCTATGAATGCATAGCCACGCCCAACAGGAAGTGAGGTAATTTTACTTTTGTGCGAAATGCATGGCCACGAAGACGGCGCAACTCCTCCTAGACCGTTCATGGGAATGTCACCAAAATTGATACACATCATCTACAGACATGGCTGACAAAAGTTACTAAATACGTTTCACGTAGGATAAAACGTTCAGAAGTTATACGTCAATCAATTTTCACTTCAAAATTTTACATGCTAAAAAATTCATAAATCTTCTAATTGCTCAAAACTGCTCATACTTCACACGCAAATCACTCATTGGGCTTCTGACATGTTACCCAATTTCTGTGATATTTCGCCACTGGGGGCGCTATTTTTGGGCAAAAAATCCAATCTTTCCTCAAATTTGGTCAAACTTCACGGCCACCCTCTTACTACCTCCCATGTCATGTATACCGCATTTTGGGAATTTTCGTCCATGGGGGGCGCTGTTTTTGGCCGACGCAATTGCTCCAAAACGGGTTTTTGGTAAATAATTCCATAATGCTTTTCCTTCACACCACTACCTTGTGATAGTGCGTTCCTGTTGTAGACACTTATTTTTCCAACTCATAATCGCTCATGTACAGCATAGCGCCACCTTCTGACATGGGAAAAACCAAAAAATTTATTCTTCAAAAATCTATATCTCATCTTCTATTTACTCAATTGTCATCAAACTTCATACGCAAACTCTTCATAGCTCACCTGACATGTCCGCCAAATTTTGTGCACTTTCGCCCCTGGGGGTGCTGGTTATGGCGGAAATGATATTGCAGCTTCTGATTTGTCAAACTTGGCAAGCAAACTCTTTTCAAGACCCTTATTGGGGCGCTTGCCATGGTCGACAACGCACGAAATTTGGCTCCTTTTTCTTAGACTGCCACCGCTACTGAGAACCAAAAGCCCAGATCCAGCCGGGCCTCAGGGCCTCTATAGCGCCCCCTAACTCGTTGTGATTTTGGCCTCCCGCTTTAAGGTGCCTGGTTGCCATGTAGTTTGTAGGAGTGGCATGCCATTTGGTACGCATATGTATCTCACTAAGCCGGACAAAAATGTAATGCCAATGCATTAGCCACGCCCAACAGGAAGTGAGGTAATTTCACTTTTGTGCGAAATGCATGGCCACGAAGACGGCGCAACTCCTCCTAGACTGTTCATAGGAATGTCACCAAAATTGATACACATCATCTACAGACATGGCTGACAAAAGTTACTAAATAAGTTTCGCGCAGCTTAAACCGCTCAGAAGTTATACGTCAATCAATTTTTAATGCAAAATTTTACATGCTTAAAAATTCATAACAAATCTTCTAATTGCTCAAAACTGCTCATACTTCACACGCAAATCCCTCATTGGGCTTCTGACATGTTCCCCATTTTCTGTGATATTTCGCCACTGGGGGCGCTATTTTTGGGCAAACAATCCAATCTTTCCTCAAATTTGGTCAAACTTCACGGCCACCCTCTTACTACCGCCCATGTCATGTATACCACATTTTGGGAATTTTCGTCCATGGGGGGCGCTGTTTTTGGCCGACGCAATTTCTCCAAAACGGGTTTTTGGTAAATAATTCCATAATGCTTTTCCTTCACACCACTACCTTGTGATAGTGCGTTGCTGTTGTAGACACTTATTTCTCCAACTCATAATCGCTCATGTACAGCATAGCGCCACCTTCTGACATGGGAAAAACCAAAAAATTTATTCTTCAAAAATCTATCTCTCATCTTCTATTTACTCAATTGTCATCAAACTTCATACGCAAACTCTTCATAGCTCTCCTGACATATCCGCCAAATTTTGTGCACTTTCACCCCTGGGGGTGCTGGTTATGGCACAAATGATATTGCAGCTTCTGATTGGTCAAACTTGGCAAGCAGACTCTTTACGGTATTTCGCGGGGACGCATGCCCCCGCCCCCCCTGGCCGCTGGCGCGAGGGCCCGTCGAGGCCGCTTGCGGCTTTAATTATTCTTCTTCTTTATTTTTCTCCGCTGTTGGGCCATTTTCGGGGCACTTGCCATGGGCGAAAACGCGCGAAATTTGGCGCCACTTCCGAGAATTGCCACCGCTACTCAGAACCAAAAGCCCACACTTGGCCGGGGCTCAGGGCCTCTATAGCGCCCCCTAAGTCGTTGTGATTTTGGCCTCCCGCATTAAGCTGCCTGGTAGCCATATAGTTTGTAGTAGTGGCATGCCATTTGGTATGCATATGTATCTCACTAAGCCGGACAAAAATGTAATGCCAATGCATTAGCCACGCCCAACAGGAAGTGAGGTAATTTCACTTTTGTGTGAAATGCATGGCCACGAAGACGGCGCAACTCCTCCTAGACCGTTCATAGGAATGTCACCAAAATTGATACACATCATCTAGAGACATGGCTGACAAAAGTTACTAAATACGTTTCACGTAGGATAAACCGTTCAGAAGTTATACGTCAATCAATTTTCACTTCAAAATTTTACATGCTAAAAAATTCATAACAAATCTTCTAATTGCTCAACACTGCTCATACTTCACACGCTAATCACTCATTGGGCTTCTCACATGTTACCCAATTTCTGTGATATTTCGCCACTGGGGGCGCTATTTTTGGGCAAAAAATCCAATCTTTCCTCAAATTTGGTCAAACTTCACGGCCACCCTCTTACTACCTCCCATGTCATGTACACTTCATTTTGGGAATTTTCGTCCATGGGGGGCGCTGTTTTTGGCCAACGCAATTGCTCCAAAACAGGTTTTTGGAAAATAATTCCATAATGCTTCTCCTTCACACCACTACCTTGTGATAGTACGTTGCTGTTGTAGACACTTATTTTTCCAACTCATAATCGCTCATGTGCAGCATAGCGCCACCTACTGACATGGGAGAAACCAAAAAATTTATTCTTCAAAAATCAATATCTCATCTTCTATTTTCTCAATCTTGATCAAACTTGATACGCACACTCTTAACAGGTCACCTGACATATGTGCCAAATTTTGTGAACTTTTGCCACTGGGGGCGCTGTTTTCAGGCAACAATTTATATCTCGGCTTCTGATTGGTCAAACTTGATCAAACTTTACAAAACAACTCTTCATAGGTCCCTTGACATGTATACCAAATTTGGTGAACTTTCAGCACTGGGGGCGCTCATTGCGCTGTATCAGTTGCAGGAGAGGTGTTTACAATCATGAGGCACCAGGAGTATGTTGTTTTGGTTGCCTTAAACACACATGACTTGTGGACCACTGGGGGCGCTCATTGCACTGTAGCAGTTGCAGGAGAGGTGTTTACAATCATGAGGCACCAGGAGTATGTTGTTTTGTTTGCCTTAAACACACATGACTTGTGGGGAATGGGTAGGCAGTCGGGAGCAAGTGTTGTAGCATAGCACCACCTACTGACATGGGAGAAACCAAAAAATTTATTCTTCAAAAATCAATATCTCATCTTCTATTTTCTCAATCTTGATCAAACTTGATACGCACACTCCTAACAGGTCACCTGACATATGTGCCAAATTTTGTGAACTTTTGCCACTGGGGGCGCTGTTTTCAGGCAACAATTTATATCTCGGCTTCTGATTGGTCAAACTTGATCAAACTTTACAAAACAACTCTTCATAGGTCCCTTGACATGTATACCAAATTTGGTGAGCTTTCACCACTGGGGGCGCTCATTGCGCTGTAGCAGTTGCAGGAGAGGTGTTTACAATCAGGAGGCACCAGGAGTATGTTGTTTTGGTTGTCTTAAACACACATGACTTGTGGGGAATGGGTAGGCAGTCGGGAGCAAGTGTTGTAGCATAGCGCCACCTACTGACATGGGAGAAACCAAAAAATTTATTCTTCAAAAATCAATATCTCATCTTCTATTTTCTCAATCTTGATCAAACTTGATACGCACACTCTAAACAGGTCACCTGACATATGTGCCAAATTTTGTGAACTTTTGCCACTGGGGGCGCTGTTTACAGGCAACAATTTATATCTCGGCTTCTGATTGGTCAAACTTGACAAAACAACTCTTCATTGGTCCCTTGACATGTATACCAAATTTGGTGAACTTTCACCACTGGGGGCGCTCATTGCGCTGTAGCAGGTGCAGGAGAGGTGTTCACAACCATGAGGCACCAGGAGTATGTTGTTTTGGTTGCCTTAAACACACATGACTTGTGGGGAATGGGTAGGCAGTCGGGAGCAAGTGTTGTAGCGTTACATACAGACTAATAGATGTCTAACAGAAGACAATCCTATGTAGCTATAGCTTGGTGACTGATGAGGTAAATACATTAATTTGTTTGGGAAGCCATGGCATAAAATGTTCTGTCCATGACAACATCTCAGCGCACCGTGTACTCTGTGTCCAATTCTGTGCTTTGTCACCATTGTGGGAGTAATGTCTCTTGCCAAAGAAGCTGTGGAAGGTATTTCGCGGGGACGCATGCCCCCGCCCCCCTTGGCCGCTGGCGCGAGGGCCCGTCGAGGCCGCTTGCGGCTTTATTCTTCTTCTTCTTCTTTATTTTTCTCCGCTGTTGGGCCATTTTTGGGGCGCTTGCCATGGGCGAAAACGCGCGAAATTTGGCGCCACTTCCGAGAATTGCCACCGCTACTCAGAACCAAAAGCCCACACTTGGCCGGGGCTCAGGGCCTCTATAGCGCCCCCTAAGTCGTTGTGATTTTGGCATCCCGCATTAAGGTGCCTGGTTGACATATAGTTTGTAGTAGTGGCATGCCATTTGGTACGCATATGTATCTCACTAAGCCGGACAAAAATGTAATGCCAATGCATTAGCCACGCCCAACAGGAAGTGAGGTAATTTCACTTTTGTGTGAAATGCATGGCCACGAAGACGGCGCAACTCCTCCTAGACCGTTCATAGGAATGTCACCAAAATTGATACACATCATCTACAGACATGGCTGACAAAAGTTACTAAATACGTTTCACGTAGGATAAACCGTTCAGAAGTTATACGTCAATCAATTTTCACTTCAAAATTTTACATGCTCAAAAATTCATAACAAATCTTCTAATTGCTCCACACTGCTCATACTTCACACGCTAATCACGCATTGGGCTTCTGACATGTTACCCAATTTCTGTGATATTTCGCCACTGGGGGCGCTATTTTTGGGCAAAAAATCCAATCTTTCCTCAAATTTGGTCAAACTTCACGGCCACCCTCTTACTACCTCCCATGTCATGTATACCACATTTTGGGAATTTTCGTCCATGGGGGGCGCTGTTTTTGGCCGACGCAATTTCTCCAAAACGGGTTTTTGGTAAATAATTCCGTAATGCTTTTCCTTCACACCACTGCCTTGTGATAGTGCGTTCCTGTTGTGGACACTTATTTTTCCATCTCATACTCACTCATGTACAGCATAGCGCCACCTACTGACATGGGAAAAACCAAAAAACTTATTCTTCAAAAATCTATATCTCATCTTCTGTTTACTCAATTGTCATCAAACTTCATACGCAAACTCTTCATAGCTCACCTGACATGTACGCCAAATTTTGTGCACTTTCGCCCCTGGGTGTGCTGGTTATGGCAGAAATGATATTGCAGCTTCTGATTTGTCAAACTTTGCAAGCAAACTCTTTACAAGACCCTTTTTGGGGCGCTTGCTATGGTCGACATCGCACGAAATTTGGTTCCTTTTTCTTAGACTCCCACCGCTACTGAGAACCAGAAGCCCAGATCCAGGCGGGCCTCAGGGCCTCTATAGCGCCCCCTAACTCATTGTGATTTTGGCCTCCCGCATTAAGGTGCCTGGTTGCCATGTAGTTTGTAGTAGTGGCATGCCATTTGGTACGCATATGTATCTCACTAAGCCGGACAAAAATGTAATGCCAATGCATTAGCCACGCCCATCTGGAAGTGAGGTAATTTCACTTTTGTACGAAATGCATGGCCACGAAGTTGGCGCAACTCCTCCTAGACCATTCATAGGAATGTCACCATAATTGATACACATCATCTACAGACACGGCTGTCAAAAGTTCCTAAATATGTTTCACGTACAATAAACCGTTCAGAAGTTATACGTCAATCAATTTTCAATGCAAAATTTTACATGCTTAAAAATTCATAACATATCTTCAAATTGCCCAAAACTGCTCATACTTCACACGCAAATCACTCATTGGGCATCTGACATGTTACCCAATTTCTGTGATTTTTCGCCACTGGGGGCGCTATTTTTGGGCAAAAAATCCAATCTTTCCTCAAATTTGGTCAAACTTCACGGCCACCCTCTTACTACGTCCCATGTCATGTACACCACATTTTGGGAATTTTCGTCCATGGGGGGCGCTGTTTTTGGCCAATGCAATTGCTCCAAAACAGGTTTTTGGTAAATAATTCCATAATGCTTCTCCTTCACACCACTACCTTGTGATAGTACGTTGCTGTTGTAGACACTTATTTTTCCAACTCATAATCGCTCATGTGCAGCATAGCGCCACCTACTGACATGGGAGAAACCAAAAAATTTATTCTTCAAAAATCAATATCTCATCTTCTATTTTCTCAATCTTGATCAAACTTGATACGCACACTCTTAACAGGCCACCTGACATATGTGCCAAATTTTGTGAACTTTTGCCACTGGGGGCGCTGTTTTCAGGCAACAATTTATATCTCGGCTTCTGATTGGTCAAACTTGATCGAACTTTACAAAACAACTCTTCATAGGTCCCTTGACATGTATACCAAATTTGGTGAACTTTCACCACTGGGGGCGCTCATTGCGCTGTAGCAGTTGCAGGAGAGGTGTTTACAATCATGAGGCACCACCACTGGGGGCGCTCATTGCGCTGTAGCAGTTGCAGGAGAGGTGTTTACAATCATGAGGCACCAGGAGTATGTTGTTTTGGTTGCCTTAAACACACATGACTTGTGGACCACTGGGGGCGCTCATTGCGCTGTAGCAGTTGCAGGAGAGGTGTTTACAATCATGAGGCACCAGGAGTATGTTGTTTTGGTTGCCTTAAACACACATGACTTGTGGGGAATGGGTAGGCAGTCGGGAGCAAGTGTTGTAGCGTTATATACAGACTAATAGATGTCTAACAGAAGACAATCCTATGTAGCTATAGCTTGGTGACTGATGAGGTAAATACATTAATTTGGTTGGGAAGCCATGGCATAAAATGTTCTGTCCATGACAACATCTCAGTGCACCGTGTACTCTGTGTCCAATTCTGTGCTTTGTCACCATTGTGGGAGTAATGTCTCTTGCCAAAGAAGCTGTGGAAGGTATTTCGCGGGGACGCATGCCCCCGCCCCCCTTGGCCGCTGGCGCGAGGGCCCGTCGAGGCCGCTTGCGGCTTTAATTATTCTTCCGTCTTCTTCTTCTTCTTTATTTTTCTCCGCTGTTGGGCCATTTTCGGGGCGCTTGCCATGGGCGAAAACGCACGAAATTTGGCACCAGTTCCGAGAATTGCCACCGCTACTCAGAACCAAAAGCCCAAACTTGGCCGGGGCTCAGGGCCTCTATAGCGCCCCCTAAGTCGTAGTGATTTTGGCCTCCCACATTAAGGTGCCTGGTTGCCATATAGTTTGTAGTAGTGGCATGCCATTTGGTATGCATATGTATCTCACTAAGCCGGACAAAAATGTAATGCCAATGCATTAGCCACGCCCAACAGGAAGTGAGGTAATTTCACTTTTGTGCGAAATGCATGGCCACGAAGACGGCGCAACTCCTCCTAGACCGTTCATGGGAATGTCACCAAAATTGATGCACATCATCTACAGACATGGCTGACAAAAGTTACTAAATAAGTTTCACGTAGGATAAACCGTTCAGAAGTTATACGTCAATCAATTTTCACTTCAAAATTTTACATGCTAAAAAATTCATAAATCTTCTAATTGCTCAAAACTGCTCATACTTCACACGCAAATCACTCATTGGGCTTCTGACATGTTACCCAATTTCTGTGATATTTCGCCACTGGGGGCGCTATTTTTGGGCAAAAAATCCAATCTTTCCTCAAATTTGGTCAAACTTCACGGCCACCCTCTTACTACCTCCCATGTCATGTATACCGCATTTTGGGAATTTTCGTCCATGGGGGGCGCTGTTTTTGGCCGACGCCATTGCTCCAAAACGGGTTTTTGGTAAATAATTCCATAATGCTTTTCCTTCACACCACTACCTTGTGATAGTGCGTTCCTGTTGTAGACACTTATTTTTCCAACTCATAATCGCTCATGTACAGCATAGCGCCACCTTCTGACATGGGCAAAACCAAAAAATTTATTCTTCAAAAATCTATATCTCATCTTCTATTTACTCAATTGTCATCAAACTTCATACGCAAACTCTTCATAGCTCACCTGACATGTACGCCAAATTTTGTGCACTTTCGCCCCTGGGCGTGCTGGTTATGGCGGAAATGATATTGCAGCTTCTGATTTGTCAAACTTGGCAAGCAAACTCTTTTCAAGACCCTTATTGGGGCGCTTGCCATGGTCGACAACGCACGAAATTTGGCTCCTTTTTCTTAGACTGCCACCGCTACTGAGAACCAAAAGCAAAGATCCAGCCGGGCCTCAGGGCCTCTATAGCGCCCCCTAACTCGTTGTGATTTTGGCCTCCCGCTTTAAGGTGCCTGGTTGCCATGTAGTTTGTAGTAGTGGCATGCCATTTGGTACGCATATGTATCTCACTAAGCCGGACAAAAATGTAATGCCAATGCATTAGCCACGCCCAACAGGAAGTGAGGTTATTTCACTTTTGTGCGAAATGCATGGCCACGAAGACGGCGCAACTCCTCCTAGACCGTTCATAGGAATGTCACCAAAATTGATAGACATCATCTACAGACATGGCTGACAAAAGTTACTAAATAAGTTTCACGTAACGTAAACCGTTCAGAAGTTATACGTCAATCAATTTTCAATGCAAAATTTTACATGCTTAAAAATTCATAACAAATCTTCTCATTGCTCAAAACTGCTCATACTTCACACGCAAATCACTCATTGGGCTTCTGACATGTGACCCAATTTCTGTGATATTTCGCCACTGGGGGCGCTATTTTTGGGCAAAAAATCCAATCTTTCCTCAAATTTGGTCAAACTTCACGGCCACCCTCTTACTACCTCCCATGTCATGTATACCACATTTTGGGAATTTTCGTCCATGGGGGGGCGCTGTTTTTGGCCGACGCAATTGCTCCAAAACGGGTTTTTGGTAAATAATTCCATAATGCTTTTCCTTCACACCACTACCTTGTGATAGTGCGTTGCTGTTGTAGACACTTATTTCTCCAACTCATAATCGCTCATGTTCAGCATAGCGCCACCTACTGACATGGGAAAAACCAAAAAATGTATTCTTCAAAAATCTATATCTCATCTTCTATTTACTCAATTGTCATCAAACTTCATACGCAAACTCTTCATAGCTCACCTGACATATACGCCAAATTTTGTGCACTTTCGCCCCTGGGGGTGCTGGTTATGGCACAAAAGATATTGCAGCTTCTGATTTGTCAAACTTGGCAAGCAAACTCTTTACGGTATTTCGCGGGGACGCATGCCCCCGCCCCCCCTGGCCGCTGGTGCGAGGGCCCGTCGAGGCCGCTTGCGGCTTTAATTTTGTTTGTACCTGCATGTGATTTCAAAACAAATTTGGGATATTCTGTTTCCCAGAAGATAAGCAAACAAGTAACCGAATTTAAAATGAGCATGAGCCTGACCAGGCAAGTCCTAAGAAATACTGCAAATACATCATACAGTGCCACAGTAATGTTAATGAACATTGTTTTATTTTGCCCTGCAAGCTCCATACCTGACCTCTTGTTTACTCCCACAAGGAAGTAAAAAAAATTCTTACTTGTTTACCTTGTTATCCTGTGTGATCTCAGTCCTGATGGACACCTCTCATCTCAACTGTTCAGTAAACCTTACTGGCAAGCTTTCTTTGAATAATCTTTATACAGTACTCACATACTGTATATGGTCTTAGATATACACACACATTTGGGCCTCATTTCTTTCTGTTGTTTTTTTTTCTCTACTCCCAGACTGTGAAGTTTGCAAATCCTTCTTCCTCAACAAATGTGAGGTTCATGGACTGCCCCTCTTCATCCCAGATACTCTGGTTCCTATGGGAGTCCCTGACCGAGCCAGACAAACTCTTCCACCTGGGCTAGAAATCCAGAAGTCTAGTATCCCTGATGCAGGCCTGGGAGTGTTTAATAAGGGGGGTACTGTTCCAGTAGGTGCACACTTCGGACCCTACCAGGGAGACTTGGTAAACGGAGAGGAAGCCGGGAACAGTGGAGACTCCTTGGTTGTGAGTTTGTCATCAATTTATTATAAAGACTGTATATATTTAAGTAAGAAAATATGATGACTAGATGAAGGTATCTCCAATTAATATCAGTTTCTTTTTGTCAGTGATATGTGGAGTAGTGGTGTAAATCACAAATTTGATCACAATGCGATCCTACATCAGTTCTTTTTGCCAGTGTGGTGGAAATTCACCTGTTAATAATAGAAATACTAGTAACACCTGAATAATGGTCAAGCAAATATTTCTTTATTGTATAATTTATCTCTCTGGGGTTGAGAGCTTCGTCGGCAAAGCTCAACAGGTTTAGAATGACTAGGTCATGTATTTAGATAAATATTTTAGAATTTTTTATCATACAAGCATGACAAACATATTGACAAACTTTATAAGTATAAAGGAGAAAAGTGGCAAACTTGCATAAAAAAAAACCTCGAGGCTCACCTTCAAGGAATCCACATGGACCGCTGGCATTGCGAACAGATCATCCTCCCACCCGACATGCCACCAATACCTTCCCCTGGACGTCAGCTAGACATCAGCCCTCCCAAGTGGAGTGAGGTAGTAACAACTGTATAGTGGAAGTTCATCATGTCTATCTATTATAGATATTTTAAGTTAGTTTCTTGCCTAAGAAACGAACTTAAAATATCTAGTAACAACTGTACGTCGGGCAAGAGCTGCATCGTCCTCTGGTCCCAACGGAGTACCATATAGGCTTTACAAGAATGCTCCAAGATGTTTTACGGTCCCTGTAGAGACTGATGAGGGTGGTTGTGGCAGAAGCAAGCAATACCCACAGCCTGGAGGAGGGCAGGGGGTGTCCTAGTTCCAAAGCGAAGGATTCTGCTATCATCAACCAGTTTTGCCACATCAGTCTTTTGAACATTTGAAGAGAAGGTTTTCTTCAGCATTTTGGCTCACAGGCTGACAGCCTACCTTGAGAAGAACTACTACGTCGACATGTCTGCTTAGAAGGCGGGGATCCCAGGCTTCTCTGGGTGTTTTTGGAGCATGCAAACATGATCTGGCATCAAATCCAAGCCACCAAAAAAGATGGAAGAGACCTCCATGTTGTATTCCTGGACCTCGTCACTGCCTTTGGCTTAGTCCCTCACAATCTCCTTTGGTCTGCTTTCAGTTACTTCAGTGTCCCAGAGCCCATCACAGCCCTAGTCTCATCCTATTTTCAGGGCATACAGTTTTGCCTTACAACTGATGAATTCACTACAGCATGGCAGTGTCTGGAAATTGGCCTCATGGCAGGATGCACCATCTCCTTGCTGGCTTTCACCATGGCCATGCAGGTCATCATCCGGGCCTTTCGGTGGGTGGTAGGAGGAGAGCAGCTCAAACCTGGTCTCTGACTCCCTCCTATCAGGGCATACATGGATGATATGACCATACTTAGAACAAGCAAGCCCTGCACTAGGCGACTACTGAAGAAGCTCTAAGAGAACATCGAGTGGGCTCGAATGAAAATAAATCCAAGCAAGTCCAGGAGCATATCAGTCGTCAGAGGGAAGCTGTTGGAGCAACGCTTTTTCATTGGTGAGGAGCCCATACCATACAGCCCATACGTGTGGCAAAGAAACCTGTTAAGAGCTTTGGACGCTGGTGCGACGCAACCCTCAAAGATATAGCCCAAGCAGACCAGATTAGGTAGGATACCATCAGTGGCCTGTAGAGCATTGACAGGTCCTTCCTACTGGGCAGGTTGAAGCTCTGGTGCTTTCAGTTCTGTCTCCTCCCCTGGCTGTTGTGGCCCTTGACCATCTATGATATCCTACTCTCCAAGGTTGAAAAACTGGAGAGGCTGGTTAGTTCATTTGCGAAAAAATGGCTTGGTCTCCCCAGGCGCATTACCAGCACAGGCCTGTATGGGAAAGGTATTCTTGAACTTCCAGTGTCCACTCTGAGAGGAATACAAGTGCTTCAAAGTTAGGCTGGAAATGACGGACAGAATCCCACGATCCTTATGTTGCCTGAACAGCTCCTATTCTGGAAACTGGAAGAAAGTGGACCCCTTCACTAGCTCCGCAGCAGGCAAAGCCATCCCTTAAGCATCAGGACATCATTGGTCATATGCAGCAAGGGACAGGAGGCCTTGAGCTTGGTGAAAGTAATGTATCCTGGCACAAAGCAGCAACACCACAGCACCAAGGTCTTGTAGTTGAGGAGGTATGCTACCAAGAACAGGCAATGAGGTGCACAAAGGCTGCTTCTCAAGCAAAGCAGGGGCAGTGGATGTGATGGGAGGGGTTGAGAAAAGAAAATTCTCTTGGAGGGACCTGTGGAACATGGAAGCACATCAAAGCAGCTTCGTCATACAAGCCACCTATGATGTCCTGCCATCTCCAATCAACCTCAACCAGTGGTACGGAGAAGACCCTACATGCTTCCTCTGTCAGTCTCCGGCCAACCTGAAGCGCATCCTGGTGTGATGCAAAACAAGCCTGAAACAGGGCCGTTACACCTGGCGACATGACCAGGTGCTGAAGTGCCTTGCATCAATGCTGGAGACCAGGCGGACATCCATCAATGCCCTACCTCCTCCTTCATCAGCCTATCTCTCATCTGCGATTAAAATTTGTCAGTGCAGGAGCGAAACATGACGAAGCCCATACATCCAAGCCGCACATCGGCCAGTCGCGTGTGGCCGATGTGTGGATTTTTAACTTTGACTCGATCCAGCTGAAAATCAGCTGGAGTAAGTGTAAATATTTCTTCCATTTCTGATGAGCAGATCGGTTGATATGCATGTGCTGTAGTGCATACACAGTAAAAATGACGGAGTTATTTTTCCAGAGTCAAAAGTATTTTCCTCAGTAATAGTTAATTTGGTCTATTTTGAGTTTAGAAAGTAAAATTTGGAGCTAGAGTGGGAGTAAAATTAGAGTAATTGTATAACATAGTAACAGAGTTGGTTGTGGGTCTGAACTGAGTAAATTAGTACAAGAGCTAATTTCAAGATGCACTAGTCAAATACCAAAATAAAGGCAAATAACAATAAATGAAGCTGTTGTAAAAAGCTGTTTTAGAACTGTGCTGGAACGTGTGAAAAAACATTGCGTTACCCATTGTGATTTGACCTGATGGGATTGAGTTGGCATTGGGAGGGGTTTTCACTCTTCTCATTGAATGGAATGGCAATTTTTACACTACTCATTGAATACCTCTCCCACTATCAACTTGTTATCCCCAAACAATACGACACACACAATTTTTTTGATGGCCAGTTAATTGCCCAAATCAATGGAGCAGATTTAATTTTTTGTGCTTGATACATTCCTGAAACTCAACAGAATCACCTCAAGTGACCAAAATAGTTTGTCACAATGGGTAGTTTTTTTTTTTTTTCTTCACACAGTTCAACACAGTTCTAAAACTACTTTTTACAACAGTCTCATTTATCAAAATGAAATGAGGGCAAATAACTGATAAATTAAACTGTTGTAAAAAGTAGTTTTAGAACTGTATTGACCTGTATGGGGGGGAACTACCCATTGTGACAAACTATTTTGGTCACTTGAGGTGATTCTGTTGTGTCTTAAGAATGTACCAAGCACAAAAAATTAAATCTGCTCCATTGAGTTGGGCAATTAACTGGCCATCAAAAATATTATGTCCTTATTGTTTTGGGACTCCTGCAGTAATTGATCACCTCTGGCCAGTATTTCTGATGGGCATTCATCTTGGAGTAAAATAAAACATCTTCTAGAACCATGTTATGTACAAGACCACAGGGTATCGCATGAAGTCAACCAGTCCCTGTGACAGTCCACCATCCCACCCTGCCTGACGTCCTCTCCCATAGTTGCACTGCCAAAAAAAGACCATCACCAGCAGCCTGAATGACTACTGTCCAGTGGCACTTACTCCTGTCATCATGAAGTGCTTTGAAAAACTGGTCTGGACTCACGTCATCGCAAACCTCCCACCCATGTTAGACACCAGTATGCTTACAGAGCTAACAGGTCCAGTGGGTGCCATAGCCACAACTCTCCACACTGCCCTCACTCACCTTGAGAAGCAGGAGAGCTATGCTCGGCTGCTCTTTGTGAATTTTAGTTCAGCATTCAACACCATTCTCCCTCACAGACTGGTGTCCAAGCTAACAAACCTAGCACTGTCTCAATCTATCTGCCTCTGGATAACGGACTTCCTGTCTGATCGCTCCCAGAGGGTGAGAGTAGGCCTCCCACATCTCAGCCTCAGCACTGGCTCCCCACAGGGCTGTGTGCTGAGCCCCCTACCTGCCTACTCTTCACCCTCTACACTTACGACTGCACCCCACCCACTCCAGTAATGGCATCATCAAATTTGTGGATGACACTACCATAGTGGGGCTCATCTCTGGGGTGAATGAGTCCGATTATCGGGACAAGGTAGAGTAGCTGTCTGGTGGTGCAGAGACAACAACCTGGTCCTCAACACCACCAAAACCAAGGAGGTGATCATAGACTTCAGGAAAAAGAAAACCAGCATTCAGCCTATTCTCATCAGCGGGGAATATGTGGAGAGGGTCTCATACTTCCAGTTCCTGAGGATGACCTGACCTGGAACACTAACACCACACAAGTGATAAAGAAGGCACAACAGAGACTTTACTTCCTGAGGATCCTCTGGAAGGGCCACCTCACTAAAAAACTGCTTGTCTCCTTTTACCGTTACTCCATAGAGAGCATACTTGCATACTGCATCAGTGTGTGGTTTTGCCAGCTGCATAGCGGCAGAGAGGAAAGTGCTCCGGAGGGTCGTCACCACTGCCCAGATCATCATCGGATGCCTTCTGTTCTCTGGAAGAGCCTTACAGTTCCTGCTGCCTCAAAAGACCCCAGGGTATATTAAAATATCCAGCCCACCCCAGACATTCTCTGAACTGCTGTCCTTGGGCAGACAGTGCAGGTCAATTAAGAGATGGGTAAATAGACTCCTTGCAGTTAACACTACCTTTTTGTTTTTGGTTGTTCAAATCATGAAAATATAGAAATAGATAAAAGGTGTTACCATCTATCCGCCATCAACAAAACTGTTAAAGAGAAGCAAATGCTTCAAGAACAACAAAGAAATGCGTGGTTAAAGAGAATACGACAAGAGGCGCTAAGCCTGAAAACTCCAGAGAAATTCGTGATTTAATTTAAAATGTATTTAAAAAAAATAGAAAGTCGGAAGTGAGTATGGAAGAGTTTGCTTTGGAATCTCGTTTTATTTTTTCTGCTCGCATTTGATTTAGCTTTTTCATGAAAGTGTCTGATTTATCAATAAGTATCAATGTATAAATTATGGAGTGCAGATAGCTCTGTAACTAGATGTCCTTGGGGTTGTTGAGACATGGAGGGCCAGGAATACCATCTAGCCCACAGTTCAGGTAGGAGTCCTCTGAGAGTCAATACTTTGGCTTTTGCAACATTTTGTTCCCAAAAGCTAATGTCGGGAAAACTTTCTTTACATAAAGAGTGGCTTTTTTGCTTTTGTAGTTATTTTAACTGTTCTTGCATGTCGGGACTCTTTGGGGGGGAAAAGAAAATATGTTCCAACATGTAGCTAATGCTAGGCCACAAATCTACACCATCACTCCGGTTGTTTTGAGGAATTTTGTATGGATCATACCGACTAATAAACTCTAATTTCCATAGATATCAATCCTTTGCTTCTTTCTGACCAAGATTATCCAAGTAATCTGGTAGCAGAGCTTTTTAGCTGTAGTTTTCTTTGGACAACAGCAACAGATCTTCACTTGGCTTTAGTATGTGAACAGTATGGAAACAAAATTCACTTGTCCCCCAGGTATAGGGTAGCGACGGTTGCTAACGTAAATGTGACGACAGTGCAGGGGGGGGACATCTATAGACTGAAAAACAGCTTCTACCCAAGAGCCAGAACTGCACTAGATGCTTCTTGTTTTAAAGGGACTGTGCAATGCAGGGAGTATGAAGGTCTTGTTTGTATGTCTTTTTAAAGTTTGAGTTCTTATCTAATATAAGAAGATATTGCAATGGTTGGTAGGATGGCATCCAATTTCATTGTACAATGTGCAATGACAAATATATATTCATATTCAAAAGTGGAGATCTCAGTCTCATGATTCCTCCTTCCACAAACACTCGCCACATTAGTTCACTACCCATCAACATGGTCCTAGGATATGTCGCACAGTCACGGTCACCTACTTTTACATTTTGAGTTGAGAGGGATTTCTTTCACAGCTACCCTAACTTGCAAAAGAACAGGTAGATGTTCCACTGAAAGTCTCATCTCATTATCTCTAGCCGCTTTATCCTGTTCTACAGGGTCGCAGGCAAGCTGGAGCCTATCCCAGCTGACTACGGGTGAAAGGCGGGGTACACCCTGGACAAGTCGCCAGGTCATCACAGGGCTGACACATAGATACAGACAACCATTCATACTCATATTCACACTTACGGTCAATTTGGAGTCACCAGTTAACCTAACCTGCATGTCTTTGGACTGGGGGAGAAACCGGAGCACCCGGAGGAAACCCACGCGGACACGGGGAGAACATGCAAACTCCGCACAGAAAGGCCCTCGTTGGCCACGGGGCTCGAACCCAGATCTTCTTGCTGTGAGGCGACAGCGCTAACCACTACACCACCGTGCCGCCCCTCCACTGAAAGTATTTATTTAAAAAAAAAAAGACGGAGTTATACAGTGTTTCCCTCAGGATTTTGTGAAACTATGGTCAGTGGCCCTCGCTCTGGGGGCATGCTCCCCTGAGAGAATTTTGTTTATTTTAAAGTTAAATGTATCAAACTGGTGCACTTTGAGAGCAAAATTAAGAGGTTAGATCTATAAAGAACTTGCTCAAAACAATTTTGTGCTTTAGTAATTTAAGCATCAACACACTGGTTGTATCGGTATGAATGGTGATGCCACAGCAAAAAGGTCACACTTGCAATGCATAGGGCCAATGATTTTCCGCGATCGCGGAAAATGGACGGAAATTATGGAATTAGCTTCTGTAATGGCAGATTGGCTTTCTCAAAAACATCAGACGTTTTTTTTTTCACATCAATGTCATGGGTTCTGTCCTTTTAATGGTATGATGTCAAAGAGTTCTTCTTTAACCACACAATCTTCTGACACTGACCGTGCAAATATAGCCAACTGCAGCTTGTCTTGAATGTCGCAAGACTCATCCAATGCCACACTGAAATATGCACCTTTTTGAAGATCAGAGTGTAACTCTGATTCAATTGCCGTATTTGTCAGATATTCTGTGTTCAACGGTGTGGCGTGACAGTTGGTGGTCTTTGATTGAATCTTTCAGTTTTTTATTTTCTGGAGCCAAGATTTCAATCACGTCAGTGAGGCACTGTTCAATAAAATTTCCTTCGTCATATGGTTTTTTAGCACGGGCAATGTTCCATGCCACTTTGTAAGACGCAAGAGTCACTGTCTCAGCATGCTTGGCATATTGTTGAAACATCTGGGTCTGTTTTTTTGCTTGACTTTTCAGTATATTTAATTTGTGCTTGTGAAGTTCAGTACCTTTGGGGGAATTCCTTGTCCATGTTTGAATGGAGCGTGCTGAAATGGCATTGAAGATTTGAAGCTTTGAAATGTGCTAACGACGTATCACATATCAGACAGAAAGGCTTGCCTTTTCGTTCAGCAAAAAAGGAAGCGTCCTCCCAGTCCTCGAGAAATGTCCTGTGCTCGTCTTCATATTTGCGTTTAGCTTTGCATTTAGCCATTTTTGTGAATGAATCACAGCTTGCCGTGAAAACATCGGAAAGCCTGTGAATTGTTTCCCCCTTCCACCCCCACCCCAAGATAATTGGCTCCGTGGCATGTTTGTGGCTCTTTTAAGCAGTAATAGCCCAATACACACAAGCATAACAATAATTAAAAGGAGAGGGAAGAGACACAAAAAATGAAATTATTATTTTTTTATTTAAGTTGGAGAGCCGCATTCTTATTGGCCAAGAGCTGCATGCGGCTCCTGAGCCGTGGGTTGGCCACCCCGATTATAGCCCATCATAATGTGTGTGACATTCTTCATAATCGATAACCAACTTGAATTTGGTGTGCCTTGACGTTCTGGTTTGACCTTTCATGTGCTTCAGACCCAACAAGCTTGAAAACCTCTGGTACATATGACAGTCAGTTATGGTTGGGCAAGTCACAACAGTTTCAAATGAACATGCAGCCTAATCCATCTCTAAAGTCCTTCCCACGCCATGCAGTCGGGCGAATTGGGCAGCACTGATCTTCGTTTCCGTAGCCCTCGGCCTCTCGCCTATACAGCTAGGGTTACAGTGGGGGCTAGTCCTCTGGTAACCGTGAGCAGTAACAGCCTAGTCTATAGCTATGTTTTAATGCCCATCTTAAGCTCTTCATTCTGGTCCTCGAAAATAGCATTGCAGGCCAGTTGCGGGGGGGGGTTATCTGGCAATTACCCCTGTTGCAACAGCCCCTCTTAAAGGGGAACTGAAGTCATTTTTAAACTTGATTTATTTCTTAATTAGCGTGTTTATTCAATTATGTTTTCGGTTTTATTAACCTTATATCGTGACTTGTATTGGCATATTATATTACACTTATCAGGCTTTTTGTTTTTTCGCCATGTTGAATGTAGTTTGTATCGTCCATGGCAGGCGTAGCTTATCCGCGTGATCTTCATGAGACTTGTGCGAGACTTGAAACGTGAAGTGTCGGCGCCGCCATTTTGAAAACTGTTTACACAGCGGCCAGATCGCCATATCATTCCAATTTAGATTAATTTTGAGATTTGCCAGTTTCATCAGTGATGAAGTGTCAGTCCTGCGTGCTGTGGCGTGTGCACCTGAAGGTGCGCCTCGGGCTGTGCCTGCGCCGAGTGGACTCCAGCACGCGTGCCGTGAACAAGGTGCACCTGAGCTCAAGTTAAAGGAAAAGGCAACTTTTGTACAAAACCAGGTGTGTAATAGGAGAAAAACATGTACGTAATCAATTCTGTTAATTATTTCCATTATATATCGAACATGAAAAAATATTTTTAACTTTGAAATCATGAATT
The DNA here is from genome assembly GCF_027579695.1 of Neoarius graeffei. Lineage (NCBI taxonomy): Eukaryota > Metazoa > Chordata > Actinopteri > Siluriformes > Ariidae > Neoarius > Neoarius graeffei. Next base: position 57,226,052 of record NC_083590.1, read on the forward strand.
GACATGGAGGAGTCGAAGTTGGAGGAGGCAGCCATTTTGAGATTGTGGGCAACTATAAACCAATCAGAATCTTTCGTTAATGCGCCTCCCTCTGATCTGTGACGTCACTGGGCCCATGAAAACAGTGTTTACAAACAGATCACTGTGATTAGGAGTCCCGGCGGGTGGCTTGTATTCGATTCGTTTATATCCCGGCCTTGTCAGCTGTCAGATTTATGTTCATGGACCCGGTAAGCTGGTAAATAATATTTATTTATTTTTTTCTTTACCAGATTCTAACAGAAAACGAGAGCGCCCGAAAGGGAAAACCGAGCCAAGCCGCTTCACGCATGCGCAGTCGGCTTGGTAGGACAAATCCAAATAGGAGTCATTCAGGATTCAGCCATGTTTTTGCTCCGTGTTTTTACTCAACCAAAGTTATACAGTATTATGAGCTTTAAGTTGCATAAATAAAACCATTTGGTGAAACTTTGAAGAAGCGATTGTACTGGTTTTTTACCTTATTACCATGAAGCACTGAAGAGTTCTTTTCAGTGGTGGGCCGCATGACATCACGCAGTAGATCAATATGGCGGAATGCATCTTCACTGAGCTCAGTGCAAGCCCATATTATTAAAAGTTAAAAGATACTGTTATGTGGTCTGTTCTTTCTCGATAAATTCCATGATCGATTACTTTATATATTTATCTATTTATTTGTGGTGATTTTGTACAAAAGTTGCCTTTTCCTTTAAGGAACTATGTGTTTGCCTATTTAAGGACTGTGCTGATGCATTTGCATCGCGAAGTATTACGGTACGCATGTACACATTACTGAGTCTTTCTACCTGTTGTTTTGATTTGCTGTTTCTCGTTCATGCCCTCGCTTAGCCTTTGATGTACTGGTTGTGCCTTGACCGACTCTCTTGCCTGTATTCTCGTTTTTTATCGAGCCTGCTGTTTTGGATTGTTTGCCTGTGTATATATTGTCTCACTGTGTGTGTGTGTGTGTGATTTATATATTCGAAGCATTCTCTCCACCAATCCTTTCTAGACCCCAACCTGGCCAATCGTATTCAGGTTGTAAAGTCTTTCAAAGAACACAAAGCAAACCTGCAGCGTGGTTTGAGAGACATGAAAAACAGGTGGTGGTGTAACATCTCTGCCAAAGTTCAACGTGCATATGCCCAACATGACTCAAAGCAACGTCATGGTCTTTTCCGTCAGGTCTTCGGTCCGACATCATCCACTGTTCCTGTCAAATCAGAAGATGGCTTAACCATAATCAAAGGCTCTGAGGGACTCATGGGCTGTTGGACAGAGCACTTCAGCGATTTATTCTTGAATCCATCAGTTGTTGATGAAACAGCTATTGACAACTTACCACAGAAAGATATGATTCAGGAGTTAGATGCGATTCCCACATGGGAAGAGACTGACCTTGCCATCAAACAAATAAATTCAGGTAAAGCGCCTGGCTTAGATGGGATTCCAGTAGAAAAGGAGGTGAAAAAGTTAAATCAATTGTATACAGCTTGAACCAGAAAAGTTGGGAAGGTACACCGATATCTAAAGATTGGATTGATGTACTAGTATTACTGTTTTAAAGGTAAAGGCTCTAAGTCAGTCTGTGATAATTATTGTGGCATCATGCTTCTAGAAGCGGTTGGACAGGTGTTGTCCAGACTTCTTTTAAACAGAATGACAGATCATGTGTGTCCAGTCATGATAAGAGTCACAGTCTGGTTTTCATTCGGAAAGAGGAACAATGGACATGATCTTTCTCTGCCAGACAACTGCAGGAGAAGTGTATCGAGCAGCATGTTCCCTTGTATCAAGTCTTTGTGGACTTAACTAAGGCTTTTGACACTGTGAACCACGAGTCCTTGTGAAAGATTCTCAGAAAGCTCGGATGCCCTCCCATTTTTGTCAACATGGTAAAAGGGCTGCATCGCAATGTGAAAGCATGTGTTCCCTTCAACCGATCACTTTCAGATGAAATTGCAGTTGATAATGGTGTAAAACAGAGTGATATCCTAGCACCAACCCTATTCTCCATCTACTTTGCTGTTGTACTTGTATATGCATTTGGTGACTGCAATATCGGCATAAGTATCCATTTCAGGACCACTGGAAAAGTCTTCAATCTCAGAAGATTTAACACAAGATCCAGGACCTTTCATGCACTAATCCGTGAGTTGTTGTATGCTGATGACGCAGTTTTCGTTACAAACCCTGAGGAAGACATGCAGACTGTTATGGGCAGGTTTTCTGGAGCAGCCACTGCATTTGGTCTTACCATCAGTTTGAACAAGACCAAGGCTAGCTTCACTCTGCCACCTGGTGTACCATACAGTGAACCTAACATCACAGTAAATGGCACCAGATTGAGTGTTGTAGATACGTTTGTATACCTCGGAAGTACCATATCGAGAGACGGTTCATTAGATGCTGAAATACATGCATGGATCTAGAAAGCCTCTGTTGCCTTTGGGAAGATAGAGAAGCACTTGTGGTCAGATAGAGGAATAACTATTAAAACCCAAAGTGACAGTTTACCAAGCATGTGTCTTGACTGCCTTATTGTATTCCTCTGAAGCCTGGACGACACTCTGCCGTCACTTGAAGTGGCTTGAAAGATTTCACCAAAAATGCTTGAGACGAATGTTAAGCATCAAATGGCAATCAAAGCCTCGAGAACACCTGTACTGTTTGCAGCAAGGTGTGCAAAGCAGCATATGAAAATTGTTGCAAGGATGGACGGCGGTGGAGCAGACAGAGAGCCGGAAAACTTCTTCCTCCAAAAATATATTCTTTTTCTTCTATTTTCAAAACTTTTCTTAAAATAGTGCAAATATTTACAGTGCACCAACCAACAGTTCAAATTGTCAAAAAGAAAACTATACAAACAAAATGAGAAAACACAAAAATAGAGGCTTCAAGTTTGCCAGACTAAATCAAAAAGATCCTGAACAAAACTATTAGTCAGCCAAACCACAGTACCTTCAAACAAGACGTTCCAACCACAACTGAGGCTCTGGAGCTACTGCAGAACTTGCATACCCACAGCCCCTCCCACAGTTGAGCCCAAATTGCAAAATTAATCAGTCAACTAAATAACATCCTAAATACAAAATAACAATTTAAAGAAACAAACACAAAATATACAAACATCCAAAATAATTTTCATTAACCAAAAACCCTTCAGTGCATAGTAAAATACAGGTTTCTCCAACACCAGTAAAACACCCCCATTAAAATAGTCCGCTGTATCAAACACCCGCGAAACTCCTCCATAACAAGCCAATGGTACAGTCCCTCGGTTTCTCACAACAAACAGGAAGTATGTTGAGTTCGTGTGATGAGTTACTGAAAACTGTTTTGTTATAAAATTGCTAGAAATAAATAAACTTGACGTTAGAAATAACCGGTTTGTACGTGTGTTTCCTAGACCATAGACAATGCTTAACAGATGGGAGATGAAAATGCTTAGAAATGTGTGATGCGTTTTACATATGAGTGGAGCCAAACAAATGTTACTAGAATGCCGGTAGGCCTTTCCCTGCACTCGTAACAAATGCTGCTCTCATTAGAAACTATGGCCAACGGTGGAGTATGAAATGCTTGAAAACCAGTAATACCCATACAGAAAACAGTAATGGAAATGAAGTGCAACTCACAGCGACAGGTCAACCAAGATGTTTGAACGTTGCCAGCAGATTGCTGCCTGTGCGCTTGCGTGAGAGGTGTGTGTGTGTGAAGGTGTGTGTGTGTGTGTGAAGGTGTGTGCGCGCGAGCGTCACGGCTCACTCCGTGACAAAAATGCACAAGAATGAGATTCCACAGGCAGATCTAATCAATCCTGTGAAGACACCACTTTTTATCTGCCATGTACGTATGAAGCCTTGCAAGTCTGCTGCTGGATTAAATTCACACTTGAGAGCATAGGGACGGAGGCAAGATGAAGAAATTGAGGAAGAATTGAGGACTGAGAGTGCAATGATTTGACAGGAGGCAGCAATCAACAACGCGTGTGTGTATGTGTGTGTGTGTGTGTGTGTGTGTGTGTGTTATATAATCATCTGAAAGATTTTCTTGTTGCTGATGATACCTCCCATGGTTTTTGAGACCTACAAGAGTCTTGCAGTTCTTTCCACATTACTGACATGTCAATCTTCCTGCAGCAGCTTGCCTTTCTGGATGTTGACTTTGATGGCGCTGGAGTCCGCTGGCTGATCGACACACTTTATGGCAGATCGTGCATTTACAGTATCATCATCGGGGATGTCATATTGGTAATTGACCTCCCGATGACTCAGTTTGTCGATGAGAAGACCTGCTTTTGAGAAGCAGATGTGGCCACATTGATGACACGTAAGAGACTCCTTTGAGCCTCGCTCTGGGAGAGGGGTGACATCTCTCATATATCTGCCTGCACGTTTTTGTTGTGCATACTCTACTCTGTTGTCCTCGGAATCTTTGACACCAGTAGCAGTCAGATTTCTCCACACCTGCCGATCTGATGCAAGGTCTTCCCAGGTGTCTACATCGATATGTGTCTTTTTGAGTGTGTCTTTGAGATTGTCTGTCTGTTTTTAAAGCGCTTGCGGGGCTTGCACTGCGGTTGTTTTCCTTGTGCTAACTTACGAAACATAACCTGCTTAGGCATGCAAGTGTCTTCTAGGCAGACAAGGTGACCAGACCATCTAAGTTGATGTTTCATAACCATGGACTCAATACTTGTTGTATTCGCCAACTGCAGCACTCTTCTATCAGGCACATGAGAGAGCCATGAGATCTTTATAATATGATGCAGAAACGCTGATGAAAACGCTCAAGACATTGTATATGAGCCATTCCACCGAATCGGTGCCATTTCTGTCCCTCGAAAATTATATGTATAAATGCACATAAAAACGTACTTTAAAATACATTTCCTTCTTACACAATGTCCTGCACAGTGATCTGATTTCAAATTTAAGATATATAATTGTAAGCATTTATAAAAACTACCTAAAACACTGAAAAATAGCATGTGTTACCTGTCCCCGCACTCTAACTTTCGACTTAACTATGAAATATTATTATTAAAATCCTTCAGAAACAGTATTTCTTTTGCACTGTTGTGTGACTCCATATCCTATCCATGGTTTAAATATATTTTTTTCATAAGAAATCCACAATATCTTAGTTAAAATACACATTTTAGTCGTGTCCTTGGGTTTTCACTCAGTCCTGTTACCCAAACATATTACCTCAGCTGACAAATTTGGAACATTCCATAAATCACATGCTCAACAGGAAGTTACATCAGTTGTGTCTTCTGAAGGTCATGGGAAGACCACAAGTTAGTTCTCTCGTTTACTTTTCTGTATATTTGATGATTTTTTTAACTTTGACTGATAAGGTCAATGTCAACATACTGTCCTGTTACTTAAATTATTTCTTAGATATTTGTTTATTTTAAAAATACAGATTTTTGGTAAATCACTAGAATGTGCTAAGTGTGGTCATGCTATTAACAATGATGCCATGTGGCTTAATTCCATGTATTAGCTAATCTGAGGCTAAAAACTCAGTCCTGTTCCTTTCAGAGTTTTGCTAACAGGACTGAAAAAATGCAGCCATCTTTGACTTCCAAACCTTGTAATGTAGCCTGAGGTTGACCAATACACGTTTTGAATAGTTAAATATGTGTGTTATTATAATTAGTATTGAAAAGAGAGAACAAATTAAGTTTAATTTGGGAGTGGTACAACAAGCAAATGGCACCCATTCGGTGGAATGTCCCATATGCCTGCTGTAAGTTGTCCATGTCTCACAGCCGTACAGCATGGTTGTGAACACGTGCATGACACACATTGACTGACTTTTGTTGCTGCTTTGATGTCTGATTGTGACCAGAGCCTTGATTCCAGTTTACCAAATGCATCGCATGCCTTCGAGAGTCTATAAGAGATCTCTTTGTCAAGTGTGTTGGATCTAGATAATGTGCTACCGAGGTACACAAACGTGTCCACGACTTCTAGTTGTTTACCCTTGACGAATATCGATGGCGGGGTGCATGGCTTGCCTGTTGCTGGTTGCAGCATAATGACTGTTTTCTTGAGACTGATGGTAAGTCTGTATTCATCACAGGTGGTTGAAAAGCAGTCCATAAGGAGCTGCAAATCTCTCTCACTGTAGGTAACAAGGTCACAATCGTCAGCATAAAGATGATCACGAATCAGAGCCACAGACGTCTTAGTTACAGCAGCAAATCGACGGATGTTGAAAAGCCTTCCTGTTGTGGGATATCGAGTGTGTATGCCAGCATCGCTTTGTGAAAAAGCCTGCATAATCACGATGGCAAAAAAGATATCAAATGGCGTAGGTGCCAGAATATCACCTTGTTTCACTCCAGATTCGACTGGGATAGGTTCTAAGAGCTCACTTTTGACACAGACCCACGCTTTCATATTGTCATGAAGAGATTGAACGAGCCCGGTGAACTTCTCTGGACACCCAAGCTTAAGAAGAATACCCCAAAGAGTTGGCCTATGCACAGTGTCAAAAGCCTTTGTGAGGTTGATGAAACACTGATATAAATCCAGTTGTTGCTGTCTACACTTCTCTTGAACCTACCTGTCGCGGTGTGAAGATCATGCCGGTTGTTCCTCGATTCGGCCTGAAGCCACATTGCGACTCAGGCAGAATGTTTGGCGCAACATGATCCAGCAACCGATGCAGCAGTACCCTGGCAAACACTTTTCCAACAACTGACAGTAGAGAGATCCCATGATAGTTGTCACATACACATCTTTGGGTCCCTTCTTATAAAGTGAAACGAGAATGGCATCTCTCTAGCCTGGGCCCGCCCATCCTAAGTGTGACACAACACGAGGGCCTGTTGCGAGCTTAGTCTGGCAAGGCAAGCTATCTACAGCTCTTCCAAGCTCCCGAAAAATCGGGAGCCAGTCAACTTTGAGCATCTCCAACGGCCCTGGGTAGAGGCGTGTTCAAGGCACTGACGTAGTAGAACTGCGACCGGAAGCCATAGATTGTTTACAGAATCTATGCCGGAAGTGCTTCATTCACTAGAAACATTATGAACATGGAGCAGCAGCAAGCCTTTGACACAGCGGTAGATGCTGTATTGAAAGCATTCAACGGGAAGTTCTCCTTGAAAACGGAGCAGCCCTGGAGGTATTTATTGAAAGGAAGGACATTTTCGCCTTGCTCCCGACTAGCTTCGGTAAGAGTTTAATCTACCAGTTAGCCCCGTCGCGTCACATACGTCAGAGGAAAGAGTGATGTGATTTGGTTTAAGCTTCGTCACAGCCTTTTCTGGCTTCGACCAGTAGCAAACTGAGGCATTTCAGGGAGGCGGGTCAACCACGCACTTTGGGAAATGGTTGGGCTTAATAGCTTTGCCAGACCAAATGCTCGCAGAGCTTTGAAGTCGCGTTAGCCAGACTAGCGTCTCTCCATAGCTGTGGAGTTGCACCTCTCACCCACATATCATGAAATGACTAGAGATTACGTCGCCTCCTTGCTGAAGTAGTTCAGCAGGTAATTCCATCATTCCCAGGTGCTTTTCTGGAATCCATCAACTTTACAGTGGCCATTATTTCATCATTTGTGGGTGGATCATCAAGCTGGTGAGGTGCTTGTGCAAGTTTCTCAATGATAGCAGGATTGACAACAGACTCGCGATTTAAGACATCACTGAAGTGCTGTCTTCATCTTGCCTTGATTTCGTCTGGCTTACACAGCAGCACATTTCCAGTCTTCGCACGAAGAGGTACAAACACTGATGATGGTGGGCCATAGACTGCACGCAGTTAATGGTACAAAGACTTCGAGTCCCGTTTGTCAGCAGATGCCTGCATTTCGTGAGCTTTATCCCGCCACCATGTATCCTTCGCTGTTCTCAGCTCTTGTTGGACCTTGGCCTTGCATTCCTTAAAATCCTTCTCAAGCTTATCTCGTTCACGCTCTGGCGCATAACAAGACAAAAGCTCGTCATACGCCACTTTTTTTTCTTCAAGTAACCTTGATGCTAGCCCAGTGTTTTCTTGGAACCAGTCCTCTTGTTTCCTTTTAACAAATCCTAACACTGAAGAACCGGCATCATAGAGCTGTTTGCTAAAACTCGCACATACGTCATCCTTGTTTAGGTTAATTGATCGCACTGCTTCTTGGTATTCTATGAGCTTCCCAGGGATCTTTTAGTTTGGATATGTCAATGTGCTTAAGTGACTTTGCACAACGACACCTTTGGATCTTATGGACTGTGATAGCCATACAGGCACGCGTGAGTCTGTGGTCTGTCCAGCAATCAGCCCCTCGCATGCATCGAGTAGAAGTTACATCACACGTTTTTTCTGCGAACAATTATGTAGTCGAGAACGTTTCCAAGTAGCTTTATATTTGTCTTTCTGCCCGAACCAAGTATTGGTTATCACTAAATCAAACTCCTGGCAAAGCTGCAAAAAGAGTAGGCCATTAGCATTATACATTCCCATCCCATGTCTACCTATGCTACTCCAAAGTTCATGGTCACATCCAACACGGGCATTGAAGTCCCCCAGAAGTGCAAGTTTGTCATTATCAACATTTCTCAGAACTGTTCTCAGATCATTGTAAAAGGTGTTTATTTCATCCTGGGGACTAACTAGAGTCGGTGCGTATACACTGACTACTGTCTTGAATTGTTTTGACTTAACTTGCAACCTCAGAGTCGTTATGCAGTCGGAGAAACCATATGGAAGGTCTGCAAGATTTGCCACTAGATGTGTCCTTAGAGCGAACCCCACACCGGATTCCCGGCGCGAATTAGCCGGCCGGCCTTTGTAGAAGATGGTATAGCCTGACTCTGGTTCAACTACTTGGCCATCATCAGAGAATCTTGTTTCTGAGAGTGCAACTATGTCTAAACCATATCGAGACAATTCCCTACATATAAGTGCAGTGCGACGCTCAGGATGATGAGATCCCGGTAAGTTCAACAGGGTACGTACATTCCAACATGCTATCCATAGATTGATCGATTCCATTTTTGTAGTTGTCAATGATTTAACTCAGTGGTTTGTTCATTGCTTGTATTTCACCCACACAGTGAATAACCGCCAGCTGTGGCAAGCTTTTTTAGGACCACCTTTTCTAGGTCCCCTTCTGACCAGCAGGTGAGCAGGCTATCCCTAAAGAGGGCTGCTAAGTCGCTTGAGGTGCTGCTGAATCACGCCATTGCCATGAGTTGGCGACAAAGCGACCAATATCCCAAGCCGCCTATGTGTAGGTTCACAATTACATACTCCCAGCTTGTTTAGGCCTGTATGCTTCACTGCGCTTCTATCGCCGCAGGGCTTAATCGTGAGTCCATATAATGTTCCAACCCAAGAGTCCAAGAAATTCCTGTGCGTGAGTTTGTGTTGAGTGGATAAAGTGTTGCACATCACTAAACCCACTTCTGAGTACTTTCAGTTTGACACCAGTAGCACAACAGAGGTTGAGACGACCAGCAACCAACTGAAAAAACCTGAGGTTCTACGAGTTTCCCTCTCAGAGAAGAATGTTCTGACGAGAACTAGGGGTCCTTCACTCCCAGTGGGGTTACCGCACACTCAGACACCATCCCAAGTATTTCTACGTCCCCACGCATTCCATTGGTTATTATTTAACCCATAGTTGGGGCCCTCACAGGTACTACCACTCCAGGCCAGAGTGGACCTGGGAGTAGTGGTGATTAAGATGACTGTCCAAAGATGACTGATAAGGCCAATTCGAGCATGAAAGTATCAACCACATGTTGTGATTGTTTGACTATTGAGGTTTTTCACCCACGTGACCAAGTCATGTGATGCATCGTTAGGCTGCCATTTTGGACGTCACGGCTCGAATCAGTTTGAATGCGAGGAAGGCAACAAACGAAAAACATAAGAAAAAGGAGCGAGATGCAGAAAACGCCTTCACGATCCAGCGACGTAGGGCATTTACAGGGTGAGCAGAGGGAGAAGTATTTGCAAAAATTGAGGTTAGCAGGCTTAGAGAACGACGTTTACCTGCTTCCACCAGGATTGTTAACTGACGTACGGAAGTACACGAAGCCCTCGTCTTTACCTGACTTCGGCCCACATGATCTGTATACCTATGTCGTTAAAAACCCATCGCCATACACAGGTATTGATCTGAAAGAGTATAAGAGTTTGGATGCCTACAAATATTTTGTCAGGCTGGGTAGCATGCCTACATCAGTAGGTCGTCCCTGGAGCCGGTGGTCGCCATCTTATTACAGCTAAGGTTTGTTCACATTTTCATTTACTTTCGGTCCTCAGGATAAACAAAATGTTATTAAATGTCATTGAAATAACTTCCTAGTCTGTTGAGACATGGCCCGTTATAAATTTGCTGTTACCAGGCAATGACCAAGAACTGTATTATTAGGGTCGGTGTCTGTGTTGTAGCAGTGTACTAGCAGCTAGCTGTTAGCACTAGCTAATGTCAACAACATAGTAGCTAGTATGTTACTGTAGCAATGTTTACGTTCAGTCATTTGGATGACTGTTAAAACCTTTCAGTCTCAAGTTTTTCCTTTACTGTATTTACTAGTTTACTGTAATTATGATCCGGCAGCTATTTACACCGGATCCAGTGTAAATAGCTGCCGGAGCATGCTCCGGCTTGCTCCCCCTCAAATTAAGCAGCGAGCCGGAGCGCGCTGCTTAATTTGAGGGGGAGCAAGCCGGAGCGCGCTCCGGAACCTCGGCCGGAGCACTCCAGGAGCAAGCCGGAGCGCGTTGCTTAATTTGAGGGGGAGCAAGCCGGAGCGCGCTCCGGCAGCTATTTACATTGGATCCGGTGTAAATAGCTGCCGGATCATAATTACAGTAAACTAGTAAATACAGTAAAGGAAAAACTTGAGACTGAAAGGTTTTAACAGTCATCCAAATGACTGAACGTAAACATTGCTACAGTAACATACTAGCTACTATGTTGTTGACATTAGCTAGCTTGACCTTCAAAATGGCGGACACTGGGGCGTCACATGACCCTGTGACGTCAGGTGAAATACATACATGTGTATATATATTCTGCATTTTATAAAACTGTATACTTCTGCACATACATCCACCTCCCTCGCATACATGACATGGAGATCATTCCATACGACTTTGATCCAACTGAGAAGAGTTGGAAAGATGACAGGATAAGGACCAGGGTTCCCGCGAGGTCTTAAAAAGTCTTAAAAGCATTGAATTCGAGAATTTGGAAATAATACCTTGAAAAGCCTTGAAAAAGCATTGAATTTTAATGTGTAGGTCTTAAATTTGTGCACCGATGATAATTTGTATTTTAGCATTGTTCATTACTTAAATACCCCAGCAGGCGTTATTTTTTCGTCATTGTTTTAGTAAATGAGGCACGAGTGGCCAAGTAGCCAATAGTGGTGGAACTGGAGTTGTGGGCGGAACAATTACGCGCGCACACCGACTGAGGTAGCTGCTAATAGTTTACAGCTGGCGATTAATGGAAATTCGGAAAGTCAGGGAGGTGGAAGCAGGCTAAACGATAACTCGACGGTGTAAAAATGGGCAAATGTAAGTTTAACCAGTTATGGCTACATCATAGTTCATTTCGAGAATGGGTTAAACCAGTGGATGGTGACATATTCGCAACTTTTTGTTCAGTTTGCAAAAGGACGTTTAAATTGGGCACAATGGGCGTTAAGGCGCTGGATTCTCACGCGCAGTCTTCAAAACACATGGCTCTTCTCAATGATAAACGGCAAACGCCGTCTGTTTCATCTGTGTTTCGGCCAGCTGTTGACGTTAGCCAGCTGGTACCTAGCCAACTACCTAGCACGGCTAAGGATGGCCAGTCTGTTGCCGCTACAGTAGTCCCTAGTACTAGAGTTGATTTGCGGACAACACTCGGTTCAACACCTACGATGAAGGCTGAGGTGTTGTGGACGCTACACACAGTAGCCCAACACCAGTCCTACAATGGCAACGAAGGTGTCTCCGAGCTATTTAAATTAATGTTCCCGGATTCAGACATTGCCCAGAGCTTCAGGTGTGGTGCTGACAAGACGGCTTACATCGCCAAGTATGGGCTGGCCATTCACATCAAGGACGAGCTGATGTCGAAAATCAACCAATCGCCGTTCGTATTGATGTTCGACGAGAGCATGAATGTAACCACGAAAACAAAACAGCTGGACGTCCATGTGCGGTTTTGGTCAGAAGGACAGGTTAGGTCCAGATATTTTGGCTCCCAGTTCATGGGTCATTCCACCGCCAAAGACCTTCTGTCACACTTAAAAGTAAGCACAAACTATTATTATTATTATTATTATTATTATTATTATGATGATGATGATTATTGTTATTATTTTTAATATTGTTAATGTTATTGTTGTTGTTTTATTACCTGTTGCTTACTATTACTTGTTGCTCTTAACTCTACTTTTAACTTAATTTTCTACTGTTAACTTGTTGCTTTTAACATTTTGTAATGTGCAGTGTCCTTGGGTATTTTGAAAGGAGCTTCAAATAAAATGTATTATTATTATTATGCATGTGTTTTTACATGTTTCTCAATTTATATTCATAAACTCCATTTAGGCCTATCATGTAGCAACACTACAGATCAAATTATGTAATTAACCATGTGTGATCAATTCCCCTGTCTTGAATAATGTAATCAAACATAGTTTTATTTTTCTTTCAGGAGTGTACGGACAAACTGGACCTCAAAAACTTGGTGTCCATCTCAATGGACGGCCCCAGTGTTAACTGGAAACTAAAATGTTTTTTTTTAACTTGAAGTACGTGTTGCCCAAAAATGGTTGTCATTTAGCAAGTGGTTTTTTTTTTTTTATGATGCTTTAGGCAGGAATGGATGTAAAGGCATAGCTCTTGTGGTAAGTCACTGTTGTTAATAACTGTTGTTAATAATTTTAATAAATCTGTTAATGGTAAACTTAAATGTGTTTTTCATTCACAGAATTTGGAAGTGAAGCCTATGCAATGTATTATCAGTGACTCAGAATATCCAGAATCTTTTAACGTCAAAGACAACTTAGAGACAGAAATTAATTCAGCAAGGTGTCACACAAAGTTATCACACAAAAGGACATCCTCCATTGACCCCGAAAATAAATAACAGTCTCTTAATTAAGCATCGTCTGCTGAACATTACATGATTTTGTATTGTGGTGGTGTTCGGTGAGTACTCTGTACATCATCCTTTGCGCATTTTCACATTTTTCTAAGAAACGAGTACACACAACTTGAGATGTTTGTTTCCGGTGAATTATGGTGAACTGCGATAAAGGTCTTAAATTTGTGGATTATTGGTCTTAAAAAGCCTTGAAAAAGCCTTGAATTTGACTTGAAGAAACTTGTAGGAACCCTGAAGGACTAGTCCGTCGTGCTGGTAGTTACGCCATTACTGTCACACAATTGATGTTCGTCCATCGCCAATGCGAAGATGACCATTACATCGGAGTACTTGATTAGGTTCTGTGTGTCCGAAGATGACTTAAGGCCAATTCGAGCACGAAAGTATCGACCACATGTTGGACACAAATGTTCAGTAATGGCTAATGAGGTGCCTGCTGCTTTCGTCTTATGGACTTCATGTTTCCTCCTACACTCTGCCAAGCGTGAAGATGGAAATTAATTTTAATGGAAATTAAAACGTGCCAGGTCAGGCGGCTGGTGGGTTTTCAAAATAATAAATATATGCATGTATTTTTGTGTTAAATACATATTATACTGAGTGTATTTCCCACATAATCCTCACTAAGGTTTCAGACAGCGCTACAAAATGGCGTCCCCACTGTATAGTGCCCTGCGTAGTGAGTAGGGAGCGATTTCAGGCACGGAAAACTTCTGGCTTGATTACGTCAGCATTCGAAGGAGGTCGCGCATGTCTTTTGACAACATTGGCAGATGTTGGTCACTTTGATTTCTTTTTTTTTTTTTTTAACACTTTATGGTGTTTTTGTCATTAAATTCACAATGCAATTCAAGATTTTACAATGCTTTGTGGACAAAATGACCACACCAAAAGATGTTACTCAGGACAGACAAGAAGAAACAAAAAACAACAAAACACACACACAAAACAAAAATCAACTACAGAAAAAGCAAAGAAAAAAAAGATTGGTGCTTCATTGTATAATTTGACATATCAGCAAGACGGATAGTAAATACAATAAGTATAAGCAAGTGATATACGCTCACAGTTCCAGGCCAGGTAACAAATTCACATATTGTATGAAAGGGTCCCACATTTTGTAAAACTTATTAACAGAGCCATTCAGAGTGCATCTAATCTTTTCCAGCTTTATATTTAACATAGCATCTCTGATCCATTGATTATTTGTTGGAGGATTTGAATCCTTCCATTTAAAGAGAATGGCACGCCTAGCTAACAAAGAAAAAAAGGCAATAACCCTCTGAAGGTCAGCTGGAAAACTAGACCCGTCTGTACATGATGCAACACCAAAGATGCCAATTTTAGGACAGGGCTGAAAATTAGAATTATATGCCTTAGAGATTGTCAAAAAAGGAATCCCAGAAAGATGACAGTTTTGGACAAGACCATAGCATATGGTAGTTGGTGGCTGGGGCCTGTTTGCACCTGTCACAAGTAGTGTTTATATCTGGAAATATTTTGGCTAGTCTAACTTTAGAAAAGTGTAGCCTATGTAAGACCTTAAACTGGATCAAGGCACGTCTTGAACAGATAGAAGATGAATGGATCCTCAGCAAAGCCATATCCCATTCTTCATCTGAAAGTGGGATCCCCATGTCATTTCCCCATTGTTCCCGGATATGGGAAACAGAGGGACTAAGTGTATCCATTATTGCAGAATAAATTATTGACACCCTACCTTTCTTAAACAGATTGACCTTTAAAAGATATGCAACGATATCTGTTATAACGCCGGGCAATCTAATTAATTAGCTACAATCGTTATAACGCCGTTACCAATATCAACACGCCATTACTGCATGGTATTGAGGTTGCTCTGAAGCCGTCACCGACTTGGCTCACAGACATAAAAGCTGCGTTTTTCACTCCCCCTCCAGACACCGCTGTCATTTCATCCTCTCCCCTTCCCTCCAAAAGTCGGCATCTGCGCCTTTAGTTTGTGTGGAGAGATCTGATCTGCAATAACATGCATTGTTGGCTACAGACTGAAACATACTTTCAGAATGCACTGGCCAAGGCAGGACTAAACTCGATATGCCTTCTAATAATAATTAAAAAAAAATAAAAGAATAGTAATTTGTTAGCTAAAAAGCCTGTGTCTACACTTTTCTTTCGCCGAGTGGCAGCTGTCTTCAACTGGGGCGGGACATGACTGAATGGGTGTTTCTGATTTGTCAGCTGTCATCCTTACACCGCATGGCATGCCCCAAGCGTTTACAACACAGAATTCCAGGTTCTCCACTCCAAAATCGGCAGCTTCAAAACGATTTTTTTTTTTTTAACCGACAACCAAAAAAAAATTAACCGGTTGACGTTGATTTGGTCAACCATCGGTCAAACGGTCATCGGTTAACATCCCTAGTCATACTCACAGGGGCATGATCGGAAATCATAATTGGATTATATTTACAATCAGAAATGGCATTTAGGAGAAAAGGATCCACTAAAAAAATCTATTCTGGAAAAAGATTTGTGTACATTAGAGAAAAAAGAATACTCCCTCTTGGTGGGATTTTTAAATCTCCATGGGTCTATCAATTTATGCATGTCCATAAATGCTTGCACTACTTTTACTGATTTAGTTGGTCTAGAGCAGGGGTCTCAAACCTGATCCATAAAGGGCCTTGTGGCTGCAGGTTTTCATTCCAGCCATGCAGCAGCACACCTGACTTGGCTCATTCAATCAACTGAACTGTCTTCACACAGTCAAATACTTGCAGCCACACCCACCCTTGATTAAAGGGTGGGTGTGTCAGTTGATTGAATAAGCCAAATCAGGGTGCTGCTGCATGGCTGGAATGAAAACCTGCAGCCACATGGCCCTTTATGGATCAGGTTTGAGACCCCTGGTCTAGAGACAGAGTGAGGTGAACGATACCAATCTGGGTCCATTACCAGATTGTAATCCCCAGATAACACAAGATGGTGAGTGTCTAGGTTAGGAATAGAGCTTAGCATCCTCTTAAAAAAACACTCATCACTGTTGGGGGCATAAATATTAACTAATATGACAGGGAGTTGAAATAGCTTTCCTACCACCATCACATATCTACCATTTGGATCGGAAATAGTGTTAGTGACATTAAATTGAATATTTTTATGAGTAAGGATGGCTACTCCTCTACTTTTACTGTCAAATTTTGAATGAAACATCTGGCCAACCCAATCTTTATGAATCCTAAGATGATCTCTATTTCGAAGATGAGTTTCCTGTAGCATTGCTATGCCCACACCAAGATGTTGTAGATGTGAGAGAACCTTTTTCCTTTTTACCATATAA
This sequence comes from Neoarius graeffei, assembly GCF_027579695.1. Taxonomy (NCBI): domain Eukaryota; kingdom Metazoa; phylum Chordata; class Actinopteri; order Siluriformes; family Ariidae; genus Neoarius; species Neoarius graeffei. The sequence continues at coordinate 57,242,517 of NC_083590.1, forward strand.
TTGAGACCCTTAACATTCCAACTTGTAATATTCACATCCCTGTTACCTGAGATTGAATTGGAAGTATCATGTGCCATTAGGGCTAAACACTTGAAATATATCAATGTTGATCCATCTTGAATGATTTAAGATATTAATGGATGCACAAAAGAAATTAAAAACATATACAGAAAACACGCATAGTAACAATGCACATGTAATGAACAAAACCCTAGTGCCATAAAATGACAACCCCCCCTTAAACATGTTGAATTTCCGCAAACTCTCATTTGCGTCCCTCCTGCTGTTTAACAAGCATTTAACATTGTGAACCTCGAACGCCGTCTGATATGTCAGTGAAGCCTACTAAATCGCTATCGTACAAATCTAGTGATTACAGTGGAGAGGAAAAAGTCTTTGACCGTATGCTCATAACATATGTCTTAATCAATTGCATGAAGGCCGGTCGTGGTTCATGGAACGTAATAACATATAATGAAATATTTCCTTTCCCCCTGGTCAAGCTAGGTAGGAGTAGCCTAGCATATCAATCTTACATTTGACCTGTCACCTTAATTGTCCTCGGGAAGACCTGAAGCTGGAGATTGAGAAGACCCAGCGATGTTGTTGCTGATGAAAGCAAGAGCCTCCCGGGGATCGGTGAACCTCATATTCTTATTGTTGTGGCTCAACTGCAGTGTGGCCGGGTAGTACATAGCGAACTTGATCTTGGCTGTGTGAAGCATCTGTTTGGATTTGGAGAAGGCGGCGCGTCGCTTGCTGACATCTGGGCTGAAGTCGGGGAAAATATGGACTCTCGATCCATTGTAGGTAAGCGTACCTTTCTCCCGGGCATGCCGCAGTATCCGCTCTTTGGTCTGGAAGTGATGTAGCTTTACAATGAATGGTCGTGGTCTGTCACCCTCCCCAGGCTTGGGGGCTAAGCTCCTGTGGGCTCTATCCAGGCACAATTGCGGTTGAAAGTTGTCTTCTCCCAACAATTCCAGAAGTTGTTTAGTAATGAACTCTGTTGGCTTTGGCCCTTCCACATTTTCTTTAATCCCTACAATTCGAATGTTCTGTCTTCTTGTGTAATTTTCCAAGTACACTACCTTGTCTCTCAGCACACCGTTCTCTTTAGCTAGGGTGGCTTGTGCTAGCTCGACACAGCCCATTCTTTTATCAAGTTCATTCACTCCCTCCTCCACACTCGCGATTCTCTGGCCAAGTGCATTTAGCGTTGTTTGTAGAGAGGCAATGGATGCACGATTTTCCTCAGGAAACGAGTCGATTGAAGCTTGTATTGCACCAACTGCTTTTGTAAGCGTCTCCATGTTCTTAGTATTAGCATCTGCTTCAGAGTTAGCCGTAGAGTTAGCAGTGTTTCTCGTCGTCGATCGGCATCCTCTCAGCTCTTTAGAGGACTTTGACGTTGTAGAAATACTATTGAACACTTTATGCCCGAGGTGGCCGTATGTCTAAATTATTGCAAGGTTCACAATAAATGAGTTTAATAAGATTTTGCAGGAGCTCCGGTAGACACGTCTACTCGCAAGGCATGCTCCCTAGCCGGTCACTTGGATTTCTGCTGTACGTTTTACTTCCGTCCTATGAAGTCTCGCACAGGTCTCTGCGAATCTCGTTTACAGCCATTGTTTTGACATATGGACTGATATATTACATAGCATATTTCAAACACTCCTAACTTGCTATAGCAGTGACAAAATAGCTGTCAGAAATACATTCCTACATTTTATAAAATGAGAAATAGAATTTTGATGATAAATTTGCCTTCAGTTCTCCTTTAAAACTACAGGGCACATTTTACAAATACCATGCAACTATCTGAGAAAATTATGACTAAACTAGAATTAGACTAAAATTAAAATTGAGTTCCACTAATTAAATCTTGATGGGGGGAAAAAAAAAGATTTAAAATGTAACTGCAATTTTCAGTACACAACTAAGACTAAAAGTAAATTTAAAATTCTTTAAATTAAAAATGAGCACTGCTACACTGAACTAAACCAACATTAGCTCCCAAACACTTATGGCAAATAAATGTTACTTGTACAAATCCAAAATATTTTATATAAAACCCATTTAGTGACAGAACTGACTTTAAAGTTGCACATTTTTGTAACTTTCTGTTTAGAGACCAAAACACAAGGGATGGATATTTATCAGAGAGGTCTGATTCACAGCACAGCTTTGCCATTTCGGACATAAAGCCTTTCATGATGAACCTTTCCTTTGCCTAAATTCTGATAAAGCTTTGCCTGCATTTTTCTACAGTTACTAAATTCATCTTGGAGCTTGTCAGCTGTTTTGTGAACCTTAAGATACAGTCGAGAACCTTTTACTTCAGCCTTCATGAGGCTTAATATAATATTGGCATGAGCCATTGTTCTCATTTCTGTATACCTCATTTAAAGCAATAGATTGATTTAGTGAAGAAAAATGTAAATGTTATTTTTCTACAGGTATACAGGAGCATGCAGTGTGAACAATACATTGATGCCAAAAGAGAGATGCATGTGAATTGGATGAGGTGAGGAATGCACCAGTTGTTGGGTTGTTTTAGTGATTTGATTTTACAGCTCCTCATTTGTTGGAAGAACTTTATCTTCATGTCACTGATATCTCTGCCTTGCTTTCTCCAAGTCTGTGACTCTGATCTGATTTTTACCTTTTCTGGAATGTTGCCTCACTCTTTTAGGTATGTGAATTGTGCCCGTAATGAAGAAGAACAGAATCTTGTGGCATTTCGGTATCGAGGGGGAATTTTGTATCGTTGCTGTCGACCCATTAACCCAGGACATGAGCTCTTGGTGTGGTATGAAGAGGAGTACACCAAAGAACTCAGTCCTGCACCTACAGGAACAACCAGACAGCAAGGTGTTACTTTTGTCTAAGAGGTTATAGAGGTTATTTCCTGTATCATCTAGTGACACATTTCTGAGTCGAACAGTATTTCTGGGATGAAAGCTGTTGTACAGTGCAGTCTACAATAAACAGAGCACACTCCCAGAGAACTCATTTTGGCCTGTTCCACCAACCAGGTAGGTCTTCTCTATCATGTGACAATGACCAACCAGAGAGGGTGAAGTCTATCGGCTTCCTTTGTGGCATGTGAAGTCAGCCCACTGCATATCTTGTTATTGCGAAACTGACTGTATAGTAAACCACAAAATACTGTTGAAGTTTTATTCATCATGCACAATTTAACCAGAAGTAGCGTAAAATGCATGCCCTGTGGATCCCGAGTGGCACAGCAGGAAAGTGTTGTCCCCATCATCCTCCCTGTCATCCAGATATTGCCACTTTCGAATCTTGATGATGTCACAGTCATCTGTGGTTGGGCGCTTAAGAGAGCAAAATTGTCTGGGCTCTCTGGGAGGGAGAGCTGGCATGCTCTCTCTTCCCTGTTCGGTCAATTACACTAGCCAGTCATGGGTGTGTGAGAGCACTGCAGTGGAAAAGCGTAATAATTCAACACCTCGAGACTTAGGAAAAAGCAGACAGAAATATGAGTTTATTATACTCTTGCGAGAGCTGGCTTCTCCACAATGAAAATCACAAAGCGTTTCACCCAGAGAAGCGCCCTTTTGATATCATGCGCACTCTTTATACAGCTTAACATGACTGACACATCAGATGTTCCCTTTTTTATCTTCTTTCACAGTCAGGGGCATATTTTCTGCTATCTTGCATATACACATGCTTCAGATAACCTTGCAGAATAATGTGTCACAAAAACATTCTTTATCTTATATCAACATGAGAGACAATGTCTCTGAAGCTTACCTTTCTAAAGATCACTGCTCTCTAAAATTATCAATTCTACCACCGGGCTGCTTCAGTCGCTGTGGGACTCTTCGACGATGCCCATTTCGAGCATGGCCTCGAGTTCTTCCTGAACCACCCTTTTTTTTTTTTATGCTTGGGCAGTCTGTAAGGGTGGCTGCGCACTACTACCCCCGGGGGCATTTCAATGTGGTGTTCTGTGAGGTGGGTGCGGCCGGGCAGCGGTGAGAACGCGTCAGAAAATTCTGTTTGCAACTGGGTGACCTCCGTGAGCTGGGTCGGGGAGAGGTGGTCTCCACAGGGGACCAGAGCGGTGGGTGATGTCAGTTTTCTTTTTTGAACCTCTGGCCCCAGCTCCGCCTTCTCCGGAACCACCGACACCAACACCACGGGGACCTCCTCTTTCCAAAGTTTTAGTAGATTGAGGTGGTATATCTGTAATGCCCCACCCCTATCTGTTCACCTCACCTCATAGTCGATGTCCCCGCCTCGCAGTGTGACCTCAAAGGGTCCTTGCCACCTGGCGATCAATTTGGAGCTCAACGTGGGCAACAACATGAGTACTTTATCTCCCCGTGTGAATTCCCTAAGGCGTGTGCCCCTGTCATACAGACAGACTTGACGTTCTTGGGCCTGCCGCAAATTCTCCTGGGTTAGGTGCATGAGGGTGTGGAGTTTGGCACGCAGGTCGATAACGTATTGATTTTTGTTTTTACTGGTCGGAGGTCCCTCCTCCCAATCTTCCTGTAGCTCATCCAGAATGCCATGCGGCTTATGCCCGTATAATAATTCGAACGGGGAGAACCCCGTGGAGGCTTGCGGGACCTCTCGCACTGCGAATAATAGGGGCTCAAGTCATTAATCCCAGTTGCATGCGTCTTCGCTTACAAATTTTCTAATTACGTTTTTGAGGGTGCGATTAAACCATTCGACGAAGCCATCCGTTTGTGGGTGATAAACGCTGGTGCGGATAGGCTTAATTCCCAGTCACCCATACAGTTGGCGCAGTGTGTGAGAGACATAAACGTAGTGCCTTTGTCAGTCAGAATCTCTTTGGGGATTCCGACTCGGGAGGTGATGCAGAAGAGCGCTTCTGCAATACTACGTGCTGATATTGCGAAGAGGCACTGCTTCCGGATATCGCTTTGCATAGTCCACCAGAACTAAAACAAAGCGATATCCTCGTGTCGACGGATCTAATGGCCCGACGAGATCCATCCCAATTCTTTCGAACGGGGTCTCGATTAATGGCAGAGGGTGCAAAGGCGCTTTTGGAATGGCCGCGGGATTTACTAACTGGCATTCGCGGCACGCCGTACACCACCTACAGACATGACCGCGAGTCCCTGGCCAATAGAACCGGGCCATTATTTGGGCTGGTGTCTTATCCTGCCCCAAGTGTCCGGCCATGGGATTAAAGTGAGCCACCTGGAATATAAATTCCCGGTGGCTCTTTGGGATTAAAAGCTGTGTTATTTGTTCATTAGTCTGAGTGTCCTGTGTCACTCGGTATAATCTCTCCTTAATAACGGAAAAATAGGGGAAGGATGGTGTGGCATTTGGCTGGAGAGTTTGACCATGGATTACTCTCACTTGGTCAAACACATACTGCAGAGTCTCGTCTCACGACTGCTCTAACGGGAAATCCGAGAGGGAATCCCCGAGAGACGGAGGAGCATGCTGCTCCTCGCTCTGATGCGGTGATGACGTAGACGTCTCTGTGACAGCTGTTCCCACCAATGCCACACCAGGACCTCCCCCCGCTGAACTATGGCAGGCCCCACTCGTCACTAAATGCGTCATTAATTCCCGAAATCCCGGCCAATCAGGCCCCAAAATTATCGACTGTGTAAGGCGAGGGTTAACCGCCGCCTTTACTCTAAATTTTTCCCCTCGAAATAGAATGTGGACTGACACTTAAAGGGTAGTTGTGAACATCCCTGTGCACACACAACACCTTCACCAATTATGCTCTTCCCAATACCTCGTCTTGCACCAGGCTTTGGTGGATTGAGGTCTGATTACAGCCGAAGTCCACCAAAGCCTGATACGTATCCCCTTGGATACTCACCGGTATGCGATACGCTCTGGCCTGATCGAGGGCGTTCCCTGGCGTGTTGGGGATCCGGACCATCACGCCCACCTCCATCGCCGAGCACTGATGCTGGAGGTGCCCTGGTTCCCCGCAGCGCCAGCATACCGGCCCAGGCTCTCTCTGTGCACCGGTGTTCCGGAGATGACTCACCTGAGGGGTGGAAGACACAGACAAGGAAGCAGGAAACGGTAGGGCACCGCGGGTGCGGCGGGCTGGCTGGGCTGGAGCCGGCCCCCGCCTCCACGGTGAGGGAATTGGGCGAGGACAAGAAACGGAGGAAGAGAGGGAAGAAGGGGAGACATGCTGTCCTGCCGTTGGAACGGCTGCCATGCGGTCCTCCGCTAGCTCGATGGCCTGATCCAGCGACGCCGGGCGATGGCACTGGACCCACTCCGCTGTTCCTTCCGTAAGTCAGGTGACAAATTGTTCCAGCGCCACCAGATCGATGATTCCCTCGGTGTCGCGGTTGTCGACCCTCAGCCACTGCCAGCAGGCGTCCCGGAGTTGCTGGCCAAGCGCGAACGGCTTGCCGACCTTCTCCAGGCGCAGAGCGCGGAAGCGTGACTTGTTCTGGGGTGCGACCCACGCGTTGGAGGACGGCCCTGCGGAGGTCCGCATAGACCAGCCGGCTGTCGGCGGGGAGGTGTAGCGCGGTCAGCTGCGCCTTGCCCGTTAGCAGGGGGAGGAGGCACGCTGTGCGCTGTTCCACTGGCCAACCCCACGCCTCTGCTGCCTGCTCAAAAAGAGCGAGGAAGGCTTCGGGGTCGTCATGCAGACCCATCTTCGTTAGGGTGAGGTGGGGAGAGTCCGCGACGGTGGTGGACCCCACCGACGTGAGCAGGTGCCGGAACGCCTGGCGATCTTCCTGTTGCACCCGGGCTTTGAGCCGTTGTTCCTGCTCCTTCCCGAGGGCTATCAGCGCCTGGCGTTGGCTCTGTTGGGCCGTGGCGAGGGCATGGACCAGGTCCTTGAAGGGGGAGGACTCCATGTGGCCGTTCCCTTCTGCACTCGTTCCTTGGTTTTGGCACCACTGTTGCATCTGACCAGGTGGGTGGAGCACAGAAGCACGGCAGGCTAGAATTTGAGTTCACAAAAACTTATTTTTAGCTTTTCAGCTTTCCACACACTCCCAGCCACACACGCACGCACACGAGTGTTCTCGTTGGGGAAAGAGCTCCCTTTCCCTGCTCTCTCTCTCCTTTTAAAGGGTGTGGTCACTGGGGAAGACACACAAACACAAATTAATTCCCATCAGGTGCAATGATTCCACCACTTACCTTCCCTGACTGCGCCCTCCATTCACAGACCGCCGCTTGGCCACGCCTCCGCTGCCACAGTCCTCAGACTTTTTTTTTTTTTTGTCTCAGTCTTTATTCATGTAGAATCTTGAATGTTTGAGGTTCAGTAAAAATGCTACCTTACATTGGGTTTGTGTTAGTTTATAATCTTGTTGCATTTCATCTTCTATTTCTGCTATTTTTGTCCTTTCATTTCTCCAGAAGTAAAGAACACTGAAGGAAAGAGCGCACTGCTGCAAGTCTTTTCCTGCTCCGCATGTCCTCGTTCCTATTCACCTCAAATTTACCTCGACAAACACATCCAGAGATGCCACTATAAAGAGTATGTGGGACTACGGGAATCAGGAGAGATTAAATATGAGCTTGAGATCCCCTCCAGATGTCAGCCAACATCAACTAATACTCTCAGTTCTGACACTTCTCATAATGGTATACAGAAGGAAATTCACCACTGCTCAGACTGTGGAAAGAGTTTTGGTTATCAGGGTGCATTCAAGACGCACCAGCGCATTCACACAGGAGGAAAGCCACATCACTGCTCACAGTGTGGTAAGAGTTTTACTGGACAGAGTGCTCTCCAACAACACCAGCGCATTCACACAGGAGAGAAGCCGTATCACTGCTCACAGTGTGGGAAGAGTTTTACTGGACAGAGTGATCTCCAAACACACCAGCGCATTCACACAGGAGAGAAGCCGTATCACTGCTCACAGTGTGGGAAGAGTTTTACTGGACAGAGTGATCTCCACCGACACCAGCGCATTCACACAGGAGAGAAGCCGTATCACTGCTCACAGTGTGGGAAGAGTTTTACTCTGCAAGGTCATCTCCAACAACACCAGCGCATTCACACAGGAGAGAAGCCGTATCACTGCTCACAGTGTGGGAAGAGTTTTACTCGGCAGAGTAATCTCCAACGACACCAGCGCGTTCACACAGGAGAGAAGCCGTATCACTGCTTACAGTGTGGGAAGAGTTTTACTCTGCAAGGTCATCTCCAACGACACCAGCGCATTCACACAGGAGAGAAGCCGTATCACTGCTCACAGTGTGGGAAGAGTTTTACTCAGCAGAGTAATCTCCAGCAACACCAGCGCATTCACACAGGAGAGAAGCCGCATCACTGCTCACAGTGTGGGAAGAGTTTTACTCAGCAGAGTTATCTCCAACGACACCAGCGCATTCACACTGGAGAGAAGCCGCATCACTGCTCACAGTGTGGGAAGAGTTTTACTCGGCAGAGTAATCTCCAACGACACCAGCGCATTCACACAGGAGAGAAGCCATATCACTGCTCACAGTGTGGGAAGAGTTTTACTGGACATAGTTATCTCCAAACACACCAGCGCATTCACACAGGAGAGAAGCCGAATCACTGCTCACAGTGTGGGAAGAGTTTTACTCACGAGAGTGCTCTCCGACGACACCAGCGCATTCACACAGGAGAGAAGCTGCATCACTGATCACAGTGTGGAAAGATGTTCACTTATTCAGTTACATTTAAGACCTACAAGTACACTAACTCGGAGACATTGCATGATTTAAAGTAGTCACATTAAATATGGTTATGATTGTTTTGGCTGAAAGTGACCTGTAATTTGAAATTTATTGTTCATGTTACATGACTTTTAAAATATGTACTTTTTATAGTGATGTTTAAAACAAGATTATTCATGTTTTCTTTTGACCTTAAGTAATCATTAATTACCACTGTACAAGTAACGATTAAACTGCAATTCTCATCAGTGTAGTGCTGCAGCATGAGACTAATTGTTAATGGAATTATTACTGATCAGGAGTTTAACATTACTATGTTTAACAAAAATGTGGTTCAAACCAAATGACTATGGAGCAGTGAAATGATGCTCGTCCAGCTATATGCATCCGCCTCGCCTCACTGGTAGAAGAGAAGGCATCGGTTATTTATAATCATAATCTAGGAGTCGTACAAAAACCTGAACAAAAATTCAGTCTGTTTGAAGTTCTTTATCCTAACATATGTAGCTAAAAAAAGTCTATGCAGTTGATTCAGCTCATTATTATTTATAGACCCGTGGTCTATATTCTGAAGTTCTTTCTGAATTTGCTGATTCCTTTAGACAACGAATTAATTGTTAGACATTGTTTTGATCACCTGGAAGACTCTGAGAACAGCATTCGTGTCCATTCTAGATTCAGTAGGGGTTAATCAGGATATCATAGGACCTAACCCTATTTTTGTTCAGGTTTTTGTATGATTCCTAGTGGTCACACTCTCAGTCTAATACTTGAATTTATATTAAACATAGGAAATATCGTCACTTCCACAGTCTGAAGCTCCCTCAGATCATTATCTCCTCTCTTTTGAAATGTCTTAGCAATACTATGTGTACCTTGCATGTCAAATGTACATTCACGTCAACGACTGCATAAAGTTTTATCAGTAGTCTTCAAAGTTATCAACTTTGATTGGCTCACAGTCAGACCCCACAGAACTTGATCAGCTAACTGAATGCTGAGAGTCAACATTCTGCTCTACTTTAATGTAGCTCAACTTAAAAGAAAATAATTCAGGAGAAAAAAAAAACCTCGCACCCTGGTATAACAATCACACATGCGCCTTAAAACATAAAATTAGAAAATGGCATCAAACAAAATTGATAGTATTCCAATTGGCATGGAAGGAGAGCCTCTGGAACTACATGGACAAACTTTTAATGCTGCTTGATCAACAATTTTCTCCACCCTAATAGATGATAAAAATAATCTTTAATTATGGAATACTTTCGTAAGAAAAACACAAACATACCACAGAAACATACCTTCAATATGTAGTGTTGATGACTTGAAGTTTTTTCGATGGCAAAATTGAAAATATCAGGCAAAAATATCAAACTATTAATTTAAAACTAGACAATTTGATAAGTACCCCTGAGAGAACAGTATAACTACATCACAGCAACAATTTGTTTTACACCCCTTAGAGAGACTGAACTAATTTCACTTATTTCCTCATCAAAATCTTCAACCTGTGTACTTACCTATATGATTTATTTTAAACAGATAACACCAGAAGCAATCAAACCTCTTTGAAAAACAGTCAGTTATTCTTTTAGCAATGGCTGTGTACCTAAATCCTTTAACCTAGCAGTTGTCAGACCCTTGATTAAAGAACCTAACCTCAACCCTTGTCAGCTGTCCCAGTACAGGCCAATATCAAACCTCCCATTTATCTCCAAGATCCTCGAAAAAACTGTGGAATAACAGTTATGCTCATATCTACATAGAAGTAACATCCCTCAAAGGTATCAATCAGGATTTAGACCTCATCATAGCACAGCGACAGCACTGGTTAAAGTAGTAAATGACCGACTACTGGCTCCTGATCAGGGTTGTGTCTTCTTGCTTGTGCTGCTTGACCTTAGTGCAGCTTTTGATACCACTGATCATACTATTCTCCTTGATGGACTACTAGAAAATGTCATTGGTGTTAAAGGAACGGTCCTCTGGGGTCTCAGGTCTTATTTAACTGATCATTGTCAGTTTCTAAAAGTAAATGGTGACTAGCATGCATACAGAAAAGTTTAGTGTTCCACAAGATGCTGTCTTTGGCCCATTGCTTTATTCTTAAAATATGCTACCTCTGGGTAATATTATTTGTAAGCATAGTATTACTTTCCACTGTTATGCTGGGGGCATAGTTGTATGTTTCAGCAAAGCCAGATGAGACACCAGCTTAATAAAATTAAGGAATGTGTAAAGGACATTCGACACTGGATGCTTATTAACTTCCTTCTACTTAATTCTGGCAAGACATTACTAGTACTTGTACTAGGACCACATGCAGCTAGAAGTAAATTTTCTGATTAAATAGTAACTCGAGATGGCCTTTCTATTTCTTCGTGGGCAGCAGTAAAAGGCTGGTGTGATTATTGGCTGCAGTCTTTCATTTGAAGCCCATGTAGATAATATTGCTTGGATAGCCACCTTTCGGCTCAGAAATATTGCAAAAAAAAAAAAAAAAGTAATACTGTAACTACATGATGCAGGAAAACTAGTTCATGCTTTTATTACTTCTAGGTTGGATTGTTGTAATGCCTTACTGTCTGGATGTTCCAGTAGATGCATAAACATGCTCCAGTTAGTTCAAAATGCAACAGCAAGAGTCCTTACAAGAACTAGAAGATATGACCACATCAACCCTGTCTTATCCACATTGTACTGGCTCCCAATCTAATTTCATATTGATTATAAAATACTACTATTGACCTTTAAAGCACTGAATGGTCTCGAGCCACAGTACCTGAGTGAATATCTGCCATGCCTCCTAAGATCAATAGGTATAGGCTATTTTTTGGCACCTCAAGTCGTAAAGGCTACATCGGGGGCAGAGCTTTCACTTACAAAGCCCTATATTTATGGATCAGCCTTCCAAGTAGTGTTCATGACTCAGACATAGTTTAAGTCTAGGGTTAAGGGGTTAGGATTCAGTTTCATGGAGGCCGTGTTGTGCACTGTCCCTCCTAGGGCTTCTCCTCGATGTTCCACCAATGCCATGCAGTCATCCCCATGTTGCATTTGGGTTTTTCTTGGGGGAGGGTTTATTTTAAGGTTGTGAATAGGGAAGAGAGAAACAATGAAGGTGAGGTGATGGGTTATGGTAAGGTTTTAGTGGTTAGGGTTGGGTTTTAGGGTGAAGGGTGAGGGTTAATTTTGGGGTAAGGTATAGTGTTAGTCTAGGGTAGGGGTTGTGGAATAACTGCTATGCGCAGGCCTATTGGAGTTTGGGGGTGGAAAGAGAGGGCCCGGTGAGGCGAAAGCCTGTAATCAACAAAATAGAAATATTCAGCAAATTTGTTCCAGTAGCCTAATCAATATAAAATTAGATCATACTGACTGTACAGCTGCTGCCAGCACCTTTGATCTAAAGTTGGGGCTATTAAATATTAGATCTCTTACATCTAAAGCGCTAATGGTTAATGAACTCATTACTGATCAGGAGTTTAATGTACTTTGTTTAACTGAAACATGGATTAAGCCAAATGAATACATAGCATTAAATGAAGCGAGTCCTCCTGGATACAGTTATATACACCAACCTCGTCTAACTGGCAGAGGAGGAGGCGTCGCGGTTATTTATAATGATTATCTAGGTGTAACACAAAAACCTGGTTATAAATTTAATACATTTGAAGTTCTTCATACTCATATAATGTATGTAGCCTTGAAAAATAAGTTTACTCAGTTAATTCCGTTGCTTATTATTTACAGGCCCCCGGGGCCATATTCAGAGTTTCTTTCTGAATTTGCAGATTTTATCTCAGATCTGGTTATTTCCTTAGACAAAGCTTTAGTTGTCGGAGATTTTAATATTCACTTCGATAACCCAGAAGACCCTTTAAAAACAGCGTTTGTGTCCATCTTAGATTCAGTAGGGATTAATCAGAATGTCATAGGACCGACCCATAATGGTGGTCACACCCTCGATCTAATACTAACATTCAGGTTAAACGTAGAAAATATAGTCATACTTCCACAGTCTGAAGTTCTCTCAGATCATTATCTCATCTCATTCAAAATATGCCTGAGTAATAATATATGCACCTCACCACGCTACTGTATTAAACGTACATTCACGTCAACTACTGCACAGAGCTTTATAAATGATCTCCCAGAGTTATCAACTTTGATTGGGTCACTGTCAGCCCCTGCAGAACTTGATCAGGCAACTGAATGCTTCGAGTCAACGTTCCGCCATACTTTAGATAATGTAGCTCCTCTTAAAAGGAAAATGGTCAGAGACAAAAAATTAGCACCCTGGTATAATGATGACACTCACACTATCAAACAGACCACTCAAAAATTGGAACGTAAATGTCGTCAAACAAAATTGGTAGGATTCAAATGAGCATGGAAGGAGAGCTTCCTGAAGTATAGAAAAGCTCTTAGTGCTGCTAGATCAACATATCTCACCTCCCTAATAGAAGATAACAAAAATAATCCTAGATTCCTATTTAATACTGTAGCAAAATTAACCAGGAATAAGTCCACTATAGACACATGCACACCTGCAGTATGTAGTAGCAATGACTTCATGAATTTTTTTAATGACAAAATTGAGAATATCCAACAAAAAATTCAAACTACTAATTTAAGGTCAGACAATGTAAGTGACCTGTAGTTAACAATATAACTATCAGATCAGCAATTAGAATGTTTTACTCCCCTAAAAGAAACTGAATTACTTTAATCTCCGCATCAAAAGCCTCAACTTGTGTACTAGATCCCTTACCTACACGTCTATTCAAACAGATAATACCTGAAGTAATCGAACCGCTTCTAAAAATAATAAATTCTTCTCTTACAATTGGCTATGTACCCAAATCCTTTAAACTAGCAGTTATCAAACCCCTGATTAAAAAACCTGACCTTGATCCCTGTTAGCTGTCCAATTATCGGCCAATATCAAACCTCCCCTTTATCTCCAAGATCCTTGAAAAAGCTGTGGCACAGCAGTTATGCTCATATTTACATCAGAATGACATCCATGAAATGTATCAGTCATGATTTAGACCTCATCACAGCACAGAGACAGCTCTGGTTAAAGTAGTAAACGACCTACTGTTGGCGTCTGATCAGGGCTGTGTCTCGCTGCTTGTGTTGCTTGACCTTAGTGCAGCATTTGATACCATTGATCATTCCATTCTTCTGGATAGACTAGAAAATGTTGTGGGAGTTAAGGGAACGGCCCTCCCTTGGCTCAGGTCTCATTTAACTGATCGCTATGAGTATATTGATGTAAATGGTGATTTTTCTAGACATACTGAGGTAAAGTTTGATGTTCCACAAGGTTCTGTCTTGGGTCCACTGCTTTTTTCTTATATATATATATTGTGTGTGTGTGTGTGTGTGTGTGTATGTATGTTACCTCTGGGTGATATTATTTGTAAATATTGTATTAGTTTCCACTGTTATGCTGATGACACACAGTTGTATGTTTCTGCAAAACCTGATGAGAGACACCAGCTTAATAGAACTGAGGAATGTGTGAAGGACATTAGACACTGGATGCTTATTAACTTCCTTCTGCTTAACTCTGACAAGACTGAAGTACTTGTATTCGGACCACATGCAGCTAGAAGTAAATTTTCTGATTAAATAGTAACTCTGGATGGCCTTTCTGTTTCTTCACGTGCAGCAGTAAAAGACCTCAGAGTGATTATTGACCCCAGTCTTTCATTCGAAACTCACATTGATAACATCACCCGGATAGCTTTCTTTCATCTCAGAAATATTGCTAAGATAAGAAATTCAATGTCACTACATGTTGCAGAAAAACTAGTTCATGCTTTCGTTACCTCCAGGTTGGATTATTGTAATGCCTTACTGTCTGGATGTTCCAATAAGTGCATAAACAAGCTCCAGTTAGTTCAAAATGCAGCAGCAAGAGTCCTTACTAGAACTAGAAAATATGACCCCATCACCCCTGTCTTATCCACACTGCATTGGCTCCCAATCAAATTTCGTATTGATTATAAAATACTACTATTGACCTTTAAAACACTGAATGGTCTCGCACCACAGTACCTGAGTGAACTTCTGGTCCTCTATGACCCGCCACGCCTACTTAGATCAAATGGTGCAGGCTATCTGCTGGTACCTCGTATCGTGAAGGCTACATCAGGGGGCGGAGCCTTTTCTTACAAAGCCCCACAGTTATGGAACAGCCTTCCAAGTAGTGTTCGGGAATCAGACACAGTCTCAGCGTTTAAGTCTAGGCTGAAAACATCTCTGTTTAGTCAAGCCTTTTATTAATGGTGTTTATGAGGTAAAGGTGTAGATCTGGAGGGTCCTCAGACCTGGACTGTTTTTGTAAACTGGGATGTATGGATGCTGTCTGTCCCCCACCCGCTTGCTCACTCCAGTTTGTTGATGGTGTAGTGGCTGGCTGCTTTATGTCCTGGGGTTCCCTCATGCCTGTGTTACCTTCTGGCTCTCCCTTTTATCTATGCTGGCATAGTTAGTTGCTGGAGTCCCTGCTTGTACTTAATGCAATATGTATACTGTTCCTACTTATTCAGGTGACATTGGGCATACCTAACAACCTGTGTTTTTTATCTCTCTCTCCCCCCCATCTGTCCCTCTGAGTTACATGTCGGTCCTGGAATTGAGATGCTGACCTGTTCTGCTCCTTGGACCTGCGTGATCCATCCTGGTGCCCTGTGTCTGGTTGGAGTCTCATCTCACCGCATCGCTCCTGTGGAGGACAGCCCCATGTGGACAGTTGGGGGTCGTGCCTGGAGGATGCTCTGGACTCTTGCAGTGATGCTTTTGTGGCTGGGGACTGCAGCTGACTTGCTGACTTTGGGACTGCAGTTGTCATGAACAGTTTTGCGCTCGGGTTTCCGTCGGTGGGGGGTTTATAGCATCAACGAAGCTGACTTTATGTTAGGACTGTTAATGTTATAGTCATGTTGTCTGTTGTTGCCCAAATGAGGATGGTTTCCCTTTTGAGTCTGGTTCCTCTCGAGGTTTCTTCCTCATGTCGTCTGAGGGAGTTTTCCTTGCCACCATTGCCACAGGCTTCATCATTGGGAATAGATTAGGGATAAAATTAGCTCATGTTTTAAGTCGTTCAAATTCTGTAAAGCTGCTTTTCGATAATGTTTATTGTTAAAAGTGCTATACAAATAAACTTGACTTAAAGGTGCAGTACGAGATTTTGGAATAACGGTTCCCGCAAGCTATATTTTGAAAAGAAACGCCCGCCCTCGCTATGCTCCCACCCCTCCGCGACTCCACCCCTCCTCCCCCTTATAAAGCCTGAGAAATTCAGCCTTTATAATGGGTGTCTATTGCGTTACACACCAGTGGAGCTCGTTAAGTTAGAGTGTAGAGAGCTTGGAAAAATAGCTCAAACTTTCTTATTTAAACTGTGTTTTCAGCCACAATTTTCACTCCACACACACAATTTTCTCAAAAGTAGTAGCCACACTTGTCCTGATTCACACAATGTGTCTACCTACACGATAGGGCTTGCAGTTTTTGAATGAGAAGCCTGAAAGTGAGGAGAGGACAGGCGCGCTTCCCCATAGACTCCCATTATAAACTTGGCAGAAAAGTCACTCATTTTTAACTCGCTCTAGTGACCTCATTTTTTTACACTACAGACAAAAAAAATTACATCAGTGTGTTCAGGAGAGCCTTGTGGCGCTCACTGTGAAAGAATTTTGTGAATATCTCCTTCCGTTTTCGTGTAAATCCCCGTTGTTTGGAGGGAGCGCTCTGAGGGAAAACTGCCCTTTTTCTGTGCATTTCTGTCTCTCCCTACTCAGCACGCGGGTGGGGGAGGGGCTGCTCACTCTCTCTCACACACACACATGCACAGAAGGGCCGGGCTGCTCGCGGGCTTCAGCCTGATTGACGTGTCAGTATCCAATCATTTTGAGGTTGTACCTCGATAGGATTTGATGGCGTTTTTCCTTTATTTTACACTGTAGACTGGATTAAAATATTTCGTTTTTGGGTCAAACCTTCTATTGTACTGCTTGCAACATGGGTGTGAGGAGCTTTTCAAGCAATATGGTAAAAAATACTCCTGAAAAAAATCTCGTACTCCACCTTTAATAGGTTATTAGTATTTTGTGATTATGGTTATCACGCTACTGTTAACCGTTTAACACACGTGGGGATATACCTTGGCAGTTGCTTAATCAAACTGATAATTTATCTGTTGTTGCAACAATATTCAAGAAGTCAACAAACCAATCTCCTCACACGGGGCACCAATAAATATGTGGGTGCTATTGGTCTTAAATGATCAGTCTCATTAAATCAGTCTCATTAAATCAGTCTCTTTAATAATAAATTACCAAACAGCTAAATTATGGTATATTCCAAATTATTATGATCACTACCAATGCAGCAATAATGTATTACTTACCGTATTACATAGACTGCCAATTGCACTCATATACACCCTGGAGTTCTTTGAGATTGTGTGACTTCAAAAATATAGTAGCAATAAACAGACACACAGTTTATCAGAATAATTGAATTTATTATAACGATGTACATTCAATAAGGTCAGCAGCAAAACAGTGAGGTATTGTGTGTGTGTGTGTGTGTGTGTGTGTGTGTGTGTGTGTGTGTGTGTGTGTGTGAGGGATTGGAATCTTATCTAAGGTCCTTATAAATAAAGTGTCCCTAGCTCTGCAAGTGCATGGACAGAATGTGTAGAAGAGTAAATGCAAAGCCAGTACCTTACCTGAAGTTGTTCTTCTCCAGATGCCATCTTCAGGGGAAAGTCCATCAAAGTTGAGTGCCGAGTGCAGAGCCCATCCTGCTGAAAATGCACAACATACCACAATTGTGCATTTCCAGTGGGATGGGCTCTGCAGCGAGAAGTAGGTTTTCTGATCACACAGTAACTCTGGATGGCCTTTGTTTCTTCACGTGCAGCAGTAAAAGACCTCGGGGTGATTATTGATGCCAGTCTTTCATTTGAAACTCATATCGATAACATTACCCGGATAGCTTTCTTTCATCTCAGAAATATTGTTAAGATAATAAATTTAATATCACTACACGACACAGAAAAACTAGTTAATGCTTTTGTTACCTCCAGGTTGGATTATTGTAATGCCTTACTGTCTGGATGTTCTAATAAGTGCATAAACAAGCTCCAATTCGTTCAAAATGCAGCAGCAAGAGTCCTTACTAGAGCTAGAAAATATGACCACATCACCCCTGTCTTATCCACACTGCATTGGCTCCCAATCATATTTTGTATTATTTATAAAATACTACTTTTGACCTTTAAAACACTGAATGGTCTCGCACCACTGTACCTGAGCAAACTTCTGGTCCTTTATGACCTGCAACGTCTACTTAGATCAAAAGGTGTAGGCTATCTGCTGGTACCTCGTATAGTGAAGGGGGCAGAGCCTTTTCTTACAAAGCCCCACAATTATGGAACAGCCTTCCAAGTCATGTTTGGGAATCAGACAGTCTCAGCATTTAAATCTAGGCTGAAAACATGCCTTTTGTTAATAGTGTTATTAGGTAAAGGAGTAGATCTGGAGGGTCCTCAGACATGGTGTTTGTTTGGTAAACTGGGATGCATGGGTGCTGTCAGTCCCCCACTCACTTGCTCACTCAAGTTTGTTGACAGTGTAGTGGCTGGCTGCTTTATGTCCCGGGGTGCCCTCATGCCTCTGTTACCTTCTGGCACTCCCCTTTTAGTTATGCTGTCATAGTTAGTTTTGCTGGAGTCCCTGCTTGTGCTCAGTGCAAAATGTGTACTGTTCTGACTCGTGAGGTGACATTGGGCATACCTAACAACTTGTCTTTTCTCTCTCTTCCCCCCCGTCTGTCCCTCTGAGTTACATGTCGATTGAGCTACTGACTCCTTGGCCCTGCCTGATCTATCCTGATGCCATATGTCTGGCTGGAGTCTCATCACATCGCTCCTGTGGAGGACGGCCCCATATGGACAGTTGAAAGTCACACTTGGAAGATGCTCTGGACAATTATAGTAATGCTTTTATGGCTGAGGACTACAGTTGTCATGAACAGTTTTGCACTCAAGTTTCCATCAGTGAAGAGATGAACAGACTTCCTGTTAAAACTGTTAAAAATGTTATCACGTTGTCTGTTATCACCCAAATGAGGATGGTTACCTTTTGAGTCTGGTTCCTCTCGAGGTTTCTCTCTCATGTCGTCTGAGGGAGTTTTTCCTTGCAGCTGTCATCACAGGCTTGTTCACTGGGGATAGGTTAGGGACAAAATTAGCTCATCTTTGAAGCCATTAAAATTCTGTAAAGCTGCTTTGTGACAATGGCTATTGTTAAAATTGCTATAAAAATAAACTTGATTTTACTTTTTATTGATATTATTCTGAATAAAACAAAATTATCTTGCATTTCACAACATGATTTTCATTCTTCATCATGACAAACAGACGACGGACCCAAACACACACAAACTGATTATAAGCATTCAGGCTTTTGTAGGCTTTTAGACTGTCCATGGTGTAGGCACTTGGCGAGAGTGCCAGATACAGTGGTGCTCATAAGTTTACATACCCTGGCAGAATCTATGATTCTTTGACCATTTTTCAGAGAATATGAATGATGACAAACATCTTTTCCACTCATGCTTAGTGGTTGGTTGAAACCATTTATTGTCAAACAACTGTGTTTTCTCTTTTTAAATCATAATGACAACAGAAACTACCCAAATGACCCTGATCAAAAGTTCACATACCCTGGTGATTTTGGCCTGATAACATGCACAGAAGTTGACACAAATGGGTTTGAATGGCTACTAAAGGTAACATCCTCATGTGGGTACTATTGGTCTTAAAGGAACAGTCCACCGTATTTCCATAATGAAATATGCTCTTATCTGAATTGAGACGAGCTGCTCCGTACCTATCCGAGCTTTGCGCGGCCTCCCAGTTAGTCAGACGCAGTCAGACGCGCTGTCACTCCTGTTAGCAATGTAGCTAGGCTCAGTATGGCCAACGGTATTTTTTGGGGCTGTAGTTAGATGTGACCAAACTCTTCCGCGTTTTTCTTGTTTACATAGGTTTATATGACCAGTGATATGAAACAAGTTCAGTTACACAAATTGAAACGTAGCGATTTTCTATGCCATGGAAAGTCTGCACTATAATGACAGGCGTACTAACACCTTCTGCGCGCTTCGGCAGCGCATTGATATCTGAGCTCCGTATCAATGCGCTGCCGAAGCGCGCAGAAGGTGTTAGTACGCCTGTCATTATAGTGCGGACTTTCCATGGCATAGAAAATTGCTACGTTTCAATTTGTGTAACTGAACTTTTTTCATATCACTGGTCATATAAACCTATGTAAACAGGAAAAACGCGGAAGAGTTTGGTCACATCTAACTACAGCCCCCAAAAAAAATACTGTTGGCCATAGTGAGCCTAGCTACATTGCTAACAGGAGTGACAGCGCGTCTGACTGCGTCTGACTAACTGGGAGGTCGCACAAAGCTCAGATAGGTACGGAGCAGCTCGTCTCAATTCAGGCAAGAGCATATTTCATTATAGAAATACGGTGGACTGTTCCTTTAAGTGATCAGTCTCATTAAATCAGTCTCATTAATAATACCATTAATTTTGGTGTTTAATAATAAATTACCAAACAGCTAAATTATGGTATATTCCAAATTATTAGGATCACTACCAATGCAGCAATAATGTATTACTTACCGTATTACATAGACAGCCAATAGCACTCATATACACCCTGGAGTTCTTTGAGATTGTGTGACTTCAAAAATACAGTAGCAACAAACAGACACACAGTTTAACAGAATAATTGAATTTATTATAATGATATACATTCAATAAGGTCAGCAGCAAAACAGTGAGGTATTATGTGTGTGTGTGTGTGTGTGTGTGTGTGTGTGTGTGTGTGTGTGTGTGTGTTTGAGGGATTGGAATCTTATCTAAGGTGTGTGTGTGTTGGGGGAGGTGAAAATCGCCTCATGGTCCCTTGAGACAAAGGAATTAGCCCTGGTGGCTAACCCACTACATTATAACATTACCAAATTCACTGAAATCTTGATGAGGTCAAAATATGTGTAATAATGAAATTAAAGGTGTTAGAAAGGATAAAGAGCATGCGACAACCTATCTATTAAAAACAACAGTGATCAACTTAACACTCTGAGTGTCTACAGTGTGCACAATTAAACCGTTCCTGAGTTTAAATTCACACTACTTCATAAAGCTAATTCCTAAGACTAATTTGCCCAAATGCCAGCCTTACTTCCAGATATCCCGAAGTTTCGCGGGGTTCACAGAAGTTCGTGGGTCGCTTCCGTGAGAGCGCAGAGGTTTCCTTGGTCCGAACTTCATCGTTCGTGAGGAAAAGTCTCTGATCAAACAATGTGCACAGCGATTAAGTCAGAAGGAATCCGGTCGCTTCTAACTTTTAATTAACTGCTTGGGCGGCAGTCGTAACGTTACTTATAATAAACAAACAAACCAGTTGTAACTCAACTAAGTGAGACAGCGCAACTTAAGTAGTTTTACCGTGGCCAGTGGTATACGAAAGCGTGCTGAGTTTTCTTTTTCTTGAAAGGCAGACGTCTTGATCTTCCAAGTTCTGATGAGCGGGTGTCTCTTTATGTCTGTATGACGAGGTCCACAGCGCCAAAGAGAAAGAACGGAAGTTGTTCGAGTCACTTATGGAGTCAGGGAGGATGTGATGTAGTTAATCCCGCCTAGGCGTGACATAGGTCATCGTGGAAGTTAGTTGATGGGATTTGTAGTCCTAGACGGGACGGGGCTGTACCTACACTCACCTGTGATCTGTTTGCTCGTAATCAGTGTGTGTGCATAAAAGCTGAGTGAGTTTCTGGGATCCAGACAGACTCTTGCATCTTTCATCCAGCCACTGATGTTTCTGGATTCTGAGTCATGGGGAAAGCAAAGGAATTGTCAACGGATCTACGGGAAAAGGTCGTTAAACTGTATAAAACAGGTTAGGCCAAAAGACTTGACTTGTGGAACCGTCCCCATTGCGGGGACTGTGGAGTTGGATGCGATTCGATGTAAGTGGTCACAACGAATTACATCCATTGTTAAGCCTATGTAACTTGGAATCCAAGAATCAGGTTTGTGGAATTGGGATAGCTTAGCATAGGCGGCTAGGGTTAGGGTATATTGGCCTGTGGGTGGCGCTCTAACACCTGAGACATGTTTTCTGGGCTCCAGACTACTTTTTTGGAACTTGCCCAAACTCAATTCTGATTGGCTGGGGCCCACCCCTGGACCCTAGGCCACGCCCCCCAGACTCGATTTTTGGATTTGGGACTACTTTTTTGGAACTTGCCCCAAACTTAATTCTGATAGGCTGGGACACACCCCTGGACCCTAGGCCACGCCCCCCCAGACTCGATTTTTGGTTTTGGGACTACTTTTTTGGAACTTGTCCCAAACTTAATTCTGATAGGCTGGGACACACCCCTGGACCCTAGGCCACACCCCCCAGACTCGATTTCCGGATCTGAGACTACTTTTTTGGAAATTGCTCAAAACTTAATTCTGATATGCTGGGACGTGCCCCCGGACCCCAGGCCACTCCCCCAAAGTGTTTTTTTGGGAAACCAGACCAAGTTCCAAAAAAGTAGTCTGAAGTCCAAAAATCCAGTCCTACCGTCTTGCACCTAAAACACGGTCAAATCGTAACAAATGTGGTATCAGTAGATAGCCCTAAGCGAGATGAAACGGGGGATACTTGTGTGACGTCTGTCCGACCTTCCTGTCCGGAACAGCGGCCCAAAACGCACTCGGCCAAAGGCCTCATAAAAATAGTTGGAAATATTCACAAAAAAATCAGGAAAAGGTGCTATTGACCCGGAATCAAGTCTACCCCCCCTAAATCGAGGGCGCTGAGCACGCCTGACTTGGAACCGAGTCTCTAGCACCTTCCTGTCCCGAGATACGCCCAAAGGTCACAGGTCAGAAAAAAAGTGTAAAAATATTCGTGAAAATTTACCCGAATGTCCCCGCGGCTTCAAAATCGTCGCACACCCTAACTTGGGGTCCCCGATCGTGGCTGAGGTGTCCGCGAAGCCGTGGGACCTTTAGTTTCAGAGTTATTCAAAAACAAACTGAAATTCCAACCTGCAAGTCTAAGCAATGAGTTAGGTTAGGATTTGTTCCGGAAATGAAGTCTATTTCCCTAACCCACTAACCCTAATTGGAACTCCTTCACTTCAGAGCGAGCCCTTTTGCAGGCTGAAAGTTGTATGTGTACAAAAAAGGATGCGTGGGGCTCAGGGTAACCGTATTTAACGGATTTTTGAAAAAAAAAAAATTGGCCTCGTTGCCAGCCCCTACGGATGGGTCAAAGGCCTAATACCCTTACTCGACACCATGGGCCTAAAATCATCCAAATTTTTTTTTTTTTGGAACTTGCTCAAAACTTAATTCTGATATGCTGGGACGTGCCCCCGGACCCCAGGCCACTCCCTCAAAGTGTTTTTTTGGGAAACCGGACAACTTTATCAGGAAAAAGGCCCATAACTCGGTCCACGAAAGACACCCGAGAAAACTTTTACCATAGGGCCGGACAGACCCGGCTCCTCTACCAAAACCCAAAGGCGCGAAACCTAGGCCCAAAAAAATTGACCATTTTTGGAGGGAAAATGAAATTCCAACCGGCAATGTCTAAGCAATGAGTTAGGTTAGGATTCGTTCCGGAAATGAAGTCTATTTCCCTAACCCGCTAACCCTAATTGCAACTCCTTCACTTCAGAGCGAGCCCTTTTACAGGCTGAAAGTTGTATGTGTACAAAAAAGGATGCGTGGGGCTCAGGGTAACCATATTTAACGGATTTCTGAAAAAAAAATAATAATAATAAGAAGAAGAACTAGACAATTCCCCTGTGGGAAATCGCGAGAGTGATGCAGCGCGCTTAGCCAGGCCCTGTGAGGAGACGCCAGGAAATCACACCAAGATTCCCTGTCGAACTGAAGTTGAGAGGCACAGTATTATTACTTGTGTTTTGGCGCCATCTGCAGGCGAGATCTCACGTATATCCAAAGAAGCCCATATAAATGAATGGGGAAAAATGGGTCGTGCAAAGTAATAGCACACCGAGTCCGATCGAGCCGCACGGTTTGATGTCAGAAATGACTTTTCTGACTTTCAAGTGGGTGAAATGACTCTGGAAATCACTCGGTTAGGACTTTGGACTTCATTTCCGGAATGAATCCTAACCTAACTCATTGCTTAGACTTGCCGGTTGGAATTTTGATTTCGTCCAATCACGGCCCGCCTTTTCGGGCTAGGGTCTCGCGCCCCTATCAGTAGATAGCCCTACGCGAGACGAAACAGGGGATACTTGTCTGACGTCCGTACGACCTTCCTGTCCGGAACAGCGGCCCAAAACACACTCGGCCAAAGGCCTCATAAAAATAGTTGGAAATATTCACAAAAAAATCAGGCAGAGGTGCTATTGACCCGGAATCAAGTCTACCCCCCCCCCCAAATCAAGGGCGCTGAGCGCGTCTGACTTGGAACCAAGTCTCTAGCACCTTCCTGTCCCGAGATACGCCCAAAGGTGAAAGGTCAGAAAAAAAGTGTAAAAATATTCATGAAAAATTACCCGAATGTCCTCGCAGCTTCAAAATCGTCGCACACCCTAACTTGGGGTCCCCGATCGTGGCTGAGGCGTCCGCGAAGCCGTTGGACCTTTAGTTTCAGAGTTATTCAAAAACAAACCCTAACCCATTCATTTCAATGGAATGCCAGTCGTGAAAATTTGCCCAAGTCCCACTTGCCAAAAAACTTCCCGGGGAAAGGTGTTAGGAGCATGTTTCAGCCCATTTGGAGTCTACCTATTTTGGAGACATGATTTTTTTAAAAATGTTTTTGAAAGGTTAGGCCTCGTTCCGGGTATAGGATACTATCAATAGGCCTAAATGAAGTCTATTTCCCTAACCCGCTAACCCTAACTCCTTCACTTCAGAGCGAGCCCTTTTGCAGGCTGAAAGTTGTATGTGTACAAAAAAGGATGCATGGGGCTCAGGGTAACCATATTTAACGGATTTTTGAAAAAAAAAATTGGCCTCGTTGCCAGCCCCTACGGATGGGTCAAAGGCCTAATACCCTTACTCGACACCGTGGGCCTAAAATCATCCAAATTTTTTTTTTCCCAAACTCCCAGGGCTTATATGGGATGCTGAAACACAATATCCCATCAGAAATGACTTTTCTGACTTTCAAGTGGGTGAAATGACTCTGTAAATCACTCAGTTAGGACTTTGGACTTCATTTCTGGAACGAATCCTAACCCAACTCATTGCTTAGACTTGCCAGTTGGAATTTTGATTTCGTCCAATCACGGCCCGCCTTTTCGGGCTAGGGTCTCGCGCCCCTATCAGTAGATAGCCCTAAGCGAGATGAAACGGGGGATACTTGTCTGACGTCCGTACGACCTTCCTGTCTGGAACAGCGGCCCAAAACGCACTCGGCCAAAGGCCTCATAAAAATAGTTGGAAATATTCACAAAAAAATCAGGAAGATGTGCTATTGACCCGGAATCAAGTCTACCCCCCCTATATCGAGGGCGCTGAGCGCGCCTGACTTGGAACCGAGTCTCTAGCACCTTCCTGTCCCGAGATACGCCCAAAGGTCACAGGTCAGAAAAAAAGTGTAAAAATATTCGTGAAAAATTACCCGAATGTCCCCGCGGCTTCAAAATCGTCGCACACCCTAACTTGGGGTCCCCGATCGTGGCTGAGGTGTCCGCGAAGCCGTAGGACCTTTAGTTTCAGAGTTATTCAAAAACAAACCCTAACCCATTCATTTCAAAATTCAATTCAAAATCATTCCAAAAAAGGCCCATAACTCGGTCCACGAAAGACACCCGAGAAAACTTTTACCATAGGGCCGGACAGACCCGGCTCCTCTACCAAAACCCAAAGGCGCGAAACCTAGGCCCAAAAAAATTGACCGTTTTTGGAGGGAAAATGAAATTCCAACCGGCAATGTCTAAGCAATGAGTTAGGTTAGGATTCGTTCCGGAAATGAAGTCTATTTCCTAACCCGCTAACCCTAATTGTAACTCCTTCACTTCTGAGCGAGCCCTTTTGCAGGCTGAAAGTTGTATGTGTACAAAAAAGGACGCGTGGGGCTCAGGGTAACCGTATTTAACGGATTTTTGAAAAAAAAAAATTGGCCTCGTTGCCAGCCCCTATGGATGGGTCAAAGGCCTAATACCCTTACTCGACACCGTGGGCCTAAAATCATCCAAAAAAATTTTTTCCCCACTCCCAGGGCTTATATGGGATGCTGAAACACAATATCCCATCAGAAATGACTTTTCTGACTTTCAAGTGGGTGAAATGACTGGAAATCACTCAAAATGACGGGTTCCAAAAATCTAGTCTCAATTCCAAAAATCAAGTCTCAATTCCAAAAATCAAGTCTGGGTTAGGGTTAGGGTTAGGAATTGAGACTTGATATATGGAATTGAGACTTGATTTTTGGAATTGAGACTTGATTTTTGGAATTAACCCTAAAACTACTGTAATAGCACTGGCATTTGATAGAGGAGCCCAGTCTGTATGACCCTGTGGTGAAAGTTTCCTCCAATGTCTTTCAGGGAGCGAGATATAAGGGTTTTTCCTGATAGAGTTGTCTGTTTTCCAAAGAAAATAGTGTGGTGAAGTGTCTTATGGTCTGGTGGCACATGTCAGCACATCAGAATTGAGTTTGGAGCAAGTTCCAAAAAAGTAGTCTGGAACCCAGAAACCGAGTCTGGGGGGTGTGGCTTAGGGCTAGGGTTGGTGCCCCAGCCTATCAGAATTGAGTTTGGAGCAAGTTCCAAAAAAACTAGTCTGGAACCCAGAAACCGAGTCTGGGGGGTGTGGCTTAGGGCCAGGGTTGGTGCACCAGCTAATCAGAATTCAGTTTGGACCAAGTTCCAAAAAAGTAGTCTGAAGTCCAAAAATCCAGCCCGGGGCCTTGTCAAAGTAAAAGAAAAGCTCTTAGAAGAAGCTCTCTGCTGCTACTGCCCATCCCCCACACACTTCTTTGAAGAAGCTCTCTGCTGCTACTGCCCATCCCCCACACACTTCTTTCACAAACAATAAAAAATAGGTCAGGACATTGGACTTGAGTTGAGGCCTCCATTGCTTAGACATTGCCTGTTGGAATTTATGATTTTGTCCAATCATGGCCCGCCTTTTCGGGCTAGGGTCTCGCGCCGCTGGATTTTGGTACAGTAGGCCGGGCTGTATGAACCTGTGGTGAAACTTTCCTCCCACGTTTTTCGGGGGCCGAACCGCATGGGCGTGGCCTACCGTCTCGCACCTAAAATGCGGTCAAATCGTAACAAATGTGGTATCAGTAGATAGCCCTAAGCGAGACGAAACGGGGGATACTTGTCTGACGTCTGTACGACCTTCCTGTCCGGAACAGCTGCCCAAAACGCACTCAGCCAAAGGCCTCATAAAAATAGTTGGAAATATTCACAAAAAAATCAGGAAAAGGTGCTATTGACCTGGAATCAAGTCTACCCCGCTAAATCGAGGGTGCTGAGCGCGCCTGACTTGGAACCGAGTCTCTAGCACCTTCCTGTCCCGAGATACGCCCAAAGGTCACAGGTCAGAAAAAAAGTGTAAAAATATTCGTGAAAAATTACCCAAATGTCCCCGCGGCTTCAAAATCGTCGCACACCCTAATTTGGGGTCCCCGATCGTGGCTGAGGTGTCCGCGAAGCCGTAGGACCTTTAGTTTCAGAGTAATTCAAAAACAAACCCTAACCCATTCATTTCAATGGAAGGCCGTTAGTGAAAATTTGCCCAAGTCCCACTTGCCAAAAAACTTCCCGGGGGAAGGTGTTAGGAGCATGTTTCAGCCCATTTGGAGTCTACCTATTTTGGAGACATGATTTTTTAAAAAATGTTTTTGAAAGGTTAGGCCTCGTTCCGGGTATAGGATACTGTCAATAGGCTTTCCTTATAGTTACTGATGTTCTTAATTTTTTAATGTTTTAACAGTTCCAACAGAAAAAAAAAACAAAAAAACCCATCCATGATGTAGGATTGTGTGGGAAAAAAAAACAAACAAAAAAACATATTGTGTTAACAACCCCAACGTGAACTCTACCTTGACGTGGTGTTGGGGCTTACGAGCCTAGGCTCAAACTAAAAGAGTTCAATATCAAATTTAATTGTTCATGTCTCCAAAACAGGCACTAATACACTCCAAATGGCCTGAAACATGCTCCTAACAACTTTCCCCAGGAGGATTTAGGGCTGTGGGAGAACAAGCCTGAAGTGTCCCCATGACCTTCTGTTCCATGCTGTTCTATTAAAAGTGTGTTTTGAAATGTTTGATGTTATTGTATTTCTTTAAAGTTTTTTTTGGCTTATTAAAGATATGGAAGTGCATTAAAGTTATTGAATTGCAATAAAATGTTTTTTTGGTGTCCAGGTTCCAGATATCAAGTCACAACCCTAATTTGCTCCAGATATCAAGTCTGAATTCTAGATATCAAGTGTGAACCCTAATGGGTTCAAGATATTAAGTCTGAATTCCAGATATCAAGTTCCAGATATCAAGTCACAACCCTAATTTGCCCCAGATATCAAAAATATCAAAAATCAAGTCTGAATTCCAAAAATTGAGTCTCAATTCCAAAAATCAAGTCTCAATTCCAAAAATCAAGTCAGGGTTAGGGTTAGGAATTGAGACTTGATTTTTGGAATTGAGACTTGATTTTCGAAATTGAGACTTGATTTTTGGAATTAACCCTAATCCTAGTGTAATAGCACTGGCATTTGATAGAGGAGCCCAGTCTGTACGACCCTGTGGTGAAAGTTTCCTCCAATGTCTTTCAGGGAGCGAGATATAAGGGTTTTTCCTGATAAAGTTGTCTGTTTTCCAAAGAAAAGAGTGTGGTGAAGTGTCTTATGGTCTGGTGGCACATGTCAGCACATCAGAATTGAGTTTGGAGCAAGTTCCAAAAAAGTAGTCTGGAACCCAGAAACCGAGTCGGGGGTGTGTGGCTTAGGGCTAGGGTTGGTGCCCCAGCCTATCAGAATTGAGTTTGGAGCAAGTTCCAAAAAAGTAGTCTGGAACCCAGAAACCGAGTCTGGGGGGTGTGGCTTTATTAAAGATATGGAAGTGCATTAAATTGTGGCTTTATTAAAGATATGGAAGTGCATTAAAGTTATTGAATTGCAATAAAATGTTTTTTTGGTGTCCAGGTTCCAGATATCAAGTCTCAACCCTAATTTGCTCCAGATATCAAGTCTGAATTCCAGATATCAAGTGTGAACCCTAATGGGTTCAAGATATTAAGTCTGAATTCCAGATATCAAGTTCCAGATATCAAGTCACAACCCTAATTTGCCCCAGATATCAAAAATATCAAAAATCAAGTTTCAATTCCAAAAATCGAGTCTCAATTCCAAAAATCGAGTCTCAATTCCAAAAATCAAGTCTCAATTCCAAAAATCAAGTCTGGGTTAGGATTAGGGTTACGAATTGAGACTTGATATATGGAATTGAGACTTGATTTTTGGAATTGAGACTCGATTTTTGGAATTAACCCTAATCCTAGTGTAATAGCACTGGCATTTGATAGAGGAGCCCAGTCTGTACGACCCTGTGGTGAAAGTTTCCTCCAATGTCTTTCAGGGAGCGAGATATAAGGGTTTTTCCTCATGAAGTTGTCTGTTTTCCAAAGAAAAGAGTGTGGTGAAGTGTCTTATGGTCTGGTGGCACATGTCAGCACATCAGAATTGAGTTTGGAGCAAGTTCCAAAAAAGTAGTCTGGAACCCAGAAACCAAGTCTGGGGTGTGTGGCTTAGGGCTAGGGTTGGTGCCCCAGCCTATCAGAATTGAGTTTGGAGCAAGTTCCAAAAAAACTAGTCTGGAACCCAGAAACCGAGTCTGGGGGGTGTGGCTTAGGGCCAGGGTTGGTGCCCCAGCCTATCAGAATTGAGTTTGGAGCAAGTTCCAAAAAACTAGTCTGGAACCCAGAAACCGAGTCTGGGGTGTGTGGCTTAGGGCCAGGGTTGGTGCCCCAGCCTATCAGAATTGAGTTTGGAGCAAGTTCCAAAAAACTAGTCTGGAACCCAGAAACCGAGTCTGAGGGGTGTGGCTTAGGGCCAGGGTTGGTGCTCCAGCCTATCAGAATTGAGTTTGGAGCAAGTTCCAAAAAAGCAGTCTGAAGTTCCACAAACTAGTCTGTGACAATGGCCACCCGGTGGTAGGGTACTATATTGCAACAAAATTAGTGAAAATTAGGCTTAAGGGGTTGTACTGTGGTGTAAAATCATAGGAAGGTTGAAAATTTATTTCAAAGGTGTCAAAACATTTGTAATAACCTTCTACACAATCTCCAAAAGTGACCTATGCCACAGGATTATTATTTAATAGCTTTCTTAAATTTGGGACTTGATTTGTGGAAACGAATTCCACCTAGACAGTCTATCCTCCTTCATTTTCCTAATTAGGGAAAGGGATACAAAAAGATATCCAAGGAATTGATAATGCCAGTCGGCAGTGTTCAAACTGTGATTAACAAATGGAAAATCAGGGGCTCTGTTAAAACCAAACCACGGTCAGGTAGACCAACAAAAATTTACGCCAAACAGCACAGAGACGAGCCTCAAGACTTCTGGAACAAGATAATTTGGAGTGATGAGACCAAAATTGAACTTTTTGGCCACAACCATAAACGTTACATTTGGAGAGGTGTCAACAAGGCCTATGATGAAAGGAACACCATTCCTACTGTAAAGCACGGAGGTGGATCGCTGATGGTTTGGGGATGTGTGAGCTACAAAGGCACAGGAAACTTGGTCAAAGTTGAAGGAAAGATTAATGCAGCATGTTATCAGCAAATACTGGAGGCAAATTTGCGCTCATCAGCCCGGAAGCTGCGCATGGGACGTATTTGGACATTCCAACATGACAACGATCCAAAACACAAGGCCAAGTCGACCTGTCATTGGCTACAGCAGAACAAAGTGAAGGTTCTGGAGTGGCCATCTCAGTCTCCTGACCTCAATATCATTGAGCCACTCTGGGGAGATCTCAAGCACACAGTTCATGCAAGACAGGCCAGAAATTTACAGGAACTGGAGGCTTTTTCCAAGAAGAACGGGGAGCTTTACCATCTCAGAAAATAAAGAGCCTCATCCACAACTACCACAAAAGACTTCAGGCTGTCATTGATGTTAGAGGGGGCAATACACGGTATTAAGAATTGGGGTATGTAAACTTTTGATCAGGGTCATTTGGATGTTTTTTGTTGTCATTATGATGTAAAAATAGAAAACACAGTTTATCAATAAATGGCTTCACCCAACCACTAACCATGAGTGGGGAAAAAAGTTTTTGTGTTATCATTCATATTCTCTGAAAAAAGGCCAAGAAAGCAAAAATTCTGCCAGGGTATGTAAACTTATGAGCACAACTGTAATTTACTATGTCTGGATAGGTCACAGCTGGCAGGATATCAGCATCTTGCTCCCACTCAGCCCCAGCATCACTGTAACGGTCAAAACCATCTATCAGTCAGTTTCTCTACATATTGCTTCCTTTCAGCAGGCTTCAGGGTTTTGAAATAATCTGCCATGTCTACAGACCAGCCACTGTCCCCCCCCCCCCCCCCCAATCTCACACAGGTTTCTCTCAAGTCAACTGTTGTCAATAAATCACAAATAAAACACCTCAGATTTGTTTAAGTCATTTGTCACTCCACTTTATTCCCGTGGGTTCACTTACCACTGCCGTTATTTCCCCCTCCCCCAACCATGAGTTTGTTGTACTTGGCAAAGAGTGCTATTACTTCTGGTAGTGGTGACGTCAGTGGTAGTGGTCTATTGAGCTCCAAACCTCTGATCCCTGGAGAGACAAAACTCTGTCTAGCAATTAGCTCTGGCAGTAACGAAGCCTGTTACTTTAACTCGATGCTAAAGGCCCAACTCGCAAATCTCTGCATCCTGTTTTCGTTCTGGTTTTATTCTGACACTTGTGACCAGAAGTGATTTGTATCCCCACCATTTTGATGCTTCTTTCAGGATGCTATCCTCGCTGCTATTCTTCATCCACCATGCTGTGTACAAAGTACAACTATGTAACCAGGAAATTTATAGTTTTAACATGAAGTCTGTTTTGTTGAAGTTAGCAACTGTTCACTGATGGAGACTTAAGTGTAAAACTATTCAGAACAACTGCAGCCTTAAAGTTATCATGATGATTGTAGTCCTTATCCATCATAGAAGATGGCTCTGGACACTTACAGTTTTGCTAAGTGTGTCTTTTGACAGTCCATACAGGGCCATCCTCCACAGGGGCAATGCAACGAGACTCCAACCAGATGTAGGGCATCAGGATGGATCAGACAGGTCTGAAGGGCAGGAGGAATGCAGGCCATTTTGTCCATTTTGTCTGAGGAGAGAGCAAGAGAGAGAACAGGTTGTTGGGTATGCCTGGTGTCACCTAATGAGTAGCAGTATACATTTTGCACTGAGTGCAAGCCGGGATGCTGGCAAGACTGACAGCATAACTAAAAGGGAGAGCCAGAAGGTAACACAGACATGAGAGTGCCCTGGGACGTAAAGCAGCCAGCCACTCCACCGTCAACAAACCTGAGTGAATGTGTGAGAGTGGGGGGTGACAGCATCCATACATCCCAGTTTACCAAAACACTCTATGCCTGAGGACCCTCCAGATCTACTCCTTTACCTCATAAAAAAACTATTAACAAAAGGCTTGACTAAACAGAGATGTTTTCAGTGGAGACTTAAACACTGACACTGTGTCTGAGTCCTGAACGCTACTTGGAAGGCTGTTCCATATCTGTGGGGCTTTGTAAGAAAAGTATCTGCCTCCTGATATAGCCTTCACTGTATGAGGTACCAGCAGATTGTTAGGACTAGGACTGTTTTGGCCTCTAGAAGCCACTGTTATTTCCTTTTCATGTCGTGTTTATTTTGGCCCCTAGAGGCCGCCACTGTTCCTGTGTTTTGTGTTTGTGTTAATTGCCTAATTATCTTCACCTGTGTCCTTAATTAGTTTGTCTATTTATACCCCTGAGTTCAGTCCTCTTGTCACGGAGTCTTTGTGCTGTTAAGTTTATCTCCAGTTTCCTTTGTACTGTGTTTTTTGATCTTCTTAGCTTTTGTATTTTTGCACTTTGCTTTTCTTTTGGATTATACTCTTTGGTTTTTTTTTGTCTTTTGTTTTGCCCTGTATATAGTGTATATAGTTTAAATAAACCTTTTGATTCTTTTTCTACTTCCGCCTCACGCCTCTGCATTTGAGTCATCCCCCTGGTGGCCTAGTGGGGGTTTGCTGGATTATCACACCAACGAACCAGGTTCGAATCCCAGCAAAACCCTAACAGAAAGACTCCGTCATGACCGACTCAGCAGAGGCTGCTTCAACTGTCTACCCGGCCAACCTTCAGGGAATTATGGCAGCTTTGACACGCTTCGGAGCAACCATGGACGCTCATGGACGTACGCTCACCAGCCAACGTGAGGCCCTCGCTCGCCACGAGGAACTGCTTCAGCAAATTGGGAAAACCCTGGCACAGCTGACATCTCTGCCTGCATCTCCTGCTCCTGATCCAGTTCCTGCTCCTGATCCAGCTCCCACTCCTGCTCCAGTGCCTCCTGCAATGCTGCCTTCTTCACCTCGCGAACCCAGCCTTCCTGCACCACAGAGGTATGACGGCAAGCACAGTGAGTGCCGAGAGTTCCTTACCCAGTGTCAACTCACCTTTGAGCTTCAGCCTACCACCTACACTACGGATCGCCGCAAGATTGCCTTTGTGATCACCTTATTAGCTGGTAAGGCGCGAGCCTGGGCTACTGCTATCTGGCAAAGACAGGGACCTGAGTGCTTTGATTTTTTCAGCTGTTTTCTGAAGAGATGCTTCGGGTCTTCGATCAGGCAGACATCAGTACCGACGCAGCCCGAAAGCTCATGTCCATCCGGCAAGGAGGAAGCGTCGCAGATTACGCCATCTCGTTCCGAACACTCGCAGCAGTAAGTGGATGGAACGAGACTGCCCTGGTGTCAGCCTTCCACCATGGTCTGTCTGACCCCATCAAGGACAGTCTGGCCTCTATTGGATGCCCAAGTGACCTCGAAACCCTCATCTCACATGCTATTCGTCTGGACAACAGGATGAGAGAACGCCACCAAGCCTTGAGCCCCCCCAGCCTCCCTACCTCTACCTGGAGACCGTCTACCTCCTTCAGTGACTGTCCAGAACCCATGCAAGTGGGTCGTACTCGCCTCTCCGCATCTGAGAGGGAGCGCAGAAGGAGGGACAAGTGCTGCATCTACTGTGGCAAACCTGGTCACTTCCGAGCATCATGTCCCGAACTCTTGGGAAAAGGACCGCCCCGTCCAGCCGAGGGAGGGTTGTGACGGGGCCTACCCTCTCTCCCGGACTCCCTGGCCAAGGAATCTACATCCCGGTCTCCATCTCCTGGGGTGAGTCTGTCCACTCTTGTCAAGCTTTGATAGACTCAGGGGCGGCTGGGAACTTTATGGATATTCACTTCGCCCAAAGCATCAATATACCTACTGCACCTCTTGAAGTCCCTCTGTCTGTGTCTGCCCTCGATGGCCAAGCGTTAGGTGATGGAAGAGTCACCCAAGTTACTTCTCCAGTCTTCCTCCAGTCTCAAGGTCACAAGGAAGAAATATCCCTGCACCTGATTCCTTCACCTGAGTTCCCAGTTATTCTAGGCCTTCCTTGGCTTACTCGCCACAACCCTCGCATAGACTGGGTAACAAGCCAGGTTGTGGAATGGGGCCCTGCATGCCATGCCTCTTGTCTGCTCTCTAGCTCTCCTGTGTCTCCTGCCGAGCCCCCTGATCTCACCGAGTTATCTCAAGTTCCCACAGAGTACTGGGATCTCAAGGAGGTATTCAGCAAGAGCAGGGCCGCCGTTCTTCCTCCGCACCGGGCCTACGACTGTGCCATCGACTTGCTCCCTGGGACTACCCCTCCTCGTGGCAGACTGTTTTCACTCTCTCAGCCAGAACGCAAGGCCATGGAGGAATACCTCAAAGATGCCCTGGTCTCTGGGTTTATTCGACCCTCCACTTCACCTGCTGGAGCCGGCTTCTTCTTTGTCGGCAAGAAGGATGGGGGGCTCCGACCATGTATTGATTACAGGGGCCTGAATAAGATCACTGTGCGCAACCGATATCCCCTTCCGCTGATGTCCACAGCTTTCGACCTGCTCCAAGGCGCCACCGTCTTCACCAAGTTGGACCTACGGAACGCATACCACCTCATCCGTATCCGACAGGGAGACGAGTGGAAGACTGCCTTTAACACCCCGTCTGGGCACTACGAATACCAGGTGATGCCCTTCGGACTCACCAACGCACCAGCTGTTTTTCAGGCCCTAATCAACGACGTCTTAAGGGACATGATTAACCTATACGTTTTTGTCTACCTCGATGACATCCTTATCTTTTCCAAGACCGTGCAGGAGCACCGCCACCATGTCCGCCAGGTTCTCCAGAGGCTGCTACAGAACAATCTGTTCGCCAAGGCCCAGAAATGCGAATTTCATGTTCCCGAGGTCTCCTTTCTGGGATTTATTGTACGGACAGGCCAACTCCAAATGGACCCTGCCAAGACCCTGGCCGTCCGGGATTGGCCTACTCCCAAGTCCGTTAAGGAGGTTCAGCGGTTCTTAGGATTCGCTAACTTCTACCGCAAGTTCATCAGGAACTTCAGTTCTGTGGCAGCACCCATGTCAGACCTCACCAAAGGGACAGGTGGATCTTATGGCTGGTCTCCTCAGGCAGAAAAGGCGTTCAAAGACCTCAAGGACCGCTTCTGCACGGCACCCATTCTGGTTCTCCCGGACACCTCCCAACCATTCATCGTGGAGGTGGACGCCTCGGACAGTGGTGTCGGCGCGGTGCTCTCTCAACGTTCGGAAGGAAAGCTGCACCCCTGCGCTTACTTCTCCCACCGCCTGAGTCCTGCTGAGTCCCGGTACGATGTGGGGGATCGAGAACTGCTAGCGGTCAAACTGGCCCTTGAGGAGTGGAGGCACTGGCTGGAGGGAGCACAACATCCATTCCTGGTTTGGACTGACCACAAGAACCTGGAGTACCTCCAGCAAGCCAAGAGACTGAACCCTCGACAGGCTAGGTGGGCCCTGTTTTTCAGTCGATTTGACTTCACCCTCTCATACCGCCCCGGCTCCAAGAACACCAAACCTGACGCACTGTCCAGACTGTTCTCTGCCACTAACAGGGAGAATGAAGTCGGGCCTATTATCCCTGTGTCCCGGATTGTGGCCCCTGTCCGCTGGGGTATTGAGGAGGCTGTCCGACGAGCCCAACGCCAGGACCCCGGTCCTGGGACGGGGCCACCAGGCCTCTTGTACGTCCCACATCAAGCCCGGGCCAAGGTTCTCCAGTGGGGTCACTCTTCCCCTCTCACCGCCCACCCGGGAGCTCGGAGGACCCTGGACTTCCTGAAAAGACGCTTCTGGTGGCCTAACATGGAGCAGGAAGTAAGGTCATTTGTCCTGTCCTGTGAGGTTTGCACCAGAACCAAGAACCCACGACAGCGTCCCCAGGGTCTCCTGCATCCTCTGACCATTCCCCGGCGTCCCTGGTCCCACGTGGCAGTCGACTTTATCACGGGTCTCCCTGAGTCACAAGGTAACACGGTCATTTTGGTCTTAGTTGACAGATTCTCCAAGGCCTGCCGCTTCATACCACTGTGCAAACTCCCCTCTGCTCTTGAAACTGCGAAACTTTTGTTTAATCATGTCTTCCGAGTCTTTGGTCTTCCACAGGACATCGTCTCAGACCGAGGGCCCCAGTTCTCCTCCCGAGTGTGGCATGGGTTCTGCAAGGTCATCGGAGCCACTGCCAGCCTCTCCTCTGGGTTTCACCCACAGTCCAATGGTCAGACGGAGAGGCTCAACCAGGACCTGGAAACCACCCTGCGAGGCCTGGCTATGGATAACCCGACATCGTGGAGCACCTGGCTGCCATGGGCGGAGTACGCCCACAACACCCTGCAGTCATCGGCCACCAAGCTGTCGCCATTCCAGTGCCAATTCGGGTTCCAGCCACCTCTGTTCCCGGACCAGGAGGAGGACGCGGGGGTGCCCTCGGTCAACCAATATGTGAGACGGTGTCGCAAGACCTGGAGCAAGGTCAGGAAGACCCTCATACAGACCTCCAGAACCAACCAGACTCAGGCCAACCGCCATAGAAGACCTGCACACGCTTTCCGCCCTGGGCAGCGTGTTTGGCTGTCCACTAAGGACCTTCCACTGCGGGTGGAGAACCGCAAGCTTGCTCCTCGCTACATTGGCCCCTTCAAGGTGGTGCGCAGGGTGAACCCTGTCTCCTACCGGCTCCAGTTGCCCCGGACTCTGAGGATCAACCCCACTTTCCATGTTTCCCTGTTACGGCCCGTACTGACGTCTACGTATGCCCCTGCCCCTAGGAACCCCCCACCCCCCCGCATCTTCCAGGGGCAGACTGTGTTCACTGTGAATCGCCTGCTTGACTCCCGCCGGGTCCGCGGCGGGTTGCAATATCTGGTGGACTGGGAGGGCTATGGTCCTGAGGAGCGCTGCTGGGTTCCTGCTCGGGATGTCCTTGATAAAGAACTATGTCGGGACTTCCATTCGGCCCATCCGGATCGCCCTGGGAACGTCAGGAGACGCTCCTAGAGGGGGGGGTCCTGTTAGGACTAGGACTGTTTTGGCCTCTAGAGGCCACTGTTATTTCCTTTTCATGTCGTGTTTATTTTGGCCTCTAGAGGCCGCCACTGTTCCTGTGTTTTGTGTTTGTGTTAATTGCCTAATTATCTTCACCTGTGTCCTTAATTAGTTTGTCTATTTATACCCCTGAGTTCAGTCCTCTTGTCACGGAGTCTTTGTGCTGTTATGTTTATCTCCAGTTTCCTTTGTACTGTGTTTTTTGATCTTCTTAGCTTTTGTATTTTTGCACTTTGCTTTTCTTTTGGATTATACTCTTTGGTTTTTTTTTGTCTTTTGTTTTGCCCTGTATATAGTGTATATAGTTTAAATAAACCTTTTGATTCTTTTTCTACTTCCGCCTCACGCCTCTGCATTTGAGTCATCCCCCTGGTGGCCTAGTGGGGGTTTGCTGGATTATCACACCAACGAACCAGGTTCGAATCCCAGCAAAACCCTAACACAGATAGCTTGCACCTTTTGATCTAAGTAGGCATGGTGGGTCAAAAAGGATCAGAAGTTTGCTCAGGTACTGTGGTGTGAGACTATTCAGTGCTTTAAAGTGCATATTCTGGACCAATTTCATTCTTTTTTTTTTTTAATATGAAAGCATGTCCCTTGACACACTTATCCAGAAGGATAATTCTGCACAAGACCATCTGTCTACAGCAGAAAAAAATAAAATAAAAC
The DNA here is from genome assembly GCF_027579695.1 of Neoarius graeffei. Taxonomy (NCBI): domain Eukaryota; kingdom Metazoa; phylum Chordata; class Actinopteri; order Siluriformes; family Ariidae; genus Neoarius; species Neoarius graeffei. Next base: position 57,280,642 of record NC_083590.1, read on the forward strand.
GTGTGTGGAAAAATCCCAAGGGAGTCTGGAGCCAGATTCGTGATGTTACCTGAGGAAGCGCGAGCAGGCTGCATGAGCTTTGCGCAGTCTCGGTGCACAGCCTGTGTAGAGGAAGCGCTCCCATTTCTCTCTCATTGTCCGGTCTTTTGGAAAACGATGAGTACTAATCCCAACAAGATTGGTGTTGCTACACTCTCCTACGATACATCTGTTAACCATTTTAATAATTACACGATTACGTTGAAGAAATTTGCAGAAAACCACCAGGTCATATTCTCATAAACAAACCAGCGCTGACGTAGGATTCAGAGGGAGGCATCCCTCACATGATGTCACAAAAATCAACGTTTGGCGGGAAATCCAAATGCCAAGATTTTTCAGAGGCTGACCAATTCACCTCAAATGGCTTGATTTCAACTGAATTTTTCTGGTATTGCGCAAGGTAAACAAATTGCAGAGAATGCAGAACGTTACAGATATTTGACCAAAGTTTAATATAAAATAGGAGAATTACATTGATCTTGCTCCTGAATTTACCCGTGATGTGCACTTTAAAGGTCAATCGTAGTATTTTAAAAACAATACAAAATTTGATTGGGAGCCAATGCAGTGTGGATAAGACAGGGGTGATGGGGTCATATCTTCTAGTTCTAGTAAGGACTCTTTCTGCTGTGTTTTGAACTGACTGAAGCTTGTTTATGCACTTATTGGAATATCCAGACAGTAAGGCATTACAATAATCCAACCTGGAGGTAACGAAAGCATGAACTAGTTTTTCTGCATCATGTAGTGACATTATATTTCTTAACTTGGCAATATTTCTGAGATGAAAGAAAGCTAACCTTATAATGTTATCAGTATGAGTTTCAAACAAAAGACTGGAGTCAATGATCACACCGAGGTCTTTTACTGCTGCACATGAAGAAACAGAAAGGCCATCTAGAGTTGCTCTGTAATCAGAAAACCTACTTCTAGCTGCATGTGGTCCTAGTACAAGTACTTCTGTCTTGTCCGAGTGAAGTAGAAGGAAATTCATAAGCATCCTGTGTCTAATGTCCTTGACACATTTCTCAGTGTTATTAAGCTATTGTGTCTCATCTGGCTTTTCAGAAACATACAATTGTGTCATCGCCTAACAGTCGCAGCTGATATCATGCTTACGAATAACCTAACCCATAGGTAGCAGCTATAAAGGAAAAAAAAAGCAGTGGGCCTCAGACAGAATCTTGTGGAACATCAAACTTGACCTTAGTATGCACAGAAAAATCACGATTTACATCAACAAACTGATAATGATCAGTTAAATAAGAGCTGAGCCAGGAGAGGGCCGTTCCCTTAACTCCCACAACGTTTTCTAATCTGTCCAGGAGAATGGAATGATCAGTGGTGTCAAAGGCTGCACTAAGGTCAAGCAATACAAGCAGGGAGACACAGCCCTGATCAGATGCCAACAGTCCAGGACTCAACGTTAACTTTTTGACACCTTTTGCCCTGCAGGGCAAATTGCCTCAAAATTTTTGCCCACCTTGAATTTCCTTTTGCCCTAAAACTTTGTGGTATTTCTGCAAGTTTTCAAGTACATGGTTCAAGGCAATACTGATTATGTTTTCTAGGGATGTAATTGAGTGATTTCAACAAAAGTACATGTTTAAAACAAAAATTTAAACACCTTTATTTTTGCAACAGAAAAGTAAGACAAGCCCTGAAAACATGAAGCGTAAATCAATATCCTATATGTAAGACTTGTGTACTGTACTAGTACGCAATACGTCTTTTTATATAGAGTTTAGGACACAGAGCACACTTTGTTTTGCCTGTAACAATGACTAGCAATCTTGCAAAGATGAATTATAAAACTAAAAACATGATAAAACAGGAGTCTGCACTACAGTACTGTCTTATCATTCAGTTTCCCATTGCATTTAGGAGGAAATTAAACTAGAGCCCTGCCCTCCCGCAGGACCCGACACAAAGTAGTGCGGTGCGGGACAAATTTTGAAAGCTCATTGTGGGCGCGGGCGGGAGAGCACAATGCAGGAGCGGGTGGGAGAGGTGATAAGCTGCAGTCCCGCTAACTAAAAACGTTTAAAATAAAATTTATAAATTATTAATTTATGTCTATCATATATAATTTGTACTGGATATTTTATTTGGCATTAATAAAAACATTTTAAGATGCCTAAATTTGCGGATGTGGTCTAATCTTGCGTACGTTTCCGATTCCTTTCCGCTCTTCCGTCTTTGAGATCTCCGATCATGGCAGAAGAGCAGAGCTCCTCTAGTGAAGCTCACAGTACTTAGTTTCACCGAACCAACTTTGTCTGAAGGTGTCAACTACATTCAACATGGCGGACGGAATGTCTCCATGTTTAAATATCTCAGTTGTTTGATGGTGTATCGCACAGATTGTTCAATTTAAAGCGAGAAATAGGCAGTGTATAATCTGAGGAGCTGGTTGTGGTTGCGCAACACTTCATATGAGAGGAGAATGAAATCGCGGTTGTAATCATAACGCCACAGACTCGGAAGTGGGAGTGCGAGTGCGCAAAGCGAGAGCTGTCAATCAAAGCGAGAGCTGTCAATCATGAGCCCATGCAGCGCTCAACTTGGAATGTGTCAGCAGAATGTCAGAGTCTAAACAATAAACTTACAATAAACCTAACAATGCCACCTATAAATACACAACATGTAGATCTACATAACGTTATCTGTGCCATCTCACAGCAGTTTGCTTAGCTATTTTTAATCAGGGCAAATAGCCTTATAGCCAAAACTAGTATATGATGCTTTAATTTATGGAGATGCCTTTTGTTTACATGTGATTTCCAAATGAGGGGTATTGCAATTTTATATTAGTCTAAATGAACCTCTACACCAAGTTGCAAGCATCAGGGGAAGATTACGGATGCACCAAATTTGGCTTAACGGTCATTTAATGGTGAAATGCCGTTCGCACTGTCAGCCAACTTCGGGTTGTTTCTCTGAATTCCGACAATAAACGAGACCATCCGAACACATCTGAAAACATCATGGTTTGAACTGTGTTGGTTCAAATCAACTTGGTTCAGACCAAGTTGGTACTACAGCTTTGGGAAACAGTCGTTTTTTGGATGTTAGTTAGTTCAAACTTGCATCGTACCATATTGGTTTAATGCTAACTTGGTTGGTTGTTTGGGAAACGCACCCCTGAATGTGAGCTGTAGATATTTATGCTCAAATCCACTCAAAGTAGGGGGCAGGGCACCATCATGCTGTGTCTTTAAATTATATTAATTTCTTATAGGCCTACTTGTATTTCTTAGAATGTAAATGTGAGGAGTGACATATAAGCTATGTGCAATGTACAATATTCTTAATATCCACTGTAGATTTTGGTAGGTGTGTTGGGTATCTCTGTAAAGCCTCAGCTGCACATGCCGCTTGGCAATGCGCACCCTCGCTATGTGCGCTAGGTGAAGGATCGGTCAGTGGAGAGTGTTAGGGTTTTGCTGGGGATCGAACCCGGGTCACTGGTGCAGTGATCCAGCAAACCCCCACTAGGCCACCAGGGGGATGACTCAAGTGCAGAGGAGTGAGGCAAAAGTAGAGTAGAAAAACAGTTTATTTACAATATTTACAATCCAGGGCAAAAACAAAAGTATAATCCAAATGCTCAGAAGATAACCAGGAAAAAAGCAAAAGTTCAAAGAAGCAAAGAGCCAAAAACCAGAAAAGAAGAGGCAAAAATACAAATGCTCAGAGGATCCAAAAATGGTAAACACAAAGTCCAAAAAGTCCAAAAGAAAGCGAAGTACAAAAACCACAAAGACACAGGCAAGGAACACGGAACAGAGGTTACTGGAGCTAAACATAACAGCACAAAGACTCCGTGACAAGAGGACTGAACTCAGGGGTATAAATACACAAACTAATTAAGGACAGGGCGGGGCAGGAAACAGGCAATAAGACAAACACAAAACACAGAACACAGTGGTGACCTCTAGAGGCCAAAACAAACATGACCAAACAAAGGAAATAACAGCGGCCTCTCGAGGCCAAAACAATCCCAGTCCTAACAGGACCCCCCCCTCTAGGAGCATCTCCTGACGTTCCCAGGGTGATCAGGATGGGCCGAATGGAAGTCCCGACAAAGTTCTTTATCAAGTATGTCCCGAGCTGGGACCCAGCAGCACTCCTCAGGGCCATAGTCCTCCCAGTCCACAAGATATTGGAGACCCCCGCGAACCCGGCGGGAGTCCAGCAGGCGGCGCACGGTGAAAACAGTCTGACCCTGGAAGATGCAGGGGGGTGGGGAGTTCCTAGGGGCAGGAGCATACGTGGACGTCAGTACGGGCCGCAACAGGGAAACATGGAATGTGGGGTTGATCCTTAGCATACATGGTAACTGGAGCCGGTAGGAGACAGGGTTAACTCTGCATACAACCTTGAAGGGGCCAATGTAGCAAGGAGCAAGCTTGCGGTTCTCCACCCGCAGCGGAAGGTCCTTGGTGGACAGCCAAACCCGCTGCCCAGGGCGGAAAGTATGGGCAGGTCTCCTATGGTGGTTGGCCTGAGTCTGGTTGGTACTGGAGATCTGGATGAGTGTCCTCCTGACCTTGCTCCAGGTCTTGCGACACCGTCTCACGTATTGGTTGACCGAGGGCACCCCAGCGTCCTCCTCCTGGTCCGGGAACAGAGGTGGCTGGAACCCGAATTGGCACTGGAATGGCGACAGCTTGGTGGCTGATGACTGCAGGGTGTTGTGGGCATACTCTGCCCATGGCAGTCAGGTGCTCCACGATGTCAGGTTTTCCATAGCCAGGCCTTGCAGGGTGGTTTCCAGGTCTTGGTTGAGCCTCTCCGTCTGGCCATTGGACTGGGGGTGGAACCCAGAGGAGAGGCTGGCAGTGGCCCCGATGAGCTTGCAGAAGCCGTGCCACACTCAGGAGGAGAACTGGGGCCCCCGGTCAGAGACGATGTCCTGTGGAAGACCAAAGACTCGGAAGATGTGATTAAATAACAATTTAGCAGTGTCAAGGGCAGAAGGGAGTTTGCACAGTGGTATAAAGTGACAGGCCTTGGAGAATCTGTCCACTATGACCAAAATGACAGTGTTACCTTGAGACTCAGGGAGACCTGTGATGAAGTCGACCGCCACGTGGGACCAGAGATGCCGGGGAATAGGCAGAGGATGCAGGAGGCCCTGGGGACGCTGTCGCGGGTTCTTGGTTCTGGTGCAGACCTCACAGGACAGGACGAATGACCTCACTTCCTTCTCCATGTTAGGCCACCAGAAGCGTCTTTTCAGGAAGTCCAGGGTCCTCCGAGCTCCCGGGTGGGCAGTGAGAGGGGAAGAGTGACCCCACTGGAGAACCTTGGCCCGGGCTTGACGAGGGACATACAGGAGGCCCGGTGCCCCCATCCCAGGATCAGGGTCCTGGCATTGAGCTTCGAATGGTCTCCTCAATACCCCAGTGGACAGGAGCCACAATCCGGGATACAGGGATAATAGGCCCAACTTCACTCTCCCTGTTGTTGGGCGAGAACAGCCTGGAGAGCGCGTCCGGTTTGGTGTTCTTAGAGCCCGGGCGGTATGATAGGGTGAAGTTGAAACGGCTGAAAAACAAAGCCCACCTAGCCTGTCGTGGGTTCAGCCTCTTGGCTTGCTGGAGGTACTCCAGGTTCTTATGGTCCGTCCACACCAGGAATGGATGTTGTGCTCCCTCCAGCCAGTGCCTCCACTCCTCAAGGGCTCATTTGACCACTAGCAGTTCCTGATCCCCCATATCATAGCGGGACTCCGCAGGGCTCAGGCGGTGGGAGAAGTAAGCACAGGGGTGCAGCTTCCCTTCCGAGCATTGAGAGAGCACCGCGCCGACACCACTGTCCGAGGCGTCCACCTCCATGATGAATGGTTGGGAGGTGTCCGGGAGAACCAGAATGGGTGCCGTGCAAAAGCGGTGTTTGAGGTCATTAAATGCCTTTTCCACCTGAGGGGACCAGACATAGGATCCACCAGTCCTTTTGGTGAGGTCCGACATAGGTGCTGCTACAGAACTGAAGTTCCTGATGAACTTGCGGTAGAAGTTAGCAAATCCTAAGAACAGCTGAACGTCCTTAACGGACTTGGGAGTAGGCCAGTCCCGGACGGCCAGGGTCTTGGCTGGGTCCATTTGGAGTTGCCCTGTTCATACGACAAATCCCAGGAAGGAGACCTCGGGGACATGAAACTCGCATTTCTGGGCTTTAGCAAACAGATTATTCTGTAAAAGTCTCTGGAGGACTTGGCGGACATGGTGGCGGTGCTCCTGTAAGGTCTTGGAGAATATCAGGATGTCATCCAGGTAGATGAAAATGTATAGATTAATCATATCCCTCAAGATGTCGTTGATAAGGGCCTGAAAAACAGCTGGTGCATTGGTGAGTCCGAACGGCATCACCTGGTACTCGTAGTGCCCTGACGGGGTGTTAAAGGCGGTCTTCCACTCGTCTCCCTGTCGGATATGGACGAGGTGGTATGCATTCCGTAAGTCCAACTTGGTGAAGATGGTGGCGCCTTGGAGCAGGTCGAATGCTGTGGACATCAGCGGAAGGGGATAATGGTTGCGCATAGTGATCTTGTTCAGGCCCCTATAATCTATACATGGCCAGAGCCCCCCATCCTTCTTGCTGACAAAGAAGAAGCCGGCACCAGCAGGTGAGGTGGAGGGTCGAATGAACCCAGAGGCCAAGGCTTCCTTGATGTACTCCTCCATGGCCTTGCGTTCTGGCTGAGAGAGGGAGAACAGTCGGCCCCGAGGAGGAGTAGTCCCAGGGAGCAAGTCGATGGCACAGTCGTAGGCGCGGTGCGGAGGAAGAACGGTGGCCCTGCTCTTGCTAAAGACCTCTTTGAGATCCCAGTACTCTGTGGGAACTTGAGATAACTCGGTGAGATCAGGAGGCTCGGCAGGAGACACAGGAGAACTAGAGAGCAGACAAGAGGCATGGCATGCAGGGCCCCATTCCACAACCTGGCTTGTTACCCAGTCTATGCGAGGGTTGTGGCGGGTAAGCCAAGGAAGGCCTAGAATAACTGGGAACTCTGGTGAAGAAATCAGGTGCAGGGATATTTCTTCCTTGTGACCTTGAGACTGGAGGAAGACTGGAGAAGTTACTTGGGTGACTCTTCCATCACCTAAGGCTTGGCCATCCAGGGCAGACACAGACAGTGGGACTTCAAGAGGTGCAGTCGGTACATTGATACTTTGGACTAAGTGGATATCCATAAAGTTTCCAGCCGCGCCTGAGTCTAACAAGGCTTGACAAGAATGGACGGACTCACCCCAGGAGATGGAGACCGGGATGTAGATTCCTTGGCCAGGGAGTCCGGGAGAGAGGGTAGGCCCCGTCACAACCCTCCCTCGGCTGGACGGGGCAGTCCTTTTCCCGAGAGCTCGGGACATGATGCTCGGAAGTGACCAGGCTTGCCACAGTAGATGCAGCACTTGTCCCTCCTTCTGCGCTCCCTCTCGGCTATGGAGAGACGAGTACGGCCAACTTGCATGGGCTCTGGACAGTCACTGGAGGAGGTAGACGGGCTCCAGGTAGAGGCAGGGAGGCCAGGGAGGCTCAGGACTTGGCGGCGTTCTCTCATCCTGTTGTCAAGACGAGTAGAATGTGAGATCAGAGTTTCGAGGTCACTTGAGCATCCGATAGAAGCCAGACCATCTTTGATGGGGTCAGACAGACCATGGTGGAAGGCTGACACCAGGGCAGTCTCGTTCCATCCACTTACTGCTGCGAGCGTCCGGAACAAGATGGCGTAGTCTGCGACGCTTCCCCCTTGCCGGATGGACATGAGCTTTCTGGCTGCGTCTTTACTGATGTCTGCTTGATCAAAGACACGAAGCATCTCCTCAGTAAACAGCTGGAAATCAGAGCACTCAGGTCCCTGTCTCTGCCAGATAGCAGTGGCCCAGGCCCGCGCCTTACCAGCTAACAAGGTTATCACAAAGGCAATCTTGTGGCGATCTGTAGTGTAGGTGGTAGGCTGAAGCTCAAAGGTGAGTTGGCACTGGGTAAGGAACTCCCGACACTCACTGTGCTTGCCGTCATACTTCTCTGGTGCAGGAAGGCTGGGTTAGCGAGGTGAAGGAGGCAGCATGGCCGGAGGCACTGGAGCGGGAGCAGATGGCGGAGCAGGAGCAGAATCAGGCGGAGGAGATGGGGGCAGAGAAGTCAGCTGTGCCAGGGTTTTTCCAATCTGCTGAAGCAGTACCTCGTGGCGAGTAAGGGTCTCACGTTGGCTTGCAAGAGTACGTCCATGAGTGTCCATGGTAGCTCCGAAGCGTGTTAAAGTGGCCATAATTCCCTGAAGGTTAGGCGGGTAGACAGTTGAAGAAGCCTCTGCTGAGTCGGTCATGACAGAGTCTTTCTGTTAGGGTTTTGCTGGGGATCAAACCCGGGTCGCTGGTGTAGTGATCCAGCAAACCCCCACTAGGCCACCAGGGGGATGACTCAAGTGCAGAGGAGTGAGGCAAAAGTAGAGTAGAAAAACAGTTTATTTACAATATTTACAATCCAGGGCAAAAACAAAAGTATAATCCAAACGCTCAGAAGATAACCAGGAAAAAAAACAAAAGTTCAAAGAAACAAAGAGCCAAAAACCAGAAAAGAAGAGGCAAAAATACAAATGCTCAGAGGATCCAAAAATGGTAAACACAAAGTCCAAAAAGTCCAAAAGAAAGCGAAGTACAAAAACCACAAAGACACAGGCGAGGAACACGGAACAGAGGTTACTGGAGCTAAACATAACAGCACAAAGACTCCGTGACAAGAGGACTGAACTCAGGGGTATAAATACACAAACTAATTAAGGACAGGGCAGGGCAGGAAACAGGCAATAAGACAAACACAAAACACAGAACACAGTGGCGACCTCTAGAGGCCAAAACAAACATGACCAAACAAAGGAAATAACAGCGGCCTCTCGAGGCCAAAACAGTCCCAGTCCTAACAGAGAGCTCAGCTAAGCTCAGCATGTTTAATTCCCCAAGCCAATGACAAGAACTTTCGTGAGAAATAACGCGAACGTCTGCATCATGCGGGATTTGTGGGCATGAGCGGAACAAAATATGGCAGGCGCAGGCGGGAGTGGGACTGAAAATCATAATTCTTAGCGGGAGCGGGACTGCACAATGCAGGAGCGGGCGGGAGCGGGACTGAAAATTCTGTCCCGCGCAGACCTCTAAATTAAACAACCTGCCTTCCTCATCTTCACCTGCATGATTGGCCAATGATAAATGGGGTAAGATGTGTTCATTTATGGGATAATTCGCAATGTAAATTATGTACATTTTACTATTTGAGACACAAAAGTATGTCTTTCCATTCATTGAATGTACTTACCACTAGCTTTTTCATATATATACACACACACACACACACACACACACACACACACGCATGTATATGTATGTACAGCCACATACAAAAAAAGTTGTAAGCCTCCATACTCTTCCATGCTTTCATCTGTTTTGCGGTGTAGAAGGATGTCTGCAACACCAGATAGTTCAAGATGTCGGGGAACTCGACTGAAGGGTAGTTTTCGAGATCATATGACCTCCTCCTTTCCCAGACTTGTGGGGTCTATTCCATTGCACATAGCAATCTTCTGAGTATATCTAAAGCAAGCAGTGGCTTCTAGATTACGAGCATACTCTGATAAGCTATCACAAGTTGTTTGCACTACGGCAGCCGTTTTGGTTTGCTTGACCACCAGCTGTTTTACCGGAAGTGAGATCGCAAAGAAAAGTCATGTGACTGAAACCCAAGAACACCCAGTCATCTTACTGACCTGTTGCCAATTAACCAAATTAGTTTTGTGAGCATTACATAACTTTTTGAGTCTTTTGTTGCCCCTTCCCAACTTTTCTGAAATGTGTTGCTGACATTAAATTAAAAATGAGCATATATTTTTCAAAAAACAATACAATTTCTGTTTCAACATTTGATATGTTGTCTTTGTACTATTTTCAATGAAATATAGGGTTTCCATGAATTGCAAATCTTCACATTCTGTTCTTATTTGTTTTGCACAGTGTCACAACTTTTTTGCAATTGGGGTTGTAATTAGCTGAACTGACTGGGTAGACTTTTTTTTTGGCTACATATGTTCGTGTAAAGAACTTCATATGTATTGCAATGTTTTCCCCAGAAAAAAAATGAAAGCCCTAAATTCTGGCATGATAAAACACAGACAATTGAGCACCAACGGCGCAAAGTGAAACTAGGGGGGTTTGGGGGCATGCCCCCCCGGAAAATTTTTGGGAAATAGATGCTCTCAGGTACATTTTCAGGGTCTCTGAGAGGTTTTAGATCCATGGTTATAGGATAGATTTTAACAGTGCTTCAATGATTTCTGACCTAAATAGTATTAAAGTATACACATTTGAAATTTCACCTTAAAGTTCAACATGCAAGTTAAACTGTTTTGTTATAGATTACTTAGGTATACGATAGATTTGAAAATCTACGGGGATACCTTGCACTTAATTATCCATGATCAAGTAGTGTTGTAACAAAAATGTGCATGAAAATATGAACAGTGGTTTGCTCCATCTTACACAATCCAATGAAGAGAATCGATCATCATGACCTCCTGTTGATCACAAATGGATCTGACCCTAAGAACTGCCACCTTAAAATAAGTTGCTGTATTACTATAACTGTAATGATTTAGAATGTTTCTGATGCAATTACCATAATATATGTAGAACTAAGATGCACTGAAAAGAAAAGTCAGGCAACTGCATATTATAAAGTTTAAATTTTGGCACTTTATTAAATGGACTAGATTAAGATTAAAACGTATTTAAAGGAAAAGAAAACTTAATTCATACATTTAAGTTTGCAGAAAGATTATGTATTTATAAAAACATTCATGAAGAGATTGTGTTAATAAGTGTCAAATGTAGCATAATTGCGAATAATAATGATAAGCATATTTGGCAGTGTGATGTCACTGTGAGCCTTTAACAAAAGAATAATCCGGAGCCTTCTTTTGTTAAATGGATCCCAGTGACATCACACTGCCAAAAATGCTCATGATTATTATTGGAAATTATGCTGTATTTGACACATTTGGACAACTTCGTTTTGTGAGAGTGTTTATAAGTACATAATTTTTCTGCAAACCCAAACTAATGAATTAAGTTTTCTACTCCTTTAAAGCAGATTAATTCTCCTTGGCTTTTGCTTGGCCCAATGTTGGGCAGCCCTCTCATAGTCCATCTTGCTGTCATCCATGCTGATGTGGATCAAATTGTCCAGCGAGTCTTCTTCTAGCTTATTAAAATCAGTTGGCTTTGTCCGTCTGGTGGGGGACAACATGGGCAGCCAATGAGATCAATTACAATGAATCGGAAACTTCCGGGATGTTTGACGTTTTCTTTCGATGTTTTTATTGGACGGTTTGAACACGTGATCTTGACGTAGCCAACAGATTAGTTTGTTTACATCATACCACACGGACATATTACTTTGACAGAATCAACACAAACATTGGAAAAAAAGACCGCTTGTTTAACACAAATATCAATCAGTATGTAAATGGATCTGTTATTTCCTCTCCTATGTATCTCGTTACTTGTGGGTAGGAAATTTTAACGTATCGGCATAAATCTAAGTGTATCGGATTTTAACTAAAGCAACTAAGTGTATCAGCAGGCAGAGCAAGCGTATCGGGCCCGATACGCTAAAACGCTTTGGGGAAACCCATGGTATTGAATTTTTGTTCAGGTTTTTGTATGATGACTAGATTATCATTATAAATAACTGTGACACCTTCTCCTCAACCAGTTGGATGAGGCTGATGCATATAGCTGAGGATGAAGTGTATAGCTTCATTTAAATGCTCCATACTCATTTGGTTTGATCCACATTTCCGTTAAACATAGTACATTAAACTCCTGATCCGTAATAATTCCATGAACAATTCATCTCATACTGCAGTGCTACACTGATAGTGTTGCAGTTAAATCATTACTTGTGGTAATTAATGACTACTTAACTACATAAGATCAAAAGAAAACTGTGGCAGCGGGGGCGTGGTCAAGCGCCGGTCTGTGACAGCAGGGCGGAGTCAGGGAAGGTAAGTGGCAGAATCACTACACCTGATGTCAATTAACCTGTGTTTGTGTGTCTTCCCAGTGACCGCGCCCTATATAAAGAGAGAGAGAGCAGAGGAAGAGGGCTCTCTCATGAACCAGACGATTTGTGTGTGTGTGTGTGTGTGTGTGTGTGTGTGTGTGTGACTGGGAAAGTTAGTTTGTTTCTGAAAAGAACAAATAAAAACCCTAAGTTATGGAACTTTATTCTGGCCTGCTGTCTTTCTGTGCTCCTCCCCCTCCTACGAACTTCCACAGTGGTGCTGAAACCCGGGATGGAGCATAGGAAAAGAACAGCCCCATGGAGTCCTCCCCCTTCGCAGACCTGGTCCACACCCTCGCCACGGCCCAGCAGAGCCAGAACTAGGCGCGAGTCACCCTCCAGAAGGAGCAAGAGTGCCGGTTCGAGGCCCTGGTGCTGGCGCAGCGTCGGCGGGGTCTACCATCTCCACTGCCGCGGGCCCTTCATCCCTCACCCTAGCCAAGATGGGCCCACAGGACGACCCTGAGGCCTTCCTCACGCTCTTTGAGCAGACCGCAAAGGCCTCGGGCTGGCCGGTGGAACAGCGAGTGGTGCGCCTCCTCCCCCTGCTAACGGGCGAGGCGTAGCTGGCCACGCTACAGCTCCCCGCCGACCGCCGGCTGGCCTACGCGGACCTTCGCCGGGCCGTCCTCCAGCGGGTGGGGCGCACCCCCAAACAACAGCAACAGCGCTTCTGCGATCTGCGGCTGGAGGAAGTCGGCCGGCCATTCGCGTTTGGCCAGCAACTTCAGGATGCCTGCTGGCGGTGGCTGAGGGCCAACAACTGCGACGCTGAGGGAATCCTCAATCAGGTGGTGCTGGAGCAGTTCATCGGCCGCCTGCCAGAGGGAACCTTGGAATGGGTCCAGTGCCACCACCCGGCGTCGCTGGATCAGGCCATCGAGTTGGCGGAGGACCATTTGGCGGCTGTTCCGACGGCAGGACAGCGGACATCCTCTTCTCTCCTCTCCTCTCTCTCCCCCTCTCTCCTCCTGTCTCTCATCCTCTCCCCATTCCCCCACTGCGGGGGCCAGCCCCACCCCAGCCGGCCCGTCGCACACGCCTGCCCTCCTGTTTTTCCCTTCTGTGTCTGTCTCTTCCCCCCCTCAGGTGAGTGAGCCCCAGGGCGCCGGTGCAGAGAGGAAGCCCGGGCTGGTTGGCTGGTGCTGCGGGGAGCCAGGCCACCTCCAACAGCAGTGTTCGGCAATGGAAGTGGGCGTGGTGGTTCGGATCCCCGACGCACCAGGAGCTGCCCTCGATTGGGCCGGAGCGTATCGCATACTGGTGAGTATCCAAGGGGATACATATCAGGCGTTGGTGGATTCTGGTTGTAATCAGACCTCAGTTCACCAAAGCCTGGTGCAAGATGATGCATTGGGAGGAGCACAGGGGGTGAAGGTGTTGTGTGTGCACGGGGATGTTCATAGCTACCCTTTGGTGTCGGTCCACATTTATTTCCGAGGGGAAAAATTTATAGTAAAGGCGGTGGTTAATCCTCGCCTCACCCACTCGATAATTTTGGGGACTGATTGGCCGGGATTTGGGGAGTTGATGAAGCATTTAGTGAAGAGTGGGTCCTGCGATATTTCAGCAGGGGGAGGTGCCAGTGTTGCCTTGGCGGGAGCAGCTGTCACAGAGCCATCTACATCATTGCGTCAGAGTGAGGAGCCACATGCTCCTCCTCCCTCTCTCGGGGAATCCCTTGCGGATTTCCCGTTAGAGCAGTCGTGAGACGAGACTCTGCGGCATGCGTTTGACCAAGTTAGAGTAATCGATGATCAAATGCTCCCGCCGAACGCCACCCTGTCCTTCCCCTATTTTTCTGTTATGAAAGATAGATTATACCGAGTGACGCAGGACACTCAGACAAAAGAGCAAATCACACAGCTTTTGATTCCAAAAAGCTGCTGGGAATTGGTATTCCAGGCGGCTCACTTTAATCCCATGGCTGGACACTTAGGGCAGGATAAGACACTAGCCTGAATAATGACCCGATTCTATTGGCCAGGGATTCGCAGCGATGTCCGTAGGTGGTGTACGGCATGCCGCGAATGCCAGTTAGTAAATCCAGTGGCCATTCCAAAAACGCCTTTGCGCCCTCTACCATTAATCGAGACCCCGTTCGAAAGAATTGGGATGGATCTTGTCGGGCCATTAGATCGGTCAACACGAGGGTACCACTTTATATTAGTTCTGGTGGACTATGCAATGCGATACCTGGAAGCAGTGCCTCTCCGCAATATCTCAGCACACAGTATTGCGGAGGCGCTCTTCCGCGTCATCTCCCGAGTTGGGATCCCGAAAGAGATTCTGACTGATCAAAGCACCTCGTTTATGTCACGAACACTGAACGAACTGTATGGGTTATTGGGAATTAAGCCGATCCACACCAGCGTTTATCACCCACAAACAGACAGTCTAGTTGAATGGTTCAATCGCACCCTCAAGAATATAATTTAAAAATTCGTAAGTGAGGACGCACGTAACTGGGATAAATGGCTCGAACCCTTGTTATTTGCAGTGCGAGAGGTTCCCCAAGCCTCCACGGGGTTCTCCCCATTTTAATTATTATATGGGCGTAAGCTGCGCGGCATTTTAGATGTGCTGCGAGAAAATTGGGAGGAGGGACCTTCCCCAAGTAAAAATGAAATTCAGTACATTATTGATCTGCTCGCAAAACTCCACACACTCACTCACCTAACCCAGGAGAATTTGCGACAGGCCCAAGAACGGCAAACCCGCCTGTACGACAGGGGTACGCGCCTTAGAGAGTTCGCACCGGGAGATAAAGTACTCATACTGTTGCCCACATCGAGCTCCAAATTGATCGCCAAGTGGCAAGGACCCTTTGAGGTCACACGGCGAGTCGGGGACGTCGACTATGAGGTGAGGCGAATGGACAGGGGTGGGGCGCTACAGATTTACCACCTCAATCTACTCAAACTCTGGAATGAGGAGGTCCCCGTAGCATTGGTGTCGGTGGTTCCGGAGAAGGCGGAGCTGGGGCCGGAGGTTCAAAAGGGAGCATTGACATCACATACCTCTCCGGTCCCCTGTGGAGACCACCTCTCCCTGACCCAACTCGCGGAGGTTGCCCAGTTGCAGACCGAGTTTTCGGACGTGTTCTCACCCCTGCCCGGCCACACCAACCTCATAGAGCACCACATTGAGATGCCCCCGGGGGTGGTAGTGTGTAGCCGCCCTTACAGGCTACCCGAACACAAGAAAAAAGTGGTTCGGGAAGAACTCGAGGCCATGCTCGAGATGGGCATCGTCGAGGAGTCCCACAGTGACTGGAGCAGCCCAGTGGTCTTGGTTCCAAAGGCCGACGGGTTGGTCCGGTTCTGTGTGGACTACAGAAAAGTCAACGCGGTGTCAAAATTCGACGCGTACCCAATGCCTCGTATTGATGAGTTGCTCGATCGGCTAGGCACGGCTTGCTTTTACTCGATGCTGGATTTGACAAAGGGTTATTGGCAAATCCCCTTGACTCCATTATCCCCAGAAAAAACAGCCTTTTCTACACCGTTCGGCTTACACCAGTTTGTCACACTTCCTTTTGGGCTGTTTGGGGCGCCCGCTACGTTTCAGCGGCTGATGGACAGGGTCCTCCACCCCCACGCCACCTATGTGGCCGCATACCTCGACGATATCATTATTTAAAGTAATGACTGGCAGCGGCACTTACAACACCTGAGGGCCGTCCTTAGGTCACTGAGGCGAGCGGGTCTCACAGCCAACCCAAAGAAGTGTGCGATTGGGCAGGTGGAAGTACGGTATCTGGGCTTCCACTTGGGCAACGGGCAGGTGCATCCCCAAATTAACAAGACAGCAGCAATTGCTGCCTACCCGAGGCCCAAGACCAAAAAGGGGGCGAGACAGTTCCTGGGGCTGGCTGGCTACTATCGTAGGTTTATACCTAATTATTCGGATGTCACCAGCCCGCTGACTGATCTCACTAAAAAGGGGGCACCAGATCCAGTCCAGTGCATGGAGCAATGCCAACGGGCTTTCTCTGAGGTAAAGGCTGCACTGTGCGGGGGGCCTCTGTTACACTCCCCTGACTTTTCTCTCCCTTTTATGTTACAGACAGATGCGTCGGACAGAGGGCTGGGGGCCATGTTGTCCCAGGAGGTGGAGGGGGAGGACCGTCCAGTGCTGTACATCATTTGTTCGGGTAATCTATAAGGACGGCTACGCACTACCACCCCGGGGGCATCTCTATGTGGTGTTCTATGAGGTTGGTGCGACCGGGCAGGGGCGAGAACACATCCGAAAACTCGGCCTGCAACTGGGCGACCTCCGTGAGTTGGGTCGGGGAGAGGTGGTCTCCACAGGGGACCGGAGAGGTGCGAGATGCCAATGACCCTTTTTGGACCTCTGGCCCCAGCTCCGCCTTCTCCGGAACTACCGACACCAAAGCCATGGGGACCTCCTCGTTCCAGAGCTTCAGCAGATTGAGGTGGTAGATCTGTAGTGCCCCCTCCCTGTCCGTTCGCCTAACCTCATAGTCGACGTCCCCGACTCGCCGTGTGACCTCAAAGGGCCCTTGCCACTTGGCAATTAATTTGGAGCTCGACGTGGGCAACAGGACGAGTACCTTATCTCCCGGAGTGAACTCTCTAAGGCGCGTGCCCTTGTTGTACAGGCGGGTTTGCCGTTCCTGGGCCTGCCGCAAATTCTCCTGAGTTAAGTGGGTGAGCGTGTGGAGTTTTGCGTGCAGATCCATAATGTATTGCATTTCATTTTTGCTCTGTGAAGGTCCCTCCTCCCAATTTTCCCGCAGTACATCTAAGATGCCGCGCGGCTTACGCCCATACAATAATTCAAACGGGGAGAACCCCGTGGAGGCTTGGGGGACCTCTCGCACTGCAAACAACAAGGGTTCGAGCCACTTATCCCAGTTACGTGCGTCCTCACTTACGAATTTTTTGATAATATTCTTGAGGGTGCAGTTGAACCGTTCGACTAAACCGTCCATCTGTGGGTGACACACGCTGGTGCGGATCGGCTTAATACCCAGTAGCCCATACAGTTCGGCCAGTGTTCGTGACATAAACGAGGTGCCTTGGTCAGTCAGAATCTCTTTCGGGATTCCGACCCGGGAGATGACGTGGAAGAGGGCCTCTGCAATACTACGTGCGGAGATATTGCGAAGAGGCACCGCTTCCGGGTATCGCGTTGCATAGTCCACCAGAACCAATATAAAGCGGTACCCTCGTGTTGACCGATCTAATGGCCCGACGAGATCCATCCCAATTCTTTCAAACGGGGTCTCGATTAATGGTAGGGGGTGTAAGGGCGCTTTTGGAATGGCCGCTGTATTTACTAACTGGCATTCGCAGCACGCCGTACACCACTTACGGACGTCGCCGCGAATCCCCGGCCAATAGAATCAGGCCATTATCCGGGCAAGTGTTTTATCCTGCCCGAGGTGTCCCGCCATGGGATTAAAGTGAGCCACCTGGAATACCAATTCCCGGTGGCTCTTTGGAATTAACAACTGGGTGACACGCTCCTTCTTCTGAGTGTCCTGCGTCACTCGGTATAACCTATCCTTTAAAATGGAAAAATAGGGGAAGGTCGGGGTGGCGTTCGGCTGGAGCGTTTGACCATCGATTACTCTCACTTGGTCAAACGCGTGTTGCAGAGTTTTGTCTCGCGATTGTTCCAGTGGGAAATCCGCGAGGGATTCCCCAATAGAAAGAGGAGGGGCCGGGGGCTCCTCACTCTGTCGCGGAGATGACGTAGACGGCTCTGCGACCGCAGCTCCAGCCAAAACAACACCGGGACCCTCCCCTGCTAACCGGCAGGACCCACTCTTTACTAGGTGTGCCATCAACCCCCGAAATCCCGGCCAATCAGTCCCCAAGATCAAAGAGTGGTTAAGGCGAGGATTAACCGCCGCCTTTACTATGGATTTGTCCCCTCTGAAATGTATGTGGACCGACACCAACGGGTAGCAGTGAACATCCCCATGCACACACAACACCTTCACCCCTTGTGCTCCCCCCAATGCCTCGTCTTGCACCAGGCTTTGGAGGATTGAGGTCTGGTTGCAACCCGGATCCACCAACGCCTGATATGTCACCCCTTGTACACTTACCGGTATGCGATACACTCCGGCCTGATCGAGGGCAGCCTCTGGCGCGTCGGGGATCCGCACCACCGCCCCCACCTCCATCGCGGCACACTGTTGCTGCAGGTGGCCCGGTTCCCCGCAGTGCCAGCAAACCGGCCCGGGCCTCCCCTCTGCAGCTGTGGTTTGAGGGTCACTCACCTGAGGGGGGGGAGAGACAGACACAGAAGGGAGAAACGGGAGGGCACCACGGGTGCGGCGGGCCGGCTGGGGTGGAGCCGGCCCCCGCCTCCGTGGTGGGGGAATGGGGCGAGGACGGGGGAAGAGAGAGAGAGAGAGAGAAGAGGAGAGAGAAGATGATGTCATCCATTGTCCTGCCGCCGGGACAGCCGCCAGATGATCCTCCGCCAGTCCTACGGCCTGATCCAGCGACGCCGGGCGGTGGCACTGGACCCACTCCGCGGTTCCGGCGGGTAGGCGGGCGATGAACTGTTCCAGCGCCACCTGGTTGATGATCCCCTTGGCGTCGCGATCTTCGGCCCTCAGCCACCGCCAGCAGGCATCCCGGAGCTGCTGGCCGAACGCAAACGGGCTGCCAACTTCCTCCATTTGCAGCGCGCGGAAGCGCTGGCGCTGCTGCTCCGGCGTGCGCCCCACGCGCTGGAGGACAGCCCGGCGAAGGTCGGCGTAGGCCAGCCGGTGGTCGGCGGGGAGCTGTAGTGTGGCTAACTGCACCTCTCCCGTCAGGAGGGGGAGGAGGCGCGCCGCTCCATCGGCCACCCTGAGGCTTCGGCGACCTGCTCGAACAACGCGATGAACGCCTTGGGGTCGTCCTGCGGGCCCATCTTAGTCAAGGTGATGGGAGATGGGCCTGCGGCCGGGGCGCTGGTGGACCCCGCCGACGCGGGGAGGCGCCGGAACGCCTCTTGGTCTTCCTGCTGAGCCAGCACCAGGGCTTCGAAGCGGCGCTCCTGCTCCTTCCGGAGCGTGATGAGTGCCTGGTGCTGGCTCTGCTGAGCTGTGGCGAGGGCGTGGACCAAGTCCGTGAACGGGGAGGATTCCATGGGGCTGCAGGACAGGTACTCCACCTTCCCGGGTTTCGGCACCACTGTAGCGAGTACAATGTGTGGGTGGAGCACAGAAGACGGCAGGACAGAGATCAGGATGCAAACAATCGGCTTTTATTGCCAAACTTTTCAGTTTAACATTCAATTCAATCGCTCAGAGACTGACTCGTGCGCGCACACACAGACTGTCGTCTCCTCTGGATAATCACTCCCCTCCGCTCTCACTCTCCCTCCTTAAATAGGGCGCGGTTTACTGGGGAGAACACACACAAAACATAGGTTAATTATACTCAGGTGTAGCGATTCTGCCACTTACCTTCCCCAACTCCGCCCTCCTGTCACAGACTGGCGCTTGACCACGCCCCCGCTGCCACACTGAATAAATAATAAAAATGAAAAAAAAACACTTGTACATCACACCTTCCCTCTTAAAGGGAAAATTTTGATTTTAAAGATCAAAATTTTCAGTCAAGTTCTCTTCTTCATCCCATTTTTACACTTTTCAACAGCGGGATCGACAGTCAGCAATAACATTGTCTTTACCTTTTATGTCTTTGATTACAATGTCATACTCTTGAAGAATTAAACTCCAGTTTAACAGCCTTCTATTCTTGTTTTTCATTTTACCCAAGAACACTAAGGGATTATGATCCGTATAGATAATCAAAGGTTTCTTACTGGTACAAACGTATACCTCAAAGTGTTGAACTGCCAAAATAAGGGCTAAGAGCTCCTTTTCAATCGTTGAATAGTTCCTTTGATGCTAGTTTAACTTTTTCGAAAAGTAAGCTATAGGATGCTCAACACAGTCACTCTCATTGTTTTGTAATAACACGGCACCTACTGCATCATCACTGGCATCCATGGCTAGGGCAAATGGCTTGCCAAAATCAGGGGAACTGAGAACAGGGTAATGACACAACAAGCATTTCAGTTCGTCAAGTGCCTTCTGGCAGGTGTCAGTCCACACAAACTTCTCACTTCTCTTAAGCAAATTTGTCAGAGGCAGGGCTACCTCGGCAAAGTTCTCGCAGAACTTACGGTAGTATCCTACCATGCCTAAAAATAGTTTCAAGGCTCTCTTAGTGCCGGGAACTGGATAGGACACTATAGTCTGGATCTTAGCATCAACAGGGGCCACCTTGCCTTGGCCAATAACATGCCCCAGATAAGTAACACTGGCACAGCCAAATTCACTCTTCACCAGATTAACTGTAAGATTGGCTTCTGACAGTCTCTGAAACATTTTTTCCACATCAGTGATATGACCTTCCCATGTGTCACTGCCAGTAACTAAGTCATCAATGTAAGCACTAGTGTTGGGTAAGCCCTTAACCACAGAATGGATCATTCTTTGAAATGTGGCAGGGGAATTCTTCATTCCGAAAGGGAGCACATTGTATTCATACAACCCCGACGGTGTGACAAACACAGAGATTTCTCGACCTCTCTCTGTTAGTGGAACACACCAATATCCTTTCAGCAGGTCAACTTTGGTGAGAAACTTTGCTTGTCCAACTTTGTCAATGCAATCGTCCACTCTTGGGATTGGAAAAGCATCTGTTTTACTGACAGCATTTACTTTTCTATAGTCGGTACAAAATCGTGTACTACCATCGGGCTTAGGCACTAGTACGCACGGTGAGCTCCAGTCAGAGTGAGACGGCTGAATGATGTTGTGCTCCAGCATGTACCGCACTTCACTCTTGGCAAGTTTGCATTTCTCTGGACTCATTCTATATGGGTGTTGCTTGATGGGCGGAGCTTCACCCACATCGACATCATGGACGGCCACATGAGTTCTCTTAGGAACATCTGGGAACAGATCCCGATACTTGAGTATCAAGGCAGTCATTTGGTCTTGTTGAGCAGGTTCTAAGTGAGATAATTTTGAGTCCAGGCTCTGCAGTACATCAGAATTAGACAGTTTACAAGGAATGATGTCAGGCTTGACTGAGGGTTCTTCATTCAGCGACTCCTCATCCTCTACAGAGCTCTCACCACACTGCTGATTGACCATTTGACACAACCTTCATGAGCCTATCATGGTAAGGCTTCAACATGTTGATATGGCATAGCTGCCTAGCCTTTCACCTGTCTGGAGTGGACACAAGGTAATTGAGGTCATTGACCTTTGAATGGATTACATAGGGGCCATGAAACCAAGCTTGCAAGGGATTGGACTGCATTGGGAACAACACAAGCACCTTGTCCCCAGGATGGAATGTCCTAGCTCTGGCTTTTCGATCATACCAAGTTTTCATCTTTCCTTGGGTAGACTCAAGCTTTTCTCGAGCCAATGCACAGGCCCTGTGAAGTCTCTCCTTGAAGTTCAAGACATAATCCAACAGATTCACGTGGGTGTCTTTGTATGTCCACTGCTCACACAATAGGGCCAACGGTCCTCTCACCTGATGCCCGAACACCAATTCAAATGGGCTAAATCCAAGGGACTTCTGGACCGACTCCCTAGCAGCGAAAAGCAACAAATGAACTCCTTCATCCTAGTCCTTCTCATTCTCAAAGCAGTAGGCTCTAATCATTGTTTTCAGAGTAGCATGAAATCTTTCTAGAGATCTCTGACTCTCAGGGTGATAGGCACTTGAAGTGATCTGCTTGATCCCCAGCTCGTAGACAACTTGCTGGAAGAGTCCAGAGGTAAAATTGCTACCTTGATCTGATTGGATCTCTTTCGGCAGACCAAACAAAGTGAAGAATTTAATCAAGGCCTTCAAAACAGTAGCTGCTTTGATATTTCGAAGGGCAATTGCTTCAGGGAACCTTGTAGCGGCACACATAATAGTCAAAATATACTCGTTTCCAGACCGAGTTCTCGGCAAAGGTCCCATGCAATCCACGATCACTCTGGAGAACGGTTCACCAAAGGCTGGGATGGGTTTAAGAGGAGCTACGGGAGGATCCAACTGGTGTTTGCCAACCATCTGACAACTGTGACACGTCCTGCAAAAGTTAGCCACATCCTTACGTAATCCTGGCCAGAAAAACTGCTTCATAATCTTGCTAACAGTTTTGTTAACACCAAGATGACCACCTAGTGGTAAGCAATGGGCCATAGTGAGGATGACATTCCTGTAGGCTTTAGGAACAACAACTTGATGGACGACTGCCCAGTCCTCACTTGCAGGAATATCAGGGGGGCGCCATTTTCTCATCAACACCCTGTCTTTCAGGTAATAACCAACTGGCACCTTTCCAATTTCGTCCTCAGAGACAACTTTTCCTCTCAACTCAGCAATTTCTGCATCATTGCTTTGCTCCGTAATTAGCTGTTTTCTTGACAAAGACAGCTCATCAGACACCTGAGGATCTTCACTAGCGTCCACTGGTGAACTACTATGATCCTATTCAAACAGTGTTTCAAGAAAAGTGTCTGACACCTCGTCAGGACAGTCACTCTCCCTAGAATCATGGTCTACTTTGAGACCAGACTTGTCAGTGTCCTGATGTAGCACAGTGCTAGATTGCACATGGTCCTCCTCTTCCTTAGCCTTTCTGGCCATAGCTCGAGTAACTGCACACGAGGGAAACACATCAGAATCCACATTAGACTCTTCTATAATACTCAGCTGAGAAGTCAAATGCATAGGGGGACAACTTTACCACCGGCCAAGTTGTTGCCTAGCAACAAAGAAATACCTTTAATAGGCAGGCTGGACATGAGGCCCACCTTAACTTGTCCTGTAACCAAGTCTGACTTCAAGAACATGGAGTGCAGAGGTACGGTCATGATCCTACCCTCAATTAGCCTGGGCCCGCCCATCCTAAGTGTGACACAACACGAGGGCCTGTTGCGAGCTTAGTCTGGCCAGGCAAGCTATCTACAGCTCTTCAAAGCTCCCGAAAAATCGGGAACCAATCAACTTTGAGCATCTCCAATGGCCCTGGGTAGAGGCGTGTTCAAGGCACTGATGTAGTAGAACTGTGACCGGAAGCCATAGATTGTTTACAAAATCTATGCCGGAAGCGCTTCATTCACGCTTCCGCATCTATTACGCATAGATGCTGTATTGAAAGCATTCAACGGGAAGTTCTCATTAAAAACAGAGCAAAGAGCAGCCCTGGAGGTATTTATTGAAAGGAAGGATGTTTTTGGCTTGCTCCCGACCGGCTTCGGTAAGAGTTTAATCTACCAGTTAGCCCCGTCGCGTCGCATACGTCAGAGGAAAGAGTGATGTGATTGGTTTAAGCTTCATCACAGCCTTTTCTGGCTTCGACCAGTAGCAAACTGAGGCATTTCAGGGAGGCGGGTCAACCACGGGCTCTGGGAAATGGTTGGGCTTAATATCTTGGCCAGACCAATAGCTCGGAGAGCTTTGAAGTCGCGTTAGCCAGGCTAACCCTCAATACCCTGAACCAGAGTGAAGTCACCCATAGCGGTGTCATCACATTCACAGGAGGACAATGCCTCTTTCAACAAAAGTGACTGGGAAGCCCCAGTATCACGAAGAATTCGAATGGGCTGAGGAGCAGAATTTTCATTTAAAGAAACAAATCCCTCTGACACAAAAGGCAGGAAATCTTTCCTGAGAAGATCAGATGACTCAACTCTTTCAGTCTCAAGAGGACAAGATGGCTCCATTGAACCAAAGTCAAGAGGCATTTCCCTCAAAGACGCCACTAAAGCATTGCCACTAGCAGACACCTCTCTTTCCTTTATCTTCTTAAGGTGTAGGCACTCAGACAAGACATGACCTGGTTTCTTGCAATAGTAGCAAGTAGGAGTTGAAAACGCTTCCTTTTTAGCATCTTCACTCCTCGTTTTGTTCTCAGTCGTTTTGACTTTCACGTCTGTGGTATGTGCAACGACAGGTTTGCCACCAGTCTTCTTGACAGCAGACTGCCGGTCCTGGACCCCGAACTTGGACTTATGCGTCAATGAATACTCATCAGCTAGCTTCGCTGCTTCATGGAGTGTCTTGGCATCTTTCTCATCGAGATATGACTTAATATCATCCTTAACACACCGTTTAAATTCTTCCACTAGCATCAAGTCCTTTAACAGTTTGAAGTCATCACCAACAGACCTAGACGTGCACCAGCGTTCAAAGTACACCTCCTTATCATGTGCAAATTCAACATGAGTTTGATTTTCATTTCTTCTTAGGCCTCTGAATTTCTGCCTGTATGCCTCTGGCACTAATTCGTAGGCGGTCAATATGGCTTTCTTAACCACATCATATTTTGTCGCATCATTAACAGACAAAGCTGAATATGCTTGCTGTGCCTTCCCTCTTAAGACACTCTGCAGCATCAAAGGCCAATAATCTTTGGGCCATTTTAAACTCTCGGCCACCTTCTCAAAATGTTGAAAGTATTTATCTACTTCCAGCTCATCAAATGGTGGAACCAATCTCACTTCTCTGCTTGCAACAAAATCACTTGCATTTTCTTTATCTTTTCCTAACTTTGCCAACTCTATTTGCTTTGCTATTTTTTCTCTTTCCACATCTAATTTTTCTCTTTCCATCTGCAGTCGGTCTCTTTCCATTCTTTCCTGTCTTTCTCTCTCTCTGTCCTGTCTTTCATTTTCCAACCTTAATTTCTCCAGTTTGAACTGGCTCTCCTTTTCTCTTTCTTCTGCATGTTCTTTCTCTCGTTCCAATTCTAACTGCAGTAACATTATTTTACTCTCCATGTCGATGGCGGAGCTAGGTTCAGCGGGAGGTTCAGGCTCTGCAAACTGCGCTAAATCAGTACTTGTAAAAACGTCTTCATCATGATAATACTGAGCAATAGCTAGAGCTATCTTAGCTTTTGTCAAAGTAGAAGTTACATCAACTAGATTTAGAGACTTGGTGACTTCTAGCAACTCAGTTTTTTCAACTCCTGCAGACCTGCAACTGTTGGGCTTTCCAGAAAATTATTCACTTTCGCCATGATGACAAAGGGAAAAAAAATAGCTTGGACACTAACTTCGTCTTTTCACAATGTTAATAAGCTACAAATGACTCGGAATCCGCGGCTTGGATCCCAGACGAGCCCCCATTATGTTATGTGAGAGGTTATCACAAAAAAACCCCCATCAAAATACAGACATATTCGTAACATAAAATATAAAGGACACAAAATTTATCTCATGGTCCCTTTGTGCCTCACGTTAGGCAAGCGCCGGTCAGCAGGTCCCATTGCCCTGACCGTCAAACTGTTCACAGTCTTTAAATGTCCTCCGAAGTAGCAGTGGTGTTTCCAGAGGCATCCATGAAGGTAAAAGTCCGAAAAGCATAATCCAATGCGAGGGAAAAATATCCAAAATCGACAAGAGTCTCTGAAACGAGGGCACTGAGAGCTGTCCAGCTGTGTCGAGCGCATCCAAGAGTGTGTCGCCACAACGTCTCGGCCTGAAGTTGTTCACGTGAACTTTTAATTGACATCAGCCAGGCACCGCGTGGCACCTGCAGCTCGCTGGAATGTCTCCCTCATGAACTTTATCCAAAAGCAAAAACGAGTGGGGGGGGTAACATAATGATTATCAGAAATGTCCATCATGCACAAGTAATCATAGAATAACAGAAAATCACCCCAATGAAATATAGAAATGCTCTTAACATCCAAACACAGGATATTTACATATTGCAATGGAAATAAATAACTGAATAAATAATAAAAATGGAAAAAAAACCCACTTGTACATCACAGGGTGTACTGGTACATGTATTTGTACCGGACCAATTGCGGTACGATGCAGATGTGTACCAAATGCAATCTTTAAACAGTAATTAACTTAAATTTAACTGAAATGAATAACATGAATTCAATACATTTGAAGTTCTTCATACTAACTGTCCAGGTTGTTGTGTTATGCCGAGATAATCATTATAAATAACCGCGACACTGCCTCTTCTGCCAGTTAGGTGAGGATGGTGTATATAGTAACTGTAACCAGGAGGACTAGTTTCATTTAATGCATGGTTTAATCCATGTTTCTCTTAAACACAGTACATTAAATTTCTGATCAGTCATAAGTTAATTAACAATTAGTGCTTTAAATGCAAGAGATCTAATATTTGGTAGTCCTACCTTTAGATCAAAGGTGCTGGCAGTGGCTGTACAGTCAGTATGATGCAATTTTATATTATCTAGATTACTAGAACAACCTCTGAGTATTACTACTAGTTTTTCGTTTAGCTTGGGAAACACAGTCTCTATGTAGTGGACCCTGAGTGATGACTCTGTGCAGCTAGCAGACAGTCAGTTTAGCCTGTTCATCTACTCCCTGGCCTTGGCTCTGGATTGTCACAGATTAACTAGGCCTCTACTGAGAATATGAGCTACGCTGTGAGAAATGAGAGCAGCACCTTCCCGAGGGGATGAATACCATCCCGCCCTAACAGATTTGTTGTTTGATCTTTAGCTGTGTGAGGACATGAAAACCGAGATATCCACGGATGGAGGGACATCAGAAGTCTGTGTGAAGAAAGAGGAGACACTGGAGCTGAATATCTACAACCATGGAGATGACCTCGATAATCCACCTGAAGGTCTCTCTGTTAAAGTGGAAGATCCTGACAATAAAGACTACCTCTGTAAGACATCAGGCCACTCTGGTGCTCAGTAACACTCACTGTTTATTCTACCCTCCACACTATCTGGTGCACTAAAAGTGCAATACAGTACATTTGGGATGTAGCTTCAGTCTCTGATAATCAACAAATTGAACTTGATATTTTTATTGATAAAGTATGAACTTTGTAAAATTTGGTAGCAAGGAATGACAGAAACTAAACATTTTATTTATTGGTTTATTTATTTATTTTGAATAGAATAGAATGCCTTTATTGTCACTGCACAAATGTACAACGAAATTTAGTTCGTCATAGGGGAACAAAGCCACTGCGTACATGCGTGCCACCACTCTTGGGCACTTCAGGCCAAGGCCATCCCATTTTAACCTAACTGCATGTCTTTGAACTGTGAGGGAAGCCAGAGCACCTGGAGGAAACCCATGCAGACACGGGAGAACATACAAACTCCACACAGAAAGGTCCCCCATCAGCTGCTGGGCTTGATCCTAGAGCCTTCTTGCTGTGAGGTGACGGTGCTAACCACGACACCACCGTGCTGCCCATTTATTTCCTTAAAATATATTAGTTGTTATAAACCAATGATGTTAACTTGAACCAAATAAGTATGGAATATCACACGATGGGTCATGCTGTTAGATAAAAATCTATGCCGGGTTATTTTATTTTCATATAATAGCACAGCAGGGCGGCACGGTGGTGTAGTGGTTAGCGCTGTCGCCTCACAGCAAGAAGGTCCTGGGTTCGAGCCCCGGGGCCGGCGAGGGCCTTTCTGTGTGGAGTTTGCATGTTCTCCCCGTGTCCGCGTGGGTTTCCTCTGGGTGCTCCGGTTTCCCCCACAGTCCAAAGACATGCAGGTTAGGTTAACTGGTGACTCTAAATTGACCGTAGGTGTGAATGGTTGTCTGTGTCTATGTGTCAGCCCTGTGATGACCTGGCGACTTGTCCAGGGTGTACCCCGCCTTTCGCCCGTAGTCAGCTGGGATAGGCTCCAGCTTGCCTGCGACCCTGTAGAAGGATAATGTGGCTAGAGATAATGAGATGAGATGAGACTTTGCCACTGACCTTCATTGGCCCCGCCCTCCATTCACAATCTGACACTTGGCCAAAGTCAAAGTAAACTTTATTATCCCAGAAGGGAAATTCAAGTGGTCAAGGTGCTTACATATACAGACAAGACGTAAGACAAAATCGACAAAACTTAAGAACAGATAAATAAATGAAAAATAAAAAGATAGATAAATACCCCCCTCTAATTCTATTCCCCTACATACCACACATACACACACACGCACACACACACACACCAAATCACAGTATCAAGTCCTCTGCAAGGAACTGTGGCCTTCATTAACAATTCTAATTGCAGAGGGGACAAATGACCTGCTGAACCTAGTTGTTCTTATTTTTCTTTGTAGTAATCTCCCCTTACCACATTTACTTAACTGAAATCTATCATGTAAAGGGTGGGTAGTATCTCCAATAATACTTTCAGCCTTATGTCGTATTATATCTTGAAACAGCTGAGCAGCTGATGTTAGATTGCATCCAATTATCCTACTAGCTGTTTTAATAATACGTTGCAATTTATCCTGATCTTGTTTCCTCATACTACCAAAGACACAGACCAGGCCAAAGGACAAGACACTCTGAAGTACAGACTTATAAAATAACTCTAAAATGCAGGTGTCAACATTAAAACTACGTAATTTCCTTAAAAAAACCATTCTTTGCTGAAGTTTCTTTACTTTGACAGCGGCACATTTGTCAAACCTCAACTGATCATCAATCTCAACCCCCAAATATTTGTAGGTGTTAACTCTGTCTATCACTGTATTATTGACGACTGTATTTGGTACTACTTCTGTAATACGTCTGAAATCGATAACCATTTCTTTTGTTTTGCTTGCATTAACATTAAGAAAATTGTCAGAACACCATTTTATAAAACTCTCTACTTCCTCTTCAAAGCTGGCCATTGATGCCTCCCCTGTTTTTAAGAACCCCACCAGGGCAGTGTCGTCTGCATACTTAAAGTAGGAGTGTGTAGTCTCAAGAACACGACACTCGTTGGTGTAAAGTGTATAGAGTATGGGGGACAACACACATCCCTGGGGAGCCCCAGTATTAATGACCTTAGCTGTTGAGATAGCCTGATTAAATCTGACCTGCTGAGTCCGGTTTAACAGAAAGTTGTTAATCCATGTGATAAGCCTTGGGTTAACACCTAACTTGATCAGTTTGTCTACTAGTAGGTGGGGTTGGATGGTGTTGAATGCACTGCTGAAGTCAATGAAAACAATCTTAACAAAGCTGTAAGCCTCCTCTAGATGTTCAAATATGCTATTAGTCATAGTCAGCAGTGCATCCTCCACCCCCCACCTTGGCTGGTATGCAAACTGGAAAGGGTCCAAAGATGGTGCTACCTCACTAAGCAGATGTTTCAATATAATTTTGTGGGCTATGCCCTCACTGCCACATACCCCTGCCCAACTCACTGGAGCCATCCAGACTGCAGCGTACTGCCCCCCCCCCATGAGACAGGAATTCTGGCACCGCCATCTGTGCCCCCAGCATGTGGACCACCTCAAATTTAAATGGCTGGAGGGCAAGATACTGACAGGTGATCTGCGCATTGGCATCCTTCATGTGGTGGAGCCACTGGAGGGGTATGTGGTCTGAACAGAGGGTGAAAGGGTGCCCCAGCAGGTAGTATCGGAGAGTGAGGACAGCACACTTGATGGCCAAGCACTCATTTTAGATGGTGCTGGACTTAATTTGATGCATTGAGATCTTGCGGCTGATGTACAGCACAGGATGTTCCTCGCTCTCCATCTTCTGGCACAAAACGGCCCCCAGCCCTCTGTCTGACACATCCGTCTGCAAAATAAAGGGGAGTGAGAAGTTAGGGGAGTTTAGAAGTGCCCCCCCAAACACACATACAGTGCAGCTTTTACCTTTAGTGAAAACCTGTTGACTGCTCCGTCCACTGGACCGGATCTGGTGCTCTGTTTTTAATGAGATCAGTCAGCAGGCTGGTGACATCTGAATAATTAGGTATGAACTATGATAGTAGCCAGCCATCCCTGGAACTGTCTCACCCCCTTTTTGGTCTTGGGGTTTCGGGCAGGCTGCAGTCTTGTCAATTTGGGGACACATCTGCCCATGACCCAAATGGAAACCCAGATACTGTACTTCCACCTGCCCAATTGCACACTTTTTCAGGTTAGCTGACGCAGAGGGAGCGTGGGGGCAGAGGATCTTGTCCATGAGTTGCTGGAATGTAGCGGGTGCCCCAAATAACCCAAAAGGAAATGTGACAAATTGGTGTAATCCAGACAGTGTAGAAAAGGCTGTTTTCTCTCGGGATAGAGGAGTCAAGGGGGTCTGCCAATATCCTTTTGTTAAATCAAGTGTCAGATAAAAGTGAGTGGCACCTAATCGATTAAGCAACTCACTGCGAGGCATTGGGTATGTGTCAAATTTAGACACCACGTTGACTTTTCTGTAGTCCACAAAGAACCAGACCGACCCATTGGTCTTGGGACCCAGGATCACTGGGCTGCTCCAGTCACTGTGCGACTCCTTGATTATGCCCATTTCGAGCATGGCCTTGAGTTTTTCCTGAACCACCTGTTGTTGTTGTTGTTGTTGTTTTGCTTTCTTTTGTTTTCAGGCAAGCAGTAAGTGCAGCTACACACCACCCCAGGGGTGTTTCAGTGTGGTGTTTTATGAGGTGGGTGCAGCCGGGAAGGGGGTGATAATGCATCGGAAAATTCCTTTTGCAACCTCCGTGAGTTGGGCCGGTGTGAGAGGTGGTGGACCAGAGTGGTTTGAGTCATTATTTTTGTTTTTACCTCTGGCCCCAGCTCCGCCTTCTCTGGAGCTACCAATGCCAATGCAACAGGGACCGCCTTGTTCCAACGTTTTAACAGGTTGAGGTGGTATATTTGCAGTGCCCCGCCCCTATCCGCTTGCCTCACCTCCTAGTTGATGTCCCTGACTCGCTGTGTGACCTCAAAGGGCCCTTGCCACTTGGCAATTTGGAGCTCGACATGGGTAATAACACAAGTACCTTGTCTCCCGGTATGAACTCTCTAAGGCGCGTGCCCCTGTCGTACAGCCGGACATGATGTTCTTGTGCCTGCCATAAATTCCCTTGAGTTAAGTATGTGGAGTTTTGTGCGCAGGTCGAGAACATATTGAATTTCGTTTTTACTAGGTGAAGGTCCCTCCTCCCAATTTTCTTGCAGCACGTCCAAAATGCCATGTGGCTTATGCCCATATAATAATTCAAATGGTGAAAATCCCGTGGAGGCTTGCGGGACCTCTCATACTGCAAATAACAGTGGCTCGAGCCATTTATCCCAATTATGTGCATCTTCACTTACAAATTTCTGAATTTAGTTTTTGAGTGTCTGGTTGAATCATTCCACTAAGCCATTTGTTTGTGGGTGATAGATGCTGGTGTGGATAGATTTAATTCCCAATAACCCATACAGTTCGTGTAGTGTGAGTGACGTAAATGTAGTGCCTCGGTCAGTCAGGATTTCTTTCAGAATCCAGACTCAGGAGATAACATGGAGGAGTGCCTCTGCAATACTGCATGCTGAAATATTGCAGAGAGGCACCATTGACGCATGACGCAGAGTCTCATCTCATGACTGCTCTAATGAGAAATCCTCAAGGGAATCCCAGAGAGATGGAGGAGGGGCAAGCTGCTTCTCACTCCTCTTATAGCCCTGATGTGGTGCTGAAGTAGATGGCTCTGTGACTGCTTCCCCAGTCAATGCCACACCAGCATCTCCCCGATACGAATACGAATCCGAGATGTATGGCATTGGGGAAAAATGCCTAGATCTAGAAATGCCAGAATTGTCAGCAAGCTCAAATAGAGACGTCCGTCCGTCCGTCCGTCCGTCCGACCGACCGACCGACCGACCGACCGACCGACCGACCGACCGACCGACCGACCGACCGACCGACCGACCGACCGACCGACCGACCGACCGACCGACCGACCGACCGACCGACCGACCGACCGACCGACCGACCGACCGACCGACCGACCGACCGACCGACCGACCGACCGACCGACCGACCGACCGACCGACCGACCGACCGACCGACCGACCGACCGACCGACCGACCGACCGACCGACCGACCGACCGACCGACCGACCGACCGACCGACCGACCGACCGACCGACCGACCGACCGACCGACCGACCGACCGACCGACCGACCGACCGACCGACCGACCGACCGACCGACCGACCGACCGACCGACCGACCGACCGACCGACCGACCGACCGACCGACCGACCGACCGACCGACCGACCGACCGACCGACCGACCGACCGACCGACCGACCGACCGACCGACCGACCGACCGACCGACCGACCGACCGACCGACCGACCGACCGACCGACCGACCGACCGACCGACCGACCGACCGACCGACCGACCGACCGACCGACCGACCGACCGACCGACCGACCGACCGACCGACCGACCGACCGACCGACCGACCGACCGACCGACCGACCGACCGACCGACCGACCGACCGACCGACCGACCGACCGACCGACCGACCGACCGACCGACCGACCGACCGACCGACCGACCGACCGACCGACCGACCGACCGACCGACCGACCGACCGACCGACCGACCGACCGACCGACCGACCGACCGACCGACCGACCGACCGACCGACCGACCGACCGACCGACCGACCGACCGACCGACCGACCGACCGACCGACCGACCGACCGACCGACCGACCGACCGACCGACCGACCGACCGACCGACCGACCGACCGACCGACCGACCGACCGACCGACCGACCGACCGAAAGAAAGAAAGAAAGAAAGAAAGAAAGAAAGAAAGAACAAATTTGGGATATTCTGTTTCCCAGAAGATAAGTAACCGAATTTAAAATGAGCCTGACCAGGCAAGTCCTAAGAATACTGCAAATACATCATACAGTGCCACAATCATGTTAATGAACATTTGTTTTATTTTGCCTTCATACCTGACCACTTCTTTACTCCCACAAGGAAGTAAAAGAATTCGTACTCGTGTACCTTGTTGTCC
Organism: Neoarius graeffei; assembly: GCF_027579695.1. Taxonomy (NCBI): domain Eukaryota; kingdom Metazoa; phylum Chordata; class Actinopteri; order Siluriformes; family Ariidae; genus Neoarius; species Neoarius graeffei. The sequence continues at coordinate 57,313,579 of NC_083590.1, forward strand.
TGTGTGATCTCAGTCCTGATGGACAACTCTCATCTCAACTGTTCAGTAAACCTTACTGGCAAGCTTTTTTTTTTATTAATCTTTATACAGTACTAACATACTGTATATGGTCTTAGATATACACATACATTTGGGCCTCATTTCTTCCTGTTGTGTTTTCTCTACTCCCAGACTGCGAAGTTTGCAAATCCTTCTTCCTCAACAAATGTGAGATTCATGGACCGCCCCTCTTCATCCCAGATACTTTTGTTCCCATGGGAGTCCCTGACTGAGCCAGACAAACTCTTCCTCCTGGACTAGAAATCCAGAAGTCCAGTATCCCTGATGCAGGCCTGGGAGTGTTTAATAAGGGGGGTACTGTTCCAGTAGGTGCACACTTCGGACCCTACCAGGGAGATTTGGTAAATGGAGAGGAAGCCAGGAACAGTGGAGACTCCTTGGTTGTGAGTTTGTCATCAATTTATTATAAAGATTGTATATTTTTAAGTAAGAAAATATGATGACTAGATGAAGGTATTTCCAATTAATATCAGTTTCTTCTGGTCAGTGTTGTGTGGAGTAGTGGTGTAAATCACAATGCGATCCTACATCAATTTTTTTTGCCAGTGTGGTGGAAATTCACCTGTTAATAATAGAATTACTAGCGACACCTGAATAATGGTCAAGCAAATATTTTGTTATTGTATAATTTATCCCTCTGGGGTTGAGAGCTCCATCGGCAAAGCTCGACAGGTTTAGAATGAATAGATCATGTATTTAGATAAATATCTTTGAATTTTTTTTGTACAAGCATGACAAACATATTGACAAACTTTATAAGTATAAAGGAGAAAAGTGGCAAACTTAGATAATCAAAAAAACCCTCGTGGCTCACCTTCAGGAAATCCACATGGACAGCTGTCACTGTGAACAGATCATCCTCCCACCCGACATGCTACCAATACCTTTCCTTGGACATCAGCCCTCCCAAGTGGAGTGAGGTGGTAACAACTGTACATCGGTCAAGAGCTGCATCGTCCCCTGGGCCCAACAGAGTGCCATACAGGCTTTACAAGAATGCTCCAGATGTTTTACAGTTCCTGTGGAGACTGATGAGGGTGGTTGTGGCAGAAACAAGCAATACCCACAGCCTGGAGGAGGGTAGGGGGTGTCCTAATTCCAAAGCAAAAGGATTCTGCTATCATCAACCAGTTTTGCCACATCAGTCTTTTGAACATTTGAAGGGAAGGTTTTCTTCAGCATTTTGGCTCACAGGCTGATAGCCTACCTTGAGAAGAACTACTACTATATTGACATGTCTGTTTAGAAGGTGGGGATCCCAGGCTTCTCTGGGTGTTTGGAGCATGCAAACATGATCTGGCATTAAATCCAAGCCGCCAAAAAAGATGGAAGAGACCTCCATGTTGTGTTCCTGGACCTCATCACTGCCTTTGGCTTAGTTCCTCACAATCTCCTTTGGTCTGCTTTCAGTTACTTCAGTGTCCCAGAGCCCATCACAGCCCTAGTCTCATCCTATTTCCAGGACATACAGCTTTGCCTTACAACTGATGAATTCACTACAGCATGGCAGTGTCTGGAAATTGGCCTCATGGCAGGATGCACCATCAACTTGCTAGCTTTCACCATGGCCATGCAGGTCATCATCTGGGCCTTTCGGTGGGTGGTAGGAGGAGAGCAGCTCAAACCTGGTCTCCGACTCCCTCCTATCAGGGCATACATGGATGATATGACCATACTTACAACAAGCAAGCCCTGCACTAGTTGACTACTGAAGAAGCTCCAAGAGAACATTGAGTGGGCTCGAATGAAAATAAATCCAAGCAAGTCCAGGAGCATATCAGTCGTCAGAGGGAAGCTGTTCGAGCAACGCTTTTACATTGGTGAGGAGCCCATACCAGTGGTGGCAGAGAAACCTGTTAAGAGTCTTGGACGCTGGTATGAGGCAACCTTCAAAGATGTAGACCAAGCAGACCAGATTAGGTAGGATACCATCAGTGGCCTGTAGAGCATTGATAGGTCCTTCCTACTGGGCAGGTTGAAGCTCTGGTGCTTTCAGTTCTGTCTCCTCCCCTGGCTGTTGTGGCCCTTGACCACCTATGAGATCCCACTCTCCAAGATTGAGAAACTGGAGAGGCTGGTTAGTTCATTTGCAAAAATATGGCTTGGTCTCCCCAGGCGCATTACCAGCACAGGCCTGTATGGGAAAGGTATTCTTGAACTTCCAGTATCCACTCTAACAGAGGAATACAAGTGCTCCAAAGTTAGGCTGGAAATGACGGACAGAATCCCACGATCCTTATGTTGCCTGAACAGCTCCCATTCTGGAAACTGGAAGAAAGTGAACCCCTTCACTAGCTATGCAGCAGGCAAAGTCATCCCTTAAGCATCAGGACATCATTGGTCATGTGCAGCAAGGGAGAGGAGGCCTTGAGCTTGGAGAAAGCAATATATCCTGGCACAAAGAAACACCATCACAGCACCAAGGTCTTGTAGTTGAGGAGGTATGCCACCGAGAACAAGCAATGAGGTGCGCAAAGGCCGCTTCTCAATCAAAGCAAGGGCAGTGGATGTGATGGGAAGGGTTGAGAAAAGAAAATTCTCTTGGAGGGATCTGTGGAACATGGAAGCACATCAAAGCAGCTTCGTCATACGAGCCACCTATGATGTCCTGCCATCTCCAATCAACCTCAACTAGTGGTACGGAGAAGACCATACATGCCCCCTCTGTCAGTCTCTGGCCAACCTGAAGCACATCCTGATGTGCCGCAAAACAAGCCTGAAACAAGGCTGTTACACCTGGCGCCACGACCAGGTGCTGAAGTGCCTTGTATCAATGCTGAAGACCAGGCGGACATCCATCAATGCCTTACCTCCTCCTTCATCAGCCTATTGCTCATCTGCAATTAAAATTTGTCAGTGCAGGAGCAAAATATGACGAAGCCCATACATCCAAGCCACACATCGGCCAGCTAGGTGAGGCACGAGTCTGGAAGCTATCAGTGGACTTGAACCAGCGGGTCTGCTTCCCAGCTGAGATCGCCGAAACAAATCTCAGACCAGACCATGTGCTTTAGTTATGGTGTTATTTTTGCCTCATTAATATTTTAAATGCACAGAAAGTGATCTACAAATAGTCAGTGGTTTGTACATGTGTTTTGATATCCACAAATGTAAATTTAATATTTGCAAATAAATGTGTACTTGTAAATATACTGTTTTTCATTTGCAAATCAAAAATACATTTGTAAAACTGACAATTCTGTTTGTGAAATGTGAGTCGCATTTGTGGATCAGCAATGACACGCATTCACCGCTTTTCCTCTGTGGCGTATTTTTGAGACACTCTGCAAAATCCACAAATGCAGGCAAAATCCACAAATGCAGACAAGATCCACAAATAGCCTCACATGCACATTCACATCCACTAGATGGCAGTGTTATAGGAATTGTCGCAGGAGGCAACAAGCTAGAGCATTCGCGCAAAAAACCTTAATCGAGATGATGAATCATGGACGGACAGCAAGGACAGCAGTCACCATACCCTACTGTAAGTACAAACAATTTGTCTTGTTCTGAATTAAGATAGGTCTAGACCTTTTTGATTAATATGTGAATCACGAATAAAGTAAACTCTTTTTTATTTTGACTAAAAGGTTTAGACTATCAGTTGATGCCAATAGCTAGCATACTAGGTCGGCACTTCTGTATGGCATGAAGTCTTTGCATTTCCATGTTCTTTAGTGCTGTATACTTTGGATCAGTGTATTCTTTGTGGGGAAAGTATTTTTGTACAGTTACGCTAACTATCGGATGTGGGGCTAAACTAACATTTACCTTGCCTCTTACTAACATAGGGCTAACCTAGATAACATCACCTCTTGCAAAGTGTAACGTAGTTCGGTTAATTACACTAGCATTCAGTAAATAACGTTATAATGAGTAACTTAGCTAGCGAAAAACATTGCAGAGCTAACATTAGATAATAGGGCTATCAATTCTTCTCAATGACGAATAATTAACTGCAGTTATCACCCAGTGAAAGGGAATACTGCTTTCTGATTTACTGGCACGGTGCCCATTATTTCCCGGTAACGGGACACCTATTAGTAGATAACGGCCAACGAGGTGTTCCGATATACGGGAATCTGACTTGGTGGAAGCCCGATGGCGTCGGCCTTCTTCGCCCCCTCGTCCATTATTCCTGTATATCGGAACACCTCGTCGGCAGTTGTCCCTTACTTATTATGAGTGTGTATTTATTTTAATTTTGTGAAAATAGTATACTTTTTAATTTGCAGAGAATGATTGAGACCATGGCAAACGCTTTGGTGGGCGCACTAGCCAGGGCAGCCACGGTTCCCAATGCCACTCAGGCCCCCCACAACCCTACTGTAACCCCTCCTACCCCCATCACCACTATCCAACCTATCCCCAGTCACAGCCATACTACCCACATAACCCCTACGCCCTCTCACACCCCTACGCCTGCCTTGGCTACTCTGGTAAATCAATCTGTAAAGAGGTAGGCCACATTTGAAAGTCTTTTATAGCAACCTTTAAAAATTAATTACATCTGTACAATAATGTTTCAATTAATTACATTATTTATGACTGTTGACTGACAGTTCCCTTGTGTTATGTATGTTTTGTGTTTCACACCTATAGGCAGTTTCCTGGTATGTTCCAGCCACGGGAGGTGAAACAGGGAAAGGGCAGGTTTTGTACCCCTGCAAGGAGCCCTGCTCCTGTTAAAAAATTCAACATCACTGTTTATGCATTAAGTGGGCCCGCTAATGTCACTCCACAGGGCTCCAAAGATTTGGAGTTGTCCCGTGTGGGACTAGGGAAAAGGTCGATAACTGTCTCAGAGGACAACAACCATTCTGAGGTGTTTATTGTTAATTACTGATCACAACTTACAATAACATTTTATCTTATCCATTGCTGATAGTGCTACTCAGTGGGGTACTCAACTGCTTTGCTACAAAATCATTTTTTTGTCTCTCTAGATTGTGGCACTGATGGAAAATGAATTTTACAAATTACAGCCTTTGCAGGGTTGCTGGATGTTTTATAAGGCATCAGGTAATGATCACATAATCTGTTGGAGGGGTGCCCAAACTTTTGTGATTGCAATATACATTCACTCATTCAGACACCAATGTCAGCGGCTGCCCAATATTGTTTAAAATCACTGAAATTATGATGTGTAATGTACATAAAGTAATGTATCCACTAATGTAATGTACAGTGGGCCACATCACATTTTATTGTAAGACTAAATGGAAAGCAACAGGTCGCAATTGGCCCCTGGGCCATAGTTTCTCTAGTGTATTGTATTGATATCTGTTTTTGATTCAGGCGGCAGCGGCCAAAGGAAACTGATGGTTGTCCCATTGGATGCTGATGGTTATTCTGGCCTGCAGCTGAGAGCTGCATCCAACAATGGCAAAAACACTGTGTATTTGGCGCTTCTACAAGAGGAGCTTGACACAACACCACTGCCTTATGATTCTGTTGCATTTGCACGGATGCCGCAGGTGGCCTGCCATACCTGCAATGCTAGCATTCTCTTGCAGATGTTAACGTTACATGCAGAGGTCTGCAAACCAGCAGAAACAGCAGAAGTCGTAAGTGTTATACTCTGATACTTGGCTTCAAAGTATGAAGTTGTTAGCCTGGTGGACCAGCCCCAAAGAGTCAAAACTAGTCAGAGTTATCTACGACTAAAGTATTTTATCTTAAAACTCTCTTGATAGTGGAGGTGTATAGAGTAATGAAGTATTAAGCTTTTCCTGAGTTGATTGCATTGGCTATCTTTACTCCACAACATTCTAAATTGCCATTATAGTCAAAAATTGTTGGTTTACTATTAGTTCTGCCTGAAATTTCAATAATTGGTTGCTAGAATTTATAGTTGTGGAATCCAGATGACGCAGTACTGTAATTGTAGCAAAAATACAATATTGTGTGGAGGCACTATGACGGTGCTAGCCTGGCCATGAAAGTCTGGCATACATTCCAACTAATTTTGGCATGATATTATCTGACAATATGTATTACAGGAGGATGAGGATGTGGTGACTATAGAGGATGCTGAGGATGCTGTTGGCAGAACAGAGGATCAAGGGGTAATATATAAATTCATAGAGATGTATCTTCTTTATCTGCCAGCTAACTATTGATTATCTCTGCCAAGGAGGTTATGTTTTTGCCGTCGTTTGTTTCTAGTTTTATTTGTTTTCACATTGTCTGTGAGTTGCATCACTGTTAGGCTTCTATTTTATATTATGTTTAAATAATAATGTGATTTTATCAAAATTCTCTTATGAACAGGTGTGTCCTATATGTGAGCACGAATTCCCCATTTCAGAGCTGCCATATCATGGTAGCGTGTGTGCAGAAAGGTAAGTTAAGCAATTCAGTTCAATTCACAACAGTATGGTGGCTAAGCCATAAGCCTAGTGGTTGTCAAAAGTTATGGCTGGACATGTAATATGTATGTAATGCAATAGCTGCCAGGCATAGTGTTAAAGTCAAAGAATCTGATCTGACCACGTTTGTGACACTTCCAGAATGTGGTATAGCCTGACAAGCCAGACCTTCACAGAAGGTCTGATTACAAGGCCATGGGAGGCAATTACGCCCGGCTGAAAATCCTCTGGCCAATGAGGGAACGGGAGAGGCTGGAGGGCGGGGAGGGGAAGGTGCTGGTGACGATGACATAAAATATCTGCGTGTTGTTTAAACTGTGGAAGCAGGCAATTGCGGCGAATACGAATATTAGTTTAGCTATTCAATCTGTGTTGAGTAATCTTCCACATATCCAGCATTTAAGCCAGAACAAGAGGATTGCTTAAATAACTTCATTGCTGGCATAACATATGTCATCGAAACCTGACCGCGATTGGGTAAGAGCAGGTCCAATCGTTTCAAACCAGAGCTGAGTTCACTCCCCCACCCAGTAATCGGTTCGGAAGATCTTGTAACCAGACTTTTGTGTACGAATGGAATGAAGTAGAGAAAGTCTGGCTTGTCAGGCTAAATGTGGTATGCTTTAAAAATGTTTTTTTTTTTTCTATTTCTATTGTAAGCTCCTTCAGCAATAACATAGAGCTGGACTTTGATGTCCCAGGATCATCAGCTCAGCTCATGGCTCAGTCATCAGGTAACAAAGTAACACGTAGCATACTGTAGAATTGGTACATAGAACTTGTGAATTGGGATAACAGTTACCTTTAGTAGAAGTGTTATTATTTCACATATCTTTGTACATTATAGATTGGAAAACTGCAGAAACCCCCAATGAAGCAATGACAAAATTCTTCGAGGGACTGAAAGAGGGAGCGAAAAATTTGCCACCACTGCAGCTGTCTTTAGACTCGGGAGATAATGATGAGGAGCGGGACAGTGCTTTGATTTCATTTTATAAAGACAAAAGGGATAAAAAGCTGTGGGCTGCACCATTCAATTGCCGCATTTTAGGTATTGGACCGCACACAAAAACATTCATGTGGAATTTTAAATTTGACATATTGTTAACATGATCATTTTCATTGTAGGGGATGCTGCAGTTCGTGTTGGGGTGGTGAGGCACACTCTATCCTCAGTGATATCAAAATTGCAGCATGGATTTCAAAAGAACATGGGTTTGTAAAATAATTGTTATCTACTGGAGAAATGGGGTAATTACTTCTGATTGGCTGGCAGGTTGTGTGTCTATGAAAACATTGTCAGGATTCAAACATGATGGAACATAAGTCATCTAAATGATATCAATAGTCTTTGCATTTGTATTAAACCAATAAATAGCAGTCACCATACTCAACTCTAACCTACATTGAGGAACTGACTTGCTTGCACATCACTGACAAATGCCACCACCACCATGTGCTGCAAACCACTTGGAACTCACATTAAGAACTGCCACTGTACTGCTCATGTCTCAACTGGAACTTAACTACTGCTAATGTCAAAAACACTGTAACACTGCACTACGTTCTAAGACAGCCAACCTGACAGGCATTGCTCTGTGTACTGTAATTATCATTTATTTATTTTATATTATCACTGTAATCATTTTTGCACCATTATGTTACTGCTATCTGCACATTATCTGTATCACTGTTATCTGTTAATTATCATTGCACTATAATATCAAGACAGTCCATCTGTTTCTTTAGCTGCCTACTGTACATACTGGAAATAGGTGTGTGAAAATGCCTTGATACCTCTATCTATTCATGCTGCCAGTCACTCCAGTCACTTTATTCACATGCCTGCTGCTGATATGTGCCTGTTTACCTCCAGGCTTTGCACAAGTCTATGCACAGTCTATGCAACTTCTTACAGTCAGTAGCTCATATTAGTTATTGTACAGTTTATGTTAATTCTTGTACTTAGTAGTTTTTTTAATAGTAGTTTTATTGTACATATCTCTGCTTTGTTTATTTATGTGTGCACATTATGGTGAAGCTTGTAATCTCATTATACTTGTATAATGACAATAAAGGCATTCTATTCTATTCTTCTATTCTATTCTAAATAACTATGGGTTGCATATAATTACGTTTACCCATTCTCCCACAGTACGCTTTTCAATATTTTAAAGTGACATCTTTTCCCTACATGCATGAGTTGCAAGACATACATTCTGATTTAATCCTCCTGTTTTGTGTATTTTCTCTCATTGTCCAGGAAATACAGCTGTAACGACACTTTTTGAGGGGCAGGCAGACCATCTTGTGCCCAGTTTGTCTGCAGCACTACTGGAGTGCGACCTGTTTGTGATGGCTGGAAGGATGGTTGGCCATTCTGCTATTCATGGTGGTCCACCTCTGTCAGGGCCAAGTCTAGCTGTAATAGAAGCCCTAACATGTGGGGCAAAGGAAAAGGCAACATCTTAACTTTGCCTTGAAGACTGCCCTGAAATTGATCAGAGAGAAACCATCAGTCTAGTGAGTAAAAAAAACAAGCAGTCTTACAAGAATGTTGGCATGGACCAGTTAAAAATCGTCAGATCATCAGTGAAGTCATGTCCACAAACTGTTTTATGCACTGATTTATACTAATGGTACTTTTCTTCCCCAAGTTGCTGAAGGATGACCGGAGTGAGGAGGACTTGCTGCGGGTGACCAACCTTTGTCTGGAATGGTATTTACCAGTGCCAACGCGGGAGACAAACAAGCTTCTGCTGTTTCAACAGATGCTCTCTCATTCTGTGTGTGAATTTTATTTGTATTTTTTTATATTATAGGGACTTTGTTTTAGAATTAAGCATTAAGCCGTGAATGTAGCTCTCGTTGATTAACAGTCTTCCGCGTCGTGCCTGCAGTCAAACCACAACCATGAGGATATCTACGAACAGCCTCACTCCCACTAGTGTTATATTATGTCTTAGCCTTAATACAAACTTGCATTCAACAACTAATATGTTGCAGGTACTTGGGAGAACAAATGCACAAATAAAACAATTCAGGAAGGGGTTAAAGGACACAGGCATCTGGCCACTAATTACTGAGCGACCAGACGTTGTTCCCCTTCTGTTCCCCAGGCAGTGGGAGGTGGAACTCAAACCCCAAGTCAGTGTCTTTCATAATAAACAAAGTATCTGTCTGTCTGTCTGTCTGTCATATGGAATTACATGGTTTTCCCTCTGTTTAGATGATCCTTGAAGCCATACAGTGGCCCCTTGCCAAAGAATATTCCAGTGATGACAGTGGGGATGAGGTGGAACCAGCTACAAACAGCGCCATTCAGGGGTTTTTTCGAACCTTTGTTGAGCAAGGTACAAGTTTGCATAAAAATCTTAATATATACAGCAGAGTGAAAAAACAGTTTCATGCACACCAAGAAAATGCAGGAATTGAGTTGTATATCTGCTGTATTCAAGTCTTCATTTAGCTCCCAGTTGTCTTTTGTGACTAACCCTCTGACTCTGAAGTTAAGTTGATATGTGTTTGTTGTGCCACATTATAAAAATCTGTCAGACATTAATGCACAAATAGGAAGTAAAATTTCCTTCTAACTACTTATTAATTTGCCAATACTTTCAAATTCCCCTTCTATAACAAACCATTCACCTGTGATACATACAGTACAGGCCAAAAGTTTGGACACACTGTCTCATTCAATATGTTCTTTTATTTCCATGACTATGTACATTGTAGATTCTCACTGAAGGCATCAAAACTATTAATGAACACAAGTGGAGTTATGTACTTAAGAAAAAAGGTGAAATAACTGAAAACTTGCTTTATATTGTAGTTTCTTCAAAATAGCCACCCTTTTCTCTGATTACTTCTTTGCACACTCTTGGCATTCTCTCAATGAGCTTCAAAAGGTAGTCACCTGAAATGGTTTTCCAACAGTCTTGAAGGAGTCCGCAGAGGTGTTTAAGCACTTGTTGGCCCCTGTCCCTTCACTCTGCAGTCCAGATCACCCAAATCATCTCAGTTGGGTTCAGGTCCAGTGACTGTGGAGGTTAGGTCATCTGCTGCAGCACTCCATAACTCTCCTTCTTGGTCAAATAGTCCTTACACAGCCTGGAGGTGTGTTTGGGGTCATTGTCCTGTTGAAAAATAAATGATCATCCAACTAAATGCAAACCGGATGGGATGGCATGTCGCTGCAGGATGCTGTGGTAGCCATGCTGGTTCAGTCACCGGACCTGAACCCAATCAAGATGGTTTGGGGTGATCTGGACCGCAGAGTGAAGGGACAGGGGCCAACAAGTGCTTACACACCTCTGGGAACTCCTTCAAGACTGTTGGAAAACCATTTCAGATGACTCCCTTTTGAAGCTCATCGAGAGAATGCCAAGAGTGTGCAAAGAAATAATCAGAGCAAAGGGTGGTTATTTTGAAGAAACTAGAATATGAAACATGTTTTCAGTTATTTCACCTTATGTACCAAGTGCATAACTCCACTTGTGTTCATTAATAGTTTTGTTGCCTTCAGTGAGAATCTACAATGTACATAGTAGTGAAAATAAAGAAACGCATTGAATGAGAAGGTGTGTCCAAACTTTTGGCCTGTACTGTACATACAGTTCTAATTTATTTATTTCACTGGTTTAGCCTCCCCCGATGTTCTGCGGCAGCTATTGAGATTCTGGACCGGTTGGGAGGTGCCTGCTAAAAGCCTCAGTCTCGAAGTAGTGCAGTCACGTGGACGTCACCACCTGCCAACAGCAAGCACTTGCTACGAACGCTTGCGCATTCCTGACCATCACAGAAGTTTTGTGTCGCTACAATCTGACATGATGGTTTGTCTTAAATCAGTGGATAGTGGCTTTGGGTTGATTTAATTTAGTGGTTTGTATTTCAATTTTTTTCCTCAGAATCTATTCATCGTCTACTATTCATCATCTCCAAAGGCACAGGAAATGAGATGTTTAACATGTTTTATTTGTTTGTTTTTTATTTTGTGTCCATCACACTGGATAACCAAAACAAAGAAATATGGTGAAAACCAAAGCACTGTTGTGAAGTCATTAAGCCACTGTTTTAACGTTCTTCCAGAATATTTACAACATACTGAAGAGTAGTCAGGAAAATGTCGACACCATGGGACTGTGATGGCTGCATAGGGTCAATGAGGCTCTTCAATGTCTCCAGTTGTTCAGGAGTGAGAGGGCTCTCTAGTTGTGGAACATTTACTCCAAGGTGTGGCTCTGGGACCTCCCCACTCTCCTCCCAGTCTATCACAGGAATGTTCATGTCCTTTTGTGTTAAAATAAAAAATGATATAAAATGACATTGTTTGAGAGTTGAAATTGGTGTTATCTAGTAGTGAACGCAACAATGTATGGTTTAGCAGCAACAATGAAGTGAAAATAAGATTATTGGCCATACTGAGCTTAAATCGAATTCACAGATTGTCAACCAGGCTAACTTTGCCACTTCCCCTCATTAAAATCAAGGTTGTTGAAATGATACCTCTGGATTGACAACAGGATGTTGCATCTGGCCAATCTCCCACAGCTGGTTTGGAGTAAGGTTCTGCTCAGTCCTCAGGGGGTGGTTGTCCCATCCTTCACGAAAAACATCCAAGCTTGCTTGGAGACGTGGCAGAAACACGTAGTGCAAACAGAAAAAGTGAGTGCCATTGCTTAAATCAAGGAGGCCCTCTTCTTCCAGTGTGTGGAAAATGTGATAGAACACATTTGTGACACCCATCCAAACATCTCGCCAAAGTCTTTCGATTCTGTTTAAAACAAAATGCATGAAACCATGCAACCAGATGCATCAATAACTTGACAAACAGGCACATTTTATTTCAGAGGTTGACTTTTTCCTGTTCTTCAATGTCATTACAATATTACAGAGACAAAACAAACATACCGTTGGTTATGGACACTTTTTCCAGCTATGAAGCATCCACTCTCTGGTCCGCGCACAGTAAACATTAAACTAGCAATGTCAACATTCTCTCCTCCTTGATCTGCTCGGACTCTAAAGTGAAGATGTTGATACACAGTCACATTTCAAAAATAGCAGTAAATAAAAATGTTTCCTTTCCCTGCTTATATCATTTTATTATTTTGAAATAATTGTAAAATATCCAAACTCAAGTTTTACAAGCTTACTTTAGTGGCTAGCCAAACTCCTGTACAGCCTGACTGAAGAAGGCAAGGTTGGTGTTGGACCGGTGGTTGTCTGCCGCTTTCAAGTACATTATCTAAAATGTTACATGTACTCAATTATTTAATTGACTTTAACCTACTGGTTAGTGTTAAATCCCTACTAGTGGACCATGGCTGTAGTGCCCCCTCCCTGCTCTCCGGGCTCTGCCATAGAATGCAGCCCATTGCTCCAAGTGTGTACTTTACTTCACTGTGTGCTGTGTATATTTCACTAATTCACAATTGTTAAATGCAGACACCAAATTTCTCTCACAGGATGAAAAGAGGATATATTATTATTATTACTAGACATTTTCGATATTCATTGATGTTCATCATGGGGAGGTCATACAACATATAACATGACACAGAATAAAACATTTACCTTGCGTGAATATCCATCAGTGCCACCAAATATCACCATGTTGTACCTGATGAGTGAGGTAAAAGGAATGTCAGTACAGTAGGCTACAATTGAAGTGTCTTATTCTGCATGTTAATAACTAAACAACCTTTAACAAAAGTTAGAGAAATAGTATGTACAAGATAGTAATATGTAATGTATCTTAACATTGTAATGATAGTAAGATGTAGAGTATCTTCTAGGGGCACTGAAAGGGGACCCCACAGAACACTTTAACATTATAATCAATGTTTAGTCCAAAACTATCTTCTGTCAAAGGTCCCAAAATCTCTGTGAGGATATCATGGATGTATGTGTAACTCGTTGAGAAAAAGTTAGAGCTTTGAAAATGTGTGTAAGCAGTTGGGGAAAAACACACAAGAACACTGTTTACCTGATTAGTTTGTGGTTAGTGTCTATGTGCACAAGGTACTTGGAGCATGGCACAGAGTACGTCCATCTAACCACGCATCCTAGCTCCCTCATTCTTGTCAGTATCCCCAGGCTGTCAACACGATGCATTGAAGCTCTCACACGGTACTACTGTAGTTGATGACCAGCACCTTCCAGCATTCCCTTAACAGATCTATAGCCTGCATGTGGAGATACGTTTTTTATTTCACTGACAAGTCCATCAAGCTCTGCATCAGTACAAGTACTGCACTGTCCCCTGACAGAGATGTTATTTGCAGCCATTCTTCGGTAGACAGTGGCACGGGAAACCCCCCAAAAGTTGGCAACTGTTGCCATTGGGATTCCAAATTCCACCAGCTGTTGCAGATATTCAATACAAATTGAAATGGTTGGTCATCCTCTGCCATGTGTTCTTTCTAATTGAATGGGTGGGGGAGGGTTTTGTTGTTGATGTTGGCGTGTATCCTGTAGAGCACGGCTCAGCTGCAACAATATGTCAGTAACTTCCTGGGATACATGCACATGTTCAGAAACAATGCCCAGGAAAACAATTTCCTGCGTACATACAAATTCTAGGTAGTCTAGATCAAGTGGGGCTTGCTGGAGAGCATGCGAGACCCTGTCATGCAGTCTTCCCATGATGTGCTGTTTTAATGTTTCCTACAAAGGAAAAACATTAAGAAAGAGTTGAAAGTGAGGTTGATGAGTGTTGATCTCTTCAACATCAAGCAAAAAAAAAGAACACTTCAATTCAATTGAACTGACAGGCTACAAAGTGTTGTTCTATGAAGTTATAGCGAAATGTCTGTAAAATATGTCAGGGGTGTTGGTCTACTAAATTTTGTGAGCCACTGTAGCCTAAATCTATAATTCTAGCCTAAAACTAGCTTTAAACTACACAGACAAACAGTAAAAAAGCAAATGTTGGATATTTTATGCCAATGTAGAATTAAGCTGATGAGACTATTGTTAAGGGTAAACTTTAGCCTACCTTACATTACCTGATGTTACATTAGCAAGAGACTATGAGGTATGCTAACATAATTTCGTAACAACACATAGTAACAACACCTTATTGACAATTCATCAATGTAACATACCCATCCATCAGACGTTTCCATTTCAGCACGCTTCAATTTCAGCAATTTCAACGTTTTCCTTTGTCTTAGCACTTGTCAGATCCGTTGTCTTACCACACTGCCATCTAGTGGACGTGAATGTGCATGTGAGGCTATTTGTGGATCTTGTCTGCATTTGTGGATTTTGTCTGCATTTGTGGATTTTGCAGAGTGTCTCAAAAATACGCCACAGAGGAAAAGCGGTGAATGCGTGTCATTGCTGATCCACAAATGCGACTCACATTTCACAAACAGAATTGTCAGTTTTACAAATGTATTTTTGATTTGCAAATGAAAAACAGTATATTTACAAGTACACATTTATTTGCAAAGACCAAAATACAAGTTACAAATATTAAATTTTCATTTGTGGATATCAAAACACATGTACAAACCCCTGACTATTTGTAGATCACTTTCTGTGCATTTACAAATATTAATGAGGCAAAAATAACACCATATTTAGTCCTCCTCACTTCGCTCCATTTACATAACAGAGCTGACCGTGCCCTGGGAGGATGCTGCGGAGAAGGCATATGAGCGCAAAAGCTTGAAGTATGCCGAGCTGGCACCTGATGCTGAGCAATGTGGCTGGAAGGCTAGGGTCTGCCCAGTTGAGGTCGGCTGCAGAGGTTTTGTTGGTAAGTCAACCACCAGGCTGCTTAAGGGCATGGGAGTCAGAGGTCAAGCCCAATGGCAAGCCATCAAAGCCCTTTCCAGTGCCGCCGAACAGGCCAGTCGGTGGCTTTGGATTAAGAAGAGAGACATCACCTGTGCCCCCAAATAACAGCCGCTCCATTAGGGTGAATAGTGAGAGTTAAAGCAGAGGGGGGCACACCTGGGATGCCAGATTTCGCCGATGAGCCCTCTGGAGGCTTTGTGGGCCTATCATCGAAACACCTAAGAAGGAGGGTGCCCACCTGATGACCCCAATGAAGCTTTATTCCTCTATATTCCACCCAAATATCATTAGGGCACCCACCTGGAGAACCTCAGTTTGCACGTCCCTCCCCACCAGTGTTAGCTCAAGTAGGTGCACTCTGCAAGGGATTGTACCAACTAGTCCTAAAATAGAACTATACACTTTCCTATGTGCCCACTACCAAATAATATAAGTTTTTTCAATTACCTAAATTAGAAGAAATAAAAAAAACTTGTCACCTTACTCAATCACATCAGAGTCGGAGTACTGAGCTCCCACTTACGCACTCTTACAACCCCGATTCCAAAAAAGTTGGGACAAAGTACAAATTGTAAATAAAAATGGAATGCAATAATTTACAAATCTCATCTCATCTCATCATCTCTAGCCACTTTATCCTTCTACAGGGTCGCAGGCAAGCTGGAGCCTATCCCAGCTGACCACGGGCGAAAGGCGGGGTACACCCTGGACAAGTCGCCAGGTCATCACAGGGCTGACACATAGACACAGACAACCATTCACACTCACACCTACGCTCAATTTAGAGCCACCAGTTAACCTAACCTGCATGTCTTTGGACTGTGGGGGAAACCGGAGCACCCGGAGGAAACCCACGCGGACACAGGGAGAACATGCAAACTCCGCACAGAAAGGCCCTTGCCGGCCCCGGGGCTCAAACCCAGGACCTTCTTGCTGTGAGGCGACAGCGCTAACCACTACACCACCGTGCCGCCAATTTACAAATCTCAAAAACTGATATTGTATTTACAATAGAACATAGACAACATATCAAATGTTGAAAGTGAAACATTTTGAAATGTTATGCCAAATATTGGCTCATTTGAAATTTCATGACAGCAACACATCTCAAAAAAGTTGGGACAGGGGCAATAAGAAGTTGGAAAAGTTAAAGGTACAAAAAAGGAACAGCTAGAATCTGGAAGAATCTCTGTGCGTAAGGGTCCAGGCCGGAAAACCATACTGGGTGCCCGTGATCTTCGGGCCCTTAGACGGCACTGCATCACATACAGGCATGCTTCTGTATTAGAAATCACAAAATGGGCTCAGGAATATTTCCAGAGAACATTATCTGTGAACACAATTCACCATGCCATCCGCCATTGCCAGCTAAAACTCTATACTTCAAAGAAGAAGCCATATCTAAACATGATCCAGAAGTGCAGACATCTTCTTTGGACCAAGGCTCATTTAAAATGGACTGTGGCAAAGTGGAAAACTGTTCTGTGGTCAGACAAATCAAAATTTGAAGTTCTTTATGGAAATCAGGGATGCCGTGTCATTCGGACTAAAGAGGAGAAGGACGACCCAAGTTGTTATCAGTGCTCAGTTCAGAAGCCTGCATCTCTGATGGTATGGGGTTGCATTAGTGCGTGTGGCATGGGCAGCTTACACATCTGGAAAGACACCATCAATGCTGAAAGGTAGATCCAGGTTCTAGAGCAACATATGCTCCCATCCAGACGACGTCTCTTTCAGGGAAGACTTTGCATTTTCCAACATGACAATGCCAAACCACATACTGCATCAATTACAGCATCGTGGCTGTGTAGAAGAAGGGTCCGGGTACTGAACTGGCCAGCCTGCAGTCCAGATCTTTCACCCATAGAAAACATTTGACACATTATAAAATGGGAGATACGACAAAAAAGACCTAAGACAGTTGAGCAACTAGAATCCTACATTAGACAAGAATGGGTTGACATTCCTATCCCTAAACTTGAGCAACTTGTCTCCTCAGTCCCCAGACGTTTACAGACTGTTGTAAAGAGAAAAGGGGATGTCTCACAGTGGGAAACATGGCCTTGTCCCAACTTTGAGATGTGGTGTTGTCATGAAATTTAAAAATCACCTAAATTTTCTCTTTAAATGATACATTTTCTCAGTTTAAACATTTGATATGTCATCTATGTTCTATTCTGAATAAAATATGGAATTTTGAAACTTCCACATCATTGCATTCCGTTTTTATTTACAATTTGTACTTTGTCCCAACTTTTTTGGAATCGGGGTTGTATAACTGTATCCAGGAGGACTATCTTCATTTAATGCTATATATTCATTTGGCTTCATCCATGTTTCAGTCAAACAAAGTACATTAAACTCCTGATCAGTAATGAGTTCATTAACTATTAGTGCTTTAGATGTAAGAGATCTAATATTTAATAGCCCCACCTTTAGATCAAAGGTGTTGGCAGCGGCTGTACAGTCAGCATGATCTAATTTTTTATTGATTAGGTCAGTGTTTCCCAACCTTTCTTGAGCCACGGCACATATTTTACATTCGAAAAATCCCACGGCACACCACCAAAAAAAAAAAAGTCACAAAAAGTATATATATTGAATTATGATCATCTACTGTAGTCTCAATTTACTTACTCAGTGTGAAACCTGGGCCTGTTTAGTTGCACACAAAGCTGATATACTCGCAGGAATTGAAGAAAGATACACATAAAGATCTTCCTCAACAGCTATGAGTCACTCTCCTCTTTTAGTTTTTATAGCAGTCATGCTTGAAAAGCCCAGCTCAAGTTTAGGGATAGGAATGTTAACCCATTCTTGTCGAATGTAGGATTCTAGTTGCTCAACAGTCTTAGGTCTTTTTTGTTGTATCTCCCGTTTTATAATGCGCCAAATGTTTTCTATGGGTGAAAGATCTGGACTGCAGGCTGGCCAGTTCAGTACCCGGACCCTTCTTCTACGCAGCCGTGATGCTGTAATAGATGCAGTATGTGGTTTGGCATTGTCATTTTGGAAGATGCAAGGTCTTCCCTGAAAGAGATGTCGTCTGGATGGGAGCGTATGTTGCTCTAAAAGCTGGATATACCTTTCAGCATTGATGGTGTCTTTCCAGATGTGTAAGCTGCCCATGCCACACGCACTAATGTAACCCCATACCATCAGAGATGCAGGCTTCTGAACTGAGCGCTGATAACAACTTGGGTCATCCTTCTCCTCTTTAGTCCGAATGACACGGTGTCCCTGATTTCCATAAAGAACTTCACATTTTGATTCGTCTGACCACAGAACAGTTTTCTACTTTGCCACAGTCCATTTTAAATGAGCCTTGGCCCAGAGAAGACGTCTGCGCTTCTGGATCACGTTTAGATACAGCTCCTTCTTTGAACTATAGAGTTTTAGCTGGCAACGGCGGAAGGCACGGTGAATTGTGTTCACAGATAATGTTCTCTGGAAATATTCCTGAGCCCATTTTTGATTTACAATACAGAAGCATGACTGTATGTGATGCAGTGCCGTCTAAGGGCCCGAAGATCACGGGCATCCAGTATGGTTTTCTGGCCTTGACCCTTACGCACAGAGATTCTTCCAGATTCTCTGAATCTTTTGATGATATTATGCACTGTAGATGATGATATGTTCAAACTCTTTGCAATTTTACACTGTCGAACTCCTTTCTGATATTGCTCCACTATTTGTCGGTGCAGAATTAGGGGGATTGGTGATCCTCTTCCCATCTTTACTTCTGAGAGCCGCTGCCACTCCAAGATGCTCTTTTTCTAGCCAGTCATGTTAATGACCTATTGCCAATTGACCTAATGAGTTGCAATTTGATCCTCCAGCTGTTCCTTTTTTGTACCTTTAACTTTTCCAGCCTCTTATTGCCCCAGTCCCAACTTTTTTGAGATGTGTTGCTGTCATGAAATTTCAAATGAGCCAATATTTGGCATGAAATTAAAAAATGTCTCACTTTTGACATTTGATATGTTGTCTATGTTCTATTGTGAATACAATGTCAGTTTTTGAGATTTGTAAATTATTGCATTCCATTTTTATTTACAATTTGTACTTTGTCCCAACTTTTTTGGAATCGGGGTTGTAAGTGAGAAAAGGTTTTTTTCCGTGCATGCCTCCCAAACAGCTTGTTGGCATGTAGATGATGCCTGATGGTTGTTATGGAGACTTTGTGACCCCAAGCTACTACTCTTTGATGCAATTCTCTAACAGTGAGCTTTGGAGAACTTTTTCTTTCTCTTCCCATCCTCCTCACTGTGCGTGGTGGCAAGATAAACTTGCATCCTCGTCCAGGCTTGTTTGGCACTGTTCCAGTTGTTTTTAAACTTCTTGATGATTCCTCTGACTCTAGATATGGGCAGGGGTAGGCAAGTGGCTATTTTCTTGTAGCCATTGCCTGACTTATGAAGGTCGAAACACATCTGCCTTACTTGAATGGTGTGTTCTCTTGTCTTTCCCATGTTGAAGAGTGGATAAGAGAAATAGGGCTCTGTGTCACATCATATTTATACCCCAGGGAAACAGGATGTGATGAATTACCAATTAAAGGTTCCTAGATACTCTGATCACCTTTATAAACTACAGTAGAAATGACAGAAATGCTTCAATTACATTTATTTTCTCGGAATTGTTATGGGTCCCAATAATTGTGGAACAGGTGATTTTATGAAAAATAATTATTTCTTAGTCAGGGATTTTTTTTAATTCACTTGAGTTAAGGGTTACATTTTTCTACAATTTTCAGTGTGAGATTATGCATCTGCAATAAAAATTGAATTTATTTTCAGGTTTTTAACACATCTTAACTAGGGGTGCCAATAATTGTGGAGGGCACTCTGTGTGTGTGTGTATGTGTCTCATCTCATTATCTCTAGCCGCTTTATCCTTCTACAGGGTTGCAGGCAAGCTGGAGCCTATCCCAGCTGACTACGGGCGAAAGGCGGGGTACACCCTGGACAAGTCGCCAGGTCATCACAGGACTGACACATAGACACAGACAACCATTCACACCTACGGTCAATTTAGAGTCACCAGTTAACCTAACCTGCATGTCTTTGGACTGTGGGGGAAACCGGAGCACCCGGAGGAAACCCACGCGGACACGGGGAGAACATGCAAACTCCACACAGAAAGGCCCTCGCCAGCCCTGGGGCTCGAACCCAGGACCTTCTTGCTGTGAGGCGACAGCGCTAACCACTACACCACCATGCCGCCCTGTGTATATATATATATATATATATATATATATATATATATATATATATGAGACAGTATTCAGATTTTTACAGATGGATCAAAGGATTTACAAACAGATGCAATAGGTTCTGCAGTTGCTGTGCCCAGTTACCAGATGCAAATGAGTAAGAGAACTTCTGATTGTTCGAGCGTATATACAGTGAAATTGTTTGCCATACTGTTAGCATTAGAATGGACTGATCAGATAGACTGCGAAAGAGATAATAAAGACATTATCTCTAATCCTGTCATTGTCACTTTTCCAAAGGTACAATGAAATTGAAGGTGCTGTTGACTCATTATGAGTTATAGAAAGAAAAAAAAGGGGAGAACAAATAAAGTATAAAAATAATTAGTAAAGTATACAGAGTTGCACTGGTAAAATGGCATAAACAGAATATAAACAGAAATCTATTGTATGGTTCTATATGTGCACGGATTGCATTGAAAATAGTATAAACAGAATTGTTTTGGTTCTGTATGTACAAAGATTGCACTGATAAGAAAAAAAAAATTACATATATATTTTGCACATTGGCCAAGAATAGTTCTATTGCACATTTGAGTTTAAGGCCATGATTGCTTTGGGATAAAAACTGTTTTTTAGGTGGTTTGTCCTGGTTTTCATTGCTCTGTATCTCTTGCCTGATGGCAAAAGCTGGAAGAGACCATGACCGGGGTGTGAGGAGTCTTTTGAAATATCCAATGCTTTCCTGCGACATCTGGAGGTGTAAATCTGTTCCAGGGTGGGGAGGGTACAGCCTATTGTTTTCTCTGCTGCCCTAACGACCCTGTGGAGCGCCTTCTTCTCTGAGGATGTGCAGCTGCTGTACCATACACACAGTCCGTTCATGAGCACACTCTCTATGGAGCAGTGATAGAAGGCCCGGAGCAGATTTTGGGGGAGACAGTTCTTTCTGAGGATTCTCAGAAAGTACAGTCTCTGCTGCGCCTTCTTCAGCAGCTCATTGGTGTTGGCACTCCAGGTTAGGTCGTTCTCCAGCTCAATGCCGAGAAAACTGAACACCGGGACCCTCTCCACACAGGCCCCGTTGATGATATGTGGCTGGATGTCAGCTTTGTTTTTCCTAAAGTCAATAACCAGCTCCTTTGTTTTGGTGGTATTGAGGAGCAGATTGTTGACTTTGCACCACTCTGACAGCCGCTCCACCTCGTCCCTGTATGCTAGCTCACCCTCTTCGCCCGAGATGAGTCCAACCATGGTCGTGTCATCTGCGAACTTGACAATCTTGTTGCTGAGGTGGGTGGAGACACAGTCATACGTGTAGAGGGTGTAAAGGAGTGGACTAAGTAGACAACCCTGTGGCAAGCCGGTGTTCAGGCTGAGAGCAGTGGAGGTATGGGAACCCAGCTTGACTCTCTGGGAGCGGCCTGACAGAAAGTCCAATATCCAGCTGCAGGTGAGTGGTGGAAGCCCAAGGTCTGCCAGCTTGGACACCAGTCGATGTGGAAGGATGGTGTTAAACACCAAGCTGAAGTCCACAAAGAGCATTCTGGTGTAATAATAATAATAATAATAATACATTTTATTTATATTGCCCTTTACATCCAAAGATCTCAAAGGGCTACAGGTTAAAAAGAGAAATTAGAGTCTAAAAAGAGAAACTACTAAAAAGAGAAACTACTAAAAAGAGAAGCTACTAAAAAGTGGGACTAAAAGTTTTATTAAAAAGAAATGTCTTTAAATGTCTTTTAAAACAGTCAGTGGACTGTGGTGCCCTCAGGGTGTCAGGGAGGGCATTCCACAGCCTAGGTGCAACAGTGCAGAAGGCCCTGTCTCCCATTGTCCTCAGCCTGGTTCTAGGGATCTGGAGAGAGTTTGAGTGAATGGAGCGGAGGGAGCGTGGTGCGCTATGTGGGAGAAGAAGTTCTTTGAGGTAGGGGGGAGCATGTCCATGGATACATTGATGTGTAAGGAGGGAAACTTTGTATTGGATGCGGGCAGAGACAGGAAGCCAATGGAGTGAATGGAGGATAGGGGTGATGTGCTCGTATTTGCGCACTCTCATCAGGATCCTAGCTGCAGAGTTTTGGATGTATTGCAGCCTCTGCAGACTCTTGCTAGGGATCCCAATGAGAAGTGCATTGCAGTAGTCCAGTCTGGAAGAGATAAAGGCAAGGACTAGCTTTTCGGCATCTGAGAAGGAAAGAATGGGGCGGAGTTTGGAGATATTTCTGAGGTGGTAGAAGGAGGTCTTACAGAGGTGGTTTATGTGGGATTCAAAGGTAAGTTGGGGGTCCATTTTCACACCAAGATTGGTGACTACTTATGAGAGGGGAATGTTGGAGCCAGAGAAGTCAATGCTGAGTATAGGTGATGATTGAATCTGGTAAGGAGTGCCAACCAGGATGGCTTCAGTTCTGGTGCTATTGAGTTGGAGGAAATTTTGCCCCATCCATGCCTTAATCTCCTCCAGACAGATGGTGAGTTGGGACGGGGCTAGTTGTGATGAGGAGGGTGGAGTTGCATGTTTGACATTGACATAGAGCTGTATGTCATCAGCGTAGCAGTGGAATGAAAAACCATGATGACTGATGACCTGACCAAGGGGAATGTGGTAAAGAATGAAGAGAATAGGGCCCAAGACTGACCCTTGGGGAACACCACAGGTGACTGTGTGAGGGTTTGAGATGGAGTGGCCCATGGAGATGTACTCTGTCCGGTTAGTGAGGTATGACTGAAACCAACTGAGCACAGTTCCAGAGATTCCGATGGTAAGGTTGAATCTGTTTAGTAGGATGTTGTGATCAACTGTGTCAAATGCGGCGGATAGGTCCAGGAGGATGAGGAGAGATGGAGAACCAGCGTCAGATGACATCAGGAGATCATGTGTGACTCTTACAAGGGCAGTTTCTGTGCTATGGGCGGAGCGAAAGCCGGATTGGAATTTTTCATAGAGGTTGTTGAGTTTTAGATGGTTTTGAAGATAGGTGGCCACTGCTTTCTCAAGCACTTTAGATATGAAAGGGAGATTGGAAATAGGCCTATAATTTGAAAGGACCTCTGGGTCAAGAGTGGGCTTTTTAAGGAGTGGTTTGATAATGGCTCTTTTTAAAGCGGAGGGGACGAAACCAGCCTGGAGAGATTGATTGATAACAGAAGTAATCAGTGGCTTGAGGGCAGTACTATGGGTTTTTACCAGGGAGGATGGGAGAGGGTCCAGAGCACAGGTGGAGGGTTTCATCTTCATGATGATGTGCTGCACTTCTTCTGACGTGACCAGGGGAAAGCAATGGAGGGGTTGGGTGATGGCACATATTAGGGGTGTAGTATCTGTAGAGGGACCAGGAAGGGAAGAATGAATACGTGCAATTTTGGAGGTGAAAAAGTCCATGAGGAGATTGCACTGTTCTTCTGTTGCACCGGTAGATGATGAAGATTTAGGCTTGAGAAGGTGGTTAACAGTGGAGAAGAGCTGTTTTGAGTTTCCAGGGTTATTTCTGATGACATCGGAGTAAAAAAATGACCTTGCCTCTTTGAGAGAAGTTGAATATTGCTGTTTGTGCTTCCGATATTCCTGCTTGTGTACAGTGAGGCCAGAGGCCTTGCAGCGCCGCTCAAGGACGCGCCCTGCTGCCTTCATTTTCCGAAGCTCGTCCGTAAACCAAGGAGCTGAGCGTGAGAAGGTAACTGTTCTGGTTTTGACAGGGGCATGCTGGTCCAGCAGGTTGCTCAGGTGGCTGTTATAATAGTCAACTGCTTCATCAGCGGATGAAAAATGTGAGAAGAGGTGCTGAAAGTCTGCTGCCAAGTGTTCGTGATTAATGTTTTTGAGATTTCTGAAGCGGATATTTCGTTTGGGATTTGAAAAACCAAATGAGGACTGCAAATCCAAAGAAATAACTTTGTGATCAGAGATGCCTAGGTCATACACCAGCAGATTGTCGAGAGGGGCAGAGTTTGTAATGACCAGGTCCAAGGTGTGCCCCCTGCTGTGCGTGGAGGCATCAACAAGTTGCTTTAAATTAAAGCAGTCCAGTAATTGCAGAAATTCAGCAGCAAAACGACAGGAGGGAGTGTCAACATGAATGTTCATGTCACCAAGGATGACAACATCAGCAGCAGAGGTGCAAAAAGTAGTGAGGAGATTGGACATCTCAGGGATGAAGGAGGGGTTAGGTTTAGGTGGTCTGTAGACAAGGAGGAACAGCACAGGGGAAGGGGGCTTACATTTAAAAGCAAGACATTCAAATGAGGTAAGTGCAGGTAGTGGTTGTAGGGATAACTCCAGATCACTGCGATGGAAGACTGCCAGGCCACCACCGCGACCTGAGCTACGGGCTTTCTGGAGGTAGCTATATCCCAGGGGACAGCTCTCATTTAAAGTGAAAAAATTGTCAGGTTGGTGCCAGGTCTCAGTAATGCACATCAAATCAAGACAATTTTCCAGTATGTGGTCGTAGATGAGGCAAGATTTGTTTGTTATTTGTTTGGTGTAGCTCCCCTGCTGCTCCAAGTGGGTCAGTGCAGCGTGAAGTGCTGTGAATACAGCATCCTCCGTGGATCTCTTTGCTTTATAAGCAAATTGAAGAGGATCCAGCTCAGCAGGCAAGGATATGACTCCACACCAGTTTCTCAAAGCACTTCATGATGACAGGTGTAAGTGCCACTGGGTGGTAGTCATTCAGGATGTTGATGTTAGGTTTTTTTGGCAGTGGTTGTTTGTTTGTATGTGTTAGCCCTGCAATGACCTGGCAACTTGTCCAGGGTGTACCCCGCCTCTTGCCTATAGTTAGCTGGGATAGGCTCCAGCTTGCCTGCGCGACCCTGTATTGGATAAGTGGCTACAGATGCTGCTGCTTTATGAAATCTTGTTACAATCTTGTTAGCCCTCTTGTTACATATTAATATGTAGTGATACCATGTCGGCACGTACAAGGATTAAGACAGGTTCAACCAGAAGTCATCAAGATCTGCTTTATGAAATCCATCCATCCATTATCTGTAGCCACTTATCCAATACAGGGTCGCAGGCAAGCTGGAGCCTATCCCAGCTAACTATAGGCAAGAGGCAGGGTACACCCTGGATAAGTTGCCAGGTCATCACAGGGCTAACACATACAAACAAACAACCATTCACACCTACAGTCAATTTAGAGCCACCAATTAACCTAACCTGCATGTCTTTGTGGGAAACTGGAGCACCCAGAGGAAACCCACGCAGAGACGGAGAGAACATGCAAACTCCACACAGAAAGGCCCTCATTGGCCGCTGGGCTTGAACCCAGAACCTTCTTGCTGTGAGGCGACAGTGCTAACCACTACACCACTGTGCTGCCGCTTTATGAAATCTTGTTTACCAATTCAGGAATGGTTAATCAAGGGGAAAATATCACATTCATTTGAGTCCCAGCACATTCAGGCATCCAGAGGAACAAGAGAGTGGACAAACTAGCAAAAGAAGCAATCAAAAAGAAACTGTTGAAGTTGGCATCAAATTATCAAAATCAGAGGGGAAAAGCACAGTGAGGAGAAAGGTAAACCAAGATTGGCAACAGTTATGGGATAATGAAACAAAAGGGAAACACTTGCACTTAATCCAAAACAAAGTGTGTATGTTGAGAAGTCTCGGATCAAACCGGAAAGGGCAAATAATAATAATAATAATAATAAGCAGGCTCCCCTGCTTATAAAAATAAATGGTTATTTACATTTTTAAGAACAACTGGACTGGAAAGGCAGCTTGAATATGATGTGATAAGGACATAGAAAATAATCTATAGATGGCAGTAATGCAACGTTGTGGATGTCAGCTGCTGTAAAACCTCAAAGAAGAAGAAAAAGAAGTTGGAGATTTTGTGGGCCACTGTAGTAGGCTGTGGGCATTCGTGGGAAGTGGAATCCATTCTGGATTCTGGTGCAGATGTAACAAGGCTCCCCCCTGGAGGTGCTCAGATTCTGTAATTTTTATTTTCCTTTAGCAAATTCTAAAGGAAAATATCAGGACATCTGTCCACCTTCTCAAGAGAAGGTGGGTCGTGCAGCAAGACAAGGACCCTAAGCACACAAGTCATTCTACCAAAGAATAGTTAAAGAAGAATAAAGTTAATTTTTTGGAATGGCCAAGTCAAAGTCCTGACCTTAATCCAAACAAAATTTTGTGGAAGGACCTGAAGCGGGCAGTTCATGTGAGGAAATCCACCAACATCCCAGAGTTGAAGCTGTTCTGTATGGAGGAATGGGCTAAAATTCCTCCAAGCCGGTGTGCAGGACTGATCAACAGTTACCGGAAATGTTCAGTTGCAGTTATTGCTGCACAAGGGGGTCACACCAGATACTGAAAGCAAAGGTTCACATACTTTTGCCACTCACAGATATGTAATATTGGATCATTTTCCTCAATAAATAAGTGACCAAGTATAATATTTTTGTCTCATTTGTTTTACTGGGTTGTCTTTATCTACTTTTAGGACTTGTGTGAAAATCTGATGATGTTGTTGGTCATATTTATGCAGAAATATAGAAAATTCTGAAGGGTTCACAAACTTTCAAGCACCACTGTATTCTGTGGAACAATGATGGTACAACATATATCTTTAACAGAAAAAAAACCCTAAAATGTTGTGCACAAGGTTTAATTTATTTTGGGTTTTCTGAAGTGAACTGGGCGGCACGGTGGTGTAGTGGTTAGCGCTGTCGCCTCACAGCAAGAAGGTCCTGGGTTCGAGCCCTGGGGCCGGCGAGGGCCTTTCTGTGTGGAGTTTGCATGTTCTCCCCATGTCCGCGTGGGTTTCCTCTGGGTGCTCCGGTTTCCCCCACAGTCCAAAGACATGCAGGTTAGGTTAACTGGTGACTCTAAATTGACCGTAGGTGTGAATGTGAGTGTGAATGGTTGTCTGTGTCTATGTGTCAGCCCTGTGATGACCTGGCGACTTGTCCAGGGTGTACCCCGCCTTTCGCCCATAGTCAGCTGGGATAGGCTCCAGCTTGTCTGCGACCCTGTAGAAGGATAAAGCGGCTAGAGATAATGAGATGAATGAAGTGAACTGCTGAACCTGATGCAGCCTTCAGCCAAGCCATGTTTGGTTGACTTGGCTAGAATTGTAGCAGTTCAGTGGCCAGTTCCTTTTGTTTCATGAATGAGGACACGATGGTGCGGGTGTACTTGACTATTCGTGTTGTTGCAAGAGACCGCAAGTTACAGTGGGTAATCACATAGAACAACCACAGGTGCAGTAACACAAACAACAGCAGGTGGCAGCACACATCCTGTAACGTCTCCCTTTTCTTAATTAAAGCAAGGGTTACCAGTGGAACTGAGACCTTGAACCAAGGCCTACTTAATACTCATAGAAATAACTTGTTTCATCATACCGGCAACTATCATTGTTGTACATTATACCGGCAGTAACAACATAAACATTTGGCAACAAACAGAATACAAGTGGTTTTTCTTTTTTTTTTTCCACACTTTTTTTTTTTGGAACAAAGCAGACTGTTCAAAGATCAAGTCTGTTTGGTGGCCTGGTCAGCCGACCATAGCATGAGGTGACTAGAGGCCTTGTTGGTGTGGATGTTATGTCAACAGCTGGGCTGTTGACATGCTGAGGTGGGGTAGCGCACGCTGCATGGCTGGCCTGCTCCTCAGTAGCTACCTCTGGCTCAGTTCTATGCGCATGGCTGTCTGAGATCTGCGGTGTACTTGTAGTTGGTTCTGCCGCCTGAAGATCAACCCTGTTTTGGCTGTAGAGAGCTCCTTCTATGTCGACCAGGTAGGACCGCGGGGCAAGCCTCTGCACGCAGGATCCCCGTCTCCAGATGCCTGTCCGGTCGCCAGGCAATGGCTTCATTCGCACCGCTTGGCCTACCGTGAGCTCAGGTAGGTCCTTGGCTGAGCTGTCATAGGTTGCTTTGGCGACCTGCTTCCTATGACGCAGCTTCTCCAGCACTCCGGACACCACACACAGTTCCAACAGCTTGCTGGCCACCGGAAGCGCTGTCTTAAGACGCCTTGACATCAGGTGCTGCGCTGGGCTGCTGTCCATTCCTTCGGTCGGTGTGTTGCGCCACTGCAGGATTGCTTTCCAGGCATCCTCGCCCTCACGGTGGGCTTTCTTGCATAAGTTCTTTGCTATCTTGACTGCTGCTTCGGCTTTGCCGTTGGCCTTGGGGTGATGTGGAGATGAGGTGATGTGTTCAAACTCCCACTGTGCTGTGAATTGTTTAAACTGGAGAGATGCGAACTGAGGGCCATTGTCTGAGATTAGACGGTCAGGCTGCCCATGGCAAGCGAACTGTGCCTTGCAGCGTTTGATTGTTGTCTCGGCCGAGAGATCTGGGAGGAGGTCAATCTCCCAGAAATCTGAATAATGATCGACCATCAGGAGAAAGTCTTTGCCATTTTGCTGGAAGAGGTCAGTGCTGACAATCTGCCATGGGCGTGTTGGCAGTTCGTGAGACATCATTGACTCTTTCTGCTGATGGATGGCATACTCATTGCAGACTGTGCACTTGCCTACAAAGTCTAGGATGTCAGCTCGCATCCCTGGCCAATACAGCGTATCGCGTGCTTGCCTGTAGCAGGCCTCGCCCCCAATGTGGCTTGCATGTATTCTTACTAACATCTCATGGCGCAGTGCTTTAAGGATAACGACCTTGTCTCCCCTGAACAGCACTCCATTCTGAACACTGAGCTCCTCCTTGTAAGCCCAGTATTCTCTCACCTCCAGTTTGGCGTCTTCTTTGCGATCAGGCCAGCCCTTCAGTGTCACTGTCTTCACCGCCTGGAGCTGCTCGTCTCTCTCTGTGTGCTGTCGAATTTGAATGAGTCTCTTGTCTGTGACATTAAGATAGTCAGCCTGGTTGATTTGTTCTACCTCCCTCTGTTCTGTTTCCAGACAGCAGACTATGTGTGTGCCGATCCTGGAGCTTGTGCATGTGTCTGACACGGTGGCCCTGCTGAGCGTATCACTCACATACATCTCTGGGCCAGGCTTGTATACGACTGCGAGATTGTAGCCCTGTAGAGACAGCAGCATGCTCTGTAGGCGCTTCGGGGCATTCGGCAGTGGCTTGCTGAAGATGGCAATGAGGGGCTTATGATCCATCTCTGCAGTGACACTGTTGCGCCCGTACAGATACTGATGAAAGCGTTGGCATGCAAATACAATGCTTAGGCATTCCTTTTCGATTTGGGCGTAATTCTGCTTTGTTGGCGTGAGAGCCCTTGAGGCGAATGCAACAGGTTGGCCTTCCTGCAACAGCACACAGCCCAGACCATGCTGGCTAGTGTCGCTCTGGATTGTCACCGCCTTTGTCACGTCGTAGTAACGCAGCACTGGTGTTGTAGTCACCAGCTGCTTGACTTCCTTCACTGCTGCGTCATGTTTTGGAAGCCAGTGCCACACCGCATCTTTATCTGTGAGTCTCCTCAGTGGCTCACAGACCTCTGAAAGGTGTGGTAGGAACTTGGCCAGGTATTTCATGAAGCCAACGAACCGCTGCATGGCCTTCACATCTGTCGGGAGGGGCATGTCCATCACTGCCTTCACTTTCTCTGGGTCAGCTTTCAGACCCTGTGCCGAAAGGATATGCCCATGAAAGCGAACCTCTGGCACTTTAAACTGGAGCTTCCGTATGCTGAGCCGAAGTTTGACTTGTCGGCATCTGTCCATGAGGGCAAGCAGCTTTGCATCGTGGTCACGCCCTGCTTCCTCATCTGAATTCCCGCAGCCCACGATGAGGATGTCATCTGCTATAGGGTACACCCCATTGAGCCACACCAGGAGCTCGTGCTGTTTCCGTTGGTACACCTCTGGGGCCACAGAGATGCCGAATGGGAGTTTCAGCCAGCACTTGCGCCCCCAGGGTGTCCAAAAGGTGGTCATGTAGCTGCTTGGTTTGTCCAGTCTGCACTGTAGAAAGGCATCCCTCGCATCCACCAAGGTGAAGGCCCTGGCTTTGGGGAGCTTGTAAAGTATGTCCTCCAGAGTGGGCATGATGTAGTGTGATCGCAGCAGAGCCTGGTTGAGGTGCTTTGGGTCAATGCATATTCGCAGTTTGTCTGGTTTCTTGATGATCACCATGTTGCTGATCCAGTCAGTCGGCTCTGTGACTGAGGTGATGTGGCCCTCCACCTCGTATTTTTCCAGTTGAGCTTTCACTGCCGCCCTCATGGCGACTGGGACATTGCGGGGGGCACTCTGGACTGGCTGAACTGCTAGATTTAGCTGAAAGTGCACCACCCCTGGGACGGATTCTACTGGCGCGGTGAAGACATCCTGATACCTCTCGATGAGAGTCTCTCTTCTCAAAATCCCATCCTGTGTGCTACTGTCCACTGCATTCAGGCCCTCTGGGATAGTAAACTGCATAAGTCCGAGGCACTCGCATATGGACCCCGAAAGCAGTGGCTGCTGGCTGGTGTTAACTATCTCAAATTCTAAGGTGTGTTTGCGGTCTCGCACAACACACTCTGTCACGAACAGACCCATGGAAGTCATCAACTGACCCGAGTAGAGCTTGAGCTTGGTGCTGCTTGGCATGAGTTTTTCTTGAGGTGCAATTCGCATCTTGTCTCTGAGGCTCATAACGTCACACGTGGCTCCTGAGTCAAGCTGGCACTTTTGCTTAGTGCCATTCAGTATGAGAGCAGCGAACCACTTTTTTCCTTTAGGACCAACGGCCCCAATGCATTCAGTTGTGAAGAGATCATCTCCGCTGTCTGTTTCCTGGGAAAGTATTGGATTGTCCATGGAGTGAACCTGAGCAGGTGCTTCAGATCCCTTGGTTTTCATGCAGACGCGAGCAAAGTGGTTGGGTGTATCGTAAGCTTTGCACACCTTTCCATAGGCAGAACATTGCTCTCGCCCTCTTCCATGATGGACACCACAGTATCTGCATGCAGAGACATTGCCTGTGGCCATGGCTGTGGCGTATTTTTTCTGCTGCTTCCAATTAGGACGGGGAGCTTTATTTGATGGCTGTCTGGATGCTGCGTTGACGCTGTCTGTCTGTGGCTTGTCTTGTTCCATAGATCTTAGTGTTATGTCTGTCAGCTCTGCGGTTCTGCATAATTCCAAGGCTTTGGCCAGCGTTAGAGCTTGTTCTCTCAACAGCCATCTACGAGTGGCCTCATTTGCAATGCCAAGTACTAATTTGTCTCTGATTAATTCGTCCCTTAGGGCCCCATAGTCACAGGTTGCTGCTTTTTCTCTCAAACGGGTAACGAAAGTGTCAATGGACTCACCATCCTCCTGTTTGCAACAGCCGAAGACATAGCGCTCATATATTATGTTTTTAGACTGGTGGAAGTACTCCCCTAATTTATCCAGAACTTTCTTCACGTGGTTGCGTTCTGCCTCCGTCAACTGCAGGTTGTGCTTGTAAACATGGCGACACTCTGGCCCCATTAGACTCCTCAACGTGGCAGCCTGAACTGCTGATGATGCCTGTGTTAAATCCACTGCTAAACTGTAATCTTCGAATTCAGCGCTGAAGATGTCCCAGTTCGTGCTCCAGTCTCCGCTGAGCTTCATTGGAGTGGGAGGCGGGATCGGGTAGTTGAATGCCATCTTGACCACAATGTTATGTTACACAGAAGCTAATCTGCCCGGTAGTGCTAGCGATACTGTGCTAAACTAATAAAACAAAAAATGGTATATGCATAGCTGATGAACTCACTGCTTAATTGCACTGTCCATTAGCTGTCAATTCGTCGTCAAGTCGTCGCATTTATTAACAGCTAAGCCACTTCTGACACCATGTTTCATGAACGAGGACACGATGGTGCGGGTGTACTTGACTATTCGTGTTGTTGCAAGAGACCGCAAGTTACAGTGGGTAATCACATAGAACAACCACAGGTGCAGTAACACAAACAACAGCAGGTGGCAGCACACATTCTGTAACACCTTTCTGTGCACTCATGCACACCTATGGGCAGTTTAGAGTAACTAGTTAACCTAATTGCATGTCTTTGGAGGAAACCAGAGCACCCAGGGGAGACCCACACAGAGAGAGCATGTGAACTCCACACAGTAAGGCCCTTCCCACCAACCACTGGGCTTGAACCCAGAACTTTCTTGCTGTGAGGCAACAGCACTAACCACCAAAATGCCTTAAAATTATACCTACAGGATAATAACTATACATCCAGCATCCCTTATTTTTGATGAAATATCACCTTGGACAGACACTTTTTGTAGACGTCAACAAGATTTTGACAGAAAGCTGACTGGTGTAACAGAAAAGCATTCACCCTATCATCTGGCGATTGTGAGTTTAAATCCTGATGCTGTCACAAATCAAGAAGGGAGGGAGTGTCAACTGCAAGGAACACTAGTCAAATGTCTGTGAGCTCATACATATGACATATACATATCGCCACAGGCTTGCTCATTGGGGATAGATTAGGGATAAAATTAGCTCATGTTTTAAGTCGTTCAAATTCTGTAAAGCTGCTTTGCGACAATGTTTATTGTTAAAAGCGCTATACAAATAAACTTGACTTGACTTGACATATGGAAGTAGGTAGACAGCAGGTGTGTTATGCTGCATGATAAGCAGTTCAAATATGGCCCTTTTCCACTACCCTTTTTCAGCTCACTTCAGCCCGACACGGCTCGCGTTTCGACTACCTCAGAGCAGCACGACTCAGCTCGCTTCAGGCCTGCTCAGCACCCAAAACTCGCACGGTTTTGGAGTGGGGCTGAAGCGAGCCAAACCGAGCTGAGTGGGGCTAGGGGCGTGAGGAGACACTCCCCTGTGCACTGATTGGTGAGGAGTGTCCTCACATGCTCACACACACCCCGCGAGCACGCTGGGATCTGTAAACACCGTAAACCCGGAAGAAGAATTAGGAATTACGAGAATTTCTGAAGCCTTATGCGCCTCGCCTCATCTATATGCTCTTGCCAGTATCTGTTGGCGTTGTCGGTGACAACAAGCCACAGCACCAAGACCAGCAACACTAACATGTTCAAAACATGATCTAGAAAAACTTATTCATGCTTTCATCTCCAGTAGGGTTGATTACTGCAATAGCCTTTTCACAGGTCTTCCAAAAAAGACCATCAAAGAGCTTCAACTAATCCAAAATGCAGCAGCAAGGGTTCTTACAAGAACAAAAAGCGTAGTCCATATCACTCCAATCCTAAGGTCTCTGCACTGGCTCCCAGTGAGCTATAGAATTGACTTTAAAGCACTGCTTCTTCTATTTAAAACATTAAATGGGATGGGACCCAGCTACCTACTGGATATGTTTCAATTATATGCACCAACTAGGTCTCTAAGATCACAAGAGAAAAACTTGCTAGTAATACCAGCTGTCAAAATGAAGTGTGGTGAAGCAGCCTTTAGTTGCTATGCTGCTAAGCTTTGGAACCAACTTCCAGATGATATCAAAAATGCTCCTACTGTTGTTAGTTTTAAATCCAGGCTCAAGACAAAGCTGTTTTCAGATGCTTTCACTTGATTAATTTTTACCTAAGTAATTAATTTCCTTTAACATAATTTCTTTTAATTTTGATTTTAATGATTTTACTTTCTTTATTTTAATTTCTTTTTAATCTTGGATTTTAATGATTTTACTTTTACTTTAATTCTTTGTTACTGTGATCCTCGTAGATTTTGTCTGCGGGACGATTTTTGGTGATCCTCGTAGATTTTGTCTGCGGGACGATTTTATTTGGTGATCCTCGTTGATTTTGTCTGCGGGACGATTTTTGGTGATCCTCGTGGAAGAGCCACGGGAAGAGAGCGCTTTGAGTTAAACCCATAATAATAATTAATCTCGAGGCTGATTCCTTTTTTGAACTTTTATTTCATTTTATTATTTTATTTCTACTATTGTTTAATTCTTATTATTTTTCTTCCCCAATTATTTTATGTAATTTTATTTTCTATTGTTTACTGTTCTGCTTTTACTTCTGTAAAGCACATTGAACTGCCACTGTGTATGAAATGTGCTATATAAATAAACTTGCCTTGCCTAACGACTCCATGTCCTCCATGTTTATTGTTTACTATCCGGGTTGTGAGACTACCGCTTAAAAGATCACTGATGTCACTGTTTGCGCCGCCTAACGACATCACGTGACGTCCACCCACTTTCGGTAACTCCACCCAATGTGTCCACCCACTTCCAGCCAGCACGGTTCAGCGCGGTTGTAGTCAAAATGCAACTCCAACAGCCCCACTCAGCCCAACTCAGCACGGCACGGCTCAGCCCAACTCAGCCGCGTTGGTAGTGGAAAAGCGGCAATAGATTCAGTCTGCTGGCTTTATGTGCCTCAAAAGAGTCTTCTTTGTTATTCCACCCACTTTGTGCGATGCACCAGTTCTACTGGAAGCAAACCAGTCCCAGAGAATTTTAGCTTCGAGCGGCCAAAAAAACAAACAAAACAAAAAACCAGCACAGACATGTTCAGAACAATCAAATGGGTCCAGGCATTTAACATTGCACTTTTAAAATGACATTATAATTGTTATTAGTAGAAGTGTGTGAGGGTTGGGTTGGGATAGGCGTCCTCCACCCTGAAACTCCACTCCAGTCCAGGTGGTGGCGGTGACGCGTCCAGTAGCTGCTTCTCCAACCGCCAGTAAACACTGGAGAAGAAAAAGCTGATGCTCGTCTGAACCGCTTTAGCCCCTCGATTTATAAAAATAAAAGCACATTATTGTGTCTGGCTCTGAGGATTTAAACCCCCTGAGGTAAGTTAAACTGAAGGTGTGCGGTCGAATCCCAAATACATGTCCACTTTACTGTTTTAGTGAACTACGGTCAGTCTGAAAAAATGCCGTGTGCACTCTAGATAGTGCACTATTTATCCACTCAGGAGAGAGTTGTAGTTTGGCTAACCTTTTTAATTGTATGTTTAAAGTATTTAAATAATCTTCACTTCAAGTTAATTTCCATCTATTTATTTATTTATTTATTTATTGCTAATTTGCGACTTCCTCGCAATTCCAACTTTTTATTTCTCGGAATTCCGGCTTCATTTCTCACAGACTTTTTTCTCCTCTGTGTGTGTTTGTTTATTAAGCCAGTCAGGCAGCGTTACCCCCTCTGCAGTATGTTAAGCCGAAAGCTTGAAACATTGAGAATGAAAATGAGTGAAATCTGAGGGGAGTATTTTAATCATGGTTTCCCGAACCGGGAGATCTTGTTACTGGAAGAACGTTTTTTTTTTTTTTTAAATCTTTATTAAAAATAACAGCAACAAAATACAAATACAGTTATTAATACACACACAAACAACAAAGCAAGAGCTAGGGGGAGTTTTCAAATAAAAACATTAAATAATCAGCACAAATGAGAATTTAGCAGCTTTGTTTTTAGAGTTAGAGATGATTTTGATATACTGTTCAGTTTCCTTTTCGAAGGCTATAAATGAAGGTTTTGAGCGACTAAACTTGGCTTTATGAATATGGTATTTTCCTAAAATGATCAACAAATTTATTATATATAATTCTTTGTTTTATTTTTTGTTGTTATGGAAACCAAACAGTACATATTTCCAACACAGAGAAAAATCAGAGTCAAGCTTGGCTGTAATGTACCGGGTTATTTCTGTCCAGAATGCGATGGTAGAGGGACGTTGCCCGAACAGGTGCGTTATTGTTTCCGGGTCCATCTCACACAATGAACAGTCCACACAAATGTCTCTCTTTTAAGCATATAATGCTTGGCAGGATAGTATCTATGAATCAGTTTGAAAGACGCCTCCCTTACTTTGTTTGTAAAGAAGTATCTGTATGGGAGGTTCCACACACTGCTCCAGTTCAGGTCACCAACAAGACCAGTCCAGTACTGAACCACATAGGGGATAGTGATGATATCTGTCTGGAATAATGCGTGGATATTGCAATTATTGTTCTTGGATGTGACAGAGAAGCATACATGATCCGTTGAGGTCAATATGGGGTCCAGAGATGGTAAGCAAACCGTTTTTTCAGCCCCTCTTAGAAGGGTTAGGATACCAGAGGGAATGGCATCCATTATTGTTACTGGAAGAATCGCATGGTGACCGCTACTGTGTGACGTCAGGGGTCACGTGATTTATGTTTGCACCGCCATATTGGACGACCAGAATGAGAGGCGCACCCAAACACACTTCACAGGGCCTCTCGTGTTGACTGAATACTGGAAGTTGTAGTCAGTACAAATTGTACTTCAAAATATTCCACACATTTTTAAGGTTTTTATATTAGCATAATGTAAAAAGAAAGTGTTCATTATTAGCTGTGTGGAATATATTTTCACACAAGCCACAGTACTTGAAACTCAATATTTTCAAATTGTTAAAATTTAAACAGAGAAAATTAACGATATAGAATCAGCAACAACTTATTTATAATAATATAGCAAATAATAAAGGCCTATTATTTTTGTAGAGCATTCTCATGCTGCTGCTAATAAACATAAAAATAATTTAATCAGAAACACTTTTATTGCCAGGTATGTGGACACACACAAGGAATTTGACTCCGGTTCACTTAGCTCTCATAGTACAAAACAGATAAAGCGTATACACAAAACAAACAAGCAAACAACAAAAATAGGTGCATAGTGCAAAGTAATCCAGGTAAGTCAAGTATGGAATAGTTATATAAAGTATACAGTGTGCACAGAATGACTGTATAAGTGTTCAAATATTTTACAAGTGATATTACTGATATATGAATCTGGATTTTATCTGTTCATCACAGAAAGATATCCCTTTTGATGCAATATGGTGCATAGTGCAAAGATGAATAGTAAAAAAAAAAATATATATATATATATGAGTGATTCCACGCTTATGGGTACTGAAATGGGGACATGAACTTATTCACCTAAAACCATTTCTTTTTTTACCATCAGGTCACAAAACATGTAATCTTTAATGAATGATATGTTAAAAGATAACTTTAATTTTCTGAGATGTAATAAAAACATATTTATATGCCAAAGTCAAGCCTATGAGTTCCAAAATGATGTCTGTTACATCTGTTACGATTGTCCATCTCGCGTCTGTTACAAATTAATTGCAATCTAGCTATATACCATGTTAATCTTATTGAAAGAATGTGTATGTTTATTCTACTACACATGTTTATTAATTATATTTGCTAAAACATCACCTTCCTATGTTTCAAAAAGTAATTCTACATTGTTAAAATTGAGAATATATATGTCCACAACACTTCTGTTATGTTCTGACTTTGGCATATAAATATGTTTTTATTACATCTCAGAAAATTAAAGTTATCTTTTAACATATCATTCATTAAAGATTACATGTTTTGTGACCTGATGGTAAAAAAAAAAAAAAGAAATGGTTTTAGGTGAATTTTTAAAAATAAGTTCATGTCCCCATTTCAGTACCCATAAGCGTGGAATCACTCATATAAATAAGTGAGCACAGAATGACAGTATGAGTGTGCAGATATTTTGCAAGTGGTATTACTGATATATGAATGTGGATTTTAGCTGTTCATCACAGAGACAGCCTGAGGGAAGGAACTATTCTTGTGTCTGGTTGTTTTAGCATACAGTGATCTATATCGCCTCCCTGAGGGGAGAAGATTAAACAGATTGTGACCAGGGTGTGATGGGTCCGCAGAGATGTTACCTGCCCGTTTCCTGACTCTGGACAAGTATAAGTCTTGGATGGAGGGCAGGTTGACACCAATAATTTTCTCTGCAGTCCTTATTGTCCGTTGCAGTCTGTTCTCCTGTTTGGTGACCGATCTAAACCAAACAGTGATGGAAGAGCAAAGAACAGACTGAATGATGGCAGAGTAGAATTGTGTCAGCAGCTCCGTAGGCTGGTTGAGTTTCCTGAGCTGGTGCAGAAAGTACAACCTCTGCTGAGCCTTTTTGATGATAGTGACTGTGTTTGTCTCTCACTTCAAGTCCTGAGAGATTGTGGAACCCAGAAACCTGAAGCTTTCAACGGCAGTCACAGTGTTGTTGGTGATGGGCAGCAGAGTGGGGGGGTTCCTCCTAAAGTCCACTGTCATCTCCATAGTTTTGAGCGAGTTCAGCTCCAGATTATTCTGACCGCACCACCAGACCAGCCGTTCAACCTCCCGTCTGTATGCAGACTCGTCACCGTCCTGGATGAGGCCGATGACCGTTGTATCGTCTGCAAATTTCAGGAGTTTAACAGACGGGTCTCGAGGTGCAGTCGTTGGTATAAACGGAAAAGAGCAGTGGGGAGAGCACACACCCTTGGGGGGCGCCAGTCCTGACAGTCCGAGTGCTGGATATGATGCTTCCCATCCTCACCTGCTGCTTCCTGTCAGTCAGGAAGTTTGTAATCCACTGACAGGTGGAGGAGGGCACAGTGAGCTGGGTGAGCTTGGTGTGGAGGATGTCTGGAGCAATGGTGTTGAATGCCGAACTGAAGTCCATGAACAGAATCCTGGCGTATGTCCCTGCAGAGTCAAGGTGTTGCAGGATGTAGTGCAGTCCCATATTGATTGCATCATCTGCTGACCTGTTTGCCTGGTAGGCAAACTGCAGGGGGTCCAGCAGGGGGTCTGTGATGTCCTTCAGGTGTGACAACACCAGTCTCTCGAAGGACTTCATGACTACAGATGTGAGAGCTACAAGCCTGTAGTCATTCAGTCCTGTGACAGAGACTCAGATTGTTTTGCAGGTCAAGGGGCCCACAGGGCCCCTCCTGGGAAAAAAACGGGCCCATTTCTACAATGGGGGGCCCAGTGATTATCCTTCAGTTGAAGCAAACCTAGTGAGCGAAGCGAGCCCAATGAACAGCTGGGGCAGCCCAGGGGCTGTTTTTTTTTCTTCTCAATTCTGTTTTTTTTTTGTATTAGAAGCCATATGAAGCAATGTAGATGACAAAAATCAATGCTTCAACCAAATATATTGAGATATTGTTTAATCAGTGGCAATATTTTGGAGTTCAACCACAGGCCACTCTATATCACATCTATATTATCTCCTCCTTGTAAATTATAATTTATTTTAACTTGTTTTCAGTTTGGTGTAGGTCTATAGTAGTCACCAGTGGTAGTGACAGTGGTGGTAGTTGATGTTGCAGTAGTTGTTGTTGTTGTAAATCTAGTATAACTACCTTGGGTATCAGTTTTTTCAGGTGAATGTACTCTCTTTCTGCCGAAGAATGACAAAATAGATGTATTTTTTTCTTTTTTTCTTATCCATGTTTTCTTGTCTCTTTGAATATCTGTACATAGACCGTAAGACGCCACCAAGCGAAAGACTTGGATCAGGTTTTACTCACTTGGGACGCTACAAATGGGGCGGCGTAAATACATGAACGGGTCCGAAGTATATTCAATATGGCGGCGGTCAAAACAAATTCATCCGATGCTGAAATCTGTTGAATATCCAGATAATTATGTTGGAAGTTGCATATTTGTGCAATATTTTCGATATTGAGACCATGAAGTCAAGTAATACCAGTCCCCCCAGGATTTTGTGGGCCTTTTTTGTGATTGTTGCGGGCTAAAATGTTTGTTGCGGGGTTTTTCCAAAAAATTGCGATGAAAGTTGCGGTGTTTTTTAGGTTTTTGTTGCGATTACATTGCGGGAGGAAGTGAAAGTTGTGAGAAATTGTTGCGATTTTCTCTTTTTGTGATTAAAATTGAGTGATATGTTAAATATCAGTAATAACAGTAAAGTTATTTTTGAAAAACTATTGATTAAAAAAACAGACACTGAGAAATGATCCTATAAGCAACTTTACCAATATAAAAGATTACCAGGACTACAAAAATGCAGAAAAATAGGCTTTACTTATCCAAATGCACCTGTTGGTTCAAAAGTTAAAGTGCAGAGAACCTCACAGCACATACCTTAAAATATAATATAAATGCCTCAGCTTTCATGTAAGAA
This sequence comes from Neoarius graeffei, assembly GCF_027579695.1. Taxonomy (NCBI): domain Eukaryota; kingdom Metazoa; phylum Chordata; class Actinopteri; order Siluriformes; family Ariidae; genus Neoarius; species Neoarius graeffei. The sequence goes on from NC_083590.1 coordinate 57,353,897, forward strand.
AAAAAACTATGAATACTAGTACTGTGGCGGCACGGTGGTGTAGTGGTTAGTGCTGTCGCCTCACAGCAAGAAGGTCCGGCGAGGGCCTTTCTGTGCGGAGTTTGCATGTTCTCCCCGTGTCCGCGTGGGTTTCCTCCGGGTGCTCCAGTTTCCCCCCACAGTCCAAAGACATGCAGGTTAGGTTAACTGGTGACTCTAAATTGAGCGTAGGTGTGAATGAGTGTGAATGGTTGTCTGTATTAGCCCTGAGATGCCCTGGCGACTTGTCCAGGGTGTACCCCGCCTTTCGCCCGTAGTCAGCTGGGATAGGTTCCAGCTCGCCTGCGACCCTGTAGAACAGGATAAAGCGGCTACAGATGATGAGATGAGACTAGTACTGTGTGCAAGCAGTCTCTCCTGAAGACTAAATTAAACAATAATTATAAACTAATAAAATAAGTGGCTCAGGCTTCATAGAAGAAAAAACAATTTGAACAGAATCTCACAGTATGATGCTGAAGCTGCCTAAACAATGGAAAATAAAATATCATTTTGGCAAAAATGTTGGCATCCATTAATTTCTTGTATTAAGTAAAAAAAAAAAATAGTGCGCACAGTCCTTCACTATAAACATAACACACTTTCAGTAACAGAATTTAAGCCTACATAAACACTGACTCGCACATCATGCAATGTTGCCAGATACTGCTGATGTTTTCCAGCCCGAAACATGTTCAAAACCCACCAAAATGCACTTAAAGCTCTGATGACACGTTTTTGACATCTTTGGCAATGTTTTATAACATAAAAAGTAATTCCCGATGATCTATATATTAATTCATGAAGGCGCCTATTTTACAAGTTATGATAAACGCGGCTATTTGGGTAAATTTTGGGTAAGCACCCAGGCGACGAAAGAGGAGGAGGGGCTATATGACGTCAGCGAAAGAATCTTCCTCCTCACTTACCAGTTTGTTGTTGATGCGAGAGGTGTTCAGTTTATCATTATTAGTATTATTATTATACATTATTATACAGTGTTTTTATATATATTAGTTATTATGCCTTCGCGTTGCGTTGCCGGCTTTTGTTCCAAAACCCACAAGGATGGGGTAAGTTTATTCAAGTTTCCCAGAGATCCTGAGCTGCATGCGAAGTGGGTGAAGCAAGTCAGGCGCACTCGTGACAAGTGGGAGCCCTCACCAACATCCGTCCTGTGCTCTGAACACTTCGATTTGGATTGTTTTGACACCCTTCCCAGCTTAAAGGAATCTCTTGGGTGTTCAGTTCAGCAGAAACGTGTGCTGCTACCATCAGCAGTGCCTACAGTATTCCGGAGGGGGTCTACTAGTAGCTATGTTGGATCCAGCAGTCGCCTGGGACAAGGTGACTCCTCCAAAGACAGTCCAACTGTCAGAACATATGTTGTGAAACGACATAAGATAAAGGTATGTAGAGCTATAGAGTGCTCCGACATGATGCTAAAAATAGTAACCATGCGGTCTGCGTGGCCATCTTGGAAGTGACTCGCTCCAGAGCGCTCATAAAGTACACATCATAGAGTACACATTCATGATGATCATAAATGTAATCATAAAGTCGGTGTGATATCAGTCATGTATTTGCTTGTGAAAGCTTGTTTCTCAAAGCAAACACTGAGGGAAAGCTAACTTAGCCAGACAAGTAGGCTACAGATTGTCATTTGCTTACGCTGATGTAGATTATCAAATATTTTGCTTCATTCAAGGATAAAACTAAGAAGCCATAAACTAGAAGACGTGCCTGCCAATATTATCCTAAATGTATCACGGATCAGGCATAGTTGTAAGCTTATTATGTTAACCGTTTGCATGCTCCATTAGGAACTATGTATTCAGTGTAGCATACGGCTTACATGATATAAGCAGTGTTTACACATGCAAGACAACAATACACACTATTAAAATATTGATTCCGTAACATTTTGAACAAATACAGGTTGACCTACCAATCCTTGTTATCCAACCTTGTGGTGTTCAATACTGGGCTGTCTGCCTGTCCGCTGTCCATCTCGGAGTCGGAGTCGCTCTCAGATTGCACAGTAACAGGTTCAAACCTGTACGGTTGGATGCACCCGTGTTCGTCATCACTTGATTCTTCCGATCTATCCCACTCACAACACAATTCTAGACTCCCAGAAGAGGAAGAGCTAGAGAGTTCACCGGCGTTTTCATGCGCCATTTCCATTGAGTAGACAGTCAGTGAACCGCAGCGTGTTCTTCCGCTGACATCACAGCATGGCTGCGAGCCACGGACCCAGTTTTCTTGCGCTGTGCAATTAAAAGTTGGAGATTCGCGTAACTACAGCTTCTTTTCACGTAATTATGACAGAAATCTAACATGTTTGCCATGTTGTATAGTTTATTTAAGAAATTGCATAGAGTCATGTTCGTGTCATCAGCCCTTTAAAACCGCCCAAGTGTGCGGGAAACCGCCCAATCTGGCAACACTGCGCACATGCTGCTTCTCTTGAACGAAAACACGGAAGTAAGGCGGAAGGTAGTTTGTCGACGCCACCTCAAGGCGACACCGATTGGTCAAATTTGCGGGAAAGTTGCGGTGATTGGATATAATTGCAACACCGCCCTGAATTCATGGGGATTGGTTGAATTTGCTTTGAAGTTGCAAATCGCAACATCGCGAAATCCTGGAGGGTCTGTAATACACCACGAAATGTTCCAAATAGGGTATAAAATGCTTGCGTCCATATTGGCCCCTGCCCCTCTCGACAATGCGTTCATTATTCGAAATAGTGCATCTTAGACGCGGGCGCGCCAACAATCTGAGTCTCTGCTGTGATGGTGGTTTTCTTGGGAACCGGGATTATTGTGGAGCGTTTGAAGCATGAGGGGACTTCACACAGCTCCAGGAATCTATTGAAGATCTGGGTGAAGATGGGAGCCAGCTGATCAGCACAGACCTTCAGACAGGAGGGTAACACACCATCTGGGCCAGGTGCCTTCCTGATGATCTGTCTGCGAAAAAGCTGACAAACATCCTCTTCACAGATCTTGAGTGCTGGTGTGGGGTCAGAGGCGAGAGGAGGCAGAATAGCAGGAGGTGTGAATGGGTCTTTAATGTCTGGGGGGGGGGAGGTGTGAATTTGTCGAATCTGGAGTAGAACACATTCAACTCGTCAGCCCGTTGATGGTTCATTGCAGTGTAGGGGGATGGTCTCCTGGAGTTAGCGATATTCTTCAGGCCTGTCCACACTGATGCCGGATCGTTGGCTGAAAGGCTGTTTTTGATCCTTTCAGCGTAGCTCCTCTTAACTGATTTCACCTCTTTTGTCAGTGTTTCTCTGGCCTGTTTGCACAGGACTCTGTCCCCACTTCTGTCGGCCTCCTCCTTGGCCTGGCGAAGCTGCCTGAGTTTTGTGATGAACCAGGGTTTGTTGTATGTGCGGAAGGTCTTGGTGGGCACACACACACACATCCTCACAAATACTGATGTAACATGTCACAGTATCAGTCAGTTCATGAAGGTCTGAAGCTGCAACCTCAAAAGCACTCATCAGTGCAGTCAAAGCAGACTTGTAGTTCCACTTTGGCCTCATCAGACCATCTCACCGTCTTAACTACAGGCTTAGCAGATTTCAGCTTCTGCCTGTAGGATGGGATAAGATGAACCATACAGTGATCAGATAGTCCCAAGGCTGCACAGGGGACAGAGTGGTATGAGTCCTTTAAAACAGTGTAACAATGGTCCAGAGTGTTAGAGTCCCTGGTGGGACACTTAATGTGCGGTTTATATTTTGGCAGTTCGTGGCTGAGGTTTGCTCTGTTAAAGTCCCCCAAAACAATGAGCAATGAGTCCGGGTGTTTTTTCTCCACGTTGTTTATCTGGTCAGCCAGGTGTTGTAATGCCTCATTTATACACACCTGAGGGGGGATGTAAACTCCAACCAGAATAAACGAGGAAAACTCTCGCGGAGCATAAAACAGTTTGCAGTTTATGAATAATGTCTCCAGATGAGGACTGCATGATTTATTTAGAACTGTGACATCAGTACACCAACCTTCGTTAATATAAAAGCAGACTCCGCCCCTCCTCGTTTTCCCCGTGAGCTCCGTTTCGCGGTCCGCTCGGTGAAGGTGAAATCCAGGCAGGTGGAGAGAAGTGTCCGGGATGTGCTCACCGAGCCAGGTTTCGGTGAAGCACAAGGCAACAGATCTGTTAAAATCTGTGTTGATTGTGTTGAGGAGCAGCAGTTCGTCCATCTTATTGGCCAGAGAGCGGACGTTAGCCAGGTGAATAGACGGGAGCACAGTGCGAAACCCCCGCTGCCTCAGTCTGACGAGCGCGCCGGCTCGCTTCCCCCGGCGTCTTCGGCGTAATCCATAGAGAGCTCCTGCTCCCCCGACAAGTAACTCTGAAAAACTTTCTGGATTGATGAAAGCCGATGAAAGAACTTTACTGGTGGTTCATCCAACGTTTGTGAGTTCTTCTCTGGAGTGTATGACAGAGTATAAAGTATTTAATCTAGTTCCCATGGGAAATTTTATTTTTTCTATACATTACTAATATAATGTATGTAGCCTCGAAAAATAAGTCTACCCAGTTAATAAGTAACGGAATTATTTACAGGTCCCCGGGGCCATATTCGGAGTTTCTTTCTGAATTTGCAGATTTTATCTCAGACCTGGTTATTTCCTTGGACAGAGCTTTAGTTGTCTGAGATTTTAATATTCATGTTGATAACCCAGAAGACCCTTTGAAAACAGCGTTTGTTTTCATTTTGGTTTCAGTAGGGCTTAATCAGTGTCAGGACCAACCCATAATGGTGGTCACGCTCTTGATCTAATACTAATGTTTGGGTTAAACATAGAAAATATAGGTCACACTTCCACAGTCTGAAGTTATCGCCGATCATTATCTCATCTCATTCAAAATATGTCTGAGTAATAATATATGCACCTCACCACACTACTGTATTAAACGTACATTCACGTCAGCTACTGCACAGAGCTTTATAAATGATCTCCCAGAGTTATCAACTTTGATTGGGTCACCGTCAGCCCCTGCAGAACTTGATCAGGCAACTAAATGCTTAGAGTCAACGTTTTGCCATACTTTAGATAATGTAGCTCCTCTTAAAAGGAAATAATTCAAGAGAAAAAACTAGCACCCTGGTATCACGATGACACTTGCACTTTAAAACTGACCACTCGAAAATTGGAAAGTAAATGGCATCAAACAAAATTGGTAGCATTCAAATTAGCTTATAAGGAGAGCTTCCTGCAGTATAGAAAATCTCTTAGTGCTGCTAGATCAACATATCTCTCCTCCCTAATAGAAGATGATGATAATCCTAGATTCCTATTTCATACTGTAGCAAAATTAACCAGGAGTGAGACCACTATAGACACATGCACACCTGCAGTATGTAGTAGCAACAACTTCATGAATTTTTTTTCAAGGACAAAATTGAAACTATCCGACAAAAAATTGAAACTACTAATTTAAGGTCAGACAATGTGAACCTGTAGTTAACGATATAACTGTATCAGATCAGCAATTAGAATGTTTTACTCCCCTTAGAGAAATTGAACTACTTTCATTAATCTCATCAAAAGCCTCAACTTGTGTACTAGATCCCTTACCTACACATCTATTCAAACAGATAATACCTGAAGTAATTGAACCACTTTTAAAAATAAATTCTTCTCTAAGGATTACAGTGTTTCCCACAGAAATTTTGGAGACTATGGGGGCAGCCCATGGGGGGGGGGGGGGGGCATGGCGTGCGTGGCGCGCGTGCCCGGTTGAATTGCAGGGGTGCGTGGGGGTTGTTTAGCCTCCTAATACTACTAAACTAAGACTAACAAAGAACAAATTCGTTGGTATTGGTTATACACCTTGTATTTTATTTTAGCATGTTGCTACAAAGAGCAGTCCTACAAGAACATATTACAGATAGAAACCAAACCAAAAATCCTACAATACTTCACACCCTGAACTCCTACAAAACAAGGACTTCTAGCTCTGCTGTATGTCAGAAGTGACCCTGACAAATGCCTGCCCTATTTACAAAGACTGCACCCTGCACTTGTGCATTTGATTTTTCTTGGCTTTGAGAAAGAGTTCGAGTGCCCTTTCATAATTTATATCTTCTGGTTGTGGCCCGTTAATGGAAATCCTCAAGCAGGCGGCCAGGTGCTCTCCTTGCAGTCTGTTCCAAAGGTCTGTTCTGACCTAAAATGGCAAACAACTTGTTCCTACAATGAATCATGTGATTTGTAGGGCTCACTCTGAAATATTTAATTAAGTGAAAGTGAGATTGAACTTAGGTGGGATTTGAGCATAAAAACAATGGGTACATGTAAATTGAAATTCACATCACTGGTTTACCTGCAGATGTCCTTACCCTGTTCATTGTGGAAAAGTCTCTTTCACAATTCACGCTCGACACCGGCACAACAAGGGCAATCGCTGCTAAGTGGCTGAGTAATGGGTATATCTGCCCCCATTCATCTCACTCACTTGCTAGGAGTGTTCTACCAATTTGACATCCTGACAAAGACAGCAAGCAGTTGATGTTAGGCCTACCTCAGTCACTACCTCTTTTTACGATCCCTCTTTTTGAAATAATTCAAAATGCTCATGATCTGAATTAACAAAACAAATTTAGCATCAGTTTAATAAGGATCGGAGATTTTCTGTTACAGCTGTAGCGTCTACAATAAGGCTGACATCGTCAGCTGACATTCAACGCGTTGCATTAAGGCCTACGTTAGTGGAGAAACACTCATCAGTAAATTTGAAAACGATCAAATTCGAGTCAAGAAGTTAATTTAATTAAGTAGGTAACTTGCATTACATTCCCTTAATTATGTGGCCTAATAGCTTCACCTTTAGAAGGTAGCCTATTAAAAAAGGCTAAAAATAATTTAACGTCTTCCGTCTCACCAATAACAAATCGCGTTAAGGTAGGGCTGGGCACCGAAATTCGGTTCCTTCATGGCACCGACCGAAATGTTACGGTTCTTCTGGGTATTGAAATATGCCTCGCCTTTCGGTTCCACGTTTCGGTTCCCAGAGGTTAATCACGTGTAAAGTGGAGTGGGCTCTGATCCGTGCTGGCGTGCTTATGACCCGATAATGCCACCTGTGATTGGCTGAAACGTTCGCGTGCATGAATAAGCATGTTTCCCATGTTGTAAGGGACACTACTTTGTTGCATCGTCAATGCCTACAAAATGCTGCAGCCGAAAGCTTGGTTATATTTTAGCAAGCGCGATAACAATACTGCGCGGTGCAATATATGCGATAAGAGCATCACCTGCAAGTCAGGCAACACTTCAAATTTCCTAAAGCATTTGACGGTGCATGGAATAAATCTGAGAGCGGAGAGTTGCATCGTCTTCTCTCACACACCAACTTGTGCACCTTCGCCACCCCCGACTTTTCTGCAGGATGTTTTACCACCAGACTCGGGTTCATCTGAAAGTACCGAGCACAGCGTCGTGTCTGATATTTCATCTGGTAAGTTGTTCCGTGAATTCCGTTGAACTGCTTTGTTTGTCACGGTAAGAGCTAGGTTGTTGTAAGTTTATGTATAGCTAACGGTACAGTAAGATATTAGCGCCTAACTTTGTTTAATGGCTATGTAACTAGCCAAGTGAAAAGTTATCTAAATGCTAGCTTTTAAAATGTGCTCCATCATTGGGTAGGCTGCCTACGTGTGCGCGTGCATGAGTGTTATTTAAAAAAAATATTCACCTCCCCCTAGTCTCAAAAACTTAACGTATAAAACCTTCACAGTAAAGATGGGATTTATGGCTCTTTGATGGGATCCGCATCTTTGTGATCCGTTCTTTGAAAAGAGCCGTTCAAAAGACTGGCTCATTTGGCTCTTTTTAAATATTTATTCAGTTTTAAGAAGACAGCGTCTAAAGAAGCCAGATCCCTCTGCTTAGACAGTGACATCAATATTTCTGGACATACCTTTTATATAAAACAACCTAGACTTACATTATTGTAACCCCTAAACGCTCATAAATAACCATTAAAAAACAATGAGGGCTTCAATGAATGTCCATGCAGAACGGCTTTTCTGTAAAAAAAAAAAAAAAGAACCCACTCAAGAACATAGTTATCAAGAACGCAAGAATATTTGATAGAAGAACACTTGTTTTACAAAAATATTTAAGTCTGAGATACAAAATAGATACAACTACAATAAATATAACACAAGAACTAGTTATCACACGAACATTTTAATAGAAAAAAACAAACTTTCTATATTAAAAATATTGAAATTGTAACAAAAATAGATACAACTAAACAGTCAGATAAATAGTTATAACAAGAACACGATTATTTTAATAGGAAAAAACAAACTAATGCAAAAAATATATTAGAAAAATAGATACAACTAGACAAACACATAAATAAATAAAAGACACAAAAATAGAACAAACAAAATGACGATAGAATAAATTAAATGAACGTCCGTGCAAAGTAGTTTTCCCACAATATTATCATTAATATCACACAACAACATTATAAACTATATACAAAACAATTTGAACTATTAGGCAAACAGATAAAACTTGAATAAATAAAAGGCAAATGCTGTTTAGCCTACTGTAAGGTTCGCTACGTGTGGGTGGAGCACAGAGGATGGCAGGACAGAGATCGGAGGGAAATAACGGCTTTATTGCCAAACTTTTCAGTCTAACAATCGGTATATTTAATATACACAGACACACACGCACTAGCGTCTCGTTCAGCCATCCGCTCCCCTCTGCTCTCAGCTCTCCCTCTTTAAATCGGGCGCGGTCACTGGGAAGACACACAAACAGGTTAATTGCTCTCAGGTGTAGTGATTCTGCCACTCACCTTCCCTGACTCCGCCCTCCTGTCACAGACCGGCGCTTGACCACGCCCCCGCTGCCACACCTACTTCTTGTCCTTGGGGAAATTTGCATTAAGGAACACAAGTTCTTTCCCTAACTCAGTGAAGGGAGGAGGAGTAAAGGAGGAGCTTTTTCATCTCAAACACAGTACAGAAAAAGAACGACAGAAAGAACGGCTCCCCCAGCTCAAGACTCGGTTCTCATCGTTCATGCCTAGGAGCCGTTCAAAAGAATCGGTTCGTTCGCGAACGTCACAACACTACTTCACAGCCTCTGCCCAGGTCCCTGATGTGAGGAGGAAAAGGCAGGCAGCTACCGTAAATCCATTCACACTAGCAGAAAAGGCCAAAATGACCAAAGAAAAACAAGCCGAGTGCTACAGGGCAGTGACACAGTTTGTGGTGAAAGGTTTGCTGCCTTTTTCTACAATGGAGACTCCGTGGTTTAGGTAAGTTGGCTGTACAGGATATTGTTGAATAAATCCTTCATTTATATTTATCTGTAATCCTTTATCTAAATTAAGCCTAGATGTATTTTAAGTGATGTTTTTTTTTAAGCAATGAGAACATAACTATGTTATTTTTGATGTTTTGTCTAATGTTTGTCAATTAGGGAGATGATAAGAACCCTTAACCCCAGGTATCAGCCCCCCAGCAGAGACATGCTGGCAAACACATGCATACCTGCCTGGTATGCAGCCGAGAAGGAAAGGGTCAAGACCGATTTGAAAGACGTCAGGGATGTGGCTGTAACCGCGGATGAGTGGTTCTGAGAAGGCTGATATGTTAATTTTCTTGAAGAAAAACTGTTGATTCCATTGGCGTGTGTGTGGTGTGAATATGATAGTGTGTGGTGTTCTTTTTGCACTGGAAATAACTTGAATAAATATACTCCAATATGTGCAACAGAATGTGTAATGAAATTTTCATTTTTTCCAGGATTAATATTATAAATTAGGAATCGAAAAAGGTACCGTTCAGGAACCGATATCGAAATGAAGCTATCGGTATTGGAACCGGAATCGAAAAATTTTGATCAATACCCAGCCCTATGTTAAGGCTACTAGCACTAATTCTCAAAAGTGGCATCAAAGTTCGCTCTCTGTTAGAATAGACTACTTTTCCCTTTTAACATGTACATGCAGACCTAGATTAGTTTATCACTGCTGTCACTTCACGTCTCCATCACTTGGATAGACTGCACACATACAATGTCAAGCGGGAAGCACTTCGCCGGTGAATTTGGAAACGACCTGATCCTGGTAGGATGATAAAGTTAATTTGACGAATTAGATAACTACGTAGGGCTAACTAATATTGCCTCAAAATAGCCTACTGTTGCCTTACAGAAAAGGTAGGTTTGCCAGTACGAAATGGACAAAGTAATTTTACTGAAACAATACACTTAACGTCATCCATCAATCAGTCCCCCCAGGATTTCGCGGGCCTTTTTTGTGATTGTTGTGGGCTAAAATGTCTGATGTTGCGGGGGGGTTTCCAAAAAATTGTGATGCAAGTTGCGGTGTTTTTTAGGTTTTTTATTGTGATTACATTGCGGGAGGAAGTGAAAGTTGCGAGAAATTTTTGTGATTAAAATTGAGTATGTTAAATATTAAGTTATTACTGAAAAACCATTGATTAAAAAAAACAAAGACTGAGACATGGTCCTATAAACAACTTTACCAGTATAAAAGATTACCAGGACTACAAAAATGCAGAAAAATAGGCTTTACTTATCCAAATGCACCTGTTGGTTCAAAAGTTAGTGCATAGAATCTCACAGCACAACATGAAGTTACCTTAAAATATAATATAAATGGGGGCGTCGTGGCTCAGGTGGTTAAGGCGCCATACCATGAATGCGGGCGACCCGGGTTCGATTCCGGCCCGAGGTCATTTCCCGATCCCTTCCCGTCTCTCTCTCTCTCCCACTCATTTCCTGTCTCTACACTGTCCTATCCAATAAAGGTGCAAAAAGCCCAAAAAAATATCTTAAAAAAAATATATATAATATAAATGCCTCAGCTTTCATGTAAGAAAAACTATTAATACTAGTACTGTGTGCAGGCAGCCTCTCCTGAAGACTAAATTAAACAAGAATTATAAACTAATAAAATAAATGGCTCAGGCTTCATAGAAGAAAAAAAAAACAATTTGAACAGAATCTCACAGTATGATGCTGAAGCTGCCTAAACAATGGAAAATAAAATACCATTTTGGCAAAAACATTGGCATTCATTAATTTCTTGTATTAAGTAAAAAAAAAAAAACTAAAGTGCACACAGTCCTTCACTGTACACATAACACACTTTCAGTAACAGAATTTAAGCCTATATAAACACTGACTCGCACATGCAGTGTTGCCAGATACTGCTGACGTTTTCCAGCCTAAAATATGTTCAAAATCCACTTAAAACCGCTCAATTGGGCAGGAAACCGCCCAATCTGGCAACACTGCGCACATGCTGCTTCTCTTGAACGTATACATGGAAGTAAGGCAGAAGGTAGTTTGTCGACGTCACCAAGACGACGATTGGTCAAATTTGCGGGAAAGTTGCGGTGATTGGATACAATTGCAACACCGCCCTGAATTTGTGGGGATTGTTTGAATTTGCAAATCGCAACATGGCGAAATTCTGGAGGGTCTGATCAGTGCGCTCTCCATATGCCTATAAAGCACAATAGCGTAGCCTAAATGTCACCACCTCAATCGTGTCAAAGGCTACATAAAGTTGTATAAACTTACCTTAATATGTAGATGCAGACAGGATGTAGCTTATCAGAGTTGTCTCCTCACACTGTCTCAGATAGGCAACGCATGCAATGTCAGGCTGGGTGCGTCAGTGTCGCCGTGTGTGCGGGCGGGCGGGTGCGGACTGAGACTATGGCTGCCCAAATTAGACTGTGGCGGGCCGCCATAGTCTCGTCAGTGTGTGGGAAACACCAATATCAAACCTCCCCTTTATCTCCGAGATCCTAGAAAAAGCTGTGGCACAGCAGTTATGCCCGTATTTACAAAGGAATAATATACATGAAATGTATCAGTCAGGATTTAGACCTCATCATAGCACAGAGACAGCTCTGGTTAAAGTAGTAAACGACCTACTGTTGGCGTCTGATCAGGGCTGTGTCTCGCTGCTTGTGTTGCTTGACCTTAGTGCAGCATTTCATACCATTGATCATTCCATTCTTCTGGATAGACTAGAAAACGTTGTGGGAGTTAAGGGAACGGCCCTCTCCTGGCTCAGCTCTTATTTAATTGATTGGTATCAGTATGTTGATGTAAATGGTGATTTTTCTAGACATACTGAGGTAAAGTTTGATGTTCCACAAGGTTCTGTCTCAGGCCCACTTTTTTTTTTTTTTAAATGTAACCTTTGGGTGATGATATTCATTAGCATGGTATTAGTTTCCACTGTTATGCTGATGACACACAGTTGTACGTTTCTGCAAAACCAGATATGAGACACCAGCTCAATCGAATTGAGGAATGTGTGAAGGACAGACACTGGATGCTTATTAACTTCCTTCTGCTTAACTTGGACAAGACTGAAGTACTTGTACTAAGGCCACATGCAGCGAGAAGTAGGTTTTCTGATCACACAGTAACTCTGGATGGCCTTTCTGTTTCTTCACGTGCAGCAGTAAAAGACCTCGGGGTGATTATTGATGTCAGTCTTTCATTTGAAACTATCAGTCTGTTTCTCTACATATTGCTTCCTTTCAGCAGGCTTCAGGGTTTTGAAATAATCTGCCATGTCTCCAGACCAGCCACTGTCTCCTCCCCCCCCAAAAAAAAAATCTCACACAGGTTTTTCAAGTCAACTGTTGTCAATAAATCATAAATAAAACACCTCAAATTTGTTTGTCATTTGTCACTCCACTTTATTCCCGTGGGTTCCCCCCCAACCATGAGTTTGTTGTATTTCCGATATGGCAAAGAGTGCTATTACTTCCGGTAGTGGTGACGTCAGTGGTAGTGGTCTATTGAGCTCCAAGCCTCTGATCCCTGGAGGGGGAGAACTCTGTCTAGCAATTAGCTCTGGCAGTAACGAAGCCTGTTACTTTAACTCAAGGCTAAAGGCCCAGCTCGCAAAGCTCTGCATCCTGTTTTTGTTCTGGTATTATTCTTAAAGTTGTGACCAGAAGTGATTTATATCCCCACTGCTTTGATGCTTCTTTTAGGATGCTATTCTCGCTGCTATTCTTCATCCGTCATGCTGTGTACAAAGTACAACTGTGTATCCTGGAAATGTATAGTTTTAACATGAAGTCTGTTTTGTTGAAGTTAGCAGCTGTTCACTGATGGAGACTTGAGTGTAAAACTATTCAGAACAACTGCAGTCTTAGTTATCATGATGATTGTAGTCCTTACCTGTCATAGAAGATGGCTCTGGACACACTTAGTTTTGCTAAGTGTGTCTCTTGACAGTCCATACAGGGTCATCGTCCACAGGGGCAATGCAATGAGACTCCAACCAGATGTAGGGCATCAGGATGGATCAGGCAGGTCTGAGGGGCAGGAGGAATGGAGGCCATTTTGTCCAACGAACAATTCGTTCAATAGCTAAGATGTTTCGTCCAAAGCCTTTTTCATATGCACTATTAATTATTTTATATTTCTTATGTTTATTTGAAAAGAGGAGGAATTCTCAATGGAATTTCAGTGTTTCCCACAGACCAGGTAGCAATTTGTGGTGCTCCACTGTGCCGATGAGGGAATCGTGCGCGGTGGTGTCGTGGCGGTCGGTGGAGTCGGTCATTGGGGTGTATGCAAAGTGTTTACAGCGGGCGGTGTTCAAACACAGTATTTTTCTTCAGAGTCACCTGCTGGGACTATTTTAAAGCTACAAGAAGCATTTGAGATTATTCAGTTCAATCTAAATTATTTTAAATTCTTTAAGAGAAGACAGCTAAAACAATTTTTCCCAGAACCCTGCCTGGTTTCATTCCTCGACCCAACTTTACATTACAGGGCAGGCCATTAGTTTGCTGGGATTGATGTTGGTGGAAAACCTGTCTTTTAAATTTATGAAAATTACTCACCAAAATTGAAGTTCAAGTTTAGTTTTTACTAGAGATGCTCCGATTGCAATTTTTTGGGCCGATTCCGATTTTCCATGGAGTGTGACCTGCCGATACCGGTTTCATTTTTTCAAACCACTTCACAGCACACACAAAGACTATTTTCTTTTTATCTTTTCTTTTAGAACATTCTGCCAGATTTTCAATAATACATTTTCAAAACCTCAAAGGTTGAAAACAAACAAAGACATTGTTCTTTGTAAAATCTTTCTTCATGTTTGGTATTAACATATTAATTCCTGAAATAGGAAATTCACACAAACATATTTTTTCTTTTCCCATCCAATATCTTGCACAAAAACAACTTCCCCCTCATATAATATTTGCCAACTGCTATGGAACACACTTTCATAAGCCTATTTAGATCTGAAAACTTATGCCTTATAGAACAACCCATTTCTTCATTCAATATCAAAATATAAAAATAATTTCCAGTCATACTTATACCATAGCCATTCTATCATCTTTGTCAAATGTGTATTTGTAGAGTAATTTCCAATGGAATCCAGTGCAACCAAGGTTGTAAAACAAAGAAATGTTTTTTTTTCTCTCTCTCTCTTTGTACAAATCTAACTAGATGTTTGGTAATAGGCTAACATATTAATTCCTGTAATGGGAAATTCACACAACCACAAGCATTTTCTTCTTTTCACATCCAATATCTGGCACAAAAAAAAATTCACTATATTTGGGTATCCAAATATAGTGAAATTTTTTTTTTTTTTAATGGCGCACGCGCCGGAGCTCGTTCGGCGCGCAGGACTGACACTGAAGCGCAACACAATCGCACTAGAAAGCATGTTCAAGCTGCCAGTGTAGCTGCAGTCTTTTTTTAGTTGCGAATTATGAGTATTTCCACTTTCATCTCTATGTGATACACAAGTTTTGATCGGCAGAAAATCGGCATGTTTTGACCGGCCGGTCGCCGGTCATGGCCGATCACGTGAAAATCGGCCGATTCCGATTGGTAGCCGGTCAATCGGTGCATCTCTGGTTTTTGCCTTATTTTTTTTGCCTTTTTGGTGGCAATCTTTCAATCATTCTTTAGTTGACATTCAAGGAATAAATTGCAAAAACAAGCTGGAGGTTTTTATTTTAAATATTGAGCTCAGCACTTACCTCAACCAATACTAAAATGAAATAAATAGTATAGGGTAACAACAAAATAATAAAATATCATAATTAGATGTAAGAAACCACTGAAGGTAACACCAAGGCAACTAACAACTAGACAGGGACACTCTAACGAGTGCAAACCCTGCCTTTTCCCTATTAAAATACATTGGGCGAAAATTTCGAAGTTCTGCCATGACCTTTGACCTTTGACCTCCAAAATTTAATGGTTTCCTTCCTGGGTGATTGGCAACACGTACAAAATTTGGTCTAAATCGATCCATTGGTTCTTGAGATATCTTGCAGACACACAGACAGACAGATACACACACACACACACACACACACACACACACACACAGACTGACGCAGGTGAAAATAATAACCCCTCCGACTACTGTCGGCGGGGTTAATAATGAAAAAGCATTACCCTAATTGGTGCAAAGCCTGCATGCCCTATCAGAACATTTAATTCTGCGTGGCTTCCTGAAAAAAAAAAAAACCTCAAGTGCTCTATCGTAAGGGAAGTCATTGCTGAAGCGGGATAAACGGGATAATGCAATAAGGCCGGTTCCTCGTGTCAAGCTGCTACTGTATGCATCAAAATTGGTTTATAGCCTGACTCAGGGATGTCCGTTTCATGTAAGCCAAGAAGGCTATGATAAAGCTCATCATGAGCACAACGTAGGCTACCTTTTAAAATAAGGGGTCGGAAGGTGAATCGGGAAGGCTGTGTTATTTTTCATTAGCCTAACAGGCCTACTTGCAGTCCGGGTATATGCGCAACGGCAGGCCTGTGTACACACCTCTCTGTGTTTGTCTCTCTCTTTCTCTCTCTGTCTCTGTGTGCGTGTGTGCGCGCGTGCGTGAACGAAAAGAAAGAGCACTATGAATGAATGGAACGATACGCAACGGAATTTTTTTTTTCAAAATCGCGAGTCTGATTGTGTGGCGATAGGAATCCATTGTGTGGCGCTGCGCCACACAATGGTCTATGTATGGGAAACCCTGAATTTGACCGATGCTAAACACATTTTTGCAGCGTGTAGTTTAACCATCTGCCACTCACCAACTGCGAGTTGTGAAATCTAATGGTGAGTCAAGAGCGTCCTAGGCTCGCCTTTCTTTGCAAGTGTGGTCAAAGCGATGGGTACCTATCTAGTATTCATGTAAAAATCCAAGAAATATTTGACAAAGCTCTTTCCTTGCGCATGTTGGGGGCCACCATTGCAAAATGAAAACAAAACCAGAAATGATGGGAATCAGTGAGTGTCAACTTTGGGCATGTTCACCACATATAAAATAATCGATAGTGTGTATGAAAAAGGGTTTGGACAAAATGTCTCAACTATTGGATGAAATGGCATTGGGCAAAATGATCAAAGTGTCCTGATCCCGGCAGGAGAGGTCAGCATCTTAATGGTGTCTGAGGAGAGAGCAAGAGAGAGAACAGGTTGTTGGGTATGCCTGGTGTCACCTAATGAGTAGCAGTATACATTTTGCAGTGGCAAAATGGTGGGATGCTGGCAAGACTGACAGCATAATTAAAAGGGAGCCCTGGGACATAAAGCAGCCAGCCACTCCACCGTCAACAAACCTGAGTGAATGTGTGAGAGTGGGAGGTGACAGCATCCATACATCCCAGTTTACCAAAACACTCTATGCCTGAGGACCCTCCAGATCTACTCCTTTACCTCATAAAAAAACTATTAACAAAAGGCTTGACTAAACAGAGATGTTTTCAGCGGAGACTTAAGCACTGACACTGTGTCTGAGTCCTGAACGCTACTTGGAAGGCTGTTCCATATCTGTGGGGCTTTGTAAGAAAAGGCTCCGCCCCCTGATGTAGCCTTCACTATATGAGGTACCAGCAGATAGCTTGCACCTTTTGATCTAAGTAGGCATGGTGGGTCAAAAAGGACCAGAAGTTTGCTCAGGTACTGTGGTGAGACTATTCAGTGCTTTAAAGATGAATAGTAGTATTTTATAAACACTGTAAAATTTGATTGGGAGCCAATGCAGTGTGGATAAGACAGGGGTGATGGGGTCATATTTTCTAGTTCTAGTAAGGACTCTTTCTGATGCGTTTTGAACCGACTGGAGCTTGTTTATGCACTTATTGGAATATCCAGACAGTAAGGCATTACAATAATCCAACCTGGAGGGAAAAAAAGCATGAATTAGTTTTACTGCATCATGCAGTGACATTATATTTCTTGACTTGGCAATATTTCTGAGATGAAAGAAAGCTAACATAATGTTATCAGAATGAGTTTCAAACAAAAGACTGGAGTCAGTCATCACACCGAGGTCTTTTACTGCTGCATGTGAAGAAACAAAGGCCATTGAGAGTTACTCTGTAATCAGAAAACCTACTTGTAGCTGCATGTGGTCCTAGTACAGGTACTTCCGTCTTGTCCAGGTTAATTAGAAGGAAATTCATAAGCATCCTGTGTCTAATGTCCTTTACACATTTCTCAATTTGATTAAGCTATTGTCTCATCTGGCACCCAGTATGGTTTTCCGGCCTTGACCCTTACGCACAGAGATCCTTCCAGATTCTCTGAGTCTTTTGATGATATTATGCTCTGTAGATGATATGTTCAAACTCTTTGCAATTTTACACTGTCGAACTCCTTTCTGATATTGCTCCACTATTTGTCGGTGCAGAATTAGGGGGATTGGTGATCCTCTTCCCATCTTTACTTCTGAGAGCTGCTGCCACTCCAAGATGCTCTTTTTATACCCAGTCATGTTAATGACCTATTGCCAATTGACCTAATGAGTTGCAGGGCTCAAAATTCATATATTTTTTCACCAGCCAGCCGGACTAGTTACCTTCCAAAGTAACTAGCCAAGGTTGAGTTCTGGGAACATGGCGGAGTGAGTAGCAGCAATTTGCCCAGCTGTCCCAAGTCGGTTAAAATAAACCCACACACAAATGTAACTCAACAGATGAAAACAAGGTATGAGAGGAAGAGAAAAGAGAAGAAGCCAGAGAATCAACAAGAAATTAAACAACTGTTTTGAACAACCCGAAATGGAAGAAATCTCTGAACACGAAGCTAGCGCGAGTGAACACGGGATGGAAGACGCAGTGGAGAAAGTAGACGGTCATGGCGAGGTGGGGACGCTCTGTGCCGGGCTCGCCATAATAAGAAGTGACATAACAGAGCTTAAACAAGAGCTACGACATGAGTTTACCACACTCAAAGACAAACTGAAAAGAGAAGTGAAGGAAGAAATCAGCAACTTCCAACAAGAAATTGAACATAAGCTCACTGAGAAAAACAGCGAACTGCAGACACAAAAGATGAACATCACAGAAGCCCAGACGTGCATAGAGGAGCTGGAAGAGTGGCAGGCGGATGCGAACAACACACTGACGCAGATGCGGGAGCAGACAGGTCGGATGCAAGAGATGATCACGGACCTCGAAAGCAGATCAAGGAGAAACAATATTTGTGTCTTAGGCATCCCGGAGGGGACAGAAGGGAGCTCCGCTGCCAATTACTTGGAACAACTACTAGGCACCGAACTCCAGCTGCCAGAAGGAACTAATCTCCAGATCCAAAGAGCACACAGAGCCCTCGCCCAAAAACCGGGACTGGGAGCTGTTCCCAGGTCAATTATAGTCAACTTTCTACAGTTTGAGATGAAGGAAATTATTTTAACAAAAGCGTGGCAGAAGAAAATATAGGTGGGCGGTAAACAAGTTTTCTTTGACCATGAGTACCCTACTGAAATCGTCCAGAAACGGAAGACACGTGGGCATCAAAAAAGTGTTAAAAGGGAATTCGTTTCCAGACATGGCTCACAAAAATACAAATTCACTGGAATGACTGTGTGAAGGTGTACGGGAGCACCAGAGAAGCTGCTCACGACATGGAGGAAAGGGGCTACACCGTGGATATGCCAGCGGAGGACACCGGAGCTGTGACGGGAGGGGAGATGCGAGGAGCCGCGGGATGGCAGCAAGTGACGGAAAGAACGGAACCGAGATACAGCGAACCGAGCGAGAGGAAACCTACAAAACTATCAGTGGAAACCGTAAAGAATGTTTTGCTTAAGAAAAGAGGCAACACCGAGGGTCAGAGAGAATACAGGTATGGACAAAGACAAGTATTAAGATAGGACAGAGGAAAAGAGATGAGGAGAACCCTTAATCACAGCAAACATTATTTGAATATATCTCTGCACATTGAATGGGACTTTGTCCACAGTGTGGGTTGAAATGACTGATTCAAAGACTTACTTAATCTGAGTTAAGAACCGACTGGGAGAGGTCAGGTAATTTTAAGTTGGACTTGTCTAGACACTAGGAACACCACAAGTTGGGTTAGCTCTGGGCCTTGGAAGGGGCCCTCTCCTAGAGATGAGGATTTCCTCTTCACCCACCAACGGGGACTTGGGGAGGGAGGAACATCCCCCCCCCCCCTCCACCTCTGGAAGTTTTCTTGTTTTTTGTTTCATGTTATGTTAAATGTTCAGAGAATTGGGGGCGTTGTGGCTCAGTTGGATAAGGCGCCATACCATAAATCCAGGGACCCGGGTTCGATTCCGACCCGAGGTCGTTTCCCGATCCCTCCCCGTCTCTCTCTCCCGCTCATTTCCTGTCTTGACACTGTCCTATACAATAAAGGTGAAAAAAGCCCCAAAAAATATCTTAAAAAAAAAATGTTCAGAGAATTTAGTTCAGAGTTGTCTGAGAGCACATTTTCTGAGAATAACAAAACAGAATGATGGCTAATATTGTCAAATTCATGTCGCTGAACGTAAATGGTCTCAATATGCCAATGAAAAGAGAAAGGGTTATGACGAAACTGAAGAAAGAAAAAGCACAAATCCTATTCCTGCAAGAGACCCATTTATCCCAGTCAGAGCATGATAAATTAAAAAGATACGGCTATCGGAACTTGTATTACAGTGCATATAAAGAGGGACACAGAAGGGGAGTTCTAACATTAATATCAAACGCAATTCAACTTGACTATGAAAAGGAACTCAAAGATAGAGAAGGGTCATTCCATGTCAATTCAACCAGGGCTTGTGCACTTAGGTCTCAAAAAATTCTGAAAAATCCCCAGATGTGCCCATGTTACCTAGGAGAAACACTAAATTTATTTGAATGTAAGATGTATACTTTCCATGTTACAGCCAGTTTTACTGGGGGAGGGGGGTGTCAATTTTGTTCAGACTCTTTTTTTTTTTTTTGTCAAAGTTCACAAGCCCATAGCTCAAGAACTAAACCATGTAGGAGGCTCAAATTTTGCATGCTGGTACATAAATAGGAATAGTATATAGCAAAACTGTCATTTTGGGTCTGGATGATCCTGCATGGTCATAGCACTCCCTCAAAGATGATCAACATTTTATTGGAGTTTTTGGCTGTGCTCTGTTTAGGCCTTCAGAAGACACATTTTTACCCAACATAGGCTCTTGATTTTTTCCTTTATTGAGATAAGTAGAAACACACTCAAAAAAAGCAATAAACAGAAAGGAAACTCTATCAGTGTTTTGAACAGAAGCCCTCACAAGTCTGACAAATCATTTTGGATGTCATTTTCAGAGCACCGTAACACCTTGTGGGAATGTGCACAGATTTTTAAAATATTTTTTCTTTATTCTCCATGATCCCTTCTTTTTAAAAACACCAATTTGGCTTGTCTTATTCGAATCTTTTTTATTTTCCACCCTGAACATGGGCAAAATGCACCATTGAGAGCAATATGTTTTTCTATAACATTAACGTAAAGAGTAAATAACCAAAGGCCAATTTTACCCTGACATGATCACCTGAGAGTGCCTGTGCAGGGGTGGAGGGATCCTTTTCAATTTCAATGATTCAGTGATTTTAGGGGCACCTGTGGTTGAGAGTAACCACAGGTGCCCCTAAAATCACTGAATCATTGAAATTGAAAAGGATACCTTTTACGAGGCAATAATTACAGTCATTCACAAACAAGGGAAAGATAAAGAGAACTGTGAGAATTATAGACTAGAGCCCTGCACTCCCGCGGGACCCGACGCAAAGCAGTGCGGCGCAGGACAAATTTTGAAAGCTCATTGCGGGCGGGAGGGGGAGTGCACAATGCGGGCGCGGGCGGGAGAGGTGATAAGCTGCAGTCCCGCTAACTAAAAACGTGTTTAAAATAAAATTTATAAATTATTAATTTATGTCTATCATATATAATTTGTGCTGGATATTTTATTTGGCCTTAATAAAAACATTTTAAGATGCCTAAATTTGCGGATGTGGTCTAATCTCGCGTACGTTTCCGATTCCTTTCCGCTCTTCCGTGTTTGAGATCTCCGATCATGGCAGAAGAGCAGAGCTCCTCTAGTGAAGCTCACAGTGCTTCAGAAGCAAGTGCTGCTTTAAAAAGAGGTACATTTACCATTAAAAAGTCAAGAGTATTAGTCCTAAGTATTAAAAAGTATTTAAAAAAGTATTAAAAAGTATTAACTAGTATTACAAAGGATTGTGTATCGCACAGATTGTTCAATTTAAAGCTAGAAATAGACAGTGTATAATCTGAGAAGCTGGTTGTGGTTGCGCAGCACTTCATATGAGAGGAGAATGAAATCGTGGTTGGAATCATAACGCCACAGACTCGGGAGTGCGAGTGCACAAAGCGAGAGCTGTCGATCAAAGCGGGAGCTGTCAATCATGAGCGCATGCAGCGCTCAACTTGGAATGTGTCAGCAGAATGTCAGAGTCTAAACAATAAACTTAGAATAAATGAAGGATCGGTCAGTGGAGAGCTCAGCTAAGCTCAGCATGTTTAATTCCCTAAGCCAATGACAAGAACTTTCGTGAGAAATAACGTGAACGTCTGCATCATGCGGGATTTGCGGCCGGGAGCGGGACAAAATATGGCGGGCGGGAACGGGACTGAAAATCATAATTCTTTGTGGGAGTGGGCGGGAGCGGGACTGAAAATTCTGTCCCGCGCAGACCTCTATTATAGACCTATCTCATTACTAAACATAGATTATAAAATGTATACAACAATCATTTCAAAATGATTGAACCCCTTCATAACAGAAATTATAGAGGAAGACCAAACAGGGTTTATAAAAGGGCGACAAATGCAGGATAACGTCAGAAGAACCTTGCATATTATAGCTCGAGCCCAACATAAAAAACAAAGCACTGTTTTTGTAAGCATAGATGCTGAGAAAGCATTCGACTGTGTAAATTGGAAATACTTGTATCAAGTGTAAGAACGATTGGGATTTAATAGTAAATCAGTACAATGTATAAAGACTCTATACCAACTGCCCACTGCTAGAACCAAGATAAATGGAAATCTGACTAACAAAATTAATTTACAGAGGTCAACCAGACAGGGATGTTGCCCGTCACCCACTTTATTCGCCGTTTCCATGGAACCGCTGGCACAGGCAGTCCGCCAGAATACAGACCTAGTGGGAGTTATGGTAAATGGAACAGAACATAAAATAGGACTTTTTGCTGACGACATCATCGCCTTCTTAGAGCAACCAACTAAATCACTCCCAGTACCGATGAAACTTTTAGAAACCTATAGACACCTCTCGGGATATAAAATTAATATCTCAAAAACACAGGTGTTATCGCTTAACTACACGCCACTGAGAGAGATACAGGAATCTTTTGATCTTAATTGGAGTTTAAAGAAAATTAAATATCTGGGGGTCTCCATTACTAAAGGATTATCAAAACTATATAAAGAAAACTACAACAAAATAACACAAGAGATACAGAAAGATATTCAAAAATGGTCCACTCTGACACTAGATCTCAGTTCGAGGATTGAAATAATTAAAATTAATGTACTACCCAAGCTTCTTTATCTGTTTCATTCTTTACCTATAGAGATCCCGCAAACCCAATTTGAGACCTGGGACAGGATGATATCAAGGTTTATATGGGCAGGCAAGAAACCCAGAATTAAGTATGGGACTCTCCAGCTGCCAAAAGACAGAGGGGGAATGGGTCTCCCAAAACTCGGGGAATATTTCTATGCAGTCCAGCTTAGATATTTGATATGCTGGTGTCAACCAGACGACACAGCTAAGTGGAAAGACATGGAAAAATAGTTCAGAGGGCACCCAATTCAGAATGTGATTGGAGATAAAGTATACAACAAAATAAAGAAACAACTTGATCCGATTACATTGTTTACTTTGGAATTATGGTTTAGAATCGTTAAACATGGGGTAAAGGATAGTAATCTGTTAAGGTGGGTTGCATTTGATAGTAACTTTAAACCAGCCACATACGACAAGGGATTTAAACAGTGGGAAACTAAAGGAATTACAGCATGGTGTACTCTAGAGAGAGAGAGATGGAGAGTTTCCAGAATATGAGCGACAAATATGATCTGGGTGTAAACGAATTCTATAGGTACTTACAAATAAGAGATTACTACAGGAAGGAAATCAGGACAGGTCCCTCCATGGTAGTGAATGGTGTGATACAAATCATAATCAATACGTATAAAGGCACAAAAGTCAGAATAATATCTTCACTGTACCAAAAATTGACAATAAGCAAAAATCCAACTAATTATATAAAAGAAAAATGGGAATTGGAGCTCAACACAAAAATCTCAGATAATGAGTTGAAAATACATCAAACATCCACCAATTCGCGGATATGGAGGGAATTCTCCTGGAAAAATCTAATTAGATTTTTTATCACACCCAAGGTCAAGAGTAAATATCTGAATGTAAACTTACCATGTTGGAGAGAATGTGGAATATTAAATGCAGACCATGCACATGTATTTTGGAAATGCCATGTGATGTTTTGGAGAATTGTACATGTAACTCTGCAAGAGATACTGAGGTATGGCATTCCCATGAGCTGCACGGTACTCTTATCTGTGTAATTTCACAGAGGGCAATATACACGCAGGAGATAGGTACCTTACAAAAATACTGTTAATAGCTAGTAAAAAGGCGATAACAAGGAAATGGGGCAAAGTGGATCTTCCGACCAGGAAACAATGGATAGAAATAATAGAGGAAATCTATACAATGGAAAAACTGACACACCATCTGAGATTGCAAGAAACACAGCTCGAAGACAAGTGGCTGAAGTGGACTAATTGGAGGACCTTGGATAGTGACAGACAAATGAAAAGACAATTGATATAGAGGACGAAACTGCGAGAATTGATGGATAAAGAAGAATGTAGCTCCCACAGGACAATTAGTATTACTACCTTATTATTATTATTATTATTATTATTATTATTATATCCTTTTGCTGTTGATGCTCCTTGTTGGTCTGTTGTAAATGTTAAAATTGAATAAAAACTAAAGTGAAAAAAAAAGTAACTAGCCAAACAGAAAATCAACTCACCAAAATTTGTTCATGTATGAATTTTACTTCTGTCAAAAATAATGCAAAAGAGAGTAGTTACCATTGTTCATGACTAATGTGCATTTATTTCAAGACCCGAGTATTTTGATACTGTTAAAGACATAAATGAGAACAACACAGAGCACCATAATATAATCCAAAAAAATGCCAGATGACTGACCCCTTACTAGTTCTTTTAGGAACCAATTCGTCCGCTTCCATTTTTAATTTGTCGCTGAAATTGACGGAGCTTACACGGTAGCCTATGCAACACCAGCGATTGCACGAAGTGAGTCAGCGCCGTAAATCGAAACTAGAAAATCTTCCCGCAAGTTCCTTTCAGCAACGAGATGTCGCCCGGGATTGGTTGGCGAGTGCGTGACGTTGGTTTTTTTTTATCCTTAGGCAGCCTCTCATGTTACTGCCTGAGGGACAGGGAGAAAACCACCGGAAAAGGTTTTAAACAAACGCAACAAACACGAAACAAACGCAAGTCGGCAGATGACCATAAAATACTCGATAGTTACGATATAATAATTTTATGTATCTCACACAGAATTTTCAGAGATATATCGAGTATATTCGATATATCGCACAGCCCTAGTCTGAATCTTCGCTTCATATGTATTTTTTATTTTCAACTAGCCGGCCGGGCTGCCTAGTGACAGGAATTACCCTCCAAATGGCAAATTAAGTCACCTCGGGTGACCGGACCACCACGAATTTTGAGCCCTGAGTTGCAATTTGGTCCTCCAGCTGTTCCTTTTTTTGTACCTTTAACTTTTCCAGCCTCTTCTTGCCCCTGTCCCAACTTTTTTGAGATGTGTTGCTGTCATGAAATTTCAAATGAGCCAATATTTGGCATGAAATTTCAAAGTGTCTCAATTTCGACGTTTGAGATGTTGTCTAGGTTCTATTGTGAATACAATATCAGTTTTTGAGATTTGTAAATTATTGCATTCCGTTTTTATTTACAATTTGTACTTTGTCCCAACTTTTTTTGGAATCGGGGTTGTACTGGTGTATTTCGAGATGACTCTGCGTCATAAAACTCTTTCCACACTGTGAGCAATGATGCATGTTGGAGCCAGTATTAACCCTTTGTGTTAGTGTGTGCGCACCCTCTACAGGCCTGGAGGATACTGTGTCCAGGGGGATGATAAATACCTGGCCAGGAAAAGCTAGTATCTCACTGGGCTGCAACAGCTTACGACAAATTGCAAACGACATTTGCGAGAGAGCTTCAAAAGTGTCTTGAAACATTTGCGGGGCTTCTCAATTTCCTCGCATAAGTCGCAAAGTGTCGCTCCTTCGTCGCTGAAATTTTGAACATGTCCAAAAAATTTGTGCGACCAAAATTTCTCTCAAAATATGCGAATATCAATTCAGTGTGATTCCAAGTGAAAATTGTCGCTAATTCACATATTTTATCGCAATGGTTGTGTCTCCAACTAGTTGCGGGCTGTCGCAGCCCAGTGAGATACTACTCAAAGGACCAGGGGCCTCATTTATAAACGATGCGTACGCACAAAAGAATGCGTACGCCACGTTCTACGCAAGCTTCGGTATTTATAAAAAGTGAACTTGACGGTAAAATGTGCGCACCTCCACGCAAGCTCTGATCCATGCGTACGCACAAAAAAAGGGAAACACGGAAAGTGCGACCTCAGGAGGAAATGGGGAGAACGACCCGAAATTGGTTCAATAATCGAAGTTTAACACAAACATAATATCGCGCATCAAAGACGTGACTGACTTAACATTTATAATCCTTAATTTTGTGCACTTGTCAAAAATAACATCTTATTTAAGGCAATAAAGACAAATTGATAGGCTATACGTTGTACGTTTTTGCAACATAAGCAGTAGGCTAAGTTTTGTTAATTATCCACTTATGGCTTTCATGCATGTTGTCATTTTTCAATATTGATCATTAGGCTATCACACATGTTGCTTGTTAGGTTGCCTACTCTGTAAATAGTATATAAGAGGGATTTGCCGTGGTAGGTCTTATGATGCACTATGGCGTATTTGGCATTGCTGGAGGATGTGGCAAATGGAAGTATTAGGAGAGAGCGAGTCTTCAGAGACCTTTGTTGGTCAATGACGATGAGTGGCTCATGAGCCGATTCAGATTGCCACGAGCTGTCCTTTTACACCTGATAGCTGAGTTGGGCCCAGCGTTGGAGAGAGGTACCCGCTGGAATCATGCCATCCCAGTCTCGCTGCAAGTGCTGACTTGCATCGGCTTTGCATCGGCCACTGGCACTTTTCAGCGAGAACTGGCTGACCGGTCTGGGATATCGCAGCCAACCTTCAGCCGCATTTTGCCAGAAGTGTTAGGAGGTGGAATTGGTTTATCACCAAACTACATCAAGTTTCCTTACATGGTGGGTGAACAGGCAAATAAAAAGGCGCAATTTGCAGCAAAGTCCGATTTCCCAAATGTGATCGGTGCTATTGACTGCACTCATATTGCTATGGGGGCACCGAGTGAAAATGAATTTGCCTTTGTTAACAGGAAGCATTTTCATTCCCTCAATGTCCAAGTTATATGTGACGCGGACATGGTCCTCACAAATGTTGTCGCCCGGTGGCCTGGTTCAACCCATGATTCATTTATATTGAGACATAGCAGCGTTGGGCAGAGACTGGATGCTGGAGCTGTGCGCGATGGTTGGCTTCTGGGTGCAGGTGATTTAATGCATAAATCCTGAAAGTATTTGTAACCATTCTTGGACCATTTCTAAATATTCAACCCTTTACTCATTCAGTTATGTTGTATGTGACAGTGGGTATCTGCTGAAACGGTGGCTGCTCACGCCATTTATGAACCTCCAAACGCCTGAGGAGACCACTTACAACCTGCGCCACAGCCAGGCGCGCGCTGTTGTGGAGCGCACCATCGGGCTCCTGAAGGGCAGATGGCATTGTCTGGATGCCACGGGGGGAGCGCTATGTTACAGACCCGAAAAGGTCTGTCGGATTGTTAGGGCCTGTGCTGTGCTGCACAATGTGGCACAGCTACAAAACGTGCCTTTGCAAGCTGAAGAGGTCAACCTTGACCTCGACCCCGATCCCTATCCCCAGGCATTCCACCCAAACGCAGGAACCGTGCACCAGCGTGAGGAGGTGATGCACCGCTTGTAAATAATTAGGTCTGGAAACAAATGATTACTTTTTAAAAATACTTTAATGCTGGCATTTAATGCAGACAGCTCATTTTTTAATTTCTTTTAACTCCCGGGTGACCTCGCGGACGGCATCCTCATGTTCCGGCTGCACCTGCAGCACTGAATCTGTTAGGATACGGGTGCTGGTGGCTGGTTTCAGCATGGATGCACATGCATCGGAGGCCGTGGACGTCCTTGGGACCTCCGCTGCCGCAGCCGACACACTGCTGGCCTCACTGGCACACCCAGCAACTGCAAGAGAATTTTTTTGCTAATAAAATACTTTTTCTGGATGAAGACTCATTTCAATTAATTTCACACCCATTTCAAACAAGGGGGGCACATGTGCAATGTAAGGTGGTTCCTTGATACACAACCAAAAAAAATTACATACCCGAGTCCTCGGCTGGTTCATGTGGCCAAGCATCGGTGTCACCCTCCTCCTCATGCACAACTCCACTCAGGAGGGTTTCCCCTATAATGCCAGCCAGTTTTTGATCCAGTGGGGTGAGCTCCGGCTCCCCCTTCCCCCCGCCCATTGCACAGATGCTTTGACGGTGTGCCTTGATCCTCTTCTTGGCGTTCACCTTTATGTCGGACCATTTTTTTTTTTTAAACCTCTGCCATAGTACGGCCTTGTGAAGCTACAGAATTGAACGCATCGGCCACATGCTGCCATTCACACGTTTTTTTTCGCATTTGTAACTCCCGTACTATGGCCTCCAAACAAAACGGCTCGACGCTGCTCCACTTCATCTACTAGCACTTCAACTTCACAGTCGGTGAAGTTGCGCTTCTTTGTCTTTCCTTCTGTTTTGGGCATGTTGTCCACAGATATCAATGTTCATTAAGGGCGTTTTGCTGAATATTTATAGACAATTGTGGGTGTGTCTTGAGGTACGCACAGGTGCCGCAAATTTAGAGTGGATTGTGATTTATAAAGGAAAATTGGCGTGGAACATGCGTGCGCACGGTTTTATAAATCAGAATATTTCTGTGCGCACGCACATTGAGTTTCGTGCGCACGCCATCTTCTGGTGTAAATCCTGCGCAAAGTTTTATAAATGAGGCCCCAGGTGTGGCTGATTGGAGATAACAGCTTCTTATGTCTGCCTCCTGCTGTGAAAAGAAAAAGAAGAAAGCACAACTTTATTCATCACACACTTGTAAAATTCCTCTCTGCATTTAACCCATCTGAAGCAGTGAACACACACCTGCACACACGTGAGCAATGAGCACATGCACATACCCAGAGCAGTGGGCAGCCATGCTAACAGTGCCCGGGGAGCAGTTGGGAGTTCGGTGCCTCGCTCAAGGGCACCTCAGCCCAAGGCCGTCCCATATTAACCTCTCTGCATGTCTTTGAACTGTGGGGGAAACCAGAGCACCCGGAGGAAACCCACCAGACACAGGGAGAACATGCAAACTCTGCACAGAAAGGCCCCCGCCGGCCGCTGGGCTCGAACCTGGAACCTTCTTGCTGTGAGATAGTGCTCACCACTTACACCACCATGCTGCCCAATCTGTACTCCAGTTTACCATCTTGTAGGGGTGTGATGGTACATATATTTGTACCGGACGATTTGCGGTACGATGCAGATGTGTACCAAATGCAATCTTTAAACAGTAATTAAATTAATTTAACTGCAATGCATAACAAGAATTCAATACGTTTGAAGTTCTTCATACTAACTGTCCAGGTTGTTGTGTTATGCCGAGATAATCATTATAAATAACCACGACACCGCCTCTTCTGCCAGTTAGGTGAGGCTGGTGTATATCGTAACTGTAACCAGGAGGACTAGTTTCATTTAATGCATGGTTTAATCCATGTTTCTCTTAAACACAGTACATTAAACTTCTGATCAGTAATAAGTTCATTAACAATTAGTGCTTTAAAGGAACAGTCCACCGTACTTCCATAATGAAATATGTTCTTCTCTGAATTGAGACGAGCTGATCCATACCTCTCCGAGCTTTGTGCGACATCCCAGTCAGTCAGACGCGCTGTTACTCCTGTTAGCAGTGTAGCTAGTAGAGGTCTGCGCGGGTCGGATTTTTCAGTCCCGCCCGCGCCCATATTGTGCAGTCCCACTCCCGCCCGCGCCCGCAAAGACTTATGATTTTCAGTCCCGCTCCCGCTCGCGCCCACAAAAAAATTATGATTTTCAGTCCCGCTCCCGCCCGCGCCTGACATATTTTGTCCCGCTCCCGCCCGCAAATCCCGCATGATGCAGACGTTCGCGTTATTTCTCAGGAAAGTTCTTGTCTTGACACAGCGTGATGGTGCCTCGCCCCCTACTTCGAATGGATTTTAGCATAAATATCTACAGCTCATGTTATTATTTACCTTGTTTTGGAATTCAGCATGTACTCTCTCTAATAATAATTAGTGCTATCAAACAATTAAAATATTTAATCGCGAATCACACATTTTTATCACATGAGAAACCATTGCAATTCTCTGATCAGCATAAAAAAGTGAATTGGCTTGCTTTGTAGCAATCTTTTTTTTTTTTTATTGCAAAGCAGAGCTAGTAAGAGAAGTGAATTGATTTATTTTTTGAGTTAGTCTACAACTTTAGTCAGAGAGACATGTTACACAGTGACGGTAGGCTTGACTCAATGCTATCCCAGAAATCCTTCCTGTAATATGCAAATTTAGCCGCCTCTGATTGGACAGCCAAATTTGCATATTACAGGAAGGATTTCTGGGATAGCATTGAGTCAAGCCTACCGTCACTGTGTAACATGTCTCTCTGACTAAAGTTGTAGACTAACGCAAGCCGTAAATCACTTCACTCATGGTTCTCTTGCTAGCTGGGTGTGAACTGCGAGTCGTTAGAGTGATCAAAGGATTTCCCGTTAGGATGATCAATGGCAAACTTAAAATGCCATTCCACTGGCAATCTGACTCTCTCTGCAAATTTAGGCATCTTAAAACGTTTTTATTAATGCCAAATTGTTCCTCCAGCACAAATTATATATGATAGACATGAATTAATAATTTATACATTTTATTTCAAACACATTTTTAGTTAGCGGGACTGCAGCTTATCACCGCTCCCGCCCGCGCCACATATGTGCACTCCTACTCCCACCTGCGCGCGCATATGTGCACTTCCGGTCCCGCCTGCGCCCGCAATGAGCTTTCAAAATTTGTCCCATGCCGCACTGCTTTGCGGCGGGTCCCGCGGGACTCCCGCGGGAGTGCAGGGCTCTAGTAGCTAGGCTCAGCATGGCCAATGGTATTTTTTGGGGCTGTAGTTAGATGCGACCAAACTCTTCCACGTTTTTCCTGTTTACATAGGTTTATATGACCAGTGGCATGAAACAAAGTTCAGTTACACAAATTGAAACGTGGCGATTTTCTATGCTATGGAAAGTCCGCACTATAATGACAGGCATACTAACACCTTCTGCGCGCTTCAACAGCGCATTGATACCTTCACTCGGAGTTGTACTATTTTTTTTTTTAGACAGGGCGGACAGACCAGGGCATTCACCCGCCTGGCCATGCCTGACGAGGAGCGCTCTCGGCCGGCTTGGGAGGCAGACGGCAGCCCCTCCTGGAAGTGTGGTTTTACCATGGGCCTCATGCGGAAAAATGACAAAATCCCAATTTTACCATGGGGCTCGAGTTGTACCATTTTTTTTAGACAGGGCGGACGGACCAGGGCATTCGCCTGCCTGGCCGTGCCCGAAGACGAGTGAAGGTATCAATGCGCTGTCGAAGCGCGCAGAAGGTGTTAGTACGCCTGTCATTATAGTGCGGACTTTCCATAGCATAGAAAATCGCCAGGTTTCAATTTGTGTAACTGAACTTTGTTTCATGTCACTGGTCATATAAACCTATGTAAACAGGAAAAACGTGGAAGAGTTTGGTCGCATCTAACTACAGCCCCAAAAAATACCATTGGCCATGCTGAGCCTAGCTACATTGCAAACAGGAGTAACAGCGCGTCTGACTGACTGGGAGGTCGCACAAAGCTCGGAGAGGTACGGATCAGCTCGTCTCAATTCAGAGAAGAACATATTTCATTATGGAAGTACGGTGGACTGTTCCTTTAAATGCAAGAGATCTCATATTTAGTAGTCCTACCTTTAGATCAAAGGTGCTGGCAGTGGCTGTACAGTCAGTATGATGCAATTTTATATTATCTAAGTTACGAGAACAACCTCTGAGTGTTACTACTAGTTTTTCGTTTAGCTTGGGAAACACAGTCTCTATATAGTGGACCCTGAGTGATGACTCTGTGCAGCTTGCAGACAGTCAGTTTAGCCTGTTCGTCTACTCCCTGGCCTTGGCTCTGGATTGTCACAGATTAACTAGGCCTCAATCCAACACTGGGTTGGATTGACTGGTAAAGTTATCAATTGGTTAAATTCATACTTAAAAGATAGAAGCTTCTATGTTACCATGGGAAATTGTTCCTCAATGTCAATGTCCTTGACCTGTGGTGTCCCCCAGGGGTCGATTCTTGGACCATTACTTTTCAACCTTTATATGCTCCCACTTGGGCAAATTATCAATAACAATTCAATTTTGTATCACTGCTATGCAGATGACACCCAAATTTATTTTGCTTTATCACCTAATGATTATGCCCCCCTTGAATGTCTCTACCAGTGTATCGATCAAATCAACAACTGAATGTCACAAAATTTTCTTCAGCTGAACACAGATAAAACAGAAGTAATTCTATTTGGAAAAAAAGATGAAAGACTCAGGATTACCACTATTCTTGACACAAAAGTCAGTTTAGCCTGTTCGTCTACTCCCTGGCCTTGGCTCTGGATTGTCAGAGATTAACTAGGCCTCTACTGAGAATATGAGCTACGCTGTGAGAAATGAGAGCAGCATCTTCCCGAGTGGGATGAATACCGTCCCGCCCTAACAGATTTGTTTTTTGATCTTTAGTTGTGTGAGGACATGAAAACCGAGATATCCAGGGATGGAGGGACGTCAGAAGTCCGTGTGAAGAAAGAGGAGACGCTGGAGCTGAAAATCTACAACCATGGAGACGACCTCGATAATCCACCTGATGGTCTCTCTGTTAAAGTGGAAGATCCTGACAATAAAGACTACCTCTGTAAGACATCAGCCCACTCTGGTGCTCAGTAACACTCACTGTTTATTCTACCCTCCACACTTTCTGGTGCACTAAAAGTGCAATACAGTACATTTGGGATGCAGCCTCAGTCTGATAATTTAATCAAAAAATTGAACTTGATATTTTTATTGATAAAGTATGAACCTTGTTTATAGAGTGTAAAATATGGTAGCAAGGAGTGAGAGAAACTAAAGATTTTTATTTATTTAGAATAGAATGCCTTTATTGTCGCTGCACAAATGTACAACAAAATTTAGTTCATCATAGGAGAGCAAAGCCACTGCGTACATGCGTGCCGCCACTCTTGGGCACTTCAGCCCAAGGCCATCCCATGTTAACCTAACTGCATGTCTTTGAACCATGAGGGAAGCCAGAGCACCTGGAGGAAACCAATGCAGACACGGGAGAACATACAAACTCTACACAGAAAGGTCCCCCACCAGCCGCTGGGCTTGATCCCAGAACCTTCTTGCTGTGAGGCGACAGTGCTAACCACTACATCACCGTGCTGCCCATTTATTTCCTGAAAATATATTAGTCATTATAAACCAATGATGTTAACCTGAACCAAATAAGTATGGAATATCACACGATGGGTCATGCTGTTAGATAAAAATCTATGCCGGGTGATTTATTTTCAGATAACAGCACAGCCCAAAGCGTATTATTCACCTCATACTGCACTGATTTGCCTATGATTATCATTTTTAATTTATTAATGAATATTTCTGTTTGCATTTAATGTTACAGAATGTCTGCCATTCTCTCCAGCCACTCATGTGTTTTCTTCTGAGACAAAAAAAAAATGCAAGTGGTTGTGTGACTGAGAAACCAGAAAGCACAAACTCCTCTGTCCTGAAGACTTTCCCATCATGGGGAAACTTAATGACTGATACCTGGATCTCCTCCCATAAACGTTAAATAAACATGTCTTTATGTCTTCACCACATTAGAAGATTATAGTTGTTTTTTTTTCTTCCACCCATTTTCCTTTCTAATGTGGTCACCTGCTAGTATCCACCTACTTGCCAAGTCTCTCTAACCATGTGAGTGAAGGCTAACACGTGATTCCTCCAAGACATGTAAAGCCATCAAATGCCTTGTAACAAGTCCATGATGTGGATTGAGTACAGAAGCACGGCAGGCGGGAGATGATATTTACACACACACACGTTTATTTTGGCTTTTCAGCTTCACAATCGCTCGATTTTAGGACACGGACACGCGTGCACACAGTTGTGTTCTGGTCCAGGGAGCTCTCTTCTCTTTGCTCTCCTCCTCCTTTTCTATCCTCCACTGTCACTGCAACACACACAACATTAATCGACAATAGGTGTAATGACTTTGGCACTCACATTCATTGGCCCCGCCCTCCATTCACAAACTGACACTTGGCCATGCCCTCACTGCCACATACCCCTGCCCAACTCACTGGAGCCGTCCAGACTGCAGTGTACTCCTCCCCCCCCCCATGGGACAGGAATTCCGGCACCATCATCTGCACCCCTGGCCTGTGGACCACCTCAAATTTAAACGGCTGGAGGGCGAGATACCGACAGGTGATCTGCGCATTGGCATCCTTCATGTGTTGGAGCCACTGGAGGGGTATGTGGTCCGAACAGAGGGTGAGAGGGTGCCCCAGCAGGTAGTATCAGAGAGTGAGGACCGCACACTTGATGGCCAAGCACTACTTTTCGATGGTGCTGGACTTAATTTCATGCATTGAGATTTTGTGGCTGATGTACAGCACGGGATGTTCCTCGCTCTCCACCTTCTGGGACAAAATGGCCCCCAGCCCTCTGTCCGACGCATCCATCTGCAAAATAAAGGGGAGAGAGAAGTTAGGGGAGTGTAGAAATGCCCCCCTCTCCAAACACACACTGTGCAGCTTTTACCTTTAGTGAAAACCTGTTGACTGCTCTGTCCACTGGACTGGATCTGGTGCTCCGTTTTTAGTGAGATCAGTCAGAGGGCTGGTGACATCCGAATAATTAGGTATGAACCTACGATAGTAGCCAGCCATCCCCGGAACTGTCTCACCCCCTTTTTCATTTTTGGGTTTCGGGCAGGCTGCAATCTTGTCAATTTGGGGACGCATCTGCCCATGACCCAAGTGGAAACCCAGATACCGTACTTCCACCCACCCAATTACACACTTTTTCGGGTTAGCTGTGAGATCTGCACGCCTCAGTAACTCTAGGATGGCCCTAAAGTGTTTTGAGGTGCCGCAGCCAATCGTTGCTATAAATATTGATGTCACTGAGGGAAGCTGACGCAGAGGGAGTGTGGGGGCAGAGGATCTTGTCCATGAGTTGCTGGAATGTAGCGAGTGCCCCAAATAACCCAAAAGGAAACGTGACGAATTCGTGTAATCCAGACAGTGTAGAAAAGGCCGTTTTCTCTCAGGATAGAGGAGTCAAGTGGGTCTGCTAATATTCCTTTGTTAAATCCATGGGTGCAAGTTTTCTGGCATGTGCCGGAAGCTCCGGTTTTTTCGGTTCTGAAAAAGTCTCATCTCATTATCTCTAGCCGCTTTATCCTGTTCTACAGTGTCGCAGGCAAGCTGGAGCCTATCCCAGCTGACTACGGGTGAAAGGCGGGGTACACCCTGGACAAGTTGCCAGGTCATCACAGGGCTGACACAGACGACCATTCACACACACATTCACACCTACGGTCAATTTGGAGTCACCAGTTAACCTAACCTGCATGTCTTTGGACTGTGGGGGAAACCGGAGCACCCGGAGGAAACCCACGCGGACACGGGGAGAACATGCAAACTCCGCACAGAAAGGCCCTCGTCGGCCATGGGGCTCGAACCCAGACCTTTTTGCTGTGAGGCGACAGCGCTAACCACTACACCACCGTGCCGCCCTCTGAAAGTCATTTTTCCAAATCGTGTAAATCCGTTATGATTTTCGGAGGGGGGGTGGCCCTCACTGTCTCACTCTCATAGGGCCAATGATTTTCCGCGATCGCGGAAAACAGATGGAAATTACGGAATTTTTATCGTGTAACATTGCTCGCGTGTCAAAGTGTAACTGCCGCAGAAGGCTTCTGCGTAACTGCCGCTAACGCCCAAGCAGACATGCCTTTCCGGTCAAGGCAGCTTTGTCGGTGATTGTGATTGGCTTGTGGCACACTTCGCTTGCCAATGAGCTGCTTGTTTACAGATTCGCTCCCCGCGTCGCAACCAGAATGGCGACCGCGAAAAATAAACGAATGCGTCTGGTGGCCAAGGATGCCATATGGTTACCAGTGGCGAGTGTGGACGTTGAGCGCTCCTTTTCCATGTATAAACCTCTTCTAAATGACAGAAGATTCAGTCTCATAGAGACCAACACTAAACAACTTATGATGCTCTATCATAATGGCAATATCGAGCAGCGTTTCTAGGTACTCAGAGTGCTCAATGATTGATCTGCAAGGAATATTCAGGACTGTCATTACAATCAAAGTTAAACTATTCTTGTCTGTTTGAGAGTGTGTTCTGTGTTCTGTTAGGAAACATTGTTTCATGAGTTTGTGGTGTACTAAAAAAGATGGATATAGAGTAATATTTTTAAACAGTCAGTTATGAGTATTGTCATTACAGGCTCAGTAAGTATTACTGAATATTAATTTATCCCTATTAATTTATCAGTACTCTCAATATTATATTGAGATTATATATGCTATTATATTGCATATATATGAGATGGGGTTTTAGTTAACGGTGATCCTAGTTTCTTGATTTATCTGTTATCAGTATGTCAAGTAAAATATTTTGAGTTGTCTCAATCTGTGATCCCACTTCAATTTTTTTTTATTAATGCAATTTATCAGTTTACTGTCAGTGTAATTGTTTTTATATATTTTTTTCATGAATGACTTCATGATGCAAAGGACCATTTGTGTCTAGAGATGCAATACTTTGAAACCCAAGTAAAATTATGCCAGCCAGAATTACTAAATTGGAGCCAAACACAACAATTTTGAACTGAAATTGTGAAACGGAATTGAAACGGAATTTATCATTGTCCAAAACGGAAAAAGCCAGATTTTGAAACGGAAAATCATTGACTCTACTCTCAGCGTATTATCGGGTTACCGCGGTACAGTCTCTGCACGAGACGAATCTTTTCATCTCGTCTTTGCCACAAACCTCATTCAATTTATACGCCGCTCACCGACAAGCGGTCCTGACTAGCCCGTTGTTTCATGGTGTTATACATGTGTGATATCATGTTTCACGCACATAGCACGTTGTTCGACCAAATCAACACAGCTATTCCAGTGTATATATTGTAAAAAAGGTATCACAGCAAAAGCATGTTAAAAATGGTTGTTTCAACATTTTAAATTAGTAGTTGCGAGATGTTTTGAAATATCAAGCCTTGTACTTGAAAGATTATTTCAGATGAATTGATAAAATGTATTAATCAGTCCCCCCAGGATTTCACAGGCCTTTTTTGTGATTGTTGTGGGCTAAAATGTCTGATGTTGCAGGGGGGGTTTCCAAAAAAATTGCGATGAAAGTTGCAGTGTTTTTTAGGTTTTTGTTGCGATTACATTGTGGGAGGAAGTGAAAGTTGCGAGAAATTGTTGCGATTTTCTCTTTTTATGATTGAGTGATATGTTAAATATTAAGTCATTACTGAAAAACTATTGATTAAAAAAACAAAGACACTGAGAAATGGTCCTATAAACAACTTTACCAATATAAAAGATTACCAGGACTACAAAAATGCAGAAAAATAGGCTTTACTTATCCAACTGCACCTGTTGGTTCAAAAGTTAAAGTGCATAGAACCTCACAGTACAACATGAAGTTACCTTAAAATATAATATAAATGCCTCAGCTTTCATGTAAGAAAAAACCTATTAATGCTAGTACTATGTGCAGGCAGTCTCTCCTGAAGACTAAATTAAACAAGAATTATAAACTGATAAAATAAATGGCTCAGGCTTCATCGAAGAAAAAAAACAATTTGAACATAATCTCACAGTATGATGCTGAAGCTGCCTAAACAATGGAAAATAAAATGCCATTTTGGCAAAAATGTTGGTATCCATTCATTTCTTGTATTAAGTAAAAATATAAAGTGCACACAGTCCTTCACTGTAAACATAACACTTTCAGTAGCAGAATTTAAGCTTACATGAACACTGACTAGCACATGCTGCTTCTCTTGAACGTATACACGGAAGTAAGGCGGAAGGTAGGTAGTTTGTCGACGTCACCTCAAGACGACGCCAAAGATTGGTCAAATTTGCGGGAAAGTTGCGGTGATTGGATATAATTGCAACACCGCCCTGAATTTGCGGGGATTGGTTGAATTTGCGTTGAAGTTGCAAATTGCAACATCGTGAAATCCTGGAGGATCTGATTAAACATTTGATGTGAATATGCAAATCATATAACTATTAATATTATAAATGTTTGCATGAGATTGCATGAGAGACAACCATTTTAACTTGTAATTTAAATTTTTTTCCGAGCCCTAAGGGGGACTCACCTCCCTTTGTAAACCCCCCCCCCCCCCCCCCCCGCATGGCTGCACCATTGCACGTCTGACCTTGTCAGACTTCAGGTGTTTGAAAATTTTATACTTGCACCCATGGAGGTGGTCTCCACAAGGGACAGGAGCAGTTTGAATCATTATTTTTGTTTTTACCTCTGGCCCCAGGTCCGCCTTCTCCGGAACTACCAATGCCAATGCAACAAGGACCTCCTTGTTCCAATGTTTTAACAGATTGAGGTGGTATATTTGCAGTACCCCGCCCTTATCCGCTTGCCTCACCTCACAGTCCATGTCCCTGACTCGCCATGTGACCTCAAAGGACACTTGCCACTTGGCAATTTGGAGCTCAACGTGGGTAATAACACAAGTACTTTGTCTCCCGGTATGAAATCTCTAAGGCGCGTGCCCCTGTCGTATGGCCAGACATAATGTTCTTGTGCCTGTTGTAAATTCTCTTGGGTTGTGTGTGTGTGAGGATGTGGAGTTTTGTGCGCAGGCCGAGAGCATATTGAATTTTGTTTTTACTAGGTGAAGGTCCCTCCTCCCAATTTTCTTGCAGCGCATCCAAAATGCCACGAGGCTTACGCCCATATAATTCAAATGGTGAAAATCCCGTGGAGGCTTGCGGGACCTCTCGTACTGCAAATAACAGTGGCTCGAGCCATTTATCCCAATTATGTGCAATCTTCACTGACAAATTTCCGATTTAAGTTTTTGAGTGTCTGGTTGAATCGTTCCACTAAGCCATCTATTTGTGGGTGATAGACGCTGGTGCGGATAGATTTAATTCCCAATAACCCATACAGTTCGTGCAGTGTGGCTCTGTGACTGCTTCCCCAGTCAACGCCACACCAGGATCTCCCCGTGATGTACTATTGCAGGACCCACTCTTTACTATGTGTTCCATTAAGCCTTTGAATCTCAGCCAATCAGTTCCCAAAATCAGCGGGTGGGTGAGACGAGGATTAACCAGCACCTTTCTTCTATGCTTTTCTCCCCTAAATAGAATGTGGACGGACACTAATGAGTAGTTGTGAATATCCCTGTGCACACAGAACCCCCACCACTTGCCCAATGCCTCACCTTGCATCAGCCTTTGTTTGATTGAGGTCTGATTACTGCCGGAATCCACCAACGTGTGATATGTACTGTATCCCCTTGAACACTTACCGGTATACGATGCGCTCCAGCCCGATGGTCTCTGGCGTGTCGGGGATCCGGACCACAGCTCCCACCTCCATTGCGGAACACTGACTCTGGAGATGTCTGGGCTCCCCGCAGTGCCAGCACACTAGTCCAGGCTTCCCCTCTGCACCGGCGTAAAAGGCATCACTCATCTTGGGGGGGTCCGACATGGAAGGGGAAGATGGGCCTCCACCTCCTCATTGGGGGAAGGGAAGGGGAGAGGAGAGAGAAAAAGGGAAGAGGTGACTCATCCGCCTGCCTTCGGAACTGCCTCCAGATGGTCCTTCGCCAGCTTGATGGCTTGATCCAGCGACACCGGGTGATGACACTGGACCCACTCCGCCATTCCTTTCAGAAGTTGCACAATGAAGTGTTCCAGTGTCACCAGGTCGATGATCCCCTCTGCATCGCGGTCATCTGCCCTCTGCCATCACCGGCAGGCATCCCGGAGCTGTTGGCCAAATGCAAATGGCCGGCCGGCCTCCTCTCATGTCAGTGTCCGGAAGCACTGGCAATGTTCCGGGGAGCGGCCAGTATACTGCATGTCGTCTTATACGAGTAGGCTGTCGGTGGCGAGCTGTGCCTCTCCAATCAGTAGCAGAACACCAGCCACCCTCACGCTTTGGCCGCTTGCTCAAAGAGTGCTATAAAGGCTTCCAGATTGTCGTGAGGGTGATGTAGGGAGGGTCTGCTGTGGTGGCGGTCGAGGACCCTGCCGATGCGAGCAAGTGCCAGAACGCCTGGGGATCTTCCTGCTGGGCCAGCATCAAGACTTTGAAGCATTGTTCTTGCTTTTTCCATAGAGCGATCACTGCTTGTTCTGCTGGGCAGTAGTGAGGGCATGGATGAGATCTTTGAATGGCGAGGACTCCATGTGGTGGTTCCCTTCCGTACTTCTGGGTTTCAGCACCACTGTAACAAGTCCCTGATGTGGGTGGAGTACAGAAGCACGGCAGGTGGGAGATATTCACACACACTTATTTTGGCTTTTCAGCTTCACACTCGCTCAATTTTAGGAAACACACACACTGTTGTGTTCTGGTCCAGGGAGCTTTCTTCTCTTTGCTCTTCCCCTCCTTTTCTATCCTCCATCATCACTGCAGCGCGCACGCACGCATGCACGCAGAAAACATTATTTGACAACAGGTATATTGACTTTGCCACTCACCTTCCCCAGCCCTGCCCTCCATTCACAAACTGACACTTGGCCACACCCCCACTGCCATACTCCTCTTTTACAAATGCAGCCCATGCTACATCACAGGATAGCAAAACACACCTGGAGGAAAGTGCTATGTGCTCTCTTCCCCACATGCATGAGCTTGCAGAAGACCCCAACCGGCTGCGATTTAATAGGGGCCAAAGAGTATGCCCTTCAGCATGACCCTGGAATGGGATGTTCACTAAGCACATATGGGTGTGAGAGACAGGAGTCCAAATATTTGTGTATGGATTTAGGGCCGTCAGTGGTGCAACTCCAGGATCTTGGATTCAATTCTAAGCTCGGGTTGCTGTCTGTGTGAAGTTTTACAAGTTCTCACCCACGCTGACGGGAGTTCCTCTGGGTCCACTGGTTTCTTCTTCAGCAAATTGGTTATGCTTAAATTGCCACTAAGTGATTTTTTTTTCTTTTAATTAAATCTGAATCCGAGATGTATGGCATTGGGTGAAAAATGCCTAGATCGAGAAATGCCAGAATTGTCAGCAAGCTCAAATAGAGAGGTGTGTTGGACTATTTATTTACTTACTTACTTACTGTGTGGACAGTTCATTTTGTTTGTACCTGCATGTGATTTCATAACAAATTTAGGATATTCTGTTTCCCAGAAGATAAGCAAACAAGTAACCAAATTTAAAATGAGCATGAGCCTGACCAGGCAAGTCCTAAGAATACTGCAAATATATCATACAGTGCCACAGTAATGTTAATGAACATTGTTTTATTTTGCCCTGTAAGCTCCATACCTGACCTCTTGTTTACTCCCACAAGGAAGTAAAAAAATTCGTACTTGTGTACCTTGTTATCCTGTGTGATCTCAGTCCTGATGGACACCTCTCATCTCAACTATTCAGTAAACCTTACTGGCAAGCTTTCTTTGAGTAATCTTTGTACAGTACTCACATACTGTATATTAGGGGTGGGTATTGCCAAGGACCTCACGATACGATACGCATCACGATACTTGAGTCACGATACGATACTGCGATATATTGCGATATTCTACATAGTTCACTGAAAAATGTAAACGCATTATGCATCTTAAAATCAGAGTTGTATGTACATCAGATGATAGTGATAATTCATGGGACAAACTGAGTCCAAACAATATA
This sequence comes from Neoarius graeffei, assembly GCF_027579695.1. Lineage (NCBI taxonomy): Eukaryota > Metazoa > Chordata > Actinopteri > Siluriformes > Ariidae > Neoarius > Neoarius graeffei. The sequence continues at coordinate 57,395,635 of NC_083590.1, forward strand.
ATTCTAATTATCCATGCCATTTTATTGTAACTATACAAGCGCAAGTTACAACATATTTGCAGGAACAACACACTGTCTGGAACACATTGAAAAGTGCAGTGTGCATCTTCATACATGTCAACCTTTGGTCACTTAAACCTGTTTAACCAACCTCCAAAATCTGTATTTCCCTTATAAAATCTGTATAAGATGCAAATTAAAATAATTTGCCTAAAATTTGAATGATAATTAACAATGATATATCCAAGTTACTTTTTATTCAATATTAATAACAATAAACCTTCAGAATGAATACAAAGCTCCAATGTTTGACAAAAACACAGTGTCACTCTAATGTTCTGAATTGTACTCTATGACAGCTTTTTTAGTGCTCTGCACCAATACCTCACTAGGCTGCATGTCACAGCAAGTGTCTGTGTTGATCTTGCCGGAGTGCCCATTCAGAATCTTTTCAGTCGCTAGTGAAAGTCGCTCAGGTGAAAATGCTACTTCCGGGTTGGCGGGATTCTCGCAATGCGGTGTGCGCATGATCAGAAGTGGAACGAAGTCTCGCTACTACAAGATAACGTGCGATTTCATAAGACTCGTTACTGGCTGTCTGTGCTTTCTGTAGTGTACAGTACGTTTGTAAATGTTATGCGCTATTTTATCGTGGGAATTGATTATAGCTCTAAATAAATATTGAAGTTTTTTTTTTTTAAATCCGTATAACTTTGTTCATACCCCGTATACTACGTTTATTGAATCAAATCCGTATAAAATACGGACATTCCGTAGAGGTTGACATGTATGCATCTTAGTCTCCCTGAGCACAATTATGAAACAAAGTGCAGTGTGGGTCAGTGTCCACACACTGAAACTGAATTGAAACCTCAGTGAATCATGTTTCTTCTGAACTTTGAGTAAATACTCAAAATAAAATGCAGTGTCTCACACACACTAAAATTGAAAATGCAAAATAAAGTGCAGCTTCTTGCCTTTGGTCTTAAATGACAAAATTCAGTTCACAGTTACAGTAAGTCACACATCACTGAAGTAGACGGGAGGACTTTGGCGCTGTCCAGTGTAGTTTGCTTCAGGTCAGGTTTCGGTGGCTCCGGCTGAGCTAATATGTCGGGGTGGTGTTGTGCTAAGTAAGTTCGCAAGTTTGTTGTGTTACCTGAGTATCTAATTGGAGCGAAACAGGTTTTGCAAAGTGAGTACTCTTTGTCCAGCTCACTGTTTTTTTTTCTCCTTTCCTTTGGAATCCAAAGTGCCTCCAAACATCTGCCTTAAAGTTCGGCGGCGTCTCTAGGTTTACATTAACAGCCATGCTTACTTGTTTTTTTTTCCGCACTGCAACCACCGGGAAAAAAAGAGAAGACGAAGAGTGCCTTGCAGTGAGGTAGCGGCACAGCGACACCTTGCGGAGCGGAGGTGCAGAAGTCGTACTGGATTTACAACCCGTCTGAAACATGATTTATTATTTGAAAAAATATCGATCTTCAAATTTTGAGTATCGATATTGAATCGGAAGACAAAGTATCGCGATATATCGCCGTATCGATATTTTTGCCCACCCCTACTGTATATAGTCTTAGATATACACACACATTTTGGCCTCATTTCTTCCTGTTGTTTTTTCTCTACTCCCAGACTGCGAAGTTTGCAAATCCTTCTTCCTCAACAAATGTGAGATTCATGGACTGCCCCTCTTCATCCCAGATACTCTTGTTCCCATGGGAGTCCCTGACCGAGCCAGACAAACTCTTCCTCCTGGGCTAGAAATCCGGAAGTCCAGTATCCCTGATGCAGGCCTGGGAGTGTTTAATAAGGGGGGTACTGTTCCAGTAGGTGCACACTTCGGACCCTACCAGGGAGAGTTTGTAAACGGAGAGGAAGCCGGGAACAGTGGAGACTCCTTGGTTGTGAGTTTTGTCATCAATTTATTATGAAGACTGTATATATTTAAGTAAGAAAATATGATGACTAGATGAAGGTGTCTCCAATTAATATCAGTTTCTTTTTGTCAGTGATAAGTGGAGTAGTGGTGAAATCACAAATTTGATCACAATGCGATCCTACATCAGTTCTTTTTGCCAGTGTGGTGGAAATTCACCTGTTAATAATAGAAATACTAGTAACACCTGAATAATGGTCAAGCAAATATTTCTTTATTGTATAATTTATCTCTCTGGGGTTGAGAGCTTCGTCGGCAAACTCAACAGGTTTAGAATGACTAGGTCATGTATTTAGATAAATATTTTAGAATTTTTTTATCATACAAGCATGACAAACATATTGACAAACTTTATAAAGGAGAAAAGTGGCAAACTTGCATCAAAAAAAACCTTGAGGCTCACCTTCAAGGAATCCACATGGACAGCTGGCATTGCGAACAGATCATCCTCCCACCCGACATGCCACCAATACCTTCCCCTGGACGTCAGCTAGACATCAGCCCTCCCAAGTGGAGTGAGGTAGTAACAACTGTACGTCGGTCAATAGCTGCATCGTCCTCTGGGCCCAACAGAGTACCATACAGGCTTTACAAGAATGCTTCAAGATGTTTTACGGTTCCTGTAGGGACTGATGAGGGTGGTTGTGGCAGAAACCAGGAATACCCACAGCCTGGAGGAGGGCAGGGGGTGTCCTAATTCCAAAGCGAAAAGATTCTGCTATCATCAACCAGTTTTGCCACATCAGTCTTTTGAACATTTGAAGGGAAGGTTTTCTTCAGCATTTTGGCTCACAGGCTGACAGCCTACCTCGAGAAGAACTACTACATCGACATGTCTGTTTAGAAGGCGGGGATCCCAGGCTTCTCTGGGTGTTTTGGAGCATGCAAACATGATCTTGCATCAAATCCAAGCCGCCAAAAAAGATGGAAGAGACCTCCATGTTGTATTCCTGGACCTCGTCACTGCCTTTGGCTTAGTCCCTCACAATCTCCTTTCGTCTGCTTTCAGTTACTTCAGTGTCCCAGAGCCCATCACAGCCCTAGTCAAATCCTATTTCCAGGGCATACAGCTTTGCCTTACAACTGATGAATTCACTACAGCATGGCAGTGTCTGGAAATTGGCCTCATGGCAGGATGCACCATCTCCTTGCTCGCTTTCACCATGGCCATGGAGGTCATCATCCGGGTCTCTCGGTGGGTGGTAGGAGACCAGCTCAAACCTGGTCTCCCGACTCCTTCCTATCAGGGCATACATGGATGATATGACCATACTTACAACAAGCAAGCCCTGCACTAGGCGACTACTGAAGAAGCTCCAAGAGAACATCGAGTGGGCTAGAATGAAAATAAATCCAAGCAAGTCCAGGAGCATATCAGTCGTCAGAGGGAAGCTGTTCGAGCAACGCTTTTACATTGGTGAGGAGCCCATACCAACGGTGGCAGAGAAACCTGTTGAGTCTTGCACGCTGGTACGATGCAACCCTCAAAGTGGGAAAAGTGCTTTTTAGGGATTCATCAGATCATTCAACTGAGAGATAACTGAGAGCTTGTTCGGACCGAGCTGAGAAATATATTCGCTATACAGAGAATAACGGCGTTTTTTTAAAAGCAATGATGGTGGAAACAAGAATAAAAGAACGGATGAGGAAGAAAGTGTAGTGAAGAAAGCTAGAACGACGGGAGAAGGTGTGGGAAAATTATATAATGAGATGGAAAGCACACACCCCAGTGCAAACATTTACATGGAAACGTACAACACAGCAGAAAAACAAATAATATACAGTATATACAAATGGTGCATGTCACAACACAGCAGAAAAACAAAGAATATATATACAACTGGGCGTGTTGAGTTGCAGATGTTAATTGCACATTAGTTATAGAAACTCAGTTCAGCTACAAAACTCAGGATATTGCACTGTATTTGGTATTGTATTGGGTATGGATGTAAAAGTATAGAAATATAAAATATACAAAAGCTATAAAAACTAAAAAGTTGCTCTGTGAGGTTGCACTGTAATAAGTATTGCACTGTATCAGGTAAGTGTGAGACTACTGTCCTTTTAGGTCCTTGTTGGTGCATTGTTGCACCTGCCAGAAGTGGCATCAGTCAGTGCATGTAATTAGCCTTTTTCACATTACGTCACTTGCAGAAGAACCTCGCATCCATTTTCAGCCTTTTGAATGGAAGAAGAGGCGGCATGCTAATCTGCTGGCTAACAAGTAGCAACCATAGAAAGTCAGGAAACTTCCTTTCCAAAACAAGGCAGATAGGTGACTGGAATGGTCGCTAACAATACATAATGATAAACAACAATGCGCAATATTATTATCAATCTTATCTGTGAATGACACGGTTTTGTTAACACATGTTGTCGCCGTATACCTCTTCTAACATTCAAAAGGCTGAAAATGGATACGAGTTGCCCTGTAAGTGACGTAATGTGAAAAAGGCTTAATTGTTCAAGGTGGTTATGGCCTGTGGGGAAAAAACTGTTTTTGAGTCTGTTGGTCCTTGCTTTGAAGCACCTGTAACGCCTGCCTGAGGGCAGCAAGTCAAAGAACTCAGAGCCAGGGTGGGAGCTGTCCTTGATGATGTTGTTAGCTCTGCTGAGCTCTGCTGAGCTCTGCTCTCTGTTTAGCTACTGTTTGTTCATTCATTCATTTGTTTGTTCATTCATTCGTTCGTTCATTCATTCATTCTCAATTGAATTTTGCGTTTTATGTGTTGGTGTGTCTAAGGTTTGCGCTGCAATAAACCTTTAAAATGAAAACCTGCTTGTGCCCCCATTTTTTTTCCCTGTGCTCCTAAAATTTTTAACTTAGGAGCACGTGTGCTCCTGAAAAAAAGTGTTAGTGTAGAGCCCTGATCTGAAGCCATGCTGGGTACCTGCCATTCCAGTCCTTTAACCATAGGGAGATAGTATTCAGGTTTGCAGCCCAATAATATGAACGAAGATTTGGTAAAGAGAGTCCACCACAGGTTTTTCGTCTCTCCAAAAATTCTTTCCGTATGCGTACTGATTTATTATGCCAAATAAAAGGGGGAAACAGCCTGATTGAACAACTTAAAAAATGAAAGTGGTATGAAAATAGGTATAGCTTGAAATAAATAAAGATATTTAGGTATTACATCGACCTCCGAGGTCGGAGGTCGATGATAGACTTTGTCGTTTCATCTGATCTCCGACCCTATGTCTTGGACACTCGGGTGAAGAGAGGGGCTGAGCTGTCAACTGATCACCACCTGGTGGTGAGTTGGATCTGCTGGCGGAGGAAGAAGCTGGACATACCTGGCAGGCCCAAACGTATGGTGAGGGTCTGCTGGGAACGTCTGGCCGAGCACTCTGTTGAGGAGGTCTTTAACTCCCACCTCCGGGAGAGCTTTTCCCAGCTTCCAAGGGAGGCGGGGGACATTGAGTCTGAGTGGACCATGTTCTCTACCTCCATTGTGGACGCAGCTGTTCGGAGCTGTGGCCGCAAGGTCTCCGATGCCTGTCGTGGTGGCAATCCCCGAACCCGGTGGTGGACACCAGAAGGTAAGGAATGCCGTCAAGCTGAAGAAGGAGTCCTATCGGGCCATGTTGACCTCCGGGACTCCTGAGGCAGCTGACGGGTATCAGCAGGCCAGGCGTGCTGCAGCTCGGGCAGTTGCAGAGGCAAAAACTCGGAACTGGGAGGAGTTCGGGGAGGCCATGGAGAAGGACTATCAGTCGGCCTCGAAGAAATTCTGGCAAACCATCTGGCGCCTCCAGAGGGGGAAGCAGTACTCTGCCAACACTGTTTACAGTGTGGGTGGGGAGCTGTTGACCTCGACTGGGGACATTGTCGGGCGGTGGAAGGAATACTTTGAGGATCTTCTCAATCCCACCATCATGTTTTCTATTGAGGAGACTGAGGCTGATGACTCAGAGGTGGACTCGTCCATTACCCAAGCCGAAGTCACTGAGGTGGTTTGCAAGCTCCTCAGTGGCAAGGCACCGGGGGTGGATGAGATCCGCCCTGAGTATCTCAAGTCTCTGGATGTTGTGGGGCTGTCTTGGTTGACAGGCCTCTGCAACATCGCGTGGCGGTCGGGGACAGTGCCTCTGGAGTGGCAGACTGGGGTGGTGGTCCCTCTTTTTAAGAAAGGGGACCGGAGAGTGTGCTCCAATTTTAGGGGAATCACACTTCTCAGCCTCCCGGGGAAGGTTTACTCCAGGGTACTGGAGAGGAGAATTCGACCAATAGTCGATCCTCGGATCCAGGAGGAACAATGTGGTTTTCGTCCTAGTCGCGGAACACTCGACCAGCTCTATACCCTTCATAGGGTGCTCGAGGGTTCATGGGAGTTTGCCCAACCAGTCCACATGTGCTTTGTGGATCTGGAGAAGGCATTCAACCGTGTCCCCCGTGGTATTCTGTGGGGGGTGCTTCGGGAGTATGGGGTTCGGGGCTCTTTGCTAAGGGCTGTCCGGTCCCTGTACGAACGGAGCAAGAGTCTGGTTCGCATTGCCGGCAGTAAGTCAGACCTGTTCGCAGTGCATGTTGGACTCCGACAGGGCTGCCCTTTGTCACCGGTTCTGTTCATTAATTTTTATGGACAGAATTTCTAGGCGCAGCCAGGGGCCGGAAGGAATCCTGTTTGGGAACCACAGGATTTCATCTCTGCTTTTTGCGGATGTTGTCCTGTTGGCTTCTTCAAACCAGGACCTTCAGCATGCACTGGGGCGGTTTACAGTCGAGTGTGAAGCGGCTGGGATGAGAATCAGCACCTCCAAGTCCATGGCCATGGTTCTTGACCGGAAAAGGGTGGCTTGCCCTCTCCATGTTGGTGGAGAAGTCTTGCCTCAAGTGGAAGAGTTTAAGTATCTTGGGATCTTGTTCACGAGTGAGGGAAGGATGGAGCGTGAGATCGACAGGCGGATCGGTGCAGCCTCCGCAGTGATGCGGTCGCTTTACTGGTCCGTCGTGGTGCAGATGGAGCTGAGCCAAAAGGCGAAGCTCTCAATTTACCGGTCGATCTACGTTCCGACTCTCACCTATGGTCATGAGCTTTGGGTAATGACCGAAAGAACAAGATCGCGGATACAAGCGGCTGAAATGAGTTTCCTTCGCAGGGTGGCTGGGTGCTCCCTTAGAGAGAGGGTGAGAAGCACAGTCACTCGGGAGGAGCTCGGAGTAGAGCCGCTGCTCCTCCACATGGAGAGGAATCAGCTGAGGTGGCTCGGGCATCTTTTTCGGATGCCTCCTGGACGCCTCCCTGGGGAGGTGTTCCAGGCATGTCCCCCTGGGAGGAGGCCCCGGGGAAGACCCAGGACACGCTGGAGGGACTATGTCTCTCGGCTGGCCTGGGAACGCCTCGATGTTCTTCCTGTGGAGCTGGCCGAGGTGTCTGGGGAAAGGGAAGTTTGGGCTTCCATGCTTAGACTGCTGCCTCCACGACCCGGTCCCGGATAAAGCGGAAGGAGACGAGATGGGATTTAGGTATTACATTCATCTTTACAGAGTTTATTCTCCTGATGAGAGATAATGGTAGGGTGGACCAGCGTTTGATGTCTGTTTTTGGTATGTTCTAGAAGAGCAGCAAAATTATTCTTAAAAAGATATGATTTGGTAACCTTTATCCCCAGATATGTAAAGGAGTGAATTGAGAGCTTAAATGGTAAGTTCGGATATGTTTCAGCACCTTTGTTAATGGGAAAGTACTTGCTTTTACTATAATTGAGTTTGTAGCCTGATATTTTTCCAAAGTTTTCCAGGACAGTTAGGACCTCGGGTATGCCTGTGATGGGGTTGGTGATGTACAATAATAGGTCATCAGCATATAGTGAGACAGTGTGAGTTAGGCTCCCATGTTCTATACCTTTTATGTTACCATTGTTTCTTAAAGCTATTGACAATGACTCTATAGCTAAAACAAAAAGTAATGGACTTAATGGGTCACCTTGTTTGGTACCTCTGTGAAGAGAAAAATAATCAGAAGAGATTGAATTGGTGCAAACTGATGCAGTTGAATCTGTGTATATCAACTTTATCAATTTAATAAACTTGCAGCCAAATCCAAATCTTCGCAGTGTATGGAAGAGATAATCCCACTCGACCATATCAAATGCCTTTTCAGCATCAAGTGATATAATGTCTTCTGGGGTTGGTTTATTGGGCTTAGTATATATGATATTGAACAGGCGCCTCAAGTTAAAATAGGACTGCCTATCCTGGATAAATCCAGTCTGGTCCTCAGATATTAAGTAAGGAAGGACTGACTCAAGGCGAAGTGCAATGACTTTAGAAAATATTTTACCATCACAGTTTGTTAAACTGATGGGTCTGTATGATGCGCAATCAAGTGGATCCTTGTTTTTTTTTTTCAGTAGTAGTGTGATGGATGATTGACGGAGTGTGGGTGGGAGAACTTTTTTTTTTTTTACCGATTCTTTATAAACTAAAAGAAGAAGTGGGGCCAATTGTTCCTTAAATTTTTTATAAAATTCGTTGGGGAATCCGTCAGGACAAGGGGCTTTACCACTTTGTAGAGACGTTATTGCAGTGATGATTTCTTCTATAATGATAGGTTGTTCTAATTTTTCTTCTGTATCAGTCAATAGTGGGGATGTTTAAGTTACAGAAAAAAGTGTCTCATTGTTGCTGATCTAGATCTAAATCTGACGAATATAATTTGGAGTAGAACTCTTGAAAATTATTGTTGATGGTTTGACGATCCTCACTTAATACACCATCAGGTAATCTAATTTGTGAAATGACATGGGATGCTGCTTTTTGACGAAGCTGACTGGCCAATAGTTTGGAAGGTTTATCACCCTCTTCATAAAATCGACTACGGGACTTAAAGATTAGCCTTTCTGCCTCAGTAGTTAATAGAAGATCAGCTTCAGTCTGTAAGCTAACTCTCGCTTTCATCCTATCGGGGGTTGGAGAGCTAGATATAAGGCTATCCAAAGCTTTAATTCTAGAGGACAGATCTGTAATGTTATTTTGGTGGACTTTCCTAGTACAGGCATGTGAGAAAATTAGGACACCCCATTAAATAATCAGCTTTTTATTTAGAAATGGTACACATACCAATATCCAGGCATGTTTTTATGTATTTTTCAAAAAGAAAGTGATTTGATTGCAATTTAACAACAAAAATGAACATTGTTTGACAAATCCAAAAAAAGAAAAAAAATAAAGTATGTATTTCAATGGAGGAAAAAGTTAGGACACCCTACCCCCTAGTAGCTAGTGTTGCCCCCTTTGGCTGATATAACTTCAACGAGACGCATTTTGTAGCCTTTTACCAGTCTCTGACATCGATCAGGAGAAAGTTTGGCCCACTCCTCAATGCAGAATTCTTTTAGCTGTGAGATGTTTGAGGGGTGTCTTGCATGTACAGCCCGTTTCAAGTCACCCCACAGCATTTCGATGGGATTAAGATCAGGGCTTTGACTTGGCCATTCCAGGACTCTCCACTTCTTCTTTTTTAGCCAGTCCTTGGTGGATTTGCTGGTATGCTTTGGGTCATTGTCTTGTTGCAGTATCCAGTTACGCTTCAGCTTTAATTTTTTGACAGATGGTTTCACATTTTCTTCAAGCACCCTCTGATACACAGTAGAATTCATGGTGGATTCTATGATGGTGAGTTGGCCAGGTCCTGCTGCAGCAAAGCATCCCCAAACCATGACACTGCCCCCTCCATGCTTTACAGTTGGTATGAGGTTCTTTTCTTGGAAGGCTGTATTTGGTTTACGCCAAACATGTCTTCTGTTCTGGTGTCCAAATAATTCAATTTTAGACTCATCTGTCCAAAGAACCTTATTCCAGAAGTCGTGGTCTTTGTCTATGTTCTCTCTGGCAAACTTCAGTCTGGCCTTGATGTTTTTTTTAGAGAGCAAAGGTTTCTTCCTTGCACACCTCCCATGCAAGTCACACTTGTGCAGTCTCTTTCTGATGGTAGAGTCGTGCACTTTCACATTGACAGTTGCCAGAACCTGCTGTAATTCCCTTGATGACACTTTAGGATTTTTCAGGACCTCTTTGACCATCTTGCGTTCTGCTCTTGGGGTAAACTTGCTCGGACGGCCAGATCTTGGCATGGTGGCAGTTGTTTTAAATGTCCTCCACTTGTAAATAATTTTGCGAATGGTGGAATGGCTAATGTTAAATGCTTTTGAAATCTTTTTGAATCCTTTACCAGAGTCGTAAGCGGCCACAATCTTCTTTCTGAGGGCATCAGGAAGCTCTTTAGACCTCACCATGGCGCTCACCTCAACATCCCAACTGTCAGGGCCACACCAAACTAAATTTGAGGTTTAAATAGGGCAAGGCTCCATTCAAATGCTGGGTAACGATGTACTAATCATGTGCACCTGACGTGATGCACCTGTTTGGGATTTTCAACATTTTAAGAGGGATAATATAGGGGGGTGTCCTAATTTATTCCTCACCAGAAATTGCATTATTTTTTAATTAAATTTTACAGAAAGTTTTAAAAAGGCTTTTCTTATTTTTTTATTGTTTAGTTATATTACTTGGATCCCTCATTTTAATTAAAATTTACATTAAATACCCATATGTCCAAATATATTTTAAAATACACAGGATTTCATGAGGTGTCCTAATTTTTTCACATGCCTGTATATGTACTATGGGCAATGATCTGTCCTCTAAGATGTGCCTTAAGTGCCTCTCATAAAGTTGATGCTGAAATGTCATCAGTCATGTTTATATCCAAGTAGATATCTATTTGTTCTGAAACAAACTGCACAAAAACATCGTCAGCAAGCAGCAGAGGATCAAGTCGCCATGTCCGTCTTGGCCTTTGAGATGGGAGTTTTATGGTCATACTTAGAGATGGCGAAAACTAAAAAAAAAAATCTTGACCGACCACCGAGCCTCATTAGCTGGTTAAAGTCAGTGAACCAATGAGTTTAAAATTCTGGAATTGGAATTATTAGAATCTATTCTAAATCTACCCGCGAGCATCCGCACATTCAGTCCCAGTCGCTGCCCTTAACATTACCTTTTCTACAGCGCGAAACATTTAGTCAAACGCGGCACTGATGTCGAGGGGTTTGTATTGGAGCGGAGGACAAATGGCTCCAGCTTAGACAGTTTCAGTTGGCCATGATGGCGTTGAAAATAAAGTGCTAGAAGAAGTACAGAACATTCAGTGATGGGAATAACGGCGTTAAAATAAAGGCTGTTATAACGCCGGGTAATCTAATTAATTAGCTACAATCGTTATAACGCCGTTACCAATATCAACACGCCATTACTGCATGGTATTGAAGTTGCTCTGAAGCCGTCACTGACTTGGCTCACAGACATAAAAGCTGCGTTTGTCACTCCCCCTCCAGACACCGCTGTCATTTCATCCTCTCCCCTTCCCTCCAAAAGTCAGCATCTGCGCCTTTAGTTTGTGTGGAGAGATCTGATCTGCAATAACATGCATTGTTGGCTACAGACCGAAACATACTTTCAGAATGCACTGGCCAAGGCAGGACTAAACTCGATGTGCCTTCTAATAATAATTTAAAAAAAAAACAGAATAGTAATTTGTTAGCTAAAAAGCCTCTGTCTACACTTTTCTTTCGCCGAGTGGCAGCTGTCTTCAACTGGGGCGGGAGGGCGGGACATGACTGAATGGGTGTTTCTGATTTGTCAGCTGTCGTCCTTGCACCGCATGGCATGCCCCAAGCGTTTACAACACAAAATTCCAGGTTCTCCGCTCCAAAATCGGCAGCTTCAAAATGATTGATTTTTTTTTTAACCGACAACCAAAAAAAAAAATTAACTGGTTGACGTTGATTCGGTCAACCATCGGTCAAACGGTCATCGGTTAACATCCCTAGTCATACTCTCAGGGGCATGATCGGAAATCATAATTGGATTATATTTACAATCAGAAATGGCATTTAGGAGAAAAGGATCCACTAAAAAAATCTATTCTGGAAAAAGATTTGTGTACATTAGAGAAAAAAGAATACTCCCTCTTGGTGGGATTTTTAAATCTCCATGGGTCTATCAATTTATGCATGTCCATAAATGCTTGCACTACTTTTACTGATTTAGTTGGTCTAGAGACAGAGTGAGGTGAATGATCCCAATCTGGGTCCATTACCAGATTGTAATCCCCAGATAACACAAGATGGTGAGTGTCTAGGTTAGGAATAGAGCTTAGCATCCTTTTAAAAAAACACTCATCACTGTTGGGGGCATAAATATTAACTAATATGACAGGGAGTTGAAATAGCTTTCCTACCACCATCACATATCTACCATTTGGATCAGAAATAGTGTTCGTGACATTAAATTGAATATTTTTATGAATAAGGATGGCTGCTCCTCTACTTTCACTGTCAAATTTTGAATGAAACATCTGTCCAACCCAATCTTTATGAATCCTAAGATCTCTATTTCGAAGATGAGTTTCCTGTAGCATTGCTATCCCCACACCAAGATGTTGTAGATGTGAGAACCTTTTTCCTTTTTACCATATGATTGAGACCCTTCACATTCCAACTTATAATATTCACATCCCTGTTACCTGAGATTGAATTGGAAGTATCATGTGTCATTAGGGCTAAACACTTGAAATATATCAATGTTGATCCATCTTGAATGATTTTAAGATATTAATGGATGCACAAAAGAAATTAAAAACATACAGAAAACACGCATAGTAACAATGCACATGTAATGAACAAAACCCTAATGCCATAAAATGACAACCCCCCCCCCCCAAACACGTTGAATTTCCGCAAACTCTCATTTGCATCCCTCCTGCTGTTTAACAAGCATTTAACATTGTGAACCTCGAACGCCGTCTGACATCTGTCAATGAAGCCTACTAAATCGCTATCGTACAAATCTAGTTATTACAGTGGAGAGGAAAAAGTCTTTGACCGTATGCTCATAACATAAATGTCTTAATCAATTGCATGAAGGCCGGTCGTGGTTCATGGAACATAATAAAACAGAACGAAATATTTCCTTTCCCCCTGGTCAAGCTAGGTAGTAGTAGCCTAGCATATCAATCTTATATTTGACCCGTCACCTTAATTGTCCTCGGGAAGACCTGAAGCTGGAGACTGAGAAGACCCAGCGATGTTGTTGCTGATGAAAGCAAGAGCCTCCCGGGGATCGGTGAACCTCATATTCTTATTGTTGTGGCTGAACTGCAGTGTGGCCGGGTAGTACATAGCGAACTTGATCTTGGCTGTGTGAAGCATCTGTTTGGATTCGGAGAAGGCGGCGCGTCGTTTGCTGACATCTGGGCTGAAGTCGGGGAAAATATGGACTCTCGATCCATTGTAGGTAAGCGTACCTTTCTCCCGGGCAAGCTGCAGTATCCGCTCTTTGGTCTGGAAGTGATGTAGCTTTACAACGAATGGTCGTGGTCTGTCGCCCTCCCCAGGCTTGGGGGCTAAGCTCCTGTGGGCTCTATCCAGGCACAATTGCGGTTGAAAGTTGTCTTCTCCCAACAATTCCAGAAGAAGTTTAGTAATGAACTCTGTTGGCTTTGGCCCTGCCACATTTTCTTTAATCCCTACAATTCGAATGTTCTGTCTTCTTGTGTAATTTTCCAAGTACGTTACCTTGTCTCTCAGCACACCATTCTCTTTAGCTAGGGTGGCTTGTGCTAGCTCGACACAGCCCATTCTTTTATCAAGTTCATTCACTCCCTTCTCCACACTCGCGATTCTCTGGCCAAGTGCATTTAGCGTTGTTTGTAGAGAGGCAATGGATGCACGATTTTCCTCAGGAAATGAGTCGATTGAAGCTTGTATTGCACCAACTGCTTTTGTAAGCGTCTCCATGTTCTTAGTATTAGCATCTGCTTCAGAGTTAGCCGTAGAGTTGGCAGTGTTTCTCGTCGTCGATTGGCATTCTCTCAGCTCTTTAGAGGACTTTGACATTGTAGAAATATGATTGAACACTTTATGCCCGAGGTGGCCATATGTCTAAATTATTGTAAGGTTCACAATATATGAGTTTAATAAGATTTTGCAGGAGTTCCGGTAGACACGTCTGCTCGCAAGGCATGCTCCCTAGCCGGTCACTTGGATTTCTGCTGTACGTTTTACTTCCGTCCTATGAAGTCTCGCACAGGTCTCTGCGAATCTCATTTACAGCCATTGTTTTGACATATGGACTGATATATTACATAGCATATTTCAAACACTCATAACTTGCTATAGCAGTGACAAAATAGCTATCAGAAATACATTCCTACATTTTATAAAATGAGAAATAGAATTTTGATGATAAATTTGCCTTCAGTTCTCCTTTTAAACTACAGGGCACATTTTACAAATACCATGCAACTATCTGAGAAAATTATGACTAAACTAGAATTAGACTAAAATTAAAATTGAGTTCCACTAATTAAATCTTGATTAAAAAAAAAGATTAAAATGTAACTGCAATTTTCAGTACACAACTAAGACTAAAAGTAAATTTAAAATTCTTTAAATTAAAAATGAACACTGCTACACTGAACTAAACCAACATTATCTCCCAAACACTTATGGCAAATAAATATTACTTGTACAAATCCAAAATATTTTATATAAAACCCATTTAGTGACAGAACTGACTTTAAAGTTGCGCATTTTTGTAACTTTCTGTTTAGAGACCAAAAAACAAGAGATGGATATTTATCAGAGAGGTCTGATTCACAGCACAGCTTTGCCATGTCTGACATAAAGCCTTTCATGATGAACCTTTCCTTTGCCTAAATTCTGAAAAAGCTTTGCCTGCATTTTTCTACAGTGACTAAATTCACCTTGGAGCTTGTCAGCCGTTTTGTGAACCTTAAGATGCAGTCAAGAACCTTTTACTTCAGCCTTCATGAGGCTTAATATAATATTGGCATGAGCCATTGCTCTCGTTTCTGTATACCTAATTTAAAGCAGTAGATTGATTTAGTGAAGAAAAATGTAAATGTGGTATTTTTCTACAGGTATACAGGAGCATGCAGTGTGAACAATACATTGATGCCAAAAGAGAGATGCATGTGAATTGGATGAGGTGAGGAATGCACCAGTTGTTGGGTCGTTTTAGTGATTTGATTTTACAGCTCCTCATTTGTTGGAAGAACTTTATCTTCATGTCACTGATATCTCTGCCTTGCTTTCTCCAAGTCTGTGACTCTGATCTGATTTTTACCTTTTCTGGAATGTTTCCTCACTCTTTTAGGTATGTGAATTGTGCCCGTAATGAAGAAGAACAGAATCTTGTGGCATTTCGGTATCGAGGGGGAATTCTGTATCGTTGCTGTCGACCCATTAACCCAGGACATGAGCTCTTGGTGTGGTATGAAGAGGAAGAACTCAGTCCTGCACCTACAGGAACAACCAGACAGCAAGGTGTTACTTTTGTCTAAGAGGTTATAGAGGTTATTTCCTGTATCATCTAGTGACACATTTCTGAGTCGAACAGTATTTCTGGGATGAAAGCTGTTGTACAGTGCAGTCTACAATAACCAGAGCACACTCCCAGAGAACTCATTTTGGCCTGTTCCACCAACCAGGTAGGTCTTCTCTATCATGTGACAATGACCAACCAGAGAGGGTGAAGTCTATCGGCTTCCTTTGTGACATGTGAAGTCAGCCCACTGCATATCTTGTTATTGCGAAACTGACTGTATAGTAAACCACAAAATACTGTTGGAGTTTTATTCATCATGCACAATTTAACCAGAAGTAGCATAAAATGCATGCCCTGTGGATCCCGAGTGGCACAGCAGGAAAGTGTTGTCCCCATCATCCTCCCTGTCATCCAGATATTGCCACTTTCGAATCTTGATGATGTCACAGTCATCTGTGGTTGGGCACTTAAGGGAGCAAAATTGTCTGGGCTCTCTGGGAGGGAGAGCTGGCATGCTTTCTCTTCCCTGTTCGGTCAATTACACTAGCCAGTCATGGGTGTGTGAGAGCACTGCAGTGGAAAAGCGTAATAATTCAACACCTCGAGACTTAGGAAAAAGCAGACAGAAATATGAGTTTATTATACTCCTTGTGAGAGCTGGCTTCTCCACAATGAAAATCACAAAGCGTTTCACCCAGAGAAGCGCCCTTTTGATATCATGCGCACTCTTTATACAGCTTAACATGACTGACATATCAGATGCTCCCTTTTTTATCTCCTTTCACAGTCAGGGGCATATTTTCTGCTATCTTGCATATACACATGCTTCAGATAACCTTGCAGAATAGAATAATGTGTCACAAAAACATTCTTTATCTTATATCAACATGAGAGACAATGTCTCTGAAGCTTACCTTTCTAAAGATCACTGCTCTCTAAAATTATCAATTCTACCACTGGGCTGCTCCAGTCACTGTGGGACTCTTTGACGATGCCCATTTTGAGCATGGCCTCGAGTTCTTCCCGAACCACCTTTTTTTTTTTTTTTAAATGTTTGGGCAGTCTGTAAGGGTGGCTGCGTACTACTACCCCCGGGGGCATCTCAATGTGGTGTTCTGTGAGGTGGGTGTGGCCGGGCAGCGGTGAGAACCCATCAGAAAATTCTGTTTGCAACTGGGCGACCTCCGTGAACTGGGTCGGGGAGAGGTGGTCTCCACAGGGGACCAGAGCGGTGGGTGATGCCAATTTTCTTTTTTGAACCTCTGGCCCCAGCTCCGCTTTCTCCAGAACCACTGACACCAACACCACAGGGACCTCCTCATTCCAAAGTTTTAGTAGATTGAGGTGGTATATCTGTAATGCCCCACCCCTATCTGTTCGCCTCACCTCATAGTCGACGTCCCCAACTCGCAGTGTGACCTCAAAGTGTCCTTGCCACCTGGCGATCAATTTGGAGCTCGATGTGGGCAACGACACGAGTACTTTATCTCCCCGTGTGAATTCCCAAAGGCGTGTGCCCCTGTCATACAGACGGACTTGACGTTCTTGGGCCTGCCGCAAATTCTCCTGGGTTAGGTGCGTGAGGGTGTGGAGTTTGGTGCGCAGGTCGATAATGTATAGAATTTCGTTTTTACTGGTCGAAGGTCCCTCCTCCCAGTTTTCCCGTAGCACATCCAGAATGCCATGCGGCTTATGCCCGTATAATAATTCAAACGGGGAGAACCCCGTGGAGGCTTGCGGGACCTCTCGCACTGCGAATAACGGGCTCAAGCCATTAATCCCACTTGCGTGCGTCTTCGCTTACAAATTTTCTAATTACGTTTTTGAGGGTGCGATTAAACCGTTTGACGAAGCCATCTGTTTGTGGGTGATAAACGCGGGTGTGGATAGGCTTAATTCCCAGTCACCCATACAGTTGGCGCAGTGTGCGTGACATAAACGTAGTACCTTGATCAGTCAGAATCTCTTTGGGGATTCCGACTCGGGAGGTGATGTGGAAGAGCGCTTCTGCAATACTACGTGCTGATATTGCAAAGAGGCACTGCTTCCGGATATCGCTTTGCATAGTCCACCAGAACTAAAAGCGATATCCTCGTGTTGACCGATCTAATGGCCCGACAAGATCCATCCCAATTCTTTCGAACGGAGTCTTGATTAATGGCAGAGGGTGCAAAGGCGCTTTTGGAATGGCCACGGGATTTACTAACTGGCATTCACGGCACGCCGTACACCACCTACAGACATCGCCGCAAGTCCCTGGCCAATAGAACCGGGCCATTATTTGGGCTAGTGTCTTATCCTCCCCCAAGTGTCCGGCCATGGGATTAAAGTGAGCCACCTGGAATATAAATTCCCTGCGGCTCTTTGGGATTAAAAGCTGTGTTATTTGTTCCTTAGTCTGAGTGTCCTGCGTCACTCAGTATAATCTCTCCTTAATAACGGAAAAATAGGGTAAGGATGGTGTGGCGTTTGGCTGGAGAGTTAGACCATCGATTACTCTCACTTGGTCAAACACATGCCGCAGAGTCTCGTCTCACGACTGCTCTAACGGGAAATCCGAGAGGGAATCCCCGAGAGAGGGAGGAGCATGCTGCTCCTCACTCTGACGAGGTGATGACGTAGACATCTCTGTGACAGCTGCTCCCTCCAATGCCACACTGGGACCTCCCCCCGCTGAACTATGGCAGGCCCCACTCTTCACTAAATGCGTCATTAATTCCCGAAATCCTGGCCAATCGGGCCCCAAAATTATCGAGTGGGTAAGGCGAGGGTTAACTGCCACCTTTACTCTAAATTTTTCCCCTCGAAATAGAATGTGGACTGACACTAAAGGGTAGTTGTGAACATCCCTGTGCACACACAACACCTTCACCAATTATGCTCTTCCCAATACCTCGTCTTGCACCAGGCTTTGGTGGATTGAGGTCTGATTACAGCCGAAGTCCACCAAAGCGAGATACGTATCCCCTTGGATACTCACCGGTATGCGATACGCTCTGGCCCGATCGAGGGCGGTCCCTGGCGCGTTGGGGATCCGGACCATCACGCCCACCTCCATCGCCGAGCACTCATGCTGGAGGTGCCCCGGTTCCCCGCAGCGCCAGCATACTGGCCCAGGCTCTCTCTCTGCACCGGTGTTCCGGAGATCGCTCACCTGAGGGATGGAAGACAGACAAGGAAGCAGGAAACGGTAGGGCACCGCGGGTGCGGCGGGCTGGCTGGGCTGGAGCCGGCCCCCGCCTCCACGGTGGGGGAATTGGGCGAGGACAAGAAACAGAGGGAGAAGAGAGGGAAGAAGGGGAGACACGCTGTCCTGCAGTTGGAACGGCCACCATGTAGTCCTCCGCTAGCTCGATGGCCTGATCCAGCGACGCCGGGCGATGGCACTGGACCCACTCCACTGTTCTTTCTGGAAGTCAGGTGACAAATTGTTCCAGTGCCACCAGATCGATGATTCCCTCTGCGTCGCAGTTGTCGACTCTCAGCCACTGCCAGCAGGCGTCTTGGAGTTGCTGGCCAAGCGCGAACGCACTACCGTTGTTGTTCCGGGGTGCGACCCACGCGTTGGAGGATGGCCCTGCGGAGGTCCGCATAGACCAGCCGGCTGTCGGCGGGGAGCTGTAGCGCGGTCAGCTGCGCCTTGCCCATTAGCAGGGGGAGAAGGCACGCCGTGCGCTGTTCCACTGGCCAACCCCACGCCTCTGCTGCCTGCTCAAAAAGAGCGAGGAAGGCTTCCGGGTCGTCATGCGGACCCATCTTCGTTAGGGTGAGGTGTGGAGAGTCCGTGACGGTGGTGGACCCCACCGACGCGAGCAGGTGCCGGAATGCCTGGTGATCTTCCTGTTGCGCCAGCACCAGGGCTTCGAACTGTTGTTGCTGCTCCTTCCAGAGGGCGATCAGCACCTGGTGCTGGCTCTGTTGGGCCGTGGCGAGGGCATGGACCAGGTCCTTGAAGGGGGAGGACTCCATGTGGCCGTTCCCTTCTGCACTCGTTCCTGGGTTTTGGCACCACTGTTGCATCTGACCAGGTAGGTGGAGCACAGAAGCACGGCAGGCTAGAATTGAGTTCACAAAAACTTATTTTTAGCTTTTCAGCTTTCCACACACTCCCAGCCACACACGCACGCAGTGCTCTGGTTGGGGAAAGAGCTCCCTTTCCCTGCTCTCCCTCTCTTTCTCCCTGCTCTCCCTCTCTCTCTCCTTGCTCTCCCTCTCTCTGTCCTTTTAAAGGGTGTGGTCACTGGGGAAGACACACAAACACAAATTAATTCCCATCAGGTGCAATGATTCCACCACTTACCTTCCCTGACTGCCTCCATTCACAGACCACCGCTTGGCCACGCCCCTGCTGCCACAGTCCTCAAACTTTTTTTTTGTCTGTCTTTATTCATGTAGAATCTTGAATGTTTGAGGTTCAGTAAAAATGCTACCTTACATTGGGTTCGTGTTGTTAGTTTATAATCTTGTTGCATTTCATGTTCAATTTCTGCTATTTTTGTCCTTTTGTTTCTCCAGAAGTAAAGAACACTGAAGTAAAGAACGCACTGCTACAAGTCTTTTCCTGCTCCACATGTCCTCGTTCCTATACATCTCAAATTTACCTCGACAAACACATCCAGAGATGCCACTATAACGTGTATGTGCGACTACGGGAATCAGGAGAGATTAAATGTGAGCTTGAGATCCCCTCCAGATGTCAGCCAACATCAGCTAATACTCTCAGTTCTGACACTTCTCATAATGGTATACAGAAGGAAATTCACCACTGCTCAGACTGTGGAAAGAGTTTTGGTTATCAGGATGCATTCAAGACGCACCAGCGCATTCACACAGGAGGAAAGCCACATCACTGCTCACACTGTGGAAAAAGTTTTACTGGACAGAGTGCTCTCCAACAACACCAGCGCATTCACACAGGAGAGAAGCCGTATCACTGCTCACTGTGTGGGAAGAGTTTTACTCACCAGAGTGCTCTCCGACGACACCAGCGCATTCACACAGGAGAGAAGCCGCATCACTGCTCACAGTGTGGGAAGAGTTTTACTCTGCAAGGTGATCTCCAACAACACCAGCGCATTCACACAGGAGAGAAGCCGTATCACTGCTCACAGTGTGGGAAGAGTTTTACTCTGCAAGGTCATCTCAAACAACACCAGCGCATTCACACAGGAGAGAAGCCGTATCACTGCTCACAGTGTGGGAAGAGTTTTACTCGGCAAGGTGATCTCCAACAACACCAGCGCATTCACACAGGAGAGAAGCCGTATCACTGCTCACAGTGTGGGAAGAGTTTTACTCTGCAAGGTCATCTCAAACAACACCAGCGCATTCACACAGGAGAGAAGCCGTATCACTGCTCACAGTGTGGGAAGAGTTTTACTCGGCGGAGTAATCTCCAACAACACCAGCGCATTCACACAGGAGCGAAGCCGTATCACTGCTCACAGTGTGGGAAGAGTTTTACTCACCAGAGTGCTTTCCGACGACACCAGCGTATTCACACAGGAGAGAAGCCGTATCACTGCTCACAGTGTGGGAAGAGTTTTACTCTGCAGAATCATCTCCAACAACACCAGCGTATTCACACAGGAGAGAAGCCGTATCACTGCTCACAGTGTGGGAAGAGTTTTACTCACCAGAGTGCTTTCCGACGACACCAGCGCATTCACACAGGAGCGAAGCCGTATCACTGCTCACAGTGTGGGAAGAGTTTTACTCACCAGAGTGCTTTCCGACGACACCAGCGTATTCACACAGGAGAGAAGCCGTATCACTGCTCACAGTGTGGGAAGAGTTTTACTCTGCAGAATCATCTCCAACAACACCAGCGTATTCACACAGGAGAGAAGCCGTATCACTGCTCACAGTGTGGGAAGAGTTTTACTCATCGGAGTCACCTCCAACGACACCAGCGCATTCACACAGGAGCGAAGCCGTATCACTGCTCACAGTGTGGGAAGAGTTTTACTCAGCAGAGCGCTCTCCAACAACACCAGCACATTCACACAGTAGAGAAGCCGTATCACTGCTCACAGTGTGGGAAGAGTTTTACTTGGCAGAGTAATCTCCAACAACACCAGCGCATTCACACAGGAGAGAAGCCGTATCACTGCTCACAGTGTGGTAAGCGTTTTACTGGACAGAGTGCTCTCCAACGACACCAGCGCATTCACACAGGAGAGAAGCCGTATCACTGCTCACAGTGTGGGAAGAGTTTTACTCACCAGAGTGCTCTCCGACGACACCAGCGCATCCACACAGGAGAGAAGCCGTATCACTGCTCAGAGTGTGGGAAGAGTTTTACTGGACAGAGTGCTCTCCAACAACACCAGCGCATTCACACAGGAGCGAAGCCATATCACTGCTCAGAGTGTGGGAAGAGTTTTACTGGACAGAGTGATCTCCATCGACACCAGCGCATTCACACAGGAGAGAAGCCGTATCACTGCTCACAGTGTGGGAAGAGTTTTACTCAGCAGAGTGCTCTCCAAAAACACCAGCGCATTCACACAGGAGAGAAGCCGTATCACTGCTCACAGTGTGGGAAGAGTTTTACTGGACAGAGTGCTCTCCGACGACACCAGCGCATTCACACAGGAGAGAAGCCGTATCACTGCTCACAGTGTGGGAAGAGTTTTACTCAGCAGAGTAATCTCCAGCAACACCAGCGCATTCACACAGGAGAGAAGCCACATCACTGCTCACAGTGTGGGAAGAGTTTTACTGGACAGAGTGATCTCCAACGACACCAGTGCATTCACACAGGAGAGACGCTGCATCACTGAAAAAAAAAAAAAAGTTTAAAGTAGTCACATTAAATATGGTTATTATGATTGTTTCGGCTGAAAATGACCTGTAATTTGAAATGTATTGTTCATGTTACTTGACTGTTTTAAAATATGTACCTTTATAGTGATGTTTAAAACAAGATTATTAATCTTTTCTTTTGACCTTAAGTAATCATTAATTACCACTATACAAGTAACGATTAAACTGCAATTCTCATCAGTGTAGTGCTACAGCATGAGACTAATTGTTAATGGAATTATTACTGAACAGGAGTTTAACATTACTATGTTTAACTTAAATGTGGATCAAACCAAATGACTATGGAGCAGTGAAATGAAGCTTGTCCAGTTATATGCATCCGCCTTGTCTCACTGGGAGAGGAGATGGCATCGGTTATTTATAATCATAATCTAGGAGTCGTACAAAAACCTGAACAAAAATTCAGTCTGTTTGAAGTTCTTTATCCTAACGTATGTAGCTAAAAAAGTCTATGCAGTTGATTCAGCTCATTATTATTTATAGACCCGTGGTCTATATTCTGAAGTTCTTTCTGAATTTGCGGATTTCTTTAGACAACGAATTAATTGTTAGACATTATTTGTTTTGATCACCTGGAAGACTCTGAGAACAGCATTCGTGTCCATTCTAGATTCAGTAGGGGTTAATCAGGATGTCATAGGACCTAACCCTATTTTTGTTCAGGTTTTTGTATGATTCCTAGTGGTCACACTCTCAATCTAATACTTGTATTTATATTAAGCATAGGAAATATCATCACTTCCACAGTCTGAAGCTCCCTCAGATCATTATCTCCTCTCTTTTGAAATGTTTTAGCAATGCTATGTGTACCTTGCACACCATCGCGTCAAAAGTACATTCACGTCAACGACTGCATAAAGTTTTATCAGTAGTCTTCAAAGTTATCAACTTTTGATTGGCTCACAGTCAGACCCCACAGAACTTGATCAGCTAACTGAATGCTGAGAGTCAATATTCTGCTCTACTTTAATGTAGCTCAACTTAAAAGAAAATAATTCAGGAGAAAAAAAAACTAGCACCCTGGTATAACAATCACACATGCGCCTTAAAACATAAAATTAGAAAATGGCATCAAACAAAATTGATAGTATTCCAATTGGCATGGAAGGAGAGCCTCTGGAACTACATGGACAAGCTTTTAATGCTGCTTGATCAACAATTTTCTCCACCCTAATAGATGATAAAAATAATCTTAAGTCATGGAATACTTTAGTAAGAAAAACACAGAAACGTAACACAGAAACATACCTTCAATATGTAGTGTTGATGAAGTTTTTTCAATGGCAAAATTGAAAATATCAGGCAAAAATATCAAACTATTAATTTAAAACTAGACAGTTTGATAAGTACCCCTGAGAGAACAGTATAACTACATCACAGCAACAATTTGTTTTACACCCCTTAGAGAGACTGAACTAATTTCACTTATTTCCTCATCAAAATCTTCAACCTGTGTACTTACCTATATGATTTATTTTAAACGGATAACACCAGAAGCAATCAAACCTCTTTGAAAAACAATCAATTATTCTTTTAGCAATGGCTGTGTACCTAAATCCTTTAACCTAGCAGTTGTCAGACCCTTGATTAAAGAACCTCACCTCAACCCTTGTCAGCTGTCCCAGTATAGGCCAATATCAAACTTCTCATCTCCAAGATCCTCGAAAAAACTGTGGCATAAGAGTTATGCTCATATCTACATGGAAGTAACATCCCTCAAAGGTATCAATCAGGATTTAGACCTCATCATAGCACAGCGACAGCACTGGTTAAAGTAGTAAATGACCGACTACTGGCTCCTGATTAGGGTTGTGTCTTCTTGCTTGTGCTGCTTGATCTTAGTGCAGCTTTTGATACCACTGATCATACTGTTCTCCTTGATGGTCTAGAAAATGTCATTGGTGTTAAAGGAACGGTCCTCTGGTATTTCAGGTCTTATTTAACTGATTATTGTCAGTTGCTACAAGTAAATGGTGACTAGCATGCATACAGAAAAGTTTGGTGTTCCACAAGGTGCCGTCTTTGGCCCATTGCTTTTTTCTTAAAATATGCTACCTCTGGGTAATATTATTTGTAAGCATAGTATTACTTTCCACTGTTATGCTGTGGGCACAGTTGTATGTTTCAGCAAAGCCAGATGAGACACCAGCTTAATAAAATTAAGGAATGTGTAAAGGACATTCGACACTGGATGCTTATTAACTTCCTTCTACTTAATTCTGGCAAGACATTACTAGTACTTGTACTAGGACCACATGCAGCTAGAAGTACATTTTCTGATTAAATAGTAACTCGAGATGGCCTTTCTATTTCTTCGTGGGCAGCAGTAAAAGACTGGTGTGATTATTGGCTCCAGTCTTTCATTTGAAGCCCATGCAGATAATATTGCTTGGATAGCCACCTTTCAGCTCAGAAATATTGCAAAAAAAAAAGTAATCCTGTAACTACATGATGCAGGAAAACTAGTTCATGCTTTTATTAGTTCTAGGTTGGATTGTTGTAATGCCTTACTGTCTGGATGTTCCAGTTGGTGCATAAACATGCTCCAGTTAGTTCAAAATGCAACAGCAAGAGTCCTTACAAGAACTAGAAGATATGACCACATCAACCCTGTCTTATCCACATTGTACTGGCTCCCAATCTAATTTCATATTGATTATAAAATACTACTATTGACCTTTAAAGCACTGAATGGTCTCGAGCCACAGTACCTGAGTGAATATCTGCCATGCCTCCTAAGATCAATAGGTATAGGCTATTTTTTGGCACTTCAAGTAGAAAAGGCTACATCAGGGGCAGAGCTTTCACTTACAAAGCCCCATATTTATGGATCAGCCTTCCAAGTAGTGTTCATGACTCAAGACAGTTTAAGTCTAGGGTTAAGTGGTTAGGGTTCAGTTTCATGGAGGCCGTGTTGTGCACTGTCCCTCCTAGGGCTTCTCCTCGATATTCCACCAATGCCATGCAGTCATCCCCATGTTGCATTTGGGTTTTTCTTGGGGGAGGGTTTATTTTAAGATTGTGAGTAGGGAAGAGGGAAACAATGAAGGTGAGGTGATGGGTTATGGTAAGGTTTTAGGGGTTAGGGTTGGGTTTTAGGGTGAGGGTTAATTTTGGGGTAAGGTATAGTGTTAGTCTAGGGTAGGGGTTGTGGAATAACTGCTATGCGCAGGCCTATTGGAGTTTGGGGGTGGAAAGAGAGGGCCTGGTGAGGCGAAAGCATGTAATCAACAAAAAAGTAGAAATATTCAGCGAATTTGTTCCAGTAGCCTAATCAATATACAATTAGATCATACTGACTGTACAGCCGCTGCCAGCACCTTTGATCTCAATTTGGGGCTGTTAAATATTAGATCTCTTACATCTAAAGCGCTAATGGTTAATGAACTCATTACTGATAAGAAGTTTAATGTACTTTGTTTAACTGAAACATGGATTAAGCCAAATGAATATATAGCATTAAATGAAACGAGTCCTCCTGGATACGGTTATATACACCAGCCTCGTTTCACTGGCAGAGGAGGAGGCATCGCGGTTATTTATAATGATTACCTAGGTGTAACACACAAACCTGGTTACAAATTTAATACATTTGAAGTTCTTCATACTAATATAATGTATGTAGCCTCGAAAAATAGGTCTACCCAGTTAATTCCATTACTTATTATTTACAGGGCCCCAGGGCCATATTCGGAGTTTCTTTCTGAATTTGCAGATTTTATCTCAGATCTGGTTATTTCCTTAGACAAAGCTTTAGTTGTCGGAGATTTTAATATTCTGTAGGTACAGTCCCTTTAAGAAACTACATTTCCCCTCAGCCAACTTCCGCGTTGACCTGTATCACGCCTGGGCGGGAGCACCAACGTTACTTCCTCTCTGAAGGCATAAATAACGGAACAACGCTTCCATCTTTCTCTCTCTCGTTTTGGACTTCAAGCCATCTAGACACAAAGAGATACCCTGCACCAGAAAACCAGAAAAAGATCCACGTCTTTTCTTCTTTCTTGCAACATCCACGATTTAACACGATTTCTTTGTTTACCTTTGGCCATGGTAAAAATCCAGAGTCGCGCGATTTTTAACTCAATCGAGTTACAACCGGTTTTATTCATAGTAGAAGTGACGTCACGACTGACGCCCAAGCAGTTTAATCCAAAGTTAAGAAAGCGGCTGGACCCTTTTTTAACTGATGCGCTGTGCAAATTGTTCTACAAAGACTTTCTTTTCATCATGAGCTACGAAGCTTCTCCAAGAAATCCTCTGCTTTCCACGGAAGCGACTCACGTGCTCCACAACGGTGAAACTCCAAAAGTCTCGGAACATCATCTCATAATCTCGCGTAGAGACGAGATACTGAACTAAGTAAGACTTGGCATTTTGGGCAAAACCTAGTCTTAGGAATTAGCTTTTATTGATGTAGTGTGAATTTAAACTCAGGAACGGTTTAATTGTTTACACTGTAGACAGGCAGCATATCGAATTGAATTGATTGTTCTGTTTTGTTTTAATCTCAATTGTTTAATAGATAGGCTGTGCATGCTTCTCTATCCCTTACTAACATTTTGATTTCATTATTACACGTATCTTGATCGCATCAAGATTTCAGTGGATTTAGTACTGTTATAAGCTAGTGAATTAGCAAAGCTGAGCTAATCTTTGTCTCCACACGTGGTGGCCCTCCTCCACACTCACATACACACCTTTTAACTCCACGAGGTAGGATCCTCGGGCCTCACAAACACACCTTAGCTAGCCACATGGCTAATTATTTTGTCTCGTTAGCAAACTAGGCTAACCTTTTGTTTACCACAGGCCTCACAAACACACCTTAGCTAGCAATCCATGCTGACTCCTTGTTCAGGCCACACACAGGCTAACTCTTTGTCCACCACGTGGACACCAACACATCTCAATTAGCAACCAAAGCTAGCTCTCTTTGTTTTACTGAGAAACACGTGGACACACACTAACATGACTTAGCTTAGCTACACAAGGCCTATACCACGTGGTCACAAGGCCTCACACCCACAAACACATATTAGTTAGCAACAGAGCTAATCCTTTGTTCTACTTGGATAACATTCCTTTGTCTTAGCTAGCAACCAAGCTAGGCCTCCACCACGTGGGGACACACACAAACACATCTTAGCTAGCAATCCATGGTAACTCTTTTGTTCTCCTCACATCCCACGTGGTGATCCTACACCACGTGGACACACACAAACATACCTAGCTAGCATCCCACGCTAGTCTTCTGCTCAGGCCATAGGGCCTCTCACTCACACACACACAACATATCATATTTGTATATAATGATTTCAACTGTTATTATCCATTTTTATCTTTATAATAAATTCCATTATTATTGAAACTGTGTGTCTTTGTTTGTTGTGCATAATATACTTGAAGTCGCTCAATCTCAAAAGAATTCTAAAGGTGCATACGAGTTATGTAATATGGTAAGTGATCATAATTGGAATATACCATAATTTAGCTGTTTGGTAATTTATTATTAAGCACCAAAATTAATGGTATTAATTAATGAGACTGATTCCATGAGTGATTTAATGATATGAGACTGATTCAATGAAAATGATTAATGAGACTGATTTAATGATTTAACCTTCAGATTTAATGAGATTGATCACTCAATTACCAAATGCACCTACAATTCACTTCGATAACCCAGAAGACTCTTTGAAAACAGAGTTTGTGTCCATTTTAGATTCAGTAGGGATTAATCAGAATGTCATAGGACCGACCCATAATGGTGGTCACACCCTCGATCTAATACTAACATTCGGGTTAAATGTAGAAAATATAGTCACACTTCCACAGTCTGAAGTTCTCTCAGATCATTATCTCATCTCATTCAAAATATGAGTAATAATATATGCACCTCACCATGCTACTGTATTAAACGTACATTCACATCAACTACTGCACAGAGCTTTATAAATGATCTCCCAGAGTTATCAACTTTGATTGGGTCACTGTCAGCCCCTGCAGAACTCGATCAGGCAACTGAATGCTGAGAGTCAACGTTCTGCCATACTTTAGATAATGTAGCTCCTCTTTAAAAGAAAATGGTCAGAGACAAAAAATTAGCACCCTGGTATAATGATGACACTCACACTTTTAAAACAGACCACTCGAAAATTGGAACGTAAATGGCGTCAAACAAAATTGTTAGCATTCAAATTAGCATGGAAGGAGAGCTTCCTAAAGTATAGAAAAGCTCTTAGTGCTGCTAGATCAACATCTCTCTCCTCCCTAATAGAAGATAACAAAAATAATCCTAGATTCCTCTTTAATACTGTAGCAAAATTAACCAGGAATAAGTCCACTATAGACACATGCACACCTGTAGTATGTAGTAGCAACGACTTCATTAATTTTTTTAATGACAAAATTGAGAATATCCAACAAAAAATACAAACTACTAATTTAAGGTCAGACAATGTAAGTGACCCTGTAGTTAACAATATAACTGTATCAGATCAGCAATTAGAATGTTTTACTCCCCTAAAAGAAACTGAATTACTTTCATGACTCTCCCCATCAAAATCCTCAACTTGTGTACTAGATCCCTTACCTACACGTCTATTCAAACAGATAATACCTGAAGTAATTGAACCACTTCTAAAAATAATAATTTATTCTCTTATGATTGGCTATGTACCCAAATCCTTTAAACTAGCAGTTATCAAACCCCTGATTAAAAAAACCTAACCTTGATCCCTGTCAGCTGTCCAATTACCGGCCAATATCAAGCCTCCCCTTTATCTCCAAGATCCTTGAAAAAGCTGTGGCACATCAGTTATGCTCATATTTACATCGGAATGACATCCATGAAATGTATCAGTCAGGATTTAGACCTCATCATAGCACAGAGACAGCTCTCATTAAAATAGTAAATGACCTACTGTTGGCGTCTGATCAGGGCTGTGTCTCGCTGCTTGTGTTGCTTGACCTTAGTGCAGCATTTGATACCATTGATCATTCCATTCTTCTGGATAGACTAGAAAATGTTGTGGGAGTTAAGGGAACGGCCCTCTCCTGGCTCAGCTCTTATTTAACTGATCGCTATCAGTATGTTGATGTAAATGGTGATTTTTCTAGACATACTGAGGTAAAGTTTGATGTTCCAAAAGGTTCTGTCTTGGGTCCACTGTTTTTTTTCTTATATATATGTATGTTACCTCTGGGTGATATTATTCGTAAATATTGTATTAGTTTCCACTGTTATGCTGATGACACACAGTTGTATGTTTCTGCAAAACCTGATGAGAGACACCAGCTTAATAGAATTGAGGAATGTGTGAAGGACATTAGACACTGGATGCTTATTAACTTCCTTCTGCTTAACTCTGACAAGACTGAAGTACTTGTATTCGGACCACATGCAGCTAGAAGTAAGTTTTCTGATTAAATAGTAACTCTGGATGGCCTTTCTGTTTCTTCACGTGCAGCAGTCAAAGACCTCAGAGTGATTATTGACCCCAGTCTTTCATTCGAAACTCACATTGATAACATCACCCTGATATCTTTCTTTCATCTCAGAAATATTGCTAAGATAAGAAATTTAATGTCACTACATGATGCAGAAAAACTAGTTCATGCTTTTGTTCCTTCCAGGTTGGATTATTGTAATGCCTTACTGTCTGGATGTTCCAATAAGTGCATAAACAAGCTCCAGTTAGTTCAAAATGCAGCAGCAAGAGTTCTTACTAGAACTAGAAAATATGACCACCCCTGTCTTATCCACACTGCACTGGCTCCCAATCAAATTTTGTATTGATTATAAAATACTACTATTGACCTTTTAAAGCACTGAATGGTCTCACACCACAGTACCTGAGTGAACTTCTGGTCCTCTATGACTCACTACGCCTACTTAGATCAAAAGGTGCAGGCTATCTGCTGGTACCTCGTATCGTGAAGGCTACATCAAGGGGCAGAGCCTTTTCTTACAAAGCCCCACAGTTATGGAACAGCCTTACAAGTAGTGTTCGGGAATCAGACACAGTCTCAGTGTTTAAGTCTCGGCTGAAAACATCTCTGTTTAGTCAAGCCTTTTATTAATGGTGTTTATGAGGTAAAGGTGTAGATCTGGAGGGTCCTCAGACCTGGAGTGTTTTGGTAAACTGGGATGTATGGATGCTGTCTGTCCCCACTCACTTGCTCACTTGAGTTTGTTGACAGTGTAGTGGCTGCTGCTTTATGTCCTGGATTTATTCCCTCATGCCTGTGTTACCTTCTGGCTCTCCCTTTTAGCTATGCTGTCATAGTTAGTTGTTGGAGTCCCTGCTTGTACTCAATGCAATATGTATACTGTTCCTACTTATTCAGGTGACATTGGGCATACCTAACAACCTGTGTTTTTTCTCTCTCTCTCTTCCCCCCCCAATCTGTCCCTCTGAGTTACATGTCGGTCCTGGAATCAAGATGCTGACCTGTTCTGATCCTCGGACCTGCCTGATCCATCCTGGTGCCCTGTGTCTGGTTGGAGTCTCATCTCATCGCATCGCTCCTGTGGAGGACAGCCCCATGTGGACAGTTGGGGGTTGTGCCTGGAGGACGCTCTGAACTCTTGCAGTGGTGCTTTTGTGGCTGGGGACTGCAGCTGACTTGCTGACTTTGGGACTGCAGTTGTCATGAACAGTTTTGCGCTCGGGTTTCCATCGGTGGGGGGTTTCTAGCATCAACGAAGCTGACTTTATGTTAGGACTGTTAATGTTATAGTCATGTTGTCTGTTGTTGCCCAAATGAGGATGGGTTCCCTTTTGAGTCTGGTTCCTCTCGAGGTTTCTTCCTCATGTCGTCTGAGGGAGTTTTCCTTGCCACCATTGCCACAGGCTTGCTCATTGGGGATAGATTAGGGATAAAACTAGCTCATGTTTTAAGTCGTTCAAATTCTGTAAAGCTGCTTTTCGATAATGTTTATTGTTAAAAGCGCTATACAAATAAACTTGACTTAACCAAACCTGCGACCTTCTGGTGGGTGGGCTACCATTTAACCTGTTGAGCTGAAGATCCTCTAATGTGATGCATGCTTACTAAGTGATAAAAGAGAGGGGATTGGGTTCGGGTTATGGGTGGGGGAAGGGGAGAAAAACAAACCCTGGTTTGGGTAGAGGGTGGGCGGGATTAGGAATAAGGTTTGAAATGCTTAGGGTTAGGAATTGGGGTGAGAGAGGTTAGGGAGTGGGAGATGATAGGGTTGGGGATTAAGGGTTTGGAGAGGTGAGGGTAAGGGATGGGGTTGTGGACGATTGGGGTTAGGAATTAGGAATGGGAGAGGTTGAGTTACAGATAAATAGTTTAGAAAAGTAAGGGATTGGGGAAGGGAGTGGTTGTGGAGGTATTCGGTATTGAGTTAGTGTAGGGTAGGGGTAGAGGAATAACTCTGCTATGTGCAGGTCTAATGGAATTTGGGGGTGGAAAGCGAGGACCTGGTGAGGTGAAGGACTGGCATCAAACCCATGACCTGGTGGATGGGCTACCATTTAACCTGTTGAGCTAAAGATCCTCTCATGAGATACAGAAATGCTTGAAAGTTTGTTAACCCATTAGAATTTTCTATATTTCTGCATAAACATGACCAACAACAACATCAGATTTTCACACAAGTCCTAAAAGTAGATAAAGAGAACCCAGTTAAACAAATGAGGCAAAAGTATTATACTTGGTCATTTATTCATTGAGAAAAATTATCCAATATTGCATATCTGTGAGTGGCAAAAGTATATGACCCTCTAGAATTAGCAGTTAATTTGAAGGTGAAATTAGAGTCAGGTGTTTTCAATCAATGGGATGACAATCAGGTGTGAGTGGGCACCCTGTTATATTTAAAGAATATCAAAGTCTTATCGTTACAACACATGTTTGTGGAAGTGTATCATGGCATGAACAAAGGAGATTTCTGAGGACCTCAGAAAAAGCATTGTTGATGTTCATCAGGCTGGAAAAGGTTACAAAACCATCTCTAAAGTGTTTGGACTCCACCAATCCACAGTCAGACAGATTGTGTAGAAATGGAGGAAATACAAGACCATTGTTACCCTCTCCAGGAGTGGTCGACCAACAAAGATCACTCCAAGAGCAAGGTGTGTAATAGTCGGCAAGGTCACAAAGGAGCCCAGGGTAACTTCTAAGCAACTGAAGGCCTCTCTCACATTGGCTAATGTTCATGAATCCACCATCAGGTGAACACTGAACAACAATAGTGTGCATGGCAGGGTTGCAAGGAGAAAGCCACTGCTCTCCAAAAAGAACATTGCTGCTCATCTGCAATTTGCTAAAGGTCACGTGGCCAAGCCAGAAGGCTATTGGAAAAATGTTTTGTGGACAGATTAGACCAAAATAGATCCTTTTGGTTTACATGAGAAGCATTATGTTTGGAGAAAGGAAAACACTGCATTCCAGCATAAGAACCTTATCCCATCTGTGAACCATGGTGGTAGTATCATGGTTTGGGCCTATTTTGCTGCATCTGGGCCAGGACAGCTTGCCATCATTGATGGAACGATGAATTCTGAATTATACCAGTGAATTCTAAAGGAAATTGTCAGGACATCTGCCCATGAACTGAATCTCAAGAGAAGGTGGGTCATGCAGCAAGACAATGACCCTAAGTACACAAGTCATTCTACCAAAGAATGGTTAAAGAAGAATAAAGGTAATGTTTTGGAATGGCCAAGTCAAAGTCCTGACCTTAATCCAATGGAAATGTTGTGGAAGGACCTGAAGCGAGCAGTTCATGTGAGGAAATCCACCAACATCCCAGAGTTGAAGCTGTTCTGTACGGAGGAATGGGCTAAAATTCCTCCAAGCCGGTGTGCAGGACTGATCAACAGTTACCGCAAACGTTTAGTTGCAGTTATTGCTGCACAAGGGGGTCACACCAGATACTAAAAGCAAAGGTTCACATACTTTTGCCACTCACAGATATGTAATATTGGATCATTTTCCTCAATAAATAAATGACCAAGTATAATATTTTTGTCTAATTAGTTTAACTGGGTTCTCTTTATCTACTTTTAGGACTTGTGTGAAAATCTGATGTTTTAGGTCATATTTATTCAGAAATATAGAAAATTCTAAAGGGTTTACAAACTTTCAAGCACCACTATACATGCTTAGTAATTGATAAGAGAGGGGATTGGGTTCGGGTTATGGGGGAGGGGGGTGAATGCAAGCCCTGGTTTGTGGAGGGGATGGGGTTAGGATTAAGGATTTGGAGAGGTTAGGCTTGGGGATTGGGAGTGGGGGAAGGTAGGGTTAGGGATAAAGACTGGAAAGGTTAAAGTAAGGGATTGGGGGAGGTTGTGGAGCGATTGGGAAAGAATAGGTTTCGGAATTGAGAATGGGAGAGGTTCAGATTAGGGATTGGAAGTGGAAGGGGTTAGGCGATTGGAACGGTTAGGGTAAGGAATTAGGGAAATTAGGGAAGGGAGAGGTTGTGGAGCGGTCAGGATTAGGGTTGGAATTTGTGTGTGGAGATTAGGTTAAGGGATTGGATGGGTTCAGATTAGGATTGGGGTAACCTTTGGGATTGGGGAGGGGGAGGGTAATCAATGGGACATTAAAGGCCCCCTGCATTGTAGAGAATTAAAAAATTAAAAACCAGTGATAAGTGCTCACATATATAAAAGTGCTCCAAACCATAAAATCACAATCAAAAATAAAATAATTTCCACCACTCATGACAAATATGTATAAGTGCTTCAAATAAATACAACCCCGATTCCAAAAAAGCTGGGACAAAGTACAAATTGTAAATAAAAATGGAATGCAACGATGTGGAAGTTTCAAAATTCCATATTTTATTCAGAATAGAACATAGATGACATATCAAATGTTTAAACTGAGAAAATGTATCATTTAAAGAGAAAAATTAGGTGATTTTAAATTTCATGACAACACATCTCAAAAAAGTTGGGAAAAGGCCATGTTTACCACTGTGAGACATCCCCTTTTCTCTTTACAACAGTCTGTAAACATCTGGGGACTGAGGAGACAAGTTGCTCAAGTTTAGGGATAGGAATGTTAACCCATTCTTTTCTAATGTAGGATTCTAGTTGCTCAACTGTCTTAGGTCTTTTTTGTCGTATCTTCCATTTTATGATGCGTCAAATGTTTTCTATGGGTGAAAGATCTGGACTGCAGGCTGGCCAGTTCAGTACCTGGACCCTTCTTCTACGCAGCCATGATGCTGTAATTGATGCAGTATGTGGTTTGGCATTGTCATATTAGAAAATGCAAGAGACGTTGTCTGGATGGGAGCATATGTTGCTCTAGAACCTGGATATACCTTTCAGCATTGATGGTGTCTTTCCAGATGTGTAAGCTGCCCGTGCCACACGCACTAATGCAAGCCCATACCATCAGAGATGCAGGCTTCTGAACTGAGCGCTGATAACAACTTGGGTCGTCCTTCTCCTCTTTAGTCCGAATGACACGGCGTCCCTGATTTCCATAAAGAACTTCAAATTTTGATTCTTCTGACCACAGAACAGTTTTCCACTTTGCCACAGTCCATTTTAAATGAGCCTTGACCCAGAGAAGACGTCTGCGCTTCTGGATCATGTTTAGATACGGCTTCTTCTTTGAACTATAGAGTTTTAGCTGGCAGCGGCAGATGGCATGGTGAATTGTGTTCACAGATAATGTTCTCTGGAAATATTCCTGAGCTCATTTTGTGATTTCCAATACAGAAGCATGCCTGTATGTGATGCAGTGCCGTCTAAGGGCCCGAAGATCATGGGCACCCAGTATGGTTTTCCGGCCTTGACCCTTACACACAGAGATTCTTCCAGATTCTCTGAATCTTTTGATGATATTATGCATTGTAGATGATGATATGTTCAAACTCTTTGCAATTTTACACTGTCTAACTCCTTTCTGATATTGCTCCACTATTTGTCGGTGCAGAATTAGGGGGATTGGTGATCCTCTTCCCATCTTTACTTCTGAGAGCTGCTGCCACTCCAAGATGCTCTTTTTATACCCAGTCATGTTAATGACCTATTGCCAATTGACCTAATGAGTTGCAATTTGGTCCTCCAGCTGTTCCTTTTTTGTACCTTTAACTTTTCCAGCCTCTTATTGCCCCTGTCCCAACTTTTTTGAGATGTGTTGCTGTCATGAAATTTCAAATGAGCCAATATTTGGCATGAAATTTCAAAATGTCTCACTTTCGACATTTGATATGTTGTCTATATTCTACTGTGAATATAATATCAGTTTTTGAGATTTGTAAATTATTGCATTCCGTTTTTATTTACAATTTGTACTTTATCCCAACTTTTTTGGAATTGGGGTTGTCTTTAAATTGTTGAAAAACGCACTGTGTTGATTCCTGCCTGACGTTTTGTAGAGTATACTACTTCCTCAGAGGCTGGTATGTGTGTGTTTCAGAGGCTGGGTTGATTTTATGAACTAACTGAAGGAAGGGGAAGGAAGTTAGATGGAAATCAGTTGATGAGAGAGATCTCGAATCAGATAGGTTCTGAGTGGTGTCATTCAAAATTCAAACTAAATTGGTTCAGGATTGACAGATGATTGGTAGTGGAGAAAAGAGGAGGAGAATAAAGTACTTGTCCAGGTGGGAGGTACGGGGAGAAGGTGTAGTGGAGGGATCAGTAACTACAGAAACATGTAATCTAGTGGCTCAAGAGCAGACCCTCAACTTTGTCTGGCCTGGATTCAGTGCCAGGGCTAGGGTGTTTTTTTTTTTTTAGGGTAAGTGTTACAGGGTTAGGGTTAACTGGCACAGATTTTTTTTTGGGGGGGGGGGGGGGGCACCTGGCGCCGCTCCCCCATCCAAAAAAAAAAAGTTTCAGTAGCTATTGCCGATCCCGAGATATGCCTGCCATTTTTATTTAATTCATAAGATTTTAAGAAATAATAAACAAAATAAATCATTATGTAGGCTTGAGCTGAAGAGTTTATGGTATGAATTTATATTTAATATTAAGTTAATAGTAATAGGTTTTTTCGCTCGTGACCCAAATGCAGTGCAGAGCAAGCTGGGCAAGTCCTGTTGGATTTGAAAAGGGTGCGGGAACTTCGTGCATCAACCGAATAGCAGCGTGGTTAATAAGGCCGGACCGGCAGACATTGACCGGTAATTTTTGCATTTTTCCATCTGTATTTCCAAAGCATAGGACTGGATGGCCCATGAAAAATTGTAAAGATACTCTACTTCCAGATTTCTTCCAAACGTTACACTGGGCGAATACATTATGTCGTAACACGGCCTGTGATTGGTCAATCGCGGATGCTCTCGATGACAAGTCGCCTCTTATCAGTGAGTAGGAGTGCATTCTGGCCTGACACCACGTGATGTAGTTATCAGCTGGGTAGGTATATCACTAACGTTAAAATAAAATAGACTACTACAGATTTTGGACCCTGACAAAGTGTTTTTTCCATCATATTTTAACCCTTTGGGGTCGAGAGCTTCGCCAGTGAAGCTCGGCAGGTTTAGAATGAGTAGATCATGTATTTAGATAAATAGCTTTGAATTATTATCATCTAAGCATGATAAACATATTGACAGAAACTTTACACTTTCCTATGTGCCCACTGCCAAATAATATTATATTTTTTAAATTACCTAAATTAGGTGAAACATAAAACTTGTCACCTTATGGCCCTTTTCCACTACCCTTTTTCAGCTCACTTCAGCTCGCTTCAGCTCACTTCAGCCCGACACGGCTCGCGTTTCGACTACCAAAAACCAGCACGACTCAGCTCGTTTCAGCCCTGCTTAGCCCCTAAAACTCGCACCGTTTTGGAGTGGGGCTGAAGCGAGCCAAACCGTGCCGACTGAGGTTGGGGGCGTGAGCAGACACTCCCCTGTGCACTGATTGGTGAGGAGGCGTGTCCTCACATGCCCACACACGCCCCGCGAGCGCGCTGGGATCTGTAAACACCGCAAACCCGGAAGGAGAATAATTACGAATTACGAGAATTTCTGAAGCCTTATGCGCCTCGCCTCATCTATACGCTCTTGCCAGTATCTGTCCGCGTTGTCGGTGACGACAAGCCACAGCACCAAGACCAGCAACACTAACGACTCCATGTCCTCCATGTTTATTGTTTACTATTCGGGTCGTGAGACTACCGCTTAAAAGCTCACTGAATCAGTGACATACAGAGCATCGTGGACGAGTTCGCGGAGCGCAAGGCTCGTCGTATGCCCTTCAAATAATGCGCGCAGTAGGCTATTGATGTTTTATTATGAGCCATGTACAGTATGTCGCCTAATGTTTTTTTGTTTCTGAGTTACATGTTCGTTTGAAGGACTTAATGTACAAAATAACATAGTTGCACCCCGTAGTGTTGAAATTGGTAAACACAGTGCATTCAGTGAGGTTTGCACCGCCCTCCTTTTATTTCTGACTCTTCCTGTCACCGTTGCAACCTCTGAGCGCTCATTCGTATGCCCTTCAAATAATGTGCGCAGTATAGGCTATTGATGTTTTATTATGAGCCATGTACAGTATCCTAATGTTTTTTGTTTCTGAGTTACATGTTCGTTTGAAGGACTTGATGTACTAAATAACATAGTTGCACCCGGTAGTGTTGAAATTGGTAAACACCGCAGTTGCGGACATTTTGTAGCCTAAAATAATGTTATGATAAGCTTTAATAAAGGGCCCGGTCATTTGCCCCGCTCCGGCCCGGCTCTGACTTGTTCCACCACTGTCACTGATGTCACTGTTTGCGCTGCTTAACGACATCACGTGACGTCCACCCACTTTCGCTAACTCCACCCAATGTGTCCACCCACTTCCAGCCAGCACGGTTCAGCGCGGTTGTAGTCGAAATGCAACTCCAACAGCCCCACTCAGCCCGACTCAGCTCGACTCGGCACGGCACGGCTCAGCCGCGTTTGTAGTGGAAAAGCGGCATTAGTCAGTCACACTGAAGTCGGAGCGCTGAGCACCCACTTACACATTCATACAAGTCTATTCCCATGGTAACAGCATGATAATCACTTTCACCCTTTCAGTTTCCATTGGTTACTCTTTTGCAGTGTTTTTTTCTTCTATTTTCTAAGTTCTAGAAAATTATTTTACCACGTCTAGTTCTGAGTCATTTTAAAAGTAATCTTGTTACAAAGTTACTTGGAACTTCGTACTCAAAATTTTAACTCTGTTATGCAAGAATAGTTATATTGTTAATTACTAAATTTCTTATAGACTTATTATAAACATGGTGTCAAAAAAGTCATTGTTGACCTAAAATTACAGTACTTATATACACACACACACGCATGTATATGTATGTCCAGCCACATACAAAAAAAAGTTGTAAGCCTCCATACTCTTCCATGCTTTCATCTGTTTTGCGGTGTAGAAGGATGTCTGCAACACCAGATAGTTCAAGATGTCGGGGAACTCGACTGAAGGGTAGTTTTCGAGATCATATGACCTCCACCTTTCCCAGACTTGTGGGGTCTATTCCATTGCACATAGCAATCTTCTGAGAATATCTAAAGCAAGCAGTGGCTTCTAGATTACAAGCATACTCTGATAACTCATCACAAGTTGTTTGCACTATGGCAGCCGTTTTGGTTTGCTTGACCACCAGTTGTTTTACCGGAAGTGAGATCGCAAAGAAAAGTCATGTGACTGAAACCCAAGAACACCCAGTCATCTTACTGGCCTGTTGCCAATTAACCAAATTAGTTTTGTTAGCATTACATAACTTTTTGAGTCTTTTGTTGCCCCGTCCCAACTTTTCTGAAATGTCTTGCTGACATTAAATTAAAAATGAGCATATATTTTTCAAAAAACAATACAATTTCTGTTTCAACATTTGATATGTTGTCTTTGTACTATTTTCAATGAAATATAGGGTTTCCATGAATTGCAAATCTTCAAATTCTGTTCTTATTTGTTTTGCACAGTGTCACAACTTTTTTGCAATTGGGGTTGTAATTAGCTGAACTGACTGGGTAGACTTTTTTTTTTTGGCTACATATGTTCGTATAAAGAACTTCATATGTATTGCAGTGTTTTCCCCAGAAAAAAATTAAAGCCCTAAATTCTGGCATGATAAAACACAGACAATTGAGTGCCAACGGCACAAAGCGAAACTAGGGGGGTTCGGGGGCATGCCCCCCCGGAAAATTTTTTGAAAATAGATGCTCTCAGGTGCATTTTCAGGGTCTCTGAGAGG
Source organism: Neoarius graeffei (assembly GCF_027579695.1). Classification (NCBI taxonomy): domain Eukaryota; kingdom Metazoa; phylum Chordata; class Actinopteri; order Siluriformes; family Ariidae; genus Neoarius; species Neoarius graeffei. The sequence continues at coordinate 57,434,952 of NC_083590.1, forward strand.
TTTTAGATCCATGGTTATAGGATAGATTTTAACAGTGCTTCAATGATTTCTGACCTAAATAGTATTAATGTATACACATTTGAAATTTCACCTTAAAGTTCAACATGCAAGTTAAACTGTTTTGTTATAGATTACTTAGGTATACGATAGATTTGAAAATCTACGGGGATACCTTGCACTTAATTATCCATGATCAAGTAGTGTTGTAACAATAATGTGCATGAAAATATGAAGTGGTTTGCTCCATTTTATGCAATCCAATGAAGAGAATCGATCATCATGACCTCCTGTTGATCACAAAGGGATCTGAACCTAAGAACTGCCACCTTAAAATAAGTTGCTGTATTACTATAACTGTAATGATTTAGAATGTTTCTGATGCAATTACCGTAATATATGTAGAACTAAGATGCACTGAAAAGAAAAGTAAGGCAACTGCATATTATAAAGTTTAAATTTTGGCACTTTATTAAATGGACTAGATTAAGATTAAAACGTATTTAAAGGAAAAGAAAACTTAATTCATACATTTAAGTTTGCAGAAAGATTATGTATTTATAAAAACATTCATGAAGAGATTGTGTTAATAAGTGTCAAATGCAGCATAATTGTGAATAATAATGATAAGCATATTTGGCAATGTGATGTCACTGTGAGCCTTTAACAAAAGAATAATCCGGAGCCGCCTTTTGTTAAATGGATCCCAGGGACATCACACTGCCAAAAATGCTCATGATTATTATTTGAAATTATGCTGTATTTGACACATTTGGACAACTTCATTTTGTGAGAGTGTTTATAAGTACATAATCTTTCTGCAAACCCAAACGAATGAATTAAGTTTTCTACTCCTTTAAAGCAGATTAATTTTCCTTGGCTTTTGCTTGGCCCAATGTTGGGCAGCCCTCTCATGGTCCATCTAGCTGTCATCCATGCTGATGTGGATCGAATTGTCCAGCGAGTCTTCTGCTAGCTTATTAAAATCAGTCGGCTTTTTCCGTCTGGTGGGGGACAACATGGGCAGCCAATGAGATCGCTTACAATGAATCGGAAACTTCCGGGATGTTTGACGTTTTCTTTCGATGTTTTTATTGGACGGTTTGAACACGTGATCTTGACGTAGCTTGTTTAACACAAATATCAATCAGTATGTAAATGGATCTGTTATTTCCTCTCCTATGTATCTAGTTACTTGTGGGTAGGAAATTTTAACGTATCGGCATAAATCTAAGTGTATCGGATTTTAACTAAAGCAACTAAGCTTATCGGCAGGCAGAGCAAGCGTATCGGGCCCGATACGCTAAAACGCTTTGGGGAAACCCATGGTATTGAATTTTTGTTCAGGTTTTGTATGACCAGATTATCATTATAAATAACTGTGACACCTTCTCTTCAACCAGTTGGATGAGGCTGATGAATATAGCTGAGGATGAAGTGTATAGCTTCATTTAAATGCTCCATACTCATTTGGTTTGATCCACATTTCTGTTAAACATAGTGCATTAAACTCCTGATCCGTAATAATTTCATGAACAATTCGTCTCATGCTGCAGTGCTACACCGATAGTGTTGCAGTTAAATCATTACTTGTGGTAATTAATGACTACTTAACTACATAAGATCAAAAGAAAACATTAGCAGTCTTGTTTTAAACATCACTATACTGTAAGATTGTTTATAATATATAGTCATATAATATGAACAATTCAATTTCAGCAAAAACATGAATAAAAACCATATTTAATTTGACAACTTTAAATCATGCAGTGTCTCTGAGTTAGTGCACTTGTGGGTCTGAAATGGATAAGTAAACGTCTTTCTACACTGTGAGCAGTGAAACGGCTTCTCCCCTGTGTGAATGGACTGGTGTATTTCGAGATGACTCTGCATCACAAAACTTTCTCCACACTGTGAGCAATGATGCGTGTTGGAGCCAGTATTAACCCTTTGTGTTAGTGTGTGTGCACCCTCTACAGGCCTGGAGGATATTGTGTCCAGAGGGATGATAAATACCTAGCCAGGAAAAGCTAGTATCTCACTGGTCTGCGACAGCTTGCGACAAATTGCAAACATCATTCGCGAAAGAGTTTCTAAAGTGTATTGAAACATTCGCGGGGCTTCTCAATTTCCTTGCACGAGTTGCAAAGTGTTGCTCCTTCGTCGCTGAAATTTTGAGCATGTTCAAAAAATTAGTGCGACAAAATTTCTCTCAAAATAGCTGCAAATGCGTCGCTGGTGTCGCAAAGCCGTCGCGAACCCTTCTCAAGTCAGTTTCCTTGAGGCTTCCTCTACTTCCCTGCCTGCCGAGGGAAAGCCGGGCTGCAACAGCCTGCGACTAGTTAGGGAGACAACAATTGCAGTAAAATATGCGAATATCAATTCAGTGTGATTCCAAGTGAAAATTGTCGCTAATTTGCATATTTTATCACAACTCTTGTCTCTCCAACTAGTTGCAGGCTGTCGCAGCCCAGTGAGATACTACCCAAAGGACCAGGTGTTGCTGAATGGAGACAACAGCTTTTTATGTCTGTCTCCTGCTGTGAAAAGAACAAGAAGAAAGAGAGCACAACTTTATTCATCATACACTTGTGAAATTCCTCTCTGTATTTAAATTTAACCCATCCGAAGCAGTGAACACACTCCTGCACACACACACATACCCAGAGCAGTGGGCAGCCATGCTAACAGCGCCCGGGGAGCAGTTGGGAGTTAGGTGCCTCGCTCAAGAGCACCTCAGCCCAAGGCCATCCCATGTTAACCTCTCGCATGTCTTTGAACTGTGGGGGAAACTGGAGCACCTGGAGGAAACCCACGCAGACATGGGGAGAACATGCAAACTGCACACAGAAAGGCCCCCGCCAGCCGCTGGGCTCGATCCCAGAACCTTCTTGCTGTGAGGCGACAGTGCTAACCACTTGCACCACCATACCGCCCAAACTGTGCTCCAGTTTACCATCTTGTAGGGGTGTACTGGTACATGTATTTGTACCGGACCAATTGCGGTACGATGCAGATGTGTACCAAATGCAATCTTTAAACAGTAATTAACTTAAATTTAATTGAAATGCATAACATGAATTCAATACGTTTGAAGTTCTAAATACTAACTGTCCAGGTTGTTGTGTTATGCCGAGATAATCATTATAAATAACCGCGACACCGCCTCTTCTGCCAGTTAGGTGAGGCTGGTGTATATAGTAACTGTAACCAGGAGGACTAGTTTCATTTAATGCATGGTTTAATCCATGTTTCTCTTAAAGGATATGGGACATGGATTTTTACCTGGGCATAATTATGTATAAAGGACATAAGAAATGCCATCTAAATCACTGCAGGGCGTCAAAAATGTGAAAATCATCACATTATTCAAGTTTTTCTATACATCAGCGTAAAACAAGGATTCGTTAATGAGCTAGGTGGTCACGTGACCCGTGACGTCACAAAAACTTTCCAAGGAGCCAGCGCTTGGGAATCTAATGTAAACAGGTTACCGAAATGGACACCATCGACAGTGATATTCCCGATGTTTCACAGAGATGTGAAGTTAGACCCTATCAATTCGGACCGATAGCTGGAAATTCATATGAACATGGATCTTGTCTTTACTCTGACGGGTCAGATGATTCTGAGAGTGAGGGTTCATTCAGCCCTCATGAAACTGAAAGCGGTCGGCTCGATAACACTTCCTGGTAAGTTAAAAACAATTCTGCTCAAAGGCTAATGATCTGTTGAAAGAAGTATTATTTTTGTATCATACATTGAAAGTTCATCATAGATCTAGCTAAAGTCCGTTGCAAGCTAGTTTTTTTTTTGCTGATATTTTTCGAGATTGATTGAGATACAATGCTTCCAGAGTCCGAGATGAAAACATTCAAAATGGCGAAACGAGTCAGAATTATGATAATCAATAATTGATACACCCAAAATTATAATACTAATCCTTACCTCGGCTTTCAGTCGCTTAGCGCAGAGGTCTTCAACAGGGGGGTCGCGAAATCGCACCGGATCACTCATATCAACAAAAATATTCCTGCCCTGTCCCCTGGCCTCCGTGCAGGGATGCAAACAGCACGCCTTTCGGCGGATGCCGCCTTTTTCACGGCTGAATCGCGCAGATCCGATTAAAAAAAAAATAAAAATAGCGATGTTGGTTCATGGAGCATGAGGCATGAAGTGTAAGGATGAGAGAGAGGCGGTTTGGGTCGGGAAGCTGCGCGCATTTGTGCAGCCTGGCGCAGGTGTGCGCGGCTTCCCGATTTGAACTGTTTTTTTTTTCTCATCCTTATGCTTCCTGTTTCCTTTTTCATGAATTAATATCGCTCAGTACCTGAGTATTAATGTTGAAAGAATCCTCAGTGAAATGGTCCGAATACAGTTTGTGGGAAACAGTAGGTGCAAAGTTTTTTTCAACAGGTGTTCTGTAAAGTTGTCCTACCAAGCCTACTGCGCATGCGCGAAGCCTACTGCGCATGCGCAGGTGAGCCCACACTTTCCTCAGCTTCGGGTCCTTGGGGAATGCAAAAAAACTTACTCCAGGGCATTTCCCATTGGAATTATTGCAACCATAAGCAGCACAATACACCATGATGTCCAATGTATGATGTCCAATGTACTTTAAAGACTATAAAAACAATTTTCTTGTCATCCACTTCTCCATTCATCTAACCGCTTGTGCTGTGCCCAAAAGTTTTTGTGACATATGATCACGTGACAGCGGCTCTTCCGGTTGCAAAAAATGCATATCGGAAGTCGAGCAGAAATGCCATATAATCATCACGAATATAACGATTTTGTTGAATTTAATAGATGATTTTGTATTTGTTGATGCAATTAATTCATATTTTTAATGGAAAGAAACTGATATAGCGTGCTTTTATGTTTCATGTCCCATATCCTTTAAACACAGTACATTAAACTTCTGATCAGTAATAAGTTCATTAACAATTAGTGCTTTAAATGCAAGAGATCTCATATTTGGTAGTCCTACCTTTAGATCAAAGGTGCTGGCAGTGGCTGTACAGTCAGTATGATGCAATTTTATATTATCTAGATTACTAGAACAACCTCTGAGTATTACTACTAGTTTTTCGTTTAGCTTGGGAAACACAGTCTCTATATAGTGGACCCTGAGTTATGACTCTGTGCAGCTAGCAGACAGTCAGTTTAGCCTGTTCATCTACTCCCTGGCCTTGGCTCTGGATTGTCACAGATTAACTTGGCCTCTACTGAGAATATGAGCTACGCTGTGAGAAATGAGAGCAGCACCTTCCTGAGTGGGATGAATACCGTCCCGCCCTAACAGATTTGTTGTTTGATCTTTAGCTGTGTGAGGACATGAAAACGGAGATATCCAGGGATGGAGGGATATCAGAAGTCCGTGTGAAGAAAGAGGAGACGCTGGAGCTGAAAATCTACAACCATGGAGATGACCTTGATAATCCACCTGAAGGTCTCTCTGTTAAAGTGGAAGATCCTGACAATAAAGACTACCTCTGTAAGACATCAGGCCACTCTGGTGCTCAGTAACACTCACTGTTTATTCTACCCTCCACACTATCTAGTGCACTAAAAGTGCAATACAGTACATTTGGGATGTAGCTTCAGTTTCTGATCATCAACAAATTGAACTTGATATTTTTATTGATAAAGTATGAACTTTGTAAAATATGGTAGCAAGGAATGAGAGAAACTAAACATTTTATTTATTTGTTTATTTATTTATTTAGAATATAATAGAATGCCTTTATTGTCACTGCACAAATGTACAACAAAATTTAGTTCGTCATAGGGGAACAAAGCCACTGCGTACATGCGTGCCACCACTCTTGGGCACTTCAGCCCAAGGCCATCCCATTTTAACCTAACTGCATGTCTTTGAACTGTGAGGGAAGCCGGAGCACCTGGAGGAAACCCATGCAGACACAGGAGAACATACAAACTCCACACAGAAAGGTCCCCAGTCAGCTGCTGGGCTTGATCCTAGAACCTTCTTGCTGTGAGGTGACGGTGCTAACCACTACACCACCGTGCTGCCCATTTATTTCCTTAAAATACATTAGTCGTTATAAACCAATGATGTTAACTTGTACCAAATAAGTATGGAATATCACACGATGGGTCATGCTGTTAGATAAAAATCTATGCCGGGTGATTTTATTTTCATATAATAGCACAGCCCAAAGCATATTATTCACCTCATACTGCACTGATTTTGCCTATGATTATCATTTTTAATTTATTAATGAATGACACGTTACATGTTTTATTTGTTTCTGTTAACATTTAATGTTACAGAATGTCTGCCATTCTCTCCAGCCACTCATGTGTTTTCTTCTGAGCCAAAAAAAAAAAATGCAAGTGGTTGTGTGACTGAGAAACCAGAAAGCACAAACTCCTCTGTCCTGAAGACTTTCCCATCATGGGAAACTTAATGACTGATACCTGGATCTCCTTCCATAAATGTTAAATAAACATGCCCTTATGTCTTCACCACATTAAAAGATTATAGTTGTTTTTTTTCTTCCACCCATTTTTCTCTCCAATGTGGTCACCTGCTGGTATCCACCCACTAGCCAGGTCTCTCTAACCATGTGAGTGAAGGCTAACACGTGATTCCTCCAAGACATGTAAAGCCATCAAATGCCTTGTAACAAGTCCATGATATGGATTGAGTACAGAAGCACGGCAGGCAGGAGATGATATTTACACACACACGTTTATTTTGGCTTTTCAGCTTCACACTCGCTCGATTTTAGGACACGGACATGTGTGCACATAGTTGTGTTCTGGTCCAGGGAGCTCTCTTTGCTCTCCTCCTCCTTTTCTATCCTCCACTGTCACTGCAACACACACAAAACATTAATTGACAATAGGTGTAATGACTTTGCCACTGACCTTCATTGGCCCCGCCCTCCATTCACAATCTGACACTTGGCCATGCCCTCACTGCCACATACCCCTGCCCAACTCTCTGGAGCCGTCCAGACTGCAGCGTACTCCTCCCACCCCCCCAGTGAGACAGGAATTCTGGCACCGCCATCTGTGCCCCTGGCTTGTGGACCACCTCAAATTTAAATGGCTGGAGGGCAAGATACTGACAGGTGATCTGCACATTGGCATCTTCATGTGGTGGAGCCACTGGAGGGGTATGTGGTCTGAACAGAGGGTGAAAAGGTGCCCCAGCAGGTAGTATCGGAGAGTGAGGACAGCACACTTAATGGCCAAGCACTCCTTTTCGATGGTGCTGGACTTAATTTGATGCATTGAGAGCTTGCGGCTGATGTACAGCATAGGATGTTCCTCGCTCTCCATCTTCTGGGACAAAACAGCCCCCAGCCCTCTGTCTGACGCATCCATCTGCAAAATAAAGGGGAGAGAGAAGTTAGGGGAGTGTAGAAGTGCCCCCCCCCAAACACGCACACAGTGCAGCTTTTACCTTTAGTGAAAACCTGTTGACTGCTCCGTCCACTGGACCGGATCTGGTGCTCTGTTTTTAATGAGATCAGTCAGCAGGCTGGTGACATCTGAATAATTAGGTATGAACTATGATAGTAGCCAGCCATCCCTGGAACTGTCTCACCCCCTTTTTGATCTTGGGGTTTCGGGCAGGCTGCAGTCTTGTCAATTTGGGGACGCATCTGCCCATGACCCAAATGGAAACCCAGATACTGTACTTCCACCCACCCAATTGCACACTTTTTCAGGTTAGCTGACGCAGAGGGAGCGTGGGGGCAGAGGATCTTGTCCATGAGTTGCTGGAATGTAGCGGGTGCCCCAAATAACCCAAAAGGAAATGTGACAAATTGGTGTAATCCAGACAGTGTAGAAAAGGCTGTTTTCTCTCAGGATAGAGGAGTCAAGGGGGTCTGCCAATATCCCTTTGTTCAATCAAGTGTCAGATAAAAGCGAGCAGCACCTAATCGATTAAGCAACTTACTGCGAGGCATTGGGTATGTGTCAAATTTAGACACCGCATTGACTTTTCTGTAGTCCACAAAGAACCAGACCGACCCATTGGTCTTGAGACCCAGGATCACTGGGCTGCTCCAGTCACTGTGCGACTCCTTGATTATGCCCATTTCGAGCATGGCCTTGAGTTCTTCCCGAACCACCTGTTGTTGTTGTGTTGCTTTCTTTTGTTTTCAGGCAAGCAGCAAGGGCAGCTACACACCACCCTGGGGGCGTTTCAGTGTGGTGTTTTGTGAGGTGGGTGCAGCTGGGAAGGGGGTGATAACACATTGGAAAATTCCTTTTGCAACCTCCGTGATTTGGGCCGGTGTGAGAGGTGGTGGACCGGAGTGGTTTCAGTTGTTATTTTTGTTTTTACCTCTGGCCCCAGCTCCTCCTTCTCTGGAGCTAACAACGCCAATGCAACAGGGACCTCCTTGTTCCAATGTTTTAACAGGTTGAGGTGGGATATCTGCAGTGCCCTGCCCCTATCTGCTTGCCTCACCTACTCGTCGATGTCCCTGACTCACTGTGTCACCTCAAAGGGCCCTTGCCACTTGGCAATTTGGAGCTCGACGTGGGTAATAACACAAGTACCTTGTCTCCCGGTATGAACTCTCTAAGGCGCGTGCCCCTGTCGTACAGCCGGACATGATGTTCTTGTGCCTGCCGTAAATTCCCTTGAGTTAAGTATGTGGAGTTTTGTGCGCAGGTCCAGAACATATTGAATTTCGTTTTTACTAGGTGAAGGTCCCTCCTCCCAATTTTCTTGCAGCACGTCCAAAATGCCATGTGGCTTATGCCCATATAATAATTCAAATGGTGAAAATCCCGTGGAGGCTTGCGGGACCTCTCATACTGCAAATAACAGTGGCTCGAGCCATTTATCCCAATTATGTCCATCTTCACTTACAAATTTCCGTATTAAGTTTTTGAGTGTCCGGTTGAATCATTCCACTAAGCCATTTGTTTGTGGGTGATAGACGCTGGTGCGGATAGATTTAATTCCCAATAACCCATACAGTTCGTGTAGTGTGCATGATGTAAATGTAGTGCCTCGGTCAGTCAGGATTTCTTTCGGAATCCAGAATCAGGAGATAACATGGAGGAGCGCCTCTGCAATACTGCATGCTGAAATATTGCAGAGAGGCACCATTGACACATGATGCAGAGTCTCATCTCGTGACTGCTCTAATGAGAAATCCTCGAGGGAATCCCAGAGAGATGGAGGAGGGGCAAGCTGCTCCTCCCTCTTCTTATCGCCCTGATGTGGTGCTGAAGTAGATGGCTCTGTGACTGCTTCCCCAGTCAATGCCACTCCAGGATCTCCCCATGATGTACTATCGCAGGACCCACCCTTTACTATGTGTTCCATTAAGCCTTTGAATACCTACCAATCAGTTCCCAAAATCAGCGAGTGGGTGAGACGACGATTAACCGCCACCTTTCTTCTATGCTTTTCTCCCCTAAATAGAATGTGGATGGACACGAATGAGTAGTTGTGAATATCCCTGTGCACACAGAACCTTCACCACTTGCCCAATGCCTCACATTGCATCAACCTTTGTTTGATTGAGGTCTGATTACTGCCGGAATCCACCAATGCGTGATTTGTACTGTATCCCCTTGAACACTTACCGATATACGATACGCTCAGGCCCAGTGGTCTCTGGCTTGTCGGGGATTCGGACCACAGCTCCCACCTCCATTGCGGAGCACTGACTCTGGAGATGTTTGGGCCCCCCACAGTGCCAGGACACTAGCCCAGGCTTCCCCTCTGCACCGGCGTTATGGGCATCACTCACGTTGGAGGGGGGACCGACATGGAAAGGGAAGATGGGCCCCTGCCTCCACCTCCTCGTTGGGGGAAGGGGAGAGGAGAGAGAGAAAAAGGGAAGAGGTGACGCATCCACCTGTCAACAGAACTGCCTGCAGATGGTCCTTCGCCAGCTCAATGGCTTGATCCAGTGACGCCGGGTGATGACACTGGACCCACTCCGCCATTCCGTTCGGAATTTGCACAATGAACTGTTCCAGTGTCACGAGGTTGATGATCCCCTCGGCGTCGCGGTCATCTGCCCTCTACCACCACCAGCAGACATCCCGGAGCTGTTGGCCAAATGCAAATGGCCAGCCAACCTCCTCCCATGTCAGTGTCGGGAAGCACTGGCAATGTTCTGGGGAGCGGCCAACATACTGCAGGATGGCTCACTTCAGGTCGGCTTATACGAGTAGGCTGTTGGCGGCGAGCTGTGCCTCTCGAATCAGTAGCAGAAGTAGGCACACCATGCGCTACTTGACCGGCCACCCTCACGCTTTGACCACTTGCTCAAAGAGTGCTATAAAGGCTTCGAGATTGTCGTGAGGGTGATGTAGGGAGGGTCTGCTGTGGTGGTGGTCGAGGACCCCACCAATGTGAGCAAGTGCCAGAACGCCTGGCAATCTTCCTGCTGGGCCAGCATCAAGACTTTGTGAATCATTCTTGCTTCTTCCATAGAGTGATCACTGCTTGATGCTGGTTCTGCTGGGCAGTCGCAAGGGCATGGATGAGATTTTTGAATGGCAGGGATTCCATGTGGTGGTTCCTTTCCATATGCCTGGGCTTCAGCACCACTGTAACAAGTCCCTGATGTGGGTGGACTACAGAAGCACGGCAGGCGGGAGATATTCTCTCACACTTATTTTGGCTTTTCAGCTTCACACTCGCTCAATTTTTAGGACAAATACACACGCAGTCGTGTTCTGGTCCAGGGAGCTCTCTTCTCTTTGCTCTTCCCCTCCTTTTCTATCCTCCATCACTGCAACGCACGCATGGGTGCACGCGCGCGCACACAAAACATTATTTGACAACAGGTATATTGACTTTGCCACTCACCTTCCCCAGCCCTACCCTCCATTCACAAACTGACACTTGGCCACACCCCCGCTGCCATACTCCTCTTTTCCAAATGCAGCCCATGCTGTGTCACAGGATAGCAAAACACACCTGGAGGAAAGTGTTATGTGCTCTCTTCCCCACATGCATGAGCTCGCAGAAGACCCCAACCGGCTGTGATTTAATAGGGGCCAAAGAGTATGCCCTTCAGCATGACCCTGGAATGGGATGTTCAATAAGCACGTATGGGTGTGAGAGACAGGAGTCCAAATATTTGTATATGGATTTAGGGCCATCAGTGGCGCAACTCCAGGGTCTTGGATTCAATTCTAAGCTCGGATTGCTGTCTGTGTGAAGTTTTGTAAGTTCTCACCCATGCTGACGGGAGTTCCTCTGGGTCCACTGGTTTCTTCTTCAGCAAGTAGGTTATGCTTAAATTGCCACTAAGTGATTTTTTTTAATTAAATATGAATCCGAGATGTATGGCGTTGGGGAAAAATGCCTAGATCTAGAAATGCCAGAATTGTCAGCAAGCTCAAATAGAGAGGTGTGTTGGACTACTTACTTACTTACTTACTTACTTACTGTGTGGACAGTTCATTTTGTTTGTACCTGCATGTGATTTCATAATAAATTTGGGATATTCTGTTTCCCAGAAGATAAGCAAACAAGTAACCGAATTTAAAATGAGCATGAGCCTGACCAGGCAAGTCCTAAGAATACTGCAAATACATCATACAGTGCCACAGTCATGTTAATAAACATTTGTTTTATTTTGCCCTACAAGCTTCCTACCTGACCACTTGTTTAGTCCCACAAGGAAGTAAAAAAATTCGTACTCGTGTACCTTGTCCTGTGTGATCTCAGTCCTGATGGACACCTCTCATCTCAACTGTTCAGTAAACCTTACTGGCAAGCTTTCTTTGAATAATCTTTATACAGTACTCACATACTGTATATAGTCTTAGATATACACACACATTTGGGCCTCATTTCTTCCTGTTGTGTTTTCTCTACTCCCAGACTGTGAAGTTTGCAAATCCTTCTTCCTCAACAAATGTGAGATTCATGGACCGCCCCTCTTCATCCCAGATACTTTTGTTCCCATGGGAGTCCCTGACTGAGCCAGACAAACTCTTCCTCGTGCGCTAGAAATCTGGAAGTCCAGTATCCCTGATGCAGGCCTGGGAGTGTTTAATAAGGGGGGTACTGTTCCAGTAGGTGCACACTTTGGACCCTACCAGGGAGAGTTGGTAAACGGAGAGGAAGCCAGGAACAGTGGAGACTCCTTGGTTGTGAGTTTGTCATCAATTTATTATAAAGATTGTATATTTTTAAGTAAGAAAATATGATGACTAGATGAAGGTATTTCCAATTAATATCAGTTTCTTCTGGTCAGTGATGTGTGGAGTAGTGGTGTAAATCACAATGCGATCCTACATCAATTTTTTTTGCCAGTGTGGTGGAAATTCACCTGTTAATAATAGAATTACTAGTGACACCTGAATAATGGTCAAGCAAATATTTCGTTATTGTATAATTTATCCCTCTGGGGTTGAGAGCTCCATCGGCAAAGCTCGATTGTCATGGTCCTACCTGTGGGCTTCTCTCTTCAGGTAACATCTCCACTCAGCATTACCGGCCACGCCCGCACTCACTTCCTCTTATTATCTTTCAGTGACTGTCATTGGCTGTTGCTGATCACCTGCTCTCCCCCTGTGTGTTTTTAAGCTGCAGTTCTCCCTAGCTCCTGTGTCAGATCGTCTGCAACTCTCAGCCTGATAACCTGCTCTGTGTTCCTACTACTCTGACTCCTGAAGATTTCCTGTTCTGTCTGACTCTGTCTGCTCTCCAGCCCCGGTAACCTGATCTGCCTTCTGTTCTGTCGACTCTGCCTCTTGCCTGCCCCTCCTGTACCTTCGCCTGATCTCCAGCTCGCCCAGCCCTGCTGCTCACCTGCCTCTCCATCTGCCTGGTGTGAGCTACCCTGCCTGGAACCATACTCTTCTGCCCTGGTAACCTGACCCTGCATTTCTGCCTCCTATCTTGCTACCTGATTTGTGACTCTGTGTTCCAGCCTGCTCTCTTTCTCCTGCCTGCTGAGGAACTGTTTGCTGGGAGACTGCCTGTAACCCTAGCTCTATCAGCCCTACAGCCACACCTCTCTGACTACACCTGGTCCTGTCTCATCTCTGAAGCTAAGCAGGGTCGGGCCTGGCCAGTACTTGGATGGGAGACCTTAGATGTCACCACCAGCCATCCCTGCCTCTCAGTTCTCCTGCCACTGGACTTCACCCACACACATTCTTCCAACTCCCCTTTCCCCTATTATTAATAAACTGTGGTTTGAGTGCATTTGATCTCCTCTCCTGTCTGTTCCATGACATCGATAGGTTTAGAATGAATAGATCATGTATTTAGATAAATATCTTTGAATTTTTTTTGTACAAGCATGACAAACATATTGACAAACTTTATAAATATAAAGGAGAAAAGTGGCAAACTTAGATCATCAAAAAAAAAACTCGTGGCTCACCTTCAGGAAATCCACATGGACAGCTGGCACTGTGAACAGATCATCCTCCCACCCGACATGCTACCAATACCTTTCCTTGGACATCAGCCCTCCCAAGTGGAGTGAGATGGTAACAACTGTACATCGGTCAAGAGCTGCATCGTCCCCTGGGCCCAACAGAGTACCATACAGGCTTTACAAGAATGCTCCAGATGTTTTACAGTTCCTGTGGAGACTGATGAGGGTGGTTGTGGCAGAAACAAGAAATACCCACAGCCTGGAGGAGGGCAGGGGGTGTCCTAATTCCAAAGCAAAAGGATTCTGCTATCATCAACCAGTTTTGCCACATCAGTCTTTTGAACATTTGAAGGGAAGGTTTTCTTCAGCATTTTGGCTCACAGGCTGACAGCCTACCTCGAGAAGAACTACTACTATATTGACATGTCTGTTTAGAAGGCGGGGATCCCAGGCTTCTCTGGGTGTTTGGAGCATGCAAACATGATCTGGCATCAAATCCAAGCCGCCAAAAAAGATGGAAGAGACCTCCATGTTGTGTTCCTGGACCTCATCACTGCCTTTGGCTTAGTTCCTCACAATCTCCTTTGGTCTGCTTTCAGTTACTTCAGTGTCCCAGAGCCCATCACAGCCCTAGTCAAATCCTATTTCCAGGACATACAGCTTTGCCTTACAACTGATGAATTCACTACAGCATGGCAGTGTCTGGAAATTGGCCTCATGGCAGGATGCACCATCTCCTTGCTAGCTTTCACCATGACCATGGAGGTCATCATCTGGGCCTTTTGGTGCGTGGTAGGAGGAGAGCAGCTCAAACCTGGTCTCCGACTCCCTCCTATCAGGGCATACATGGATGACATGACCATACTTACAACAAGCAAGCCCTGCACTAGGCGACTACTGAAGAAGCTCCAAGAGAACATCGAGTGGGCTAGAATGAAAATAAATCCAAGCAAGTCCAGGAGCATATCAGTCGTCAGAGGGAAGCTGTTCGAGCAACGCTTTTACATTGGTGAGGAGCCCATACCAATGGTGGCAGAGAAACCTGTTAAGAGTCTTGGACGCTGGTATGATGCAACCCTCAAAGATGTAGACCAAGCAGACCAGATTAGGTAGAATACCATCAGTGGCCTGGAGAGCATTGACAGGTCCTTCCTACTGGGCAGGTTGAAGCTCTGGTGCTTTCAGTTCTGTCTCCTCCCCTGGCTGTTGTGGCCCTTGACCATCTATGAGATCCCACTCTCCAAGATTGAGAAACTGGAGAAGCTGGTTAGTTCATTTGCAAAAATATGGCTTGGTCTCCCCAGGCGCATTACCAGCACAGGCCTGTATGGGAAAGGTATTCTTGAACTTCAAGGATCCACTCTAACAGAGGAATACAAGTGCTCCAAAGTTAGGCTGGAAATGACAGACAGAATCCCACGATCATTATCTTGCCTGAACAGCTCCCATTCTAGAAATTGGAAGAAAGTGGACCCCTTCACTAGCTACGCAGCAGGCAAAGTCATCCCTTAAGCATCAGGACATCATTGGTCATATGCAGCAAGGGAGAGGAGGCCTTGAGCTTGGAGAAAGCAATATATCCTGGCACAAAGAAACACCATCACAGCACCAAGGTCTTGTAGTTGAGGAGGTATGCCACTGAGAACAAGCAATGAGGTGCGCAAAGGCCGCTTCTCAATCAAAGCAGGGGCAGTGGATGTGATGGGAAGGGTTGAGAAAAGAAAATTCTCTTGGAGGGATCTGTGGAACATGGAAGCACATCAAAGCAGCTTTGTCATATGAGCCACCTATGATGTCCTGCCATCTCCAATCAACCTCAACCAGTGGTACGGAGAAGACCATACATGCCCCCTCTGTCAGTCTCCGGCCAACCTGAAGCACATCCTGGTGTGCTGCAAAACAAGCCTGAAACAAGGCTGTTATGCCTGGCGACACGACCAGGTGCTGAAGTGCCTTGTATCAATGCTGAAGACCAGGTGGACATCCATCAGTGCCCTTCCTCCTCCTTCATCAGCCTATCACTCATCTGCAATTAAAATTTGTCAGTGCAGGAGCGAAATATGACGAAGCCCATACATCCAAGCCACAAATCTGTCAGCTAGGTGGGGCGTGAGACTGGAAGCTATCGGTGGACTTGAACCAGCGGGTCTGCTTCCCAGCTGAGATCGCCGCAACAAATCTCAGACCAGACCTCGTGCTTTAGTCCTCCTCACTTCGCTCCATTTACATAACAGAGCTGACCATGCCCTGGGAGGATGCTGCGGACGAGGCATATGAGTGCAAAAGCTTGAAGTATGCCGAGCTGGCAGCTGATGCTGAGCAACATGGTTGGAAGGCTAGGGTCTGCCCAGTTGAGGTCGGCTGCAGAGGTTTTGTTGGTAAGTCAACCACCAGGCTGCTTAAGGGCATGGGAGTCAGAGGTCAAGCCCAGTGACAAGCCATCAAAGCCCTTTCCAGTGCTGCCGAACAGGCCAGTCGGTGGCTTTGGATTAAGAAGAGAGACATCACCTGTGCCCCCAAATAACAGCCGCTCCATTAGGGTGAATAGTGAGAGTTAATGCAGAGGGGGGCACACCTGGGATGCCAGATTTCGCCAATGAGCCCTCTGGAGGTTTTGTGGGCCTGTCATCGAAACACCTAAGAAGGAGGGTGCCCACCTGATGACCCCAATGAAGCTTTATTCCTCTATATTCCACCCAAATACCATTAGGGCACCCACCTGGAGAACCTCAGTTTGCATGTCCCTCCCCACCAGTGTTAACTCAAGTAGGTGCAGTCTGCAAGGGATTGTACCAACTAGTCCTAAAATAGAACTATACACTTTCCTATGTGCCCACTACCAAATAATATTCGTTTTTTCAATTACCTAAATTAGATGAAATTAAAAAAAACTTGTCACCTTACTCAATCACATCGGAGTCGGAGTGCTGAGCTCCCACTTACGCATTCTTACAACCCCGATTCCAAAAAAGTTGGGACAAAGTACAAATTGTAAATAAAAACGGAATGCAATAATGGACAAATCTCAAAAACTGATATTGTATTCACAATAGAACATAGACAACATATCAAATGTTGAAAGTGAAACATTTTGAAATTTCATGCCAAATATTGGCTCATTTGAAATTTCATGACAGCAACACATCTCAAAAAAGTTGGGACAGGGGCAATAAGAAGCTGGAAAAGTTAAGGGTACAAAAAAGGAACAGCTAGAATCTGGAAGAATCTCTGTGCGTAAGGGTCCAGGCCGGAAAACCATACTGGGTGCCCGTGATCTTTGGGCCCTTAGACGGCACTGCATCACATACAGGCATGCTTCTGTATTAGAAATCACAAAATGGGCTCAGGAATATTTCCAGAGAACATTATCTGTGAACACAATTCACCGTGCCATCCGCCGTTGCCAGCTAAAACTCTATAGTTCAAAGAAGAAGCCGTATCTAAACATGATCCAGAAGCACAGACGTCTTCTTTGGGCCAAGGCTCATTTAAGATGGACTGTGGCAAAGTGGAAAACTGTTCTGTGGTCAGATGAATGAAAATTTGAAGTTCTTTATGGAAATCAGGGATGCCGTGTCATTCGGACTAAAGAGGAGAAGGACGACCCAAGTTGTTATCAGCGCTCAGTTCAGAAGCCTGCATCTCTGATGGTATGGGGTTGCATTAGTGTGTGTGGCATGGGCAGCTGACACATCTGGAAAGACACCATCAATGCTGAAAGGTTCTAGAGCAACATATGCTCCGATCCAGACGACGTCTCTTTCAGGGAAGACTTTGCATTTTCCAACATAACAATGCCAAACCACATGCTGCATCAATTACAGCATCGTGGCTGCGTAGAAGAAGGGTCTGGGTACTGAACTGGCCAGCCTGCAGTCCAGATCTTTCACCCATAGAAAACATTTGGCGCATTATAAAACGGGAGATACGACAAAAAAGACCTAAGTCATTTGAGCAACTAGAATCCTACATTAGACAAGAATGGGTTAACATTCCTATCCCTTAGCTTGAGCAACTTGTCTCCTCAGTCCCCAGACGTTTACAGACTGTTGTAAAGAGAAAAGGGGATGTCTCACAGTGGTAAACATGGCCTTGTCCCAACTTTTTTGAGATGTGTTGTCATCATGAAATTTAAAGTCACCTAATTTTTCTCTTTAAATGATACATTTTCTCAGTTTAAACATTTGATATGTCATCTATGTTCTATTCTGAATAAAATATGGAATTTTGAAACTTCCACATCATTGCATTCCGTTTTTATTTACAATTTGTACTTTGTCCCAACTTTTTTGGAATCGGGGTTGTATAACTGTATCCAGGAGGACTAGCTTCATTTAATGCCATATATTCATTTGGCTTCATCCATGTTTCAGTTAAACAAAGTACATTAAACTCCTGATCAGTAATGAGTTCATTAACTATTAGCGCTTTAGATGTAAGAGATCTAATATTTAATAGCCCCACCTTTAGATCAAAGGTGCTGGCAGCGGCTGTACAGTCAGCATGATCTAATTTTTTATTGATTAAGTCAGTGTTTCCCAACCTTTCTTGAGCCATGGGACATATTTTACATTCAAAAAATCCCACGGCACACCACCAAACAAAAAATGTCACAAAAAGTATATATAATGAAATATGATCATCTAGTCTCAATTTACTTACTCAGTGTGAAACCTGGGCCTGTTTAGTTGCATACAAAGCTAATATACTCACAGGAATTGAAGAAAGATACACACGAAGATCTTCCTCAACAGCTATGAGTCACTCTCCTTTTTTAGTTTTTATAGCAGTCATGCTTGAAAAGCCCAGCTCGCATAGATAGGTTGTGGAAAATCACCTTTTTTGCTTTCTTCTGACCTCTACTCATATTAGGGCCTTCATCTGGGTCAGAATTTTCTCCAGGACCCAGTTTGGATTGTGTACTTTTTCTTTTCAAATATGTATCCATCACTGTCACCACTGTCACACCCGAAGCATTACTAATTCTGTTGTTTTAATGGCAACAGGTAGATTTCATCTCTAGCTGCTTTATCCTGTTCTACAGGGTCGCAGGCAAGCTGGAGCCTATCCCAGCTGACTATGGGTGAAAGGCGGGGTACACCCTGGACAAGTCACCAGGTCATCACAGGGCTGACACATAGACACAGACAACCATTCACAATCACATTCACACCTACGGTCAATTTAGAGTCACCAGCAACAGGTAGATACACAGGTTAATTAGCTACCTGCTGCCATCTAGTGGAAGAGTATTTAATTGTTCTGCCTGTCACTATACATTGCTGGCATAGACGAAAAAAGACAAATTATTTGCAGTAAATAAATAATAATTTTCAGACCAATTATTAAGTGAAATTGTATAATTTCCCACGGTACACCTAGTGATCTCTCACGGCACACTAATGTGCCATGGCACAGTGGTTGAGAATCGCTGGATTAGGTTACTGGAACAAACTTTCTGAATATTTCTACCTTTTTGTTTAGCTCGGGGAACAGATACAATCTCGATGTAGTGAACCCTGAGTGATGACTCTGTGCAGCTAGCAGACAGTCCATTTAGCCTGTTCGTCTGCTCCCTGGCCTTGGCTCTGGATTGTCAGAAATTAACTAGGCCTGTTCTGAGACTATGACCTATGCTGCAGGAAATGAGAGCAGCACCTTACTGAGTGGGATGGATACCGTCCCGCCCTAACAGGCCAGCAGTGCCCTCAAAATTAGCCCAATTATCTATAAATCCCACACTGTTTTCAGAGCACCACCTGGACAACCAGCAGTTCAGCAACCATAACCTGCTGTAAGCTACATTGCCACGCCACATTGGGATGGGGCCAGAGCATACTACAGCATCGGACATCGCCTTTGCTAATTTAAACATCTCTACAAAGTTACTCTTAGTAACCTCAGACTGATGAAGGCATATATCATTAGCTCCTGCATGGATAACTATCTTTGAGAACCTATGCTTGCCTAGGACCCTGAGATTACCTGCTATGTCCGAAAAATATTTTAAAAAAAGATTAGTAATTAATGCCAACACTCGTGGAAAAAAAAAGACTTGTCACAAACAATTCAGGAACCAGGAAGTGCGTAGCACAGAATGCACAAGCACAACCCAATTGCCAATCACTCTCAAACGTGATTTAACAGTAAGTATCAATATATAAATTATGGAGTACAGATAGCTCTGTAACTAGATGTCCTTGGGGTTGTTGAGACATGGAGGGCCAGGAATACCATCTAGCCCAGAGTTCAGGTAGGAGTCCTCTGAGAGTCAGTACTTTTGGTTTTTGCAACATTCTGTTCCCAAAAGCTGATGTCGGGAAAAATTTATTTACACAAAGAAGGTTTTCTTGCTTTTGTAGTTATTTTAACTGTTCTTGCATGTCGGGACTCTTTGGGGGGGAAAAGTATGTTCCAACATGTAGCTAATGCTAGGCCACAAATCTACACCGTCACTCCAGTTGTTTCAAGGAATTTTGTATGGATCATAACTGCTCATAAACTCTAATTTCCATATATATCAATCCTTCTCTTCTTTCTGTCCAAGATTATCCAAGTAATCTGGTAGTAGAGCTTTTTAGCTGTAGTTTTCTTCGGGCAACAGCAACAGATGCCAGACATCTTCACTTGGCTTTACTTCTACAACTTTCACTTGACGGTTGCTAACGTAAATGTGACATCAGTGCAAGGGGGGACATCTATAGACTGACAAACAGCTTCTACCCATCACTACCCATCAACATGCTCCGAGGATATGTCACACAGTCACAGTCACATACTTTTACATTTTAAGTTGAGAGGGATTTCTTTCACAGCTTCCCTAACTTGCAAAAGAACAGGTAAATGTTCCACTGACAGTATTTATTAAAAAAAAAAAAGACAGAGTTATACAGTGTTTCCCTCAGGATTTTGTGAAACTATGGTCAGTGGCCCTCGCTCTGGGGGCATGCTCCCCTGAGAGAGAATTTTGTTTATTTTAAAGTTAAATGTATCAAACTGTTGCACTTTGAGAGCAAAATTAAGAGTTTAGATCTATGAAGAACTTGCTCAAAACAATTTTGTGCTTTTAGTAATTTAAGCGTCAACACACTGGTTGTATCGGTATGAATGGTGATGCCACAGCAAAAAGGTCACACCTGCAATGCATGGTTAAGGAGTTCAACTGTTTAAAAAAAAAAAAAGACTTAGAGCATACATTTCAGCCCTTAACGAAATGAAGCAGAAGTGGTTACCTGTGTTCAAATGTTTTTTGTTTTGTTTTTAAAAAAATATAAAATATTAAATAGAGAACATGCAGAATAATTTCATTTTAGCCAAAAATAGACCTATTTTGAGCTCTGGTTAGAGCATGTGCTTGTATTTTGAATGACTAATACATGCTACCAGATGTGTTAGCAGCTTTTCTGACTCAAACAAGCTAAAACTCTACAAATTCAACAGCACACCGTTTTAAAGCAAGGAGACGATAGTTGGACACGCTAATGTTAACATTCCCTAACTAAGCTAAAGTTTGATGAATGCTAATTATCAATGCTAACTTCTGCATTGACATTATCTGTTTGCTGTCTTAAATTGATAACCATAGTATTGTTTGGACTAGTGGATGACTGTAGTAGATACTGTAAAGTTAATGTTATCAGGCTCACATCAAATGGTGTGTTTTCAAATTGCTTCGGCCACCATGGTCGAGGTAACTCATGGAAAACACTATAATGAGTGTTGCCTCAAGTTTTTAATAAATTATACAATTGCCTATCTGATTTACCTATCTGTTTAATAATTATTTGACAATCTGCTGTTGTGCAATCTGGGTCAAATCTTGCGAATGACCTTATAGCCCATCAAAATGTGTGACATTCTTCATAATTGATAACCAACTTTAACTTGGTGTGCCTTGACGTTCTGGTTTGACCTTTCATGTGGTTTCAGACCTAACAAGCTTGAAAATCTCTGGTACATATGACAGTCAGTTATGGTTGGGCAAGTTACAGCAGTTTTAAATGAACATGCAGCCTAGTCCATCTCTAAAGTCCTTCCCACGCCATGCAGTCAGGCGCATTGGGCGGCACTGATCTTCATTTCCGTAGCCCTCAGCCTCTTGCCTATACAGCTAGGGTTACAGTGGGGGTTAGTCCTCTGGTAACCGTGAGTGGTAACAGCCTAGTCTATAGCTATGTTTTAATGCCCATCTTAAGCTCTTCATTCTGGTCCTCGAAAATAGCATTGCAGGCCAATTGCGGGGGGGTCATCTGGCAATTACCCCTGCTGCAACAGCCACTCTTAAAGGGGAACTGAAGTCATTTTTAAACTTGCTTTATTTCTTAATTATCGTGTCTATTCAATTACATTTTCGGTTTTATTAACCTTATATCATGACTTGTATTGGCATATTATATTACACTTATTGGCCTTTTTGATTTTTAGCCATGTTGAATGTAGTTTGTATCGTCCACGGCAGGTGTCGCTTATCCATGCGATCTTCACAAGACTTGTGCGAGACTTCAAATGTGAAGTGTCAGTGCTGCCATTTTGAAAACTGTTTATACAGTGGACAGATCACCATATCATTCCAATTTAGATTAATTTTGAGATTTGCCAGTTTCATCAGTGATGAAGTGTCAGTCCTGCGTGCTGTGGTGTGTGCACCTGAAGGTGCACCTCGGGCTGCGCCCATGCCAAGTGGACTCGAGCACACGTGCCGTGAACAAGGTGCACCTGAGCTCAATTAAGGAAGTATGTGTTTGCCTATTTAAGGACTGTGCTGATGCATTTGCATCGTGAGGTATTACGATACGCATGTACGCATTACTGAGTCTTTCTACCCATTATTTTGATTTCCTGTTTCTCGTTCATGTCCTCGCTTAGCCTTTGATGTACTGTCTGTGCCTTGACCGACAGTCTGCCGTTTTGGATTGTTTGCCTGTGTATACAGTGGGGCAAAAAAGTATTTAGTCAGTCACCAATTGTGCAAGTTCTCTCACTTAAAAAGATGAGAGAGGCCTGTAATTTTCATCATAGGTATACCTCAACTATGAGAGACAAAATGAGAAAAAAAAATCCAGAAAATCACATTGTCTGATTTTTAAAGAATTTATTTGCAAATTATGGTGGAAAATAAGTATTTGGTCAATAACAAAAGCTCATCTCAATACTTTGTTATATACCCTTTGTTGGCAATGACAGAGGTCAAACGTTTTCTGTAAGTCTTCACAAGGTTTTCACACACTGTTGCTGGTATTTTGGCCCATTCCTCCATGCAGATCTCCTCTAGAGCAGTGATGTTTTGGGGCTGTTGCTGGGCAACATGGACTTTCAACTCCCTCCAAAGATTTTCTATGGGGTTGAGATCTGGAGACTGGCTAGGCCACTCAAGGACCTTGAAATGCTTCTTACGAAGCCACTTCTTCGTTGCCCGGGCGGTGTGTTTGGGATCGTCATGCTGAAAGACCCAGCCACGTTTCATCTTCAATGCCCTTGCTGATGGAAGGAGGTTTTCACTCAAAATCTCACGATACATGACCCCATTCATTCTTTCCTTTACACAGATCAGTCGTCCTGGTCCCTTTGCAGAAAAACAGCCACAAAGCATGATGTTTCCACCCCCATGCTTCACAGTAGGTATGGTGTTCTTTGGATGCAACTCAGCATTCTTTCTCCTCCAAACACGAGAAGTTGAGTTTTTACCAAAAAGTTCTATTTTGGTTTCATCTGACCATATGACATTCTCCCAATCCTTTTCTGGATCATCCAAATGCTCTCTAGCAAACTTTAGATGGGCCTGGACATGTACTGGCTTAAGCAGGGGGCACTGCAGGATTTGAGTCCCTGGCAGCGTAGTGTGTTACTGATGGTAGCCTTTGTTACTTTGGTCCCAGCTCTCTGCAGGTCATTCACTAGGTCCCCCCGTGTGGTTCTGGGATTTTTGCTCACCGTTTTTGTGATCATTTTGACCCCACAGGGTGAGATCTTGCGTGGAGCGCCAGATTGAGGGAGATTATCAGTGGTCTTGTATGTCTTCCATTTTCTAATAATTTTCTAATAATCCACAGTTGATTTCTTCACACCAAGCTGCTTACCTATTGCAGATTTAGTCTTCCCAGCCTGGTGCAGGTCTACAATTTTGTTTCTGGTGTCCTTTGACAGCTCTTTGGTCTTGGCCATAGTGGAGTTTGGAGTGTGACTGTTTGAGGTTGTGGACAGGTGTCTTTTATACTGATAATGAGTTCAAACAGGTGCCATTAATACAGGTAACGAGTGGAGGACAGAGGAGCCTCTTAAAGAAGTTGTTACAGGTCTGTGAGAGCCAGAAATCGTGCTTGTTTGTAGGTGACCAAATACTTATTTTACCAAGGAATTTACAAATTAATTCATTAAAAATCCTACAATGTGATTTTCTGGATTCTTTCCCCTCATTCTGTCTCTCATAGTTGAAGTGTACCTATAATGAAAATTACAGGCCTCTTTCATCTTTTTAAGTGGGAGAACTTGCACAATTGGTGGCTGACTAAATACTTTTTGCCCCACTGTATATTGTCACACTGTGTGTGTGTCTCTCTCTCTCTCTCTCTCTCTCTCTCTCTCTCTGTGTATATATATATATATATATATATATATATATATATATATATATATATATATATATAATATTAATTTTCATTCAGGAAGAGGAAGAGGACGTGATCTTCTCTGCCAGACAACTGCAGGAGAAGTGTATCGAGCAGCATGTTCCCTTGTATCAAGTCTTTGTGGACTTAACTAAGGCTTTTGACACCGTGAACCACGAGTCCTTGTGAAAGATTCTCGGAAAGCTCTGATGCCCTCCCATTTTTGTTAACATGGTAAAAGGGCTGCATCGCAATGTGAAGCGTGTGTTCCCTTCAACGGATCACTTTCAGATGAAATTGCAGTTGATAATGGTGTAAAACAGAGTGATATCCTAGCATCAACCCTATTCTCCATCTACTTCGCTGTTGTACTTGTATATGCATTCGGTGACTGCAATATCGGCATAAGTATCCATTTCAGGACCACTGGAAAAGTCTTCAATCTCAGAAGATTTAACACAAGATCCAAGACCATCCATGCACTAATCCGTGAGTTGTTGTATGCTGATGATGCAGTTTTCATTACAAACTCCGAGAAAGACATGCAGACTGTTATGGGCAGATTTTCTGGAGCAGCCACTGCATTTGGTCTTACTATCAGTTTGAAAAAGACCAAGGTTATCTTCACTCCGCCACCTGGTGTACCATACAGTGAACCTAACATCACAGTAAATGGCACCAGATTGAGTGTTGTAGATACATTTGTATTCCTAGGAAGTACCATATCGAGAGACGGTTCATTAGATGCTGAAATACATGCACGGATCCAGAAAGCCTCTGTTGCCTTTGGGAAATTAGAGAAGCACTTGTGGTCAGATAGAGGAATAACTATTAAAACCAAAGTGACAGTTTACCAAGCATGTGTCTTGACTGCCTTATTGTATTCCTCTGAAGCCTGGGCAACACTCTGCCATCACTTGAAGTGGCTTGAAAGATTTCACCAAAAATGCTTGAGACAAATGTTAAGCATCAAATGGCAATCAAAGCCTCAAGAGAACACCTGTACTGTTTGCAGCAAGGTGTGCAAATCGACATCTGGACTGAAGCAGCATATGAAAACACACAAGAATGAGATTCCACAGGCAGATCTAATCAATCCTGTGAAGACACCACTTTTTATCTGCCATGTAGATATGAAGCCTTGCAAGTCTGCTGCTGGACTAAATTCACACTTGAGAGCACATGGACAGAGACTACATTCAGACTGCAACCTGAAACGACCCATATCTGATTTGTTGTGTAATCCGATTTTTTTTGTTAGGCCATTCACATTACCAATTATATGAGACTTGTATGTGATCTCCAATATGAACGGAAAACGACCCAAAAGTGTCCCACATGCGCAAATTGACACGTAATAAGCACATCTACGTAATACGTAAACAAAAAAAAGCGCCTGCCGAGTTGTCGTCCGCCATTGTTGTTGTTTTCCACCAAAGAGGCAGGATTAGCCAACGCAGAATAGTGACGTTTGTCTCTTGTTGATGACGTGTAGGTCGCATGAATGCGACCTGTCCGGTCAGACTGCAGTCGCATGTCCAATATGAATGGAAAATGACCCAAAAGTGTCCCGCATGCACAAATTGACACGTAATAAGCACATCTACGTAATACGTAAACAAAAAAAAAGCGCCTGCCGAGTTGTCGTCCGCCATTGTTGTTGTTTTCCACCAAAGAGGCAGGATTAGCCAACACAGAATAGTGATGTTTGTCTCTTGTTGATGACATGTAGGTCGCATGAATGCGACCTGTCCGGTCAGACTGCAGTCGCATGTGAAAATGACGGATATGCATCGGAATTAGGACCACATATCCAAGCGGCCTGGGTCGCATGTGAAAAAATCGGATCTGTGTCGTTCAGATTGTCAATAACAAATTGGATACAGGTCGCATATGGGCAAAAAAATCGGATATGGGTCGTTTCAGGGTGCAGTCTGAACGTAGTCAGAGGCAAGATGAAGAAATTGAAGAATTGAGGAGTGAGACTGCAATCATTTGACAAGAGGCAGCAATCAACAACATCGATCGATAGATAGATAGATAGATAGATAGATAGATAGATAGATAGATAGATAGATAGATAGATAGATAGATAGATAGATAGATAGATAGATAGATAGATAGATAGATAGATAGATAGAGTGGCGCAAAAAAGTATTTAGTCAGTCACCAATTGTGCAAGTTCTCCCACTTAAAAAGATGAGAGAGGCCTGTCATTTTCATCATAGGTATACCTCAACTATGAGAGACAAAATGAGAAAAAAAAATCCAGAAAATCACATTGTCTGATTTTTAAAAAAAATTATTTCAAATTATGGTGGAAAATAAGTATTTGGTCAATAACAAAAGTTCAACTCAATACTTTGTTATATACCCTTTGTTGGCAATGACAGAGGTCAAACGCTTTCTGTAAGTCTTCACAAGGTTTTCACACACTGCTGCTGGTATTTTGGCCCATTCCTCCATGCAGATCTCCTCTAGAGCAGTGATGTTTTGGGGCTGTCACTGGGTGTAACGGGTTTATTTTTTTTCCCACTTGCGATTGTGTGTAGTAGTGGGGAAATTCTGCGCTGGTCCTTTAAGAGCGCAGGTAGTTATGGGAACGAGGCGCTGGCCTCTTTCAGTTTGTTTTGGAAATGTAAGTGGTAGGTCATGACTTTGGCACTCTGAAGACATAATTATGTCTTTTGTTGTTTTGTTTGCATATTCATTCCTTATTTCAAGCTATATGTACCTAGATTTAGACATGAACTTGCGTGATCATAACATTGTGTGTTCGGGTGCATTTGTTCAGTGATTATATGGTTCTGGCTTATGAAGATTGTGTAAATGAATGCTAACATTCGTGTCTTTATACTGCTATTTTTAGCCAATGCCACTGGATGTTTGCAGCCCGTCCTCAGCAGTGTATTTGTCTCATTTCTTTAGGTACATATTGTTATTGTTTTAATTGTCATTGTTCTCATTATGGGTGGCACGGTGGTGTAGTGGTTAGCGCTGTCGCCTCACAGCAAGAAGGTCCTGGGTTCGAGCCCAGTGGCCGGCGAGGGCCTTTCTGTGTGGAGTTTGCATGTTCTCCCCGTGTCCGCGTGGGTTTCCTCCGGGTGCTCCGGTTTCCCCCACAGTCCAAAGACATGCAGGTTAGGTTGACTGGTGACTCTAAATTGACCGTAGGTGTGAATGTGAGTGTGAATGGTTGTCTGTGTCTATGTGTCAGCCCTGTGATGACCTGGCGACTTGTCCAGGGTGTACCCCGCCTTTCGCCCGTAGTCAGCTGGGATAGGCTCCAGCTTGCCTGCGACCCTGTAGAAGGATAAAGCGGCTAGAGATAATGAGATGAGATGAATGTTCTCATTATCATTATTACTGTATATGTGTTCAGTTCGTTTTGGAAATGTAAGCGCCAATGCCACTGGACGTTTGCAGCCCGTCCTCAGCAGTGTATTTGTCTCATTTCTTTAGAATAAAAAGACTGGTGAACAACACAACGCAACGTCTGTTACATGGGCAACACGGACTTTCAACTCCCTCCAAAGATTTTCTATGGGGTTGAGATCTGGAGACTGGCTAGGCCACTCCAGGACCTTGAAATGCTTCTTACGAAGCCATTCCTTCGTTGCCCGGGTGGTGTGTTTGGGATCATTGTCATGCTGAAAGACCCAGCCACGTTTCATCTTCAATGCCCTTGCTGATGGAAGGAGGTTTTCACTCAAAATCTCACGATACATGGCTCCATTCATTCTTTCCTTTACACGGATCAGTCGTCCTGGTCCCTTTGCAGAAAAACAGCCACAAAGCATGATGTTTCCACCCCCATGCTTCACAGTAGGTATGGTGTTCTTTGGATGCAACTCAGCATTCTTTCTCCTCCAAACACGACAAGTTCAGTTTTTACCAAAAAGTTCAATTTTAGTTTCATCTGACCATATGACATTCTCCCAATCCTCTTCTGGATCATCCAAATGCTCTCTAGCAAACTTCAGATGGGCCTGGACATGTACTGGC
Organism: Neoarius graeffei; assembly: GCF_027579695.1. Classification (NCBI taxonomy): domain Eukaryota; kingdom Metazoa; phylum Chordata; class Actinopteri; order Siluriformes; family Ariidae; genus Neoarius; species Neoarius graeffei. The sequence goes on from NC_083590.1 coordinate 57,462,916, forward strand.
TTAAGCAGGGGGACACGTCTGGCACTGCAGGATTTGAGTCCCTGGCGGCATAGTGTGTTACTGATGGTAGCCTTTGTTACTTTGGTCCCAGCTCTCTGCAGGTCATTCACTAGGTCCCCCCGTGTGGTTCTGGGATTTTTGCTCACCGTTCTTGTGATCATTTTGACCCCATGGGGTGAGATCTTGCATGGAGCCCCAGATTCAGGGAGATTATCAGTGGTCTTGTATGTCTTCCATTTTCTAATAATTGCTCCCACAGTTGATTTCTTCACACCAAGCTGCTTACCTATTGCAGACTCAGTCTTCCCAGCCTGGTGCAGGTCTACAATTTTGTTTCTGGTGTCCTTTGACAGCTCTTTGGTCTTGGCCATAGTGGAGTTTGGAATGTGACTGTTTGAGGTTGTGGACAGGTGTCTTTTATACTGATAATGAGTTCAAACAGGTGCCATTAATACAGGTAACGAGTGGAGGACAGAGGAGCGTCTTAAAGAAGTTGTTACAGGTCTGTGAGAGCCAGAAATCTTGCTTGTTTGTAGGTGACCAAATACTTATTTTACTGAGGAATTTACCAATTAATTCATTAAAAATCCTACAATGTGATTTCCTGGATTCTTTCCCCCATTTTGTCTCTCATAGTTGAAGTGTACCTATGATGAAAATTACAGGCCTCTCTCATCTTTTTAAGTGGGAGAACTTGCACAATTGGTGGCTGACTAAAAACTTTTTTGCTCCACTATAGATAGATAGATAGATAGATAGATAGATAGATAGATAGATAGATAGATAGATAGATAGATAGATAGATAGATAGATAGAGTGGAAGTCAACTCGTGACAGAGTAAGACCATTTCTTGTATTCGTAAGCTTTTTGGGAGCATCTGAAAGATTATTTTCTTGTCGCTGATGATACTTCCCATGGTTTTTGAGACCTACAAGAGTTTTGCAGTTCTTTCCACATTACTGACATGTCAATCTTCCTGCAGCAGCTTGCCTTTCCGGATGTTGACTTTGATGGCGCTTGAGTCTGCTGGCTGATCGATACACTTTATGGCAGATCGTGCATGTATCATCATCGGGGATGTCATATTGGTAATTGACCTCCCGATGATTCAGTTTGTCGCTGAGAAGACCTGCTTTTGAGAAGCAGATGTGGCCACATTGATCACACGTAAGAGACTCCTTTGAGCCTCGCTCTGGGAGAGGGGTGACATCTCTCATATATCTGCCTGCACGTTTTTGTTGTGCATACTCTACTCTGTTGTTCTCGAAATCTTTGACAGCAGTAGCAATCAGATTTCTCCACACCTGCCGATCTGATGCAAGGTCTTCCCAGGTGTCTACATCGATATGTGTCTTTTTGAGTGTGTCTTTGAGATTGTCTGTCTTTAAAGCGCTTGCGGGGCTTGCACTGCGGTTGTTTTTCTTGTGCTAACTCATGAAACATAACCTGCTTAGGCACGCGAGTGTCTTCTAGGCGGACAAGGTGACCAGACCATCTAAGTTGATGTTTCATAACCATGGACTCAATACTTGTTGTATTTGCCAACTACAGCACTCTCGTATCAGGCATATGAGAGAGCCGTGAGATCTTCAGAATATGATGCAGACAATGCTGATGAAAATGCTCAAGACATTGTATATGCCTGCTGTAAGTTGTCCATGTCTCACAGCCGTACAGCATGGTTGTTAACACACATGCATGATACACATTGACTTTTGTTGCTGCTTTGATGTCTGATTGTGACCAGAGCCTTGATTCCAGTTTACCAAATGCATTGCATGCCTTCGAGAGTCTATAAGAGATCTCTTTGTCAAGTGTGTTGGATCTAGATAATGTGCTACTGAGGTACACAAACGTGTCCACAACATCTAGTTGTTTGCCCTTGACGAATATCAATGGCGGGGTGTATGGCTTGCCTGGTGCTGGTCGTAGCATGGTGACTGTTTTCTTGAGACTGATAGTATGTCTGAATTCATCACAGGTGGTTGAAAAGCAGTCCATAAGGAGCTGCAAATCTCTCTCACTGTGGGCAACAAGGTCACAGTCGTCAGCATAAAGATGATCACGAATCAGAGCCACGGACGTCTTAATTACAGCAACAAATCGATGGATGTTGAAAAGCCTTCCTGTTGTGCTATATCGAGTGTGTATGCCAGCATCGTTTTGTGAAAAAGCCTGCATAATCACAATGGCAAAAAAGATAGCAAATGGCGTAGGTGCCAGAATATCACCTTGTTTCACTCCAGATTCGACTGGGATAGGTTCTAAGAGCTCACTTTTAAACAAAATGTTTTTGTTGTTTTTTCCAGTTATAAAAGATACAGTTTGTCATACATTTCAATACAATCCCACCCCACAAACAACCCCACCCCACTGCACCACCACGAATCCATAATACAGCACAGGTTCAGTAATAATTGTACATAATTAGAAAGAAAACAAACAAAATATAAAATAAAACACACACACACACACACACACACACACACACAGAGGAGGGGTTACATCTACACATTTAAGAAATCTGAGGCATCTATCTTTTCAGCATGATCTGAAACTGGTTGCCATATAGTATAGAAATTGAGGGCACAGCCTCTTGTGGCATAGCAGATTTTTTCTAAAGTCAGATGGTGCAGAAGGTCTCTCATCCACTGATTGAAGGTTGGAGGAGATTTATCTTTCCATTTAAGCAATACGAGTCTTCTAGCCAGTAGCATAGCAAAGGCTATCATGTTTTGCTATGTCGAGTGGGGTGGAAGTCCTGCAGTACTACACCAAAAATTACTGTTATAGCAAGAGGTTCCATGGGTATTCCTAGTAGGTCAGAAAAGAATTTGAATATAGATTGCCAGAACCCTGTTAATTTTGGGCAGATCCAGAACATATGTGATAAAGTGGCTGTTGCTGCTCCACAGCGGTCACAGTTAGGGTCAATATTTGGTGTCAACTTTGCCAGTCTCGCTTTAGACCAGTGTAACCTATGTACAGTCTTGAACTGTATTACTTTGTCTTAAGCAAATTGAAGATGAATGTATCCCATCTAATGTGGAATCCCACATATCCTCAGTAATTTCTATGCCTAACTCTTCTTCCCATTGGTTTTTTAAATGTGCCAAGGGTTCTAAGTCATAAGAAATGAGTGACGTGTAAATTTTTCCGATAAGCCCTTTATGGTTGGAGCTAAGCTCTAAAAGAGAGTCAAGGAGAGAGCTGGGCGGCATAGATGGAAATTGAGCCGATTCTGAGGAAACAAAGCTGCGAAGTTGCAGGTACTTGAAGTGAGTGTTGGTAATTTCATATTTTAATCTCAATTGCTCAAATGATGCAAAATTCTTATCAATATAGAAGTCTTTTAAAGTAGCTAATCCATTCCTGGTCCAGATATCAAAGGATCCATCTATGATGGAAGGTTTAAACATATTGTTTCTTGATATGGGGCATTAATTAACAAGTTATTAAGTGAAAATGCTCGTCTGAACTGTGCCCATATCTCAAGGAATGCTTAACAACTGGATTTATAGAATATCTGGATATAGGTTCTGGTAGTGGGAGCTTGGAGCAAAGTAAAGCATGTCAAGAGGCAGGTTCACATGTCAACTTTTCCAGTCGCAACCATTTCAGGTCACTATCTTGTGATGGGTTAAGCCAATGTAGCATAGCGCGTATGTTGGCCGACCAGTCATAATATTGTAAGTTGGGTAAAGATAGTCCTCCATGTTCACAGTGCCGCTGTAAAATGTCCTTTCGTATTCGTGGAATTATTTTATTCCAGATGAATGAGGATAACAGTTTATCAATAAGCAAAAAGAAGGATTTTGTCAAGAAGATAGGAATACACTGGAACAGATAGAAAAATCTAGGTAGCACAATCATTTTAATAGTGTTAATTCTGCCTCCTAATGATAACGGTAACAGGTTCCAGCGATCAAGATCATTTTTCATAGATTCGACAAGTGGGGGGAAATTGGCTTTGTAGAGATGTTTAGAATTATGTGTAACCCAGATACCTAAATATTTAAATGTATCTTTACTTATTTTAAAGGGCAGTGAATTAAGCACAGTCTGTTCAGCAGCAAGATTTATAGGCATAAGCTCACTTTTTTGTGTGTTTATTTTGTAACCAGATATTTTCCCAAATGTATCTAACAGGGCAAGTGTTAATGGTAGGCTGCTAAGTGGCTCAGATAAGTACAAAAGCATATCGTCCGCGTAAAGGGATACCTTATGTTCAGTGTTATTCCTCTGTATGCCTTTGATTAAGATATTGTCACGTAGGGCAATCGCTAGAGGTTCAATCGCCAGAGCGAATAGGAGTGGCGATAGAGGGCAGCCTTGCCTGGTCCCATGGCGCAATGGGAAGAAGGAGGATAAGTTATTGTTTGTGTGAATCGCTGCTAATGGAAGAGAGTAGAGAACATGAATCCAAGATACGAACTTTGCACTAAATCCACATTTTTTTTAGAGTGTAAAAGAGGTAATCCCACTCCACCCGATCAAACGCTTTCTCAGCATCAAGTGATAAAAGTACCTCAGGAGTGTCTTGTGGAGTGGGATTATAAAGGATAATCTGCGTATATTAATCATTTAATCTGCGTATATTAAAAAATGACTGACGATTTTTAATAAAACCAGTCTGATCATCGGAAACCACAGAGGGTAGAACATTTTCTAAGGGGAGGGCTAACATTCCCTGTGATGACCTGGCGACTTGTCGAGGGTGTACCCCGCCTTTCGCCCGTAGTCAGCTGGGATAGGCTCCAGCTTGCCTGCGACCCTGTAGAAGGATAAAGCGGCTAGAGATGATGAGATGAGATGAGATGAGATGAGGGCTAACATTTTGGCTAACAATTTACTGTCAACGTTCAATAAAGAGATTGGTCGAAAAGAACTGCATTCTAGTTTGTTTTTACCTTTTTTATGGATTAATGATATAACAGCTTGTCTTATAGTTTCAGGTAGTGAGCCAGAGTCAAATGATTCTTCATAGACTAGAAGTAGGATTGGAGCAAGTTCATTGGCAAATTTTTTAAAGAATTCGCTCAGATATCCATCCGGTCCAGGGGATTTCCCATTTTGCATGAACCTGGCCGCAGTAATAAATTCTTCCTTAGAAAATGGACTCTCTAAGCTGGTGGCAATTTCTTCATCAATTTTGGGAATGTTAAGGTTGCTAAAAAAAAAAAAAAGAGTCAAACAGAGATTCATCATTACTAGATTCTGTGGTATAGAGCTTTGAATAGTACCTATGGAAAGATTGATTAATCTCTAAAGGATCTGCAATTTTAGCTCCCACGTCATTGTTTATCATAGTTATAGCTTGACTAGCATTTTCTTGACGTAGCTGATGAGCCAGAATCTTGCCGGTCTTTTCACCATATTCGTATGTCTTATACTTTGATTTATTTATAAGATTTTCAGCATGCCTTGTAGACAAGAGATTAAATTCAGTTTGAAGGGTTAATCGTTGCTTAAACAAATCAGGTGATGGAGAGTGGGCCAATACTTCAAGTTGGAGGATATCTTTGCTTAGTTTTTCGAGGCGTTGATTCAGGGTTTTTTTTTTATATGGGCACCATATGATATGATTTGTCCCCTAAGATATGCTTTCATCGATTCCCAAATGACAGAAGAGGGCATTCCTGGAGTTTGATTATGCGCTAGATATTCAGTTATCTCATTTGAAACAAACTTGACAAATCTGGTATCAGAAAGAAGTAATGTATTGAAACGCCATGGGTGAAAACTGGCGTGTGTAGTTAGTATGCATAAAGTCATCAATAGTGGGGCATGATCCGATATTACTATGGCCTGATATTCACATTCTCTGACTAACGGAAGTAATTTACTGTCTAGAAAAAAATAATCTATGCGTGAATATGTTTTTTGTACTGGTGAGTAAAAAGAATAGCTTCTGCGTGTAGGGTTTCGGAAGCGCCAAGTCTCAGCCATGTTGTATGAGTCAAGAAATAGTTTAATTGCCTGTGCTGCTTTAGATGGAGTTGTAGTTCTAGGTGAGCTACGATCTAGAGTGGATAATAATGCACAATTCATATCTCCTTCTAATATGAGGTGATGCGTGTCTATATTAGGAAGACGCGAAAAAAAAATAGTAAAAAAAAGTGGTGTCATCCCAATTTGGTGCATACAGATTTGCCAGTATGATAGGGGTGTTATTTAATTTGCCTACCACTATTATATAGCGACCTGCAGAATCTGCCTCTACATTGGACATAACAAATGGGACGTTTTTAGTGATGAGAATGGCAGTTCCTCTAGATTTGGGATGAAAGTTTGAATGATAAAATTGACCCACCCACCCCCCTCTTTGTCTAAAATGATCAAAGTTGGTCAAGTGGGTTTCTTGGAGGTAGGCAATCCCTGCGTTAAGCCGTTTCAGATGTGAAATTACTTTTTTACATTTTACTGGATGGTTTAAGGATTTCACGTTCCAGCTAACAAAGGTGACCTGACAACCTCCTGATTTATTCACATTCACATGATGTGGCCTAGCCATAGTCTGTTGTAGAGAGCATACATTCCAAGATACAGTAGTGTATGATGATCTTGGTTAGTTGAGCATGTGTAAAGAGGGACCCCTCCTCTAACATATTGAAAGAGAAAAAAGATAAGGAAAGAAAAAAAAAGTAAAACTTTGGTGCAGTGGTTTCCCTTCCCCTGTCACTTAAAAGAACACAGTGACTAAACCCCTCGCAAAAACATCCACGCATTAAGTGCTTGTGTGAGGAACTACTAGTCTAACAGATTGCTCCGGTCTTATATAATTTCAACAAGTAATTTTAAGGTTGCGACATTTTTTTAATAAAAAAAAAAAAACAGGTAAAGGTGGCGCCTATTAAACAACAATCAACACCCCCTGAGATTTCTTAACCATTCTGTGTCCCTGAGTACAATTACATAACAAAAATGACTGATTCAAATGGTTAATTTGACAAATTATTGGCTGTGGTCATCAGCATCAGGTGGTGATTACACTCATCTCCTCTAGATAGTCCAAATATTGTTTCCATGTCCATATATGCAATATATAATGACTAATCAAATGAGAGTCATGAAGACTAATAGAAAAATAAAAAATGGAAATAATAAAAATAATAAAGAGAGGGGAGGGCCAGTTCACTAAACATATAAAGCAAGTTTCAGGTCTTTACATAATTCACAGAAAACAGACCCTTATCCAGAAAATAAGAAAACATAGAAGAAAGAACAAAAATCCAACCTCTCTGGGCATTTCTTGGTCATTCTACATTCTTGAGGAAATAAAACAAAAGTGACCTATGATTTAAATGTTAGTGTTTTAGCTATGGTCATCAGCAATCAAAGCTGGTTCTGGTTATCCCCTCTGGATAGTCCATATCCTGTTGCTCCCACTCCAACATAGACAATGTTCATATGATGTTCATATACTCACCATTGTGGAGAGAGACACATAAATCTAAAGAGGGAAAGCTCAGATGATATTTGCTTTCATATACGCCATAGCCTCAGCCGCGTCCTGGAACGTTGTCTCGGTCCCATTGTGCGTAATGCGGAGCCCGGCTGGATGTAGGATGCTGTAGAGAACATTGTCCCATCCTCGAAGCAGCCTTCTGACCTCGTTAAAAGCCGATCTTGCTCAAGCAACGCTCTGTGGATAGTCGGGGAACACGAAAATAGTGGCTCCGTTATACTGCAGGGGACCGGCTTCTCTGGCCCGGCGAAGGATCTCAACACAGTCCTGATGATCGTGTAGCCTTGCAATTATTGCTCGGGGCTTTCCATCTGATCTCTTTGGCTAGAGTGTGCGATGGGATCTGTCAATCAGCACATCTTTATCCATTTTCAAGGCCTCTTTGATTAACTTCGAGACAGAGGCTGGGGAACTTGACCCAGCCTCTTCAGCCACGTTCAGGATGCGGATGTTTGACCACCTCATTCTGCCCTCCATGTCCAGACATTTTCCCTGTAGACTCTCCACATTTCTCTTGAGTTTTTGCACGGCGTCCTGCAGTGATGTTATCTCATCTGAGCAGGCGGAAAGGCCTTGTTCCATGTCCGACACTGTCGTTTTAACTTTTTCCATGTTGGTTCGCAATGCCGCGGTGGTGTTTGCGATGTCTGTCTTAAGTGCTTGTAGCTCCAACTTAATCATATTAAACTCAGCAGTGAGCGCACTCTTCAGTTCCACTTGGAAAATACTAGTTATGTCCGTTTTGAGTGAAGAAAGTATCTCAGTTTTCATATCTATCACATTTTGCTCAGTGGGCTCAGACATGTTGCTAGGTGTAACAGCACCTGTCTTTGCTAGCAGCGGTGTAGCTGTACTTACGCAGGTTAGCTCTACTCGCCATTTATGAAGAGAAAGTGGGAGTGAGAGAGATGGGGGTTCATCCAAAACCTTAGGTGGTGCTTTAGATGGTTTTCTTGTATCTTACTGTTGATGTAAGGTGCTATAAAATAATTTAAATCATATTTTCTGCAGAGCTCACCCAACTCATGACCTACTCCATTAGCTGCTTGACAGCACCCCCCTCAGAGCTCACTTTTGACACAGACCCACGCTTTCATATTGTCATGAAGAGATTGAACGAGCCCGGTGAACTTCTCTGGACACCCAAGCTTAAGAAGAATACCCCAAAGAGTTGGCCTATGCACAGTGTCAAAGAGCAATTCCAGCGTTATGGATGTGACATTTGGACTCAAAATGGCAACAACTGACCTAGTTAATTTTTATTCCTTTCCAGTATTTTAAAATTTGTTGTATATTTTTAAGACCTCTCATATTGGAGAAGTCATGGGAAAAAAAGAATTCCCATAGTACATTTAGAACTCTAGAAAATGCCAAAAAAGACATGCGTTATGGATGTGACGGAAAAAATACCCCATTTCCAGGGTGACTACACATATTCATCAAACTCTGTGAAATTGCAAACATAATATCCAAATGCAGGCATGCATTTAATAAAGGAGTCTTAGCTGAAAATAAAAAAAGCCTTTGTTTAAAATATTTTCTATTTCAAGCAGAATCTAGGAAGAAAAAATCAGCGTTATGGATGTGACATAATTCCGTTATGGATGTGACGCGTCTGAAATAGACATGGCATATGTTTAGAAAATCAGCAATTTAACCACCATAACCCTTTGAAAAACTCTCTAAATATCAGCTAAAACTATCAAAGTTCTTAAATAATATTTAGGATGGCTATTGTTTTGCTGTTTTTTGGATTTTAGCATACATTTCTGTGGCTTGTGGCAATAATATAGAATTGTACATGATCAAAGTTGATTTTAGCTTGGGGTTTACATTATAAGAAAGAAAGACTGACAGTGCCATATTAGGTTGGTTACAAATTGGTTCAACTTATTCACATCTGTAAAATACAGGCCTAGGTCATATCTCTGGGAGTGGTTTTGATGTATTACATGTTGCTTTATTTTTGCATGGTGAGGTTGACATTTACATGGAATTGCCCCAAAAGCCTTCGTGAGGTTGATGAAACACCGATACAAATCCAGTTGTTGCTGTCTACACTTCTCTTGAACCTACCTGTCAGGGTGTGAAGATCATGTCAGTTGTTCCTCGATTCGGCCTGAAGCCACATTGCAACTCGGGCAGAATGTTTGGCGCAACATGATCCAGCAACCGATGCAGCAGTACCCTGGCAAACACTTTTCCAACAACTGACAGTAGAGAGATCCCATGATAGTTGTCACATATACATCTTTGGGTCCCTTCTTATAAAGTGAAATGAGAATGGCGTCTCTCCATAGCTGTGGAGTTGCACCTCTCACCCACACATTGTGAAATGACTAGAGATTACGTCGCCTCCTTGCTGAAGTAGTTCAGCAGGTAATTCCATCATTCCCAGGTGCTTTTCTGGAATTCATCAACTTTACAGCGGCCATTATTTCATCATTTGTGGGTGTCTCATCAAGCTGGTGGATGATAGGTGCTTGTGCAAGTTTCTCAACAACAGCAGGATTGACTACAGGCTCGCGATTTAAGACATTACTGAAGTGCTGTCTCCATCTTGCCTTGATTTGTCTGGCTTACACAGCAGCACATTTCCAGTCTTTGCACGAAGAGGTGCAAACACTGATGGTGGGCCATAGACTGCACGCAGTTGATGGTACAACTTAGAGTCCCGTTTGTCAGCAGATGCCTGTGTTTTGTGAGCTTTATCCCACCACCATGTATCCTTCGCTGTTCTCAGCTCTCATTGGACCTTGGCCTTGCATTCCTTAAAATCCTTCTCAAGCTTATCCCGTTCATGCCCTGGCGCATGACAAGACAAAAGCTCATCATACACCACTTTCTTTTCTTCAAGTAACCTTGATGCTAACCCAATGTTTTCTTGGAATCAGTCCTCTTGTTTCCTTTTAACAAATCCTAACACTGAAGAACCGGCATCATAGAGCTGTTTGCTAAAACTCGCACATACGTCATCCTTGTTTAGGTTTATTGATCACACTGCTTCTTGGTATTCTATGAGCTTCCCAGAGATCTTTAGTTTGGATATGTTGATGTGCTTAAGTGACTTTGCACAACGACACCTTTGGATCTTATGGACTGTGATAGCCATACAGGCACGCACAAGTCTGTGGTCTGTCCAGCATTCAACCCCTCGCATGCATCGGGTAGATGTTGCATCACATATGCCTTTTCTGAGAACAATTATGTAGTCGAGAATGTTTCCAAGTAGCTTTATATTTGTCTTTCTGCCCGAACCAAGTATTGGTTATCACGGAATCAAACTCCTGGCAAAGCTGCAAAAAGAGTAGGCTATTTGCATTATACATTCCCATTCCATGTCTACCTATGCTACTCCAAAGTTCATGGTCACGTCCAACACAGGCATTAAAGTCCCCCAGAAGTGCAAGTTTATCATTCTTAACATTTCTCAGAACTGTTCTCAGATCATTGTAAAAGGTGTTTATTTCATCCTGGGGACTAACTAGAGTCGGTGCGTATACACTGACTACTGTCTTGAATTGTTTTGACTTGCGACTTCAGAGTCATTATGCAGTTGGAGAAACCATATGGAAGGTCCGCAAGATTTGCCACTAGATGTGTCCTTACAGCGAGCCCCACACTGGATTCCCGGCGCAAATTAGCCAGCTGGCCTTTGTAGAAGATGGTATAGCCTGACTCTGGTTCAACTATTTGGCCATCATCAGAGAATCTTGTTTCTGAGAGTGCAACTATATCTAAACCATATCGAGACAATTCCCTACATATAAGTGCAGTGTGACACTCAGGATGATGAGATCCTGGTAAGTTCAACAGGGTACATACATTCCAACATGCTATCCATAGATTTGATCGATTCCATTTTTGTAGTTGTCCATGATTTAACTCAGTGGTTTGTTCATTGCTTGTATTTCGCCCGCACAATGAACAACCGCCAGCCGTGGGTTGCTGACCGGTTTAAAATTAGGCAAGCTTTTTTAGGACCACCTTTTCTAGGTCCCCTCCTGATCAGCAGGTGAGCAGGCTATCCCTAAAGAGGGCTGCTACGTCGCTTGAGGTGCTGCTGAATCACACCATTGCCATGGGTTGGCAACAAATGCCGCTTTTCCACTACAAACGCGGCTGAGCCGGGCTGAGCCATGCCGTGCTGAGTCGAGCTGAGCGGGGCTGTTGGAGTTGCATTTCGACTACAACCGCGCTGAACCGTGCTGGCTGGAAGTGGGTGGACACATTGGGTGGAGTTAGCGAAAGTGGGTGGACGTCAGGTGATGTCGTTAAGCAGCGCAAACAGTGACATCAGTGAGCTTTTAAGCGGTAGTCTCACGACCCGAATAGTAAACAATAAACATGGAGGACATGGAGTCGTTAGTGTTGCTGGTCTTGGTGCTGTGGCTTGTTGTCACCGACAACGCGGACAGATACTGGCAAGAGCGTATAGATGAGGCGAGGCGCATAAGGCTTCAGAAATTCTCGTAATTCGTAATTCTTCTCCTTCCGGGTTTGCGGTGTTTACAGATCCCAGCGCGCTCGCGGGGCGTGTGTGGGCATGTGAGGACACTCCTCCTCACCAATCAGTGCACAGGGGAGTGTCTGCTCACGCCCCCAGCCTCACTCGGCACGGTTTGGCTCGCTTCAGCCCCACTCCAAAACGGTGCGAGTTTTAGGGGCTAAGCAGGGCTGAAGCGAGCTGAATCGTGCTGGTTTTTGGTAGTCGAAACGCGAGCCGTGTCGGGCTGAAGTGAGCTGAAGCGAGCTGAAGTGAGCTGAAAAAGGGTAGTGGAAAAGGGCCTATATAGTCCCATTTGGCTGGGCAACTTTTTTACTAATGTGTTGGCTATAGTTGTAAAATAGTTGTTCAAATTATTGGCCACTTCAGATTTATCAGATATGACTTTCCCTCCGATATCCAAACTCAGATTCAATGATTTTGTTTTAACTCTATTACTATATCCCACAAGCTTTAAGGTCTTCCATAATTTCCTTGAATTATTCCTATTCTCAAATATTTTCTCACTGAAAAAACTTGACTTCGCTTTTTTTATCAGTTGAATTACCTCATTCCTTTGTTTTTTATAATTGACAAACATCTGCTCATCCTTGTTTTTCCTAAATGTATCATAAAGATTATTTCTCTTCTGTATAGCTTTTAATATATCTCCATTCATCCATGGCTCTGTCCTGACTTTGATTCTAATATTTTTTACTGGGGCAACTATGTCAAAGGCCTTAAGAAACATATATTTAAAAAGAAACCAAGCTTTATCCACCTTTGTACTATTGAATATTGGAGACCATTCTAAATTCTTTAACAGGTCACAGAAAGCCTCTTTACTGTAGTTTTTAAATGATCTTGCTTTACTTGTATTGTGACAATTAAACTTGTGTTTCTGAATTTTACGTGTACAGTAGATCATTGAATGATCACTAAGACCATATTCTAAAACTCCACTATTAGATATTTTAGATTTGTCTGAGACCAAAATTAAATCTATGATGGTTTGAGTATTAGTACAGACCCTTGTAAACTGAGTGATAAGCTGCTGAAAATCAAACAAGTTACAAAAATGCTTCAGACTTTTACATATAGAAGAGTCAGCTTTTAAAACATTGGTATTAAAATCTCCGATCAAGATCACTTCAGATTTAACAAAGTCCATCATTTTTGTACAATTGTCTTCCAGAAGCTCATAAAAGTTATTTTGGTCAGGTGGTCTGTAACACGTCCCTATCAGAATAGGTTTGGATTTGGGCATTAAGATGTCCACCCAAACAATTTCCAAGTCATTGTGTTCCAAGTCCAGTCGCACATTAAAACCAATATCCGCGCGTATGTAGACACATACTCCCCCTCCCTGTCTATTTCGGTCCTTTCTAACAATACAGTAATTTTCGATTTCAATCTCTGCGTCACTTACAAAATCATCCAACCAGGTCTCAGAGAAGGATAAAATCGCAATCTTGCTTGTACTAAAAAGCAGTCTAATTTCATCCATTTTCTTAACAAGGCTTCTTACGTTTAGATGAAGAATGTGCAGTCCGGGTCTAGTAAACATGCCTTAGAAAATCGCCTCCGATACTGGAGAAGACTTAACGGTATTTGACAAGTCCACAGGTGAATTTTGGCCTACCTCCACAGTCCTGATGTTATCCTTTGGAGCTAGTAGGCTATCCCCGATATCAGAGCCCGTGTCTCACCCCCCTCTCGCCGACATCACCGCACCCGACAGACTCGTAGCATTAGGTTGAGATGGTTGAAACCTGCCACGGTCAATCGGAAAGGGAGGGAAAGGTAAATCCTCCAAAGCCGATCCTCCGCCATCATGCCTCTGCTGTAGCAGCTGACGACCTCCATGGCAGGCCGCCCACTCCACTCCTCCACCTGAAAGGGCCAGAGCCGGTCGAAGGCCAGGCAGCCCCTGGGAGGAATGCTGTTGATGTCCATTGCCCACAGTCAGCTGATGCGGTCCGGGGTTTGGTTGAATATCCCTGGCCATCATTAAAGTCGCAATCAAGTAGAGGATCGCTTGATAAGGGCAGCTTTGTTTCCTCCTCTCGTTTGAACGATGTGCTGAGATAGTAAAAGTGGCGTGTCCATTGTTTAAAACGTTGGAGTAAATGGCATACTGATGCCCAATGTTTTGTGTTATATGGAAATCACATCCATGTTTCGTTTGATTTGTAAAACAGCAGCGGACTGACAGAAAAAACAAGAACATGTAGCTCATGATAAACAGTCTCTCCTTGGTAATAGGCACAATATAGTAATGTTCATCCCGATGTATCAAAGTTTTACCGTTGCGAAGATAACTTTGATTAGAGGCAGCATTGTGTTTGCCGATTCCAAAAGACGTTCTTGGAACTCGAGCCAGCACACCTGCCTGACGTCGGGTTTGCGCCGCCATGATGGTCAAGGAGGCGTGGCTGATGGTCAAGGAGGCGTCACACCAGCTACTGAAAGCAAAGGTTCACATACTTTTGCCACTCAGATATGTAATATTGGATCATTTTCCTCAATAAATAAATGACCAAGTATAATATTTTTGTCTCATTTGTTTTACTGGGTTGTCTTTATCTACTTTTAGGACTTGTGTGAAAATCTGATGTTTTAGGTCATATTTATGCAGAAATATAGAAAATTCTGAAGGGTTCACAAACTTTCAAGCACCACTGTATTCTGTGGAACAATGATAGTACAACATACATCTTTAACAGAAAAAAACCCTAAAATTTTGTGCACAAGGTTTGATTTATTTTGGGTTTTCTGAAGTGAACTGCTGAACCTGATGCAGCCTTCAGCCAAGCCATGTTTGGTTGACTTGGCTAGAATTGTAGCAGTTCAGTGGCCAGTTCCTTTCTGTGCACTCATGCACACCTATGGGCAGTTTAGAGTAACTAGTTAACCTATTTGCATGTCTTTGGAGGAAACCAGAGCACCCAGGGGAGACCCACACAGAGAGAGCATGTGAATTCCACACAGTAAGGCCCTTCCCACCAACCACTGGGCTTGAACCCAGAACTTTCTTGCTGTGAGGCAACAGCACTCACCACCAAAATGCCTTAAAATTATACCTACAGGATAATAACTATACATCCAGCATCCCTTATTTTTGATGAAATATCACCTTGGACAGACACTTTTTGTAGACGTCAACAAGATTTTGACAGAAAGCTGATTGGTGTAACAGAAAAGCATTCACCCTATCATCTGGCGATTGTGAGTTTAAATCCTGATGCTGTCACAAATCAAGAAGGGAGGGGGTGTCAACTGCAAGGAACACTAGCCAAATGTCTGTGAGCTCATACATATGGAAGTAGGTAGACAGCAGGTGTGTTATGCTGTATGATAAGCAGTTAAAATAGATTCAGTCTGCTGGCTTTATGTGCCTCAAAAGAGTCTTCTTTGTTATTCCGCCCACTTTGTGTGATGCACCAGTTCTACTGGAAGCAAACCAGTCCCAGAGAATTTTAGCTTCGAGCAGCCAAAAAAACAAAAAACCAGCACAGACATGTTCAGAACAATCAAATAGGTCCAGGCATTTAACATTGCACTTTTTAAAATGACATTATAATTGTTATTAGTAGAAGTGTGTGAGGGTTGGGTTGGGATAGGCGTCCTCCACCCTGAAACTCCACTCCAGTCCAGGTGGTGGCGGTGACGCGTCCAGTAGCTGCTTCTCCAACCGCCAGTAAACACTGGAGAAGAAAAAGCTGATGCTCGTCTGAACCGCTTTAGCCCCTCGATTTATAAAAATAAAAGCACATTATTGTGTCTGGCTCTGAGGATTTAAACCCCTGAGGTAAGTTAAACTGAAGGTGTGCGGTCGAATCCCAAACACATGTCCACTTTACTGTTTTAGTGAACTACGGTCAGTCTGAAAAAATGCCGTGTGCACTCTAGATAGTGCACTATTTATCCACTCAGGAGAGAGTTGTAGTTTGGCTAACCTTTTTAATTGTATGTTTAAAGTATTTAAATAATCTTCACTTCAAGTTAATTTCCACCTATTTATTTATTTATTTATTGCTAATTTGCGACTTCCTCGCAATTCCAACTTTTTATTTCTCGGAATTCCGGCTTCATTTCTCACAGACTTTTTTCTCCTCTGTGTGTGTGTTTGTTTATTAAGCCAGTCAGGCAGCGTTACCCCCTCTGCAGTATGTTAAGCCGAAAGCTTGAAACATTGAGAATGAAAATGAGTGAAATCTGAGGGGAGTATTTTAATCATGGTTTCCCGAACCGGGAGATCTTGTTACTGGAAGAACTTTTTTTTTTTTTTTAATCTTTATTAAAAATAACAGCAACAAAATACAAATACAGTTATTAATACACACACAAACAACAAAGCAAGAGCCAGGGGGAGTTTTCAAATCAAAACATTAAATAATCAGCACAAATGAGAATTTAGCAGCTTTGTTTTTAGAGTTCGAGATGATTTTGATATACTGTTCAGTTTCCTTTTCAAAGGCTATAAATGAAGGTTTTGAGGGACTAAACTTGGCTTTATGAATATGGTATTTTCCTAAAATGATCAACATATATATGTTTATTTTTATTTTGTTGTTATGGAAACCAAACAGTACATATTTCCAACACAGAGAAAAATCAGAGTCAAGCTTGGCTGTCATGTACCGGGTTATTTCTGTCCAGAATGCGATGGTAAAGGGACGTTGCCAGAACAGGTGCGTTATTGTTTCCGGGTCCATCTCACACAATGAACAGTCCACACAAATGTCTCTCTTTTAAGCATATAATGCTTGGCAGGATAGTATCTATGAATCAGTTTGAAAGACGCCTCCCTTACTTTGTTTGTAAAGAAGTATCTGTATGGAAGGTTCCACACACTGCTCCAGTTCAGGTCACCAACAAGACCAGTCCAGTACTGAACCACATAGGGGATAGTGATGATATCTGTCTGGAATAATGCGTGGATATTGCAATTATTGTTCTTGGATGTGACAGAGAAGCATACGTGATCCCTTGAGGTCAATATGGCGTCCAGAGATGGTAAGCAAACCGTTTTTTCAGCCCCTCTTAGAAGGGTTAGGGTACCAGAGGGAATGGCATCCATTATTGTTACTGGAAGAATCTCATGGTGTAGACCGCTACCGTGTGACGTCAGGGGTCACGTGATTTGTTTGCACCGCCATATTGGAAGACCAGAATGAGAGATGCACACAAACACACTTCACAGGGCCTCTCGTGTTGACTGAATACTGGAAGTTGTAGTCAGTACAAATTGTACTTTAAAAATGTGTGGAATATTTTGAGGTTTTTATCTTGGCATAATGTAAAAAGAAAGTGTTCATTATTAGCTGTGTGGAATATATCTTCACACAAGCCACAGTACTTGAAACACTCTATTTTCAAATTGTTAAAATTTAAACAGAGAAAATTAACGATATAGAATCAGCAACAATTTATTTATAATATAGCAAATAATAAAGGCCTATTATTTTTGTTGAGCATTCTCATGCTGCTGCTGATAAACATAAAAATAATTTAATCAGAATCAGAAACACTTTTATTGCCAGGTATGTGGACACACACGAGGAATTTGACTCCGGTTCACTTAGCTCTCATAGTACAAAACAGATAAAGCGTATACACAAAACAAACAAGCAAACAACAACAAAAATGGGTTCATAGTGCAAAGTAATCCAGGTAAGTCAAGTATGGAATAGTTAAATAAATATAAAGTATACAGTGTGCACAGAATGACTGCATAAGTGTTCAGATATTTTACAAGTGATATTACTGATATATGAATGTGGTTTTTAGCTGTTCATCACAGAGACAGCCTGAGGGAAGAAACTATTCTTGTGTCTGGTAGTTTTAGCATACAGTGATCTATATCGCCTCCCTGAGGGGAGAAGATTAAACAGATTGTGACCAGGGTGTGATGGGTCTGCAGAGATGTTACCTGCCTGTTTCCTGACTCTGGACAAGTATAAGTCTTGGATGGAGGGCAGGTTGACACCAATAATTTTCTCTGCAGACCTTATTGTCCGTTGCAGTCTGTTCTTCTCCTGTTTGGTGACCGATCCAAACCAAACAGTGATGGAAGAGCAAAGAACAGACTGAGTGATGGCAGAGTAGAATTGTGTCAGCAGCTCCGTAGGTAGGTTGAGCTTCCTGAGCTGGCGCAGAAAGTACAACCTCTGCTGAGCCTTTTTGATGATAGTGACTGTGTTTGTCTCCCACTTCAAGTCCTGAGAGATTGTGGAACCCAGAAACCTGAAGCTTTCAACGGCAGTCACAGTGTTGTTGGTGATGGGCAGCAGAGTGTGGGGGTTCCTCCTAAAGTCCACTGTCATCTCCACGGTTTTGAGCGTGTTCAGCTCCAGATTGTTCTGACCGCACCACCAGACCAGCCGTTCAACCTCCCGACTGTATGCAGACACGTCACCGTCCCGGATGAGGCTGATGACCGTTGTATCGTCTGCAAATTTCAGGAGTTTAACAGACGGGTCTCTTGAGGTGCAGTCGTTGGTATAAAGGGAGAAGAGCAGTGGGGAGAGCACACACCCTTGGGGGGTGCCAGTGCTGACAGTCCGAGTGCTGGATATGATGCTCCCCATCCTCACCTGCTGCTTCCTGTCAATCAGGAAGTTTGTAATCCACTGACAGGTGGAGGAGGGCACAGTGAGCTGGGTGAGCTTGGTGTGGAGGATGTCTGGAACAGTGGTGTTGAATGCCGAACTGAAGTCCACGAACAGAATCCTGGCGTATGTCCCTGCAGAGTCAAGGTGTTGCAGGATGTAGTGCAGTCCCATATTGATTGCATCATCTGCTGACCTGTTTGCCCGGTAGGCAAACTGCAGGGGGTCCAGCAGGGGGTCTGTGATGTCCTTCAGGTGTGACAACACCAGTCTCTCGAAGGACTTCATGACTACAGATGTGAGAGCTACAGGCCTGTAGTCATTCAGTCCTGTGATGGTGGTTTTCTTGGGAACCGGGATTATTGTGGAGCGTTTGAAGCATGAGGGGACTTCACACAGCTCCAGGGATCTATTGAAGATCTGGGTGAAGATGGGAGCCAGCTGATCAGCACAGACCTTCAGACAGGAGGGTGACACACCATCTGGGCCAGGTGCCTTCCTGATCTTCTGTCTGCGAAAAAGCTGACAAACATCCTCTTCGCAGATCTTGAGTGCTGGTGTGGGGTTAGAGGCGAGAAGAGGCAGAATAGCAGGGGGTGTGAATGGGTCTTTAATGTCTGTGGGTGGGGGGGAGAGGTGTGAATTTGTCGAATCTGGAGTAGAACACATTCAACTTGTCAGCCAGTTGATGGTTCATTGCAGTGTAGGGGGATGGTCTCCTGTAGTTAGTGATATTCTTCAGGCCTGTTCACACTGATGCCGGATCGTTGGCTGAAAGGCTGTTTTTGATCCTTTCAGCATAGCTCCTCTTAGCTGATTTCATCTCTTTCGTCAGTCAGTGCGTTTACATGCACCTATGGCCCTTTTCCACTACCCTTTTTCAGCTCACTTCAGCTCGCTTCAGCTCACTTCAGCCCGACACGGCTCGCGTTTCGACTACCAAAAACCGGCACGACTCAGCTCGTTTCAGCCCTGCTTAGCCCCTAAAACTCGCACCGTTTTGGGGTAGGGCTGAAGCGAGCCAAACCGTGCTGACTGAGGTTGGGGGCGTGAGCAGACACTCCCCTGTGCACTGATTGGTGAGGAGGCGTGTCCTCACATGCCCACACACGCCCCGCGAGCGCGCTGGGATCTGTAAACACCGCAAACCCGGAAGGAGAATAATTATGAATTACGAGAATTTCTGAAGCCTTATGCGCCTCGCCTCATCTATACGCTCTTGCCAGTATCTGTCCGCGTTGTCGGTGACAACAAGCCACAGCACCAAGACCAGCAACACTAACGACTCCATGTCCTCCATGTTTATTGTTTACTATTCGGGTCGTGAGACTACCGCTTAAAAGCTCACTGAATCAGTGACATACAGAGCATCGTGCACGAGTTCGCGGAGCGCAAGGCTCGCCGTATGCCCTTCAAATAATGCGCGCAGTAGGCTATTGATGTTTTATTATGAGCCATGTACAGTATGTCACCTAATGTTTTTTTGTTTCTGAGTTACATGTTCGTTTGAAGGACTTAATGTACAAAATAACATAGTTGCACCCCGTAGTGTTGAAATTGGTAAACACAGTGCATTCAGTGAGGTTTGCACCGCCCTCCTTTTATTTCTGACTCTTCCTGTCACCACTCTGAGCGCTCATTCGTATGCCCTTCAAATAATGTGCGCAGTATAGGCTATTGATGTTTTATTATGAGCCATGTACAGTATCCTAATGTTTTTTGTTTCTGAGTTACATGTTCGTTTGAAGGACTTGATGTACTAAATAACATAGTTGCACCCGGTAGTGTTGAAATTGGTAAACACCGCAGTTGCGGACATTTTGTAGCCTAAAACGATGTTATGATAAGCTTTCATAAAGTGCCCGGTCATTTGCCCCGCCCCCGGCCCGACCCTGACTTGTTCCGCCACTGTCACTGATGTCACTGTTTGCGCTGCTTAACGACATCACGTGAGGTCCACCCACTTTCGCTAACTCCACCCAATGTGTCCACCCACTTCCAGCCAGCACGGTTCAGCGCGGTTGTAGTCGAAATGCAACTCCAACAGCCCTGCTCAGCTCGACTCAGCTCGACTCGGCACGGCACGGCTCAGCCGCGTTTGTAGTGGAAAAGCGGCAATAGAGAGAAGCGAATTTCTGCCGTTGCTCGACTGAAATCGAAGTTCTAAATGGCATGGAAACACCTTAGTGAGGCTGAAATTGAACCGAACTTGATTCTTCGCAATCGAGCTACACGACCTAGATTATGCGATTTTTGCCGAGCTACTTAGTGTATGTATGGACCCTTTTCACGTGACGTCCTGACAAACGCGGCCGCCATTTTGGACGTGTACTACCAGTAGTTTACCACAGCCAACATTGAGGAATGACAGCAAAGAAAGTGTTTATTTTCAGCAAGACTTCCATCATGCCACTATATTGTTGTGCACCTGGATGTAGTAACCATCAACAAACAAGGCAAGGGTTATCATTTTATCGGATCCCGGTAGATGCTGACCGACGGAGAAGATGGATAGCGGCATACCAACGCTTGTGTAGTGACCACTTTGTTGGAAGTAAGACGAATAAAATTAGCCAGAAAAGGCATTACATTGCTGTTAACATTCTGTGGTGGCGAGTGTGTAACCAAATAGGCTAAAATAACCCATTGTAACGTCTTTGTTCTTCTGTAGTAGCTATTAGTTAGCGTTGTGTTCCTTTGCTGTTGGTAGACTGTAGGACAGATCAGAGGCAGTGTCCTACAAACAGCACTTAATTTGAGGGGGAGCAAGCCGGAGCACGCTCCGGAACCTCGGGCGTTGGCTCCGGCAGCTATTTACACTGGATCCGGTGATCTGACACCTCTTTTGACTATGTAACAAAAAATAATAATAATTAAATAAAAAAATGCACGTTTATTTAGTGTTAATGTCTGATTTTGATATCTGTCTTGTTGGTGATTTCTCTCATGAAACGACATCCACAAAATATCTGCAGATGAACTTAATTTGCAGTGTTATTACAAAACATGCCCCGCAGCGCAGCGCCGCGCCCCCCCCTCCCCTCTCCTCCCTCCTCTCCTCTCCTCTTTTTTTCCGCACCGGAGCCACTCATCCTCTGTGCTCCGGGACCTCCCACTTTACAAATTAAGCACTGCCTACGAATAAGTGTTCAAAACAAGAGGAACATGTATTTGTCTCTTAAACCCAGGCCGTTCCCTGTAATCTGTAACAACGGTTGGAGAAAGTAATGGCAACTAGTGAGTGCACAAACCATAGAAGGTAAACTGTACACAGCGCCCGGGCAGTGTGATGGTATGTCTACTTTTAGATTGTGTTAGCTTATCAATGAACACACTCATCATTCGACGAGTTTCACGTCTTTACGACGGATACTTAAATGTGTTTTAGGTATTATTGTTGCAGTCTAAGCAGTCATTGTAGCAGCTAGATGAGCGAGAACCGAAAGGGTCTGTGCCATAAACTGTTATTTCTGTACGGTGTTGCTAATGTGTCGTTACTGTTATTTCTCCCTCTGCTCGCCCTGTAAATGCCCTGCGTCGCTGGATAGCGAAGGTGTTTTCTGCATCTCGCTCCTTTTTCTTGTATGTTCTCCGTTTGTTGCCTTCCTCGCATTCAAACCAATTCGAGCCGAAGTCCGCTACATGTCCAAAATGGTGGTCGCGTTTACAAAGGTCACGTGACTGAAAAGGGTCTATACTCTATCGAGATAGCAGCTCGACTACCTTACTTCAGCACTGCCCCTTCCGGAAGTGACGAGACCACAAGTGGGAAACACAGCAGCCTCGGTTTATTAGGAACACTTGTGTCTGGGCATGTACGCACCCATTTCCAATTAGTTGGTAAGTTATTAGCATGTTAGCAGGATAACAGTTAATATGTTCACCATTACAGATCAACTTCAACTTAGTGGCCATTTTATTAGGAGCACTTCTGTTCGTACATACAAACTGCAGACACTTCTTGTGAACACGGAACTAATAACTTTGTTTATGCTCTTGAACAGTGTTGCCAGATTGGGCGGTTTTAAGTGCATTTTGGTGGGTTTTGAGCATATTTTGGGCTGGGAACCGTCAGCAGTATCTGGCAACACTGCTCTTGAATAGCTCTTCATGACGACAACCGGAAGTATACCAACACGATGGGGCGTGTAGCGCCACCTGTGGCTCGGGTGCACAATGTACCTCACACAATAGCTCGATTTCCTTGTGTGCATGTAGGATTGGATTTCTCTGGCACCCCTGCTGGGACCCTTTGCTCGATTACCGACAGCAGCTCGATTTGGATGTGCATGTAAACGTACTGACTGTGTTTCTGGCCTGTCTGTACAGGACTCTGTCCCCACTTCTGTAGGCCTCCTCCTTGGCCTGGCGAAGCTATCTGAGTTTTGTGGTGAACCAGGGTTTGTTATTGTATGTGCGGAAGGTCTTGGTGGGCGCACACACACCATCCTCACAGAAACTGATGCAAGATGTCACAGTATCAGTCAGTTCATGAAGGTCTGAAGCTGCAGCCTCAAAAACACTCCAATCAGTGCAGTCAAAGCAGGCTTGTAGTTCCACTTTGGCCTCATCAGACCATCTCCTCACCGTCTTAACTACAGGCTTAGCAGATTTCAGCTTCTGCCTGTAGGATGGGATAAGATGAACCATACAGTGATCAGATAGTCCCAAGGCTGCACGGGGGACAGAGTGGTATGAGTCCTTTAAAACAGTGTAACAATGGTCCAGAGTGTTAGTGTCCCTGGTGGGACACTTAATGTGCTGTTTATATTTTGGCAGTTCGTGGCTGAGGTTTGCTCTGTTAAAGTCCCCCAAAACAATGAGCAAAGAGTCCAGGTGGTTTTTCTCCACGTTGTTTATCTGGTCAGCCAGGTGTTGTAATGCTTCATTTATACACACCTGAGGGGGGATGTGAACTCCAACCAGAATAAACGAGGAAAACTCTCGCGGAGCATAAAACGGTTTGCAGTTTATGAATAATTTATTTAGAACTGTGACATCAGTACACCAACCTTCATTAATATAAAAACAGACTCCGTTTTCCCCGTGAGCTCCGTTTCGCGGTCCGCTCAGTGAAGGTGAAATCCAGGCAGGTGGAGAGAAGTGTCCGGGATGTGCTCACCGAGCCAGGTTTCGGTGAGGCACAAGGCAGCAGATCTGTTAAAATCTGTGTTGATTGTGTTGAGGAGCAGCAGTTTGTCCATCTTATTGGCCAGAGAGCGGACGTTAGCCAGGGGAATAGACGGGAGTGCAGTGCGAAACCCCCGCTGCCTCAGTCTGACGAGTGCACCGGCTCGCTTCTCCCGGTGTCTTCGGCGTAATCCATAGAGAGCTGCTGCTCCCCCGACAAGTAACTCTGAAAAACTTTCCGGATTGATGAAAGCCGATGAAAGAACTTTACTGGTGGTTAATCCAACATTTATGAGTTCTTCTCTGGAGTATGTGACAGAGTATATAGTATTTAATCTAGTTCCCATGGGAAATTTATTTTATCTATACATTACTCATATAATGTATGTAGCTTCGAAAAATAAGTCTACCCAGTTAATTCCGTTACTTATTATTTACAGGTCCCCGGGGCCATATTCGGAGTTTCTTTCTGCAGATTTTCTCTCAGATCTGGTTATTTCCTTAGACAGAGCTTTAGTTGTCTGAGATTTTAATATTCACGTTGATAACCCAGAAGACCCTTTAAAAACAGCGTTTGTTTCCATTTTGGTTTCAGTAGGGCTTAATCAGTGTCATAGGACCGACCCATAATGGTGGTCACGCTCTCGATCTGATACTAACATTAGGGTTAAACATAGAAAATATAGGTCACACTTCCACAGTCTGAAGTTATCTCAGATCATTATCTCATCTCATTCAAAATATGTCTGAGTAATAATATATGCACCTCACCACGCTACTGTATTAAATGTACATTCACGTCAGCTACTGCACAGAGCTCTATAAATGATCTCACAGCGTTATCAACTTTGATTGGGTCACTGTCAGCCCCTGCAGAACTTGATCAGGCAACTGAATGCTTAGAGTCAACGATCTGGTATACTTTAGATAATGTAGCTCCTCTTAAAAGGAAATAATTCAAGAGAAAAAACTAGCACCCTGGTATCACGATGACACTTGCACTTTAAAACTGACCACTTGAAAATTGGAATGTAAATGGCATCAAACAAAATTGGTAGCGTTCAAATTAGCGTGGAAGGAGAGCTTCCTGCAGTATAGAAAAGCTCTTAGTGCTGCTAGATCAACATATCTCCCCTCCCTAATAGATGATGATAATCCTAGATTCCTATTTAATATTGTAGCAAAATTGACCAGGAGTAAGACCACTATAGACACATGCACACCTGCAGTATGTAGTAGCAACGACTTCATGAATTTTTTTCAAGGACAAAATTGAAAATATCCGACAAAAAATTGAAACTACGAATTTAAGGTCAGACAACTGAAGTGACAATTTAAGTAACCCTGTAGTTAACAATATAACTGTATCAGATCAGCAATTAGAATGTTTTACTCCCCTTAGAGAAATTGAACTACTTTTCATTAATCTCATCAAAATCCTCAACTTGTGTACTAGATCCCTTATCTACACAACTATTCAAACAGATAATACCTGAAGTAATTGAACCACTTTTAAAAATAAATTCTTCTCTTAGGATTACAGTGTTTCCCACAGAAATTTTGGAGACTATGGGGGCAGCCCATGGGGGGCATGGCGTGCGTGGCGCGCGTGTCCAGTTGAATTGCAGGGGTGCGCGGGGGTTGTTTAGCCTACTAATAACTACTAAACTAAGACTAACAAGGAACAAATTCGTTGGTATTGGTTATGCACCTTGTATTTTATTTTCGCATGTTGCTACAGGGGGCAGTCCTACAAGAAGAACATATTACAGATAGCAACAAACCAAACCAAAAATCCTACAATACTTCACACCCTGAACTCCTACAAAACAAGGACTTCTAGCTCTGCTGTATGTCAGAAGTGACCCTGACAAATGCCTGGCCTATTTACAAAGACTGCACCCTGCACTTGTGCATTTGATTTTTCTTGGCTTTGAGAAAGAGTTCAAGTGCCCTTTCATAATTTATATCTTCTGGTTGTGGCCCGTTAATGGAAATCCTCAAGCAGGTGGCCAGGTTCTCTCCTTGCAGTCTGTTCGGAAGGTCTGTTTTGACCTAAAATGGCAAACAACTTGTTCCTACAATGAGTCATGTGATTGTAGAGCTCACTCTGAAATATTTAATTAAGTGAAAGTGAGATTGAACTTAGGTGAGATTTGAGCATAAAAACAATGGGTAAATGTAAATTGAAATTCACATGACTGGTTTGCCTGCAGATGACCTTACCCTGTTCATTGTGGAAAAGTCTCTTTCACAATTCACGCTCGACACCGGCATAAGGGCAATCGCTGCTAAGTGGCTGAGTAATGGGTATATCTGCCCCCATTCATCGCACTCACTTGCTAGGAGTGTTATACCAATTTGACATTCTGACAAAGACAGCAAGCAGTTGATGTTAGGCCTACCTCAGTCACTCAGCGGCATACCTCTTCGTCCTGAGGTGAATTTCGATCCCTCTTTTTGAAATAATTCAAAATGCTCATGATCTGAATTAACAAAACAAATTTAGCATCAGTTTAATAAGGATTGGAGATTTTCTGTTACAGCTGTAGCGTCTACAATAAGGCTGACATCGTCACCTGACATTCAACGCGTTGCATTAAGGCCAGTAACAAATCGCGTTAAGGCTACTAGCACGAATTCTCAAAAGTGGCATCGAAGTTCGCTCTTTGTTAGAATAGACTACTTTTCCCTTTTAACATGTACATGCAGACCTAGATTAGTTTATCACTGCTGTCACTTCACGTCTCCATCACTTGGATAGACTGCACACATACAATGTCAAGCGGCAAGCACTTCGCCGGTGAATTTGGAAACGACCTGATCCTGGTAGGTTCATGCACCTGTTGGTTCAAAAGTTAGTGCATAGAAGCTCACAGCACAACATGAAGTTACCTTAAAATATAATATAAATGCCTCAGCTTTCATGCAAGAAAAAAACCTATTAATACTAGTACTGTGTGCAGGCAGTCTCTCCTGAAGACTAAATTAAACAATAATTATAAACTAATAAAATAAATGGCTCAGGCTTCATAGAAGAAAAAAAACAATTTGAACAGAATCTCACAGTATGATGCTGAAGCTGCCTAAACAATGGAAAATAAAATACCATTTTGGCAAAAACGTTGGCATCCATTAATTTCTTGTATTAAGTAAAAAAAAAAAAGTAAAGTGCGCACAGTCCTTCACTGTAAACATAACACTTTCAGTAACAGAATTTAAGCCTACATAAACACTGACTCGTGCATGCAGTGTTGCCAGATACTGCTGACGTTTTCCAGCCTAAAATATGTTCAATACCCACCAAAATGCACTTAAAACCGCCCAATCTGGCAACACTGCGCACATGCTGCTTCTCTTGAACGTATACACGGAAGTAGGGCGGAAGGTAGTTTGTCAACGTCTCCTCAAGATGACGCCAACGATTGGTCGAATTTGCGGGAAAGTTGTGGTGATTGGATATAATTGCAACACTGCCCTGAATTTGCGGGGATTGGTTGAATTGGCAAATCGCAACATTGCGAAATCCTGGAGGGTCTGATCAATGCGCTCTCCATACGCCTATAAAGCACGATAGCATAGCCTAAATGTCACCTCAGTCGTGTCAAAGGCTACATAAAGTTGTATAAACTTACCTTAACATGTAGATGCAGACAGGATGTAGCATATCAGAGTTGTCTCCTCACGCTGTCTCAGATAGGCAACGCATGCAATGTCAGGCTGGGTGCATCAGTGTCGCCGTGTGTGCAGGCGGGCGGGTGCGGACTGAGACTATGGCTGCCCAAATTAGACTGTGGCGGGCCGCCATAGTCTCGTCAATGTGTGGGAAACACTGGGATTAGCTATGTACCCAAATCCTTTAAACTTTGCAGTTATCAAACCCCTGATTAAAAAAACCTGACCTTAATCCCTGTCAGCTGTTCAATTATCGGCCAATATCAAACCTCCCCTTTATCTCCGAGATCCTAGAAAAAGCTGTGACACAGCAGTTATGCTCATATTTACAAAGGAATAACATCCATGAAATGTATCAGTCAGGATTTAGACCTCATCACAGCACAGAGACAGCTCTGGTTAAAGTAGTAAACGACCTACTGTTGGCGTCTGATCAGGGCTGTGTCTTGCTGCTTGTGTTGCTTGGCCTTAGTGCAGCATTTGATACCATTGATCATTCCATTCTTCTGGATAGACTAGAAAATGTTGTGGGAGTAAAGGGAACAGCCATCTCCTGGCTCAGCTCTTATTTAATTGATCGCTATCAGTATGTTGATGTAAATGGTGATTTTTCTAGACATACTGAGGTAAAGTTTGATGTTCCACAAGGTTCTGTCTCAGGCCCACTTGTTTTTTTTTTAAATGTAACCTCTGGGTGATGATAAGCATGGTATTATTAGTTTCCACTGTTATGCTGATGACACACAGTTGTATGTTTCTGCAAAACCAGATATGAGACACCAGCTCAATTGAATTGAGGAATGTGTGAAGGACAGACACTGGATGCTTATCAACTTCCTTCTGCTTAACTCGGACAAGACTGAAGTACTTGTACTAAGGCCACATGCAGCGAGAAGTAGGTTTTCTGATCACACAGTAACTCTGGATGGCCTTTGTTTCTTCACGTGCAGCAGTAAAAGACCTCGGGGTGATTATTGATGCCAGTCTTTCATTTGAAACTATCAGCAGTTTCTCTACGTATTGCTTCCTTTCAGCAGGCTTCAGGGTTTTGAAATAATCTGCCATGTCTCCAGACCAGCCACCGTCTCCTCCCCCCTCCCCCCCAAAAAAAAATCTCTCACAGGTTTTTCAAGTCGACTGTTGTCAATAAATCATAAATAAAACACCAAATTTGTTTAAGTCGTTTGTCACTCCACTTTATTCCCGTGGGTTCCCCCCCCAACCATGACTTTGTTGTATTTCTGATATGGCAAAGAGTGCTATTACTTCCGGTAGTGGTGACGTCAGTGGTAGTGGTCTATTGAGCTCCAAGCCTCTGATCCCTGGAGATGGAGAACTCTGTCTAGCAATTAGCTCTGGCAGTAATGAAGCCTGTTACTTTAACTCAAGGCTAAAGGCCCAACTCGCAAAGCTCTACATCCTGTTCTCATTCTGGTTTTATTCTTAAAGTTGTGACCAGAAGTGATTTGTATCTCCACTGCTTTGATGCTTCTTTCAGGATGCTATTCTCGCTGCTATTCTTCATCCGCCATGCTGTGTGTATCCTGGAAATGTATAGTTTTAACATGAAGTCTGTTTTGTTGAAGTTAGCAGCTGTTCACTGATGGAGACTTGAGTGTAAAACTATTCAGAACAACTGCAGTCTTAGTTATCATGATGATTGTAGTCCTTACCTATCATAGAAGATGGCTCTGGACACACTTAGTTTTGCTAAGTGTGTCTCTTGACAGTCCATACAGGGTCATCGTCCACAGGGGCAATGCAATGAGACTCCAACCAGATGTAGGGCATCAGGATGGATCAGGCAGGTCTGAGGGGCAGGAGGAATGCAGGTCATTTTGTCCAACGACCATTTCGTTCAATAGCTAAGACGTTTCGTCCAAAGCCTTTTTCATATGCACTATTAATTATTTTATATTTCTTATATTTGTTTGAAAAAAGGAGGAATTCTCAATGGAATTTCAGTGTTTCCCACAGACCAAGTAGCAATTTGTGGTGCTCCACTGTGCCGATGAGGGAATCGTGCGCGGTGGTGTCGTGGCGGTCGGTGGAGTCGGTCATTGGGGTGTATGCAAAGTGTTTACAGCGGGCGGTGTTCAAACACACAGTATTTTTCTTCAGAGTCACCTGCTGGGACTATTTTAAAGCTACAAGAAGCATTTGAGATTATTCAGTTCATATGAGTAGCACGCTGTGTGAGCACAATCGCTATCGGGCGCGTTAAAACGTAAATAACTTTTTTTCTAGAATTTCAACAAAACTCATTGAATTTTCAGCATTGTAAGAGAACTCCCTAAAGTATTATTCAGCAAAACCCCAGAATGATAGCACAAATCTAGAATTTTTAACAGAATTTTAGTTCTTAAAATTTAACGTAATTATGGACGTCATGTGTAACATTTACACCCGTGAAAAATCACTTTGAATGCTGTTTTGAAAGTTTTGATCAAATATTCTCTATAATAAAAAATTGCTTAAATATTATAAACAGTCTTTTAATGTATCAAAAAATAATTTTGATAAAGCAAGGAAATTCGGAAGAAAATTTGTTTTTTCTTTTGCTTGTTGTGTGCGTCACGCTACCAAAATATAACTAACCCCTTCACGAACAATTCCAACTTTCATGGACTTGTAGCGCGAATAAACCTTTCAAAAAAATATATAATACTTCTCACCCAGTAAATTAGAATCCTGGTGATTTATATCCTCGTAGCTTCAGTAGATCTAGAGATTTAGTCGATTTAGTAAATCCCAAACGCTGTGAAACACGCCAGCCATCTATGGTGAGAAGTGCTGCTGTAGTTGAGAAACTCTCATTTCTCCCGCTTCCAACTAACTCCGTGACCCAGACCAAAATAACAATGTCACGCTCATCACTTAAGGATGATTTATGGCAAGTTTCACGGAAAAATACAGCGAAATAAACTTGCTAGAAGCATTTTTCAAAATCCCAAGCATTATGAAACATTTCTTGTAGGGTTTCAGGTTACAAATTTCGAGAATAGAGAAATTGCGGCGCAAAAGTTTGCCACTAAACTCGCGAAAATACTCCATCCTAGCGAGTTTCACAACCGAACTAGGCTACGTGACAGTCCGTGACCACCCAGGAATGTTCTAGAAGGTACGCTTCTAGGCACGTGCGATCGAGAAAGACGCCACGTGAAGGTAGTAAAGGTAGTATTTCCACTGTCTTATGACGTTTTAGCGCGATAAACAATGCATTATGGGTAATCATTAAAATGCTGATTTCAAGGTTAAAATGGGTAAAAGCAACTAATTTGTATAGATATTGTAAAAATTGTGCCTAATAGTTATTTCAGTACATAAAATCAAAAACCTGAATTTTTTATATTTTTTTCCCCATGTTACACCATTGTGCATCTATAGCATGCTACTCATCTTCAATCTAAATTTTTTTAAGTTCTTTAAGAGAAGACAGCTAAAACAATTTTTTCCAGAACCCTGCCTGGTTTCTTTCCTCGACCCAACTTTACATTACAGGGCAGGCCATTAGTTTGCTGGGCTTGATGTTGGTGGAAAACCTGTCTTTTAAATTTATGAAAATTACTCACCAAAATTGAAGTTCAAGTTTAGTTTTTACTAGAGATGCTCCGATTGCAATTTTTTGGGCCGATTCCGATTTTCCATGGAGTGTGACCTGCCAATACCGATTTTCATTTTTTCAAACCACTTCACAGCACACACAAAGACTATTTTCTTGAATAGAACATTCTGCCAGATTTTCAGTAATACATTTTCAACACCTCAAAGGTTGAAAACAAAGACATTGTTCTTGGTAAAATCTTTCTTCATCTTTGGTATTAACATATTAATTCCTGAAATAGGAAATTCAAACATTTTTTCTTTTCCCATCCAATGTCTGTCACAAAAACAACTTCTCTCTCATATATTATTTGCCAACTGCTATGGAAAACACTTTCATAAGCCTATTTAGATCTGAAAACTTATGCCTTATAGAACAACCCATTTCTTCATTCAGTATCAAAATACAAAATAATTTCCAGTCATACTTGTACCATAGCCATTCTATCATCTTTGTCAAATGTGTATGTGTAGAGTAATTTCCAATGGAATCAAGTGCAACCAAGGTTGTAAAACAAAGACACTTTTTTTTTTTTTTTTTCTCTCTCTTTGTACAAATCTAACTAGATGTTTGGTAAAAGGCTTGCGTATTAATTCCTGAATTGGGAAATTCACACAACCACAAACATTTTCTTCTTTTCACATCCAATATCTGGCACAAAAAAAATTTCACTATATTTGGATATCCAGCTGATGCTGTTCTGCGCAAGCGCAACACAATGAAAGCATGTTCAAGCTGCCAGTGTAGCTGCAGTCTTTTTAGTTGCGAATTATGAGTATTTCCACTTTCATCTCTGTGATGTAAGTTTTGATCGGCAGAAAATCGGCATATTTTACTTCTGACCGGCTGGTCGCCGGTCATGGCTGATCACGTGAAAATCGGCTGATTCCGATCGGCAGCCGGTCAATCGGTGCATCTCTGGTTTTTACCTTAGTTTTTTGCCTTTTTGGTGGCAATCTTTCAATCATTCTTTAGTTGACATTCAAGGAATAAATTGCAAAAAACAAGCTGGAGGTTTTTATTTTAAATATTGAACTCAACACTTACCTCAACCAATACTAAAATGAAAAATAGTATAGGGTAACGACGAAATAATAAAATAAAATATCATAATTAGATGTAAGAAACCACTTAAGGTAACTAACAATAATGAAAAAGCATTACCCTAATTGTTGCAAAGCCTGCATGCCCTATCAGAACATTTAATTCTGCGTGGCTTCCTGAAAAAAACCTCAAGTGCCCTATCGTAAGGGAAGTCATTGCTGAAGCGGGATAAACGGAATAAGGCCGGTTCCTCGCGTCAAGCTGCTGCTGTATGCATCAAAATTGGTTTATAGCCTGACTCGGGGATGTCTGTTTCATGTAAGCCAAGAAGGCTATGATGAAGCTCATCACGAGCATGACATTGGCTACCTTTTAAAATAAGGGGTCGGAAGGCGAATTGGGAAGGCTGCGTTATTTTTAATTAGCCTAACAGGCCTACTTGCAGTCCGGGTATATGCGCAACGGCAGGCCTGTGTACACACCTCTGTGTGTCTCTCTCTCTCTCTCTCTCTCTCTCTCTCTCTCTCTCTCTTTCTTTCTGTCTCCGTGTGTGGGTGTGTGCGCGCATGCATGAACGAGAAGAAAGAGCACTATGAATGAACGGAACGATACGCAACGGAATATTTTTTTAATTTTTTTTTTCCAAAAATCGTGAGTCTGATTGTGTGGCGATAGGAATCCATTGTGTGGCGCTGCACCACACAATGGTCTATGTATGGGAAACCCTGAATTTGACCGATGCGAAACATATTTTTGCAGCATGTAGTTTAACCATCTGCCACTCACCAACTGCGAGTTGTGAAATCTAATGGCGAGTCAAGAGCGTCCTAGGCTCACCTTTCTTTGCAAGTGTGGTCAAAGCGATGGGTTCCTATCTAGTATTCATGTAAAAATCCAAGAAATATTTGACAAAAACTCTCTTTCCTTGTGCATGTTAGGGGCCACCATTGCAAAATGAAAACAAAACCGGAAATGATGGGAATCAGTAAGTGTCAACTTTGGGCATGTTCACCACATATAAAATAATCAATAGTGTGTATGAAAAAGGCTTTGGACAAAATGTCTCAACTATTGGATGAAGTGGCATTGGACGAAATGATCATTGGACCAAAGTGTCCTGATCCCGGCAGGAGAGGTCAGCATCTTAATGGTGTCTGAGGAGAGAGCAAGAGAGAGAACAGGTTGTTGGGCATGCCTGGTGTCACCTAATGAGTAGCAGTATACATTTTGCACTGAGTGCAAGCCGGGACGCTGGCAAGACTGACAGCATAATTAAAAGGGAGCCCTGGGACATAAAGCAGCCAGCCACTCCACTGTCAACAAACCTGAGTGAATGTGTGAGAGTGGGAGGTGACAGCATCCATACATCCCAGTTTACCAAAACTCTCTATGCTTGAGGACTCTCCAGATCTACACCTTTACCTCATTAAAAAAAAACTATTAACAAAAGGCTTGACTAAACAGAGATGTTTTCAGCGGAGACTTAAACACTGACACTGTGTCTGAGTCCTGAACGCTACTTGGAAGGCTGTTCCATATCTGTGGGGATTTGTAAAAAAAAGGCTCCGCCCCCTGATGTAGCCTTCACTATATGAGGTACCAGCAGATAGCTTGCACCTTTTGATCCAAGTAGGCATGGTGGGTCAAAAAGGACCAGAAGTTTGCTCAGGTACTGTGGTGTGAAACTATTCAGTGCTTTAACCCATTGATGCCGGATGCTGCGTCGCGCAACATTGCCCCTAGCGCCGGTTGTTGCATAACGCAACATTGCCCCAAATGCCGGTTGCTGCATAACGCAGCATTGTTGATTTGTCATTATTTTCAAGACGCATGCGGCATGTAATGCACAATCATTGGTTCAAATCAGGGCTTTGAACCGGTTCAAGGAACGAAAACGAAAACCGGGAACTTTTTCTATTTCACATGGAACAGAAACGAAACCAGAAACTTTATTATTTTTTATGTTCCGGAACAGAAACGCTCATTAAAAATAATGGTAACCGGTTAATACCGGTTTTTATTTCGTTCCTCAAAGTTTCCGTAGCCTACAAATAAAAAAGCCATTCTTCTCCTGCGCAAGTTTCTATGACCTGCTGGGGTTCACTTCCTGTGTGACGTTCGCTGACTGAATGGAGAGAGCGGGAAGGTGGACTACTATCACGTCTCCACGTGATAATAAGTGAGTAAGTGCATTACTGAGTGTCTGAGCAAAGAAGAGCCTGAACGTTGCAACCTCCCTATTGGCTGTTTGTAAAAATGTATCAATTGTTGCCCTTCCCACGGGAATCATCGCAGGCTCGAGAGACGAGCCCTGACGAGTTAGTTCGTTGGTAGCAGAACAAAATGTCTGGACACAAATCGGGTTTTCAGAAAAGGAAAGAAAATAAACGGAGGGTCGAAAATACAAAAAAGGAGGCAGAAAATGCAAAACGAGTTTTAAGGTAGGACAAATGGTTACTTTTCTGAGGCAGCCCGCCGTGGCTGCAGGCTTTCAGTTGTGTCATTGAATGGTTACTTTTCTGAGGCAGCCCGCCGTGGCTGCCTGCAGCCTTATTTATTATAGCCCATTTAATTAAAATAGTTGATATAAAATGTTTATAGTTATGTGATGGTTGTCCTGATTTAGACTTTTTTTTTGGGGGGGGGGGTTTGCGCGATGTTGCATCCGGGTCCAGATTAGGGCAGAACCGGCCCTGGCTACATTTCAGCTGTAGTTTGTTTTATGTATGTATGTACTTGCATAGATGTGTACTTGGTCTTCCAATATGGCGCCTAACAAAATCTCGCGGCGCGGTGACGTCATGCGGTAGCCCTCTATAGGGCCTGACTAGCCTTTGGTAACACACTAAATGAATTCTCTTTCATTTTTGGCACTTTTTCTGTTTGTGTAGATGGGAAGACATACTGAGAATCCAAATCGCCAACATCTGAAATAATAATTGTTTTGAATTATTTCTTGTCTTATTTAATGAAGGTTGTAATAGAATTAGCCTACATTTGGCTTAAGCTGGATGAGACAGAGACATAATTTTATAGCCATTTGTTAAACAGCTGACAGGGAACGTGATTAACCGTTCCGGGAACGAAATTTTTTTGTTCTAACCGGTTCGGGAACGTCTATTTAATGGTGGAACCCAAAACCAGAAACGTTAAAATTCCGTTTCGGTTCGGAACGAACAAATAGGAAAAAAATTCTGGTTCAAAGCCCTGGTTCAAATACACATGTGGTAGGTGTTTTCAATTTTTTAAGACCATGTGACCAAAAATTTGTTGTGCGATTTGTCAACAATAACGTCAATCAATCAGCCATACTCGCTGTTCTGCACACGTGCGTTTGTTTAGCTATTTGACACAGGCGAAAATGGCTGCGGTTACTGCGGAGACATGCTGTGACAGCGATGGAAGTGATGTGGAGTTGGAGGGGGGTGAACAGATTTTAATCGAGGAAGAGATAGAGGGAGATGTGCCGGAAAACCCCTTAGATAGAGAGCAGGAGTGGGATTTGTTTCGAGAGGATGAGGAGGAATTCCAAGCGCGGCCACACACCATCAAACTTAAAGTGGAGCGCCGTCTCAAAACAGGAGATGAAATCGTTCATCGGTCTCTGCATAACTTTTGGGATAATAAAACTACCAACTCGCCGGGATTACTGGAGACAGAGCAAGTGGCTGTATCAGACAAATGTCCCCTGAGTGATGGCACGAGATCGCTTCGACATGATCTGGAGGTAATTATTTATTCTTGCGCTCTCTTCTGACGGCTTTTGTGTCTTATTGCGTGGCGTTACCCTTATGAAAAAAAAAACTCGGCGAATTACTGCAGTATGAAAACTAGGATTTTTTAAACTAGTGTTACTGCAGTATACAGTATAATTGCATAATGCAAGACATACGATGCAGGTTTTTTTTTTATTTATTATTATTATTATTATTATTTTGCAATGACGTCTCCATCATGGCCAGTAATGTACCCGAAGTGGTGTTAGAGCCTTCTACTAGGCCTACTACTACTACTAATAGTGATTTATGCTTTAGTTATAGTATAGTAACAGTATATAGCAATAGTAATAGTAGTATAATAAATAGCAGTATTGGGCAGTAACTTTATCCTGAATCGTAAAGCAAAACTACATGTCCCTAATCCCTAAATGTCCCAAATGTCCAACATTGATAAATAGTAATACAATTATAAATAAATAACTTAACAATACATATGGAATAGATAAATAAATTCATATGCATAGCACAATACACAAAAATAAAAACAATAATGGCCAACACGTGCACGTCATAAGTTTACATGGACACCAAACATCATAAAGAAATCCAGCCAGCAAAAACTTTTTGAATTTTGAATCTTGAATCATGTTTTTTAGATATCTACATCTCCAAGACAACACTGACCCTGCAGTGGACAAATCGGACAGGCTATGGAAACAACAACAAGAGAAAGACCTGCAGGGATTGTGCCAAAAAGCACACTGGCACCAATGTGCGCCCGGGGTCTACACTGATGGGATGCAGGCAGTGCAATATTCCCCTGCACCGTAAGTGCTTCATGCACCACGTTCTACGACAGTTGTGTGTGTGTGTAAGATGGGTGTGTGTGAGGTCAGTGTCAGTCTTTGGAAATTTGTTCCTCCGGTCGTTTCCCCCGGTCATTTCCTCCAGTTCCTCCTCAGGACTTTCACCACCTCTCCTCACTCCTTTCCCACCTTTCTCCCATGACAAAGTGCCTTGTTCCATGTTAGATGAATTAATCTATGTGTTGACATGTTTTTAGATCAATTGATCTGTGTTGATATGTCGTTCTTTATATGAATGAATCATATAATACTTATTTTTACTCCTCTGACTCGGAGATTTGTTTTTTTTTTTATAAAAATGTTAGTGTTAATGCTGAAAGAGCATGATCCAATAAAAGCAGAGAATTTTATCTTTTAAATGCAACTTATTTCATGTCTTTATGTGCTTCAGAGGCTGAGATATTGAATTTTTCATAGGCGTTTTCAATTAATTATTTTTATTTCAGAAAACCCTCAGGCAGATGGGGACCTTTTCTAAAAACTGGCTTAGGCATTTGCAGACCTTTTTTTGCAGGCGTTTCAGGCGTCAATGGGTTAAAGATGAATAGTAGTATTTTATAAACACTACGAAATTTGATTGGTAGCCAATGCAGTGTGGATAAGACAGGGGTGATGGGGTCATATCTTCTAGTTCTAGTAAGGACTCTTTCTGCTGCATTTTGAACTGACTGGAGCTTGTTTATGCACTTATTGGAATATCCAGACAGTAAGGCATTACAATAATCCAACCTGGAGGGAACAAAACCATGAATTAGTTTTACTGCATCATGCAGTGACATTATATTTCTTGACTTAGCAATATTTCTGAGATGAAAGAAAGCTAACATAATGTTATCAGAGTGAGTTTCAAACAAAAGACTGGAGTCAATGATCACGCCGAGGTCTTTTACTGCTGCATGTGAAGAAACAAAGGCCATTGAGAGTTACTCTGTAATCAGAAAACCTACTTGTAGCTGCATGTGGTCCTAGTACAGGTACTTCTGTCTTGTCCGAGTTAATTAGAAGGAAATTCATAAGCATCCAGTGTCTAATGTCCTTTACACATTTCTCAATTTGATCAAGCTGTTGTGTCTCATCTGGCTTTGCAGAAACATACAATTGTGTGTCATCGCATAACAGTGGAAGCTGATATCATGCTTATGAATAATCTCACCTATAGGTAGCAGGTATAAAGGGGGGAAAAAAAAAAGCAGTGGGCCTAAGACAGAACCTTGTGGAACATCAAACTTGACCTTCAGTATACACAGAAAAATCACTAGGTATTTACATCAACAAACTGATAATGATTGGTTTAATAAGAGCTGAGCCAGGAGAGGGCCGTTCCCTTAACTCCCACAACGTTTTCTCATCTATCCAGGAGAATGGAATGATCAGTGGTTTCAAAGGCTGCACTAAGGTCAAGCAACACAAGCAGTGAGACACAGCCCTGATCAGATGCCAACAGTCCAGGACTCAACGTTAACTTTTGACACCTTTTGCCCTGCAGGGCAAATTGCCTCAAAAAACTTTTGCCCACCTTGAATTTCCTTTTGCCCTAAAATTTTGTGGTATTTCGGCAACTTTTCAAGTACATGGTTCAAGGCAATACTGATGTTTTCTAGGGGTATAATTGAGTTATTTCGACAAAAGTACATGTTTAAATTTTTTTTTTTACACACACTTATTTCTGCAACAGAAGAGTAAGACAAGCCCTGAAAACACGAAGCATAATTCAATATCAAATATGTAAGACTTGCGTACGGACCTGGATATACGTTTCAGCATTGATGGTGTCTTTCCAGATGTGTAAGCTGCCCATGCCACACGCACTAATGCAACTCCATACCATCAGAGATGCAGGCTTCTGAACTGAGCACTGATAACAACTTGGGTCATCCTTCTCCTCTTTAGTCCGAATGACACGGCGTCCCTGATTTCCATAAAGAACTTCAAATTTTGATTTGTCTGACCACAGAACAGTTTTCCACTTTGCCACAGTCCATTTTAAATGAGCCTTGGCCCAGAGAAGACGTCTGTGCTTCTGGATCATGTTTAGATATAGCTTCTTTGAACTATAGTAGAGTTTTAGCTGGCAACGGCGGATGGCACGGTGAATTGTGTTCACAGATAATGTTCTCTGGAAATATTCCTGAGCCCATTTTGTGATTTCTAATACAGAAGCATGCCTGTATGTGATGCAGTGCACTGTAGATGATATGTTCAAACTCTTGGCAATTTTACACTGTTGAACTCCTTTCTGATATTGCTCCACTATTTGTCGGCGCAGAATTAGGGGGATTGGTGATCCTCTTCCCATCTTTACTTCTGAGAGCCGCTACCACTCCAAGATGCTCTTTTTATACCCAGTCATGTTAATGACCTATTGCCAATTGACCTAATGAGTTGCAGGGCTCAAAATTCATATATATTTTTTTTTCACCAGCCAGCTGGACTAGTTACCTTCCAAAGTAACTAGCCAAGGTTGAGTTCCGGGAACATGGTGGAGTGAGTAGCAGCAATTTGCCCAGCTCTCCCAAGTTGGTTAAAATAAACCCACAAATAAATGTAACTCAACAGATGAAAACAAGGTATGAGAGGAAGAGAAAAGAGAAGAAGCCAGAGAATCAATAAGAAATTAAACAACTGTTTTGAACATCCCGAAATGGAAGAAATCTCCTAACACAAGGCTAGCGCGAGTGAACACGGGATGGAAGACGCAGCGGAGAAAGTAGACGGTCATGGCGAGGCGGGGACGCTCCATGCCGGGCTCGCCATAATAAGAAGTGACGTAACAGAACTCAAACAAGAGCTACGACATGAGTTTACCACACTCAAAGACAAACTGAAAAGAGAAGTGAAGGAAGAAATCAGCAACTTCTGACAAGAAATTGAACGTAGGCTCACTGAGAAAAACAGCGAACTGCAGACACAAAAGATGAACATCACAGAAGCCCTGACGCACATAGAGGAGCTGGAAGGGTGGCAGGCGGATGCGAACGACACACTGACGCAGATGCGGGAGCAGACAGGTCGGATGGAAGAGATGATCACGGACCTCGAAAGCAGATCAAGGAGAAACAATATTCGTGTCTTGGGCATCCCGGAGGGGACAGAAGCGAGCTCCGCTGCCAAATACTTGGAACAACTACTAGGCACCAAACTCCAGCTGCCAGAAGGAACTAATCTCCAGATCCAAAGAGCACACAGAGCCCTCGCCCAAAAACCGGGACCGGGAGCTGTTCCCAGGTCAATTATAGTCAACTTTCTACAGCTTGAGATGAAGGAAATGATTTTAAAGAAAGCGTGGCAGAAGAAAATACAGGTGGGTGGTAAACAAGTTTTCTTTGACCATGACTACCCTAGTGAAATCGTCCAGAAACGGAAGACACATGTGGGCATCAAAAAAGTATTAAAAGGGAATTCGTTTCCAGACATCGCTCACAAAAATACAAATTTGCTGGAATGACGGTGTGAAGGTCTACGGGAGCGCCAGAGAAGCTGCACACGACATTGAGGAAAGGGGCTACACCGTGGACATGCCAGCGGAGGACACCGGAGCTGTGACGGGAGGGGAGATGCGAGGAGCCACGGGATGGCAGCAAGTGACGGAAAGAACGGAACCGAGATACAGCGAACCGAGCGAGAGGAAACCTACAAAACTATCAGTGGAAACCGTAAAGAATGTTTTGCTTAAGAAAAGAGGTAACACCGAGGGTCAGAGAGAATATAGGTATGGACAAAGACAAGTACTAAGATAGGACAGAGGAAAAGATATGAGGAAAACCCTTAATCACAGCAAACATTATTTGAATACATCTCTGCACATTGAATGCGACTTTGTCCACAGTGTGGGTTGAAATGACTGATTCAAAGACTTAAGGGGTGTTCACACGGCAACTTTTACTCCGGTGTAGCACCGGGGCTGCCCCGGTAGAGCGTTCATATGGTACAAAGTTATACTGGTGTAGCCCTTGAAAGCTGCTTAAACCGGTGCAAATCTAACCCTGCTCGGGAGGTGGTTTAAGAAATTTACTCCGGAGTAAATGCTAGTTTGCGGGGCAGCACCGATATAAAATGGGACGTCTGAACGCTACAGGGGTAGACTCGCTACGCGTGAGGAGAGTTGATTACATACGGGCATTGCATAATTTGCATCCTGGTATTTTGAGCTTCCAAAATGCCGAATATCAACAACAGAACAGTGTTGCCAGATTGGGCGGTTTTAAGTGCATTTTGGCGGATTTGAACATATTTTGGGCTGGAAAACGTCAGCAGTATCTGGCAACCCTGGTGTCTTCATCCACGTTGTTTTCCCGGCGCTTGGTGATGCCATGGCAACCGGGAAAAAGAAGTACATTTTCACGCATGCGCATATTTCATTTCCGCATTATTACTATCGTATAGTAATAATCTCTCTTTCCTCATGTTACTATTGTGTTTTTCTTTTATCCCTGTCTTCCTGTCCTGTTTCCCCTCTGTAAGGACAGGTTGATGGTCAATTTCACTGGTAACAGTGACAATAAAGGGTTCATTCGTATAGCACGGTCGCAAAAACTGCCGTGTGACTGCAAGTAGGGCTGCACCGGTGCTAACGCGCTTCTCTCTCTAGTAAGCAGGTTTGTGACGTGTGAACGCTCCACAAAATTTACACCGGTGTAAGATATATCGCAACAAAATACATCGGTGCAACATCGATACAAATATGTGCCGTGTGAACACCCCTTTACTTAATCTGAGTTAAGAACCGACTGGGAGAGGTCAGGTAATTTTAAGTTGGACTTGTCTAGACACTAGGGACACCACAAGCTGGGTTAGCTCTGGGCCTAGGAAGGGGCCCTCTCCTAGAGATGAGGATGTCCTCTTCACCCACCAACGGGGACTTGGGGAGGGAGGAACATCCCCCTCCCCCACCTCAGGAGGAAACGGGGAGAAGTGCGACCTCAGGAGGAAACGGGGAGAACGACCCTAAATTGGTTCAATAATCGAAGTTTAACACAAACATAACATCGCGCATCAAAGATGTGACTGACTTAACATTTATAATCCTTAATTTTGTGCACTTGTCAAAAATAACATCTTATTTAAGGCAATAAAGACAAATTGATAGGCTATACATTGTATGTTTTTGCAACATAAGCAGTAGGCTAAGTTTTGTTAATTATCCACTTATGGCTTTCATGCATGTTGTCATTTTTCAATATTGATCATTAGGCTATCACACATGTTGCTTGTTAGGTTGCCTACTCTGTAAATAGTATATAAGAGGGATTTGCCGTGGTAGGTCTTATGATGCACTATGGCATATTTGGCATTGCTGGAGGATGTGGCAAATGGAAGAATTAGGAGAGAGCGAGTCTTCAGAGACTTTGGTTGGTCAATGACGATGAGTGGCTCATGAGCCGATTCAGATTGCTACGAGCTGTCCTTTTACACCTGATAGCTGAGTTGGGCCCAGCGTTGGAGAGAGGTACTACCCGCTGGAATCATGCCATCCCAGTCTCGCTGCAAGTGCTGACTTGCATCGGCCACTGGCACTTTTCAGCGAGAACTGGCTGACCGGTCTGGGATATCGCAGCCAACCTTCAGCCACATTTTGCCAGAAGTGTTAGGAGGCGGAATTGGTTTATCGCCAAACTACATCAAGTTTCCTTACACGGCGGGTGAACAGGCAAATAAAAAAGCGCAATTTGCAGCAAAGTCCGATTTCCCAAATGTGATCGGTGCTATTGACTGCGCTCATATTGCTATAAGGGCACAGAGTGAAAATAAATTTGCCTTTGTTAACAGGAAGCATTTTCATTCCCTCAATGTCCAAGTTATATGCGATGCGGACATGGTCCTCACAAATGTTGTCGCCCGGTGGCCTGGTTCAACCCATGATTCATTTATATTGAGACATAGCAGCGTTGGGCAGAGACTGGATGCTGGAGCTGTGCGCGATGGTTGGCTTCTGGGTGCGGGTGATTAATGCGTAAATCCTGAAAGTATTTGTAACCATTCTTAGACCATTTCTAAATATTCAACCCTTTACTCATTCAGTTATGTTGTATGTGACAGTGGGTATCCGCTGAAACGGTGGCTGCTCATGCCATTTATGAACCCCCAAACGCCTGAGGAGACCACTTACGACCTGCGCCACAGCCAGGCGTGCACTGTTGTGGAGCGCACCATCGGGCTCCTGAAGGGCAGATGGCATTGTCTGGATGCCACGGGGGGAGCGCTATGTTACAGACCCGAAAAGGTCTGTCGGATTGTTAGGGCCTGTGCTGTGCTGCACAATGTGGCACAGCTACAAAACGTGCCTTTGCAAGCTGAAGAGGTCAACCTTGACCTCGACCCCGATCCCTATCCCCAGGCATTCCACCCAAACGCAGGAACCGTGCGCCAGCGCGAGGAGGTGATGCGCCGCTTGTAAATAATTAGGTATGGAAACAAATGATTGATTACTTTTTAAGAAATACTTTAATGCTGGCATTTAATGCAGACAACTCATTTTTTTATTTCTTTTAACTCCCGGGTGACCTCGCGGACGGCATCCTCATGTTCCCGCTGCACCTGCAGCACTGAATCTGTTAGGATACGGGCGCTGGTGGCTGGTTTCGGCATGGATGCACATGCATTGGAGGCCGTGGACGTCCTTGGGACCGCCGCTGCTGCAGCTGACACACTGCTGGCCTCACTGGCACACCCAGCAACTGCAAGAGAATTTTTTTGTTAATAAAATACTTTTTCTGGACGAAGACTCATTTCAATTAATTTCACACCCATTTCAAACAAGGGGGGCACATGTGCAATGTGAGGTGGTTCCTTGATACACAACCAAAAAAAAATTACATACCCGAGTTCTCGGCTGGTTCATGTGGCCCAGCATCGGTGTCGCCCTCCTCCTCACGCACAACTCCACTCAGGAGGGTTTCCCCTATAATGCCAGCCAGTTTTTGATCCAGTGGGGTGAGCTCCGGCTCCCCCTTCCCCCCGCCCGTTGCACGGACGCTTTGGCGGTGTGCCTTGATCCTCTTCTTGGCGTCCACCTTTATGTCGGGCCATTTTTTTTTTTTTTTTTATCTTCTGCCATCGTTCGGCCTTGTGAAGCTACAGAATTGAACGCATCGGCCACATGCTGCCATTCACACGTTTTTTTTTTCGTGTTTGTAACTCCCGTACTATGGCCTCCAAACAAAACGGCTCGACGCTGCTCCACTTCATCTACTAGCACTTCAACTTCACAGTCGGTGAAGTTGCGCTTCTTTGTCTTTCCTTCTGTTTTGGGCATGTTGTCCACAGATATCAATGTTCATTAAGGGCATTTTGCTGAATATTTATAGGCAATTGTGGGTGTGTCTTGAGGTATGCACAGGTGCCGCAAATTTAGAGTGGATTGTGATTTATAAAGGGAAATTGGCGTGGAACGTGCGTGCGCACGGTTTTATAAATCAGAATATTTCTGTGCGCACGCACATTCTGA
Organism: Neoarius graeffei; assembly: GCF_027579695.1. Lineage (NCBI taxonomy): Eukaryota > Metazoa > Chordata > Actinopteri > Siluriformes > Ariidae > Neoarius > Neoarius graeffei. The sequence goes on from NC_083590.1 coordinate 57,506,967, forward strand.
GTTTCGTGCGCACGCCGCCATCTGGCGTAAATCCTGCGCAAAGTTTAAAAAATGAGGCCTCAGGTGTGGCTGATTGGTGATAACAGCTTCATATGTCTGCCTCCTGCTGTGAAAAGAAAAAGAAGAAAGAAATCACATCTTTATTCATCACACACTTGTAAAATTCCTCTCTGCATTTAACCCATCTGAAGCAGTGAACACACACCTGCACACACATGTGAGCAATGAGCACAGGCACATACCCAGAGCAGTGGGCAGCCATGCTAACAGCGCCCGGGGAGCAGTTGGGAGTTAGGTGCCTCGCTCAAGGGCACCTCAGCTAAAGGCCGTCCCATATTAACCTCTCTGCATGTCTTTGAATTGTGGGGGAAGCCCACCAGACACAGGGAGAACATGCAAACTCCGCACAGAAAGGCCCCCGCCGGCCGCTGGGCTCGAACCTGGAACCTTCTTGCTGTGAGATAGTGCTCACCACTTACACCACCGTGCTGCCCAATCTGTACTCCAGTTTACCATCTTGTAGGGGTGTGATGGTACATATATTTGTACCGGACGATTTGCGGTACGATGCAGATGTGTACCAAATGCAATCTTTAAACAGTAATTAAATTAATTTAACTGTAATGCATAACATGAATTCAATACGTTTGAATTTCTTCATACTAACTGTCCAGGTTATGTTATGCCGAGATAATCATTATAAATAACCACGACACCGCCTCTTCTGCCAGTTAGGTGAGGCTGGTGTATATAGTAACTGTAACCAGGAGGACGAGTTTCATTTAATGCATGGTTTAATCCATGTTTCTCTTAAGCACAGTCCATTAAACTTCTGATCAGTAATAAGTTCATTAACAATTAGTGCTTTAAATGCAAGAGATCTCATATTTAGTAGTCCTACCTTTAGATCAAAGGTGCTGGCAGTGGCTGTACAGTCAGTATGATGCAATTTTATATTATCTAAGTTACGAGAACAACCTCTGAGTATTACTACTAGTTTTTCGTTTAGCTTGGGAAACACAGTCTCTCTATATAGTGGACCCTGAGTGATGACTCTGTGCAGCTAGCAGACAGTCAGTTTAGCCTGTTTGTCTACTCCCTGGCCTTGGCTCTGGATTGTCACAGATTAACTAGGCCTCTACTGAGAATATGAGCTACGCTGTGAGAAATGAGAGCAGCACCTTCCCGAGTGGGATGAATACCGTCCTGCCCGAACAGATTTGTTGTTTGATCTTTAGTTGTGTGAGGACATGAAAACCGAGATATCCAGGGATGGAGGGACGTCAGAAGTCCGTGTGAAGAAAGAGGAGACGCTGGAGCTGAAAATCTACAACCATGGAGATGACTTCGATAATCCACCTGAAGGTCTCTCTGTCAAAGTGGAAGATCCTGACAATAAAGACTACCTTTGTAAGACATCAGGCCACTCTGGTGCTCGGTAACACTCACTGTTTATTCTACCCTCCACACTGTCTGGTTAACTAAAAGTGCAATACAGTACATTTGGGATGCAGCCTCAGTCTCTGATAATTTAATCAACAAATTGAACTTGATATTTTTATTGATAAAGTATGAACCTTGTTTATAGAGTGTAAAATATGGTAGCAAGGAGTGAGAGAAACTAAAGAATTTATTTATTTAGAATAGAATGCCTTTATTGTCGCTGCACAAATGTACAACGAAATTTAGTTCATCATAGGAGAGCAAAGCCACTGCGTACATGCGTGCCGCCACTCTTGGGCACTTCAGCCCAAGGCCATCCCATGTTAACCTAACTGCATGTCTTTGAACCGTGAGGGAAGCCGGAGCACCTGGAGGAAACCAACGCAGACACGGGAGAACATACAAACTCTACACAGAAAGGTCCCCCACCAGCCGCTGGGCTTGATCCCAGAACCTTCTTGCTGTGAGGCGACAGTGCTAACCACTACACCATGCTGCCCATTTATTTCCTGAAAATATATTCGTCGTTATAAACCAATGATGTTAACCTGAACCAAATAAGTATGGAATATCACACCATGGGTCATGCTGTTAGATAAAAATCTATGCCGGGTGATTTATTTTCATATAACAGCACAGCCCAAAGCGTATTATTCACCTCATACTGCACTGATTTGCCTACGATTATCATTTTTAATTTATTAATGAATGACACATTGCATGTTTTATTTTTCTGTTTGCATTTAATGTTACAGAATGTCTGCCATTCTCTCCAGCCACTCATGTGTTTTCTTCTGAGCCAAAAAAAAATGCAAGTGGTTGTGTGACTGAGAAACCAGAAAGCACAAACTCCTCTGTCCTGAAGACTTTCCCATCATGGGGAAACTTAATGACTGATACCTGGATCTCCTCCCATAAACGTTAAATAAACATGTCCTTATGTCTTCACCACATTAAAAGATTATAGTTGGGTTTTTTTTCTTCCACCCATTTTTCTCTCCAATGTGGTCACCTGCTAGTATCCACGTACTTGCCAAGTCTCTCTAACCATGTGAGTGAAGGCTAACACGTGATTCCTCCAAGACATGTAAAGCCATCAAATGCCTTGTAACAAGTCCATGATGTGGATTGAGTACAGAAGCACGGCAGGCGGGAGATGATATTTTTTGGCTTTTCAGCTTCACAATCACTCGATTTTAGGACACGGACACGCGTGCACGCAGTTCTGTTCTGGTCCAGGGAGCTCTCTTCTCTTTGCTCTCCTCCTCCTTTTCTATCCTCCACTGTCACTGCAACACGCACAACATTAATGGACAATAGGTGTAATGACTTGGCCCCGCCCTCCATTCACAAACTGACACTTGGCCATGCCCTCACTGCCACATACCCCCGCCCAACTCACTGGAGCCGTCCAGACTGCTGCGTACTCCTCCCCCCCCCATGGGACAGGAATTCCGGCACCACCATCTGCACCCCTGGCCTGTGGAGCACCTCAAATTTAAACGGCTGGAGGGCGAGATACCGACAGGTGATCTGCGCATTGGCATCCTTCATGTGGTGGAGCCACTGGAGGGGTATGTGGTCCGAACAGAGGGTGAGAGGGTGCCCCAGCAGGTAGTATCAGAGAGTGAGGACTGCACACTTGATGGCCAAGCACTACTTTTCGATGGTGCTGGACTTAATTTCATGCATTGAGATTTTGCGGCTGATGTACAGCACGGGATGTTCCTCGCTCTCCATCTTCTGGAACAAAATGGCCCCCAGCCCTCTGTCTGACGTATCCATCTGCAAAATAAAGGGGAGAGAGAAGTTAGGGGAGTGTAGAAATGCCCCCCTCTCCAAACACACACACTGTGTGCAGCTTTTACCTTTAGTGAAAACCTGTTGACTGCTCTGTCCACTGGACTGGATCTGGTGCTCCGTTTTTAGTGAGATCAGTCAGTGGGCTGGTGACATCCGAATAATTAGCTATGAACCTACGATAGTAGCCAGCCATCCCCGGAACTGTCTCACCCCCTTTTTGGTCTTTGGGTTTCGGGCAGGCTGCAGTCTTGTCAATTTGGGGACGCATCTGCCCATGACCCAAGTGGAAACCCAGATACCGTACTTCCACCCACCCAATTACACACTTTTTCAGGTTAGCTGTGAGATCTGCACGCCTCAGTAACTCTAGGACCGCCCTAAGGTGTTTTGAGGTGCTGCAGCCAATCGTTGCTATAAGTATTGATGTCACTGAGGGAAGCTGATGCAGAGGGAGCGTGGGGGCAGAGGATCTTGTCCATGAGTTGCTGGAATGTAGCGAGTGCCCCAAATAACCCAAAAGGAAACGAGACAAATTGGTGTAATCCAGACAGTGTAGAAAAGGCCGTTTTCTCTCAGGATAGAGGAGTCAAGTGGGTCTGCCAATATCCCTTTGTTAAATCCATGGGTGCAAGTTTTCTGGCCGGACGCTCCGGTTTTTCGGTTCTGAAAAAGTCTTATGTCATCTCATTATCTCTAGCCGCTTTATCCTGTTCTACAGTGTCGCAGGCAAGCTGGAGCCTATCCCAGCTGACTACGGGCGAAAGGCGGGGTACACCCTGGACAAGTCGCCAGGTCATCACAGGGCTGACACACAGACAACCATTCACATTCACACTTGCGGTCAATTTAGAGTCACCAGTTAACCTAACCTGCATGTCTTTGGACTGTGGGGGAAACCAGAGCACCCGGAGGAAAGCCACGGGGAGAACATGCAAACTCCGCACAGAAGGGCCCTCGTCAGCCATGGGGCTTGACCTTCTTGCTGTGAGGCGACAGCGCTAACCACTGCACCACCGTGCCGCCCTCTGAAAAAGTCATTTTTCCAAATCGTGTAAATCCGTTACAATTTTCGGAGGGGGGGGTGGCCCTCTCACTGTCTCACACTCATAGGGCCAATGATTTTCCGCGATCACAGAAAACGGACGGAAATTACGGAATTTTTATCGTGTAACATTGCTCGCGTGTCAAAGTGTAACTGCCACAGAAGGCTTCTGCGTAACTGCCGCTAACGCCCAAGCAGACATGCCTTTCCGGTCAAGGCAGCTTTGTCGGTGATTGTGATTGGCTTGTAGCACACTTAGCTAGCCAATGAGCTGCTTGTTTACAGATTCTCTCCCCACGTTGCAACCAGAATGGCGACCGCGAAAAAGAAACGAATGCATCTGGTGGCCAAGGACACCATATGGTTACCAGTGGCGAGTGTGGACGTTGAGCGCTCCTTTTCCATGTATAAACCTCTTCTAAATGACAGAAGATTCAGTCTCATAGAGACCAACACTAAACAACTTATGATTCTCTATCGTAATGGCAATATCGAGCAGCATTTCTAGGTACTCAGAGTGCTCAATGATTGATCTGCAAGGAATATTCAGGACTGTCATTACAATCAAAGTTAAACTATTTTGGTCTGTTTGAGAGTGTGTTCTGTTAGGAAACATTTGTTTCATGAGTTTGTGGTGTACTAAAAAAAGATGGATATAGAGTAATATTTTTAAACAGTCAGTTATGAGTATTGTCATTACAGGCTCAGCAAGTATTACTGAATATTAACATCCCTATTCATTTATCAGTACTCTCAATATTATATTGAGATTAGATATGCTATTATATTGCGCATATATATATATATATATATATATATATATATATATATATATATATATATATATAAAATGAGAGATGGGTTTTTAGTGAACGGTGATCCTAGTTTCTTGGTTTATCTGTTATCAGTATGTCAAGTAAAATATTTTGAGTTGTCTCAATCTGTGATCCCACTTCAATTTTTTTTATTCATGCAATTTATCAGTTTACTGTCAGTGTAATTGTTTTATATATATATTTTTCATGAATGACTTCATCATGCAAAGGACCATTTGTGTCTAGAGATGCAATACATTGAAACCCAAGTAAAGTTATGCCAGCCAGAATTACTAAATTGGAGCCAACCAGAACAATTTTGAACTGAAATTGTGAAACGGAATTGAAACGGAATTTATCATTGTCCGAAACGGAAAAAGACAGATTTTGAAACGGAAAATCATTGGCTCTACTCTCAGCGTATTATCGGGTTACCGCGGTACAGTCTCTGCACGAGACGAATCTTTTCATCTCATCTTCGCCACAAACCTCATTCAATTTATACGCCGCTCACCGACAAGCAGTCCTGACTAGCCCGTTGTTTCATGGTGTTATACATGTGATATCATGTTTCACGCACATAGCACGTTGTTCAACCAAATCAACACAGCTATTCCAGTGTATATATTGTAAAAAAGGTATCCCAGCAGAAGCATGTTAAAAATGGTTGTTTCAACATTTAAATTAGTAGTTGCGAGATGTTTTGAAATATCAAGCCTTGTACTTGAAAGATTATTTCAGATGAATTGATAAAATGTATTAATCAGTCCCCCCAAGATTTCACGGGCCTTTTTTGTGATTGTTGCGGGCTAAAATGTCTGTTTCGGGGGGTTTTCCAAAAAATTGTGATGAAAGTTGCGGTGTTTTTTAGGTTTTTGTTGCGATTACATTGCGGGAGGAAGTGAAAGTTGCGAGAAATTGTTGCGATTTTCTCTTATGATTAAAATTGAGTATGTTAAATATTAAGTTATTACTGAAAAACTATTGATTTAAAAAAACAAAGACACTGAGAAATGGTCCTATAAACAACTTTACCAATATAAAAGATTACCAGGACTACATAAATGCAGAAAAATAGGCTTTATTTATCCAAATGCACCTGTTGGTTCAAAAGTTAAAGTGCATAGAACCTCACAGCACAACATGAAGTCACCTTAAAATATAATATAAATGCCTCAACTTTCATGTAAGAAAAAACATACAAACTATTAATGCTAGTACTGTGTGCAGGCAGTCTCTCCTGAAGACTAAATTAAACAATAATTATAACCTGATAAAATAAATGGCTCAGGCTTCATCGAAGAAAAAAACAATTGGATCACAATCTCACAATATGATGCTGAAGCTGCCTAAACAATGGAAAATAAAATACCTTTTTGGCAAAAATATTGGCATCCATTAATTTCTTGTATTAAGTAAAAATAAAGTGCACACAGTCCTTCACTGTAAACATAACACTTTCAGTAACAGAATTTAACCCTATATAAACACTGATTCGCACATGCTGCTTCTCTTGAACATGTACACGGAAGTAAGGCGGAAGGTAGTTTGTCAACGTCACCTCAAGACGACGCCAACGATTGGTCAAATTTGCGGGAAAGTTGCAGTGATTGGATATAATTGCAACACCGCCCTGAATTTGCGGGGATTGGTTGAATTTGCGTTGAAGTTGAAAGTCGCAACATCGCGAAATCCTGGAGGGTCTGATTAAACATTTGATGTGCATATGCAAATCATATAACAATATTATAAATGTTTGCATGAGAGACAACCATTTTAACTTGTAATTTAATTTTTTTTCCAAGCCCTAAGGGGGGGGGGGCTCACCTCCCTTTGTAACCCCCCCTGCATGGCTGCACCATGCACGTCTGACCTTGTCAGACTTCTCAGGTTTTTGAAAATTTTATACTTGCACCCATGGAGGTGGTCTCCACAAGGGACCGGAGCAGTTTGAATCGTTATTTTTGTTTTTACTTCTGGCCCTAGCTCTGCCTTCTCCGGAACTGCCAACGGCAATGCAACAAGGACCTCCTTGTTCCAATGTTTTAACAGATTGAGATGGTATATTTGCAGTACCCCACCCTTATCCGCTTGCCTCACCTCACAGTCAATGTCCCTGACTGGCCATGTGACCTCAAAGGACACTTGCCACTTGGCAATTTGGAGCTCAACGTGGGTAATAACACACATGCCTTGTCTCCTGGTATGAAATTTCTAAGGCGCGTGCCCCTGTTGTACAGCCGGACATAATGTTCTTGTGCCTGCTGTAAATTCCCTTGGGTTGTGTGTGTGAGGATGTGGAGTTTTGTGCGCAGGCCGAGAGCATATTGAATTTTGTTTTTACTAGGTGAAGGTCCCTCCTCCCAATTTTCTTGCAGCGCACCCAAAATGCCATGAGGCTTACGCCCATATAATAATTCAAATGATGAAAATCCCGTGGAAGCTTGCGGGACCTCTCGTACTGCAAATAACAGTGGCTCGAGCCATTTATCCCAATTATGTGCATCTTCACTGACAAATTTCCGAATTAAGTTTTTGAGTGTCTGGTTGAATCGTTCCACTAAGCCATCTGTTTGTGGGTGATAGACGCTGGTGTGGATAGATTTAATTCCCAATAACCCATACAGTTCGTGCAGTGTGGCTCTGAGACTGCTTCCCCAGTCAACGCCACACCAGGATCTCCCCGTGATGTACTATTGCAGGACCCACCCTTTACTATGTGTTCCATTAAGCCTTTGAATCCCAACCAATCAGTTCCCAAAATCAGCGGGTGGGTGAGACGAGGATTAACCAACACCTTTCTTCTATGCTTTTCTCCCCTAAATAGAATGTGGACGGACACTAATGAGTAGTTGTGAATATCCCTGTGCACGCAGAACCCCCACCACTTGCCCAATGCCTCCCCTTGCATCAGCCTTTGTTTGATTGAGGTCTGATTACTGCCGGAATCCACCAATGTGTGATATGTACTGTATCCCCTTGAACACTTACCGGTATACGATGCGCTCCAGCCCGATGGTCTCTGGCGTGTCGGGGATCCGGACCACAGCTCCCACCTCCATTGCGGAACACTGACTCTGGAGATGTCTGGGCTCCCCACAGTGCCAGCACAGTAATCCAGGCTTCCCCTCTGCACCGGCGTAAAAGGCATCACTCACCTTGGGGGGTCCGACATGGAAGGGGAAGATGGGCCTCCACCTCCTTGTTGGGGGAAGGGGAGAGGAGAGAGAAAAAGGGAAGAGGTGACTCATACGCCTGCCGTCGGAACTGCCTCCAGATGGTCCTTCGCCAGCTTGATGGCTTGATCCAGCAACACCGGGTGATGACACTGGACCCACTCCGCCATTCCTTTCAGAAGTTGCACAATGAACTGTTCCAGTGTCACCAGGTCGATGATCCCCTCTGCGTCGCGGTCATCTGCCCTTTGCCATCACCGGCAGGCATCCCGGAGCTGTTGGCCAAATGCAAATGGCCGGCCAGCCTCCTCTCATGTCAGTGTCCAGAAGCACTGGCAATGTTCCGGGGAGCGGCCAACTTACTGCATGTCAGCTTATATTAGTAGGCTGTAGGTGGCGAGCTGTGCCTCTCCAATCAGTAGCAGAAGTAGGCACGCCATGCGCTACTTGACCGGCCACCCTCACGCTTTGGCCTCTTGCTCAAAGAGTGCTGTAAAGGCTTCCAGATTGTCGTGAGGGTGATGTAGGGAGGGTCTGTTGTGGTGGCGGTCGAGGACCCTGCCAATGCGAGCAAGTGCCAGAACGCCTGGTGATCTTCCTGCTGGGCTAGCATCAAGACTTTGAAGCATTGTTCTTGCTTTTTCCGTAGAGCAATCACTGCTTGATGCTTGTTCTGCTGGGCAGTAGCGAGGGCATGGATGAGATCTTTGAATGGCGAGGACTCCATGTGGTGGTTCCCTTCCGTACTTCTGGGTTTCAGCACCACTGTAACAAGTCCCTGATGTGGGTGGAGTATAGAAGCACGGCAGGTGGGAGATATTCACACACTTATTTTGGCTTTTCAGCTTCACACTCGCTTGATTTTAGGACACACACACACACACACACACACACACACACACACACACACACACACAGTTGTTTTCTGGTCCAGGGAGCTTTCTTCTCTTTGCTCTTCCCCTCCTTTTCTATCCTCCATCATTACTGCAATGCGTGCATGCATGCATGCACGCACGCAGAAAACATTATTTGACAACAGGTATATTGACTTTGCCACTCACCTTCCCCAGCCCCGCCCTCCATTCACAAACTGACACTTGGCCACACCCCCGCTGCCATACTCCTCTTTTCCAAATGCAGCCCATGCTGTGTCACAGGATAGCAAAACACACCTGGAGGAAAGTGCTATGTGCTCTCTTCCCCACATGCATGAGCTCACAGACGACCCCAACCGGCTGTGATTTAATAGAGGCCAAAGAGTATGCCCTTCAGCATGACCCTGGAATGGGATGTTTAATAAGCACAAATGGGTGTGAGAGACAGGAGTCCAAATATTTGTGTATGGATTTAGGGCCGTCAGTGGTGCAACTCCAGGGTCTTGGATTCAATTCTAAGCTCGGGTTGCTGTCTGTGTGAAGTTTTACAAGTTCTCACCCACGCTGACGGGAGTTCCTCTGGGTCCACTGCTTTCTTCTTCAGCAAATAGGTTATGCTTAAAATTGTCACCAAGTGATTTTTTTTCTTTTAATTAAATCTGAATCCGAGATGTATGGCATTGGGGAAAAATGCTTAGATTGAGAAATGCCAGAATTGTTAGCAAGCTCAAATAGAGAGGTGCGTTGGACTATTTATTTACTTACTGTGTAGACAGTTAATTTTGTTTGTACGTGCATGTGATTTCATAACAAATTTGGAATATTCTGTTTCCCAGAAGATAAGCAAACAAGTAACCGAATTTAAAATGAGCATGAGCTTGACCAGGCAAGTCCTAAGAATACTGCAAATACATCATACAGTGCCACAGTCATGTTAATGAACATTGTTTTATTTTGCCCTGCAAGGTTCATACCTGACCTCTTGTTTACTCCCACAAGGAAGTAAAAAAAATTCTTACTTGTTTGCCTTATCATCCTGTGTGATCTCAGTCCTGATGGACACCTCTCATCTCAACTGTTCAGTAAACCTTACTGGCAAGCTTTCTTTGAATAATCTTTATACAGTACTCACATAGTGTATATGGTCTTAGATATACACACACATTTGGGCCTCATTTCTTTCTGTTGTGTTTTCTCTACTCCCAGACTGCGAAGTTTGCAAATCCTTCTTCCTCAACAAATGTGAGATTCATGGACCGCCCCTCTTCATCCCAGATACTCTTGTTCCTATGGGAGTCCCTGACCGAGCCAGACAAACTCTTCCACCTGGGCTAGAAATCCAGAAGTCTAGTATCCCTGATGCAGGCCTGGGAGTGTTTAATAAGGGGGGTACTGTTCCAGTAGGTGCACCCTTCGGACCCTACCAGGGAGAGTTGGTAAACGGAGAGGAAGCCGGGAACAGTGGAGACTCCTTGGTTGTGAGTTTGTCATCAATTTATTGTAAAGATTGTATATATTTAAGTAAGAAAATATGATGACTAGATGAAGGTATCTCCAATTAATATCAGTTTCTTTTTGTCAGTGATATGTGGAGTAGTGGTGTAAATCACAAATTTGATCACAATGCGATCCTACATCAGTTCTTTTTGCCAGTGTGGTGGAAATTCACCTGTTAATAATAGAAATACTAGTAACACCTGAATAATGGTCAAGCAAATATTTCTTTATTGTATAATTTATCTCTCTGGGGTTGAGAGCTTCGTCGGCAAAGCTCAGCAGGTTTAGAATGACTAGGTCATGTATTTAGATAAATATTTTAGAATTTATCATACAACCATTGCAAAAATATTGACAAACTTTATAAGTATAAAGGAGAAAAGTGGCAAACTTGCATCAAAAAAAAAAACTCAAGGCTCACCTTCAAGGAATCCACATGGACAGCTGGCATTGCGAACAGATCATCCTCCCACCTGACATGCCACCAATACCTTCCCCTGGACGTCAGCTAGACATCAGCCCTCCCAAGTGGAGTGAGGTAGTAATAACTGTATAGTGGAAGTTCATTATGTCTGTCTATTATAGATATTTTAAGTTCGTTTCTTGTCTATGAAACGAACTTAAAATATCTAGTAACAACTGTACGTCGGTCAAGAGCTGCATCGTCCTCTGGGCCCAACGGAGTACCATACAGGCTTTACAAGAATGCTCCAAGATGTTTTACAGTCCCTGTAGAGACTGATGAGGGTGGTTGTGGCAGAAACAAGCAATACCCACAGCCTGGAGGAGGGCAGGGGGTGTCCTAATTCCAAAGCGAAAGGATTCTGCTATCATCAACCAGTTCTGCCACATCAGTCTTTTGAACATTTGAAGGGAAGGTTTTCTTCAGCATTTTGGCTCACAGGCTGACCGCCTACCTTGAGAAGAACTACTACATCGACATGTCTGTTTAGAAGGCGGGGATCCCAGGCTTCTCAGGGTGTTTTGGAGCATGCAAACATGATCTGGCATCAAATCCAAGCTGCAAAAAAGATGGAAGAGACCTCCATGTTGTGTTCCTGGACCTCGTCACTGCCTTTGGCTTAGTCCCTCACAATCTCCTTTGGTCTGCTTTCAGTTACTTCAGTGTCCCAGAGCCCATCACAGCCCTAGTCAAATCCTATTTCCAGGGCATACAGCTTTGCCTTACAACTGATGAATTCACTACAGCATGGCAGTGTCTGGAAATTGGCCTCATGGCAGGATGCACCATCTCCTTGCTGGCTTTCACCATGGCCATGGAGGTCATCATCCGGGCCTCTCGGTAGGTGGTAGGAGGAGAGCAGCTCAAACCTGGTCTCCGACTCCCTCCTATCAGGGCATACATGGATGATATGACCATACTTACAACAAGCAAGCCCTGCAGTAGGCGACTACTGAAGAAGCTCCAAGAGAACATTGAGTGGGCTAGAATGAAAATAAATCCAAGCAAGTCCAGGAGCATATCAGTCGTCAGAGGGAAGCTGTTCGAGCAACGCTTTTACATTGGTGAGGAGCCCATACCATACAGGTGGCAAAGAAACCTGTTAAGAGCCTTGGACGCTGGTACGACGCAACCCTCAAAGATATAGCCCAAGCAGACCAGATTAGGTAGGATACCATCAGTGGCCTGGAGAGCATTGACAGGTCCTTCCTACTGGGCAGGTTGAAGCTCTGGTGCTTTCAGTTCTGTCTCCTCCCCTGGCTGTTGTGGCCCTTGACCATCTATGAGATCCCACTCTCCAAGGTTGAGAAACTGGAGAGGCTGGTTAGTTCATTCGCGAAAAAATGGCTTGGTCTCCCCAGGCACATTACCAGCACAGGCCTGTATGGGAAAGGTATTCTTGAACTTCCAGTGTCCACTCTAAGAGAGGAATACAAGTGCTCCAAAGTTAGGCTGGAAATGACAGACAGAATCCCATGATCCTTATGTTGCCTGAACAGCTCCTATTCTGGAAACTGGAAGAAAGTGGACCCCTTCATTAGCTACGCAGCAGGCAAAGCCATCCCTTAAGCATCAGGATATCATTGGTCATATGCAGCAAGGGAGAGGAGGCCTTGAGCTTGGAGAAAGCAATATCTCCTGGCACAAAGCAACACCATCACAGCACCGAGGTCTTGTAGTTGAGGAGGTATGCTACCAAGAACAGGCAATGAGGTGCACAAAGGCTGCTTCTCAAGCAAAGCAGGGGCAGTGGATGTGATGGGAGTGGTTGAGAAAAGAAAATTCTCTTGGAGGGATCTGTGTAACATGGAAGCACATCAAAGCAGCTTCATCATTCAAGCCACCTATGATGTCCTGCCATCTCCAATCAACCTCAACCAGTGGTACGGAGAAGACCCTACATGCCTCCTCTGTCAGTCTCCGGCCAACCTGAAGCGCATCCTGGTGTGATGCAAGACAAGCCTGAAACAGGGCCGTTACACCTGGCGACATTACCAGGTGCTGAAGTGCCTTGCATCAATGCTGGAGACCAGGCGGACATCCATCAATGCCCTACCTCCTCCTTCATCAGCCTATCTCTCATCTGCGATTAAAATTTCAGTGCAGGAGCGAAACATGACGAAGCCCATACATCCAAGCCACACATCAGCCAGTCGCGTGTGACCGATGTGTGGCTTTTTAATTTTGAATTGATCCAGCTGAAAATCAGCTGGAGTAAGTGTAAATATTTCTTCCATTTCTGATGAGCAGATCGGTTGATATGCATGTGCTGTAGTGCATACACAGGAAAAATGACGGAGTTATTTTTCCAGAGTCAAAAGTATTTCTCAGTAATAGTTAATTTGGTCTATTTTGAGTTTAGAAAGTAAAATTTGGAGCTAGAGTGGGAGTAAAATTAGAGTAATTGTATAACATAGTAACAGAGTTGGTTGTGGGTCTGAACTGAGTAAATTAGTACAAGAGCTTATTTCAAGACGCACTAGTCAAATACCAAAACAAAAGCAAATAACCAATAAATGAAGCTGTTGTAAAAAGCAGTTTTAGAACTGTGCTGGAACGTGTGAAAAAACATTGCGTTACCCATTGTGATTTGACCTGATGTGATTGAGTTGGCATTGGGAGGGGTTTTCACTCTTCTCATTGAATGGAATGGAAATTTTTATACTACTCATTGAATACCTCTCCCACTATCAACTCGTTATCCCCAAACAATAAGATGTATAATTTTTTTTTTGATGGCCAGTTAATTGCCCAAGTCAATGGAGCAGATTTAATTTTTTGTGCTTGATGCATTCCTGAAACTCAACAGAATCACCTCAAGTGACCAAAATAGTTTGTCACAATGGGTAGTTTTGTTTTTTTTTTCACACAGTTCAACACAGTTCTAAAACTACTTTTTACAAGAGTCTCATTTATCAAAATGAAATGAGGGCAAATAACTGATAAATTAAACTGTTGTAAAAAGTAGTTTTAGAACTGTATTGATCTGTATGGGGGGGAGCTACCCATTGTGACAAACTATTTTGGTCACTTGAGGTGATTCTGTTGAGTCTTAGGAATGTCTCAAGCACAAAAAATTAAATCCGCTCCATTGATTTGGGCAATTAACTGGCCATCAAAAATATTATGTCCTTATTGTTTTGGGACTCCTGCAGTAATTGATCACCTCTGGCCAGTATTTCTGATGGGCATTCATCTTGGAGTAAAATAAAACATCTCCTAGAACCATGTTATGTACAAGACCACAGGGTATCGCATGAGAAGTCAACCAGTCCCTGTGACAGTCCACCATCCCACCCTGCCTGACGTCCTCTCCCATAGTTGCACCGACAAAAAAAGACCATCACCAGCAGCCTGAATGACTACTGTCCAGTGGCACTTACTCCTGTCATCATGAAGTGCTTTGAAAAACTGGTCTGGACTCACGTCATCGCGAACCTCCCACCCATGTTAGACAGACACCAGTATGCTTACAGAGCTAACAGGTCCAGTGGGTGCCATAGCCACAACTCTCCACACTGCCCTCACTCACCTTGAGAAGCAGGAGAGCTATGCTCGGCTGCTCTTTGTGAATTTTAGTTCAGCATTCAACACCATTCTCCCTCACAGACTGGTGTCCAAGCTAACAAACCTAGCACTGTCTCAATCTATCTGCCTCTGGATAACGGACTTCCTGTCTGATCGCTCCCAGAGGGTGAGAGTAGGCCTCCCACATCTCAGCCTCAGCACTGGCTCCCCACAGGGCTGTCTGCTGAGCCCCCTACCTCCCTACTCTTCACCCTCTACACTTACGACTGCACCCCACCCACTCCAGTAATGGCATCATCAAATTTGTGGATGACACTACCATAGTGGGGCTCATCTCTGGGGTGAATGAGTCTGATTATCGGGACAAGGTAGAGCAGCTGTCTGGTGGTGCAGAGACAACAACCTGGTCCTCAACACCACCAAAACCAAGGAGGTGATCATAGACTTCAGGAAAAAGAAAACCAGCATTCAGCCTATTCTCATCAGCGGGGAATGTGTGGAGAGGGTCTCATACTTCCAGTTCCTGAGGATGACCTGACCTGGAACACTAACACCACACAAGTGATAAAGAAGGCACAACAGAGACTTTACTTCCTGAGGATCCTCTGGAAGGGCCACCTCACTAAAAAACTGCTTGTCTCCTTTTACCATTACTCCATAGAGAGCATACTTGCATACTGCATCAGTGTGTGGTTTTGCCAGCTGCATAGCGGCAGAGAGGAAAGTGCTCCGGAGGGTCGTCACTACTGCCCAGATCATCATCGGATGCCTTCTGTCCTCTGGAAGAGCCTTACAGTTCCTGCTGCCTCAAAAGATCCCAGGGTATATTAAAATATCCAGCCCACCCCAGACATTCTCTGAACTGCTGTCCTTGGGCAGACAGTGCAGGTCAATTAAGAGATGGGTAAATAGACTCCTTGCAGTTAACACCTACCTTTTTGTTTTTGGTTGTTCAAATCATGAAAATATAGAAATAGATAAAAGGTATTACCGTCTATCCGCCATCAACAAAACTGTTAACAAAGAGAAGCAAATGCTTCAAGAACAACAAAGAAATGCGTGATTAAAGAGAATACGACAAGAGGCGCTAAGCCTGAAAACTCCAGAGAAATTCGTGATTGAATTTAAAATGTATTTTAAAAAAATAGAAAGTCGGAAGTGAGTATGGAAGAGTTTGCTTCGGAATCTCGTTTTTTTTCTGCTCGCATTTGATTTAGCTTTTTCATGAAAGTGTCTGATTTATCAATAAGTATCAATGTATAAATTATGGAGTGCAGATAGCTCTGTAACTAGATGTCCTTGGGGTTGTTGAGACATGGAGGGCCAGGAATACCATCTAGCCCACAGTTCAGGTAGGAGTCCTCTGAGAGTCAATACTTTGGCTTTTGCAACATTTTGTTCCCAAAAGCTGATGTCGGGAAAACTTTTTCTTTACACAAAGGTGGCTTTTTTGCTTTTGTAGTTATTTTAACTGTTCTTGCATGTCGGGACTCTTTGGGGGGGAAAAGAAAATGTGTTCCAACATGTAGCTAATGCTAGGCCACAAATCTACAGTCACTCCAGTTGTTTTGAGGAATTTTGTATGGATCATACCGACTAATAAACTCTAATTTCCATAGATATCAATCCTTTGCTTCTTTCTGACCAAGATTATCCAAGTACGTAATCTGGTAGCAGAGCTTTTTAGCTGTAGTTTTCTTTGGACAACAGCAACAGATCTTCACTTGGCTTTAGTATGTGAACAGTATGGAAACAAAATTCACTTGTCCCCCAGGTATAGGGTAGTGACGGTTGCTAACGTAAATGTGACGACAGTGCAAGGGGGGGGGGACATCTATAGACTGAAAAACAGCTTCTACCCAAGAGCCAGAACTGCACTAAATGCTTCTTGTTTTAAAGGGACTGTGCAATGCAGGGAGTATGAAGGTCTTGTGTTTGTATGTCTTTTTAAAGTTTGAGTTCTTATCTAATATAAGAAGATATTGCAATGGTTGGTAGGATGGCATCCAATTTCATTGTACAATGTGCAATGACAAATATATATTCATATTCAAAAGTGGAGATCTCAGTCTCATGATTCCTCCTTCCACAAACACTCGCCACATTAGTTCACTACCCATCAACATGGTCCTAGGATATGTCGCACAGTCACGGTCACCTACTTTTACATTTTGAGTTGAGAGGGATTTCTTTCACAGCTACCCTAACTTGCAAAAGAACAGGTAGATGTTCCACTGAAAGTCTTCTCATTTTCTCTAGCCGCTTTATCCTGTTCTACAGGGTCGCAGGCAAGCTGGAGCCTATCCCAGCTGACTACGGGCGAAAGGCGGGGTACACCCTGGACAAGTCGCCAGGTCATCACAGGGCTGACACATACACACAGACAACCATTCACACTCATATTCACACCTACGGTCAATTTGGAGTCACCAGTTAACCTAACCTGCATGTCTTTGGACTGGGGGAGAAACCGGAGCACCTGGAGGTAACCCATGCGGACACGGGGAGAACATGCAAACTCCGCACAGAAAGGCCCTCGTCGGCCACGGGGCTCGAACCCAGATCATCTTGCTGTGAGGCGACAGCGCTAACCGCTACACCACCGTGCCGCCCCTCCACTGAAAGTATTTATTTAAAAAAAAGACTGAGTTATACAGTGTTTCCCTCAGGACTTTGTGAAACTATGGTCAGTGGCCCTTGCTCTGGGGGCATCCTCCCCTGAGAGAGAATTTTTTTATTTTAAAGTTAAATGTATCAAACTGGTGCACTTTGAGAGCAAAATTAAGAGGTTAGATCTATAAAGAACTTGCTCAAAACAATTTTGTGCTTTAGTAATTTAAGCATCAACACACTGGTTGTATCGGTATGAATGGTGATGCCACAGCAAAAAGGTCACACTTGCAATGCATAGGGCCAATGATTTTCCGCGATCGCGGAAAATGGACGGAAATTATGGAATTAGCTTCTGTAATGGCAGATTGGCTTTCTCAAAAACATCAGATGTTTTTTTTCTTTCACATCAATGTCACGGGTTCTGTCCTTTAATGGTATGATGTCAAGGAGTTCTTCTTTAACCACACAATCTTCTGACACTGACCGTGCAAATCTAGCCAACTGCAGCTTGTCTTGAATGTCGCAAGACTCATCCAATGCCACACTGAAATATGCACATTTTTGAAGATCAGAGTGTAACTCTGATTCAATTGCCGTATTTATGTCAGATATTCTGTGTTCAACGGTGTGGCGTGACAGTTGGCGGTCTTTGATTGAATCTTTCAGTTTTTTATTTTCTGGAGCCAAGGTTTCAATCACGTCAGTGAGGCACTGTTTAATAAAATTTCCTTCGTCGCATGGTTTTTTAGCACGGGCAATGTTCCACGCCACTTTGTAAGACGCAAGAGTCACTGTCTCAGCATGCTTGGCATATTGTTGAAACATCTGGGTCTGTTTTTTTGCTTGACTTTTCAGCATATTTAATTTGTGCTTGTGAAGTTCAGTACCTTTGGGGGAATTCCTTGTCCATGTTTGAATGGAGCGTGCTGAAATGGCATTGAAGATTTGAAGCTTTGAAATGTGCTAACGACGTATCACATATCAGACAGAAAGGCTTGCCTTTTCGTTCAACAAAAAAGGAAGCGTCCTCCCAGTCCTCGAGAAATGTCCTGTGCTCGTCTTCATATTTCAAATCAAATCAAGTTTATTTGTATAGCGCTTTTAACAATAAACATTGTCGCAAAGCAGCTTTACAGAATTTGAACGACTTAAAACATGAGCTAATTTTATCCCTAGTCTATCCCCAATGAGCAAGCCTGTGGCGACGGTGGCAAGGAAAAACTCCCTCAGACGACATGAGGAAGAAACCTCAAGAGGAACCAGACTCAAAAGGGAACCCATCCTCATTTGGGCAACAACAGACAGCCTGACTATAATATTAACAGTTTTAACAGGTATAACCCTCAACTGTCCTCATGGGGCCATCCTTCACAGGAGCGGTGCGATAAAACTCCGACCAGACACAGGGCACCAGGATGGATCAAGCAGGTCCGAGGGGCAGAAGAGGCCAGCATCTCAATCCCAGGATCAACATGTAACTCAGAGGGACAGATTGGGGGGGGGGGGAGAGAGAGAGAGAAAGAAAACACAGGTTGTTAGGTATGCCCTAAAAATGACAAGTATTAAATCTGTGTGGTAGGCTCGCAGAGACGAGAGTCTTTACATCAGGCATAACACACAACAATGGCATGTTAATATGGTAAAATATATCATGACCTGCTCTGGCTGGATGCTTGATTGGGTGATGGGAGCACACTCCTCAGCAATGATGAGATGCAGATGGGACCCTTAGGGCTGGCCAAGACAATTTAGTTACATTTCACCGGGTATGGGACATGCGACAGAATGTCTGACGGCTGATTCCCTGCAGGCTACGATAGCCAGTCGAGGTCTCCACCAAAAGATTTCCTGTTGACTCCATGTAACTCAGAGGGACAGATTTGGGGGGGGGGGAAGAAAACACAGGTGGTTAGGTATGCCCAATGTCACCTGAATAAGTAGGAACAGTATACATATTGCACCGAGTACAAGCAGGGACTCTGGCAACTAACTACGACAGCATAACTAAAAGGAGAGAGCCAGAAGGTAACACAGGCATGAGGGAGCCCCGGGACATAAAGCAGCCAGCCACTACACCGTCAACAAACTCGAGTGAGCAAGCGAGTGGGGACTGACAGCATCCATACATCCCAGTTTACCAAAACACTCTATGTCTGAGGACCCTCCAGATCTACTCCTTTACCTCATAAACACCATTAACACAAGGCTTGACTAAACAGATATGTTTTCAGCCTAGACTTAAATGCTGAGACTGTGTGATTCCCGAACATTACTTGGAAGGCTGTTCCATAACTGTGGGGCTTTGTAAGAAAAGGCTCTGCCCCCTGATGTAGCCTTCACTATACGAGGTACCAGCAGATAGCCTGCACCTTTTGATCTAAGTAGGCGTGGCGGGTCATAGAGGAGCAGAAGTTCACTCAGGTACTGTGGTGCGAGACCATTTAGTGCTTTAAAGGTCAATAGTAGTATTTTATAATCAATACGAAATTTGATTGGGAGCCAATGCAGTGTGGATAAGACAGGTGTGATGTGGTCATATTTTCTAGTTCTAGTAAGGACTCTTGCTGCTGCATTTTGAACTAACTGGAGCTTGTTTATGCACTTATTGGAACATCCAGACAGTAAAGCATTACAATAATCCAACCTGGAGGTAACGAAAGCATGGACTAGTTTTTCCGCATCATGCAATGACATTAAATTTCTTATCTTTGCAATATTTCTGAGATGAAAGAAAGCTATCCGGGTGATGTTATCAATGTGAGTTTCGAATGAAAGAGTGGGGTCAATAATCACTCCGAGGTCTTTTACTGCTGCACGTGAAGAAACAGAAAGGCCATCCAGAGTTACTGTGGAATCAGAGAACTTACTTCTAGCTGCATGAGGTCCAAGTACAAGTACTTCAGTCTTGTCAGAGTTAAGCAGAAGGAAATTAATAAGCATCCAGTGTCTAATGTCCTTCACACATTCCTCAATTCTATTAAGCTGGTGTCTCTCATCAGGTTTTGCAGAGACATACAACTGTGTGTCATCAGCATAACAGTGGAAACTAATACAATGTTTACGAATAATATCGCCCAGAGGTAACATATATAGAGAAAAAAGCAGTGGACCCAAGACAGAACCTTGTGGAACACCAAACTTTACCTTGGTACGTCTAGAAATATCACCATTTATATCAACATACTGATAACGATCAGTTAGATAAGACCTGAGCCAGGAGAGGGCCGTTCCCTTAACTCCCACAACATTTTCTAGTCTATCCAGAAGAATGGAATGATCAATGGTATCAAATGCTGCACTAAGGTCAAGCAACACAAGCAGCGAGACACAGCCCTGATCAGACGCCAACAGTAGGTTGTTTACTACTTTAACCAGTGCTGTCTGTGCTATGATGAGGTCTAAATCCTGACTGATACATTTCATGGATGTTATTCCTATGTAAATATGAGCATAACTGCTGTGCCACAGCTTTTTCAAGGATCTTGGAGATAAAGGGGAGGTTTGATATTGGCCGATAATTAGACAGCTGACAGGGATCAAGGTCAGGTTTTTTAATCAGGGGTTTGATAACTGCTAGTTTAAAGGATTTGGGTACATAGCCAATCGTAAGAGAAGAATTTATTATTTTTAGAAGCGGTTCTATTACTCCAGGCATTATCTGTTTGAATAGACGTGTAGGTAAGGGATCTAGTACACAAGTTGAGGCTTTTGATGTAGAGATTAATGAAAGTAATTCAGTTTCTTTTAGGGGAGTAAAACATTCTAACTGATGATCTGATACAGTTATATTGTTAACTACAAGGTCACTTTCATTGTCTAACCTTAAATTAGTAGTTTGAATTTTTTGTCGGATATTCTCAATTTTGTCATTAAAAAAATTCATGAAGTCGTTGCTACTACATACTGCAGGTGTGCATGTGTTGATAGTGGACTTATTCCTGGTTAATTTTGCTACAGTATTAAATAGGAATCTAGGATTATTTTTGTTATCTTCTATTAGGGAGGAGAGATGTTGATCTAGCAGCACTAAGAGCTTTTCTATACTTCAGGAAGCTCTCCTTCCATGCTAATTTGAACGCTACCAATTTTGTTTGACACCAGTTACGTTCCAATTTTCAAGTGGTCTGTTTTAATGTGCGAGTGTCATCATTATACCAGGGTGCTAATTTTTTGTCTCTGACCATTTTCCTTTTTAGAGGAGCTACATTATCTAAAGTATGGCGGAATGTTGACTCTAAGCATTCAGTTGCCTGATCAAGTTCTGCAGGGGCTGACAGTGACCCAATCAAAGTTGACAGCTCTGGGAGATCATTTATAAAGCTCTGTGCAGTAGTTGACGTGAAAGTACGTTTAATACAGTAGCATGGTGAGGTGCATATATTATTACTCAGACATATTTTGAATGAGATGAGACAATGATCTGAGAACTTCAGACTGTGGAAGTATAACTGTATTGTCTACGTTTAACCCGAATGTTAGTATTAGATCAAGGGTGTGACCACCATTATGGGTCGGTCCTATGACATTCTGCTTAATCCCGACTGAATCTAAGATGGATACAAACGCTGTTTTTAAAGGGTCTTCTGGGTTATCGAAGTGAATATTAAACTCTCCGACAACTAAAGCTTTGTCTAAGGAAATAACCAGATCTGAGATAAAATCTGCAAATTCAGAAAGAAACTCAGAATATGGCCCCGGGGGCGTGTAAATAATAAGCAATGGAATTAACTGGTTAGACCTATTTTTCGAGGCTACATACATTATATGAGTATGAAGAACTTCAAATGTATTAAATTTATAACCAGGTTTGTGTGTTACACCTAGATAATCGTTATAAATAACGGCGACGCCTCCTCCTCTGCCAGTTAGACGAGGCTGGTGTATATAACTGTATCCAGGAGGACTCGCTTCATTTAATGCTATATATTCATTTGGCTTAATCCATGTTTCTGTTAAACACAGTACATTAAACTCCTGATCAGTAATGAGTTCATTAACCATTAGCGCTTTAGATGTAAGAGATTTAACATTTAATAGCCCCACCTTTAGATCAAAGGTGCTGGCAGCAGCTGTACAGTCAGTATGATCTAATTTTATATTGATTAGGTTACTGGAACAAACTCTCTGAAAATTTCTACCTTTTTGTTGAGCTCGGGGAACAGACACAGTCTCGATGTAGTGGACCCTGAGTGACGACTCTGTGCAGCTAGCAGACAGTCGGTTTAGCCTGTTCGTCTGCTCCCTGGCCTTGGCTCTGGATTGTCAGAAATTAACTAGGCCTGTTCTGAGACTATGACCTATGCTGCAGGAAATGAGAGCAGCACCTTCCTGAGTGGGATGGATACCGTCCCGCCCTAACAGGCCAGCAGTGCCCTCAAAATTAGCCCAATTATCTATAAAGCCCACACTGTTTTCAGAGTACCACCTGGACAGCCAGCAGTTCAGCGATCATAACCTGCTGTAAGCTACATCGCCACACCGCATTGGGATGGGGCCAGAGCATACTACAGCATCGGACATTTTGATGTTTGCGTGTAGCTTTGTATTTAGCCATTTTTGTGAATGAATCACAGCTTGCCGTGAAAACATCGGAAAGCCTGTGCGCGCGCACAGGAGTGTGCAGTGCAAATTGTTTCCCCCTTCCACCCCCACCCCAAGATAATTGACTCTGTGGCATGTTTGTGGCTCTTTTAAGCAGTAATAGCCCAATACACACAAGCATAACAATAATTAAAAGGAGAGGGAAGAGACACAAAAAGTGAAATTATTATTTTTTTATTTAAGTTGGAGAGCCGCATTCTTATTGGCCAAGAGCCGCATGCGGCTCCTGAGCCGTGGGTTGGCCACCCCGATTATAGCCCATCATAATGTGTGTGACATTCTTCATAATCGATAACCAACTTTAATTCAGTGTGCCTTGACGTTCTGGTTTGACCTTTCATGTGCTTCAGACCCAACAAGCTCGAAAACCTATGGTACATATGACAGTCAGTTATGGTTGGGCAAGTCACAACAGTTTCAAATGAACATGCAGCCTAATCCATCTCTAAAGTCCTTCCCACGCCATGCAGTCGGGCGCATTGGGCAGCACTGATCTTCGTTTCCGTAGCCCTCGGCCTCTCGCCTGTACAGCTAGGGTTACAGTGGGGGCTAGTCCTCTGGTAACCGTGAGCGGTAACAGCCTAGTCTATAGCTATGTTTTAATGCCCGTCTTAAGCTCTTCATTCTGGTCCTCGAAAATAGCATTGCAGGCCAATTGCGGGCGGGGGGGGTCATCTGGCAATTACCCCTGTTGCAACAGCCCCTCTTAAAGGGGAACTGAAGTCATTTTTAAACTTGATTTATTTCTTAATTAGCGTGTTTATTCAATTACGTTTTCGGTTTTATTAACCTTATATCGTGACTTGTATTGGCATATTATATTACACTTATCAGGCTTTTTGTTTTTTCGCCATGTTGAATGTAGTTTGTATCGTCCATGGCAGGCGTAGCTTATCCGCGTGATCTTCATGAGATTTGTGCGAGACTTGAAACGTGAAGTGTCAGCGTCGCCATTTTGAAAACTGTTTACACAGCGGCCAGATCGCCATATCATTCCAATTTAGATTAATTTTGAGATTTGCCAGTTTCATCAGTGATGAAGTGTCAGTCCTGCGTGCTGTGGCGTGTGCACCTGAAGGTGCGCCTCGGGCTGTGCCTGCGCCGAGTGGACTCCAGCACGCGTGCCGTGAACAAGGTGCACCTGAGCTCAAGTTAAAGGAAAAGGCAACTTTTGTACAAAACCAGGTGTGTAATAGGAGAAAAACATGTACGCAATCAATTCCGTTAATTATTTCCATTATATATCGAACATGAAAAAATATTTTTAACTTTGAAATCATGAATTGACATGGAGGAGTCGAAGTTGGAGGAGGCAGACATTTTGAGATTGTGGGCAACTATTAACCAATCAATCTTTCGTTAATGCGCCTCCCTCTGATCTGTGACGTCACTAGGCCCATGAAAAGTGTTTACAAACAGATCACTGTGATTAGGAGTCCCGGCGGGTGGCTTGTATTAGATTCGTTTATATCCCGGCCTTGTCAGCTGTCAGATTTATGTTCATGGACCCGGTAAGCTGGTAAATAATAATTATTTATTTTTTTCTTTACCAAATTCTAACAGAAAACGAGAGCGCCCGAAAGGGAAAACCGAGCCAAGCCGCTTCACGCATGCGCAGTCGGCTTGGTAGGACAAATCCAAATAGGAGTCATTCAGGATTCAGCCATGTTTTTGCTCCGTGTTTTTACTCAACCAAAGTTATACAGTATTATGAGCTTTAAGTTGCATAAATAAAACCATTTGGTGAAACTTGGAAGAAGCGATTGTACTGGTTTTTTACCTTATTACCATGAAGCACTGAAGAGTTCTTTTCAGTGGTGGGCCGCATGACATCACGCAGTAGATCAATATGGCGGAACACATCTTCGCTGAGCTCAGCGCAAGCCCATATTATTAAAAGTTAAAAGATACTGTTATGTGGTCTGTTCTTTCTCTATAAATTCCATGATCGATTACTTTATATATTTATCTATCTATTTGTGGTGATTTTGTACAAAAGTTGCCTTTTCCTTTAAGGAACTATGTGTTTGCCTATTTAAGGACTGTGCTGATGCATTTGCATCGCGAAGTATTACGATACGCATGTACACATTACTGAGTCTTTCTACCTGTTGTTTTGATTTGCTGTTTCTCGTTCATGCCCTCGCTTAGCCTTTGATGTACTGTTTGTGCCTTGACCGACACTCTTGCCTGTATTCTCGTTTTTTATCGAGCCTGCTGTTTTGGATTGTTTGCCTGTGTATATATTGTCTCACTGTGTGTGTGTGTGTGTGTGTGTGTGTGATTTATATATTCGAAGCATTCTCTCCACCAATCCTTTCTAGACCCCAACCTGGCCAATCGTATTCAGGTTGTAAAGTCTTTCAAAGAACACAAAGCAAACCTGCAGCGTGGTTTGAGAGACATGAAAAACAGGTGGTGGTGTAACATCTCTGCCAAAGTTCAAAGTGCATATGCCCAACATGACTCAAAGCAACTTCATGGTCTTTTCCGTCAGGTCTTCGGTCCGACATCATCCACTGTTGTTCCTGTCAAATCAGAAGATGGCTTAACCATAATCAAAGGCTCTGAGGGACTCATGGGCTGTTGGACAGAGCACTTCAGCGATTTATTCTTTAATCCATCAGTTGTTGATGAAACAGCTATTGACAACTTACCACAGAAATATATGATTCAGGAGTTAGATGCGATTCCCACATGGGAAGAGACTGACCAGAGACTGACTAGTTTACTGTAATTATGATCCGGCAGCTATTTACACCAGATCCAGTGTAAATAGCTGCCGGAGCGTGCTCCGTAACCTCGGCCAGAGCACTCCGGGAGCAAGCCGGAGCGCGCTGCTTAATTTGAGGGGGAGCAAGCCGGAGCGCGCTCCGGCAGCTATTTACACTGGATCCGGTGTACATAGCTGCCGGATCATAATTACAGTAAACTAGTAAATACAGTAAAGGAAAAACTTGAGACTGAAAGGTTTTAACAGTCATCCAAATGACTGAACGTAAACATTGCTACAGTAACATACTAGCTACTATGTTGTTGACATTAGCTAGCTTGACCTTCAAAATGGCGGACACCGGGGCGTCACGTGACCCTGTGACGTCAGGTGAAATACCTAAAAAAAATATATATATATATATGTGTGTGTGTGTGTGTGTGTGTATATATATATATATATATATATATATATATATATATATATATATATATATATATATATATATCAGGGTTCTCGCCAGCGCTTTATATGGTTGCGGCCCGCTACGCTAAAATTTCAGACCGCAACGGTAATTTCCCCCCGCTACGCTAAATTTTTAATATAGCGTAACGGTTGTTTTCAGTTGTTCATCACCATCGCCAAAAGTTTTTTTTTTTTCCTGCGCACTTGAGCAGTTTTCAAGGTGTCAAAATCAGCCTACGTTTGTTAGGAAACCCATGCCTGGAAATCAGTTCCGAGAGAGAGAGAGAGAGAGAGAGAGAGATCCTGGCGATAACTTTCTCTTGAGCTGGACTTCGGTGAATGACAATGGATGACGGACCCCCTCGCAAAAAAAGAGACATTCGCTCTTTCTTCACAGTTAGAAATGTAAGTGCACCACTTCTACAGGTTTTCCATCACGCTTGAAAACTTAACCCAAAGCCCTTTGATGAATGAAAACGTCTACTTTGTAAGCAGGTTTAGCAATATGACAGGGCGCACGTATCGGATGATTAGCGCTAATTTACTGGATCCCACTGTGGCTAACATTAACACACTGGTAATCTGCCTGCATGCCATCCATCGTTATATTTCTATAAGGAGACAGGCACAAGAGAGGTTGGAGGAGATGAAGGAAAGGACATAGGAGGCAGAGGAAAGGAGGTAGCAGATAAACGGGCAGAGGATGGAGGTAGGCCTAGTGGGGGAGAGCCCGCTGTTGGAGATAGAGGAGGAGATGGAGGAAGACGAGCAGAGGCTGGAAATTCACAGGTGAGAATGAGGTTAATGATATGATTTTAGTCATGGGATTCAGCTCCAATGTGCCAAACGTGATCGCCCTTGTGGCTTTAAATCAGAGAATTAACAGTGGTTACAATCAAAGTTACTCCCGTGGTGTAGATTATATATTAATTATTTATTAAGGGGGCTGGGTGTATGTTATGCCTGAATGAAAATGCAATTTGTTTTTTTTTTATTTTTATGTGCTCAGGCATTTCTTAATTTCTTAATACAATAAAACATTCATTATCTCTTTGGTTGTGTCTGAGTTTACATATCTTTTGACAACACCCTTTGTAGTTCAGTGAAATACAACAGTAGGTAACACATTGCCAAGATCCAAAGATGTAACAATTTTCCATCAAGGATATACAACATAAAAAATGCAATTTATCCCCTCCAGGAACGTCAAATATGGCCAATTTTGGGCATGATTTTTCAAAATCTCCGCACCATCCCCCCGCTCGGTCGCTACGCTCCCTCGCCATAACCCATTACGCTAAAAAAAAATCCTGGTGAGAACCCTGTGTATGTATGTATATATATATATATATATATATATATATATATATATATATATATATATATAAAATAATTTTTTTCTGCATTTTATCAAACTGTATACTTCTGCACATACATCCACCTCCCTCGCATACATGACATGGAGATCATTCCATACGACTTTGATCCAACTGAGAAGAGTTGGAAAGATGACAGGATAAGGACTAGTCCGTCGTGCTGGTAGTTACGCCATTACTGTCACACAATTGATGTTCGTCCATTGCCAATGCGAAGATGACCATTACATCGGAGTACTTGATTAGGTTCTGTGTGTCCGAAGATGACTAAGGCCAATTCGAGCACGAAAGTATCGACCGCATGTTGGACACAAATGTTCAGTAATGGCTAATGAGGTGCCTGCTGCTTTCGTCTTATGGACTTCATGTTTCCTCCTACACTCTGCCAAGCGTGAAGATGGAAATTAATTTTAATGGAAATTAAAACGTGCCAGGTCAGGCGGCTGGTGGGTTTTCAAAATAATAAATACATGCATGTATATTTGTATTAAATACATATTATACTGAGTGTATTTCCCACATAATCCTCACTAAGGTTTCGGACAGCACTACAAAATGGCATCCCCACTGTATAGTGCCCTTTATAGTGAGTAGGGAGCGATTTCAGACACAGGGAAAACTTCTGGCTTGATTACGTCAGCATTCGAAGGAGGGCGCACATGTCTTTTGACAACATTGGCAGATGTTGGTCACTTGGATTTCTTTTTTTTTTTTTTAACACATTTATGGTGTTTTTGTCATTAAATTCACAATGCAATTCAAGATTTTACAATGCTTTGTGGACAAAATGATGACCACACCAAAAGATGTTACTCAGGACAGACAAGAAGAAACAAAAAACAACAAAACACACACACAAAACAAAAATCAACTACAGAAAAAGAAAAGAAAAAAAAGATTGGTGCTTCATTGTATAATTTGACATATCAGCAAGACGGATAGTAAATACAATAAGTATAAGCAAGTGATATACGCTCACAGTTCCAGGCCAGGTAACAAATTCACATATTGTATGAAAGGGTCCCACATTTTGTAAAACTTATTAACAGAGCCATTCAGAGTGCATCTAATCTTTTCCAGCTTTATATTTAACATAGCATCTCTGATCCATTGATTATTTGTTGGAGGATTTGAATCCTTCCATTTAAAGAGAATGGCACGCCTAGCTAACAAAGAAAAAAAGGCAATAACCCTCTGAAGGTCAGCTGGAAGACTTGACCCATCTGTACATGATGCAACACCAAAGATGCCAATTTTAGGACAGGGCTGAAAATTACAATTATATGCCTTAGAGATGGTGTCAAAAAAGGAATCCCAGAAAGATGACAGTTTTGGACAAGACCATAGCATATGGTAGTTGGTGGCTGGGGCCTGTTTGCACCTGTCACAAGTAGTGTTTATATCTGGAAATATTTTGGCTAGTCTAACTTTAGAAAAGTGTAGCCTATGTAAGACCTTAAACTGGATCAAGGCATGTCTTGAACAGATAGAAGATGAATGGATCCTCAGCAAAGCCATATCCCATTCTTCATCTGAAAGTGGGATCCCCATGTCATTTCCCCATTGTTCCCGGATATGGGAAACAGAGGGACTAAGTGTATCCATTATTGCAGAATAAATTATTGACACCCTACCTTTCTTAAACAGATTGACCTTTTAAAGATGGTCGAAACAGGACAAAGGAGGGGTATTTGGAAAATTGGCAAATTTCTTGCTTACAAAATCCCTGATTTGTAAGTAGCGAAAGAAACGAGTATTAGTCAGTTCATATTTTGTGGACAGTTGTAAAAAACTTGCAAAAGTATTATCAATATACAAATCGCTAATGCTATGGATACCTTTATCATGCCAGGTCTGGAAGCCCCTGTCTAACAAAGATGGGAGGAAAAGGTGATTATTCGCTATAGGCGAATAAAAGGACATGTTCTGTGCACCAAGCATTATTTAAATTGCTTCAAGATACGTAATGATTGGGTAACAATTACATTTCCACTCACATTATTAACAACTGATGGCAAAGATGCGCAGAGTAAAGCGGGAAGTGAGTAAGGACGACTTGTGGCTTGTTCAATCTGAAGCAGGGCTCTACGGTGCGCACATTTCACTCGCATTTGCGAGCGAATTTTTCAGCATGCGAACGACGAAAAAAACCGCACTGAGCACAGACGCGATGAGTTTAACATTTCTAAAATGTATCAAACGTTAAACTGCAAAGTATGTAAATCCAGTGCTGGATAGCCTACCTAATATTTTTTACACTAGAGACAAGAAAATTACATCACTGTGTTCATCAGAGCCTTGTAGTGCTCAATGTGAAAGAATTTTGTGAATATCTCCTTCCGTTTTCGTGTAAATCCCCGTTGTTTGGAGGGAGCGCTCTGAGGAAATCCTTCACTTGCTGTGTGGCACTCTGTGTCTCTGTGCTCAGCGCACGGGTGGGGGAGGGGCTGCTCGCTCTCTCACACACACACACAGGAGGGAGGGGCTGCTCGCTCTCTCTCACACACACACACAGGAGGGAGGGGCTGCTCGCTCTCTCTCACACACACACACACACACACACACACACACACACACAGGAGGGAGGGGCTGCTCCCTCTCAGAGAGACACAGGCTTGTAGCATCATGGCAGTGTAACGAGTAACGGCCTGTATTGTTCTAAGTGTGTGTGTTCAGTGTTGTGTACGTGTGTGTGTGTGTTCTGCCTGTGCCTTGCTCCCTGTCTGTAGTTGCGTACATTGCCTCTGTCTTGCACTGCGGTGGTTCCCACGGTAGCCGGGGGGGGGGGGGAAGAGTGAAAAGGTTACTTTTTTTTGCTGTTCTGCCATGCTAGTGCGTTTTACCAGGACATGAGATTTCAGCATTTTTATTCTTCTCGGTCTGTAGCTTGAATAAGTTACAGAGAATAACGGCATTTTTTAAAAGCAATGATGGTGGAAACAAGAATAAAAGAATGGACGAGGAAGAAAGTGTAGTGAAGAAAGCTAGAACGACAGGAGAAGGTGCAGGAAAATTATATAATGAGATGGAAAGCACACACCCCAGTGCAAACATTTAGATGGGAACATACAACACAGCAGAAAAACAAATAATATACAGTATATACAAATGGTGCATGTCACAACACAGCAGAAAAACAAAATGTATATACAGCTGGGCGTGTTGAGTTGCAGATGTTAATTGCACATTAGTAACTGAAAGGTTTCTTCACCTCTTGCCCTCACCATCTCGAGATCAATCCCCCCGTGCCGCCCAGAGCTCTGGGGGTGAGTCGCGAAAGAAAGACAGGAACCCCATGAGTTTGCAATCTTTATTCACAAGTCCCCCAATACAATGAGGGAATACAGGGATTTTATATGGATGAAGTGGCATCACTGTTTGATATCTGTCTGTGTGTGTGTGTCTCTCTGTGTGGATATGCAGGTGTGTCTGTGAATGTGTGTGAATGTGTGTATGTCTTGTGGCTAGGTCAGCAAATCGCATCTTAATTCCATCAATATGTATGTATGTGAGTGAAACCTTGGATCAATCATATATCAACGTGATGTTCTTAACAATTCAGCAACTCAGCATTTACGTACGGCAATTTTTAAACAAAGACATGTTTATGTCTCGTCTAGCAAAGAAGTGTATGTCTTCTCCACTGGAGGAAGGTCACTTGAATGTCAGAGACAGAAGAATGCCTTCTTGGTCATTTTAAACAAAACAGAGGGTTACAGACTAAATCCTTTACAGTTATTAAGAATAAATTCTTACAATTATTTATCCTTACAAAGAAATAAAACCTTACAGTTATAGAAACTCAGTTCAGCTACAAAACTCAGGATATTGCACTGTATTTGGTATTGTATTGGGTATGGATGTAAAAGTGTAGAAATATAAAATATACAAAAGCTATAAAAACTAAAAAGTTGCTCTGTGAGGTTGCACTGTAATAAGTATTGCACTGTATCAGGTAAGTGTGAGAATATTGTCCTTTTAGGTCCTTGTTGGTGCATTGTTGCACCTGCCAGAAGTGGCATCAGTCAGTGCATGTAATTAGCCTTTTTCACATTACGTCACTTGCAGAAGAACCTCGCATCCGTTTTCAGCCTTTTGAATGGTAGAAGAGGCGGCATGCTAATCTGCTGGCTAACAAGTAGCAACCATAGAAAGTCAGTAAACTTCCTTTCCAAAACAAGGCAGATAGGTGACTGGAATGGTCGCTAACAATACGTAATGATAAACAACAATGCACAATATTATTATCAATCTTATCTGTGAATGACACAGTTTTGTTAACATATGTTGCCGCCGTATACCTCTTCTTCCATTCAAAAGGCTGAAAACAGATACGAGTTCCCCTGCAAGTGACGTAATGTGAAAAAGGCTAATTGTTCAAGATGGTTATGGCCTGTGGGGGGAAAAAAACGTTTTTGAGTCTGTTGGTCCTTGCTTTGATGCACCTGTAACTCCTGCCTGAGGGCAGCAAGTCAAAGAACTCAGAGCCAGGGTGGGAGCTGTCCTTGATGATGTTATTAGCTCTGCTCTCTGTTTAGCTACTGTTTGTTCATTCATTCAGTTGTTCGTTATTCATTTGTTTGTTCATTCATTCTCAATTGAATTTTGCGTTTTGTGTGTTGGTGTGTCTAAGGTTTGCGCTGCAATAAACCTTTAAAATGAAAACCTACTTGTGCTTGTGCCCCCATTTATTTCTGTATGCTCCTGAAAAAAAAAAAGTTAGTGTAGAGCCCTGATCTGAAGCCATGCTGGGTACCTGCCATTCCAGTCCTTTAACCATAGGGAGATAGTATTCAGGTTTGCAGCCCAATAATATGAACGAAGATTTGGTAAAGAGAGTCCACCACAGGTTTTTCGTCTCTCCAAAAATTCTTTCCGTATGCGTACTGATTTATTATGCCAAATAAAAGGGGAAACAGCCTGATTGAACAACTTAAAATGAAAGTAGTATGAAAATAGGTATAGCTTGAAATAAATAAAGATATTTAGGTATTACATTCATCTTTACAGAGTTTATTCTCCCGATGAGAGATAACGGTAGGGTGGACCAGCGTTTGATGTCTGTTTTGGTATGTTCTAGAAGAGCAGCAAAATTATTCTTAAAAAGATGATGGTATGATTTGGTAACCTTTACCCCCAGATATGTAAAGGAGTGAATTGAGAGCTTAAATGGTAGGTTTGGATATGTTTCAGCACCTTTGTTAATGGGAAAGTACTCGCTTTTACTATAATTGAGTTTGTAGCCTGATATTTTTCCAAAGTTTTCCAGGACAGTTAGGACCTCAGGTATGCCTGTGATGGGGTTGGTGATGTACAATAATAGGTCATCAGCATATAGTGAGACAGTGTGAGTTAGGCTCCCATGTTCTATACCTTTTATGTTACCATTGTTTCTTAAAGCTATTGACAATGGCTCTATAGCTAAAACAAAAAGTAATGGACTTAATGGGTCACCTTGTTTGGTACCTCTGTGAAGAGAAAAATAATCAGAAGAGATTGAATTGGTGCAAACTGATGCAGTTGTATCTGTGTATATCAACTTTATCAATTTAATAAACTTGCGGCCAAATCCAAATCTTCGCAGTGTATGGAAGAGATAATCCCACTCGACCCTATCAAATGCCTTTTCAGCATCGAGTGATATAATGGCTTCTGGGGTTGGTTTATTGGGCTTAGTATATATGATATTGAACAGGCGCCTCAAGTTAAAATAGGACTGCCTATCCTGGATAAATCCAGTCTGGTCCTCAGATATTAAAGGACATGGGACATGGATTTTTTTCTGGGTATAATTATGTATAAAGGACATAAGAAATGCCATCTAAATCACTGCAGGGTGTCAAAAATGTGAAAATCATCACATTATTCAACTTTTTTTATACATCAGCATAAAACAATGATTCGTTAATTAGCTAAGCGGTCACGTGACCCGTGACGTCACAAAAACTTTTCAAGGAGCCAGCGCTTGGGTATCTAATGTAAACAGGTTACCGAAATGGACACCATCGACAGTGACATTCCCGATGTTTCACAGAGATGTGAAGTTAGACCCTATCAATTCGAACCGATAGCTGGAAATTCACATGAACATGGATCTTGTCTTTACTCTGACGGGTCAGATGATTCTGAGAGTGAGGGTTCATTCAATCCCCATGAAACTGAAAGCGGTCGGCTCGATAACACATCCTGGTAAGTTAAAAACAATTCTGCTCAAAGGCTCATGATCTGTTGAAAGAAGTATTATTTTTGTATCATACATTGAAAGTTCATCATAGATCTAGCTAAAGTCCGTTGCAAGCTAGTTTTTTTTTTTGCTGATGTTTTTCGAGATTGATTGAGATACAATGCTTCCAGAGTCCACGATGAAAACATTCAAAATGGCGAAACGAGTCAGAATTATGATAATAATTGATACACCCAAAATTATAATACTAATCCTTACCGCATGAGGCCCATGGTAAAACCACACTTCCAGGAGGGGCTGCCGTCTGCCTCCCAAGCCGGCCGAGAGCGCTCCTCGTCGGGCACGGCCAGGCGGGCGAATGCCCTGGTCCGTCCGCCCTGTCTAAAAAATAATGGTACAACTCCGAGTGAAGGTATCAATGTGCTGTCGAAGTGCGCAGAAGGTGTTCGTATGCCTGTCATTATAGTGCGGACTTTCCATAGCATAGAAAATCGCCACGTTTCAATTTGTGTAACTGAACTTTGTTTCATGTCACTGGTCATATAAACCTATGTAAACAGGAAAAACGTGGAAGAGTTTGGTCGCATCTAACTACAGCCCCAAAAAATACCATTGGCCATGCTGAGCCAAGCTACATTGCTAACAGGAGTGACAGCGCGTCTGACTGACTGGGAGGTCGCAATACACCATGATGTTCAATGTACGTTAAACACTCTAAAAATGAAACAATTTTCTTGTCATCCAGGACACAAAAACTATTTTGTCGCATTCGTCATCACGATTCACACTTCTCCATATTCATCTACCCGCTTGTGCTGTACCCGAAAGTTTTTGTGATGTATGATCACGTGACAGCGGCTCTTCTGGTTGTAAAATATGCATATCGGAGCTCGAGCAGAAATGCCATATAATCACGAATATAACGATTTTGCTGAATTTAATAGATAATTTATTATTTGTTGATGCAATTATGTCATTTTTAATGGAAAGAAACTGATATAGCGTGCATTTATGTTTCATGTCCCCTATCCTTTAAGCAAGGAAGGACTGACTCAAGGCGAAGTGCAATGACTTTAGAAAATATTTTTACCATCACAGTTTGTTAAACTGATGGGTCTGTATGATGCGCAATCAAGTGGATCCTTTTTTTTTTTTCCAGTAGTAGTGTGATGGATGATTGACGGAGTGTGGGTGGGAGAACTTTTTTTTTTTACCGATTCTTTATAAACTAAAAGAAGTGGGGCCAATTGTTCCTTAAATTTTTTTATAAAATTCGTTGGGGAATCTGTCAGGACCAGGGGTTTTACCACTTTGTAGAGACGTTATTGCAGTGATGATTTCTTCTATAGTGATAGGTTGTTCTAATTTTTCTTCTGTGTCAGTCAATAGTGGGGATGTTTAAGTTACAGAAAAAAGTGCCAAATTGTTGCTGATCTAGATCTAAATCTGACGAATATAATTTGGAGTAGAACTCTTGAAAATTCTTGTTGATGGTTTGACGATCCTCACTTAATACACCATCAGGTAATCTAATTTGTGAAATGACATGGGATGCTGCTTTTTGACGAAGCTGACTGGTCAGTAGTTTGGAAGGTTTATCACCCTCTTCATAAAATCGACTACGGGACTTAAAGATTAGCCTTTCTGCCTCAGTAGTTAAGAGAAGATCAGCTTCAGTCTGTAAGCTAACTCTCGCTTTCATCCTATCGGGGGTTGGAGAGCTAGATATAAGGCTATCCAAAGCTTTAATTCTAGAGGACAGATCTGTGATGTTATTTTGGTGGACTTTCCTAGTATATGTACTATGGGCAATGATCTGTCCTCTAAGATGTGCCTTAAGTGTCTCTCATAAAGTCGATGCTGAAATGTCATCAGTCATGTTTATATCCAAGTAGATATCTATTTGTTCTGAAACAAACTGCACAAAAACATCGTCAGCAAGCAGCAGAGGATCAAGTCGCCATGTCCGTCTTAGCCTTTGAGATGGGAGTTTTATGGTCATACTTAGGGATGGTGAAAACTAAAAAAAAAATCTTGACCGACCACCGAGCCTCATTAGCCGGTTAAAGTCGGTTAACCTATGAGTTTAAAATTCTAGAATTGGAATTATTAGAATCTATTCTAAATCTAACTGTGAGCATCCGCACATTCAGTCCCAGTCGCTGCCCTCCACTCACATTACCTTTTCTACAGCGCGAAACATTTAGCCAAACGCGGCACTGATGTCGAGGGGTTTGTGTTGGAGCGGAGGACAAATGGCTCCAGCTTAGAGACAGTTTCAGTTGGTCATGATGGCGTTGAAAATAAAGTCAAGTGCTAGAAGAAGTATATAGCATTCAGTGATGGGAATAACGGCGTTAAAATAAAGGCTGTTATAACGCCGGGTAATCTAATTAATTAGCTACAATCGTTATAACGCCGTTACCAATATCAACACGCCA
Organism: Neoarius graeffei; assembly: GCF_027579695.1. Classification (NCBI taxonomy): domain Eukaryota; kingdom Metazoa; phylum Chordata; class Actinopteri; order Siluriformes; family Ariidae; genus Neoarius; species Neoarius graeffei. The sequence goes on from NC_083590.1 coordinate 57,543,002, forward strand.
TTACTGCATGGTATTGAAGTTGCTCTGAAGCAGTCACTGACTTGGCTCACAGACACACAAGCTGCGTTTGTCACTCCCCCTCCACACACCGCTGTCATTTCATCCTCTCCTCTTCCCTCCAAAAGTCGGCATCTGCGCCTTTAGTTTGTGTGGAGAGATATGATCTGCAATAACATGCATTGCTGGCTACAGACCGAAACACACTTTCAGAATGCACTGGCCAAGGCAGGACTAAACTCGATGTGCCTTCTAATAATAATTTTAAAAAAAAATAACAGAATAGTAATTTGTAAGCTAAAAAGCCTGTCTCTACACTTTTCTTTCGCCGAGTGGCAGCTGTCTTCAACTGGGGCGGGAGGGCGGGACATGACTGAATGGGTGTTTCTGATTTGTCAGCTGTCGTCCTTACACCGCATGGCATGCCCCAAGCGTTTACAACACAGAATTCCAGGTTCTCCGCTCCAAAATCAGCAGCTTCAAAACGATTTTTTTTTTTTTTAACCGACAACCAAAAAAAAAAATTAACCGGTTGACGTTGATTTGGTCAACCATCGGTCAAACGGTCATCGGTTAACATCCCTAGTCATACTCACAGGGGCATGATCGGAAATCATAATTGGATTATATTTACAATCAGAAATGGCATTTAGGAGAAAAGGATCCACTAAAAAAATCTATTCTGGAAAAAGATTTGTGTACATTAGAGAAAAAAAGAATACTCCCTCTTGGTGGGATTTTTAAATCTCCATGGGTCTATCAGTTTATGTATGTCCATAAATGCTTGCACTACTTTTACTGATTTAGTTGGTCTAGAGCAGGGGTCTCAAACCTGATCCATAAAGGGCCTTGTGGCTGCAGGTTTTCATTCCAGCCATGCAGCAGCACACCTGACTTGGCTCATTCAATCAACTGAACTGTCTTCACACAGTCAAATACTTGCAGCCACACCCACCCTTGATTAAAGGGTGGGTGTGTCAGTTGATTGAATAAGCCAAATCAGGGTGCTGCTGCATGGCTGGAATGAAAACCTGCAGCCACATGGCCCTTTATGGATCAGGTTTGAGACCCCTGGTCTAGAGACAGAGTGAGGTGAACGATACCAATCTGGGTCCATTACCAGATTGTAATCCCCAGATAACACAAGATGGTGAGTGTCTAGGTTAGGAATAGAGCTTAGCATCCTTTTAAAAAAAACACATCACTTTTGGGGGCATAAATATTAACTAATGACAGGGAGTTGAAATAGCTTTCCTACCACCATCACATATCTACCATTTGGATCAGAAATAGTGTTCGTGACATTTAAATTGAATATTTTTATGAATAAGGATGGCTGCTCCTCTACTTTTACTGTCAAATTTTGAATGAAACATCTGGCCAACCCAATCTTTATGAATCCTAAGATGATCTCTATTTCGAAGATGAGTTTCCTGTAGCATTGCTATGCCCACACCAAGATGTTGTAGATGTGAGAGAACCTTTTTCCTTTTTACCATATGATTGAGACCCTTAACATTCCAACTTCTAATATTCACATCCCTGTTACCTGAGATTGAATTGGAAGTATCATGTGCCATTAGGGCTAAACACTTGAAATATATCAATGTTGATCCATTTTGAATGATTTAAGATATTAATGGATGCACAAAAGAAATTAAAAACATACAGAAAACAAGCATAGTAACAATGCACATGTAATGAACAAAACCCTAGTGCCATAAAATGACAAACCCCCCCTTAAACATGTTGAATTTCCGCAAACTCTCATTTGCGTCCCTCCTGCTGTTTAACAAGCATTTGACATTGTGAACCTCGAACGCCGTCTGACATCTGTCAATGAAGCCTACTAAATCGCTATCGTACAAATCTAGTGATTACAGTGGAGAGGAAAAAGTCGTTGACCGTATGCTCATAACATTTAATGTCTTAATCAGTTGCATGAAGGCCGGTCGTGGTTCATGGAACGTAATAACATATAACGAAATATTTCCTTTCCCCCTGGTCAAGCTAGGTAGGAGTAGCCTAGCATATCAATCTTACATTTGACCCGTCACCTTAATTGTCCTCGGGAAGACCTGAAGCTGGAGATTGAGAAGACCCAGCGATGTTGTTGCTGATGAAAGCAAGAGCCTCCCGGGGATCGGTGAACCTCGTATTCTTATTGTTGTGGCTGAACTGCAGTGTGGCCGGGTAGTACATAGCGAACTTGATCTTGGCTGTGTGAAGCATCTGTTTGGGTTCGGAGAAGACGGCGCGTCGCTTGCTGACATCTGGGCTGAAGTCGGGGAAAATATGGACTCTCGATCCATTGTAGATAAGTGTACCTTTCTCTCGGGCAAGCCGCAGTATCCGCTCTTTGGTCTGGAAGTGATGTAGCTTTACAATGAATGGTCGTGGTCTGTCACCCTCCCCAGGTTTGGGGGCTAAGCTCCTGTGGGCTCTATCCAGGCACAATTGCGGTTGAAAGTTGTCTTCTCCCAACAATTCCAGAAGAAGTTTAGTAATGAACTCTGTTGGCTTTGGCCCTTCCACATTTTCTTTAATCCCTACAATTCGAATGTTCTGTCTTCTTGTGTAATTTTCCAAGTACGTTACCTTGTCTCTCAGCACACCGTTCTCTTTAGCTAGGGTGGCTTATGCTAGCTCGACACAGCCCATTCTTTTATCAAGTTCATTCACTCCCTTCTCCACACTCGCGATTCTCTGGCCAAGTGCATTTAGAGTTGTTTGTAGAGAGGCAATGGATGCACGATTTTCCTCACGAAACGAGTCGATTGAAGCTTGTATTGCACCAACTGCTTTTGTAAGCGTCTCCATGTTCTTAGTATTAGCATCTGCTTCAGAGTTAGCCGTAGAGTTAGCAGTGTTTCTCGTCGTCGATCGGCATTCTCTCAGCTCTTTAGAGAGCTTTGACATTGTAGAAATACGATTGAACACTTTATGCCTGAGGTGGCCGTATGTCTAAATTATTGTAAGGTTCACAATATGAGTTTAATAAGATTTTGCAGGAGCTCCGGTAGACACGTCTACTCGCAAGGCATGCTCCCTAGCCGGTCACTTGGATTTCTGCTGTACGTTTTACTTCCGTCCTATGAAGTCTCGCACAGGTCTCTGTGAATCTCGTTTACAGCCATTGTTTTGACATATGGACTGATATATTACATGGCATATTTAAAACACTCATAACTTGCTATAGCAGTGACGAAATGGCTATCAGAAATACATTCCTACATTTTATAAAATGAGAAATAGAATTTTGATGATAAATTTGCCTTCAGTTCTCCTTTAAAACTACAGGGCACATTTTACAAATACCATGCAACTATATGAGAAAATTATGACTAAACTAGAATTAGACTAAAATTAAAATTGAGTTCCACTAATTAAATCTTGATGGGGGGAAAAAAAAAGATTAAAATGTAACTGCAATTTTCAGTACACAACTAAGACTAAAAGTAAATTTAAAATTCTTTAAATTAAAAATGAGCACTGCTACACTGAACTAAACCAACATTAGCTCCCAAACACTTATGGCAAATAAATATTACTTGTACAAATCCAAGATATTTTATATAAAACCCATTTAGTGACAGAACTGACTTTAAAGTTGCACATTTTTGTAACTTTCTGTTTAGAGACTAAAAAACAAGGGATGGATATTTATCAGAGAGGTCTGATTCACAGCACAGCTTTGCCATTTCGGACATAAAGCCTTTCATGACGAACCTTTCCTTTGCCTAAATTCTGATAAAGCTTTGCCTGCATTTTTCTACAGTTACTAAATTCATCTTGGAGCTTGTCAGCTGTTTTGTGAACCTTAAGATACAGTCGAGAACCTTTTACTTCAGCCTTCATGAGGCTTAATATAATATTGGCATGAGCCATTGTTCTCGTTTCTGTATACCTCATTTAAAGCAATAGATTGATTTAGTGAAGAAAAATGTAAATGTGGTATTTTTCTACAGGTATAGACCCTTTTCAGTCACGTGACCTTCGTAAACGCGACCACCATTTTGGACATGTAGCAGACTTCGGCTCGAATTGGTTTGAATGCGAGGAAGGCGACAAACGGAGGACATACAAGAAAAAGGAGCGAGATGCAGAAAACACCGCTATCCAGCGACGTAGGGCATTTACAGGGCGAGCAGAGGGAGAAATAACAGTAACGACACATTAGCAACGCCGTACAGAAATAACGGTTTATGGCACAGACCCTTTCGGTTCTCGCTCATCTAGCTGCTACAATGACTGCTTAGACTGCAACAATAATACCTAACACACATTTAAGTATCCGCCGTAAAGACATGAAACTCGTCGAGTGACGAGTGTGTTCATTGATAAGCTAACACAATCTAAAAGTAGACATACCATCACACTGCCCTGGCGCTGTGTACAGTTTACCTTCTATGGTTTGTGCACTCACTATTTGCCATCACTTTCTCCAACCGTTGTTAGAGATTACAGGGAACGGCCTGGATTTAAGAGGCAAATACATGTTCCTCTCAGCGGATCATCAGATTAACGTTTTTAAAAGCGATTAGTGTGCACACAGCAACACCAATACACGATTCGTCTGCACACAGCAACACCAATACATGGATATGCTCGGCTCCGCAGGCATCCTGCGCTCCAAATCACTCCGCCCTGAACAGCGAGTGCCCTCTGGAGGGTGCGCACTCCGGCCCTGCGCAGCTCACACAGCGCGCGAGTGAAGTGCACGAGCCACGATTCGGGACTGAGCCGCTGTGTGTGTGATCCCAGCGCAGATCACTTACCACTCGCAAGTGGAAGGATGGCAAGCCTAAAGACAATCGTTTTTTTTTTTTTTTTTGTTACATAGTCAAGAGAGGTGTCGGATCACTGGATCCAGTGTAAATAGCTGCCGGAGCCAACGCCCGAGGTTCCGGAGCGCGCTCCGGCTTGCTCCCCCTCAAATTAAGCGCTGTTTGTAGGACACTGCCTCTGATCTGTCCTACAGTCTACCAACAGCAAAGGAACACAACGCTAGCTAATGTCGTTAGCTAATAGCTACTACAGAAGAACAAAGAGGTTACAATGGGTTATTTTAGCCTATTTGGTTACACACTCGCCGCCACAGAATGTTAACAGCAATGTAATGCCTTTTCTGGCTAATTTTATTCGTCTTACCTCCAACAAAGTGGTCACTACACAAGTGCTGGTATGCCAAGGGCTGCCAATCTGTTAATGGCCACTATCCATCTTCTCCGTCGGGATCCGATAAAATGATAACCCTTGCCTTGTTTGTTGATGGTTACTACATCCAGGTGCACAACAACATAGTGTCATGATGGAAGTCTTGCTGAAAATAAACACTTTCTTTGCTGCCGTTCCTCAATGCTGGCTGTGGTAAACTACTGGTAGTACATGTCCAAAATGGCGGCCGCGTTTGTCGTGACGTCACGTGAAAAGGGTCCATACAGGAGCATGCAGTGTCAACAATACATTGATGCCAAAAGAGAAATGCATGTGAATTGGATGAGGTGAGGAATGCACCAGTTGTTGGGTCATTTTAGTGATTTGATTTTACAGCTCCTCATTTGTTGGAAGAACTTTATCTTCATGTCACTGATATCTCTGCCTTGCTTTCTCCAAGTCTGTGAGACTGATCTGATTTTTACCTTTTCTGGAATGTTGCCTCACTCTTTTAGTTATGTGAATTGTGCCCGTAATGAAGAAGAACAGAATCTTGTGGCATTTTGGTATCGAGGGGGAATTCTGTATCGTTGCTGTCGACCCATTAACCCAGGACATGAGCTTTTGGTGTGGTATGAAGGAGTACACCAAAGAACTCAGTCCTGCACCTACAGGAACAACCAGACAGCAAGGTGTTACTTTTGTCTAAGAGGTTATAGAGGTTATTTCCTGTATCATCTAGTGACACATTTCTGAGTCGAACAGTGTTTCTGGGATGAAAGCTGTTGTACAGTGCAGTCTACAATAACCAGAGCACACTCCCAGAGAACTCATTTTGGCCTGTTCCACCAACCAGGTAGGTCTTCTCCATCATGTGACAGTGACCAAGCAGAGAAGGTGAAGTCTGTCGGCTTCCTTTGTGACATGTGAAGTCAGCCCACTGCATATCTTGTTATTGCGAAACTGACCGTATAGTAAACCACAAAATACTGTTGCAGTTTTATTCATCATGCACAATTTAACCAGAAGTAGTGTAAAATGCATGCTCTGTGGATACCGAGTGGCACAGCAGGAAAGTGTTGTCCCCATCATCCTCCCTGTCATCCAGATATTGCCACTTTCGAATCGTGATAATGTCAGTCATCTGTGGTTGGGCGCTTAAGAGAGCAAAATTGTCTGGGCTCTCTGGGAGGGAGAGCTGGCATGCTCTCTCTTCCCTGCTCGGTCAATTACACTAGTCAGTCATGGGTGTGTGAGAGCACTGCAGTGGAAAAGCATAATAATTCAACACCTCGAGACTTAGGAAAAAGCAGACAGAAATGAGTTTATTATACTCTTGCGAGAGCTGGCTTCTCCACAATGAAAATCACAAAGCGTTTCACCCAGAGAAGCGCCCTTTTGATATCATGCGCACTCTTTATACAGCTTAACATGACTGACACATCAGATGTTCCCTTTTTTATCTCCTTTCACAGTCAGGGGCATATTTTCTACTATCTTGCATATACACATGCTTCAGATAACCTTACAGAATAGAATGTGTCACAAAAACATTCTTTATCTTATATCAACATGAGAGACAATGTCTCTGAAGCTTACCTTTCTAAAGATCACTGCTCTCTAAAATTATCAATTCTACCACCGGGCTGCTTCAGTCGCTGTGGGACTCTTCGACGATACCCATTTCGAGCATGGCCTCGAGTTCTTCCCGAACCACCTTTTTTTTTTTTTTTTGTGTTTGGGCAGTCTGTAAGGGTGGCTGCGCACTACTACCCCCGGGGGCATCTCAATGTGGTGTTCTGTGAGGTGGGTGCGGCCGGGCAGCGGTGAGAACGCGTCAGAAAATTCTGTTTGCAACTGGGCGACCTCCGTGAGCTGGGTCGGGGAGAGGTGGTATCCACAGGGGACCAGAGCGGTGGGTGATGTCAGTTTTCTTTTTTGAACCTCCGGCCCCAGCTCCACCTTCTCCGGAACCACAGACACCAACACCACGGGGACCTCCTCTTTCCAAAGTTTTAGTAGATTGAGGTGGTATATCTGTAATGCCCCACCCCTATCTGTTCGCCTCACCTCATAGTTGACGTCCCCGACTCGCTGTGTGACCTCAAAGGGTCCTTGCCACCTGGCGATCAATTTGGAGCTCAACGTGGGCAACAACATGAGTACTTTATCTCCCCGTGTGAATTCCCTAAGGCGTGTGCCCGTCATACAGACGGACTTGACGTTCTTTGGCCTGCTGCAAATTCTCCTGGGTTAGGTGCGTGAGGGTGTGGAGTTTGGCGCGCAGGTCGATTAACGTATTGAATTTCGTTTTTACTCGTCGAAGGTCCCTCCTCCCAGTCTTCCCGTAGCACATCCAGAATGCCATGCGGCTTATGCCCGTATAATAATTCGAACGGGGAGAACCCTGTGGAGGCTTGTGGGACCTCTCGCACTGTGAATAATAGGGGCTCAAACCATTAATCCCAGTTGCGTGCGTCTTCGCTTACAAATTTTCTAATTACGTTTTTGAGGGTGCGATTAAACCATTCGATGAAGCCATCCATTTGTGGGTGATAAACGCTGGTGCGGATAGGCTTAATTCCCAGTCACCCATACAGTTGGCGCAGTGTGCGTGACATAAACGTAGTGCCTTGATCAGTCAGAATCTCTTTGGGGATTCCGACTCGGGAGGTGATGCGGAAGAGCGCTTCTGCAATACTACGTGCTGATATTGCAAAGAGGCACTGCTTCCGGATATCGCTTTGCATAGTCCACCAGAACTAAAACAAAGCGATATCCTCGTGTCGACCGATCTAATGGCCCGACGAGATCCATCCCAATTCTTTCAAACGGGGTCTCGATTAATGGCAGAGGGTGCAAAGGCGCTTTTGGAATGACCGCGGGATTTACTAACTGGCATTCGCGGCACGCCGTACACCACCTACGGACATGGCCGCGAGTCCCTGGCCAATAGAACCGGGCCATTATTTGGGCTAGTGTCTTATCCTGCCCCAAGTGTCCGGCCATGGGATTAAAGTGAGCCACCTGGAATATAAATTCCCGGCGGCTCTTTGGGATTAAAAGCTGTGTTATTTGTTCCTTAGTCTGAGTGTCCTGCGTCACTCGGTATAATCTCTCCTTAATAACGGAAAAATAGGGGAAGGATGGTGTGACGTTTGGCTGGAGAGTTTGACCATCGATTACTCTCACTTGGTCAAACACATACCGCAGAGTCTTGTCTCACGACTGCTCTAACGGGAAATCCGAGAGGGAATCCCCAAGAGATGGAGGAGCATGCAGCTTCTTGCTGTGATGCGGTGATGACGTAGACGTCTCTGTGACAGCTGCTCCCGCCAATGCGACACCGGGACCTCCCCCCGCTGAACTATGGCAGGCCCCACTCTTCACTAAATGCGTCATTAATTCCTGAAATCCCGGCCAATCAGGCCCCAAAATTATCGAGTGGGTCAGGCGAGGGTTAACTGCCGCCTTTACTCTAAATTTTTCCCCTCAAAATAGAATGTGGACTGACACTAAAGGGTAGTTGTGAACATCCCTGTGCACACACAACCCCTTCACCAATCATGCTCTTCCCAATACCTCGTCTTGCACCAGGCTTTGGTGGATTGAGGTCTGATTACAGCCGAAGTCCACCAAAGCCTGATACGTATCCCCTTGGATACTCACCGGTATGCGATACGCTCTGGCCCGATCGAGGGTGTTCCCTGGCGCGTTGAGGATCTGGACCATCATGCCCACCTCCATCGCCGAGCACTGATGCTGGAGGTGCCCCGTTTCCCCGCAGCTCCAGCATACCGGCCCAGGCTCTCTCTGTGCACCGGTGTTCCGGAGATCACTCACCTGAGGGGTGGAAGACACAGACAAGGAAGTAGGAAGCGGTAGGGCACCGCGGGTGCGGCGGGCTGGCTGGAGCCGGCCCCTGCCTCCATGGTGGGGGAATTGGGCGAGGACAAGAAACAGAGGGAGAAGAGAGGGAAGAAGGGGAGATGTGCTGTCCTGCCGTTGGAACGGCTGCCATGTGGTCCTCCGCTAGCTCGATGGCCTGATCCAGCGACGCCGGGCGATGGCACTGGACCCACTCCGCTGTTCCTTCCGGAAGTCAGGCGACAAATTGTTCCAGCGCCACCAGATCGATGATTCCCTCGGCATCGCAGTTGTCGACCCTCAGTCACTGCCAGCAAGCGTCCCGGAGTTGCTGGCCAAGTGCAAATGGCTTGCCGACCTTCTCCAGGTGCAGCGCACGGAAGCGCTACTGTTGTTGTTCCGGGGTGTGACCCACGCATTGGAGGACAGCCCTGCGGAGGTCCGCATAGACCAGCCAGCTGTCAGCGGGGAGCTGTAGCGTGGTCAGCTGCGCCTTGCCCATTAGCAGGGGGAGGAGGCATGCTGTGCGCTGTTCCACTGGCCAACCCTACGTCTCTGCTGCCTGCTCAAAAAGAGCGAGGAAGGCTTCGGGGTCGCCATGCAGACCCATCTTCGTTAGGGTGAGGTGGGGAGAGTCCGTGACGGTGGTGGACTCCACCGACGCGAGCAGGTGCCGGAACGCCTGGCGATCTTCCTATTGCACCAGCACCAGGGCTTCGAACCGTTGTTCCTGCTCCTTCCCGAGGGCGATCAGCGCCTGGTGCTGGCTCTGTTGGGCCGTGGCGAGGGCATGGACCAGGTCCTTGAAGGGGGAGGACTCCATGTGGCCGTTCCTTTCTGCACTCGTTCCTGGGTTTTGGCACCACTGTTGCATCTGACCAGGTAGGTGGAGCACAGAAGCACGGCAGGCTAGAATTGAGTTCACAAAAACTTATTTTTAGCTTTTCAGCTTTCCACACACTCCCAGCCACACACGCACGCAGTGCTCTGGTTGGGGAAAGAGCTCCCTTTCCCTGCTCTCCCTCTCTCTCTCCCTGCTCTCCCTCTCTCTCTCCTTGCTCTCCCTCTCTCTGTCCTTTTAAAGGGTGTGGTCACTGGGGAAGACACACAAACACAAATTAATTCCCATCAGGTGCAATGATTCCACCACTTACCTTCCCTGACTGCCTCCATTCACAGACCACCGCTTAGCCACGCCCCTGCTGCCACAGTCCTCAAACTTTTTTTTTTTGTCTCAGTCTTTATTCATGTAGAATCTTGAATGTTTGAGGTTCAGTAAAAATGCTACCTTACATTGGGTTCATGTTGTTAGTTTATAATCTTGTTGCATTTCATGTTCAATTTCTGCTATTTTTGTCCTTTTGTTTCTCCAGAAGTAAAGAACACTGAAGTAAAGAACGCACTGCTACAAGTCTTTTCCTGCTCCACATGTCCTCATTCCTATACATCTCAAATTTACCTCGACAAACACATCCAGAGATGCCACTATAACGTGTATGTGCGACTACTGGTATCAGGAGAGAGTAAATGTGAGCTTCAGATCCCCTCCAGATGTCAGCCAACATCAACTAATACTCTCAGTTCTGACACTTCTCATAATGGTATACAGAAGGAAATTCACCACTGCTCAGACTGTGGAAAGAGTTTTGGTTATCAGGATGCATTCAAGACGCACCAGCGCATTCACACAGGAGGAAAGCCACATCACTGCTCAGTGTGGTAAGAGTTTTACTGGACAGAGTGATCTCCAATGACACCAACGCATTCACACAGGAGCGAAGCCGTATCACTGCTCACAGTGTGGGAAGAGTTTTACTCAGCAGAGTGCTCTCCAACAACACCAGCGCATTCACACAGGAGTGAAGCTGTATCACTGCTCACAGTGTGGGAAGAGTTTTACTCGGCAAGGTGACCTCCAACAACACCAGCGCATTCACACAGGAGAGAAGCCGTATCACTGCACACAGTGTGGGAAGAGTTTTACTGGACAGAGTGATCTCCACTGACACCAGTGCATTCACACAGGAGAGAAGCCGTATCACTGCTCACAGTGTGCGAAGAGTTTTACTCACGAGAGTGCTCTCCGACGACACCAGCGCATTCACACAGGAGAGACGCTGCATCACTGATCAATGTGGAAAGATGTTTACTTATTCAGTTACATTTAAGACCTACAAGTACACTAACTCAGACATTGCATGATTTAAAGTAGTCACATTAAATATGGTTATGATTGTTTTGGCTGAAAGTGACCTGTAATTTGAAATTTATTGTTCATGTTACATGACTGTTTTAAAATATGTACTTTTTGTAGTGATGTTTAAAACAAGATTGTTCATGTTTTCTTTTGACCTTAAGTGATCATTAATTTACCACTATACAAGTAACGATTAAACTGCAATTCTCATCAGTGTAGTGCTGCAGCATGAGACTAATTGTTAATGGAATTATTACTGATCAGGAGTTTAACATTACTATGTTTAACAAAAATGTGGATCAAACCAAATGACTATGGAGCAGTGAAATGAAGCTCGTCTAGCTATATGCATCCGCCTCGCCTCACTGGTAGAGAAGGCATCGGTAATTTATAATCATAATCTAGGAGTCGTACAAAAACCTGAACAAAAATTCAGTCTGTTTGAAGTTCTTTATCCTAACACATGTAGCTAAAAAAAAAGTCTATGCAGTTGATTCAGCTCATTATTATTTATAGACCCGTGGTCTATATTCTGAAGTTCTTTCTGAATTTGCTGATTCCTTTAGACAACGAATTAATTGTTAGACATTATTTGTTTTGATCACCTGGAAGACTCTGAGAACAGCATTCGTGTCCATTCTAGATTCAGTAGGGGTTAATCAGGATATCATAGGACCTAACCCTATTTTTGTTCAGGTTTTTGTATGATTCCTAGTGGTCACACTCTCAGTCTAAAACTTGTATTTATATTAAACATAGGAAATATCGTCACTTCCACAGTCCGAAGCTCACTCAGATCATTATCTCCTCTCTTTTGAAATGTCTTAGCAATACTATGTGTACCTTGCATGTCAAATGTACATTCACGTCAACGACTGCATAAAGTTTTATCAGTAGTCTTCAAAGTTATCAACTTTTGATTGGTTCACAGTCAGACCCCACAGAACTTGATCAGCTAACTGAATGCTGAGAGTCAACATTCTGCTCTACTTTAATGTAGCTCAACTTAAAAGAAAATAATTCAGGAGAAAAAAAAACCCTCGCACCCTGGTATAACAATCACACATGCGCCTTAAAACATAAAATTAGAAAATGGCATCAACCAAAATTGATGATATTCCAATTTGCATGGAAGGAGAGCCTCTGGAACTACATGGACAAGCTTTTAATGCTGCTTGATCAACAATTTTCTCCACCCTAATAGATGATAAAAATAATCTTAAATTATGGAATACTTTAGTAAGAAAAACACCTTCAGTATGTAGTGTTGATGACTTGAAGTTTTTTCGATGGCAAAATTGAAAATATCAGGCAAAAATATCAAACTATTAATTTCAAACTAGATAATTTGACAAGTACCCTTGAGAGAACAGTTATCTACAGCTCTTCCAAGCTCCCGAAAAATCGGGAACCAATCAACTTTGAGCATCTCCAACGGCCCTGGGTAGAGGCGTGTTCAAGGCACTGACGTAGTAGAACTGCGACCGGAAGCTATAGATTGTTTACAGAATCTATGCCGGAAGCGCTTCATTCACGCTTCCGCATCTATTACGCATTGATGCTGTATTGAAAGCATTCAACGGGAAGTTCTCATTGAAAACAGAGCAAAGAGCAGCCCTGGAGGTATTTATTGAAAGGAAGGATGTTTTCGGCTTGCTCCCGACCGGCTTCGGTAAGAGTTTAATCTACCAGTTAGCCCCGTCGCGTCGCATACATCAGAGGAAAGAGTGATGTGATTGGTTTAAGCTTCATCACAGCCTTTTCTTTCTTCGACCAGTAGCAAACTGAGGCAGTTCAGGGAGGCGGGTCAACCACGGGCTCTGGGAAATGGTTGGGCTTAATATCTTGGCCAGACCAATAGCTCGGAGAGCTTTGAAGTCGCGTTAGCCAGGCTAACCCTCAATACCCTGAACCAGAGTGAAGTCACCCATAGCGGTGTCATCACATTCACAGGAGGACAATGCCTCTTTCAACAAAAGTGACTGGGAAGCCCCAGTATCACGAAGAATTCGAATGGGCTGAGGAGCAGAATTTTCATTTAAAGAAACAAATCCCTCTGACACGAAAGGCAGGAACTCTTTCCTGAGAAGATAAGATGACTCAACTCTTTCAGTCTCAAGAGGACGAGATGGCTCCATTGAACCAAAGTCAAGAGGCATTCCCCTCAAAGACGCCACTAAAGCATTGCCACTAGCAGACACCTCTCTTTCCTTTATCTTCTTAAGGTGTAGGCACTCAGACAAGACATGACCTGGTTTCTTGCAATAGTAGCAAGTAGGAGTTGAAAACGCTTCCTTTTTAGCATCTTCACTCCTCGTTTTGTTCTCAGTCATTTTGACTTTCACGTCTGTGGTATGTGCAACGACAGGTTTGCCACCGGTCTTCTTGACAGCAGACTGCCGGTCCTGGACCCTGAACTTGGACTTATGCGTCAATGAATACTCATCAGCTAGCTTCGCTGCTTCATGGAGTGTCTTGGCATCTTTCTCATCGAGATATGACTTAATGTCATCCTTAACACACCGTTTAAATTCTTCCACTAGCATCAAGTCCTTTAACAGTTTGAAGTCATCACCAACAGACCTAGACGTGCACCAGCATTCAAAGTACACCTCCTTATCATGTGCAAATTCAAAATGAGTTTGATTTTCATTTCTTCTTAGGCCTCTGAATTTCTGCCTGTATGCCTCTGGCACTAATTCGTAGGTGGTCAATATGGCTTTCTTAACCACATCATATTTTGTCGCATCATTAACAGACAAAGCTGAATATGCTTGCTGTGCCTTCCCTCTTAAGACACTCTGCAGCATCAAAGGCCAATAATCTTTGGGCCATTTTAAACTCTCGGCCACCTTCTCAAAATGTTGAAAGTATTTATCTACTTCCAGCTCATCAAATGGTGGAACCAATCTCACTTCTCTGCTTGCAACAAAATCACTTGCATTTTCTTTATCTTTTCCTAACTTTGCCAACCCTATTTGCTTTGCTATTTTTTCTCTTTCCACATCTAATTTTTCTCTTTCCATCTGCAGTCGGTCTCTTTCCATTCTTTCCTGTCTTTCTCTCTCTCTGTCCTGTCTTTCATTTTCCAACCTTAATTTCTCCAGTTCGAACTGTCTCTCCTTTTCTCTTTCTTCTGCACGTTCTTTCTCTCATTCCAATTCTAACTGCAGTAACATTATTTTACTCTCCATGTCGGAGGCGGAGCTAGGTTCAGCGGGAGGTTCAGGCTCTGCAAACTGTGCTAAATCAGTACTTGTAAAAACATCATCATGATAATACTGAGCAATAGCTAGAGCTATCTTAGGTTTTGTCAAAGTAGAAGTTACATCAACTAGATTTAGAGACTTGGCGACTTATAGCAACTAATTTTTTTTTCAACTCCTGCAGACCTTCAACGGTTGGGCTTTCCAGAAAATTATTCACTTTCGCCATGATGACAAAGGGAAAAAAAATAGCTTGGACACTAACTTCGTCTTTTCACAATGTTAATAAGCTACAAATGACTCGGAATCCGCGGCTTGGATCCCGGATGAGCCCCCATTATGTTATGTGAGAGGTTATCACAAAAAAAAAAAAAAAACCATCAAAATACAGACATATTCGTAACATAAAATATAAAGGACACAGAACTTTTATCTCACGGTCCCTTTGTGCCTCGCGTTAGGCAAACGCTGGTCAGCAGGTCCCATTGCCCCGACCGTCAAACTGTTCACAGTCTTTAAATGTCCTCCGAAGTAGCATTGGTGTTTCCAGAGGCATCCGTGAAGGGAAAAGTCCGAAAAGCATAATCCAATGCGAGGGAAAAATATCCAAAATTGACAAGAGTCTCTGAAACGAGGGCACAGAGGGCTGTCCAGCTGTGTCGAGCGCATCCGAGAGTGTGTCGCCACAACATCTCGGCCTGAAGTTGTTCACGTGAACTTTTAATTGACATCAGCCAGGCACCACGTGGCACCTGCAGCTCGCTGGAATGTCTCCCTCATGAACTTTGTCCAAGAGCAAAAACGAGTGGGGGGGTAACATAATGATTATCAGAAATGTCCATCGTGCACAAGTAATCATAGAATAACAGAAAATCACCCCAGTAAAATATAGAAATGCTCTTAACATCCAAACACAGGATATTTACATATTCCAGTGGAAATAAATAACTGAATAAATAATAAAAATGGGAAAAAAAAACACTTGTACATCACAGGGTGTACTGGTACATGTATTTGTACTGAACCAATTGCGGTACGATGCAGATGTGTACCAAATGCAATCTTTAAACAGTAATTAACTTAAATTTAACTGAAATGCATAACATGAATTCAATACGTTTGAAGTTCTTCATACTAACTGTCCAGGTTGTTGTATTATGCCGAGATAATCATTATAAATAACCGCCACACTCCCTCTTCTGCCAGTTAAGTGAGGGTGGTGTATATAGTAACTGTAACCAGGAGGACTAGTTTCATTTAATGCATGGTTTAATCCATGTTTCTCTTAAACACAGTACATTAAATTTCTGATCAGTAATAAGTTCATTAACAATTAGTGCTTTAAATGCAAGAGATCTAATATTTGGTAGTCCTACCTTTAGATCAAAGGTGCTGGCAGTGGCTGTACAGTCAGTATGATGTAATTTTATATTATCTAGATTACTAGAACAACCTCTGAGTATTACTACTAGTTTTTCGTTTAGCTTGGGAAACGCAGTCTCTATATAGTGGACCCTGAGTGATGACTCTGTGCAGCTAGCAGACAGTCAGTTTAGCCTGTTCATCTACTCCCTGGCCTTGGCTCTGGATTGTCACAGATTAACTAGGCCTCTACTGAGAATATGAGCTACGCTGTGAGAAATGAGAGCAGCACCTTCCCGAGTGGGATGAATACCGTCCCGCCCTAACAGATTTGTTGTTTGATGTTTAGCTGTGTGAGGACATGAAAACCGAGATATCCAGGGATGGAGGGACATCAGAAGTCCGTGTGAAGAAAGAGGAGACACTGGAGCTGAAAATCTACAACCATGGAGATGACCTCGATAATCCACCTGAAGGTCTCTCTGTTAAAGTGGAAGATCCTGACAATAAAGACTTCCTCTGTAAGACATCAGCCCACTCTGGTGCTCAGTAACACTCACTGTTTATTCTACCCTCCACACTATCTGGTGCACTAAAAGTGCAATACAGTACATTTGGGATGTAGCTTCAGTCTCTGATAATCAACAAATTGAACTTGATATTTTTATTGATAAAGTATGAACTTTGTAAAATTTGGTAGCAAGGAATGAGAGAAACTAAACATTTTATTTATTTGTTTATTTATTTATTTTGAATAGAATAGAATGCCTTTATTGTCACTGCACAAATGTACAACGAAATTTAGTTTGTCATAGGGGAACAAAGCCACTGCGTACATTCGTGCCACCACTCTTGGGCACTTCAGGCCAAGGCCATCCCATTTTAACCTAACTGCATGTCTTTGAACCGTGAGGGAAGCCAGAGCACCTGGAGGAAACCCATGCAGACATGGGAGAACATACAAACTCCACACAGAAAGGTCCCCCATCAGCTTCTGGGCTTGATCCTAGAACCTTCTTGCTGTGAGGTGACAATGCTAACCACGACACCACCGTGCTGCCCATTTATTTCCTTAAAATATATTAGTCATTATAAACCAATGATGTTAACTTGAACCAAATAAGTATGGAATATCACACGATGGGTCATGCTGTTAGATAAAAATCTATGCCGGGTTATTTTATTTTCATATAATAGCACAGCAGGGCGGCACAGTGGTGTAGTGGTTAGTGCTGTCGCCTCACAGCAAGAAGGTCCTGGGTTCGAGCCCCAGGGCCGGCGAGGGCCTTTCTGTGTGGAGTTTGCATGTTCTCCCCGTGTCCGCGTGGGTTTCCTCCGGGTGCTCCGGTTTCCCCCACAGTCCAAAGACATGCAGGTTAGGTTAACTGGTGGCTCTAAATTGAGCGTAGGTGTGAATGTGAGTGTGAATGGTTGTCTGTGTCTATGTGTCAGCCCTGTGATGACCTGGCGACTTGTCCAGGGTGTACCCCGCCTTTCGCCCGTAGTCAGCTGGGATAGGCTCCAGCTTGCCTGTGACCCTGTAGAAGGATAAAGCGGCTAGAGATAATGAGATGAGATAATAGCACAGCCCAAAGCATATTATTCACCTCATACTGCACCGATTTGCCTATGATTATCATTTTTAATTTATTAATGAATGACACATTGCATGTTTTATTTGTTTCTGTTTACATTTAATGTTACAGAATGTCTGCCATTCTCTCCATCCACTCGTGTTTTCTTCTGAGCCAAAAAAAATGCAAGTGGTTGTGTGACTGAGAAACCAGAAAGCACAAACTCCTCTGTCCTGAAGACTTTCCCATCATGGGGAAACTTAATGACTGATACCTGGATCTCCTTCCATAAATGTTAAATAAACATGCCCTTATGTCTTCACCACATTAAAAGATTATAGTTGTTTTTTTTCTTCCACCCATTTTTCTCTCCAATGTGGTCACCTGCTGGTATCCACCCACTAGCCAGGTCTCTCTAACCATGTGAGTGAAGGCTAACATGTGATTCCTCCAAGACATGTAAAGCCATCAAACGCCTTGTAACAAGTCCATGATATGGATTGAGTACAGAAGCATAGCAGGCGGGAGATGATATTTACACACACACGTTTATTTTGGCTTTTCAGCTTCACACTCGCTCGATTTTAGGACACGGACATGCGTGCACATAGTTGTGTTCTGGTCCAGGGAGCTCTCTTTGCCCTCCTCCTCCTTTTCTATCCTCCACTGTCACTGCAACACACACAAAACATTAATTGACAATAGGTGTAATGACTTTGCCACTGATCTTCATTGGCCCTGCCCTCCATTGGCTATGCCCTCACTGCCACATACCCCTGCCCAACTCACTGGAGCCGTCCAGACTGCAGCGTACTCCCCCCCCCCCCCCCCCCCCAATGAGACAGGAATTCTGGCACCGCCATCTGTGCCCCCGGCTTGTGGACCACCTCAAATTTAAACGGCTGGAGGGCGAGATACTGACAGGTGATCTGCGCATTGGCATCCTTCATATGGTGGAGCCACTGGAGGGGTATGTGGTCTGAACAGAGGGTGAAAGGGTGCCCCAGCAGGTAGTATCGGAGAGTGAGGACAGCACACTTGATGGCCAAGCACTCCTTTTAGATGGTGCTGGACTTAATTTGATGCATTGAGATCTTGCGGCTGATGTACAGCACAGGATGTTCCTCGCTCTCCATCTTCTGGGACAAAACGGCCCCCAGCCCTCTGTCTGATGCATCCATCTGCAAAATAAAGGGGAGAGAGAAGTTAGGGGAGTTTAGAAGTGCCCCCCCAAACACACACACAGTGCAGCTTTTACCTTTAGTGAAAACCTGTTGACTGCTCCGTCCACTGGACCGGATCTGGTGCTCTGTTTTTAATGAGATCAGTCAGCGGGCTGGTGACATCTGAATAATTAGGTATGAACTATGATAGTAGCCAGCCATCCCTGGAACTGTCTCACCCTCTTTTTGGTCTTGGGGTTTCGGGCAGGCTGCAGTCTTGTCAATTTGGGGACGCATCTGCCCATGACCCAAATGGAAACCCAGATACTGTACTTCCACCCGCCCAATTGCACACTTTTTCAGGTTAGCTGACGCAGAGGGAGCGTGGGGGCAGAGGATCTTGTCCATGAGTTGCTGGAATGTAGCGGGTGTCGCAAATAACCCAAAAGGAAATGCGACAAATTGGTGTAATCCAGACAGTGTAGAAAAGGCTGTTTTCTCTCGGGATAGAGGAGTCAAGGGGGTCTGCCAATATCCCTTTGTTAAATCAAGTGTCAGATAAAAGCAAGTGGCACCTAATCGATTAAGCAATTCACTGCGAGGCATTGGGTATGTGTCAAATTTAGACACCACGTTGACTTTTCTGTAGTCCACAAAGAACCAGACCGACCCATTGGTCTTGGGACCCAGGATCACTGGGCTGCTCCAGTCACTGTGCGACTCCTTGATTATGCCCATTTCGAGCATGGCCTTGAGTTCTTCCCAAACCACCTGTTGTTGTTGTTGTTGTTGTTGTTTTTGTTGTTGTTTTCTTTTCTTTTGTTTTCAGGCAAGCGGTAAGGGCGGCTACACACCACCCCGGGGGCATTTCAGTGTGGTGTTTTATGAGGTGGGTGCAGCCGGGAAGGGGGTGATAACACATCGGAAAATTCCTTTTGCAACCTCCGTGAGTTGGGTCGGTGTGAGAGGTGGTGGACCAGAGTGGTTTGAGTCGTTATTTTTGTTTTTACCTCTGGCCCCAGCTCCGCCTACTCTGGAGCTACCAATGCCAATGCAACAGGGACCTCCTTGTTCCAACGTTTTAACAGGTTGAGGTGGTGTATTTGCAGTGCCCCGCCCCTATCCGCTTGCCTCACCTCCTAGTCGATGTCCCTGACTCGCTGTGTGACCTCAAAGGGCCCTTGCCACTTGGCAATTTGGAGTGCGACGTGGGTAATAACACAAGTACCTTGTCTCCCGGTATGAACTCTCTGAGGTGTGTGCCCCTGTCGTACAGCCGGACATGATGTTCTTGTGCCTGCCATAAATTCCCTTGAGTTAAGTATGTGGAGTTTTGTGCGCAGGTCGAGAACATATTGAATTTCGTTTTTACTAGGTGAAGGTCCCTCCTCCCAATTTTCTTGCAGCATGTCCAAAATGCCATGTGGCTTATGCCCATATCATAATTCAAATGGTGAAAATCCCGTGGAGGCTTGCGGGACCTCTCATACTGCAAATAACAGTGGCTCGAGCCATTTATCCCAATTATGTGCATCTTCACTTACAAATTTCCGAATTAAGTTTTTGAGTGTCTGGTTGAATCATTCCACTAAGCCATTTGTTTGTGGGTGATAGACACTGGTGCGGATAGATTTAATTCCCAATAACCCATACAGTTCGTGTAGTGTGAGTGACGTAAATGTAGTGCCTCGGTCAGTCAGGATTTATTTCGGAATCCAGACTCAGGAGATAACATGGAGGAGTGCCTCTGCAATACTGCATGCTGAAATATTGCAGAGAGGCACCATTGACGCATGACGCAGAGTCTCATCTCGTGATTGCTCTAATGAGAAATCCTCGAGGGAATCCCAGAGAGATGGAGGAGGGGCAAGCTGCTTCTCACTCCTCTTATCGCCCTGATGTGGTGCTGAAGTAGATGGCTCTGTGACTGCTTCCCCAGTCAATGCCACACCAGGATCTCCCCGTGATGTACTATCGCAGGACCCACCCTTTACTATGTGTTCCATTAAGCCTTTGAATCCCTACCAATCAGTTCCCAAAATCAGCGAGTGGGTGAGACGAGGATTAACCGCCACCTTTCTTCTATGCTTTTCTCCCCTAAATTGAATGTGGATGGACACTAATGAGTAGTTGTGAATATCCCTGTGCACACACAACCTTCACCACTTGCCCAATGCCTCACATTGCATCAACCTTTGTTTGATTGAGGTCTGATTACTGCCGGAATCCACCAACGCGTGATTTGTACTGTATCCCTTTGAACACTTACCGGTATACGATACGCTCAGGCCCGGTGGTCTCTGGCGTGTCGGGGATTCGGACCACAGCTCCCACCTCCATTGCGGAGCACTGACTCTGGAGATGTTTGGGCCCCCCACAGTGCCAGGACACTAGCCCAGGCTTCCCCTCTGCACCGGTGTTATGGGCATCACTCACATCAAGGGGGGGACCGACATGGAAAGGGAAGATGGGCCCCTGCCTCCACCTCCTCGTTGGGGGAAGGGGAGAGGAGAGAGAGAAAAAGGGAAGAGGTGACGCATCTGCCTGCCGTCAGAACTGCCTGCAAATGGTCCTTCGCCAGCTCGATGGCTTGATCCAGCGATGCCGGGTGATGACACTGGACCCACTCCACCATTCCTTTCGGAAGTTGCACAATGAACTGTTCCAGTGTCACCAGTTTGATGATCCCCTCGGCGTCACGGTCATCTGCCCTCTACCACCACCGGCAGACATCCCGGAGCTGTTGGCCAAATGCAAATGGCCAGCCAACCTCCTCCCATGTCAGTGTCGGGAAGCACTGGCAATGTTCCGGGGAGTGGCCAACATACTGCAGGATGGCTCACTTCAGGTCAACTTATACGAGTAGGCTGTTGGCAGCGAGCTGTGCCTCTCGAATCAGTAGCAGAAGTAGGCACGCCATGCACTACTTGACCGGCGACCCTTACACTTTGACCGCTTGCTCAAAGAGTGCTATAAAGGATTTGAGATTGTTGTGAGGGTGATGTAGGGAGGGTCTGCTGTGGTGGTGGTCGAGGACCCCACCGATGCGAGCAAGTGCCAGAACGCCTGGCCATCTTCCTGCTGGGCCAGCATCAAGACTTTGAAGCATTCTTGCTTCTTCCGTAGAGTGATCACTGCTTGATGCTGGTTCTGCTGGGCAGTAGCAAGGGCATGGATGAGATTTTTGAATGGCAGGGATTCCATGTGGTGGTTCCTTTCCGTACACCTGGGCTTCAGCACCACTGTAACAAGTCCCTGATGTGGGTGGAGTACAGAAGCACGGCAGGCAGGAGATATTCTCTCACACTTATTTTGGCTTTTCAGCTTCACACTTGCTTGATTTTTAGGACACACACACGCAGTCATGTTCTGGTCCAGGGAGCTCTCTTCTCTTTGCTCTTCCCCTCCTTTTCTATCCTCCATCATCACTGCAATGGGTGCGCGCGTGCACACACAAAACATTATTTGACAACAGGTATGTTGACTTTGCCACTCACCTTCCCCAGCCCCGCCCTCCATTCACAAACTGACACTTGGCCACACCCCCACTGCCATACTCTTCTTTTCCAAATGCAGCCCATGCTGTGTCACAGGATAGCAAAACACACCTGGAGGAAAGTGCTATGTGCTCTCTTCCCCACATGCATGAGCTCGCAGAAGACCCCAACCAGCTGTGATTTAATAGGGGCCAAAGAGTATGCTCTTCAGCATGACCCTGGAATGGGATGTTCAATAAGCACATATGGGTGTGAGAGACAGGAGTCCAAATATTTGTATATAGATTTAGGGGCATCAGTGGCGCAACTCCAGGGTCTTGGATTCAATCAATTCTAAGCTCAGGTTGCTGTCTGTGTGAAGTTTTGCAAGTTCTCACCCATGCTGACGGGAGTTCCTCTGGGTCCACTGGTTTCTTCTTCAGCAAATAGGTTATGCTTAAATTGCCACTAAGTGATTTTTTTTTTTAATTAAATACGAATCCGAGATGTATGGCATTGGGGAAAAATGCCTAGATCTAGAAATGCCAGAATTGTCAGCAAGCTCAAATAGAGAGGTGCGTTGGACTATTTATTTACTTACTTACTTACTGTGTGGACAATTCATTTTGTTTGTACCTGCATGTGATTTCATAACAAATTTGGGATATTCTGTTTCCCAGAAGATAAGCAAACAAGTAACCGAATTTAAAATGAGCATGAGCCTGACCAGGCAAGTCCTAAGAATACTGCAAATACATCATACAGTGCCACAATCATGTTAATGAACATTTGTTTTAATTTGCCTTCATACCTGACCACTTGTTTACTCCCACAAGGAAGTAAAAGAATTCGTACTTGTGTACCTTATTGTCCTGTGTGATCTCAGTCCTGATGGACACCTCTCATCTCAACTGTTCAGTAAACCTTACTGGCAAGCTTTTTTATTAATAATCTTTATACAGTACTAACGTACTGTATATGGTCTTAGATATACACATACATTTGGGCCTCATTTCTTCCTGTTGTGTTTTCTCTACTCCCAGACTGCGAAGTTTGCAAATCCTTCTTCCTCAACAAATGTGAGATTCATGGACCGCCCCTCTTCATCCCAGATACTTTTGTTCCCATGGGAGTCCCTGACCGAGCCAGACAAACTCTTCCTCCTGGGCTAGAAATCCAGAAGTCCAGTATCCCTGATGCAGGCCTGGGAGTGTTTAATAAGGGGGGTACTGTTCCAGTAGGTGCACACTTCGGACCCTACCAGGGAGAGTTGGTAAACGGAGAGGAAGCCAGGAACAGTGGAGACTCCTTGGTTGTGAGTTTGTCATCAATTTATTATAAAGATTGTATATTTTTAAGTAAGAAAATATGATGACTAGATGAAGGTATTTCCAATTAATATCAGTTTCTTCTGGTCAGTGATGTGTGGAGTAGTGGTGTAAATCACAATGCGATCCTACATCAGTTTTTTTTGCCAGTGTGGTGGAAATTCACCTGTTAATAATAGAATTACTAGTGACACCTGAATAATGGTCAAGCAAATATTTCTTTATTGTATAATTTATCCCTCTGGGGTTGAGAGCTCCATTGGCAAAGCTCGACAGGTTTAGAATGAATAGATCATGTATTTAGATAAATATCTTTGAATTTTCTTTTGTACAAGCATGACAAACATATTGACAAACTTTATAAGTATAAAGGAGAAAAGTGGCAAACTTGGATCATCAAAAAAAAACCTCGTGGCTCACCTTGAGGAAATCCACATGGACAGCTGGCACTGTGAACAGATCATCCTCCCATCCGACATGCTACCAATACCTTTTCTTGGACATCAGCCCTCCCAAGTGGAGTGAGGTGGTAACAACTGTACATCGGTCAAGAGCTGCATCGTCCCCTGGGCCCAAGAGAGTACCATACAGGCTTTACAAGAATGCTCCAGATTTTTTACAGTTCCTGTGGAGACTGATGAGGGTGGTTGTGGCAGAAACAAGCAATACCCACAGCCTGGAGGAGGGCAGGGGGTGTCCTAATTCCAAAGCAAAAGGATTCTGCTATCATCAACCAGTTTTGCCACATCAGTCTTTTGAACATTTGAAGGGAAGGTTTTCTTCAGCATTTTGGCTCACAGGCTGACAGCCTACCTTGAGAAGAACTACTACTATATTGACATGTCTGTTTAGAAGGCGGGGATCCCAGGCTTCTCTGGGTGTTTGGAGCATGCAAACATGATCTGGCATCAAATCGAAGCCGCCAAAAAAGATGGAAGAGACCTCCATGTTGTGTTCCTGGACCTCATCACTGCCTTTGGCTTAGTTCCTCACAATCTCCTTTGGTCTGCTTTCAGTTACTTCAGTGTCCCAGAGCCCATCACAGCCCTAGTCAAATCCTATTTCCAGGACATACAGCTTTGCCTTACAACTGATGAATTCACTACAGCATGGCAGTGACTGGAAATTGGCCTCATGGCAGGATGCACTATCTCCTTGCTAGCTTTCACCATGGCCATGGAGGTCATCATCTGGGCCTTTTGGTGGGTGGTAGGAGGAGAGCAGCTCAAACCTGGTCTCCGACTCCCTCCTATCAGGGCATACATGGATGATATGACCATACTTACAACAAGCAAGCCCTGCACTAGGCGACTACTGAAGAAGCTCCAAGAGAACATCGAGTGGGCTAGAATGAAAATAAATCCAAGCAAGTCCAGGAGCATATCAGTCGTCAGAGGGAAGCTGTTCGAGCAACGCTTTTACATTCGTGAGGAGCCCATACCAATGGTGGCAGAGAAACCTGTTAAGAGTTTTGGACGCTGGTACGAGACAACCCTCAAAGATGTAGACCAAGCAGACCAGATTAGGTAGGATACCATCAGTGGCCTGGAGAGCATTGACAGGTCCTTCCTACTGGGCAGGTTGAAGCTCTGGTGCTTTCAGTTCTGTCTCCTCCCCTGGCTGTTGTGGCCCTTGACCATCTACAGTGGTGCTTGAAAGTTTGTGAACCCTTTAGAATTTTCTATATTTCTGCATATATATGACCTAAAACATCATCAGATTTTTGCATGAGTCCAAGAAGTAGATAAAGAGAACCCAGTTAAACAAATGAGACACAAATATTATACTTGATCATTTATTTATTGAGGAAAATGATCCAATATTACATATCTGTGAGTGGCAAAAGTATGTGAACCTCTAGGATGAGCAATTAATTTGAAGGTGAAATTAGTCAGGTGTTTTCAATCAATGGTATGACAATAAGGTGTGAGTGGGCACCCTGTTTTATTTAAAGAACAGGGATCTATCAAAGTCTGATCTTCACAACACATGTTTGTGGAAGTGTATCATGGCACGAACAAAGGAGATTTCTTAGGACCTCAGAAAAAGCACTGTTGATGCTCATCAGGCTGGAAAAGGTTACAAAACCATCTCTAAAGAGTTTGGACTCCACCAATCCACAGTCAGACAGATTGTGTACAAATGGAGGAAATTCAAGACCATTGTTATGCTCTCCAGGAGTGGTCGACCAACAAAGATCACTCCAAGAGCAAGGCGTGTAATAGTCGGCGAGGTCATAAAGGACCCCAGGGTAACTTCTAAGCAACTGAAGGCCTCTCTCACATTGGCTAATGTTAATGTTCATGAGTCCACCATCACGAGAACACTGAACAACAATGGTGTGCATGGCAGGGTTGCAAGGAGAAAGTCGCTGCTCTCGAAAAGAACATTGCTGCTCGTCTGCAGTTTGCTAAAGATCATGTGGACAAGCCAGAAGGCTATTGGAAAAATGTTTTGTGGACGGAAGAGACCAAAATAGAACTTTTTGGTTTAAATGATAAGCGTTATGTTTGGAGAAAGGAAAACGCTGCATTCCTGCATAAGAACCTTATCCCATCTGGTGGTGGTGGTAGAATCATGGTGGTGGTAGAATCATGGTTTGGGCCTGTTTTGCTGCATCTGGGCCAGGACGGCTTGCCATCATTGATGGAACAATGAATTCTGAATTATACCAGCGAATTCTAAAGGAAAATGTCAGGACATCTGTCCATGAACTGAATCTCAAGAGAAGGTGGGTCATGCAGCAAGACAACGACCCTAAGCACACAAGTCGTTCTACCAAAGAATGGTTAAAGAAGAATAAAGTTAATGTTTTGGAATGGCCAAGTCAAAGTCCTGACCTTAATCCAATGGAAATGTTGTGGAAGGACCTGAAGCAAGCAGTTCATGTGAGAAAACCCACCAACATCCCAGAGTTGAAGCTGTTCTGTATGGAGGAATGGGCTAAAATTCCTCCAAGCCGGTGTGCAGGACTGATCAACAGTTACCGGAAACATTTAGTTGCAGTTATTGCTGCACAAGGGGGTCACACCAGATACTGAAAGCAAAGGTTCACATATTTTTGCCACTCACAGTTATGTAATATTGGATCATTGTCCTCAATAAATAAATGACCAAGTACAATATTTTGGTCTCATTTGTTTAACTGGATTCTCTTTATCTACTTTTAGGACTTGTGTGACAATCTGATGATGTTTTAGGTCATATTTATGCATAAATATAGAAAATTCTAAAGGGTTCACAAACTTTCAAGCGCCACTGTATGAGATCCCACTCTCCAAGGTTGAGAAACTGGAGAGGCTGTTTAGTTCATTTGCAAAAATATGGCTTGGTCTCCCCAGGCGCATTACCAGCACAGGCCTGTATGGGAAAGGTATTCTTGAACTTCCAGTATCCACTCTAACAGAGGAATACAAGTGCTCCAAAGTTAGGCTGGAAATGACAGACAGAATCCCACGGTCCTTATTTTGCCTGAACAGCTCCCATTCTGGAAACTGGAAGAAAGTGGATCCCTTCACAAGCTATGCAGCAGGCAAAGTCATCCCTTAAGCATCAGGACATCATTGGTCATGTGCAGCAAGGGAGAGGAGGCCTTGAGCTTGGAGAAAGCAATATATCCTGGCACAAAGAAACACCATCACAGCACCAAGGTCTTGTAGTTGAGGAGGTATGCCACCGAGAACAAGCAATGAGGTGCGCAAAGGCCGCTTCTCAATCAAAGCAAGGGCAGTGGATGTGATGGGAAGGGTTGAGAAAAGAAAATTCTCTTGGAGGGATCTGTGGAACATGGAAGCACATCAAAGCAGCTTCGTCATATGAGCCACCTATGATGTCCTGCCATCTCCAATCAACCTCAACCAGTGGTACGGAGAAGACCATACATGCCCCCTCTGTCAGTCTCCGGCCAACCTGAAGCACATCCTGGTGTGCTGCAAAACAAGCCTGAAACAAGGCTGTTACACCTGGTGACACGACCAGGTGCTGAAGTGCCTTGTATCAATGCTGAAGACCAGGCGGACATCCATCAATGCCCTACCTCCTCCTTCATCAGCCTATCGCTCATCTGCGATTAAAATTTGTCAGTGCAGGAGCGAAATATGACGAAGTCCATACATCCAAGCCACACATCGGCCAGCTAGGTGGGGCGTGAGTCTGGAAGCTATCGGTGGACTTGAACCAGCGGGTCTGCTTCCCAGCTGAGATCGCCGAAACAAATCTCAGACCAGACCTTGTGCTTTAGTCCTCCTCACTTTGCTCCATTTACATAACAGAGCTGAACGTGCCCTGGGAGGATGCTGGGGAGGAGGCATATGAGCGCAAAAGCTTGAAGTATGCTGAGCTGGCAGCTGATGCTGAGCAACATGGCTGGAAGGCTAGGGTCTGCCCAGTTGAGGTCGGCTGCAGAGGTTTTGTTGGTAAGTCAACCACCAGGTTGCGTAAGGGCATGGGAGTCAGAGGTCAAGCCCAATGGCAAGCCATCAAAGCCCTTTCCAGTGCCGCCGAATAGGCCAGTCGGTGGCTTTGGATTAAGAAGAGAGACATCACCTGTGCCCCCAAATAACAGCCGCTCCATTAGGGTGAATAGTGACAGTTAAACCAGAGGGGGGCACACCTGGGATGCCCGATTTCGCCGATGAGCCCTCTGGAGGTTTTGTGGGCCTATCATCGAAACACCTAAGAAGGAGGGTGCCCACCTGGAGAACCTCAGTTTGCACGTCCCTCCCCACCAGTGTTAACTCAAGTAGGTGCACTCTGCAAGGGATTGTACCAACTAGTCCTACAATAGAACTATACACTTTCCTATGTGCCCACTACCAAATAATATTAGTTTTTTCAATTCCCTAAATTAGATGAAATAAAAAAACTTGTCACCTTACTCAATCACATCAGAGTCGGAGTACTGAGCTCCCACTTACGCATTCTTACAACCCCGATTCCAAAAAAAGTTGGGACAAAGTACAAATTGTAAATAAAAATGGAATGCAATAATTTACAAATCTCAAAAACTGATATTGTATTCACAATAGAACATAGACAACATATCAAATGTTGAAAGTGAAACATTTTGAAATTTTATGCCAAATATTGGCTCATTTGAAATTTCATGACAGCAACACATCTCAAAAAAGTTGGGACAGGGGCAATAAGAAGCTGGAAAAGTTAAAGGTACAAAAAAGGAACAGCTAGAGTCTGGAATAATCTCTGTGCGTAAGGGTCCAGGCCGGAAAACCATACTGGGTGCCCGTGATCTTCGGGCCCTTAGACGGCACTGCATCACATACAGGCATGCTTCTATATTAGAAATCACAACATGGGCTCAGGAATATTTCCAGAGAACATTATCTGTGAACACAATTCACCGTGCCATCCGCCGTTGCCAGCTAAAACTCTATACTTCAGAGAAGAAGCCATATCTAAACATGATCCAGAAGCGCAGATATCTTCTTTGGGCCAAGGCTCATTTAAAATGGACTGTGGCAAAGTGGAAAACTGTTCTGTGGTCAGACGAATCAAAATGTGAAGTTCTTTATGGAAATCAGGGATGCCGTGTCATTCGGACTAAAGAGGAGAAGGACGACCCAAGTTGTTATCAGCGCTCAGTTCAGAAGCCTGCATCTCTGATGGTATGGGGTTGCATTAGTGCATGTGGCATGGGCAGCTTACACATCTGGAAAGACACCATCAATGCTGAAAGGTAGATCCAGGTTCTAGAGCAACATATTCTCCCATCCAGACGACGTCTCTTTCAGGGAAGACTTTGCATTTTCCAACATGACAATGCCAAACCACATACTGCATCAATTACAGCATCGTGGCTGCGTAGAAGGGTCCGGGTACTGAACTGGCCAGCCTGCAGTCCAGATCTTTCACCCATAGAAAACATTTGGCGCATTATAAAACGGGAGATATGACAAAAAAGACCTAAGACAGTTGAGCAACTAGAATGCTACATTAGACAAGAATGGGTTGACATTCCTATCCCTAAACTTGAGCAACTTGTCTCCTCAGTCCCCAGATGTTTACAGACTGTTGTAAAGAGAAAAGGGGATGTCTCACAGTGGTAAACATGGCCTTGTCCCAACTTTTTTGAGATGTGTTGTCATCATGAAATTTAAAGTCACCTAATTTTTCTCTTTAAATGATACATTTTCTCAGTTTAAACATTCGATATGTCATCTATGTTCTATTCTGAATAAAATATGGAATTTTGAAACTTCCACATCATTGCATTCCGTTTTTATTTACAATTTGTACTTTGTCCCAACTTTTTTGGAATCGGGGTTGTATAACTTTATCCAGGAGGACTATCTTCATTTAATGCTATATATTCATTTGGCTTCATCCATGTTTCAGTTAAACAAAGTACGTTAAACTCCTGATCAGTAATGAGTTCATTAACTATTAGTGCTTTAGATGTAAGAGATCTAATATTTAATAGCCCCACCTTTAGATCAAATGTGTTGGCAGCGGCTGTACAGTCAGAATGATCTAATTTTTTATTGATTAGGTCAGTGTTTCCCAACCTTTCTTGAGCCATGGCACATATTTTACATTCGAAAAATCCCACGGCACACCACCAAAAAAAAAAAGTCACAAAAAGTATATATAATGAAATATGATCATCTAGTCTCAATTTACTTACTCAGTGTGAAACCTGGGTCTGTTTAGTTGCACACAAAGCTGATATACTCGCAGGAATTGAAGAAAGATACACATAAAGATCTTCCTCAACAGCTATGAGTCACTCTCCTTTTTTAGTTTTTATAGCAGTCATGCTTGAAAAGCCCAGCTCGCATAGATAGGTTGTGGAAAATCACCTTTTTTGCTTTCTTCTGACCTCTACTCATATTAGGGCCTTCATCTGGGTCAGAATTTTCTCCAGGACCCAGTTTGGATTGTGTATGTTTTCCTTTCAAATATTTATCCATCACTGTCACCACTGTCACACCCGAAGCATTACTAATTCTATTGTTTGAATGGCAACAGGTAGATCTCATCTCTAGCTGCTTTATCCTGTTCTACAGGGTCGCAGGCAAGCTGGAGCCTATCCCAGCTGACTACGGGTGAAAGGCGGGGTACACCCTGGACAAGTCGCCAGGTCATCACAGGGCTGACACATAGACACAGACAACCATTCACAATCACATTCACACCTATGGTCAATTTAGTCACCAGCAACAGGTAGATACACAGGTTAATTAGCTACCTGCTGCCATCTAGTGGAAGAGTATTTAATTGTTCTGCCTGTCACTATACGTTGCTGGCATAGACAAACGAAGACAAATTATTTACAGTAAATAATAATTTTCAGACCAATTATTAAGTGAAATTGTATAATTTCCCATGGTACACCTGATGATCTCTCATGGCACACTAATGTGCCGCGGCACAGTGGTTGAGAATCGCTGGGTTAGGTTACTGGAACAAACTCTCTGAATATTTCTACCTTTTTGTTTAGCTCAGGGAACAGAGACAATCTCGATGTAGTGGACCCTGAGTGATGACTCTGTGCAGCTAGCAGACAGTCAGTTTAGCCTATTTGTCTGCTCCCTGGCCTTGGCTCTGGATTGTCAGAAATTAACTAGGCCTGTTCTGAGACTATGACCTATGCTGCAGAAAATGAGTGCAGCACCTTCCCGAGTGGGATGGATACCGTCCTGCCCTAACAGGCCAGCAGTGCCCTCAAAATTAGCCCAATTATCTATAAATCCCACACTGTTTTCAGAGCACCACCTGGACAACCAGCAGTTCAACAACCATAACCTGCTGTAAGCTATATCGCTACGCCGCATTGGGATGGGGCCAGAGCATACTACAGCATCGGACATCACCTTTGCTAATTTAAACATCTCTACAAAGTTACTCTTAGTAACCTCAGACTGACAAAGGTGTATATCATTAGCTCCTGCATGGATAACTATCTTTGAGAACCTATGCTTGCCTAGGACCCTGAGATTACCTGCTATGTCCGACGCCCTGGCTCCTGGTATACACCTGACTAAAGCTGCTGGTGCCCCGAAAGGCTGAGCTAATTTCATGTGCCATATGATGGTCCCCTATAACCAGAGCTCTTTCAGGTTTCTCAGCAGGTGCATCACTAAGAAGCGCAAACCTATTTGACACGTGATTCGGAGAGGAGTGGTGCTCCCATGGGCGAGCCTCAGCGGTAGCTTTGGCTGTATGCTTATGCCATCGAGTCGTCACCCATTCGCCCTACTGTAAGGGCTCTAATGTCGGAGTTGGGGGATTACTAACTTCACCTAGGGCATCCAGACTTTCCCCTGCAGAAACTACACTGGTCTCATGCTCACTGGCCTTCTCTAAATCCTGGACACATGCTTCTAACACTATAATCTTCTCCATCAGAGAGCTAACTAATCTGCACTTATCACAAATGAAGCTGTCACGAGCGATGGAGGGAAAATGACTAAACATCCTGCACTCGGCACACTGAACAGGCTGAAGGTATGCCATGATGAAAGGATTCACGTACCTTAATTGAAGATCTGTTGATATTAAAGCAGATCTGATGTGGATGGCCTCCGCTTGTGATCTTTACACAGGGGGAGAAAAAAGAAAGCTTCCGGTCTCGGCGTTCTTCTGAAAAAAGAGATAGAAAAAAACAGAAAAAGGAAAGCGAAAGTGGGAAGTACAAAAAGGAAAGCGAAAGTACAATAAAAATGAAGAGGATACTGGAAAATTATTTGTAGAAAAATATTTTTTTAAAAAAGATTAGTAATTAATGCCAACACTTGCAGAAAAAAAAAAAAAAGACTTGTCGCAAACAATTCGGGAGCCAGGAAGTGCGTAGCACAGAATGCACAAGCGCAACCCAATTGCCAATCACTCTCAAACATGATTTAACAGTAAGTATCAATATATAAATTATGGAGTACAGATAGCTCTGTAACTAGATGTCCTTGGGGTTGTTGAGACATGGAGGGCCAGGAATACCATCTAGCCCAGAGTTCAGGTAGGAGTCCTCTGAGAGTCAGTACTTTTGGCTTTTGCAGCATTCTGTTCCCAAAAGCTGATGTCGGGAAAAATTTCTTTACACAAAGAAGGTTTTCTTGCTTTTGTAGTTATTTTAACTGTTCTTGCATGTTGGGACTCTTTGGGGGGGGGAGTATGTTCCAACATGTAGCTAATGCCAGGCCACAAATCTACACCGTCACTCCAGTTGTTTCAAGGAATTTTGTATGGATCATAACCGCTAATAAACTCTAATTTCCATATATATCAATCCTTCTCTTCTTTCTGTCCAAGATTATCTGGTAGTAGAGCTTTTTAGCTGTAGTTTTCTTCAGACAACAGCAACAGATGCCAGATATCTCCACTTGGCTTTAGTATGTGAACAGTGTATAAACAAACTTCGCTTGTCCTCCAGGTATAGGGTAGCGACGGTTGCTAACGTAAATGTGACATTAGTGCAAGGGGGGACATCTATAGACTGAAAAACAGCTTCTACCCATCACTACCCATCAACATGCTCCGAGGATATGTCGCACAGTCACGGTCACCTACTTTTACATTTTAAGTTGAGAGGGATTTCTTTCACAGCTTCCCTAACTTGCAAAAGAACAGGTAGATGTTCCACTGACAGTATTTATTTAAAAAAAAAAAAAGACAGAGTTATACAGTGTTTCCCTCAGGATTTTGTGAAACTATGGTCAGTGGCCCTCGCTCTGGGGGCATGCTCCCCTGAGAGAAAATTTTGTTTATTTTAAAGTTAAATGTATCAAACTGGTGCACTTTGAGAGCAAAATTAAGAGGTTAGATCTATGAAGAACTTGCTCAAAACAATTTTGTGCTTTAGTAATTTAAGTGTCAACACACTGGTTGTATCAGTATGAATGGTGATGCCACAGCAAAAAGGTCACACCTGCAATGCATGGTTAAGGAGTTCAACTGTTTAAAAAAAAAAAAGACTTAGAGCATACATTTCAGCCCTCAAAGAAATGAAGCAGAAGTGGTTACCTGTGTTCAAATGTTTTTTGTTTTGTTTTTAATAAAATATAAAATATTAAATAGAGAACATGCAGAATAATTTAATTTTAGCCAAAAATAGACCTATTTTGAGCTCTGGTTAGAGCATGTGCTTGTATTTTGAATGACTAATACATGCTATCGGATGTGTTAGCAGCTTTTCTGACTCAAACAAGCTAAAACTCTACAAATTCAACAGCGCACCATTTTAAAGCAAGGAGATGATAGTTGGACACGCTAATGTTAATATTTCCTAACTAAGCCAAAGTTTGATGAATGCTAATTATCAATGCTAACTTCTGCATTGACATTATCGGTTTGCTGTCTTAAATTGATAACCATAGTATTGTTTGTACTAGTGGATGACTGTAGTAGATACTGTAAAGTTAATGTTATCAGGCTCAAATCAAATGGTGTTGTGTTTTCAAATTGCTTCGGCCACCATGGTCGAGGTAACTCATGGAAAACACTGTAATGAGTGTTGCCTCAAGTTTTTAATAAATTATACAATTGCCTGCAGGGGCGCCGCTAGAAATCTTGGGCCCTATGGAAGATTACAATTTAGCCCCCCCCCCCCCCCCCCCCCCCCCCCCCCGTAAAATTTTCAAGCGCAAGCAATTTAATTTGAAGTCTGTTTTTGGCTGGCACTTCTACTTTACTATCCACGTGATCAGCTGCTGAGCAAGTTTAGGTGATACAATTATTTGGTATATGAACATTTTAAATGCAGAACTGTCAGAATTAGACTGAATAGACTGTTGCCGGTTTAACAGCATCAATTCTTGCACTCCAGCGAGTGTCAGACAAGCTGTGGAGAGAGCAGCCGGTAGTTTCTTTGTATATGGCCCATCGTTCTGGACTGGCACTTACAAATTTGTAAAGACAATTGATGAAGCCAAAAAAAGCTGACACTTCCTCACTTGATCCTGCAGCGTGTACCCCAGCGAGATTTAACATGTGAACATTTTGATTGAATGAACTCCATACTAAGTTACCTAAGAATAGTTGCTCATAAAAAAAGAAATGTCATTTCATTTTAATGTAAGTCTTAATAGCCTAATGCTGCTTACTGTAGCCTAGCAATTAAAATAGTTTTTAACCCTAAATCCTTTATTTATGGATTGTATTGCTCACCTCCTTCTCCTAGGATTTGGGTTGAGGGCTGGGGTCCTATCCCTGAGGCTGAATCTGTGGATGTTGAGGGCACCTCATTAGTTTCGAAACCAGTTATTAGCACCAGTATCATGTAGGCTAGTTTACTGCACAAGTTTAGCTAGTTCTGTGCAGAACTTCTACATTACATTCATCTGCTCTTCCATGGCAATAAACGTGAAGTATTTAAATAAAATGACACTGCACTGCTTATTGAAAAGTGTTGTCTTGATAGTCCAACTCGGTTAAAATGAAATCTGCTAGTCTATCATTAGCTAACATGCTGTAATGGCATAGAGTGTCAGTGAATAATAGGCTAGCTTTCTCTGGGAAAAACTGAGTCACCAATTGTCGACCCTTTTTCTCCCTTTCAGCTTTCTGCTGCTTCTCCTTCCGTTTTTGATATCCGGACTTCATAATTTATCTCACCACCATGACTCCTGCTTAGCAACTTCTAGAATGTTCACCTCTGTTGCGCACGGAGAGAAACCGCCAGCTGATGTGAGCTGCACTAATAGCGGCGCTGTGCACACACGGAGCTACACAGTTCACTGTCCCTGCCCACAATCAGACTGTACCATTACTAAAAAGGGAGGAGAGGTGAAATGACAATATCATAAATAATTCAAGGAAAATGTGATAGCAAATCATAACCATGTATAATTTGCATAATTTAACAGATGAAATGAAATATTTTATTTCAAAAACTTACACAAGGCAATACTATTAAAATAATATTAATATTCCTCACAGGCCCCCCTGTCAGTGCCAGGCCCTTAGAATCGTCCTAACTTTCCCCCCCTAGCGGCGCCCCTGATTGCCTGTCTGATTTACCTATCTGTTTAATAATTATTTGACAGTCTGCTGTAGTGCAATCTGGGTCAAATCTTGCGAATGACCTTATAGCCCATCAAAATGTGTGTGACATTCTTCATAATCAATAACCAACTTTAACTTGATGTGCCTTGACGTTCTGGTTTGACCTTTCATGTGCTTTCAGCCCCAACAAGCTTGAAAATCTCTGGTACATATAACAGTCAGTTATGGTTGGGCAAGTTAGAGCAGTTTTAAATGAACATGCAGCCTAGTCCATCTCTAAAGTCCTTCCCACGCCATGCAGTCGGGCGCATTGGGTGGCACTGATCTTCGTTTCCGTAGCCCTCGGGCTCTCGCCTATACAGCTAGGGTTACAGTGGGGGCTAGTCCTCTGGTAACCGTGAGCGGTAACAGCCTAGTCTATAGCTATGTTTTAATGCCCATCTTAAGCTCTTCATTCTGGTCCTCGAAAATAGCATTGCAAGCCAATTGTGGGGGGTTATCTGGCAATTACCCCTGCTGCAACAGCCACTCTTAAAGGGGAACTGAAGTCATTTTTAAACTTGCTTTATTTCTTAATTTCTTAATTAATTTCTTAAAACTGTTGTTCCTGTCAAATCAAAACATGGCTTAACCATAATCAAAGGCTCTGAGGGACTCATGGGCCGTTGGACAGAGCACTTCAGCGATTTATTCTTCAATCCATCAGTTGTTGATGAAACAGCTATTAACAACTTACCACAGAAAGATATGATTCAGGAGTTGGATGCGATTCCCACACGGGAAGAGACTGACCTTGCCATCAAACAAATAAATTCAGGCAAAGCGCCTGGCTTAGATGGGATTCCAATAGAATTGTTACAAAAAGGAGGTGAAAAAGTTAAATCAATTGTATATAGCTTGAGCCAGAAAAGTTGGGAAGGTAAAGGCTCTAAGTCAGTCTGTGATAATTATTGTGGCATCACGCTTCTAGAAGCAGTTGGAAAAGTGTTGTCCAGACTTCTTTGAAACAGAATGACAGATCATGTGTGTCCAGTCAATGATAAGAGTCACAGTCTGGTTTTCATTCGGGAAGAGGAACAATGGACGTGATCTTCTCTGCCAGACAACTGCAGGAGAAGTGTATCGAGCAGCATGTTCCCTTGTATCAAGTCTTTGTGGACTTAACTAAGGCTTTTGACACCGTGAACCACGAGTCCTTGTGAAAGGTTCTCGGAAAGCTCTGATGCCCTCCCATTTTTGTCAACATGGTAAAAGGGCAGCATCGCAATGTGAAAGCATGTGTTCCCTTCAACGGATCACTTTCAGATGAAATGGCAGTTGATAATGGCATAAAACAGAGTGATATCCTAGCACCAACCCTATTCTCCATCTACTTCGCTGTTGTACTTGTATATGCATTCGGTGACTGCAATATCGGCATAAGTATCCATTTCAGGACCACTGGAAAAGTCTTCAATATCAGAAGATTTAACACAAGATCCAAGACCATCCATGCACTAATCTGTGAGTTGTTGTATGCTGATGATGCAGTTTTCATTACAAACTCCGAGAAAGACATGCAGACTGTTATGGGCAGATTTTCTGGAGCAGCCACTGCATTTGGTCTTACCATCAGTTTGAAAAAGACCAAGGTTATCTTCACTCCACCACCTGGTGTACCATACAGTGAACCTAACATCACAGTAAATGGCACCAGATTGAGTGTTGTAGATACGTTTGTATTCCTAGAAAGTACCATATCGAGAGACGGTTCATTAGATGCTGAAATACATGCACGGATCCAGAAAGCCTCTGTTGCCTTTGGGAAGTTAGAGAAGCGCTTGTGGTCAGATAGAGGAATAAGTAATAAAACCAAAGTGACAGTTTACCAAGCGTGTGTCTTGACTGCCTTATTGTATTCCTCTGAAGCCTGGACAACACTCTACCGTCACTTGAAGTGGCTTGAAAGATTTCACCAAAAATGCTTGAGACGAATGTTAAGCATCAAATGGCAATCAAAGCCTCAAGAGAACACCTGTACTGTTTGCAGCAAGGTGTGCAAATCGACATCTGGACTGAAGCAGCATATGAAAACACACAAGAATGAGATTCCACAGGCAGATCTAATCAATCCTGTGAAGACACCACTTTTTATCTGCCATGTAGATATGAAGCCTTGCAAGTCTGCTGCTGGACTAAATTCACACTTGAGAGCACACGGACGGAGGCAAGATGAAGAAATTGAAGAATTGAGGAATGAGACTGCAATCATTTGACAAGAGGCAGCAATCAACAACATAGATAGATAGATAGATAGATAGATAGATAGATAGATAGATAGATAGATAGATAGATAGATAGATAGAGTGGAAGTCAACTCGTGACAGAGTAAGACCATTTCTTGTATTCGTAAACTTTTTTGGAGCATCTGAAAGATTATTTTCTTGTCGCTGATGATACTTCCTATGGTTTTTGAGACCTACAAGAGTTTTGCAGTTCTTTCCACATTACTGACATGTCAATCTTCCTGCAGCAGCTTGCCTTTCCGGATGTTGACTTTGATGGCGCTTGAGTCTACTGGCTGATCGATACACTTTATGGCAGATCGTGCATGTATCATCGGGGATGTCATATTGGTAATTGACCTCCCGATGACTCAGTTTGTCACTGAGAAGACCTACTTTTGAGAAGCAGATGTGGCCACACTGATCACACGTAAGAGACTCCTTTGAGCCTCGCTCTGGGAGAGGGGTGACATCTCTCATATATCTGCCTGCATGTTTTTGTTGTGCATACTCTACTCTGTTGTTCTCGAAATCTTTGACACCAGTAGCAATCAGATTTCTCCACACCTGCCGATCTGATGCAAGGTCTTCCCAGGTGTCTACATTGATATGTGTCTTTGAGATTGTCTGTCTTTAAAGCGCTTGCGGGGCTTTCACTGCGGTTGTTTTCCTTGTGCTAACTCACGAAACATAACCTGCTTAGGCATGCGAGTGTCTTCTAGGCGGACAAGGTGACCAGACCATCTAAGTTGATGTTTCATAACCATGGACTCAATACTTGTTGTATTTGCCAACTACAGCACTCTCGTATCAGGCATATGAGAGAGCCATGAGATCTTCAGAATATGATGCAGACAACGCTGATGAAAACGCTCAAGACATTGTATATGCCTGCTGTAAGTTGTCCATGTCTCACAGCTGTACAGCATGGTTGTTAACACACATGCATGATACACATTGACTTTTGTTGCTGCTTTGATGTCTGATTGTGACCAGAGCCTTGATTCCAGTTTACCAAATGCATCGCATGCCTTCGAGAGTCTATAAGAGATCTCTTTGTCAAGTGTGTTGGATCTAGATAATGTGCTACCAAGGTACACAAACGTGTCCACAACTTCTAGTTGTTTGCCCTTGACGAATATCGATGGCGGGGTGTATGGCTTGCCTGGTGCTGGTCGTAGCATGGTGACTGTTTTCTTGAGACTGATAGTATGTCTGAATTCATCACAGGTGGTTGAAAAGCAGTCCATAAGGAGCTGCAAATCTCTCTCACTGTGGGTAACAAGGTCACAGTCGTCAGCATAAAGATGATCACCAATCAGAGCCACGGACGTCTTAGTTACAGCAACAAATCGACGGATGTTGAAAATCCTTCCTGTTGTGCGATATCGAGTGTGTATGCCAGCATCGTTTTGTGAAAAGGCCTGCATAATCACGATGGCAAAAAAGATAGCAAATGGTGTAGGTGCCAGAATATCACCTTGTTTCACTCCAGATTCGACTGGGATAAGTTCTAAGAGCTCACTTTTAAACAAAGTGTTTTTGTTGTTTTTTCCAGTTATAAAAGATACAATTTGTCATACATTTCAATACAATCCCACCCCACAAACAACCCCACCCCACTGCACCACCACAAATCCATAATACAGCACAGGTTCAGTAATAATTGTACATAATTAGAAAAACAAAACAAAAAGAAAACAAACAAAATATAAAATAAAACAAACAAAAACACACAAAAAGGAGGGGTTACATCTACACATTTAAGATATCTGAGGCATCTATCTTTTCAGCATGATCTAAAACTGGTTGCCATATAGTATAGAAATTGAGGGCACAGCCTCTTGTGGCATAGCGGATTTTTTCTAAAGTCAGATGGTGCAGAAGGTCTCTGATCCACTGATTGAAGGTTGGAGGAGATTTATCTTTCCATTTAAGCAATACGAGTCTTCCAGCCAGTAGCATAGCAAAGGCTATCATGTTTTGCTATGTCGAGTGGGGTGGAAGTCCTGCAGTACTACACCAAAAATTACTGTTATAGCAAGAGGTTCCATGGGTATTCCTAGTAGGTCAGAAAAGAATTTGAATATAGATTGCCAGAACCCTGTTAATTTTGGGCAGATCCAGAACAAAAAGTGGCTGTTGCTGCTCCACAGCGGTCACAGTTAGGGTCAATATTTGGTGTCAACTTTGCCAGTCTCGCTTTAGACCAGTGTAACCTATGTACAGTCTTGAACTGTATTATTTTATGTCTTAAGCAAATTGAAGATGAATGTATCCCATCTAATGTGGAATCCCACATATCCTCAGTAATTTCTATGCCTAACTCTTCTTCCCATTGGTTTTTTAAACGTGCCAAGGGTTCTAAGTCATAAGAAATGAGTGACGTGTAAATTTTTCCGATAAGCCCTTTATGGTTGGAGCTAAGCTCTAAAAGAGAGTCAAGGAGAGAGCTGGGCGGCATAGATGGAAATTGAGCCGATTCTGAGGAAACAAAGTTGCGAAGTTGCAGGTACTTGAAGAAGTGAGTGTTGGGAATTTCATATTTTAATCTCAATTGCTCAAATGATGCAAAATTCTTATCAATATAGAAGTCTTTTAAAGTAGCTAATCCATTCCTGGTCCAGATATCAAAGGATCCATCTATGATGGAAGGTTTAAACATATTGTTTCTTGATATGGGGCATTAATTAACAAGTTATTAAGTGAAAATGCTTGTCTGAACTGTGCCCATATCTTCAAGGAGTGCTTAACAACTGGATTTATAGAATATCTGGATATAGGTTCTGGTAGTGGGAGCTTGGAGCAAAGTAAAGCATGTCAAGAGGCAGGTTCACATGTCAACTTTTCCAGCCGCAACCATTTCGGGTCACTATCTTGTGATGGGTTAAGCCAATGTAGCATAGCGCGTATGTTGGCCGACCAGTCATAATATTGTAAGTTGGGTAAAGATAGTCCTCCATGTTCACGGTGCCGCTGTAAAATGTCCTTTCGTATTCGTGGAATTTTTTTTTTATTCCAGATGAATGAGGATAACAGTTTATCAATAAGCAAAAAGAAGGATTTTGTCAAAAAGATAGGAATACACTGGAACAGATAGAAAAATCTAGGTAGCACAATAATTTTAATAGTGTTAATTCTGCCTCCTAATGATAATGGTAATAGGTTCCAGCGATCAAGATCATTTTTCATAGATTCGACAAGTGGGGGGAAATTGGCTTTGTAGAGATGTTTAGAATTATGTGTAACCCAGATACCTAAATATTTAAATTTATCTTTACTTATTTTAAAGGGCAGTGAGTTAAGCACAGTCTGTTCGGCAGCAAGATTTATAGGCATAAGCTCACTTTTTTGTGTTTATTTTGTAACCAGATATTTTCCCAAATGTATCTAACAGGGCAAGTGTTAATGGTAGGCTGCTTAGTGGTTCAGATATGTACAAAAGCATATCGTCCGCGTAAAGGGATACCTTATGTTCAGTGTTATTCCTCTGTATGCCTTTGATTAAGATATTGTCACGTAGGGCAATCGCTAGAGGTTCAATCGCCAGAACGAATAGGAGTGGCGATAGAGGGCAGCCTTGCCTGGTCCCATGGCGCAATGGGAAGAAGGAGGATAAGTTATTGTTTGTGTGAATCGCTGCTAATGGAAGAGAGTAGAGAACATGAATCCAAGATACGAACTTTGCACTAAATCCAATTTTTTTTTTAGAGTGTAAAAGAGGTAATCCCACTCCACCCAATCAAACGCTTTCTCAGCATCAAGTGATAAAAGTACCTCAGGAGTGTCTTGTGGAGTGGGATTATAAAGGATAATCTGCGTATATTAAAAAATGACTGACGATTTTTAATAAAACCAGTCTGATCATCGGAAACCACAGAGGGTAGAACATTTTCTAAGCGGAGGGCTAACATTTTGGCTAACAATTTACTGTCAACGTTCAATAAAGAGATTGGTCGAAAAGAACTGCATTCTAGTTTGTTTTTACCTTTTTTATGGATTAATGATATAACAGCTTGTCTCATAGTTTCGGGTAGTGAGCCAGAGTCAAATGATTCTTCATAGACTAGAAGTAGGATTGGAGCAAGTTCATTGGCAAATTTTTTAAAGAATTCGCTCGAATATCCATCCGGTCCAGGGCATTTCCCATTTTGCATGGACCTGGCCGCAGTAATAAATTCTTCCTTGGAAAATGGACTCTCTAAATTGGTGGCAATTTCTTCATCAATTTTGGGAATGTTAAGGTTGCTAAAAAAAAAAAGAGTCAAACAGAGATTCATCATTACTAGATTCTGTGGTATAGAGCTTTGAATAGTACCTATGGAAACATTGATTAATCTCCAAAGGATCTGCAATTTTAGTTCCCACGTCATTGTTTATCATAGTTATAGCTTGACTAGCATTTTCTTGACGTAGCTGATGAGCCAGAGTCTTGCTGGTCTTTTCACCATATTCGTATGTCTTATACTTTGATTTATTTATAAGATTTTCAGCATGCCTTGTAGACAAGAGATTAAATTCAGTTTGAAGGGTTAATCGTTGCTTAAACAAATCAGGTGATGAAGAGTGGGCCAATACTTCATCAAGTTGGAGGATATCT
This sequence comes from Neoarius graeffei, assembly GCF_027579695.1. Taxonomy (NCBI): domain Eukaryota; kingdom Metazoa; phylum Chordata; class Actinopteri; order Siluriformes; family Ariidae; genus Neoarius; species Neoarius graeffei. Next base: position 57,585,151 of record NC_083590.1, read on the forward strand.
TTGCTTAGTTTTTCGAGGCGTTGATTCAGGTTTTTTTTTTTTATATGGGCACCATATGATTAGCCTGGGCCCGCCCATCCTAAGGCTACATCCACACGACAACGGCTATGAGATGTTATTTAAAAAAATATCGCGTCCAAATGGGCAACGATCAGTAAAATATCAGATCCATATGGCAACGCAACGCTTGCTGAAAACGATGCAATACACATGCCACACCTCTAGGGGCGCTGTAAGACGGTCCCTTCGGAGACACCAGAACAATAGAAGAAGTAAGGACGCATGCGCATAAACTATTATGCGCGAGACTTCATATTAGCCACAAAGTCAGGAAAATCTGTTCGTAAAATTACGTTATAATGACCAAATTCAATGAAAAGTATTTTTCCAGTCTCACCTGTGAAAGGTAATCCCATGTGATCTCGTTTGGACGGTAAACCTGTTGGTACAGTTAAACGCAGCACATGAATGAGGCATCTTTATTCTCCGCTTTGACCCATCCAATATGGCGGCGAGGATGACGTATGATTCTACGCCGAAGGCGGCGTCTTTAATGGTCTGGAATAAATTGAATGCTACACGTTGATGGATTAATTTGTTGTTCTACGCCCTTTTTGAGGAATGTATTGTAGGACTTAAACCAACATCTGAAGAGGTGAGATCGCTCCTTTTTTTCCCTATTTTTGCTGGCGGGATTGACTCTGCCCTAAGGGCTATTTTCTCTCTCTCTCACTCACTTTGCACCATTACACAATAAATATTCACAGTGAAAATATTTTGTAAGCGCGTTTCATGAACCAAGTTATAGGATTTGTTGACAACTCGCATCGAGTTCGTTAAACTTCTACCCGGCGTGAAGCACTGACAGTCATGTGGTTGTGACGTCATCGTAAACAAATCCGTTCTACTCATCCAGAGGACTTCGCAACGGCAACGTTGCCAGATCTTTCCACTCTGGAACCCGTTCTCAAAAGATTGCGTTTTGGGGCACCCAAAACGCCGGTGCCGTGTGGACGCCAGGCCTAAACAATAAACAATTGTATCGGATTCACCTGAATCCGTTGCCGTGTGGACAGGGCCTTAGTCTGGCAAAGCAAGCTATCTACAGCTCTTCCAAGGTCCCGAAAAATCGGGAGCCAATCAACTTTGAGCATCTCCAACGGCCCTGGGTAGAGGCGTGTTCAAGGCACTGACGTAGTAGAACTGTGACCGGAAGCCATAGATTGTTTACAGAATCTATGCCGGAAGCGCTTCATTCACTAGAAACATTACAAACATGGAGCAAGTTCTCATTGAAAATGGAGCAAAGAGCAGCCCTGGAGGTATTTATTGAAAGGAAGGACATTTTCGCCTTGCTCCCGACCGGCTTCGGTAAGAGTTTAATCTACCAGCTAGCCCCGTCGCGTCACATACATCAGAGGAAAGAGTGATATGATTGGTTTAAGCTTCGTCACAGCCTTTTCTGGCTTCGACCAGTAGCAAACTGAGGCATTTCAGGGAGGCGGGTCAACCACGCACTTTGGGAAATGGTTGGGCTTAATATCTTTGCCAGACCAAATGCTTGCAGAGCTTTGAAGTCGCGTTAGCCAGACTACCATATGATATAATTTGTCTCCTAAGATATGCTTTCATTGATTCCCAAATGACAGAAGAGGGCATTCCTAGAGTTTGATTACACGCTAGATATTCAGTTATCTCATTTGAAACAAACTTGACAAATCTGGTATCAGAAAGAAGTAATGTATTGAAACGCCATGGGTGAAAACTGGCGTGTGTAGTTAGTATGCATAAAGTCATCAATAGTGGGGCATGATCCGATATTACTATGGCCTGATATTCACATTCTCTGACTAACGGAAGTAATTTACTGTCTAGAAAAAAAAAAATCTATGCGTGAATGTGTTTTGTGTACTGGTGAGTAAAAAGAATAGCTTCTGTGTGTAGGGTTTCAGAAGCGCCAAGTCTGAGCCATGTTGTATGAGTCAAGAATTAGTTTAATTGCCTGTGCTGCTTTAGATGGAGTTGTAGTTCTAGGTGAGCTGCGATCTAGAGTGGATAATAACGCACAGTTCATATCTCCTCCTAATATGAGGTGATGTGTGTCTATATTAGGAAGACGCGAAAAAAAGAAACTAGTAAAAAAAAGTGGTGTCATCCCAATTTGGTGCATACAGATTTGCCAGTATGATAGGGGTGTTATTTAATTTGCCTACCACTATTATATAGCGACCTGCAGAATCTGCCTCTACATTGGACATAACAAATGGGACGTTTTTAGTGATGAGAATGTCAGTTCCTCTAAATTTGGGATGAAAGGTTGAATGATAAAATTGACCCACCCACCCCCCTCTTAGTCTAAAATGATCAAAGTTGGTCAAGTGGGTTTCTTGGAGGAAGGCAATCCCTGCATTAAGCCGATTCAGATGTGAAATTACTTTTTTACATTTTACTGGATGGTTTAAGGATTTCACGTTCCAGCTAACAAAGGTGACCTGACAACCTCCTGATTTATTCACATTCACATGATGCGGCCTAGCCATAGTCTGTTGTAGAGAGCATACATTCCAAGATACAGTAGTGTATGATGGTCTTGGTTCGTTGAGCATGTGTAAAGAGGGACCCCTCCTCTAACATATTGACGGAGAAAAAAGATAAGAAAAGAGAAAAAAAAAGTAAAACTTTGGTGCAGTGGTTTCCCTTCCCCTGTCACTTAAAAGAACACAGTCAGTGCGTTTACATGCACATAGAGAAAATCGAATTTCTGCCGTTGCTCGTCTGAAATCGAAGTTCTAAATGGCATGGAAACACCTTAGCTCGGCTGAAATTGAACCGAGCTTGATTTCTCAGAATCGAGCTACACGACCTAGACTATGCGATTGTAGCCGAGCTACTTAGTGCATGTAAACTCTATCGAGCTACGTAGTCGAGCTACTTACTTCAGCACTGCCCCTTCCGGAAGTGACGAGTGACGAGACCACAAGCGGGAAACACAACAGCCTCGGTCGGAAAAAAAAAAAAAAACAGCCTCGGTCGGCATGACACTTCACCTTTGCCGCCCACTTTATTAACAACACTTCTGTTCGTACATACAAACTACAAACACTCTTCTTAGAGTTTATTTTATTTTTAAAAGGGACAGTGTACAAATTAAACATTATCCTTGTGGTAAGGACAGATGTCTGTACCAGGTTATAACAGTACATGCTAATTTCCGCCTGTAGTCCCTTTGTTTATACTCTTGAATAGCTCTTCATGACGACAACCGGAAGTGTACCAACATGATGGGGCGTGTAGCGCCACCTGTGGCTCGGGTGCACAATGCACCTCATACAATAGCTCGATTTCACAGTATGCATGTAGGATTGGATTTCTCTGGCACCCCTGCTGGGACCCTTTGCTCGATTACCGACAGCAGCTCGATTTGGATGTGCATGTAAATGCACTGACTGACTAAACCCCTCGCAAAAACATCCACGCATTAAGTGCTTGTGTGAGGAACTACTAGTCTAACAGATTGCTCCGCTCTTATATAATTTCAACAAGTAATTTTAAGGTTGTAACATTTTTTTTTAATAAAAAAAAAAAAACAGGTAAAGGTGGCACCTATTAAACAACAATCAAGCACACCCTGAGATTTCTTAACCATTCTGTGTCCCTGAGTACAATTACATAACAAAAATGACTGATTCAAATGGTTAATTTGACAAATTATTGACTGTGGTCATCAGCATCAGGTGGTGATTACACTCATCTCCTCTAGATAGTCCAAATATTGTTTCCATATATGCAATATATAATGACTAATCAAATGAGAGTCATGAAGACTAATAGAAAAATAAAAAATGGAAATAATAAAAAGAGGGGAGGGCCAGTTTACTAAACATATAAAGCAAGTTTCAAGTCTTTACATAATTCACAGAAAATAGACCCTTATCCAGAAAATAAGAAAACATAGAAGAAAGAACAAAAATCCAACCTCTCTGGGGATTTCTTGGTCATTCTACATTCTTGAGGAAATAAAACAAAAGTGACCTATGATTTAAATGTTAGTGTTTTAGCTATGGTCATCAGCAATCAAAGCTGGTTCTGGTTATCCCCTCTGGATAGTCCATATCCTGTTGCTCCCACTCCAACATAGACAATGTTCATATGATGTTCATATACTCACCATTGTGGAGAGAGACACATAAATCTAAAGAGGGAAAGCTCAGATGATGTTTGCTTTCATATACGCCATAGCCTCAGCCGCGTCCTGGAACGTTTTCTCGGTCCCATTGTGCATAATGCGGAGCCGGGCTGGATGTAGGATGCCGTAGCGAACGTTGTCCTGTCCTCGAAGCAGCCTTCTGACCTTGTTAAAAGCCAATCTTGCTCGAGCAACGCTCTGTGGATAGTCGGGGAACACGAAAATAGTGGCTCCGTTATACTGCAGGGGACCGGCTTCTCTGGCCCGGCGAAGGATCTCAACACAGTCCTGATGATCATGTAGCCTTGCAATTATTGCTCGGGGCTTTCCATCTGATCTCTTTGGCTAGAGTGTGCGATGGGATCTGTCAATCAACACATCTTTATCCATTTTCAGGGCCTCTTTGATTTAACTTCGAGACAGAGGCCGGGGAACTTGACCCAGCCTCTTCAGCCATGTTCAGGATGTGGATGTTTGACCTCCTCATTCTGCCCTCCATGTCCAGACATTTTCCCTGTAGACTCTCCACATTTCTCTTGAGTTTTTGCACGGCGTCCTGCAGTGATGTTATCTCATCTGAGCAGGCGGAAAGGCCTTGTTCCATGTCCGACACTGTCATTTTAACGGTTTCCATGTTGGCTCGCAATGCCGCGGTGTTGTTTGCGATGTCTGTCTTACGTAAGTGCTTGTAGCTCCAACTTAATCATATTAAACTCAGCAGTGAGCGCACTCTTCAGTTCCGCTGGGAAAATACTAGTTATGTCCGTTTTGAGTGAAGAAAGTATCTGTTTTCATATCTGTCACATTTTGCTCAGTGGGCTCGAACATGTTGCTAGGTGTAACAGCACCTGTCTTGCTAGCAGTGGTGTAGCTGTACTTACGCAGGTTAGCTCTACTCGCCATTTATGAAGAGAAAGTGGGAGTGAGAGAGACAGGGGTTCATCCAAAACCTTAGGTGGTGCTTTAGATGGTTTTCTTGTATCTTACTGTTGATGTAAGGTGCCAAAAAATAATTTAAATCATATTTTCTGCAGAGCTCACCCAACTCACGACCTACTCCATTAGCTGCTTGACAGCGCCCCCCTCAGAGCTCACTTTTGACACAGACCCATGCTTTCATATTGTCGTGAAGAGATTGAATGAGCCCAGTGAACTTCTCTGGGCACCCAAGCTTAAGAAGAATACCCCAAAGAATTGGCCTATGCACAGTGTCAAAAGCCTTCGTGAGGTTGATGAAATACTGATACAAATCCAGTTGTTGCTGTCTACACTTCTCTTGAACCTACCTGTTGGGGTATGAAGATCATGTCAGTTGTTCCTCGTTTCAGCCTGAAGCCACATTGCGACTCAGGCAGAATGTTTGGCACAACATGATCCAGCAACCGATGCAGCAGTACCCTGGCAAACACTTTTCCAACAACTGACAGTAGAGAGATCCCATGATAGTTGTCACATATACATCTTTGGGTCCCTTCTTATAAAGTGAAATGAGAATGGCGTCTCTCCATAGCTGTGGAGTTGCACCTCTCACCCACACATTGTGAAATGACTAGAGATTACGTCGTCTCCTTGCTGAAGTAGTTCAGCAGGTAATTCCATCATTCCCAGGTGCTTTTCTGGAATTCATCAACTTTACAGTGGCCATTATTTCATCATTTGTGGGTGTTTCATCAAGCTGGTGGATGATAGGTGCTTGTGCAAGTTTCTCAACGACAGCAGGATTGACTACAGACTCGCGATTTAAGACATCACTGAAGTGCTGTCTCCATCTCGCCTTGATTTCGTCTGGCTTACGCAGCAGCACATTTCCAGTCTTTGCACGAAGAGGTGCAAACACTGATGGTGGGCCATAGACTGCACGCAGTTGATGGTACAAAGACTTAGAGTCCCATTTGTCAGCAGATGCCTGTGTTTCGTGAGCTTTATCCCGACACCATGTATCCTTCGCTGTTCTCAGCTCTCGTTGGACCTTGGCCTTGCATTCCTTAAAATCCTTCTCAAACTTATCCCGTTCATGCCCTGGCGCATGATAAGACAAAAGCTCATCATACGCCACTTTCTTTTCAAGTAACCTTGATGCTAACCCAATGTTTTCTTGGAATCAGTCCTCTTGTTTCCTTTTAAAAAATGCTAACACTGAAGAACCGGCATCATAGTGCTGTTTGCTAAAACTCGCACATACGTCATCCTTGTTTAGGTTTATTGATCGCACTGCTTCTTGGTATTCTATGAGCTTCCCAGGGATCTTTAGTTTGGATATGTTGATGTGCTTAAGTGACTTTGCACAACGACACCTTTGGATCTTACGGACTGTGATAGCCATACAGGCACGCACAAGTCTGTGGTCTGTCCAGCATTCAACCCCTCGCATGCATCGGGTAGATGTTGCATCACATATGTCTTTTCTGAGAACAATTATGTAGTCAAGAATGTTTCCAAGTAGCTTTATATTTGTCTTTCTGCCCGAACCAAGTATTGGTTATCACGAAATCAAACTCCTGGCAAAGCTGCAAAAAGAGTTGGCCATTTGCATTATACATTCCCATTCCATGTCTACCTATGCTACTCCAAAGTTCATGGTCACGTCCAACACAGGCATTAAAGTCCCCCAGAAGTGCAAGTTTATCATTCTTATCAACATTTCTCAGAACTGTTCTCAGATCATTGTAAAAGGTGTTTATTTCATCCTGGGGACTAACTAGAGTCGGTGCGTATACACTGACTACTGTCATGAATTGTTTTGACTTGACTTGCGACCTCAGAGTCATTATGCAGTCGGAGAAACCATATGGAAGGTCCGCAAGATTTGCCACTAGATGAGTCTTTACAGTGAACCCCACACCGGATTCCCAGTGTGAATTAGCCGGCTGGCCTTTGTAGAAAATGGTATAGCCTGACTCTGGTTCAACTATTTGGCCATCATCAGAGAATCTTGTTTCTGAGAGTGCAACTATGTCTAAACCATATCGAGACAATTCCCTACATATAAGTGCAGTGTGACGCTCAGGATGATGAGATCCTGGTAAGTTCAACAGGGTATGTACATTCCAACATGCTATCCATAGATTTGATTGATTCCATTTTTGTAGTTGTCCATGATTTAACTCAGTGGTTTGTTCATTGCTTGTATTTCGCCCGCACAGTGAACAATCACCAGCCGTGGGTTGCTGACCGGTTTAAAATTAGGCAAGCTTTTTTAGGACCACCTTTTCTAGGTCCCCTCCTGACCAGCAGGTGAGCAGGCTATCCCTAAAGAGGGCTGCTACATCGCTTGAGGTGCTGCCGATATCCCAAGCCGCCTACGTGTAGTTTAACAATTACACACTCCCAGCTTGTTAGGCCTGTATGCTTCACTGCTCTCCTATCGCCGCAGGGCTTAATCGTGAGTCCATATACAGTGGGTACGGAAAGTATTCAGACCCCTTTAAATTTTTCACTCTTTGTTTCATTGCAGCCATTTGCTAAAATCAAAAAAGTTCATTTTATTTCTCATTAATGTACACTCAGCACCCCATCTTGACAGAAAAAAACAGAAATGTAGAAATTTTTGCAAATTTATTAAAAAAGAAAAACTGAAATATCACATGGTCATAAGTATTCAGACCCTTTGCTCAGTATTGAGTAGAAGCACCCTTTTGAGCTAGTACAGCCATGAGTCTTCTTGGGAATGATGCAACAAGTTTTTCACACCTGGATTTGGGGATCCTGTGCCATTCTTCCTTGCAGATCCTCTCCAGTTCCGTCAGGTTGGATGGTGAACGTTGGTGGACAGCCATTTTCAGGTCTCTCCAGAGATGCTCAATTGGGTTTAGGTCAGGGCTCTGGCTGGGCCAGTCAAGAATGGTCACAGAGTTGTTCCGAAGCCACTCCTTTGTTATTTTAGCTGTGTGCTTAGGGTCATTGTCTTATTGGAAGGTGAACCTTCAGCCCAGTCTGAGGTCCTAAGCACTCTGGAAGAGGTTTTCTTCCAGGATATCTCTGTACTTGGGCGCATTCATCTTTCCTTCAATTGCAACCAGTCGTCCTGTCCCTGCAGCTGAAAAACACCCCCATAGCATGATGATGCCACCACCATGTTTCACTGTTGGGATTGTATTGGGCAGGTGATGAGCAGTGCCTGGTTTTCTCCACACATACCACTTAGAATTAACACCAAAAAGTTCAATCTTTGTCTCATCAGACCAGAGAATCTTATTTCTCATAGTCTGGGAGTCCTTCATGTGTTTTTTGGCAAACACTATGCGGGCTTTCATATGTCTTGCACTGAGGAGAGGCTTCCATTGGGCCACTCTGCCATAAAGCCCCGACTGGTGGAAGGCTGCAGTGATAGTTGACTTTGTGGAACTTTCTCCCATCTCCCTACTGCATCTCTCAGCCGCAGTGATTTGGGGTTCTTTTTTACCTCTCTCACCAAGTCTCTTCTCCCACGATTGCTCAGTTTGGCTGGACGGCCAGGTCTAGGAAGAGTTCTGGTCGTCCCAAACTTCTTCCGTTTAAGGATTATGGAGGCCACTGTGCTCTTAGGAACCTTGAGTGCTGCAGAAATTCTTTTGTAACCTTGGCCAGATCTGTGCCTTGCCACAATTCTGTCTCTGAGCTCCTTGGGCAGTTCCTTCGACCTCATGATTCTCATTTGCTCTGACATGCACTGTGAGCTGTAAGGTCTTATATAGACAGGTGTGTGCCTTTCCTAATCAAGTCCAATCAGTTTAATTAAACACAGCTGGACTCCAATGAAGGAGTAGAATCATCTCAAGGAGGATCAGAAGAAATGGACAGCATGTGAGTTAAATATGAGTGTCACAGCAAAGGCTCTGAATACTTATGACCATGTGATATTTCAGTTTTTCTTTTTTAATAAATTTGCAAAAAATTCTACATTTCTGTTTTTTTCTGTCAAGATGGGGTGCTGAGTGTACATTAATGAGAAATAAAATGAACTTTTTTGATTTTAGCAAATGGCTGCAATGAAACAGAGTGAAAAATTTAAAGGGGTCTGAATACTTTCCGTACCCACTGTAATGTTGCAAGAGTCCAAAAAATTCCTGTGCGTGAGTTTGTTTTGAGTGGATAAAGTGTTGCACATCACTAAACCCACTTCTTAGTACAGTCAGTTTGACTCCAGTGGCACAACAGGGGTTGAGATAACTAGCAACCAACTGAACCTCAGGTTTTATCTATGAGTTTCCCTTTCTAAGAAGAATGTTCTGACGAGAACTAGGGGTCCTTCACTCCCAGTGGGGTTACCGCGCACTGGGACACCATCCCAAGTATTTCTACATCCCCGCGCATTCCATTGGTTATTATTTAACCCATAGTTGGGGCCCTCACAGGTACTACCACTCCGGGCCAGAGTGGACCTGGGAGTAGTGGTGATTAAGATGACTGGCCGAAGATGACTGATGAGGCCAATTTGAGCATGAACGTATCAACCACATGTTGTGATTGATTGATATATATATTTTGCACTTTATTAAACTGTATAGTTCTGCACATACATCCACCTCCCTCGCATACATGACATGGAGATTATTCCATATGACTTTGAACCAACTGAGAAGAGTTGGAAAGACGACAGGATAAGGACTAGTCCGTTGCACCGGTATTCACGTCATTACTGTTGCACAATTGATATTCGTCCGTCGCCAATGCGAAGATGACCATAACATCGGAGTACTTGATTAGGTTCTGTGTGTCCGAAGATGACTAAGGCCAATTCGAGCACGAAAGTATCGACCACATGTTGGACACAAATGTTCAGTAATGGCTAATGAGGTGCCTGCTGCCTTCGTCTTATGGACTTCACGTTTCCTCCTACACTCTGCCAACCATGAAGACGGAAATTAATTTTAATGGAAATTAAAATGTTCCAGGTCAGGCAGCTGGCGGGTTTTCAAAATAATAAATACATGCATGTATTTTTGTGATAAATACATATTATACTGAGTGCATTTCCCACATAATCCTCACTAAGGTTTCGGACAACACTACAAAATGGTGTCCCTGCTATATAGTGCCCTGTATAATGAGTAAGGAGCGATTTCAGACACAGGGAAAACTTCTGGCTTGATTACATCAGCATTTGAAGGAGGGCGCGCATGTCTTTTGACAACATTGGCAGATGTTGGTGACTTTGATTTCTACTGTACGTTTTACTTCCGTCCTATGAAGTCTCACACAGGTCTCTGCGAATCTCATTTATGGCCATTGTTTTGACATATGGACTGATATATTACATGGCATATTTCAAACACTCATAACTTGCTATAGCAGTGACAAAATAGCTGTCAGAAATGCATTCCTATATTTTAGAAAATGAGAAATAGAATTTTGATGATAAATTTGCCTTCAGTTCTCCTTTAAAACTACAGGGCACATTTTACAAATACCATGCAAGTATATGAGAAAATTATGACTAAACTAGAATTAGACTAAAATTAAAATTGAGTTCCACTAATTAAATCTTGATGAAAAAAAAAAGATTAAAATGTAACTGCAGACTTCCAGTCGGAACACCGGCAAAATGGCCACATAGCGAGAGAGCTCCTGGTTGAACCAGAGCAATTAGAGAAATACCCCCATACAAACCAAACAAATCATTCTGTAAAAAACGTAGAGAGAGGGGATAAAAAGCGATATCACCACCTTGAGCAGTAAACGTCGTCTGAAGACAGGTGGGAGAGAAAGACGGAACGCAGCAACAATTAGTAACTAACAGATTTGAGCTAGCAAACAATGCGGTGCAGTGCGGAGAAATGGCCGACTTGGATCTGATTCTGCAAGAACTAAGAGGGTTTCGCCAAGAAAACAAAGAACAATTAGAGACAATAAGAGACGAAATTATAAAGGTGAATACCAGACTAGATGAGGCGGAAGGGCGAATTGAGAAAGCAGAAGAGAGGATCCAAAACACAAGACGTCATCACGGCTATGCTAAAGCTGCACACCAAGTTGGAGGACAAGTTGCTGGACCTGGAAAGCCGCTCCAGGCATGAGAACATAAGGATCTATGGGGTGCCAGAGGGATCCGAGAAGGACTCAACCACGATGGTCTCATTTGTGGAAAATTTACTCCGCGAAGGTTTTGAGCCAACGCAAGACATGCCCGACCTGCAGATTGAAAGGGCTCACCGGTCGCTGGGACCGCAGCCGCCGGGGGATGTGCCGCCATGCTCCATTATAATCTAGTGTCTCAGCTTTAAAACAAAAGAGTCATTAATCCACAAGGCATGGGAGAAGAAGGGATTTACCTGGCAAGGAAACTGTATAAATTTGGATCATGACTACACAGCAAATTCCTCAGTGTTGAATTAACACTTTCAGAGTTAATTTGTGTCCAATTGGACCTATATAAACACAATAGGGTGTTAAATCAACACTCTAGGTGTTAATTCAACACTGGGGATTTTGCTGTGTATCCACCTCTAATACTCAAGAAAAGAAGAGAATACACAGAGATCCGCAAAATGCTGAAGGAAAATAAAGTTGTTCCAGACCCTCTTCCCTGACAGGCTACGCGTGAGACATGAAGACAGAACCAAAACCTACGAGATGGTAGAGGAGGCATCAGAGGACCTGCTGAGACGAGGCTACTCCATGACAACCACCACACCTCCGGAGATGCTCATGGAGCAGGTGCAGCGGCTGACCTGGAAGAGAGTGGACAGACGAGCAAAGAAGGGCACAGCCGAACGGGAACAAAGCTACAAGGAGAAGCTCCAAGCCTTCAGGAAACCATCACCGACCCCCTCCGGGACTTGAAGGAAGTAATCAACACTCAAGGACGGCGGAGTGAATTGTGAAATCTCATATAATGTACTGACTGTAATTAGTGGTGAAGATGCACTATTGGTTCGCTGGGGCAATTTTTTTTTTCACTTTGGACTTTTTTTTTTTTTCTTTTCTCTTCTTCTTCTTCTCTTTTTTTCTGACATGCGACTGTGGCAGGTAAGGGCCTCTTCCTCCGGTCTGAGGAGGGAGACTGTTCCCTTCGAGCCTCCTTGGGAGGCTCAACAGGGTCGGATTATCAGACCCCTACATAGGGAGTCACATTGACAAATAGTGTTCAGTTTGATGTTGTTTAGAGTGTTAGTTGTTTTTTCCCTGCTGGTTCTCGCAGGGAGGGGGAAGCGCACCGGGTTTTTGAGAGGGATGGAGGGGGAAATCACATAGATGCAAAACAGGGCTTTAAAAATAGCGTCATTTAATATAAATGGAGTACTCAACCCAGTTAAAAGGGGGAAGATCTTGTCAAAATTAAAGAAAGATAAAATCCAAATAGCCCTCTTACAGGAGACGCACCTCAATGACGCCGAACATACTAAATTGAATAAATCAGGATTTAAACATGTTTACTTTTCTTCACATGGATCGGGGAGACGGAGAGGAGTGGCGATTCTGATATCCAGTGCGGTAAATTATGAACACGTATCAGAACATAAGGATAAGGAAGGCAGATTTATTTTGGTTACAGGGAAAATAGACGGTACTGTGATAAGTCTCCTTAACGTGTATGTGCCACCGGGCAGTGACTGGTCCTTTTATAAACATATGGTTGATTTAATGACAACAAAAAGTCAAGGGATTTTAATATGTGGTGGAGATTTTAACATCCGATTAAATCCCAGAATTGACTCATCAAACGGGAAATCTGATGCAAAAAAATATTAGCAGACGATTAAATACTTGGATGCGTGAAATGGGGATTGTGGACGTATGGAGAGAGAGAAACCCGACGAGCCGAGACTATTCACATTATTCGTGCGCTCACAATGTTTACTCACGCATCCAGGGCCGTTGACAGCTTTGGCTGGGCCCGGGACAAAATAATCTGAGTGGGCCCCCCCAAATAATCTGAGTGCCCCCCCCACACACACACACACACGCGCGCACGCACATCGCCACACAACAACCACCCACACCCAGCCCCTCTTTTCACAGTCTCCATTCACTCCAACCCTTAAATAACAGGTATTCCAAGCCCATTATAACAGTCAACCATTTTATTTCAACATTTCAACATATTTACAGTTTGAACATTTCCTTAGTCTGCAACTATTCAGGTGCGAAATGCAATGCGCCGGACTTTTGCTGTGGCAAAGTCGTCAATAAGGTCATTGAAGTCCAGCTTCTTTGCAAGTTCGCGCTCTATAGAGCGCATAGCCAGCCCATTGAGCCTCTCCTGTGACATGTTTGAGCGCAGGTAGTTGATAAACCAAAATGATTGTTTACGGGATGGAACTGGGCCTCAATGAGAACGGAGTTATGGCTTTCCCAAAATCTGAACATAGAAGCATCACCACTAGTCACACACGGACTGGCCATTGGGAGTAGCGGGAGTTTTCCCGGTGGTTCAGTGTGGGCCGGCGGAGAAAAAAAAAAAAAAAACAGTTGCGCGCTGGCCTTTAATATGATAAGCAATGTTAACAGTTTCTTTAAGAAACTGTTAACATTGCTTATCATATTAAAGGCCAGCGCGCAACTGTAATAAGCAATGTTAACAGTTTCTTAAAGAAACTGTTAACATTGCTTATCATATTAAAGGCCAGCGCGCAACTGTTTTTTTTTTTTTCTCCGCCGGCCCACACTGAACCACCGGCCCACCGGGAAAACTCCCGCTACTCCCAATGGCCAGTCCGTGTGTGCCACTAGTGATGTGTACAGTGAGTTTTTCAGTGTATTTTTTTGTCTTGTTTTTCATAAACGTCCTTTCCGTACTCGATTTAGAATGTTACAAAAAAAATTGACACCCTCCCAACCACGTAACATTAGCCTATCTGACCTGGGGGCTGACACGTTTATTACGGATAAACCAAAAGGATTACAACGTTCCCTGGATATAGAACTGGACCGAGAAGATTTCAAAATCTTAACATGTAAGCAACAACAATAAAACGGAGGTTGTTTTATTCATTTAGGGCTTATTAGGCTACTTTCATTAATTGCGCTTTTCATACAGGCCTATCATTTTTCACTTGAGCAAGGGAATTGTTTGAAGAGTATCCAGTCTAAGCGAAAGTTTAATGTTTTGCAACAGACTAACCTCAAAACACCCCATTTATAGCCCATTCGTTACATTAAACTCTATCTAGCTGGCAATTTCACATGCCATCGTATCTACACGGGATGATTTCCAACAAAATAAGGTTTAATTAAAAAGAGGCAGCGTTCCACGGGCTTTCAGCTAACCGGAGTCCAGCTCAGCAAGCGTGCCTAAAACATTTGGATATGATTGCGGGCCAATGTGCTATTCTTTGCTTCATTGAGATATATGCAACACAGTGTTATTAAACCGATATGTTTATGAAATAATTCAATGCCCTGTGCATTTCAGTGTTCACTCAGTGTACCCTGCTATCCCCTACTTTATAATTATGAATGGCGCGTCACGCATGCTGGGGTTACATTATGGGGCTGGAAAAAAGTTATCTGTGTCTTACCTGGCTCAGCTGCCCCACTGCCTTCACCACCTGCTGCATCATCAAATCAAATCAAATCAAGTTTGTTTGTATCGCGCTTTTAACAATAAACATTGTCGCAAAGCAGCTTTACAGAATTTGAACGACTTAAAACATGAGCTAATTTTATCCCTAATCTATCCCCATCATCTGAATCTTTTCTAAAATATCTATGCAGTGAGCCCCTGAGGCTCTTGGCTTCTTCAACTCTTTTTCTCTTTTCTTTTCTTTGCTCCTGACTTGTGCATGTTGGCAAACGGGCTCGCACGCTTATTGTCGAAGTGTTATGATGGAATAGTGCCGTGTTATTTGGCGCCTTAATCAAAGACCAAACCATTTCTGCATTGGGGTGGTAGGTGGGTTCTTGAATCTATTTTCGAAGACAATAAAGGCAAAAGAACCAGAAATCATTCATTGAATGCAAATATAGCACATTTTTCTCCCCCAAATCAACACATTTTGAAATGAAACAGAATGATTTAATGGCATCTTCATGAGGGACCAGTTCTGGGCCCCCCCTCATGCCTGGGCCCGGGACAAAATACCCGGTTGTCCCTCCCTGTCGACGGCCCTGCACGCATCGACTACTTTTTTATGCTTAAAGGAGATCTTTTCAGGGTGAGTAACTGTGAAATAGGACCTAGTACTATTTCAGATCACGGTCCCATCTATATGTCAATCCATCTGAATAATAACAAGAAATCCACTCTGGAGACTGAACTCAAACATTCTGAATAACCCAGTTATTAAAGATAAATTGAAAAGCGAAATTAAATTGTATTTGGAAAGTAACGATAATGAAGAAGTGACCCCACCCATTCTCTGGGATGCATTAAAAGCAGTCTTGAGGTGCAAAATAATAGCCATCTCCTCATATGAGAAGAAAATTAGGGAACAAAAACTCAAATTAGAAGAGGTCTTGAAGAGACTATAGAAAGAACACGCAAAGTCTCTCAAAGATGACGACAAATGTAAGATTAAAGAATTAAAAAAGAAATAGATTAAATAAATACTCAAGAAATTCAGAAAAAGCTCCTTTTTACAAAGCAACAATACTATGAGACAGGTGGGAAATCATTGAAACTTCTATCGTATAGGTTAAGAAAACAACAAGCGGACAGAACTATATATAAAATAAGAAGCTCCGAAACAAATGTAGTAGAAACAAGCCCGGAGAAAATACAACAATGCTTCCAAAAATACTATAAAATATTATATACACAACCACAGATAAGCAACGGCAACCAGATCGATGCCTTTCTGGCCCAGGTAAATTTTCCAAATATCACTGATGAACAAAATGGAAAATTAATATCTAAAATAACAAAGGAAAAAATTCAAACAGCAATTAGGAGAAGGGGGGAAGTCTCCAGGGACAGATGGTTTTCCCACAGAATGGTACAAAACAATGCAAGATCAGCTAATTCCAACATTATTAAAAACATTCAACTGGGTTTTGGAGAACAAAAATTTCCCCCCCTCATGGAGGGAGGTAATGATTTCGATCATACCTAAGGAAGGGAAAGACAAATTGGAGTGTGGGAATTACCGTCCCGTAAGTCTTCTAAATAATGACTATAAACTATTCACCTCCATATTATCCAAATGAATAGAATTGACACTACCAGTATTAATACACAAGGACCAGACTGGCTTTATCAGACAAAGACAGACCCAAGATAACATCAGGAAAACACTGCACATTATGAGAAGTCACACATCAAAAACTGGAGACACTGATATTAAGTTTGGACGCTGAGAAAGCATTTGACTCAGTGAGGTGGTCATTCTTATATAAGTACTTTCGAAATTTGGCTTCCATACAACTATAATTGACACGTTTGCAGCACTATATAACAAACCAACAGCTAGAATCCAAATCAATGGAAACTTAACCAACTCATTCACTCTGGAAAGAGGAACGAGGCAGGGGTGTTGTGCGTCGCCGCTCCTCTTCGCCTTGTTTATAGAACCCACGAGTCAACTAATTAGGCAGAGGACTGATATAAAGGGGGTAACAATGGCATCTGGGGAGCAAAAACTGGCCCTATTCGCCGATGATTTATTGATAAGTATAACACAACCTACTCAGACACTCCCAAAACTGATGAAATTGCTAGAGGAATTTGGTTTAGTTTCTGAGTATAAAATTAATATTAATAAAACCCAAGCATTAACATTTAATTATGACCCTCCACCTTTAATTAAGACCATGTACAATTGGAAGTGGGATGCTGAGTCCATTAAATATTTGGGTGTCTCATTACCTAGGGACTTCAAGAGACTGTATAGCATCAATTATGGCCCATTAAATTCAAAGATAAAAACTGATATACAAAGATGGAACGTTATTCCCTTTTTAAGTTTAAGCTCCCGGATAGATTCAATCAGGATGAATATTCTTACATGGATGTTGTACCTTTTTCAATGTTTACCAGTTAAAGTATCATCTAAACAGTTCTTAGAGTGGGAGAGATTAATAGCGAGATATCTGTGGCAAGGGAAAAAGGCCAGAATTAAATTTAAAATGTTGCAATTAAGAAAAGAAAAGGGGGGGGGGGGGGGAATGGGCCTTCCCTGCTTACAGGATTACTACCATGCAGCTCAACTGAGACCTTTAGTCTGCCTGTGCTCGCCTACATACACTGCAGCATGGAAGGAAATAGAAGGAACAACGATAAAGGGAATTCCAATAACAGCTTTATTAAGTGACAATGAACTACAAGAGGAACAGGAGATCCCAGAGGACTCTATAACAAGCAACTTCCTGAAGTCCTGGCAGGAAACAGTCAAAATTTGCAGATTAAAAGACACATCTAAGATTATGAGGTGGTGTGCTTATGATTTCAGACTTTACGCCAAATAAAACTGACGGTGGATTTAAGACATGGATCACAAAAGGTTTAACTACCTATTATTCATTTGTCCACAAGGGGGCATTTCAGAGTTTTGAGGCCCTACAGAAGGATCATGGTCTAGGGAGAGATGATTTTTTTTAGGTACCTACAAGTGAGACACTATTATAACAAAAATATTAAAGAGGCGTTAGGAAAAGATGAGTCAGGGTTCATGGAGGTATTCTTATCATTAACTGGGTCCAGATCTTGCAACAAAATTATCTCCAAATTATATAATGCTATACAACTATCCAGACAAGAGAATACAGAATACATAAAGAGGAAGTGGGAAACAGAAATAGGGACAATGATTACACAGGAGAGCTGGGAGAAAATATGTCAACTACAGTGGATCTCAACCGGGTCAAACACATGGCGGGAGTTATGTTGGAAAAGTATAACAAGATTTTTCACCACACCCATTCAAAAACGTCATCAAGGTAGCGGGGACACTTGTTGGAGACTCTGTGGGTTTAATGGAGCCAACCACTTCCATATCTTTTGGGATTGCCAAGCAATAAAATCCTACTGGGAAGAGATCTACAAACATATTAAAAATATATTTAATGTGAACATTCCATTAAAATGTGAAATGATGTTCTTGGGTAATATAATGTTTAAAACATAAAAGACAAAAAAATGCTGACTTTACTGTTGGCAGCTAGTAAGAAATGTGTTACGAGGAAATGGTTAAATGTGGAACCTCCCACCATCGACGAATGGATTGAAATTGTTTATGAGATCTATGTTATGGAAATGATTTCTGTAACAGTTTGTATAGGTGGGTGGAGCACTGAGGACGGCAGGACAGAGATCAGGTTCTGAAATAGGGGTTTTATTGCCACACTTTTCAGTGAACAACTCTTAAACCAAACAGACACACACACACACACACACGACTGGCGTCTGGTTCGGGGATGAGCTCCTCTGCTCTACACTCTCCCTCCTTAAATAGGGCGCGGTCACTGGGAAGACACACACAAACACAGGTTAATTGACATCAGGTGTAGTGATTCTGCCACTTACCTTCCCTGACTCCGCTCTCCTGTCACAGACCGGCGCTTGACCACGCCCCCGCTGCCACATACCCCCACTGCCCGACTCAGGCCGGGCGGCTGTCCGGCCTGCAGCCGACTCCCCCCTCCCCCTTTGACGGGAGAGGAAGTCCGCCACGACCATCTGCGTCCCCAGTCTGTGGACCACCTTGAAATTAAAGGGTTGGAGTGCCAGATACCAACGGGTGATCCGCGCGTTGGCGTCCTTCATGCGGTAGAGCCACTGGAGGGGCGCGTGGTCCAAATAGAGGGTGAAAGGGCGCCCCAGCAGATAGTAACGGAGGGCGAGGACCGCCCACTTGATTGCCAGACATTCTTTTTCTATTGTGCTGTAGCGCCCCTCACGCACCGACAGCTTCCTACTGATGTATAGGACTGGGCGGTCCTCCCCCTCCACCTCCTGGGACAAAACAGCCCCCAGCCCTCTGTCCGATGCATCCGTCTGTAACATAAAGGGGAGAGAAAAGTCAGGGGAGTGTAAAAGTGGCCCCACACACAGTGCGGCCTTTACCTCAGAAAAAGCCCCCTGGCATTGCTCCGTCCACTGGACCGGATCTGGTGCCCCCTTTTTAGTGAGATCAGTCAGCTGGCTGGTGACATCCGAATAATTAGGTATAAACCTCCGATAATAGTCAGCCAACCCCAGGAACTGTCTCACCCCCTTTTTGGTCTTGGTCCTTGGGCAGGCCGCAATTGCTGCGGTCTTGTTAATTTGGGGACGCACCTGCCCGTTGCCCAAGTGGAAGCCCAGATACCGTACTTCCTCCTGCCCAATCACACACTTCTTCGGGTTGGCTGTGAGACCCGGTCGTCTCAGCGACCTAAGGACGGCCCTCAGATGTTCGAGATGCCTCGGCCAGTCATTACTATAGATGATTGTCATCGAGGTAGGCGGCCGCATAGGTGGCATGGGGGCAGAGGACCCTGTCCATTAGCCGCTGAAACGTAGCGGGCGCCCCGAACAGCCCGAACGGAAGTTTGACGAATTAGTGTAAACCGAACGGTGTGGAAAAGGCCGTTTTTTCTCGGGATAGTGGAGTCAAGGGGATCTGCCAGTATCCCTTCGTTAAATCCAGTGTCGAATAAAAGCGAGCAGTGCCTAGTCGACCGAGCAACTCATCAATACGAGGCATTGGGTACGCGTCGAATTTAGACACCGCGTTGACTTTTCTGTAGTCCACACAGAACCGGACCGACCCGTAGCCCTTGGGTACCAAGACCACCGGGCTGCTCCAGTCACTGTGGGACTCCTCGACGATGCCCATTTCGAGCATGGCCTCGAGTTCTTCCCGAACCACTTTTTTCTTGTGTTTGGGTAGCCTGTAAGGGCGGCTACACACTACCACCCCCGGGGGCATCTCAATGGTGCTCTATGAGGTTGGTGCGGCCGGGCAGGGGTGAGAATCCGTCCGAAAACTTGGTCTGCAACTGGGCGACCTCCGCGAGTTGGGTCGGGGAGAGGTGGTCTCCACAGGGGACCGGAGAAGTATGCGATGTCAATGCGCCTTTTTGAACCTCCGGCCCCAGCTCCGCCTTCTCTGGAACCACCGACATCAACGCTACTGGGACCTCCTCGTTCCAGAGTTTGAGTAGATTGAGGTGGTAAATCTGTAGCACCCCACCCCTGTCCGTTCGCCTCACCTCATAGTCGACGTCCCCGACTCGCCGTGTGACCTCGAAGGGTCCTTGCCACTTGGCGACTAATTTAGAGCTCAATGTGGGCAACAGTACGAGTACCTTATCTCCCAGTGCGAACTCTCTAAGGTGCGTACCCTTGTCGTACAGGCGGGTCTGCCGTTCTTGGGCCTGACGCAAATTCTCCTGGGTTAGGTGCGTGAGTGTGTGGAGTTTTGCGCACAGGTCAATTACGTATTGAATTTCGTTTTTACTTGGTGAAGGTCCCTCCTCCCAATTTTCTCGCAGCACATCTAAAATGCCGCGCGGCTTACGCCCATATAATAATTCAAATGGGGAGAACCCCGTGGAGGCTTGGGGGACCTCTTGCACTGCAAATAACAAGGGTTCGAGCCATTTATCCCAGTTATGTGTGTCCTCACTTACGAATTTTTTAATTATTTTCTTGAGGGTGCGATTAAACCGTTCAACTAAACCGTCCTTTTGTGGGTGATACACGCTGGTGCGGATCGGCTTAATACCCAATAACCTATACAGTTCGTTCAGTGTTCGTGACATAAACGAGGTGCCTTGATCAGTCAGAATCTCTTTCGGGATTCCAACTCGGGAGATGACGCAGAAGAGTGCCTCCGCAATACCGAGTGCTGAGATATTGCGAAGAGGCACGGCTTCCGGGTATCGCGTTGCATAGTCCACCAGAACTAATATAAAGCGGTACCCTCGTGTTGACCGATATAATGGCCCGACGAGATCCATCCCAATTCTTTCGAACGGGGTCTCGATTAACGGTAGAGGGTGCAAAGGCGCTTTTGGAATGGCCACTGGATTTACTAACTGGCATTTGCGGCACGCCGTACACCACCTATGGATATCGCCACGAATCCCCGGCCAATAGAATCAGGCCATTATTCGGGCTAGTGTCTTATCCTGCCCTAGGTGTCCAGCCATGGGATTAAAGTGAGCCGCCTGGAATACCAATTCCCAGCGGCTCTTCGGAATTAAAAGCTGCGTGACTCGCTCTTTAGTTTGAGTGTCCTGCGTCACTCAGTATAATCTATCCTTCATAATCGTGAAGTAGGGGAAGGACGGGGTGGCGTTCGGCTGGAGCGTTTGACCATTGATTACTCTCACTTGATCAAACGCATGCCGCACAGTCTCGTCTCGCAATTGCGACTGCTCAGGGGTGCGCCCCACATGCTGGAGGACGGCCCGGTGGAGGTCTGCGTAGGCCAGCCAGCGGTCGGCGGGGAGCTGTAGCCCGGCCAGCTGCGCCTCTCCTGTTAGCAGGGGGAGGAGGCACGCCATGCGCTGCTCCATCGGCCACCCCGAGGTCTCCGCATCTTTGTGATCCGTTCTTTGAAAAGAGCCATTCAAAAGACTGGCTCATTTGGCTCTTTTTAAATATTTATTCAGTTTTAAGAAGACAGCGTCTAAAGAAGCCAGATCCCTCTGCTTAGACAGTGACATCAATATTTCTGGACATACCTTTTATATAAAGCAACCTAGACTTACATTATTGTAACACCTAAACGCTCATAAATAACCATTAAAAAACAATGAGGGCTTCAATGAATGTCCATGCAGAACGGCTTTTCTGTAAAAAAAAAAAAGAACCCACTCAAGAACATAGTTATCAAGAACACAAGAATATTTTATAGAAAAACACTTGTTTTACAAAAATATTTAAGTCTGAGATACAAAATAGACACAACTACAATAAATATAACACAAGAACTAGTTATCACACAAGAACATTTTAATAGAAAAAAACAAACTTTCTATCTTAAAAATATTGAAATTGTAACAAAAATAGATACAACTAAACAGTCAGATAAATAGATAAAGTTATAACAAGAACACAAGATTATTTTAATAGGAAAAAACAAACTATTAATGCAAAAAATATATTATTATTAGAAAAATAGATACAACTAGACAAACAGATAAATAAATAAAATACACAAAAATAGAACAAACAAAATGACAATAGAATAAATTAAATGAACGTCCGTGCAAAGTAGTTTTCCCACAATATTATCATTAATATCACACAACAACATTATAAACTATGTACAAAACAATTTGAACTATTAGGCAAACAGATAAAACTTGAATAAATAAAAGGCAAATGAATGCTTGCCTGCACGCGCGCGCACACACACACCATTATGAATGATGTTTTTATATTTCATTTTCACCTGTTGCCAGGTGCGTTTGGCACTGCTGTTGCCTCTGAAATGTTCACAGGACATACACCAACTTAGTCAAAGGGACTGAACAGTCAGTCATCCTAATTCATGTGACTCTGTGCACATATCAGCTTAAGTAGGCTACTCCATGAATTTACCATACCAAATTTTATTCAGGATTTTTCGGACATTAAACAAGCTATATGACTGGGGCCACGTCAAAGGACCATTTTCTGTGACTTGTGATTGATCATGAAGCTTCTCTCATCCTATACTTCTGTTCTGGAACATGTAGAAGGGAGAATGTACTTGCGCATTTACCCGATCGGCAATTCATTGCCAACATGCTTGCCGCTCCTTATTGGCAGCTGCTGTGTTAGATTTTGCTCTTAATGTTGTTTTGAACTCCTCGTAGCTTTGCATTATGACAGCGCATTCTTCCTCCGTGAAGTACGGCGACCGTGCCATTGTGAACAGTGGTGATTTGCGCTGATAACCTCCCCTTTAACGTGAACACGCATTAACCCTGATTAGGTTAACACAGGTTCAACAAATCAACTTCATAACTGGCGTTGTAGTACCGTTTAACCCCAAACAAGATAACCAGGTTTTGTCAACCCCGGTTTAGCGGGGGAACCGTGGGTAACTTCTGGGTAGGTTGACCTCCGTTCGTAGTACAGGGCCCAGGTGTAGTGATTCTGCCACTTACCTTCCCTGACTCCGCCCTCCTGTCACAGACCAATGCTTGACCACGCCCCCGCTGCCACAATTTCTTTTTCCCCTCAAAGTTGAGAAAGATGATTTTTGTAAGATCTGGACCAAGTGGACTGAATATGTAAAACCAATCAGATCTGATTTTATTTAACTATACTCATGTTTTGTGTGAATCTACCCTCTTTTATTTATATATATATATATATATATACTGATTGCATGTAGGGGTGTGCTCCCCGGTTCTGTTGTTTGTTATTGCTTCCATCTGGAATGGTTTGGGTCCGTGGAAGAAAGCTCCAGAGGGGCAGTATGTACAACATCATTGTGTCTTTGACAAACTGAGTTAATGTACATGTGTAGTGATGTATGTGATGGAGATGTGCCTTTCTGAATAAAAAGAGAATTAAAAAAAATAAAATAAAATGTAACTACAATTTTCAGTCCACAACTAAGACTAAAAGTAAGTTTAAAATTATTTAAATTAAAAATGAACACTGCTACACTGAACTAAACCAACATTAGCTCCCAAACACTTATGGCAAATAAATATTACTTGTACAAATCCAAAATATTTTATATAAAACCCATTTAGTGACAGAACTGACTTTAAAGTTGCGCATTTATCTAACTTTCTGTTTAGAGACCAAAAAACAAGGGATGGATATTTATCAGAGAGGTCTGATTCACAGCACAGCTTTGCCATGTCAGACATAAAGCCTTTCATGATGAACCTTTCCTTTGCCTAAATTCTGATAAAGCTTTGCCTGCATTTTTCTACAGTTACTAAATTCATCTTGGAGCTTGTCAGCTGTTTTGTGAACCTTAAGATACAATCGAGAACCTTTTACTTCAGCCTTCATGAGGCTTAATATAATATTGGCATGAGCCATTGTTCTCGTTTCTGTATACTAGAGGTCTGTGCGGGACAGAATTTTCAGTCCCGTTCCCGCCCGCTCCCGCATTGTGCAGTCCCGCTCCCGCAAAGAATTATGATTTTCAGTCCCGCTCCCGCCTGCGCCTGCCATATTTTGTCCCGCTCCCGCCCGCAAATCCCGCATGATGCAGACGTTCGCGTTATTTCTCACGAAAGTTCTTGTCATTGGCTTGGGGAATTAAACATGCTGAGCTTAGCTGAGCTCTCCACTGACCGAGCCTTCATTTATTGTAAGTTTATTGTTTAGACTCTGAGATTCTGCTGACACATTCCAAGTTGAGCGCTGCATGCGCTCATGATTGACAGCTCTCGCTTTGCACACTCGCACTCCCACTTCCGAGTCTGTGGCGTTATGATTCCAACCGCAATTTCATTCTCCTCTCATATGAAGTGCTGCGCAACCACAACCAGCTCCTCAGATTATACACTGTCTATTTCTAGCTTTAAATTGAACAATCTGTGCGATACACAGTCCTTTTTAATACTAGTTAATACTTTTTAATACTTAGGGCTAATACTCTTGACTTTTTAATGGTAAATGTACCTCTTTTTAAAGCAGCACTTACTTCTGAAGCACTGTGAGCTTCACTAGAGGAGCTCTGCTCTTCTGCCATGATCGGAGATCTCAAACACGGAAGAGTGGAAAGGAATCGGAAACGTACGCGAGATTAGACCACATCCGCAAATTTAGGCATCTTAAAATGTTTTTATTAATGCCAAATAAAATATCCAGCACAAATTATATATGATAGACATAAATTAATAATTTATAAATTTTATTTTAAACACGTTTTTAGTTAGCAGGACTGCAGCTTATCACCTCTCCCGCCCGCGCCCGCATTGTGCACTCCCCCTCCCGCCTGCGCCCGCAATGAGCTTTCAAAATTTGTCCCGTGCCGCACTGCTTTGCAGGGCTCTACTATATACCTCATTTAAAGCAATAGATTGATTTAGTGAAGAAAAATGTAAATGTGGTATTTTTCTACAGGTATACAGGAGCATGCAGTGTGAACAATACATTGATGCCAAAAGAGAAATGCATGTGAATTGGATGAGGTGAGGAATGCACCAGTTGTTGGGTCATTTTAGTGATTTGATTTTACAGCTCCTCATTTGTTGGAAGAACTTTATCTTCATGTCACTGATATCTCTGCCTTGCTTTCTCCAAGTCTGTGAGACTGATCTGATTTTTACCTTTTCTGGAATGTTGCCTCACTCTTTTAGGTATGTGAATTGTGCCCGTAATGAAGAAGAACAGAATCTTGTGGCATTTCAGTATCAAGGGCGAATTCTGTATCGTTGCTGTCGACCCATTAACCCAGAACATGAGCTCTTGGTGTGGTATGAAGAGGAGTACACCAAAGAACTCAGTCCTGCACCTACAGGAACAACCAGACAGCAAGGTGTTACTTTTGTCTAAGAGGTTATAGAGGTTATTTTCTGTATCATCTAGTGACACATTTTTGAGTCGAACAGTGTTTCTGGGATGAAAGCTGTTGCACAGTGCAGTCTACAATAACCAGAGCACACTCCCAGAGAACTCATTTTGGCCTGTTCCACCAACCAGGTAAGTCTTCTCTATCATGTGACAATGACCAACCAGAGAGGGTGAAGTCTATTGGCTTCCTTTGTGGCATGTGAAGTCAGCCCACTGCATATCTTATTGCGAAACTGACTGTATAGTAAACCACAAAATACTGTTGCAGTTTTATTCATCATGCACAATTTAACCAGAAGTAGCGTAAAATGCATGCCCTGTGGATCCCGAGTGGCACAGCAGGAAAGTGTTGTCCCCATCATGCAGTCAAAACCATCAACCACTGTACAAGTCAATTGGAACAAATTTGCTTTATTTCAGCAGTATATGTGATGATGGTTATATTATCAAGCAATTTAACAAGCAAGAACATTTTTAGTATTTTTATGGAATTCAATAATTCCACAAGTCATGCTATGGAGACATAATCTTTTTAATTATGTTTATTTTTAACTCCTTAAAGCAGATATGCAGAACCTTTATTTTTAAATAAATTTCTGAGTGGATAATATCTCCATCCTTGACTCTTGTGTGCTGCATAAATGGGAATAAAAAAAAAATTTGAGAGTTAAAATCGACTGCACAGTTGGCATGTGAGCTGCCCCGCTAAGCCAGCCAGCCCTGAGCGCGTGACATCACAGCGGGAACCGGTTTTAAGGCCGAGGCCTTTTCAAGCTATAGACCAAAGTCACAGTGGCGGCTCCTGAATTTTTTTCGGGGGGGGGGGGCAATTTTCCCCCGTTATGTCTACACGGGCCATAAATGTCCACAGGACTGAAGTAAATTGACCGAGGTAGCAAGTCAATAGTCAACCAAACCCAGAAAAACACCAGGGTGACTGGAGCCCTCAGTTTCGTCTTTGCCTCATAAAGCTAACTCGAACACTCCACAAAATTTCACGCATTGGGTGAGCTGGTTTAATATGTGCCTGTTCTTGCTCACCTCATTGTTGTGGCAGTGAACTGCTAGCCTGTAGCCCTCATCCAGCTGTGTAGCGATGTTCACTCTCCCAAAAGCCGAAAATTTCAGGCAGCTGCCCATGTGAATCTTTGATGACTCATGGTTTTTTTTAATTTTCTCCAACAAATGATGCATGTCCGAAACTCCAGTGACCGTCCAAGCAGTGTTGTCCGTGGAGCCACCTCCAGGGTGGAAAAGTAAGCAGGGGGAGCAGAAAATCGCTGAGGCGTCCTTGCAGCCAGCTCGCCAGGATTTGCGCTGGGACCATGTTGAAGTAAAACCTCGAGTATATGATTTCCCCCCTTGTCGAAATTTGTTTTATGTTTAGATTTGGTCGAGGGGGGTCCAGCTTGTTTTGTTGCCAATTTAGCTCGATTTGATCGCTGACTAAATGGAACTTCTTTTAAGGACCGCACTGAATTGCTTTCTGCATCCATCTCACCTCAGAAACTGAGCGGATCGAACCATAGACATATAAACATAGACGCCGCATTGAGCTGGTGGCCCTGTTGCTGGGATACGTCAGAGTGTCCGCCATATTTGATGTGGCAAATCTTCCCCGTAAACCAATGCAAGTAAATGGACTGAACTTCATAAAGCCCCTTTCTACAATAATATTTAACTCGATGCCTTTTATTCACCCATTAAGACACACACGTATATATTTGGGAAACAAACAGGCATCAAAACAACATATATAACTTTTAATGTGATGGTTATAAATAGTGTGTGAAATACCCTGTACACTGCAAACTAGCAACAGATACGTGATAGATAGCTCAGGTAAGCTAATCAGTCAGCATACCGTAGCAAGCTACCAAAACCTGAGGCCACAATAACCAACCTACAAGACTGAATATGATAAATGATGGAAATAGTGGAAAAACTGGAAATAGTGAATGAAAATAAAAATTTACTGTTTTATTTATTGAGTCACCACACAGACCTGCTCTCGCTGAATAAAGTGAGCTGAATGACCGCCAAACTGAGTTCGGCCAGGTTCTAACGTCATACCAAAACAAAATACATCACTGATTCCTTCACATTCAGAAAGGTTAAAAACATTCATCATACATTCAAAAACGTTCATCATAGTGTGGCACTGTATTATCTAATTCTCACTGCTTATAACTATAGACCTACCCGGTGGAGATGAGCTGGGAAACTGAAGACTGAAGGAAAAGTATTGAAAAGTATT
Source organism: Neoarius graeffei (assembly GCF_027579695.1). Lineage (NCBI taxonomy): Eukaryota > Metazoa > Chordata > Actinopteri > Siluriformes > Ariidae > Neoarius > Neoarius graeffei. The sequence continues at coordinate 57,612,913 of NC_083590.1, forward strand.
TTTCCAGTCTCACCTGTGAAAGGTCATCCCATGTGATCTCGTTTGGACGGTAAAACTGTTGGTACAGTTAAACGCAGCACATGAATGAGGCATCTTTATTCTCGGCTACTGTCTAGACGCTATACCAGAGACGGTTGAAGAATCTCCACTTTGCCACATCCAATATAGCGGCGAGGATGACGTATGATTCTACGCAGAATGCGGCATCTATGTTTATATGTCTATGGGATCGAACGCAACTTTGCCGCGCTGCACAGTGATGTAAGCACGTTAGGGCAAGCCCCCCCAGAACCCATAGAGATTGTATTGAAGTGTCAGTCGGGAGAAAAAAAATACATTAACATGGGACTCTATCAGTGAACTCTTGGGCGATTTTCAGCGTGACTGAAATCGCCCCAAAAGGGGGGGTACTCTAGAAGCAAGACCACCCTGATTGGACAATGATACCCAGAGACAGATTAAAATGGCCTCGAGCAGTACTGGTGAAAGTTTGTTTTAAAAAAAGAAAAAAATTTTTTTTTTCTTTTTGGCAGTGCGTCGCCCAATCACCCTTATGCACCAGCTGCCCTTGCCAATTGTGCTCTTCCCAATGCCTCATCTTGCACCAGGCTTTGGTGGTTTGAGGTCTGATTACAGCCAGAGTCCACCAAAGCCTGATGCGTATCCCCTTGGATACTCACCGGTATGTGATGCGTTCCGGCCCGATCGAGGGCGGTCACTGGTGCGTTGGGGATCCGGACCATTGCGCCCACCTCCATCGCCGAGCACTGATGCTGGAGGTACCCCGGTTCCCTGCAGCGCCAGCATACTGGCCCAGGCTCTCTCTCTGCACCGGCGTTCCAGAGAGCACTCACCTGAGGGGGGAAAGACACAGACAAGGAAGTAGGAAACGGTAGGGTGCAGCGGGCTGGCTGGGGTGGAGCCGGCCCCTGCCTCCATGGTGGGGGAATGGGGCGAGGACAAGAAACAGAGGGAGAGGGAGAAGAGAGGGAAGAAGGGGAGACATGCTGTCCTGCCATTGGAACGGCTGCCATATGGTCCTCCGCTAGTTCGATGGCCTGATCCAGCAACGCCAGGTGATGGCACTGGACCCACTCTGCTGTTCCTTCCGGAAGTCAGGCGACAAATTGTTCCAGCGCCACCAGATCGATGATTCCCTCGGCATCGCAGTTGTCGGCCGTCAGCCACCGCCAGCAGGCGTCCCGGAGTTGCTGGCCAAACGCAAACAGCTGGCCGACCTTCTCCAGGCGCAGCACGCGGAAGCGCTGCCATTGTTGTTCCAGGGTGCGACCCACGCGTTGGAGGACAACCCTGTGGAGGTCCACGTAGACCAGCCATCTGTCGGCGGGGAGCTGTAGCGCGGCCAGCTGCGCCTTGCCCGTTAGCAGGGGGAGGAGGCGCGCCACGTGCTGTTCCACCGGCCAACCCCACGCCTCTGCTGCCTGCTCAAAAAGAGCAAAGAAGGCTTCGGGGTCGTCATGTGGACCCATTGTTCCTGCTCCTTCTGGAGGGCGATCAGCGCCTGTTGCTAGCTCTGTTGAGCCATGGCGAGGGCATGGACCAGGTCCTTGAAGGGGGAGGACTCCATGTGGCCGTTCTCTTCTGCACTCGTTCACAGGTTTTGGTACCACTGTTGCATCTGACCAGGTAGGTGGAGCACAGAAGGACGGCGGGCTAGAATTGAGTTCACAAAAACTTATTTTTAGCTTTTCAGCTTTCCACACTTTCCCAGCCACGCACGCACACAAGTGTTCTGGTTGGGGAGAGAGCTGCCTTTCTTTGCTTTCTCTCTCTCTCCTTTGAAAGGGTGTGGTCACTGGGGAAGACACATAAACACAGGTTAATTCCCATCAGGTGCAATGATTCCACAACTTACCTTCCCTGACTCCGCCCTCCATTCACCGACTGCCGCTTGGCCACGCCCCCGCTGCCACAGTCCTCAAACTATTTTTTTTGTCTCAGTCTTTATTCATGTAGAATCTTGAATGTTTGAGATTCAGTAAAAATGCTACCTTACATTGGGTTTGTGTTGTTAGTTTATAATCTTGTTGCATTCCATGTTCAATTTCTGCTATTTTTGTCCTTTCATTTCTCCAGAAGTAAAGAACACTGAAGTAAAGAATGCACTGCTGCAAGTCTTTTCCTGCTCCACATGTCCTCGTTCCTATACATCTCAAATTTACCTCAACAAACACATCCAGAGATGCCACTATAAAGAGTATGTGGGACTACGGGAATCAGGAGAGATTAAATATGAGCTTGAGATCCCCTCCAGATGTCAGCCAACATCAACTAATACTCTCAGTTCTGACACTTCTCATGATGCTATACAGAAGGAAATTCACCACTGCTCAGACTGTGGAAAGAGTTTTGGTCATCAGAATGCATTCAAGACGCACCAGCGCATTCACACAGGAGGAAAGCCGCATCACTGCTCACAGTGTGGTAAGAGTTTTACTGGACAGAGTGATCTCCAACGACACCAGCGCATTCACACAGGAGAGAAGCCGTATCACTGCTCACAGTGTGGGAGGAGTTTTACTCAGCATAGTGATCAACAACACCAGCGCGTTCACACAGGAGAGAAGCCGTATCACTGTACACAGTGTGGGAAGAGTTTTACTTATCGAAGTGCTCTCCAAATACACCAGCGTGTTCACACCGGAGAGAAGCCTTTTAACTGCTCACAGTGTGGGAAGAGTTTGAGTGAACGGAGTGCTCTCCGAAGACACCAGCGCATTCACACAGGAGAGAAGCCGCATCACTGCTCACAGTGTGGGAAGAGTTTTACTCGGCAGAGTGATCTCCAACAACACCAGCGCATTCACACAGGAGAGAAGCCATATCACTGCTCACAGTGTGGGAAGAGTTTTACTGGACAGGGTGATCTCCAACGACACCAGCGCATTCACACAGGAGAGAAGCCGTATCACTGCTCACAGTGTGGAAAGAGTTTTACTCAGCAGAGTGCTCTCCAACAACACCAGCGCATTCACACAGGAGAGAAGCCGTATCACTGCTCACAGTGTGGGAAGAGTTTTACTCGGCAGAGTGCTCTCCAACAACACCAGCGCATTCACACAGGAGCGAAGCCGTATCACTGCTCACAGTGTGGGAAGAGTTTTACTCAGCAGAGTAATCTCCAGCAACACCAGCGCATTCACACAGGAGAGAAGCCGTATCACTGCTCACAGTGTGGAAAGAGTTTTACTCGGCAAGGTGATCTCCAACAACACCAGCGCATTCACACAGGAGAGAAGCCGTATCACTGCTCACAGTGTGGCAAGAGTTTTACTCGGCGGAGTAATCTCCAACAACACCAGCGCATTCACACAGGAGAGAAGCCGTATCACTGCTCACAGTGTGGGAAGAGTTTTATTGAACGGAGTGCTCTCCGCCGACACCAGTACAGTCACACAGGAGAGAAGCCGTATCACTGCTCACAGTGTGGCAAGAGGTTTACTCGTCAGAGTACTCTCCAACAACACCAGCTCATTCACACAGGAGAGAAGCCGTATCACTGCTCACAGTGTGGGAAGAGTTTTACTCGTCAGTGTCATCTCCAACAACACCAGCACATTCACACAGGAGAGACGCTGCATCACTGATCACAGTGTGGAAAGATGTTTACTTATTCAGTTACATTTAAGTACACTAACTCAGAGACATTGCATGATTTAAAGTAGGCACATTAAATATAGTTGTTATTATGACTGTTTTGGCTGAAAATGACCTTTAATTTGAAATTTATTGTTCATGTTACATGACTGTTTTAAAATACGTACCTTTATGGTGATGTTTAAAACAAGATTATTAATGTTTTCTTTTGACCTTAAGTAATCATTAATTACCAATATACAAGTAACGATTAAACTGCAATTCTCATCAGTGTAGTACTGCAGCATGAGACAAATTGTTAATGGAATTATTACTGAACAGGAGTTTAACATTACTATGTTTAACGGAAATGTGGATCAAACCAAATGACGATGGAGCAGTGAAATGAAGCTTGTCCAGTTATATGCATCCGCCTCGTCTCACTGGTAGAGGAGAAGGCATCGGTTATTTATAATCATAATTTAGGAGTCGTACAAAAACCTGAACAAAAATTCAGTCTGTTTGAAGTTCTTTATCCTAACATATGTAGCCAAAAAAAGTCTATGTAGTTGATTCAGCTCATTATTATTTATAGACCCATGGTCTATATTCTGAAGTTCTTTCTGAATTTGCGGATTTCTTTAGACAACGAGTTAATTGTTAGACATTATTTGTTTTGATCACCTGGAAGACTCTGAGAACAGCATTCGTGTCCATTCTAGATTCAGTAGGGGTTAATCAGGATATCATAGGACCTAACCCTATTTTTGTTCAGGTTTTTGTATGATTCCTAGTGGTCACACACTCAATCTAATACTTGTATATATATTAAACATAGGAAATATCGTCACTTCCACAGTCTGAAGCTCCCTCAGATCATCTCCTCTCTTTTGAAATGTCTTAGCAATAGTATGCGTACCTTGCACACCATCGCGTCAAAAGTACATTCACGTCAACGACTGCATAAAGTTTTATCAGTAGTCTTCAAAGTTATCAACTTTGATTGGCTCACAGTCAGACCCCACAGAACTTGATCAGCTAACTGAATGCTGAGAGTCAACATTCTGCTTTACTTTAGATAATGTAGCTCAACTTAAAAGAAAATAATTCAGCAGAAAAAAAAAAAACCTAGCACCCTGGTATAACAATCACACATGCGCCTTAAAACATAAAATTAGAAAATGGCATCAAACAAAATTGATTGTATTCCAATTTGCATGGAAGGAGAGCCTCTGGAACTACATGGACAAGTTTTTAATGCTGGTTTATCAACAATTTTCTCCACCCTAATAGAAGATGATAAAAATAATCTTAAATTATGTAATACATGTGAGGGAAATTTAGTGGATGAACATTCCTATTCTCTGTGTTTGTGTGTTGAGCTCAAGTGGCCTAGTGTACTGAGAAAGATGTTTTTCCCATGTTGTAATCGCCTTTCTGTGGCCTTGGTGGTGATAAGCAGGGTGTCTGAGTTCTCCATAACTACGTATCCGCCTGCACATACCAGAGCACGCCAGGTGGACGCTTTAACAAAGCTTCATAGAAAATCTTGAGCCAATCATGTGAAGATGCAAGCAGTAAGCAAATGCCTTTAGAGTATAATAGATAACAGCCACTAAAACACAACTCAGAGTGGGCGTACTCTCAGCATCATCAGAAGTGGTGTCGTCTTCTTTTTTCCTTTCCTATTTTTTATGTCTGTTATATATGATCTACTATAATAAATAACTGAAAAGACAACTGCTAAGCATTGTGAAGTGTTTATTAGAAGTTTCCATTACAGTTTGGCGTCCCTGGGTGGGCCCTATGCGTCTGATCCTCGGACGACGGGACACTCCCAAGGCTACGGTGCGGAGCTGTGAACTCGGACGAGAGACCAGACCGTCAGGGCTCACCGAACCAGTAAGTGATAACTTTGCATTCTTGTGTAAAGAAATTAGTGGAAACAGAATTTAAAGACTGATACAAGAGATGGACAGAGATTGCCCCAGTCATCAGGCAAAAATATCAAACTATTAATTTAAAACTAGACAATGTGTTAAGTACCCCTAGAGAGAACAGTATAACTACATCACAACAACAATTTGTTTTACACCCCTTAGAGAGACTGAACTAATTTCACTTATTTCCTCATCAAAATCTTCAACCTAACAGATAATACCAGAAGCAATCAAACCTCTTTGAAAAACAATTATTCTTTTAGCAATGGCTGTGTACCTAAATCCTTTAACCTAGCAGTTGTCATACCCTTGATTAAAGAACCTCACCTCAACCCTTGTCAGCTGTCCCAGTATAGGCCAATATCAAACTTCCCATTTATCTCCAAGATCCTCGAAAAAACTGTGGCATAACAGTTATGCTCATATCTACATGGAAGTAACATCCCTCAAAGGTATCAATCAGGATTTAGACCTCATCATAGCACAGCGACAGCACTGGTTAAAGTAGTAAATGACCAACTACTGGCTCCTGATCAGGGTTGTGTCTCTTTGCTTGTGCTGCTTGACCTTAGTGCAGCTTTTGATACCACTGATCATACTATTCTCCTTGATGGACTAGAAAATGTCATTGGTGTTAAAGGAACGGTCCTCTGGTGTCTCAGGTCTTATTTAACTGATCATTGTCAGTTTCTATATGCAAATGGTGACTAGCATGCATACAGAAAAGTTTGGTGTTCCACAAGGTGCTGTCTTTGGCCCATTGCTTTTTTTCTTAAAAATATGCTACCTCTGGGTACTATTATTTGTAAGCATGGTATTACTTTCCACTGTTATGCTGGGGGCACAGTTGTATGTTTCAGCAAAGCCAGATGAGAGACACGAGCTTAATAAAATTAAGGAATGTGTAAAGGACATTCGACACTGGATGCTTATTAACTTCCTTCTACTTAATTCTGGCAAGACATTACAAGGACCACATGCAGCTAGAAGTAAATTTTCTGATTAAATAGTAACTCGAGATGGCCTTTCTATTTCTTCGTGGGCAGCAGTAAAAGACTGGTGTGATTATTGGCTCCAGTCTTTCATTTGAAGCCCATGTAGATAATATTGCTTGGATAGCCACCTTTCAGCTCAGAAATATTGCAAAAAAATAAGTAACACTGTAACTACATGATGCAGGAAAACTAGTTCATGATTTTATTACTTCTAGGTTGGATTGTTGTAATGCCTTACTGTCTGGATGTTCCAGTAGGTGCATAAACATGCTCCAGTTAGTTCAAAATGCAACAGCAAGAGTCCTTACAAGAACTAGAAGATATGACCACATCAACCCTGTCTTATCCACACTGCATTGGCTCCCAATCCAATTTCATATTGATTATAAAATACTACTATTGACCTTTAAAGCACTGATTGGTCTCGAGCCACAGTACCTGAGTGAATACCTGCCATGCCTACTAAGATCAATAGGTATAGGCTATTTTTTGGCACCTCAAGTAGAAAAGGCTACATCAGGGGCAGAGCTTTCACTTACAAAGCCCCATATTTATGGATCAGCCTTCCAAGTAGTGTTCATGACTCAGACATAGTTTAAGTCTAGGGTTAAGGGGTTAGGATTCGGTTTCATGGAGGCCGTGTTATGCACTGTCCCTCCTAGGGCTTCTCCTTGATGTTCCACCAATGCCATGCAGTCATCCCCGTGTTGCATTTGGGTTTTTCTTGGGGGAGGCTTTATTTTAAGATTGTGAATAGGGAAGAGGGAAACAATGAAGGTGAGGTGATGGGTTATGGTAAGGTTTTAGGGGTTAGGGTTGGGTTTAGGGGTGAGGGTTAATTTTGGGGTAAGATATAGTGTTAGTTGAGGGTAGGGGTTGTAGAATAACTCTGCTATGCGCAGACCTATTGGAGTTTTGGGGGTGGAAAGAGAGGGCCTGGTGAGGCAAAAGCCTGTAATCAACAGAAAAGTAGAAATATTCAGCGAATTTGTTCCAGTAGCCTAATCAATATAAAATTAGATCATACTGACTGTACAGCCGCTGCCAGCACCTTTGATCTAAAGGTGGGGCTATTAAATATTAGATCTCTTACATCTAAAGCACTAATGGTTAATGAACTCATTACTGATCAGGAGTTTAATGTACTTTGTTTAACTGAAACATGGATTAAGCCAAATGAATATATAGCATTAAATGAAGCGAGTCCTCCTGGATACAGTTATATACACCAGTCTTGTCTAACTGGCAGAGGAGGAGGCGTCGCGGTTATTTATAATGATTATCTAGGTGTAACACAAAAACCTGGTTATAAATGTAATACATTTGAAGTTCTTCATACTAATATAATGTATGTAGCCTTGAAAAATAGGTCTACCCAGTTAATTCCATTACTTATTATTTACAGGGCCCCGAGGCCATATTCGGAGTTTCTTTCTGAATTTGCAGATTTTATCTCAGATCTGGTTATTTCCTTAGACAAAGCTTTAGTTGTTGGAGATTTTAATTTTCACTTCGATAACCCAGAAGACTCTTTGAAAGCAGCGTTTGTGTCCATTTTAGATTCAGTATGGATTAATCAGAATGTCATAGGACCGATCCATAATGGTGGTCACACCCTCGATCTAATACTAACATTCGGGTTAAACGTAGAAAATATAGTCATACTTCCACAGTCTGAAGTTATCTCAGATCATTATCTCATCTCATTCAAAATATGTCTGAGTAATAATATATGCACCTCACCACGCTCCTGTATTAAATGTACATTCACGTCAACTACTGCACAGAGCTTTATAAATGATCTCCCAGAGTTATCAACTTTGATTGGGTCACTGTCAGCCCCTGCAGAACTTGATCAGGCAACTGAATGCTTGGAGTCAATGTTCCGCCATACTTTAGATAATGTAGCTCCTCTTAAAAGGAAAATGGTCAGAGACAAAAAAATTAGCACCCTGGTATAATGATGACACTCACACTTTCAAACAGACCACTCAAAAATTGGAACGTAAATGTCGTCAAACAAAATTGGTAGGATTCAAATGAGCATGGAAGGAGAGTGTTAGGTTTTATTATATGTAGGTTATATGTAGGTTTATATAAGTATTAATTCTTGGCCAAGAAGTTAGCAAATTATTTTGTGACAAAATTATATTATTAGTTGAAATGACCTTATGTATCGGCTGGACATTGTTTGGGAACATTTTGTTTATTTTGATATGAAATGTGTATTTTTGATCAGAGATGTGTCTGAAAGATCCGCCAAGGTCTGTTTTGATGTCAGATCGACCCACACACACTCGCAGAGGCATAGGGATTAAAGGTTTAAATTTAAAGCCATGATTCAACTTAGTTTTATAGCTAGGATTGTGATTTAAGAGTGTTAGAGTTAACCAGCTTCTTTAATGTTGAATCTGAAGTTGAAATGATTGAATGTTAGATGTAAGGCTGCCTTAAGTGATTCATGTTAGTTTTATAATTTATAGATTTGTATTAGCCTTATTGCTGAACAAAGTGTTAAGATCCTTTATTATTATTTTTGGACGATTACATATACTATGGTAATGATTTAGATTTAATTGTTAGGTCTAAGATGCATTTTATTGATTAATGTTAGTTTTATAGTTTTAAGTTAGTTTTATAATTACAGAATATAATTTGGGATTGTTAAGACTTTATGATCCTTTTTTTGGACTATTGCATATACTATGGCAGTGATAAAACTAATTTAGTTTTTGGTTTTTGTTATGAGTTTAATTCTGAATCCTGTTAGTTGGTTTGCCAGACATATTCTCATTTTTCTTATGTTTCGTATGACTTTCTTGTTTAAGTTTGTTCTTATTTTTTTGTTTACTTTCTTATAACATTCTTTGTTTTAACATTGTTAAAGACATATTGTTATTTATTATTTTGCTTATGATTGTCTTACTATATATTGATGAAATCAAGATGTAATTTACTGACTTAGCACACATTCATGTGTTAAGAAATTATGATTTTAATATGTTAGCTATTAGATCCTTTTCTGTGTAATTTGGCATTAATTTCTGATGTATTATTCTTTGACTAAGACTTCGTCGACTAGACATATTATCGGTGTTTAAAAATTCCCTGCCCTATGTTATATCTGACCTGAAGGGGTGTACGTTTGCAGAGACCTTTAAAATCTGTCTGTACCTTGCTATTATGTCATATGATCAGAAATGTTATTATATTATGATTGATTCAAGATTTATACACACACACATTCCTACACAGACGCACACACATAACACACACACACACATTCCTACACAGACGCACGCACATTTGCGTACATATGTAGACAAAACATAAACACAGAGATAAATGGATGCTATAAAATGTTTTCAAAAATGTTTTCATTTTGACGAAGTGACTGTGAATAAACTGGCTGTGAAACCTTCCTGGTTTTCCTGGTCTGTTGCTTTCGCGGTATTTCGTCCCGGATCCGAGGGGCACGAAGGCATCGGGGTCTCGAGAAATAAGGACCGTTCAGACTGGGTTGGACCCTAACAATTTGGTGGCCCGTATGGGGATTACTTCCAATCAGGTAAGGAGTAAATTATTTTAATTGATTAATTTGATTGGTTAGACTTCCGCCTGGTTGGTAGTAATAGAAAAAAAAACCCAGTTGTTTAGTATTTTGGTTATGTTATTGGTAATCCTCGTGAATAGGCATGGGACGTTTTGGTGAACGTCGTAGACTTTTGTTTATGGGAAGATTAGATTTTTTGGTGAACCTCGTGGAAGAGCCACGGGAAGATTGGATGTCCTCGTGTAAAAACACAGGAAGGTGACCCTCGTAATTTCTTTACTGGAAGAGCGCGCTTTATGAGTTAAACCCATAATAATAATTAATCTCGAGACTGATTCCTTCGTGCAGCCATTATGGGGGGTAATTGTAATGAGGAGGTACTCAGACCCGATTCTGAAGATACTCCACGGGATTGGATGAATCGATGTGATTTAGAACTCTACACTACTCCTTGGTTAGACCATTTAGCCGAATGGTCAGAAATACAACCTCAGTCTTTAATTTATCCTCGTGCAGGAACTTTTAAATCAGACTACCTCTTTTTGGCACATAAACAGATATATGAAGGATTTGGCAACCCAGAATGGGATTATGATTATATGAAAAAGCAAATCCAAAAAAGCAGAGAATGCACGCACATCAGTAGCACAGGTGCTGGACCAAACAGAAGATAACTAAAAGAAAATAAAGGTTTGCAACACTGTTATATGCTCCCATTTTTATTTTTAATAGCACGACGTTTCGGACGCTCAGTCCTTCATCAAGTGCAACAAAGAACAGGTGTAGAGGGTGTGGTATAAATACCTAGGAAAGGGAAGGGGGTGTGGTGTGTCATACAAAAAAAAAAGGGATATATACAGAATGGGCACCAAAGGGCACCTTTCCCAAAACATCATTTACAATCAACTAGAATAAATCTATGCAATATTTACAATCAGTTACTTCAGAGGTCATAAAACTATCTCTTCATCAGTCCGTCTTCAACAGATCTTCATCAGCCTCATGGCCTGAACATTGGAAAACAATTAAATACCATAAAAACCCACTACCCTTCCAGATTGTCTATATCATGAAGAAAATTATTAAGAATACAATAACACAATCATACACTTGTTCAGTACAGTTGGTAGTCATAAGGAAACTGTTAGGACTGGGACTGTTTTGGCCTCTAGAGGCCACTGTTATTTCCTTTTCTGGTCATGTTTGTTTTGGGCCTCTAGAGGTCACCACTGTGTTCTGTGTTTTGTTTGTCTTATTGCCTGTTTCCTGCCCCGCCCTGTCCTTAATTAGTTTGTGTATAAATACCAATGGCGACTCCTCCATTGAGGAAAGGGAGGAAGAGCCTCCCTTAAAATTTTAAAGAAAGAATTTCCAGGACACATTAGTTTAAAAAAACGCATATAATTAATAGACAAACATTTAAAACATGTAAAAACAGTTGAAATAACTATATTTTATCAAATAAAAATGGAAGAAAAACTCGCCAAAATATCGTCCTCCCTAACCTCCTCATTGACATCCATTGTATGCGCTCAGAACATGGGCAATTCGCGGACTCCTCTTTTAACATGGGAGTGAATGGGCGAAAGGGAGGCGATTCCTCCATTTGGGCGGGTCTATTTGCCTGTCATCAAGCAGCCAATCAGCAGAGCTGCATTCGTCAGTGCGGCCAATCAGAATGAAGGGATGAGTTGGCGGGTTGAAATCATAGCATACTTACTGTCAGTGTCACTGCCGAGCTAGAGTAGTGTCGTTTTGAGTAGTGCGGACAGCGGAGAATTTGACTAATTGTTGGCTATTGCTTTGTTGTAGTTTATCAACTTAATAAAACGCGATGGAGGAACGTGACATTGTGTACACAATGTTAAACACGCCATTTCAAACACTGGGTTATGAGGAGAAGGTTAGAATCAAAACCGAAGGGAGACCAGTTCCCCAACTTAACATTCAGAAACCGAATGGTAAGCTAAGTGTGTTTAACACCAACACCTCATGGTATCGGAGATACCCATGGCTAACAGGCAGTGTCACAACCAAACGGCTGTATTGCTGGCCTTGCCTGTTGATGGGTAGCAAATCCCAAACATGGTCTGTGCAGGAATTTAATGACATTAAAAATTTGGACAGGGCCACCAAGCGCCACGACCAGAGCAAGGAACACGTTGGTGCAGCTATTCGCCTGAAATTGCTAGGCAGTGTGCCAGTTGACCAGCTAGTGGACAAGGGTGTGCGGATACAAGTGGCACAGCACAATGCTAAAGTGCGTCGCAACAGAGATACACTGAGGCGTCTGATTGATGCTGTGGCGTATTTGGGCATGCAGGAGCTGGCATTTAGGGGGCGGGATGAAGGGCCAAATTCAGACAACAAGGGAAACTATAGGGAGCTGACGGAACTGATTGCACGGTATGACAATTTGCTGGCAGAGCAGTTGCAGTCTTCTGGTGTTTTTAGTGGCATGTCCTGTGGCATCCAGAACGACTTGATCTGTGCAATCGGCACGTCAATCAGCCACGAAATATCGAAAGAATTAAACGTGACTCCGTTTTTTTCATGGCAGATTGACAAAACCACTGATATAAGCTGTCATTCCCAGCTCTCAATTATCGCGAGGTTCGTGGACAGTCAGGGCATTATTCAGGAACATTTTCTGGGCTTTTTCGACGTGTCTAGTGGGAGGGATGCGCAGTCATTGTTTCAGTTTGTGCAGTCCGAGATGTCCCCTTACAACTTCGCTGAGAAGTTGGTTGCACAAACTTATGATGGTGCTGCGGTGATGGCCTCGGCTCTCAATGGACTGCAGGCTAAAGTGAGAGAGGTTGCTCCAGCCGCTACTTTTGTTCACTGTCATGCCCACCGCCTGAATCTCGTCCTTAGTCAAGGTGTCAAGGCCATACCCAAAGCGCGAGTCTTTTTTGCAAACCTGGGTGGGTTCACGTCATTCTTTTCCAAATCAAGTAAGAGGGTGGCACTACTTGAGGAATCTGATTGCGCGAGAATGCCAAAGACCGCTCCAACACGTTGGAATTTCTCATCCAGGGTCATGAATACCGTCGCAGGTAACCATGAAAAATTGCTTAACACGTTTACCCGCGTTCTAGAACATCCTTCTATGGATGATGAAACAACTCGATTGGCGGATGGCCTGAAGGCAAAATTGGAAGACTTTGAGTTCAAGTTCTTGCTTTTTACTTTTGAGGAGCTGTTTGCACAGACCAACGTTTTATTTAACATACTGCAACAGAAAGTCATGGATGTTGCTTTCTGCAAACAGCGCATAGAAAACTTTATGCAGTTGCTTAATGAGCTGAAGTCAGACAGGGCTTTTGAGAAAACATACAGCAAAGCTGCCAGTCTCACAGAAGACCCCGAATTTGGTCACAGGAGAAAGAGAAGGCAGGGTGAGCAAGCCCATCGCCAGGTCTATAAAACTCTCTATGACTCAGTGCATGACAGCATCAAGGCCCAACTCACACAGCGCTTCCAGCAGCTTGGCCGTTTACATTTCATGGAGCTGTTAGACTTTGACAAATTTGAATCATTTAAAGCAGAATTCCCTTCTCGTGCATTGTCCAACTTGTCAGAGACATATGGGAATTTCTTTGAGGCCAAACTGAAGGTGGAACTGCAGCATTTCTACAGTGATGCAGAGATCCACTCTTCCCGAAAACTGTGTGAGGCTATCAGCTTCATGAAGTCAAACGGGCTTGATGAGGCAATGTCTCAGGTGTATAGACTCATGTGTCTGATTGCCACCATTGGTGCCACCTCAGCAGGAGTTGAGAGGAGCTTCTCATGTCTGAAGCGCATAAAAAGCTTCACCAGAAACACAATGGGACAAGAGAGGTTGAAAAGTTTAGCAGTCATGTCAATTGAAAGGAGGATGCTTAAATCTCTTCAACAAGATCCCCAGTGGTATGAGCAAGTCATTGACAAATTTGCCACCCAGACATCCAGGAGACTTGACTACTTTTTTAAATGAATTACTGTTTTAAATTTGACCCATTCACACCTCACATAGCTCATTCAACAAGCATTACACTACATGGTATTTCCCATGCTGATGTGTCCTCAAAAACATTTTACTTTTATTTCTTGCAGTAACAAAAAACCCCATTTTTAACAGAGCTTATCTTTAAAAATATACAAATCCCCTAACAGTTGTAAACACCCACACAACTTCCAACCTCTCTCTCTCTCTCTCTCTCTCTCTCTCAACCATCCACCTATCTATTCACTCACTGTCCTCCCCTATTTTTATGACCACCAGTCGCCACTGATAAATACCCCTCTGTTTGTTCCCTTGTCACGGAGTCTTTTTCCTATGTTATGCTGTTAGTGCTAGTTCCCTCTGTCCCATGTACCTTGCCTGTGTCTTTGTATTCTTGGTTTTTGCTTCTTTCTTTTGGACTTTGTGGATTTTGTTTTTGACCTTTTTGATCTTCTGAGCGTTTGAGTTTTTGCCTTTTTCTTATTTTGATTTTGGACTTTGTACCTTTGGATATTTTTATTTTTGGTTTATCTTCTGAGCTTTGGATTATTCTTTTTGTTTTTTCCCTTAGATTGTACATAGTGTAAATAAACTGTTTTTGATACCTTTCTACTTCCGCCTCACGCCTCTGCACTTGAGTCATCCCCCTGGTGGCCTAGTGGGGGTTTGCTGGATTATCACACCAGCGAACCAGGTTTGAATCCCAGCAAAACCCTAACAGAAAGACTCCGTCACGACCGACTCAGCAGAGGCTTCTTCAGGGAATGATGGCTGCATTAACACATCTCAGATCCACCATGGACACTCATGGACGGACTCTCGCAAGCCAACGTGAGACCCTTGCTCGCCACGAGGTACTGCTTCAGCAGATTGGGAGAACCCTGGCACAGCTGACTTCTCTGCCCCCATCTCCTCCGCCTGATCCTGCTCCATCATCCGCTCCTGCTCCAGTGCCTCCTGCCATGCTGCCTTCTTCACCTCACGAACCCAGCCTTCCTGCACCACAGAGGTATGACGGCAAGCACAGTGAGTGTCAAGAGTTCCTTACCCAGTGTCAACTCACCTTTGAGCTTCAGCCTACCACCTACACTACGGATCACCGCAAGATTGCCTTTGTGATAAACTGGTAAGGCATGAGCCTGGGCTACTGCTATCTGGCAGAGACAGGGACCTGAGTGCTCTGATTTCCAGCTGTTTACTGAGGAGATGCTGCGTGTCTTCGATCAAGCAGACATCAGTAAAGACGCAGCCAGAAAGCTCATGTCCATCTGGCAAGGGGGAAACGTCACAGACTACGCCATCTCATTCCGGACGCTCGCAGCAGTAAGTGGATGGAACAAGACTGCCCTGGTGTCAGCCTTCCACCATGGTCTGTCTGACCCCATCAAAGACGGTCTGGCTTCTATCGGATGGCCAAGTGACCTCGAAACATTGATCTCACATTCTACTCGTCTGGACAACAGGATGAGAGAACGCTGCCAAGTCCTGAGCCTCCCCGGCCTCCCTGCCTCTACCTGGAGCCCGTCTACCTCCTCCAGTGACTGTCCAGAACCCATGCAAGTGGGCCGTACTCGCCTCTCCGCATCTGAGAGGGAGCGCAGAAGGAGGGACAAGTGCTGCATCTACTGTGTCAAGCCTGGTCACTTCCGAGCATCATGTCCCGAACTCTCGGGGAAAAGGACCGCCCCGTCCAGCCGAGGGAGGGTTGTGACGGGGCCTACCCTCTCTCCCGGACTCCCTGGCCAAGGAATCTACATCCCGGTCTCCATCTCCTGGGGTGAGTCCGTCCACTCTTGTCAAGCTTTGTTAGACTCAGGGGCGGCTGGAAACTTTATGGATATTCACTTCGCCCAAAGTATCAATGTCCCGACTGCACCTCTTGAAGTCCCACTGTCTGTGTCTGCCCTGGATGGCCAAGCCTTAGGTGACGGAAGAGTCACCCAAGTAACTTCTCCAGTCTTCCTCCAGTCTCAAGGTCACAAGGAAGAAATATCCCTGCACCCGATTCCTTCACCTGAGTTCCCAGTTATTCTAGGTCTCCCTTGGCTTACCCGCCACAACCCTCGTATAGACTGGGTCACTAGCCAGGTTGTGGAGTGGAGTCCTGCTTGCTATGCCTCTTGTCTGCTTTCTAGCTCTCCTGTGTCTCCTGCCGAGCCTCCTGATCTCACTGAGTTATCTCAAGTTCCCACAGAGTACTGGGATCTTAAGGAAGTTTTCAGCAAGAGCAGGGCCACCGTTCTTCCTCCGCACCATGCCTACGACTGTGCCATCGACTTGCTCCCTGGGACTACCCCTCCTCATGGCAGACTGTTTTCCCTCTCTCAGCCAGAATGCAAGGCCATGGAGGAATACCTCAAAGATGCCCTGGTCTCTGGGTTCATTCGACCCTCCACCTCACCCGCTGGTGCCGGCTTCTTCTTTGTCAGCAAGAAGGATGGGGGGCTCTGTCCATGTATTGACTACAGGGGCCTGAACAAGATCGCTGTGCGCAACCGATATCCCCTTCCGCTGATGTCCACAGCATTCGACCTGCTCCAAGGCGCCACCGTCTTCACCAAGTTGGACCTACGGAACGCATACCACCTCATCCGTATCTGATAGGGAGACAAGTGGAAGACTGCCTTCAACACCCCGTCTGGGCACTACGAATACCAGGTGATGCCCTTCAGACTCACCAATGCACCAGCTGTTTTTCAGGCCCTAATCAACGACGTCTTGAGGGACATGATTAACCTGTACATTTTTGTCTACCTCGACGACATCCTTATCTTTTCCAAGACCATGCAGGAGCACCGCCACCATGTCCGCCAGGTTCTCCAGAGGCTGCTACAGAACAATCTGTTCGCCAAGGCCCAGAAATGCGAATTTCATGTTCCCGAGGTCTCCTTTTTGGGTTTTATTGTATGGACAGGCCAACTCCAAATGGACCCAGCCAAGACCCTGGCTGTCCGGGACTGGCCCACTCCCAAGTCCGTCAGAGAGGTTCAGCGGTTCTTAGGATTTGCTAACTTCTACCGCAAATTTATCAGGAACTTTAGTTCTGTAGCAGCACCCATGTCGGACCTCACCAACAAGTGGATCTTATGTCTGGTCTCCTCAGGCGGAAAAGGCATTCAAAGACCTCAAGGACCGCTTCTGCACGGCACCCATTCTGGTCCTCCCGGACACCTCCCAACCATTCATCGTGGAGGTGGACGCCTCAGACAGTGGTGTTGGCGCAGTGCTCTCTCAATGTTCGGAAGGAAAGCTGCACTCCTGCGCTTACTTCTCCCACCGCCTGAGTCCTGTGGAGTCCTGGTACGATGTGGGGGATCGAGAACTGCTAGCGGTCAAACTGGCCCTTGAGGAGTGGAGGCACTGGCTGGAGGGAGCGCAACATCCATTCTTGGTTTGGATGGACCACAAGAACCTGGAGTACCTCCAGCAAGCCAAGAGACTGAACCCACGACAGGCTAGGTGGGCCCTGTTTTTCAGTCGGTTTGACTTCACCCTATCGTACCGCCCCGGCTCCAAGAACACCAAACCTGACGCACTGTCCAGGCTGTTCTCTGACACTAACAGGGAGAGTGAAGTCGGGCCTATCATCCCTATATCCCGGATTGTGGCTCCTGTCCGCTGGGGTATTGAGGAGACCGTTCGACAAGCTCAACGCCGTGACCCTGATCCTGGGACGGGGCCACCGGGCCTCCTGCACGTCCCTCGTCAAGTCCGGGCCAAGGTTCTCCAGTGGGGTCACTCTTCCCCTCTCACCGCCCACCCGGGAGCTCAGAGGACCCTGGACTTCCTGAAAAGACACATCTGGTGGCCTAACATGGAGAAGGAAGTGAGGTCATTCGTCCTGTCCTGTGAGGTCTGCACCAGAACCAAGAACCTGCGACAGCGTCCCTAGGGTCTCCTGTATCCTCTGCCTATTCCCCGGCGTCCCTGGTCCCACGTGGCGGTCGACTTCATCACGGGTCTCCCTGAGTCTCAAGGTAACACTGTCATAGTGGACAGATTCTCCAAGGCCTGCCGCTTTATTCCACTGTGCAAACTCCCCTCTGCCCTTGACACTGCTAAATTGTTGTTCACTCATGTCTTCCGAGTTTTTGGTCTCCCTCAGGACATCGTCTCTGACCAGGGGCCCCAGTTCTCCTCCCGAGTATGGCACGGCTTCTGCAAGAGCATCGGGGCCACTGCCAGCCTCTCCTCTGGGTTCCACCCCCAGTCCAACGGCCAGATGGAGAGGCTCAACCAGGACCTGGAAACCACCCTGCGAGGCCTGGCTATGGATAACCCAACATCGTGGAGCACCTGGCTGCCATGGGCAGAGTACGCCCACAACACCCTGCAGTCATCGGCCACCACCAAGCTGTCACCGTTCCAGTGCCAATTCGGGTTCCAGCCACCTCTGTTCCCGGACCAGGAGGAGGACGCTGGGGTGCCCTCGGTCAACCATTACGTGAGACGGTGTCGCAAGACCTGGAGCAAGGTCAGGAGGACACTCATCCAGACCTCCGGTACCAACCAGACTCAGGCCAACCGCCATAGGAGACCTGCCCACACTTTCCGCCCTGGGCAGCGGGTTTGGCTGTCCACCAAGGGCCTTCTGCTGCGGGTGGAGAACCACAAGCTTGCTCCTCGCTACATTGGCCCCTTCAAGGTTGTATGCAGAGTTAACCCTGTCTCCTACCGGCTCCAGTTACCATGTACGCTAAGGATCAACCCCACATTCCATGTTTCCCTTTTGTGGCCCGTACTGACGTCCACGTATGCCCCTGCCCCTAGGAACCCCCTGCCCCCCGCATCTTCCAGGGTCAGACTGTGTTCACCGTGTGCCGCCTGCTGGACTCCCGCCAGGTTCGCAGGGGCCTCCAATATCTTGTGGACTGGGAGGGCTATGGCCCTGAGGAGCGCTGCTGGGTCCCAGCTCGGGACATACTCGATGAAGAACTTTGTCAGGACTTCCATTTGGCCCATCCTGATCGTCCTGGGAACGTCAGGAGATGCTCCTAGAGGGGGGGGTCCTGTTAGGATTGGGACTGTTTTGGCCTCTAGAGGCCACTGTTATTTCCTTTTCTGGTCATGCTTGTTTTGGGCCTCTAGAGGTCACCACTGTGTTCTGTGTTTTGTTTTTGTCTTATTGCCTGTTTCCTGCCCCGCCCTGTCCTTAATTAGTTTGTGTATAAATACCCCTCTGTTTGTTCCCTTGTCACGGAGTCTTTTTCCTATGTTATGCTGTTAGTGCTAGTTCCCTCTGTCCCATGTACCTTGCCTGTGTCTTTGTATTCTTGGTTTTTGCTTCTTTCTTTTGGACTTTGTGGATTTAGTTTTTGACCTTTTTGATCTTCTGAGCGTTTGAGTTTTTACCTTTTTTCTTATTTGGATTTTGGACTTTGTACCTTTGGATATTTTTATTTTTGGTTTATCTTCTGAGCTTTGGATTATTCATTTTGTTTTTTCCCTTAGATTGTACATAGTGTAAATAAACTGTTTTTGATACCTTTCTACTTCCGCCTCACGCCTCTGCACTTGAGTCATCCCCCTGGTGGCCTAGTGGGGGTTTGCTAGATTATCACACCAGTGAACCAGGTTCGAATCCCAGCAAAACCCTAACAGAAACAAGATGGAGAGTCCAACAAACTAAGATATACAAGTGAAAAGACATCAATATTAAACCACATCTAAAGAAGTTAACCTACAAAAACGGTTTAATGTCAAACTCCTCATTTAAGCCTGCTGGAGGCATAGTCTTAAGCGTATATATGTAGTAAGTCTCATGTTGCAGTAAAAGACATTTATGGTTACCTCCTCTAGGGGGCTTGTTTACTTTCTCAATACCTATGTATTGAAAAAAGCACAAGTTGTGGCCGGCCTTTTTAAAGTGCACCGCCACAGGGTTGCGCTCATCACCGCACCTGATGTTACTTCTGTGCTCACACATTCTGACACGCAGCGATCTGGAAGTACACCCTACATAAGCAAGGCCACAAGGGCATCTTATGAGATATACGACAAAAGAGGTGTTACATGTTATGACTCCAAGTATTTTTAATGTTTTACCATTGTGTGGGTGTTTATATGTTGTGCACTTGGTTGTATAGCCACATTGGACACAATTAGCGCATTTGTAGTTCCCTTCTGGAATATCCAAGAAGGTGCGCAGTCTTTCTGGTGCGGTAGTATATGATTTAACCAACTGATCACGTAGAATCGGAGCTCGTTTGTAAACTAACTTTGGAAATTCCTTATAAATTAACTGAAGTGCAGGGTCAGAGCTAATAACATGCCAGTGTTTTTTCAAAATATTTTGTAACTCAAAACCTATAGGTGAATATGTGGTAAAACAGAGAGGAGGAGAACTTAGAGGGGGTTTGGTTTTGGGCCGTAGTGCCTCAATCTGGGTAGTCATATTGAAACAGAACGTGAGCTGGGTTTAGACCGTCGTAAGACAGGTTAGTTTTACCCTACTGATGATGTGTTGTTGCAATAGTAATTCTTACTATTAAATTAAAACTAAATTAAAACATTAAAAATACGTGGAGTCATAACATGTAACACCTATTTTGTCGTATATCTCATAAGATGCCCTTTTGGCCTTGCTTATGTAGGGTGTACTTCCAGATCGCTGCGTGTCAGAATGTGTGAGCACAGAAGTAACATCAGGTGCGGTGATGAGCGCAACCCTGTGGCGGTGCACTTTAAAAAGGCTGGCCACAATTTGTGCTTTTTTCAATACATAGGTATTGAGAAAGTAAACAAGCCCCCTAGAGGAGGTAACCATAAACGTCTTTTACTGCAACATGAGACTTACTACATATATACGCTTAACACTATATCTCCAGCAGGCTTAAATGAGGAGTTTGACATTAAACTGTTTTTGTAGGTTAACTTCTTTAGATGTGGTTTAATATTGATGTCTTTTCACTTGTATATCTTAGTTTGTTGGACTCTCCATCTTGTTTCCTTATGACTACCAACTGTACTGAACAAGTGTATGATTGTGTTATTGTATTCTTAATTTTTTTCATGATATAGGCAATCTGGAAGGGTAGTGGGTTTTTATGGTATTTAATTGTTTTCCAATGTTCAGGCCATGAGGCTGATGAAGATCTGTTGAAGATGGACTGATGAAGAGATAGTTTTATGACCTCTGAAGTAACTGATTGTAAATATTGCATAGATTTATTCTAGTTGATTGTAAATGATGTTTTGGGAAAGGTGCCCTTTGGTGCCCACTCTGTATATATCCCTTTTTTTTTTGTATGACACACCACACCCCCTTCCCTTTCCTAGGTATTTATACCACACCCTCTACACCTGTTCTTTGTTGCACTTGATGAAGGACTGAGCGTCCGAAATGTTGTGCTATTAAAAATAAAAATGGGAGCATATAACAGTGTTGCGAACCTTTATTTTCTTTTAATTATGATTATATGACCAGAGGCTATTTAGAATGGATTAAAATGAAACCAATATGGGATGATTTTCATGGAATTAAAGAAACTAAAGAGCAAAAGAATTCAGTACCATGTCCTAAGACTGATGAGAAAGCAAAACCTGCTTTGTTTAGATCTACAGCCTCTGCTCTCCCGCCGATGTCCGGGAGATCAAGAAACACACCGGCAAATATCTCATGTCCCGCTGATAGCGTTCCTAGCCTATCTCTTAACACAGGGGCTAAAAGTAAAAAACCCTCTGTAAAAACGCTGTTAAAGAGAAACGAGACGAACGATTCCAATACAGACGATGACTCTGATGATGATAGCCCCATAAATGCAGCTTGTGTGTGGGCCCGAAGAGGATATAAGATCGATCCGCCTTCGGCATCAGAATTAAAATATATTATTAAGTTGTTGCCTTCGATAAACAACCCACTTAACTTTGTAGAAATGCTCTTAAGAATCTGTAGACATAAACAGCTGGTTGGTGCAGATTATCGTTTTATCATGCATGCCGTTTTAAGCGATAGTTATGATGAAGCTGCATTGCTGGCTGCAGTGCCCTGCCTAGGTCCTGAGAATGATGAATACAAAGCAGTTGAAACTAAAATAGAAGAAGGCGGCAAAACCATCACAAAGCATGTGCTGAAGTTCTACTGGAAAGAGACTGATAGAGCTATGACAGAATTAAAGGACCAATTGACGCATTATCTGCTCTCACGAAAACAGGCTAGCCGTGATCTTTCACAGGTTACTAATTGTAAACAGGAGAAGGCTGAACTCACTTCAAAGTTTCTGACACATTTTAGCGAGACGTGGACTTGTTTAGGAAATATGCAACTGAATCAGCAGCAAAGCAATCCTCTCTTTATTTCGACATTTTTGAATAATTGTCGTCCTGATATACAGAAGGTTTTGAAAAATCATTTGAGTGACCGGAGTAATATGATAGTGAGAGCCCTAGGGGAAAAAATTAGAACTTTGGAGGGAGATGGTATTCTGGATAATAAGCAGGTGGCCTGCCTTTCTGTTGCTGATGGTTACTCACAGCCCCGTGAGGACATGAATAGACAGAAGAATCGGAATTGGGGTAATCCACAAGCCAGGGCGGGGCCCTGGAATAAGGGATGCCCTGGTAGTAGATTGTGCTATTATTGTGGTAAGGAAGGACATTGGCGGTGTGAGTGTCGAAAGAAAAGGGCAGATGAAGACAAGGCACGGCATATGTTCTCCCCTTCTTCTTCTAATCTTCAGCGTGATGTGTCTCTTCCTCCTCCTCCCCCTCCTCCTCTTGCTTTGCCTGCCCCTACGGCAAACCCCATAGGCCCATATCGAGCATAGAGCTGCCTACAGAGCTGTGACCCCATGATGCTACATTGTTCTTTCGACTCTTATCTAGCCAGTGATTTGCCTGTCGTGGAATTAGCTGTAAATGGAGAGGTGCTTCCTTTCCTAATTGACACTGGTGCTACGATGTCCTCAGTGGGAAATTCCTACGAGGGTCCGATTTCTAACAAAACTGTTCGCTCTGTGGGAATTGATGGGGTCCCTTTTTCCTCCCCTTGCACTCCTCTGTTATTGGTAACCTGTCCCGCTGACACAGCACTTCGTAAACATCACTCTTTTGTGTTGATGCCACAGTGTCCTTTTAATCTAATGGGGCGGGATCTAATGAGTCTGTTACATTTATCCATTTCGTTTCAGGGATCAAAAATGACGGCGGCACGGTGGTGTAGTGGTTAGCGCTGTTGCCTCACAGCAAGAAGGTCCGGGTTCGAGCCCCATGGCCGGCGAGGGCCTTTCTGTGCGGAGTTTGCATGTTCTCCCCGTGTCCGCGTGGGTTTCCTCCGGGTGCTCCGGTTTCCCCCACAGTCCAAAGACATGCAGGTTAGGTTAACTGGTGACTCTAAATTGACCGTAGGTGTGAATGTGAGTGTGAATGGTTGTCTGTGTCTACGTGTCAGCCCTGTGATGACCTGGCGACTTGTCCAGGGTGTACCCCGCCTTTCGCCCGTAGTCAGCTGGGATAGGCTCCAGCTTGCCTGCGACCCTGTAGAACAGGATAAAGCGGCTAGAGATAATGAGATGAGATCAAAAATGACTATTTGCACTCCTGACTCACTGCCTCCTGCTTTATCTTATCTTTCTTCACATGTGACTGTGCCAAATATCTCCGCTGTTTGCATGGCTTCTGTAAACACTGTTATTTCCTCTACGGACCCTTCTACAGCTTTGACTGAAATCCCCTCCTCTCTTTGGGCTGAGCAGAAGGACGAGGTAGGCCTAGTTCATTGTGTTCCTTATGAGGCTAAGCTTAAACACATGTTTCCTGTCTATGTTAACCAGTATCCTCTCTCTGAGGACAAAGCCAAAGGAATTGATGTCATCCTACAATCTCTCCTTGAACAAGGCATGGTGAGAGAGTGTACCAGCCCATACAATACACCTGTCAATCCAGTACCTAAACCTGATGGTACCTGGCATTTTACGCAGGACTTGCGTAAGATTAATGAACTGATTGTCCCTGTGGCACCCATTGTACCTGACGTTTCTTCTGTAATATCACAAGTTCCTGCTGATCATTGCTGTTTTTCGGTTATTCATCTCTGTTCTGCTTTTTTCAGCGTTCCTGTTGAAGAAAACACACAGCCTTTGTTTGCATTTACACACAGATGGAAGCAGTATACTTGGACACGCCTACCGCAAGGTTTTATTGATTCTCCGGCTGTGTTTTCAGCTGTAATTCATAACGCACTTTGTGACCTGTCCCTCCCCCAGGGCTCTGTGGTCCTGACATACGCAGATGATCTTCTGGTATCTGCTGAGTCACCGGAAATCTGCCGAGACGCATCTTTGTGCCTGCTCCAACATCTGGCGCAAAAGGGCTTCAAGGTTTCCAGAACCAAGCTCCAGTTCTGCAAGGACACTGTTAAGTACCTGGGCTTTGAACTTTCACAAGGTTGTCGTAAGCTGTCAGCTGATCGGGTGTAGGTGATTCTAGACACAAAACGCCCTGCAACTAAACATGCAATGATGTCTTTTCTGGGTCTTATCAACTACTGCAGACAATGGATCCCTGACTGCTCCACATATGACAAGATTCTCCGTTCTGCAATCTCTCATCAAGATCCACTGCGGCATCCTTTGACCTGGACTGACACTATGATTAATGCTTATCACTCCCTCAAAAGCGCTCTCTGTTCAGCCCCAGCTCTGGGTTTACCTGACTACTCAAAGCCCTTTCATCTCTACGCCTGTGAACAACAAGGTACGGCGTCTAGTGTTTTGGCTCAGGAGCATGGAGGAGGGATTCCTCCGTGTGCGTTCTTATCTAAAACATTAGACACTGTTGCTCAAGGCTTGCCTGCGTGTCTAAGGGCTGTCGCCGCTTGTGCTCTGATGGTTTTAGATGCAGAAAAATTGGTTTTGTCTCACCCACTGATCTTGTACTCGTCACATCAAGTTAAACAGGTATTGCAAAATTTACAGACTCAACATATGACTGCGCAGCGACGCTCCAGATATGAAACCATTCTCTTTTCTACTGACAATCTCGAAATTCGTGCCACATCCTCTAATACTGTAGGTCACGCTCTGGCACGCCTTCTTAATTCTCAGGGCGACACTCTGGAGGACACCGATCATGATTGTCTATCTGAAATCTTGCATACTACCAGTATCAGGCCTGATCTCTCCTCCAGCCCTCTGGAAAAGGGGGAAGTACTCTTTGTTGATGGCTCTTGTTCTAAACCTTCAGATGGTGTTTTCCTCTGTGGTTATTCTGTGTGTTCCCTGCCTGATATTGTACACGAGGCCTACGCTCTCCCTTTCTCTTCAGCTCAGGCAGCCGAGTTGTATGCACTAATGCGTGCTTGTATTTTGTCTTAGGGCAAGGATGTCACAATCTACACAGACTTTCATTATGCCTTTGGGGTGGCTCATGATTTCGGGAAGATTTGGCAGTCTCGAGGCTTCCATGCCGCAGACGGGAAGCCCATTTCACACTCTACCTTGGTACAAAACCTTATTGATTCTTGTCATCTCCCTAGGTCACTCGCCATAGTTAAGACTAAAGCGCATGCCTCAGGAAACACCCCTGAACTCGTGGGTAATTCTCTTGCTGATCGTATGGCAAAACTTGCTGCTGCTTCTGGTGTCATGTCTCCTGGCCTAGACCCTTCATCATGTAATACGTCTTGTCTTGCTAGTAGCCTGATCCCAGATTTAGACCTTATTTCTTTACAGGCTTCAGCTTCTCCAAATGATTCTGCCTTTTGGCAGTTACAAGGCGCTTATGTCACCTCTGATGGCCTATGGTACAGCCAAGATGGACGCCTTTGTCTTCCATCACATTGCCTTCCCTTCCTCGTGCGTGAATTTCACGGCGTGACACACCGTGCACGAAGGGGGGTGAAGGGGGACATGAACAAACTTTTTTGTATAGCCAATCTAAACAGTTTGGTGGACTCAATTCTCGAGAGATGCCTCATCTACGCACAAAATAATCCCTCTAAAGCAGTCGCGAAACACGAGTGTTTACCCATACCTACGTCTCCATTCCTCGTCTCGTCTTCTTCCGCTTTATCCGGGACCGGGTCGCGGAGGCAGCAGTCTAAGCAGGGAAGCCCAAACTTCCCTTTCCCCAGACACCTCGGCCAGCTCCTCGGGAAGAACACCGAGGCGTTCCCAGGCCAGCCGAGAGACATAGTCCCTCCAGCGTGTCCTGGGTCTTCCCCGGGGCCTCCTCCCGGGGGGACATGCCTGGAACACCTCCCCAGGGAGGCGTCCAGGAGGCATCCGAAAAAGATGCCCGAGCCACCTCAGCTGATTCCTCTCGATGTGGAGCAGCAGCGGCTCTACTCCGAGCTCCTCCCGAGTGACTGTGCTTCTCACCCTATCTCTAAGGGAGCGCCCAGCCACCCTGCGAAGGAAACTCATTTCGGCCGCTTGTATCCGCGATCTTGTCCTTTCGGTCATTACCCAAAGCTCATGACCATAGGTGAGAGTCGGAACGTAGATCGACCGGTAAATTGAGAGCTTCGCCTTTTGGCTCAGCTCCTTCTTCACCACAACGGACCGGTAAAGCGACCGCATCACTGCGGAGGCTGCACCGATCCGCCTGTCGATCTCACGCTCCATCCTTCCCTCACTCGTGAACAAGATCCCGAGATACTTAAACTCCTCCACTTGAGGCAGAACTTCTCCACCAACCTGGAGAGGGCAAGCCACCCTTTTCCGGTCGAGAACCATGGCCTCGGACTTGGAGGTGCTGATTCTCATCCCAGCCGCTTCACACTCGACTGCAAACCGCCCCAGTGCATGCTGAAGGTCCTGGTTTGAAGAAGCCAGCAGGACAACATCATCCGCAAAAAGCAGAGATGAAATCCTGTGGTTCCCAAACAGGATTCCTTCTGGCCCCTGGCTGCGCCTAGAAATTCTGTCCATAAAAATTATGAACAGAACCGGTGACAAAGGGCAGCCCTGACGGAGTCCAACATGCACTGGGAACAGGTCTGACTTACTGCCGGCAATGCGAACCAGACTCCTGCTCCGTTCGTACAGGGACCGGACAGCCCTTAGCAAAGAGCCCCGAACCCCATACTCCCGAAGCACCCCCCACAGAATACTACGGGGGACACGGTCGAATGCCTTCTCCAGATCCACAAAGCACATGTGGACTGGTTGGGCAAACTCCCATGAACCCTCGAGCACCCTATGAAGGGTATAGAGCTGGTCCAGTGTTCCGCGACCAGGACGAAAACCGCATTGTTCCTCCTGGATCCGAGGTTCGACTATTGGTCGAATTCTCCTCTCCAGTACCCTGGAGTAAACCTTCCCTGGGAGGCTGAGAAGTGTGATTCCCCTATAATTGGGGCACACTCTCCGGTCCCCTTTCTTAAAAAGAGGGACCACCACCCCAGTCTGCCACTCCAGAGGCACTGTCCCCGACCGCCACGCGATGTTGCAGAGGCGTGTCAACCAAGACAGCCCCACAACATCCAGAGACTTGAGATACTCAGGGCGGATCTCATCCACCCCCGGTGCCTTGCCACCGAGGAGCTTGCAAACCACCTCAGTGACTTCGGCTTGGGTAATGGACGAGTCCACCTCTGAGTCATCAGCCTCAGTCTCCTCAGTGGAAGACATGACGGTGGGATTGAGGAGATCCTCAAAGTATTCCTTCCACCGCCCGACAATGTCCCCAGTCGAGGTCAACAGCTCCCCACCCGCACTGTAAACAGTGTTGGCAGAGTACTGCTTCCCCCTCCTGAGGCGCCGGACGGTTTGCCAGAATTTCTTCGAGGCCGACCGATAGTCCTTCTCCATGGCCTCCCCGAACTCCTCCCAGTTCCGAGTTTTTGCCTCCGCAACTGCCCGAGCTGCAGCACGCCTGGCCTGCCGATACCCGTTAGCTGCCTCGGGAGTCCTGGAGGTTAACATGACCCGATAGGACTCCTTCTTCAGCTTGACGGCATCCCTTACTTCTGGTGTCCACCACCGGGTTCGGGGATTGCCGCCACGACAGGCACCGGAGACCTTGCGGCCACAGCTCCGAACAGCTGCGTCCACAATGGAGGTAGAGAACATGGTCCACTCAGACTCAATGTCCCCCGCCTCCCTCGGAAGCTGGGAAAAGCTCTCCCGGAGGTGGGAGTTAAAGACCTCCCCGACAGAGTGCTCGGCCAGACGTTCCCAGCAGACCCTCACCATACGTTTGGGCCTGCCAGGTCTGTCCAGCTTCCTCCTCCGCCAGCGGATCCAACTCACCACCAGGTGGTGATCAGTTGACAGCTCAGCCCCTCTCTTCACCCGAGTGTCCAAGACATAGGGTCGGAGGTCAATGATAGACTTTGTAGTCGTCTCCATTCCTAGAATGGCAAATCGACTTCACACACATGCCTCCCTGTGGGCCGTTTAAATATCTCCTGGTGATTGTGGACAAATTCTCTAAATGGGTAGAAGCCTTTCCGTGTTCTAGAGAGAATGCAAAGGTAGTTACTCGTATTCTGGCAAAAGAAATAATACCTCGTTATGGGGTTCCAGATGCCATAGACTCAGACAAGGGTACCCCTTTCACCTCAAAAGTCACACAAGACCTTTGTAAGTATCTCTCACTAAACTGGCGTTTTCACATTCCGTACCACCCTCAATCTTCTGGTATCGTAGAATGTACTAATCGAACATTGAAAGACAAACTAACTAAGGCTATGCAGACCACAGGTTCAAAAAATTGGGTAGACCTATTGCCAGCCACACTAGCTGAATATCGCATGACATCGAAACCTAGTCTCGGCGGCTATTCCCCCTACGAGATTATTTTTGGACGACCTTTCCCTCTCCCCTGGAGGAAGGGGACTCCGGCTCTGGGTACCTCTGATTTGAAAACACATATGGATGAGTATTCTGCAGCCCTTATCAATAAATTGCATGAAATTTGTACTAAGGTCAATAGTACAATATCATTTCCACCATCAGCAAACACACACCCCTTCCAAGTGGGAGACAAGGTGCTGGTGCGACTTTTTAAACAATTTGGACAATTGGGAGAACCTAGATATAGTGAGCCTGCAGAAATAGTCGCCATTA
Organism: Neoarius graeffei; assembly: GCF_027579695.1. NCBI lineage: Eukaryota > Metazoa > Chordata > Actinopteri > Siluriformes > Ariidae > Neoarius > Neoarius graeffei. Next base: position 57,642,000 of record NC_083590.1, read on the forward strand.
CTCATACTGCTGTTTTAACTGACCTTTTTCCACAGTGGATCCATGCCACACGACTGAAGAAGGCTCCATAACAAAGTTGTGTTACAATGATCAGTTTACTATTAACGTTTTTTTGTGTGTGTCCCTACACAGTCTTTGCTCTCTCTCTCTTTCTCTCTCTGTGCTCTACATAGATTTGACCTGTGTGCAGCCCTGGCTGACTGAGAATCGGGTTGCTGCCTGCGAGACGTTGTGAACAAAAAGGGGAAGAGATCTCGCGCCCAGTTTGGAACCAATCCTCCTCACTACAACCATGATAGTCCTCATCACGGGTTTCGTGACTTCATTGTTGCTCGGGGCAGGGTTACCCGCCCGAGCTTTCGTGGCTGCTTCATCTTTGCTCAGGGCAGGGCTACCCGCCCGAGCCTTCGTGACTATTTTCTTATTGCTCGGAGCAGTGTTACCCGCTGGAGCTGGACCTCGAGACAACATCATCTGGCAATTCGCTAACTGGACTGCACGGACTCACACAAACGAAAGTTGTTATGTATGTCATTTGATGCCGTCTTCTACTATTATTACACGCCCACCTTTGCCGCTATGCTCTGAAGCTTTATATTATGCTTGGGGCCCAAAAGGCCAACCTTTTAAATTTTGGGGCCCTTTCTGTAATTACTCTCTGCACCCTTCTGCGGTAGCAATGTTAAACCAGACTTCTTTAGCATATGGCACAGATACCCCCAACATTATACTGCAAGATTCTATCCTCACTACTCTGCAAGTAGATATGCCTTCCAATTTCACTTTCCCTCACTGTTTTAGAACGAATTACTCTAAAAAAAAAAAAAAAAGTAACGTTTATTTGGGACACATTCCTAAGTCTCAATGTAAGCAGATATATGATCAGAATTCCGCCACCTCTCCATGTCCTCGCTGGGTCCCGAATTCATGCCAATGTAACCCTCCACTAACTAATTGTACACGCAACATATATCAATAATACATGTAGGGCTCATCCTAATTGTGTTCCACCACACCCTAATAATTATCCTGGTGTTAAATTGGCATTAAACTGGTACTGGTACTGCGGTAATAGTAATCTCCTTGTTTCTTTTCCCACCAAGTGGTCAGGCATTTGTGCTCCCATACGACTCAAAAACGCTATCACTGCTATCCATCCTCTCTCTGTTCATCGCCCAAAACGAGATGTCTATCATAATTTCCCACCCTTGGAACATCATCTTACTACTAGGTGGCACCGTTTTTGGACATCAATGTTTCCTCATTTTGGCGTAGCTGATCTATGGAGGAATGTAGAAATAACACATTATCGCTTAGCCAGTTTTGTTAATGAAACCATTAGAGCTGTCGATGGTATTAGGACTGAGTTAACTGCCCTGCATTTAATGACTACTCAAAATCGTATGGCCCTTGATATTTTGTTAGCAGAAAAGGGGGGTGTTTGTGCTATGGTCGGAGACAGCTGTTGCACTTTTATTCCTACTAATGATAACCCAGATGGTGAAATAGGTGCAGCCGTACATCAAATGAAACAGATCGCTCAACAACTAGAGCATAATGAACATGGGGATACGGCAGGGTGGGTGTGGTTTTCTAGACTGTTTGGTAAATGGTCTCCTATTCTTTCTATGTGTATCCCTGTAGTGGTGATTTTTCTCTTGTTTATTTTCCTGGGACCTTGCATTTTGAAATGCTTAATGGACAGAATGCATAAGATGATAAATGGTCTTACCCGCAAACCCCTGCAGAGAGAAAACAATGTATATTATCGTCCTGCTAGACTGTAACACTAATCTAATTAAAATCTAGTTAATACTATAATAATTATTATTAAAGGGGGGGATTGTTAGGTTTTATTATATGTAGGTTTATATAAGTATTAATTCTTGGCCAAGAAGTTAGCAAATTATTTTGTGACAAAATTATATTATTAGTTGAAATGACCTTATGTCTCGGCTGGACATTGTTTGGGAACATTTTGTTTATTTTGATATGAAATGTGTATTTTTGATCAGAGATGTGTCTGAAAGATCCGCCAAGGTCTGTTTTGATGTCAGATCAACCCACACACACTCGCAGAGGCATAGGGATTAAAGGTTTAAATTTAAAGCCATGATTCAACTTAGTTTTATAGCTAGGATTGTGATTTAAGAGTGTTAGAGTTAACCAGGGGCGGCACGGTGGTGTAGTGGTTAGCGCTGTCGCCTCACAGCAAGAAGGTCCTGGGTTCGAGCCCCGGGGCCGGCGAGGGCCTTTCTGTGTGGAGTTTGCATGTCCTCCCCGTGTCCGCGTGGGTTTCCTCCGGGTGCTCCGGTTTCCCCCACAGTCCAAAGACATGCAGGTTAGGTTAACTGGTGACTCTAAATTGAGCGTAGGTGTGAATGTGAGTGTGAATGGTTGTCTGTGTCTATGTGTCAGCCCTGTGATGACCTGGCGACTTGTCCAGGGTGTACCCCGCCTTTCGCCCGTAGTCAGCTGGGATAGGCTCCAGCTTGCCTGCGACCCTGTAGAAGGATAAAGCGGCTAGAGATAATGAGATGAGATGAGAGTTAACCAGCTTCTTTAATGTTGAATCTGAAGTTGAAATGATTGAATGTTAGATGTAAGGCTGCCTTAAGTGATTCATGTTAGTTTTATAATTTATAGATTTGTATTAGCCTTATTGCTGAACAAAGTGTTAAGATCCTTTATTATTATTTTTGGACGATTACATATACTATGGTAATGATTTAGATTTAATTGTTAGGTCTAAGATGCATTTTATTGATTAATGTTAGTTTTATAGTTTTAAGTTAGTTTTATAATTACAGAATATAATTTGGGATTGTTAAGACTTTATGATCCTTTTTTTTGGACTATTGCATATACTATGGCAGTGATAAAACTAATTTAGTTTTTGGTTTTTGTTATGAGTTTAATTCTGAATCCTGTTAGTTGGTTTGCCAGACATATTCTCATTTTTCTTATGTTTCGTATGACTTTCTTGTTTAAGTTTGTTCTTATTTTTTTGTTTACTTTCTTATAACATTCTTTGTTTTAACATTGTTAAAGACATATTGTTATTTGTTATTTTGCTTATGATTGTCTTACTATATATTGATGAAATCAAGATGTAATTTACTGACTTAGCACACATTCATGTGTTAAGAAATTATGATTTTAATATGTTAGCTATTAGATCCTTTTCTATGTAATTTGGCATTAATTTCTGATGTATTATTCTTTGACTAAGACTTCGTAGACTAGACATATTATCGGTGTTTAAAAATTCCCTGCCCTATGTTATATCTGACCTGAAGGGGTGTACATTAGCAGAGACCTTTAAAATCTGTCTGTACCTTGCTATCATGTCATATGATCAGAAATATGTTATTATATTATGATTGATTCAAGATTTATACACACACACACATTCCTACACAGACACACACACATAACACACACACACATTCCTACACAGACGCACACACATTTGCGTACATATGTAGACAAAACATAAACACAGAGATAAATGGATGCTATAAAATGTTTTCATTTCGACGAAGTGACTGTGAATAAACTGGCTGTGAAACCTTCCTGGTTTTCCTGGTCTGTTGCTTTCGCGGTATTTCGTCCCGGATCCGAGGGGCATGAAGGCATCGGGGTCTCGAGAAATAAGGACCGTTCAGACTGGGTTGGACCCTAACAGAGAGCTTCCTGAAGTATAGAAAAGCTCTTAGTGCTGCTAGATCAACATATCTCTCCTCCCTAATAGAAGATAACAAAAATAATCCTAGATTCCTATTTAATATTGTCACAAAATTAACCAGGAATAAGTCCACTATAGACACATACACACCTGCAGTTTGTAGTAGCAACGACTTCATGAATTTTTTTTAATGACAAAATTGAAAATATCCAACAAAAATTTCAAACTACTAATTTAAGGTCAGACAGTGTAAGTGACCCTGTAGTTAACAATATAACTGTATCAAATCAGCAATTACAGTGTTTTACTCCCCTTAGAGAAATTGAATTACTTTCATGACTCTCGGCATCAAAAGCATCAACTTGTGTACTAGATCCCTTACCGACACATCTATTCAAACAGATAATGCCTGGAGTAATAGAACCGCTTCTAAAAATAATAAATACTTCTCTTACGATTGGCTATGTACCCAAATCCTTTAAACTAGCAGTTATCAAACCCCTGATTAAAAAACCTGACCTTGATCCCTGTCAGCTGTCTAATTATCGGCCAATATCAAACCTCCCCTTTATCTCCAAGATCCTTGAAAAAGCTGTGGCACAGCAGTTGTGCTCATATTTACATCAGAATGACATCCATGAAATGTATCAGTCAGGATTTAGATCTCCATCATAGCACAGAGACAGCTCTGGTTAAAGTCGTAAATGACCTCCTGTTGGCGTCTGATCAGAGCTGTGTCTCGCTGCTTGTGTTGCTTGACCTTAGTGCAGCATTTGATACCATTGATGATTCCATTCTTCTGGATAGACTAGAAAATGTTGTGGGAGTTAAAGTGCTGATGACACGTTTTTGACATCTTTGAAGATGTTTTATAACATAAAAAGTAATTCCCGATGATCCATATATTAATTCACGAAGGCGCCTATTTTACAAGTTATGATAAAAAACGCAGCTATTTGGGCAAATTTGACGGGGCTGCAGTACCCAGAAGATGAAGGAGGAGGAGGAGCTATATGACGTCAGCGAAAGAACCTTCCTCCTAACTTACCAGTTTGTTGTTGATGCGACAGGTGTTCAGTTTGTCATTATTAGTATTATTATTATACATTATTTATATATATATATATATATATATATATATATATATATATATATATATATATTAGTTATTATGCCTTCACGTTGTGTTGCCGGTTTTTGCTCCAATACCTACAAGGATGGGGTAAGTTTATTCAAGTTTCCCAGAGATCCCGAGCTGCATGTGAAGTGGGTGAAGCAAGTCAGGCGCACTCGTGACAAGTGGGAGCCCTCACCAACATCCGTCCTGTGCTCTGAACACTTCGATTTGGATTGTTTTGACACCCTTCCCAGCTTAAAAGAATCTCTTGGGTGTTCAGTTCAGCACAAACGTGTGTTACTACCATCAGCAGTGCCAAACAGTGTTGCCAGATTGAGAGGAATCCCGTCCAGTTGAGCGGTTTCAAGTGCATTTTGGTGGGTTTTGAACATATTTTGGGCTGGAAAACATCAGCAGTATCTGTTGCCAGATACTGCTGAAGTTTTCCAGCCCAAAATATGTTCAAAACCCACCAAAATGCACTTGAAACCGCTCAACTGGGCGGGATTCTTCCCAATCTGGCAACACTGCCAGTATTCCGGAGGGGGTCTACTAGTAGCTATGCCGGATGCAAAGACAGTCCTCCTGTCAGAACATGTGTTGTGAAATGACATAAGATAAATGTACGTAGAGCTATAGATTCTACATGATAATCATAAATGTAATCATAAAGTCGGCATGATATCAGTCATGTATTTGCTTGTGAAAGCTTGCAGCTTTCATGTAACTGCCGCCTAGCAACGATAGTAGGCTATCATAGATTCTATTCGGAAGAGATCAACACAATTCTAGACTCCCAGAAGAGGAAGAGCTAGCACTAGAGAGTTCACCGGCATTTTCATGCGCCATTTCCATTGAGTAGAACCAGAGTAGAACAGCCAGTGAACCGCAGCGTGTTCTCCCGCTGACGTCACAACATCGCCGTGAGCGACGGACCCAGTTTTCTTGCGCTGTGCAATTAAAAGTTGGATATTCGCATAACAACAGCTTCTTTTCATGTAATTATAACAAAAATCTAACATGTTTGCCGTGTTTTATAGTTTATTTAAGAAATTGCATAGAGTCATGTTCGTGTCATCAGCCCTTTAAGGGAACGGCACTCTCCTGGTTCAAGTCTCATTTAACTGATCGCTATCAGTATGTTGATGTAAATGGTGATTTTTCTAGACATACTGAGGTAAAGTTTGATGTTCCACAAGGTTCTGTCTTGGGTCCACTGCTTTTTTTCTTGATATATATATATGTTCCCTCTGGGTGATATTATTCGTAAACATTGTATTAGTTTCCACTGTTATTTATGCTGATGACACACAGTTGTATGTTTCTGCAAAACCTGATGAGAGACATCAGCTTAATAGAACTGAGGAATGTGTGAAGGACATTAGACACTGGATGCTTTTTAACTTCCTTCTGCTTAAGTCTGACAAGACTGAAGTACTTGAATTCGGACCACATGCAGCTAGAAGTAAATTTTCTGATTAAATATTAACTCTGGATGGCCTTTCTGTTTCTTCATGTGCAGCAGTAAAAGACCTCGGAGTGATTATTGACCCCAGTCTTTCATTCGAAACTCACATTGATAACATCACCTGGATAGCTTTCTTTCATCTCAGAAATATTGCTAAGATAAGAAATTTAATTTCACTACATGATGCAGAAAAACTAGTTCATGCTTTCATTCCCTCCAGGTTGGATTATTGTAATGCCTTACTGTCTGGATGTTCCAATAAGTGCATAAACAAGCTCCAGTTAGTTCAAAATGCAGCAGCAAGAGTCCTTACTAAAACTAGAAAATATGACCACATCACCCCTGTCTTATCCACACTGCATTGGCTCCCAATCAAATTTCGTATTGATTATAAAATACTACTATTGACCTTTAAAGCACTGAATGGTCTTGCACCACAGTACCTGAGTGATCTTCTGGTCCTCTATGACCCGCCACGCCTACTTGGATCAAAAGGTGTAGGCTATCTGCTGGTACCTCATATTGTGAAGGCTACATCAGGGAGCAGAGTGTTAGGACTAGGACTGTTTTGGCCTCTAGAGGCAGCTGTTATTTCCTTTTCGTGTCATGTTTGTTTTGGCCTCTAGAGGCCACCACTGTTCCTGTGTTTTGTGTTTGTGTTAATTGCCTGTTTAGTCCTGATGATGTTCACCTGTGTTCAATTTAGTTTGTGTATTTATACCCCCTTAGTTCAGTCCTCTTGTCACGGAGTCTTTGTGCTGTTATGTCTATCTCCAGTTTCCTCTGTACTGTGGTCTTTATTTTGCATTTTGCTTTTCTTTTGGACCTAGTAGTTACTGTGTTTTTTGGATCTTCTGAGCTTTGGTAATTTTGCCTTTTCTTTTCTGTTTTTTGGCTTTTGTTTTGTACTTTTGGATTTTTAATTTTTTCCCTTATATCTTCTGAGCGTTTTTGCATTTTTACTTTTTGGATATTTTTTGTACATATTGTAAATAAACCTTTTTGATACTTTTTCTACTTCCATCTCACGCCTCTGCATTTGAGTCATCCCCCCGGTGGCCTAGTGGGGGTTTGCTGGATTATCACACCAACGAACCAGGTTCGAATCCCAGCAAAACCCTAACAGAAAGACTCAGTCATGACCGACTCAGCAGAGGCTGCTTCAACTGTCTACCCGGCCAACCTTCAGGGAATTATGGCATCTCCGACATGCTTTGGAGCGACCATGGACGGACGCTCACCAGCCAACGTGAGGCCCTTGCTCGCCATGAGGAACTGCTTCAGCAAATTGGGAAAACCCTGGCACAGCTGACATCTCTGCCTGCATCTCCTGATCCAACTCCTGCTCCTGTGCCTCCTGCCATGCTGCCTTCTTCACCTCGCGAACCCAGCCTTCCTGCACCACAGAGGTATGACAGTGAGTGCTGAGAGTTCCTTACCCAGTGTCAACTCACCTTTGAGCTTCAGCCTACCACCTACACTACGGATTGCCGCAAGATTGCCTTTGTGATCACCTTATTAGCTGGTAAGGCCCGAGCCTGGGCTACTGCTATCTGGCAAAGACAGGGACCTGAGTGCCTTGATTTCCAGCTGTTTTCTGAAGAGATGCTTCGGGTCTTCGATCAGGCGGACATCAGTACCGACGCAGCCCGAAAGCTCATGTCCATCCGGCAAGGAGGAAGCGTCGCAGATTACGCCATCTTGTTCCGAATGCTCACAGCAGTAAGTGGATGGAACGAGACTGCCCTGGTGTCAGCCTTCCACCATGGTCTGTCTGACCCCATCAAGGATGGTCTGGCCTCTATTGGATGCCCAAGTGACCTCGAAACCCTCATCTCACATGCTATTCGTCTGGACAACAGGATTAGAGAATGCCACCAAGCCTTGAGCCCCCCCAGCCTCCCTACCTCTACCTGGAAACCGTCTACCTCCTTCAGTGACTGTCCAGAACCCATGCAAGTGGGTCGTACTCGCCTCTCCGCATCTGAGAGGGAGCGCAGAAGGAGGGACAAGTGCTGCATCTACTGTGGCAAGCCTGGTCACTTCCGAGCATCATGTCCCGAACTCTTGGGAAAAGGACCGCCCCGTCCAGCCGAGGGAGGGTTGTGACGGGGCCTACTCTCTCTCCCGGACTCCCTGGCCAAGGAATCTACATCCCAGTCTCCATCTCCTGGGGTGAGTCTGTCCACTCTTGTCAAGCTTTGTTAGACTCGGGGGCGGCTGGGAACTTTATAGATATTCACTTCGCCCAAAGCATCAATATTCCAACTGCACCTCTTGAAGTCCCACTGTCTGTGTCTGCCCTCGATGGCCAAGCGTTAGGTGATGGAAGAGTCACCCAAGTTACTTCTCCAGTCTTCCTCCAGTCTCAAGGTCACAAGGAAGAAATATCCCTGCACCTGATTCCTTCACCTGAGTTCCCAGTTATTCTAGGCCTTCTTTGGCTTACTCGCCACAACCCTCGCATAGACTGGGTAACAAGCCAGGTTGTGGAATGGGGCCCTGCATGCCATGCCTCTTGTCTGCTCTCTAGCTCTCCTGTGTCTCCTGCCTAGCCCCCTGATCTCACCAAGTTATCTCAAGTTCCCACAGAGTACTGGGATCTCAAGGAGGTATTCAGCAAGAGCAGGGCCGCCGTTCTTCCTCCGCACCGGGCCTACGACTGTGCCATCGACTTGCTCCCTGGGACTACCCCTCCTCATGGCAGACTGTTTTCCCTCTCTCAGCCAGAATGCAAGGCCATGGAGGAATACCTCAAAGACGCCCTGGTCTCTGGGTTCATTCGACCCTCCACCTCACCTGCTGGTGCCGGCTTCTTCTTTGTCGGCAAGAAGGATGGGGGGCTCCGACCATGTATTGACTACAGGGGCCTGAACAAGATCACTGTGCGCAACCGATATCCCCTTCCGCTGATGTCCACTCCTTTCGACCTGCTCCAAGGCGCCACCGTCTTCACCAAGTTGGACCTATGGAACGCATACCACCTCATCCGTATCCGACAGGGAGACGAGTGGAAGACTGCCTTTAACACCCCGTCTGGGCAATACGAATACCAGGTGATGCCCTTCGGACTCACCAACGCACCAGCTGTTTTTCAGGCCCTAATCAAGGACGTCTTAAGGGACATGATTAACCTGTACGTTTTTGTCTACCTCGACGACATCCTTGTCTTTTCCAAGACCATGCAGGACCACTGCCACCATGTCCGCCAGGTTCTCCAGAGGCTGCTACAGAACAATCTGTTCGCCAAGGCCCAGAAATGTGAATTTCATGTTCCCAAGGTCTCCTTTCTGGGATTTATTGTACGGACAGGCCAACTCCAAATGGACCCTGCCAAGACCCTGGCCGTCCGGGACTGGCCCACTCCCAAGTCCGTTAAGGAGGTTCAGCGGTTCTTAGGATTTGCTAACTTCTACCGCAAGTTCATCAGGAACTTCAGTTCTGTAGCAGCACCCATGTCAGACCTCACCAAAGGGACAGGTGGATCTTATGGCTGGTCTCCTCAGGCGGAAAAGGCATTCAAAGACCTCAAGGACCACTTCTGCATGGCACCCATTCTGGTCCTCCTGGACACCTCCCAACCATTCATCGTGGAGGCGGACGCCTCGGACAGTGGTGTCGGCGCGGTGCTCTCTCAATGTTCAGAAGGAAAGCTGCACCCCTGCGCTTACTTCTCCCACCGCCTGAGTCCTGCGGAGTCCCGGTACGATGTGGGGGATCGAGAACTGCTAGCGGTCAAACTGGCCCTTGAGGAGTGGAGGCACTGGCTGGAGGGAGCGCAACATCCGTTCCTGGTTTGGACTGACCACAAGAACCTGGAGTACCTCCAGCAAGCCAAGAGACTGAACCCTCGACAGGCTAGGTGGGCCCTGTTTTTCAGTCAGCTTGACTTCACCCTCTCGTACCGCCCTGGCTCCAAGAACACCAAACCTGACGCACTGTCCAGGCTGTTCTCTGACACTAACAGGGAGAATGAAGTTGGGCCTATCATCCCTATATCCCGGATTGTGGCTCCTGTCCGCTGGGGTATTGAGGAGACCGTTCGACAAGCTCAACGCCGTGACCCTGATCCTGGGACGGGGCCACCGGGCCTCTTGTACGTCCCACATCAAGCCCGGGCCAAGGTTCTCCAGTGCAGTCACTCTTCCCCTCTCACCACCCACCCGGGAGCTCGGAGGACCCTGGACTTCCTGAAAAGGCGCTTCTGGTGGCCTAACATGGAGAAGGAAGTAAGGTCATTTGTCCTGTCCTGTGAGGTTTGCACCAGAACCAAGAACCCACGACAGCGTCCCCAGGGTCTCCTGCATCCTCTGACCATTCCCCAGTGTCCCTGGTCCCACATGGCAGTCGACTTCATCACGGGTCTCCCTGAGTCACAAGGTAACACGGTCATTTTGGTCATAGTTGACAGATTCTCCAAGGCTTGCCGCTTCATACCACTGTGCAAACTCTCCTCTGCTCTTGAAACAGCGAAACTTATGTTTAATCATGTCTTCCGAGTCTTTGGTCTTCCACAGGACATTGTCTCAGACCGAGGGCCCCAGTTCTCCTCCCGAGTGTGGCACGGGTTCTGCAAGGTCATCGGAGCCACTGCCAGCCTCTCCTCTGGGTTTCACCCACAGTCCAGTGGTCAGACGGAGAGGCTCAACCAGGACCTGGAAACCACCCTGCGAGGCCTGGCTATGGATAACCCGACATCGTGGAGCACCTGGCTGCCATGGGCGGAGTATGCCCACAACACCCTGCAGTCATCGGCCACCAAGCTGTCGCCATTCCAGTGCCAATTCGGGTTACAGCCACCTCTGTTCCCGGACCAGGAGGAGGACGCGGGGGTGCCCTCGGTCAACCAGTATGTGAGACGGTGTCGCAAGACCTGGAGCAAGGTCAGGAAGACCCTCATACAGACCTCCAGAACCAACCAGACTCAGGCCAACCGCCATAGAAGACCTGCACACGCTTTCCGCCCTGGGCAGCGGGTTTGGCTGTCCACTAAGGACCTTCCGCTGCGGGTGGAGAACCACAAGCTTGCTCCTCACTACATTGGCCCCTTCAAGGTGGTGCGCAGGGTGAACCCTGTCTCCTACCGGCTCCAGTTGCCCCGGACTCTGAGGATCAACCCCACTTTCCATGTTTCCCTGTTGCGGCCCGTACTGACGTCTACGTATGCCCCTGCCCCTAGGAACCCCCCACCCCCCTGCATCTTCCAGGGTCAGACTGTGTTCACTGTGCATCGCCTGATTGACTCCCGCCGGGTCCACGGCGGGTTGCAATATCTGGTGGACTGGGAGGGCTATGGTCCTGAGGAGCGCTGCTGGGTTCCTGCTCGGGATGTCCTAGATAAAGAACTGTGTCGGGACTTCCATTCAGCCCATCCGGATCGCCCTGGGAACGTCAGGAGACGCTCCTGGGGGGGGTCCTGTTAGGACTAGGACTGTTTTGGCCTCTAGAGGCCGCTGTTATTTCCTTTTCGTGTCATGTTTGTTTTGGCCTCTAGAGGCCGCCACTGTTCCTGTGTTTTGTGTTTGTGTTAATTGCCTGTTTAGTCCTGATTATGTTCACCTGTGTTCAATTTAGTTTGTGTATTTATACCCCCTTAGTTCAGTCCTCTTGTCACGGAATCTTTGTGCAGTTATGTTTATTTCCAGTTTCCTCTGTACTGTGGTCTTCATTTTGCATTTTGCTTTTCTTTTGGACCTAGTAGTTACTGTGTTTTTTGGATCGTCTGAGCTTTGGTATTTTTGCCTTTTCTTTTCTGTTTTTTGGCTTTTGTTTTGTACTTTTGGATTTTTAATTTTTTATTTTTTTCCCCTTATATCTTCTGACCAGGGCGGCACGGTGGTGTAGTGGTTAGCGCTGTCGCCTCACAGCAAGAGGGTCCTGGGTTCGAGCCCCGGGGCCGGCGAGGGCCTTTCTGTGTGGAGTTTGCATGTTCTCCCCGTGTCCGCGTGGGTTTCCTCCGGGTGCTCCGGTTTCCCCCACAGTCCAAAGACATGCAGGTTAGGTTAACTGGTGACTCTAAATTGACCGTAGGTGTGAATGTGAGTGTGAATGGTTGTCTGTGTCTATGTGTCAGCCCTGTGATGACCTGGCGACTTGTCCAGGGTGTACCCCGCCTTTCGCCCGTAGTCAGCTGGGATAGGCTCCAGCTTGCCTGCGACCCTGTAGAAGGATAAAGCGGCTAGAGATAATGAGATGAGATCTTCTGACCATTTTTGTATTTTTACTTTTTGGATATTTTTTGTACATATTGTAAATAAACCTTTTTGATACTTTTTCTACTTCTGCCTCACGCCTCTGCATTTGAGTCATCCCCCTGGTGGCCTAGTGGGGGTTTGCTGGATTATCACACCAACGAGCCAGGTGCAAAACCCTAACACAGAGCCTTTTCTTCCAAAGCCCCACAGTTATGGAACAGCCTTCCAAGTAATGTTCGGGAATCAGACACAGCCTCAGCGTTTAAGTCTCAGCTGAAAACATATCTGTTTAGTCAAGCCTTTTGTTAATGGTGTCTATGAGGTAAAGGTGTAGCTCTGGAGGGTCCTCAGACCCAGAGAGTTTTGATAAACTGGGATGTATGGATGCTGTCAGTCCCCCACTCGCTTGCTCACTCGAGTTTGTTGATGGTGTAGTGGCTGGCTGCTTTATGTCCCGGGGTTCCCTCATGCCTGTGTTACCTTCTGGTTCTCCCTTTTAGCTATGCTGTCATAGTTAGTTGCCAGAGTCCCTGCTTGTACTCAGTGCAATATGTATACTGTTCCTACTTATTCCTCATGCCTGTGTTACCTTCTGGTTCTCCCTTTTAGCTATGCTGTCATAGTTAGTTGCCAGATTCCCTGCTTGTACTCAGTGCAATATGTATACTGTTCCTACTTATTCAGGTGACATTGGGCATACCTAACAACCTGTGTTTTTTTCCCTCTCTCTTCGCCCCCAATCTGTCCCTCTGAGTTACATGTCGGTCCTGTAATCGAGATGCTGATCTGTTCTGCTCCTCGGACCTGCCTGATCCATCCTGATGCCCTGTGTCTGGTTGGAGTCTCATCTCATCGCATTGCTCCTGTGGAGGATGGCCCCATGTGGACAGTTGGGGGTCATGCCTGGAGGATGCTCTGGACTTTTGCAGTGGTGCTTTTGTGGCCGGGGACTGCAGCTGACTCGCTGACTTTGGGACTGCAGTTGTCATGAACAGTTTTGCACTCAGGTTTCCGTCAGTGGGGGGTTTCTAGCATCAACGAAGCTGACTTTATGTTAGGACTGTTAATGTTATAGTCATGTTGTCTGTTGTTGCCCAAATGAGGATGGGTTGCCTTTTGAGTCTGGTTCCTCTTGAGGTTTCTTCCTCATGTCGTCTGAGGGTGTTTTTCCTTGCCACCGTCGCCACAGGCTTGCTCATTGGGGATAGATTAGGGATAAAATTAGCTCATGTTTTAAATCATTCAAATTCTGTAAAGCTGCTTTTCGACAATGTTTATTGTTAAAAGTGCTATACAAACAAACTTGACTTGACTTAATCAAACCTGCGACCTTCTGGTGGGTGGGCTACCATTTGACCTGTTGAGCTGAAGATCCTCTAATGTGATGCATGCTGACTAAGTGATAAAAGAGAGGGGATTGGGTTCGGGTTATGGGTGGGGGAAGGGGAGAAAAACAAACCCTGGTTTGGGTAGAGGGTGGGCGGGATTAGGAATAAGGTTTGAAATGCTTAGGGTTAGGAATTGGGGTGAGAGAGGTCAGGGAGTAGGAGATGATAGGGTTGGGGATTAAGGGGTTGGAGAGCTGAGGGTAAGGGATGGGGTTGTGGACGACTGGGGTTAGGAATTAGGAATGGGAGAGGTTGAGTTACAGATGAAGAATTTAGAAAGGTAAGGGATTGGGGGAGGGAATGGTTGTGGAGGGTTAGGTATTGAGTTAGTGTAGGGTAGGGGTAGAGGCAGGGCCGTTGACAGCTTTGGCTGGGCCCGGGACAAAATAATCTGAGTGGGCCCCACCAAATAATCTGAGTGCCCCCCCCACACACACACACATACGCGCGCACGCACATCGCCACACAGCAACCACCCACACCCAACCCCTCTTTTCACAGTCTCCATTCACTCCAACCCTTAAATAACAGGTATTCCAAGCCCATTATAACAGTCAACCATTTTATTTCAACATTTCAACATATTTACAGTTTGAACATTTCCTTAGTCTGCAACTATTCAGGTGCGAAATGCAATGCACCGGACTTTTGCTGTGGCAAAGTCGTCAATAAGGTCATTGAAGTCCAGCTTCTTTGCAAGTTCGCGCTCTATAGAGAGCATAGCCAGCTCATTGAGCCTCTCCTGTGACATGTTAGAGCACAGGTAGTTGATAAACCAAAATGATTGTTTACGGGATGGAACTGGGCCTCAATGAGAACGGAGTTATGGCTTTCCCAAAATCTGAACATAGAAGCATCACCACTAGTGATGTGTACAGTGAGTTTTTCAGTGTATTTTTTTTGTCTTGTTTTTCATAAACGTCCTTTCCGTACTCGATTTACAATGTTACAAAAAAAATTGACACCCTCCCAACCACGTAACATTAGCCTATCTGACCTGGGGGCTGACACGTTTATTACGGATAAACCAAAAGGATTACAACATTCCCTGGATATAGAACTGGACAGAGAAGATTTCAAAATCTTAACGTGTAAGCAACAACAATAAAACAGAGGTTGTTTTATTCATTTAGGGCTTATTAGGCTACTTTCATTAATTGTGCTTTTCATACAGGCCTATCATTTTTCACTTGAGCAAGGGAATTGTTTGAAGAGTATCCAGTCTAAGCGAAAGTTTAATGTTTTGCAACAGACTAACCTCAAAACACCCCATTTATAGCCCATTCGTCAGGGGCACAGATAGGATTTTTGAACCGGGGGGGACTGAGCTGTCAGCAAATGATATTCCATTTTGTGTATATATGTATGTGTGTGTGTGTGTGTGTGTGTGTGTGTGTATATATATATATATATATATATATATATATATATATATATATATATATATATATATATATTACCGTTCAAAAATTTGGGGTCACTTTGAAATGTCCTTATTTTTGAAAGAAAAGCACTGTTCTTTTCAATGAAGATCACTTTAAACTAATCAGAAATACACTCTATACATTGCTAATGTGGTAAATGACTATTCTAACTGCAAATGTCTGGTTTTTGGTGCAATATCTCCATAGGTGTATTGAGGTATTTCACTCACGTGACCAAGTCATGTGATGCTGCCATTTTGGACGGCACGGCTCGAATCAGTTTGAATGCGAGGAAGGCGACAAACGAAAAACAAAAGAAAAAGGAGCGAGATGCAGAAAACACCTTCACTATCCAGTGATGTAGGGCATTTACAGGGCGAGCAGAGGGAGAGGTATTTGCAAAAATTGAGGTTAGCAGGCTTAGAGAACGACGTTTACCTGCTTCCACCAGGATTGTTCACTGACGTACGGAAGTACACGAAGCCCTCATCTTTACCTGACTTCGGCCCACATGATCTGTATACCTATGTCATTAAAAACCCATCGCCATACACAGGTATTGATCTGAAAGCGTATAAGAGTTTGGATGCCTACAAATATTTTGTGTCAGGCTGGGTAACATGCCTACATCAGCGGGTCGTCCCTGGAGCCGGTGGTCGCCATCTTATTACAGCTAAGGTTTGTTCACATTTTCATTTACTTTCGGTCCTCAGGATAAACAAAATGTTATTAAATGTCATTGAAATAACTTCTTAGTCTGTTGAGACATGGCCCGTTATAAATTTGCTGTTACCAGGCAATGACCAAGAACTGTATTATTAGGGTCGGTGTCTGTGTTGTAGCAGTGTACTAGCAGCTAGCTGTTAGCACTAGCTAATGTCAACAACATAGTAGCTAGTATGTTACTGTAGCGATGTTTACGTTCAGTCATTTGGATGACTGTTAAAACCTTTCAGTCTCAAGTTTTTCCTTTACTGGATTTACTAGTTTACTGAGCTAGCGCGGGAGCCAAACCGGGAGCCATCGCGCGCTCTCCAGCCAGGCCGGGAGCCATCGCGCGCTCTCCAGCCAGGCCGCGAGCCATCGCTCGCTCTCCGGCCGAGCCGGGAACCATCGCGCGCTCTCCGGCCGAGCCGGGAGCCATCGCGCGCTCTCCGGCCGGGCCGGGAGCCATCGCGCGCTCTCCGGCCGGGCCGGGAGCCATCGCGCGCTCTCCGGCCGGGCCGGGAGCCATCGCGCGCTAGCTCAGTAAACTAATAAATCCAGTAAAGGAAAAACTTGAGACTGAAAGGTTTTAACAGTCATCCAAATGACTGAACGTAAATATTGCTACAGTAACATACCAGCTACTGTTGTTGACATTAGCTAGCTTGCCGTCCAAAATGGTGGACACCGGGGCGTCATGTGACCCTGTGACGTCAGGTGAAATACCTCAATAGAGGCCCATTTCCAACAACTATCACTCCAGTGTTCTAATGGTACAATGTGTTTGCTCATTGCCTCAGAAGGCTAATGGATGATTAGAAAACCCTTGTACAATCATGTTAGCACAGCTGAAAACAGTTTAGTTCTTTAGAGAAGCTATAAAACTGACCTTCATTTGAGCAGATTGAGTTTCTGGAGCATAACATTTGTGGGGTCGATTAAATGCTCAAAATGGCCAGAAAAATGTCTTGACTGTATTTTCTGTTCATTTTACAACTTATATTGGTAAATAAAAGTGTGACTTTTCATGGAAAACACAAAATTGTCTGGGTGACCCCAAACTTTTGAATGGTAGTGTGTATACATGTTATTTCACCTCCCTCACTGCCATCACCAGGAACTACCTGCAGGCCAGGACAATGATAGCATTTTAACATAGCTTATGGAAATCCAAAGTTTACACATTATCATCACGCACAGAAATTGCAAAACTGCAAAACTAGTTTTAAAACCGCTAAGTTCCAACTGTTAAACATAGTGAGAGGCTGGGCTACGTGTGTGTGTGTAAAGTGTACACCAGTGCATCCTGACTTTCTAACTATGCCTGTGTGTTGCGTGAGCGGCAGTCAGTCAACAACTCTTCGCAAAGTTTCCTTATGAAACAATATGCTCGCTGAAATTATGGCAGGGAACGCCAGATTAAACATTAAAACTGCCTTCTGAGCACTGTATCTACAGGCTACCACCGAAAGAAGGAGGCTACCAGAAAGGCTTCTCTACTCCGTACGATTTTACTTTCACTACGACATTACTTTGAACAGAATATCAAAAAATTGCAAGGTGATATGATAAAGTAAGGCACAGTTTACTTACAGTCGTTGTTTTTTTTTTTTGAAAAACCGATGCAATCGTTTTCTGCCTTTTGGCACCCTTCATCATGCCGTGTTGGGGTCCTGAACTAGGAGGCGCTGTCCCTGATATGCCTGTCAAAGTCGTTGTGGGTAACCATAGCAACCAAGCTCGAGCTCGCAACCTGTGCAGTCTGCGCAGTTGCAACTATACTGCTGTGCACCTCAATAAACCGAATGGTAATTAGTCTTTTGATTTTTCCGTGAGGTTTGCCTTATGCAAAGAAAGACAGCATAGACGTTTTTTCCTCCCTATAAGTGGGGGGGACCGAACGAGGTGAATTTAAATCTGGGTGGGACGAATCCCCCCCGTCCCCCCCTCTATCTGCGCCCGTGCCATTCGTTACATTAAACTCTATCTAGCTGGCAATTTCACATGCCGTCGTATCTATACGGGATGATTTCCAACAAAATAAGGTTTAATTAACAAGAGGCAGCGTTCCACGGGCTTTCAGCTAACCGGAGTCCAGCTCAGCGCAGCTCAGCAAGCGTGCCTAAAACATTTGGATATGATTGCGGGCCAATGTGCTATTCTTTGCTTCACTGAGATATATGCAACACAGTGTTATTAAACCGATATGTTTATGAAATAATTCAATGCCCTGTGCATTTCAGTGTTCACTCAGTGTACCCTGCTATCCCCTACTTTATAATTATGAATGGCACGTCGTGCGTGCTGGGGTTACATTACGGGGCTGGAAAAAAGTTATCTGTGTCTTACCTGGCTCAGCTGCCCCACTGCATCATCTGAATCTTTTCTAAAATATCTTTGCAGTGAGCCCCTGAGGCTCTTGGCTTCTTCATCTCTTTTTCTCTTTTCTTTTCTTTGCTCCTGACTTGTGCATGTTGGCAAACGGGCTCGCACGCTTATTGTCGAAGCGTTATGATGGAATAGTGCTGTGTTATTTGGGCCTTAATCAAAGACCAAACCATTTCTGCATTAGGGGTGGTAGGTGGGTTCTTGAATCTATTTTCGAAGACAATAAAGGCAAAAGAACCAGAAATCATTCATTGAATGCAAATATAGCACATTTTTCTCCCCCAAATCAACACATTTTGAAATGAAACAGAATGATTAATGGCATCTTCATGAGGGACCAGTTCTGGGCCCCCCCTCATGCCTGGGCCCGGGACAAAATACCCGGTTGTCCCCCCCTGTCGACGGCCCTGGGTAGAGGAATAACTCTGCGATGTGCAGGTCTAATGGAATTTGGGGGTGGAAAGCGAGGACCTGGTGAGGTGAAGGCCTGGCATCAAACCCATGACCTGGTGGATGGGCTACCATTTAACCTGTTGAGCTAAAGATCCTCTCATGAAATACAGAAATGCTTGAAAGTTTGTTAACCCATTAGAATTTTCTATATTTCTGCATAAATATGACCTAAAACTTCATCAGATTTTCACACAAGTTCTAAAAGTAGATAAAGAGAACCCAGTTAAACAAATGAGACAAAAGTATTATACTTGGTCATTTATTTATTGAGGAAAATTATCCAATATTGCATATCTGTGAGTGGCAAAAGTATGTGACCCTCTAGAATTAGCAGTTAATTTGAAGGTGAAATTAGAGTCAGGTATTTTCAATCAATGGGATGACAATCAGGTGTGAGTGGGCACCCGGTTTTATTTAAAGAACAGGGATCTATCAAAGTCTGATCTTTACAACACATGTTTGTGGAAGTGTATCATGGCACGAACACAGGAGATTTCTGAGGACCTCAGAAAAAGCATTGTTGATGCTCATCAGGCTGGAAAAGGTTACAAAACCATCTCTAAAGAGTTTGGACTCCACCAATCCACAGTCAGACAGATTGTGCAGAAATGGAGGAAATTCAAGACCATTGTTACCCTCCCCAGGAGTGGTTGACCAACAAAGATCACTCCAAGAGCAAGGTGTGTAATAGTCGGCAAGGTCACAAAGGACCCCAGGATAACTTCTAAGCAACTGAAGGACTCTCTCACATCGGCTAATGTTAATGTTCATGAGTCCACTATCAGGAGAACACTGAACAACAATGGTGTGCATGGCAGGGTTGCAAGGAGAAAGCCACTGCTCTCCAAAAAGAACATTGCTGCTCGTCTGCAGTTTGCTAAAGATCATGTGGACAAGCCAGAAGTCTATTGGAAATATGTTTTGTGGACGGATGAGACCAAAATAGAACTTTTTGGTTTAAATGAGAAGTGGTATGTTTGGAGAAAGGAAAACACTGCATTCCAGCATGAGAACCTTGTAGGTACAGTGTGCTTATCAAATCAGTCTCATAAATTCATTAATTGGTCTCATAAATTAATTAATCATTAATTAGTGTATCTAATAGTTTATAGCTAAACTATTAAAATAAATCAAATCAGTCTCATGTAAAAAAGTATCAGTCTCATAAATTCATTAACAAAATGGGTGAAGGCAATGAGAGTTTTTTTCTTGATAGAGGTTGGCACTTCAGTGAATCTTGTAACGACAAACAGGACAGTTGATTCTAAAGACACCATTTATTGAAATAGCTGACAGGAATTAGCAAACTAATAATGATCAGATATAGCAACAATAGCAGCCAAGGAATAATTCAATATAAATGATAATTGAGGCACTAATGGTGATCAGAAGTAATAGAGTGAGTGGATGTTAAAATGTGATAGGGAAAATCACGTGTTTTTTTTTTTTTTTGTGTGTGTGGAATGCACGAGCCGTGCCAGGCCGCGCCTACAAGGAGAGCGCGCGGAAATTAAGACAAAGGAATCTGGAGTTTGACCTTGCCTCGGTTAAAAAGAGAGAGCATGCACAGTCTATCTAAACAGATAGTAAACAAAGTAAACCAACAACACACGGTCTAAGACCGACTTTCATGTGAATCAAAATGCATACATCTAAATAATAACTTAATTCAAATAACACTGTTCACAATGACTACAACCCCGATTCCAAAAAAGTTTGGACAAAGTACAAATTGTAAATAAAAACGGAATGCAATGATGTGGAAGTTTCAAAATTCCATATTTTATTCAGAATAGAACATAGATGACATATCAAATGTTTAAACTGAGAAAATGTATCATTTAAAGAGAAAAATTAGGTGATTTTAAATTTCATGACAACAACAACACATCTCAAAAAATTTGGGACAAGGCCATGTTTACCACTGTGAGACATCCCCTTTTCTCTTTACAACAGTCTGTAAACGTCTGGGGACTGAGGAGACAAGTTGCTCAAGTTTAGGGATAGGAATGTTAACCCATTCTTGTCTAACGTAGGATTCTAGTTGCTCAACTGTCTTTGGTCTTTTTTGTCGTATCTCCCGTTTTATAATGCTCCAAATGTTTTCTATGGGTGAAAGATCTGGACTGCAGGCTGGCCAGTTCAGTACCCAGACCCTTCTTCTACACAGCCGTGATGCTGTAATTGATGCAGTATGTGGTTTGGCATTGTCATGTTGGAAGATGCAAGGTCTTCCCTGAAAGAGACATTGTCTGGATGGGAGCATATGTTGCTCTAGAAGCTGGATATACCTTTCAGCATTGATGGTGTCTTTCCAGATGTGTAAGCTGCCCATGCCACACACACTAATGCAACCCCATACCATCAGAGATGCAGGCTTCTGAACTGAGCGCTGATAACAACTTGGGTCATCCTTCTCCTCTTTAGTCCGAATGACACGGTGTCCCTGATTTCCATAAAGAACTTCAAATTTTGATTCATCTGACCACAGAACAGTTTTCCACTTTGCCACAGTCCATTTTAAATGAGCCTTGGCCCAGAGAATATGTCTGCGCTTCTGGATCGTGTTTAGATACGGCTTCTTCTTTGAACTGTAGAGTTTTAGCTGGCAACGGCGGAAGGCATGGTGAATTGTGTTCACAGATAATGTTCTCTGGAAATATTCCTGAGCCCATTTTTTGATTTACAATACAGAAGCATGCCTGTATGTGATGCAGTGCCGTCTAAGGGCCCGAAGATCACAGGCACCCAGTATGGTTATCCGGCCTTGACCCTTACGCACAGAGATTCTTCCAGATTCTCTGAATCTTTTGATGACATTATGCACTGTAGATGATGATATGTTCAAACTCTTTGCAATTTTACACTGTCGAACTCCTTTCTGATATTGCTCCACTATTTGTCGGGGCAGAATTAGGGGGATTGGTGATCCTCTTCCCATCTTTACTTCTGAGAGCCGCTGCCACTCCAAGATGCTCTTTTTATACCCAGTCATGTTAATGACCTATTGCCAATTGACCTAATGAGTTGCAATTTGGTCCTCCAGCTGTTTCTTTTTTGTACCTTTAACTTTTCCAGCCTCTTATTGCCCCTGTCCCAACTTTTTTGAGATGTGTTGCTGTCATGAAATTTCAAACGAGCTAATATTTGGCATGAAATTTAAAAATGTCTCACTTTTGACATTTGATATGTTGTCTATGTTCTATTGTGAATACAATATCAGTTTTTGAGATTTGTAAATTATTGCATTCCATTTTTATTTACAATTTGTACATTGTCCCAACTTTTTTGGAATCGGGGTTGTAAGTGAGAAAAGGTTTTTTTCCGTGCATGCCTCCCAAACAGCTTGTTGGCATGTAGATGGTGCCTGATGGTTATTATGGAGACTTTGTGACCCCAAGCTACTACTCTTTGATGCAATTCTCTAACAGTGAGCTTTGGAGAACTTTTTCTTTCTCTTCCCATCATCCTCACTGTGCGTGGTGGCAAGATAAACTTGCATCCTCGTCCAGGCTTGTTTGGCACTGTTCCAGTTGTTTTAAACTTCTTGATGATTCCTCTGACTGTAGATATGGGCAGGTGTAGGCAAGTGGCTATTTTCTTGTAGCCATTGCCTGACTTATGAAGGTCGACACACATCTGCATTACTTGAATGGTGTGTTCTCTTGTCTTTCCCATGTTGAAGAGTGGATAAGAGAAATAGGGCTCTGAGTCACATCATGTTTATACCCCAGGGAAACAGGATGTGATGAATTACCAATTAAAGGTTCCTAGATACTCTGATCACCTTTATAAACTACAGTAGAAATGACAGAAATGCTTCAATTACATTTATTTTCTCGGAATTGTTATGGGTGCCAATAATTGTGGAACAGGTGATTTTATGAAAAATAATTATTTCTTAGTCAGGGATTTTTTTTAATTCACTTGAGTTAAGGGTTACATTTTTATACAATTTTCAGTGTGAGATTATGCTTCTGCAATTAAAAATTGAATTTATTTTCAGGCTTTTAACACATCTTAACTAGGGGTGCCAATAATTGTGGAGGGCGCTGTGTGTGTGTGTATATATATGAGACAGTATTCAGATTTTTACAGATGGATCAAAGGATTTACAAACAGATGCAATAGGTTCTGCAGTTGCTGTGCCCAGTTACCAGATGCAAATGAGTAAGAGAACTTCTGATTGTTTGAGCATATATACAGTGAAATTGTTTGCCATACTGTTAGCATTAGAATGGACTGATCAGATAGACTGCGAAAGAGATAATAAAGACTTTATCTCTTATCCTGTCATTGTCACTTTTCCAAAGGTACAATGAAATTGAAGGTGCTGTTGACTCATTATGAGTTATAGAAAGAAAAAAAGGGGAGAACAAATAAAGTATAAAAATAATTAGTAAAGTATACAGAGTTGCACTGGTAAAATGGTATAAACAGAATATAAACAGAAATCTATTGTATGTAGTTAGTTTTTTTTTTTTCTTTTTTATCAGACATCTAATTTTTGGGTTTGTTTACCTGACATGTTTCGACGTACAACTTCCGTCTTCCTCAGAGTGTCACCGGATGTTAATTGGTGACGCATCTTTTATCAGCTGCTGTTTCTGAAGGCGTGGCCTTCCTGTCTGGTTTGACAGGTCGGTCACGCCTTATACTGTCTGTTCGTCCCCTGCAAGATGTGACTCCAGGTATGGGAGAGCATGTATGCTCCCTCATCCCGGTTGATGGTCCTCGGGCTTCGCTTACGGATCTCTATGGCCTCCCTGATCCAGCGCTGATGTTTGTTATCTTCTGTGCGGATGACTCTGGCATTCCCCCAGTCCATAATGTGGTTTTCCCTTTTACAGTGATCTGTTATAGCTGACTTATAATTTTCCTGTTGTGCCTTTTCTTTTATTGTTCGGGTTTGTCTTGTAGCTGTCTCCTTTTCGCACTCTTTCTTATGTTCATGTTTTCTTGTGTTGAAACTCCTTCCTGTCTCCCCAATATAAGTTTTATTGCATAATTTACATGGAATCTCATATATGGTGTTGCATCTGTTGTCCGGATGTATTCTGTCTTTGGGATGAACCAGGATCTGACGGAGTGTTGTGTGTGTGGTTTGACAGGTGTGTTAACATTGTGTTTCCTCATTACTCTTTGAATGCGTTCAGTTATTCCCCTGATGTATGGTAATGTAACTACTCCCCTGTGTTCTTGTTTGTTAGTTTGTTTTTTCTCTTTCTTCTGTGTTTTGTTGTTCTTAACCTGTTCCGCCCCTTTGGATATTGCCCATTGTGGATATTGACATGCCTTCAGTGCGTGTTGTATATGTTGTTCCTCCTGTTCTTTGTCCTGTGGATCTGTAATTATTGCTGTGCGTTCATGTAATGTTCTAACTACGGATATTTTGTGCATTATGGGGTGTTCGGAAGTCCAGTTTAAATATTGGTCGGTATGTGTGGGTTTTCTGTGTACTTTTATTTTGATGTCCCCATCTTCTGTGTGTTGTATTTTTAAATCCAAAAATGCTATTGACTGCTCCGTTTCTTCTTCATGTGTGAATTTTATATTACCGGTATTGTCTATGGTGTTGAGATGGTCGGTGAGTTGTTGAGTGTGTCCCCTCTTTACTTTTTCCAATATGTCGTCCACATACCGTTTCCAGAGTGTTGGTCTGTATTCCGCTGGTATTGTAGTGAGTGCTTTCTGCTCCAGATCCTCCATGAAAAAGCCACACATGATGGCTGATAGTGGGTCTCCCATGGCAAAACCTTCCTTCTGTCTGTAGATTGTATTCCTGAACTGAAAGTATGTGGATGTGGCGATGAATTGAAGGAGCTGAGTGATGTCTTGTACGGTGAGGTTTGTGCGTTTCCTGAGCGTCCTGTCTGTTTTTAATTTTTCTTGTACTATCTGTATGGTGGCTTCCGTGGGTGTTCTGGTGAAAAGAGATATGACATCATGTGAAATGAAAACTTCATCTTGCTGCATTTTGATGTTTTTTAGTTCTTCTGCCAGATATTTTGAGTTTTTGCAGTGTTGGTCTGTGAGTCCTAGTAATGGTTTAATTATTTCGGTGAGTGCTTTTGATAAGTTGTATGTGACTGAACCAATGCTATCTACTATGGGGCGTAATGGTGTTCCTGGTTTGTGTATTTTTGGTGTACCGTAAATCCTGGGGATTATAAGGCGTGACCGACCTGTCAAACCAGACAGGAAGGCCACGCCTTCAGAAACAGCAGCTGATAAAAGATGCGTCACCAATTAACATCCGGTGACACTCTGAGGAAGACGGAAGTTGTACGTCGAAACATGTCAGGTAAACAAACCCAAAAATTAGATGTCTGATAAAAAAGAAAAAAAAAAAAACTAACTATATTTAATATAAGACATAATGAACATAATCGAAAGAATCTATTGTATGGTTCTATATGTACACGGATTGCATTGAAAATAGTATAAACAGAATTGTTTTGGTTCTGTATGTACAAAGATTGCACTGATAAGAAAAAAAAATTATCTATATATATTGCACAAATTGCACATTGGCCAAGAATAGTTATATTGCACATTTGAGTTTAAGGCCATGATTGCTTTGGGATAAAAACTGTTTTTAGGCGGTTTGTCCTGGTTTTCATTGCTCTGTATCTCTTGCCTGATGGCAAAAGCTGGAAGAGACCATGACTGGGGTGTGAGGAGCCTTTTGAAATGTCCATTGCTTTCCTGCGACATCTGGAGGTGTAAATCTGTTCCAGGGTGGGGAGGGTGCAGCCTATTGTTTTCTCTGCTGCCCTAACGACCCTGTGGAGCGCCTTCTTCTCTGAGGATGTGCAGCTGCTGTACCATACACACAGTCCGTTCGTGAGCACACTCTCTATGGAGCAGTGATAGAAGGCCCGGAGCAGATTTTGGGGGAGACAGTTCTTTCTGAGGATTCTCAGAAAGTACAGTCTCTGCTGCGCCTTCTTCAGCAGCTCATTGGTGTTGGCACTCCAGGTTAGGTCATTCTCCAGTTCAATGCAGAGAAACCTGAACACCGGGACCCTCTCCACACAGGCCCCGTTGATGATATGTGGCTGGATGTCAGCTTTGTTTTTCCTAAAGTCAATAACCAGCTCCTTTGTTTTGGTGGTATTGAGAAGCAGATTGTTGACTTTGCACCACTCTGACAGCCGCTCCACCTTGTCCCTGTATGCTAGCTCACCCTCTTCGCCCGAGATGAGTCTGACCATGGTCGTGTCATCTGTGAACTTGACAATCTTGTTGCTGAGGTGGGTGGAGACACAGTCATATGTGTAGAGGGTATAAAGGAGTGGACTAAGTAGACAACCCTGTGGCAAGCCGGTGTTCAGGATGAGAGCAGTGGAGGTATGGGAACCCAGCTTGACTCTCTGGGAGTGGCCTGACAGAAAGTCCAATATCCAGCTGCAGGTGAGTGGTGGAAGCCCAATGTCTGCCAGCTTGGACACCAGTCGATGTGGAAGGATGGTGTTAAACGCCAAGCTGAAGTCCACAAAGAGCATTCTGGCGTAGCTCCCCTGCTGCTCCAAGTGGGTCAGTGCAGCGTGAAGTGCTGTGAATACAGCATCCTCCGTGGATCTCTTTGCTTTATAAGCAAATTGAAGAGGGTCCAGCTCAGCAGGCAAGGATATGACTCCACACCAGTTTCTCAAAGCACTTCATGATGACAGGTTTAAGTGCCACTGGGCGGTAGTCATTCAGGATGTTGATGTTAGTTTTTTTTGGCAGTGGTTGTTTGTTTGTATGTGTTAGCCCTGCGATGACCTGGCAACTTGTCCAGGGTGTACCCTGCCTCTTGTCTATAGTTAGCTGGGATAGGCTCCAGCTTGCCTGCGCAACCCTGTATTGGATAAGTGGCTACAGATGCTGCCGCTTTATGAAATCTTGTTACAATCTTGTTAGCCCTCTTGTTACATATTAATATGTAGTGATTCCATGTCGGCACATACAAGGATTAAGACAGGTTCAACCAAAAGTCATCAAGATCTGCTTTATGAAATCCATCCATCCATTATCTGTAGCCACTTATCCAATACAGGGTCGCAGGCAAGCTGGAGCCTATCCCAGCTAACTATAGGCAAGAGGCAGGGTATACCCTGGATAAGTTGCCAGGTCATCAGAGGGCTAACACATACAAACAAACAACCATTCACACCTACAGTCAATTTAGAGCCACCAATTAGCCTAACCTGCATGTCTTTGTGGGAAACCGGAGCACCCAGAGGAAACCCACTCAGAGACGGAGAGAACACGCAAACTCCACACAAAAAGGCCTTCGTTGACCGCTGGGCTTGAACCCAGAACCTTCTTGCTGTGAGGCGACAGTGCTAACCACTACACCACCGTGCTGCCGCTTTATGAAATCTTGTTTACCGATTCAGGAATGGTTAATCAAGGGGAAAATATCACATTCATTTGAGTCCCAGCACATTCAGGCATCCAGAGGAACAAGAGAGTGGACAAACTAGCAAAAGAAGCAATCAAAAAGAAACTGTTGAAGTTGGCATCAAATTATCAAAATCAGAGGGGAAAAGCACAGTGAGGAGAAAGGTAAACCAAGATTGGCAACAGTTATGGGATAATGAAACAAAAGGGAGACATTTGCACTTAATCCAAAACAAAGTGTGTATGTTGAGAAGTCTGGGATCAAACCGGAAAGAGCAAATAATAATAATAATAAGCAGGCTCCCCGCTTATAAAAATAAATGGTTATTTGCATTTTTAAGAACAACTGGACTGGAAAGACAGCTTGAATATGATGTGATAAGGACATAGAAAATAATCTATAGATGGCAGTAATGCAACGTTGTGGATGTCAGCTGCTGTAAAACCTCAAAGAAGAAGAAAAAGAAGTTGGAGACTTTGTGGGCCACTGTAGTAGGCTGTGGGCATTCGTGGGAAGTGGAATCCATTCTGGATTCTGGTGCAGATGTAACAAGGCTCCCCCCTGGAGGTGCTCAGATTCTGTAATTTTTATTTTCCTTTAGCGAATTCTAAAGGAAAATATCAGGACATCTGTCCACCTTCTCAAGAGAAGGTGGGTCGTGCAGCAAGACAAAGACCCTAAGCACACAAGTCGTTCTACCAAAGAATAGTTAAAGAAGAACAAAGTTAATTTTTTGGAATGGCCAAATCAAAGTCCTGACCTTAATCCAAACGAAATTTTGTGGAAGGACCTGAAGCGGGCAGTTCATGTGAGGAAATCCACCAACATCCCAGAGTTGAAGCTGTTCTGTATGGAGGAATGGGCTAAAATTCCTCCAAGCCGGTGTGCAGGACTGATCAACAGTTACCGGAAATGTTCAGTTGCAGTTATTGCTGCACAAGGGGGTCACACCAGATACTGAAAGCAAAGGTTCACATACTTTTGCCACTCACAGATATGTAATATTGGATCATTTTCCTCAAAAAATAAGTGACCAAGTATAATATTTTTGTCTCATTTGTTTTACTGGGTTGTCTTTATCTACTTTTAGGACTTGTGTGAAAATCTGATGTTGTTGGGGCGTCGTGGCTCGGGTGGCTAAGGCGCCGTGCTGTGGATCCGGGGACCCGGGTTCGATTCCGACCCGGGGTCATTTCCTGGTCTCTCCCTATCTCTTTCTCCTGCTCATTTCCTGTCCTGTCTCTACACTGTCCTATCCAATAAAGGTGAAAAAAAGCCCCCAAAAAAACCATCTTTAAAAAAAAAATGAAAATCTGTTGTTGTTGGTGATATTTATGCAGAAATATAGAAAATTCTGAAGGGTTCACAAACTTTCAAGCACCACTGTATTCTGTGGAACAATGATGGTACAACATATATCTTTAACAGAAAAAAAAACCCTAAAATTTTGTGCACAAGGTTTCATTTATTTTGGTTTTTCTGAAGTGAACTGCTGAACCTGATGCAGCCTTCAGCCAAGCCATGTTTGGTTGACTTGGCTAGAATTGTAGCAGTTCAGTGGCCAGTTCCTTTCTGTGCACTCATGCACACCTATGGGCAGTTTAGAGTAACTAGTTAACCTAATTGCATGTCTTTGGAGGAAACCAGAGCACCCAGGGGAGACCCACACAGAGAGAGCATGTGAACTCCACACAGTAAGGCCCTTCCCACCAACCACTGGGCTTGAACCCAGAACTTTCTTGGTGTGTGGCAACAGCACTAACCACCAAAATGCCTTAAAATTATACCTACAGGATAATAACTATACATCCAGCATCCCTTATTTTTGATGAAATATCACCTTGGACAGACACTTTTTGTAGACGTCAACAAGATTTTGACAGAAAGCTGATTGGTGTAACAGAAAAGCATTCACCCTATCATCTGGCGATTGTGAGTTTAAATCCTGATGCTGTCACAAATCAAGAAGGGAGGGAGTGTCAACTGCAAGGAACACTAGTCAAATGTCTGTGAGCTCATACATATGACATATACATATTGCCACAGGCTTGCTCATTGGGGATAGATTAGGGATAAAATTAGCTCATGTTTTAAGTCATTCAAATTCTGTAAAGCTGCTTTGCGACAATGTTTATTGTTAAAAGCGCTATACAAATAAACTTGACTTGACATATGGAAGTAGGTAGACAGCAGGTGTGTTATGCTGCATGATAAGCAGTTCAAATATGGCCCTTTTCCACTACCCTTTTTCAGCTCACTTCAGCCCGACACGGCTCGCGTTTTGACTACCTCAGAGCAGCATGACTCAGCTCACTTCAGCCCTGCTCAGCACCCAAAACTCGCATGGTTTTGGAGTGGGGCTGAAGCGAGCCAAACCGAGCCAAGTGGGGCTAGGGGCATGAGGAGACACTCCCCTGTGCACTGATTGGTGAGGAGGAGTGTCCTCACATGCTCACACACGCCCCGCGAGCACGCTGGGATCTGTAAACACCGTAAACCCGGAAGAAGAATTAGGAATTACGAGAATTTCTGAAGCCTTATGCGCCTCGCCTCATCTATACGCTCTTGCCAGTATCTGTTGGTGTTGTCGGGGACAACAAGCCACAGCACCAAGACCAGCAACACTAACGACTCCATGTCCTCCATGTTTATTGTTTACTATCCGGGTCGTGAGACTACCGCTTAAAAGATCACTGATGTCACTGTTTGCACCGCCTAATGACATCACGTGACGTCCACCCACTTTCGGTAACTCCACCCAATGTGTCCACCCACTTCCAGCCAGCACAGTTCAGCGTGGTTGTAGTTGAAATGCAACTCCAACAGCCCCACTCAGCTCGACTCAGCCCAACTCAGCACGGCACGGCTCAGCCCAACTCAGCCGCGTTGGTAATGGAAAAGCGGCAATAGATTCAGTCTGCTGGCTTTATGTGCCTCAAAAGAGTCTTCTTTGTTATTCCACCCACTTTGTGCAATGCACCAGTTCTACTGGAAGCAAACCAGTCCCAGAGAATTTTAGCTTCGAGCGGCCAAAAAAACAAAAAAAAAACAGCACAGACATGTTCAGAACAATCAAATGGGTCCAGGCATTTAACATTGCACTTTTTAAAATGACATTATAATTGTTATTAGTAGAAGTGTGTGAGGGTTGGGTTGGGATAGGCGTCCTCCACCCTGAAACTCCACTCCAGGCCAGGTGGTGGCGGTGACGCGTCCAGTAGCTGCTTCTCCAACCGCCAGTAAACACTGGAGAAGAAAAAGCTGATGCTCGTCTGAACCGCTTTAGCCCCTCGATTTATAAAAATAAAAGCACATTATTGTGTCTGGCTCTGAGGATTTAAACCCCTGAGGTAAGTTAAACTGAAGGTGTGCGGTCGAATCCCAAACACATGTCCACTTTACTGTTTTAGTGAACTACGGTCAGTCTGAAAAAATGCCGTGTGCACTCTAGATAGTGCACTATTTATCCACTCAGGAGAGAGTTGTAGTTTGGCTAACCTTTTTAATTATATGTTTAAAGTATTTAAATAATCTTCACTTCAAGTTAATTTCCACCGATTTATTTATTTATTTATTTATTGCTAATTTGCGACTTCCTCGCAATTCCAACTTTTTATTTCTCGGAATTCCGGCTTCATTTCTCACAGACTTTTTTCTCCTCTGTGTGTTGTTTGTTTATTAAGCCAGTCAGGCAGCGTTACCCCCTCTGCAGTATGTTAAGCCGAAAGCTTGAAACATTGAGAATGAAAATGAGTGAAATCTGAGGGGAGTATTTTAATCATGGTTTCCCGAACCGGGAGATCTTGTTACTGGAAGAACTTTTTTTTTAATCTTTATTACAAATAACAGCAACAAAATACAAATACAGTTATTAATACACACACAAACAACAAAGCAAGAGCCAGGGGGAGTTTTCAAATCAAAACATTAAATAATCAGCAAAAATGAGAAAATTTAGCAGCTTTCTTGTTTTTAGAGTTAGAGATGATTTTGATATACTGTTCAGTTTCCTTTTCGAAGGCTATAAATGAAGGTTTTGAGCGACTAAACTTGGCTTTATGAATATGGTATTTTCCTAAAATGATCAACAAATTTATTATATATAATTCTTAGTTTTTTTTTTTTTATTTTGTTGTTATGGAAACCAAACAGTACATATTTCCAACACAGAAAAATCAGAGTCAAGCTTGGCTGTAATGTACCGGGTTATTTCTGTCCAGAATGCGATGGTAAAGGGACGTTGCCAGAACAGGTGCGTTATTGTTTCCGTGTCCATCTCACACAATGAAGAGTCCACACAAATGTCTCTCTTTTAAGCATATAATGCTTGGCAGGATAGTATCTATGAATCAGTTTGAAAGACGCCTCCCTTACTTTGTTTGTAAAGAAGTATCTGTATGGGAGGTTCCACACACTGCTCCAGTTCAGGTCACCAACAAGACCAGTCCAGTACTGAACCACATAGGGGATAGTGATGATATCTGTCTGGAATAATGCATGGATATTGCAATTATTGTTCTTGGATGTGACAGAGAAGCATACATGATCCCCTGAGGTCAATATGGGGTCCAGAGATGGTAAGCAAATCGTTTTTTCAGCCACTCTTAGAAGGGTTAGGATACCAGAGGGAATGGCATCCATTATTGTTACTGGAAGAATCGCATGGTGACCGCTACCGTGTGACGTCAGGGGTCACGTGATTTATGTTTGCACCGCCATATTGGAAGACCAGAATGAGAGGCGCACACAAACGCACTTCACAGGGCCTCTCGTGTTGACTGAATACTGGAAGTTGTAGTCAGTACAATTTGTACTTCAAAATATTCCACACATTTTGAAGGTTTTTATCTTAGCATAATGTAAAAAGAAAGTGTTCATTATTAGCTGTGTGGAATATATTTTCACACAAGCCACAGTACTTGAAACTCAATATTTTCAAATTGTTAAAATTTAAACAGAGAAAATTAACGATATAGAATCAGCAACAATTTATTTATAATAATATAGCAAATAATAAAGGCCTATTATTTTTGTTGAGCATTCTCATGCTGCTGCTGATAAACATAAAAATAATTTAATCAGAAACACTTTTATTGCCAGGTATGTGGGGACACACGAGGAATTTGACTCCAGTTCACTTAGCTCTCATAGTACAAAACAGATAAAGCGTATACACAAAACAAACAAGCAAACAACAACAAAAATAGGTGCATAGTGCAAAGTAATCCAGGTAAGTCAAGTATGGAATAGTTAAATATAAAGTATACAGTGTGCACAGAATGACTGTATAAGTGTTCAGATATTTTACAAGTGATATTACTGATATATGAATCTGGATTTTATCTGTTCATCACAGAAAGGATTTCCCTTTTGGTGCAATATGGTGCATAGTGCAAAGATGAATAGTAAATTTAAATAAGTTTAAAAAAAAAAAATATATATATATATATATATATATATATATATATATATATATATATATATATATATAACAGTGAGCACAGAATGACAGTATGAGTGTGCAGATATTTTGCAAGTGGTATTACTGATATATGAATGTGGATTTTAGCTGTTCATCACAGAGACATCCTGAGGGAAGGAACTGTTCTTGTGTCTGGTTGTTTTAGCATACAGTGATCTATTTCGCCTCCCTGAGGGGAGAAGATTAAACAGATTGTGACCAGGGTGTGATGGGTCCGCAGAGATGTTACCTGCCCGTTTCCTGACTCTGGACAAGTATAAGTCTTGGATGGAGGGCAAGTTGACACCAATAATTTTCTCTGCAGTCCTTATTGTCCGTTGCAGTCTGTTTTTCTCCTGTTTGGTGACCGATCCAAACCAAACAGTGATGGAAGAGCAAAGAATAGACTGAATGATGGCAGAGTAGATTTGTCAGCAGCTCCGTAGGCAGGTTGAGCTTCCTGAGCTGGTGCAGAAAGTACAACCTCTGCTGAGCCTTTTTGATGATAGTGACTGTGTTTGTCTCCCACTTCAAGTCCTGAGAGATTGTGGAACCCAGAAACCTGAAGCTTTCAACGGCAGTCACAGTGTTGTTGGTGATGGGCAGCAGAGTGGGGGGGTTCCTCCTAAAGTCCACTGTCATCTCCACAGTTTTGAGCGTGTTCAGCTCCAGATTGTTCTGACCGCACCACCAGACCAGCCGTTCAACCTCCCGTCTGTATGCAGACTAGTCACCGTCCTGGATGAGGCCGATGACCGTTGTATCGTCTGCAAATTTCAGGAGTTTAACAGACGGGTCTCTTGAGGTGCAGTCGTTGGTATAAACGGAGAAGAGCAGTGGGGAGAGCACACACCCTTGGGGGGCGCCAGTCCTGACAGTCCGAGTGCTGGATATGATGCTTCCCATCCTCACCTGCTGCTTCCTGTCAGTCAGGAAGTTTGTAATCCACTGACAGGTGGAGGAGGGCACAGTGAGCTGGGTGAGCTTGGTGTGGAGGATGTCTGGAGCAATGGTATTGAATGCCGAACTGAAGTCCACAAACAGAATCCTGGCGTATGTCCCTGCAGAGTCAAGGTGTTGCAGGATGTAGTGCAGTCCCATATTGATTGCATCATCTGCTGACCTGTTTGCCTGGTAGGCAAACTGCAGGGGGTCCAGCAGGGGGTCTGTGATGTCCTTCAGGTGTGACAACACCAGTCTCTCGAAGGACTTCATGACTACAGATGTGAGAGCTACAGGCCTGTAGTCATTCAGTCCTGTGACAGAGACTCAGATTGTTTTGCAGGTCAAGGGACCCACAGGGCCTCTCCTGGGAAAAAACAGGGGCCCATTTCTACAATGGGGGGGCCCAGTGATTATCCTTCAGTTGACATTTCTACAATGGGGGGCCCAATGATTATCCTTTGGTTGAAGCGAACCTAGTGAGTGAAGCGAGCCCAATTAACAGCTGGGGCAGCCCAGGGGCTGTTTTTTTTTTTTTTTCTTCTCAATTCTGTTTTTTTTTTTTGTATTAGAAGCCATATGAAGCAATGTAGATGACAAAAATCAATGCTTCAACCAAATATATTGAGATTGTTTAATCAGTGGCAATATTTTGGAATTCAACCACAGGCCACTATATATCACATCTATATTATCTCCTCCTTGTAAATTATAATTTATTTTAACTTGTTTTCAGTTTGTTGTAGGTCTATAGTAGTAGTAGTAGTAGTCGTCACCAGTGGTAGTGGCAGTGGTGGTAGTAGCTGTTGTAGTAGTTGATGTTGCAGTAGTAGTTGTTGTAAATCTAGTATAACTACCTTGGGTATCAGTTTTTTCAGGTGAATGTACTCTCTTTCTGCTGAAGAATGACAAAATAGATGTATTTTTTCTTTTTTTCTTATCCATGTTTTCTTGTCTCTTTCGAATATTCGTACATAGACCGTAAGACGCCACCAAGCGAAAGACTTGGATCAGGTTTTACACACTTGGGACGCTACAAACGGGGCGGCGTAAATACACGAACAGGTCCGAAGTATATTCAATATGGCGGCGGTCAAAACAAATTCATCCGATACTGAAATCTGTTGAATATCCAGATAATTATGTTGGAAGTTGCATATTTGTGCAATATTTTCAATATTGAGACCATGAAGTCAAGTAATACCAGTCCCCCCAGGATTTTGTGGGCCTTTTTTGTGATTGTTGCGGGCTAAAATGTTTGATGTTGCGGGGTTTTTCCAAAAAATTGCGATGAAAGTTGCGGTGTTTTTTAGGTTTTTGTTGCGATTACATTGCGGGAGGAAGTGAAAGTTGTGAGAAATTGTGATTTTCTCTTTTTGTGATTAAAATTGAGTGATATGTTAAATATCAGTAATAACAGTAAAGTTATTTTTGAAAAACTATTGATTAAAAAACCAGACACTGAGAAATGGGCCTATAAACAACTTTACCAATATAAAAGATTACCAGGACTACAAAAATGCAGAAAAATAGGCTTTACTTATCCAAATGCACCTGTTGGTTCAAAAGTTAAAGTGCACAGAACCTCACAGCACAACATGAAGTTACCTTATAATATAAATGCCTCAGCTTTCATGTAAGAAAAAAAAACTATTAATACTAGTACTGTGGTGGCACGGTGGTGTAGTGGTTAGCGCTGTCGCCTCACAGCAAGAAGGTCCGGCGAGGGCCTTTCTGTGCGGAGTTTGCATGTTCTCCCCGTGTCCGCGTGGGTTTCTTCCTGGTGCTCCAGTTTCCCCCCACAGTCCAAAGACATGCAGATTAGGTTAACTGGTGACTCTAAATTGACCGTAGATGAGTGTGAGTGGTTGTCTGTATTAGCCCTGAGATGCCCTGGCGGCTTGTCCAGGGTGTACCCCGCCTTTCGCCCGTAGTCAGCTGGGATAGGTTCCAGCTCGCCTGCGACCCTGTAGAACAGGATAAAGTGGCTACAGATAATGGGATGAGATGAGACTAGTACTGTGTGCAGGCAGTCTCTCCTGAAGACTAAATTAAACAATAATTATAAACTAATAAGTGGCTCAGGCTTCATAGAAGAAAAAACAATTTGAACAGAATCTCACAGTATGATGCTGAAGCTGCCTAAACAATGGAAAATAAAATATCATTTTGGCAAAAATGTTGGCATCCATTAATTTCTTGTATTAAGTAAAAAAAAAAATAGTGCGCACAGTCCTTCACTATAAACATAACACACTTTCAGTAACAGAATTTAAGCCTACATAAACACTGACTCGCACATCATGCAATGTTGCCAGATACTGCTGATGTTTTCCAGCCCAAAACATGTTCAAAACCCGCCAAAATGCACTTAAAGGTCTGATGACATGTTTTTGACATCTTTGGCGATGTTTTATAACATAAAAAGTAATTCCCGATGATCTATATATTAATTCACGAAGGCGTCTATTTTACAAGTTATGATAAACGCAGCTATTTGGGTAAATTTGACGGGGCTGCAGCACCCAGGAGACGAAAGAGGAGGAGGGGCTATATGACGTCAGCGAAAGAATCTTCCTCCTCACTTACCAGTTTGTTGTTGATGCGAGAGGTGTTCAGTTTCATTATTATTATACATTATTATACATTTTATATATATATATATATATATATATATATATATATATATATATATATATATATATAATATTAATTAGTTATTATGCCTTCACGTTCTGTTGCCAGCTTTTGCTCCAAAACCCACAAGGATGGGGTAAGTTTATTCAAGTTTCCCAGAGATCCTGAGCTGCATGCAAAGTGGGTGAAGCAAGTCAGGAGCACTCGTGACAAGTGGGAGCCCTCACCAACATCCGTCTTGTGCTCTGAACACTTCGATTTGGATTGTTTTGACACCCTTCCCAGCTTAAAGGAATCTCTTGGGTGTTGTGTTTAGTTCAGCACAAACGTGTGCTGCTACCATCAGCAGTGCCTACAGTATTCCGGAGGGGGTCTACTAGTAGCTATGCCGGATCCAGCAGTTGCCTGGGACAAGGCGACTCCTCCAAAGACAGTCCAACTGTCAGAACATGTGTTGAGAAACGACATAAGATAAAGGTACGTAGAACTATAGAGTGCTCCGACATGATGCTAAAAATAGTAACCATGCGGTCTGCGCGGCCATCTTGGAAGTGACTCGCTCCAGAGCGCTCATAGAGTACACATCATAGAGTACACATTCATGATGATCATAAATGTAATCATAAAGTCGGCGTGATATCAGTCATGTATTTGCTTGTGAAAGCTTGTTTCTCAAAGCAAACATTGAGGGAAAGCTAACTTAGCCAGACAAGTAGGCTACAGATTGTCATTTGCTTACGCTGATGTAGGTTATCAAATATTTTGCTTCATTCAAGGATAAAACTAAGAAGCCATAAACTAGAAGACGTGCCTGCCAATATTATCCTAAATGTATCACGGCTCAGGCATAGTCGTAAGCTTACTATGTTAGCCGTTTGCATGCTCCATTAGGAACTATGTATTCAGTGTAGCATACAGCTTACATGATATAAGCAGTGTTTACACATGCAAGATAACAATACACAATATTAAAATATTGATTCCGTAACATTTTGAACAAATACAGGTTGACCTACCAATCCTTGTTATCCAGCCTTGTGGTGTTCAATACTGGGCTGTCTGCTGTCCATCTCGGAGTCGGAGTCGCTCTCAGATTGCACAGTAACAGGTTCAGACCTGTACGGTTGGATGCACCCGTGTTCGTCATCACTTGATTCTTCCGATCTATCCCACTCAACACAATTCTAGACTCCCAGAAGAGGAAGAGCTAGAGAGTTCACCGGCGTTTTCATGCGCTATTTCCATTGAGGAGACAGCCAGTGAACCGCAGCGTGTTCTTCCGCTGACGTCACAGCATGGCCGTGAGCTACGGACCCAGTTTTCTTGCGCTGTGCAATTAAAAGTTGGATATTCGCGTAACAACAGCTTCTTTTCACGTAATTATAACAGAAATCTAACATGTTTGCCATGTTTAGTTTATTTAAGAAATTGCATAGAGTCATGTTCGTGTCATCAGCCCTTTAAAACCGCCCAAGTGTGCGGGAAACCGCCCAATCTGGCAATACTGCGCACATGCTGCTTCTCTTGAACGAAAACACGGAAGTAAGGCGGAAGGTAGTTTGTCGACGCCACCTCAAGACGACACCACCGATTGGTCAAATTTGCGGGAAAGTTGCGGTGATTGGATATAATTGCAACACCGCCCTGAGTTCGCAGGGCGAACATTGAAAATTCGTTGAATTTGCTTTGAAGTTGCAAATCGCGAAATCCTGGAGGGTCTGTAATACGCCACGAAACGTTCCAAATAGGGTATAAAATGCTTGCGTCCATATTGGCCCCTGCCCCTCTCAACAATGCGTTCATTATTCGAAATAGTGCGTCTTAGATGCGGGCGCGCCAACAATCTGAGTCTCTGCTGTGATGGTGGTTTTCTTGGGAACCGGGATTATTGTGGAGCGTTTGAAGCATGAGGGGACTTCACACAGCTCCAGGAATCTATTGAAGATCTGGGTGAAGATGGGAGCCAGCTGATCAGCACAGACCTTCAGACAGGAGGGTAACACACCATCTGGGCCAGGTGCCTTCCTGATCTTCTGTCTGCGAAAAAGCTGATAAACATCCTCTTCACAGATCTTGAGTGCTGGTGTGGGGTCAGAGGTGAGAGGAGGCAGAATAGCAGGAGGTGTGAATGGGTCTTTAATGTCTGGGGGGGGGGAGAGGTGTGAATTTGTCGAATCTGGAGTAGAACACATTCAACTCGTCAGCCAGTTGATGGTTCATTGCAGTGTAGGGGGATGGTCTCCTGTAGTTAGTGATATTCTTCAGGCCTGTCCACACTGATGCCGGATCGTTGGCTGAAAGGCTGTTTTTGATCCTTTCAGCGTAGCTCCTCTTAGCTGATTTCACCTCTTTCGTCTGTGACTACGTTTACATGCACATCCAAATCGAGCTGCTGTCGGTAATCGAGCTGAAGGTCCCAGCAGGGTGCCAGAGAAATCCAATTCTACATGCACACAACTGAAATCAGGGTATTGTGTGAGGTGCATTGTGCACCCGAGCCACAGGTGGCGCAACACGCCCCATCGTGTTGGTACACTTCTGGTTGTCGTCATGAAGAAGAGCTATTCAAGAGTGTAAACAAAGTTATCAGTTCCGTGTTCTCCATTGCGTGTTTTTCTCCTGTCCATGAATTTTAATATATTCAACTCCTTAAGCTGAATGAGCATGAAGTCTGTCTCCTCATTGCTCCAGAAGTGCATGTTTCTGCTTGCCTGTAGCAGTGGGGGCGTGGTCAAGCGCCGGTCTGTGACGGGAGGGCGGAGCCAGGGAAGGTGAGTGGCAGAATAACTACACCTGACGGTAATTAACCTGTGTTTGTGTGTCTTCCCAGTAACCGCGCCCTATTTAAGGAGGCAGAGGGAGAGCAGAGGGGACAGCTCATCCTGGGACTAGAACACAGCGCACGCGTGTGTTTTTCTCTCAAGAATAAAAGTAGGCTGTTAAACTGAAAAGTCTGACAATAAAAAGCCTATTAGTACCAGAAGCTTTGTCCTGCCGTCCTCTGTGCTCCACCCACACTTCAGAGAGCTCTACATCGCCATTTTCTCTTCTTCGTTTGTTCCTCCTGACCTCTTCTGCTGCTCGCTACTACTGTTGTCATGCCGACCGAGGCTGTTGTGTTTCCCGCTTGCGGTCTCGTCACTCATCACTTCCGGAAGTAGCTCAACAACTAGCTCGATAGGGTATACATGCACAAAGTAGCTAGGCAGAAATCACATAAACTAGGTCGTGTAGCTCGATTCCGAGAAATCAAGTTCGGTTCAATTTCAGCCGAATTAAGGTGTATACATGGCATTTTGAACTTCGATTTCAGTCGAGCAATGGCAGAAATTCGATTCTCTCTATGTGCATGTAAACGTAGTGACTGTAACAATGGTCCAGAGTGTTGGTGTCCCTGGTGGGACACTTAATGTGCTGTTTATATTTTGGCAGTTCGTGGCTGAGGTTTGCTCTGTTAAAGTCCCC
Source organism: Neoarius graeffei (assembly GCF_027579695.1). NCBI lineage: Eukaryota > Metazoa > Chordata > Actinopteri > Siluriformes > Ariidae > Neoarius > Neoarius graeffei. The sequence continues at coordinate 57,681,722 of NC_083590.1, forward strand.
CAAAACAATGAGCAAAGAGTCCGGGTGTTTTTTCTCCACGTTGTTTATCTGGTCAGCCAGGTGTTGTAATGCCTCATTTATACACACTTGAGGGGGGATGTAAACTCCAACCAGAATAAACGAGGAAAACTCTTGCGGAGCATAAAACGGTTTGCAGTTTATGAATAATATCTCCAGATGAGGACTGCATGATTTATTTAGAACTGTGACATCAGTACACCAACCTTCGTTAATATAAAAGACTCCGCCTCCCCTCGTTTTCCCCGTGAGCTCCGTTTCGCGGTCCGCTCGGTGAAGGTGAAATCCAGGCAGGTGGAGAGAAGTGTCCGGGATGTGCTCACCGAGCCAGGTTTCGGTGAAGCACAAGGCAGCAGATCTGTTAAAATCTGTGTTGATTGTGTTGAGGAGCAGCAGTTCATCCATCTTATTGGCCAGAGAGCGAACGTTAGCCAGGTGAATAGACGGGAGCGCAGTGCGAAACCCCCGCTGCCTCAGTCTGACGAGTGCGCCGGCTCGCTTCCCCCGGTGTCTTCGGCGTAATCCATAGAGAGCTCCTGCTCCCTCAACAAGTAACTCTGAAAAACTTTCTGGATTGATGAAAGCCGATGAAAGAACTTTACTGGTGGTTAATCCAACGTTTACGAGTTCTTCTCTGGAGTATGTGACAGAGTATATAGTATTTAATCTAGTTCCCATGGGAAATTTATTTTATCTATACATTACTAATATAATGTATGTAGCCTCGAAAAATAAGTCTACCCAGTTAATAAGTAACGGAATTATTTACAGGTCCCCGGGGCCATATTCGGAGTTTCTTTCTGAATTTGCAGATTTTTTCTCAGACCTGGTTATTTCCTTAGACAGAGCTTTAGTTGTCTGAGATTTTAATATTCACGTTGATAACCCAGAAGACCCTTTGAAAACAGCGCTTGTTTCCATTTTGGTTTCAGTAGGGCTTAATCAGTGTCATAGGACCGACCCATAATGGTGGTCACGCTCTTGATCTAATACTAATGTTTGGGTTAAACATAGAAAATATAGGTCACACTTCCACAGTCTGAAGTTATCGCCGATCATTATCTCATCTCATTCAAAATATGTCTGAGTAATAATATATGCACCTCACCACACTACTGTATTAAACGTACATTCATGTTAGCTACTGCACAGAGCTCTATAAATGATCTCCCAGAGTTATCAACTTTGATTGGGTCACTGTCAGCCCCTGCAGAACTTGATCAGGCAACTGAATGCTTAGAGTCAACGTTTTGCCATACTTTAGATAATGTAGCTCCTCTTAAAAGGAAATAATTCAAGAGAAAAAACTAGCACCCTGGTATCACGATGACACTTGCACTTTAAAACTGACCACTCGAAAATTGGAAAGTAAATGGCATCAAACAAAATTGGTAGCATTCAAATTAGCTTATAAGGAGAGCTTCCTGCAGTATAGAAAATCTCTTAGTGCTGCTAGATCAACATATCTCTCCTCCCTAATAGAAGATGATGATAATCCTAGATTCCTATTTCATACTGTAGCAAAATTAACCAGGAGTGAGACCACTATAGACACATGCACACCTGCAGTATGAAGTAGCAACGACTTCATGAATTTTTTTTCAAGGACAAAATTGAAACTATCCGACAAAAAATTGAAACTACTAATTTAAGGTCAGACAATGTGAACCTGTAGTTAACGATATAACTGTATCAGATCAGCAATTAGAATGTTTTACTCCCCTTAGAGAAATTGAACTACTTTCATTAATCTCATCAAAATCCTCAACTTGTGTACTAGATCCCTTATCTACACATCTATTCAAACAGATAATACCTGAAGTAATTGAACCACTTTTAAAAATAAATTCTTCTCTAAGGATTACAGTGTTTCCCACAGAAATTTTGGAGACTATGGGGGCAGCCCATGGGGGGGGGGGCATGGCGTGCATGGCGCGCGTGCCCGGTTGAATTGCAGGGGTGCGTGGGGGTTGTTTAGCCTCCTAATACTACTAAACTAAGACTAACAAAGAACAAATTCGTTGGTATTGGTTATGCACCTTGTATTTTATTTTAGCATGTTGCTACAGAGGGCAGTCCTACAAGAACATATTACAGATAGCAACAAACCAAACCAAAAATCCTACAATACTTCACACCCTGAACTCCTACAAAACAAGGACTTCTAGCTCTGCTGTATGTCAGAAGTGACCCTGACAAATGCCTGCCCTATTTACAAAGACCGCACCCTGCACTTGTGCATTTGATTTTTCTTGGCTTTGAGAAAGAGTTCGAGTGCCCTTTCATAATTTATATCTTCTGGTTGTGGCCCGTTAATGGAAATCCTCAAGCAGGCGGCCAGGTGCTCTCCTTGCAGTCTGTTCCGAAGGTCTGTTTTGACCTAAAATGGCAAACAACTTGTTCCTACAATGAATCATGTGATTTGTAGAGCTCACTCTGAAATATTTAATTAAGTGAAAGTGAGATTGAACTTAGGTGGGATTTGAGCATAAAAACAATGGGTACATGTAAATTGAAATTCACATCACTGGTTTACCTGCAGATGTCCTTACCCTGTTCATTGTGGAAAAGTCTCTTTCACAATTCACGCTCGACACCGGCACAACAAGGGCAATCGCTGCTAAGTGGCTGAGTAATGGATATATCTGCCCCCATTCATCGCACTCACTTGCTAGGAGTGTTATACCAATTTGACATCCTGACAAAGACAGCAAGCAGTTGATGTTAGGCCTACCTCAGTCACTACCTCTTTTTACGATCCCTCTTTTTGAAATAATTCAAAATGCTCATGATCTGAATTAACAAAACAAATTTAGCATCAGTTTAATAAGGATAGGAGATTTTCTGTTACAGCTGTAGCGTCTACAATAAGGCTGACATCGTCAGCTGACATTCAACGCGTTGCATTAAGGCCTACGTTAGTGGAGAAACACTCTTCATCAGTAAATTTGAAAACGATCAAATTCGAGTCAAGAAGTTAATTTAATTAAGTAGGTAACTCGCATTACATTCCCTTAATTATGTGGCCTAATAGCTTCACCTTTAGAAGGTAGCCTATTAAAAAAGGCTAAAAATAATTTAACGTCTTCCGTCTCACCAATAACAAATCGCGTTAAGGTAGGGCTGGGCACCGAAATTCGGTTCCTTCATGGCACCGACCGAAATGTTACGGTTCTTCTGGGTATTGAAATATGCCTCGCCTTTCGGTTCCACGTTTCGGTTCCCACAGGTTAATCACGTGTAAAGTGGAGTGGGCTCTGATCCGTGCTGGCGTGCTTATGACCCGATAATGCCACCTGTGATTGGCTGAAACGTTCGCGTGCATGAATAAGCATGTTTCCCATGTTGTAAGGGACACTACTTTGTTGCGTCGTCAATGCCTACAAAATGCTGAAGTCGAAAGCTTGGTTATATTTTAGCAAGCGCGATAACAATACTGCGCGGTGCAATATATGTGATAAGAGCATCACCTGCAAGTCAGGCAACACTTCAAATTTCCTAAAGCATTTGACGGTGCATGGAATAAATCTGAGAGCGGAGAGTTGCACCGTCTTCTCTCACACACCAACTTGTGCACCTTCGCCACCCCCGACTTCTCTGCAGGATGTTTTACCACCAGACTCGGGTTCATCTGAAAGTACCGAGCACAGCGTCGTGTCTGATAGTTCATCTGGTAAGTTGTTCCGTGAATTCCGTTGAACTGCTTTGTTTGTCACGGTAAGAGCTAGGCTGTTGTAAGTTTATGTATAGCTAACGGTACAGTAAGATATTAGCGCCTAACTTTGTTTAATGGCTATGTAACTAGCCAAGTGAAAAGTTATCTAAATGCTAGCTTTTAAAATGTGCTCCATCATTGGGTAGGCTGCCTACGTGTGCGCGTGCATGAGTGTTATTTAAAAAAAAATATTCACCTCCCCCTAGTCTCAAAAACTTAACGTATAAAACCTTCACAGTAAAGATGGGATTTATGGCTCTTTGATGGGATCCGCATCTTTGTGATCCGTTCTTTGAAAAGAGCCGTTCAAAAGACTGGCTCATTTGGCTCTTTTTAAATATTTATTCAGTTTTAAGAAGACAGCGTCTAAAGAAGCCAGATCCCTCTGCTTAGACAGTGACATCAGTATTTCTGGACATACCTTTTATATAAAACAACCTAGACTTACATTATTGTAACCCCTAAATGCTCATAAATAACCATTAAAAAAAACAATGAGGGCTTCAATGAATGTCCATGCAGAATGGCTTTTCTGTAAAAAAAAAAAAAAAGAACCCACTCAAGAACATAGTTATCAAGAACGCAAGAATATTTGATAGAAGAACACTTTTTTTACAAAAATACTTAAGTCTGAGATACAAAATAGATACAACTACAACAAATATAACACAAGAACTAGTTATCACACAAGAACATTTTAATAGAAAAAAACAAACTTTCTATATTAAAAATATTGAAATTGTAACAAAAATAGATACAACTAAGCAGTCAGATAAATAAAGTTATAACAAGAACACAAATTATTTTAATAGGAAAAAACAAACTAATGCAAAAAATATATTAGAAAAATAGATACAACTAGACAAACAGATAAATAAATAAAATACACAAAAATAGAACAAACAAAATGACGATAGAATAAATTAAATGAACGTCCGTGCAAAGTAGTTTTCCCACAATATTATCATTAATATCACACAACATTATAAACTATATACAAAACAATTTTAACTATTAGGCAAACAGATAAAACTTGAATAAATAAAAGGCAAATGCTGTTTAGCCTACTTCTTGTCCTTGGGCAAATTTGCATTAAGGAACACAAGTTCTTTCCCTAACTCGGTGAAGGGAGGAGGCGTAAAGGAGGAGCTTTTTCATCTGAAACACAGTACAGAAAAAGAATGACAGAAAGAACAGCTCCCCCAGCTCGAGACTCTGTTCTCATCGTTCATGCCTAGGAGCCGTTCAAAAGAATCGGTTCGTTTGCGAACGTCACAACACTACTTCACAGCCTCTGCCCAGGTCCCTGATGTGAGGAGGAAAAGGCAGGCAGCTACCGTAAATCCATTCACACTAGCAGAAAAGGCCAAAATGACCAAAGAAAAACAAGCCGAGTGCTACAGGGCAGTGACACAGTTTGTGGTGAAAGGTTTGCTGCCTTTTTCTACAATGGAGACTCCGTGGTTTAGGTAAGTTGGCTGGACAGGATATTGTTGAATAAATCCTTCATTTATATTTATCTGTTATCCTTTATCTTTATCTAAATTTAAGCCTAGATGTATTTTAAGTGATGTGTTTTTAAGCAATGAGAACATAACTGTTATTTTTGATGTTTTGTCTAATGTTTGTCAATTAGGGAGATAAGAACCCTTAACCCCAGGTATCAGCCCCCCAGCAGAGACATGCTGGCAAACACATGCATACCTGCCTAGCATGCAGCCGAGAAGGAAAGGGTCAAGACAGATTTGAAAGACGTCAGGGATGTGGCTGTAACCGCGGATGAGTGGTTCTGAGAAGGCTGATGTGTTAATTTTCTTGAAGAAAAACTGTTGATTACATTGGCGTGTGTGTGTGTTGTGAATATGATAGTGTGTGTTGGTGTTCTTTTTGCACTGGAAATAACTTGAATAAATATACTCCAATATGTGCAACAGAATGTGTAATGAAATTTTTATTTTTTCCAGGATTAATATTATAAATTAGGAATCGAAAAAGGTACCGTTCAGGAACCGATATCGAAATGAAGCTATCGGAACCGGAATCGAAAAATTTTGATCAATACCCAGCCCTACTAGCACTAATTCTCAAAAGTGGCATAAAAGTTCGCTCTCTGTTAGAATAGACTACTTTTCCCTTTTAACATGTACATGCAGACCTAGATTAGTTTATCACTGCTGTCACTTCACGTCTCCATCACTTGGATAGACTGCACACATACAATGTCAAGCGGGAAGCACTTCGCCGGTGAATTTGGAAACGACCTGATCCTGGTAGGATGATAAAGTTAATTTGACGAATTAGATAACTACGTAGGGCTAACTAATATTGCCTCAAAATAGCCTACTGTTGCCTTACAGAAAAGGTAGGTTTGCCAGTACGAAATGGACAAAGTAATTTTACTGAAACAATACACTTAACGTCATCCATCAATCATTCCCCCCAGGATTTCGCGGGCCTTTTTTGTGATTGTTGTTGATTGTTGATGGGCTAAAATGTCTGATGTTGCGGGGGGGTTTCCAAAAAATTGTGATGAAAGTTGCGGTGTTTTTTAGGTTTTTTATTGTGATTACATTGCGGGAGGAAGTGAAAGTTGCGAGAAATTGTTGCGATTTTCTCTTTTTGTGATTAAAATTGAGTGATATGTTAAATATTAAGTTATTACTGAAAAACCATTGATTAAAAAAAACAAAGACCTGAGAAATGGTCCTATAAACAACTTTACCAGTATAAAAGATTACCAGGACTACAAAAATGCAGAAAAATAGGCTTTACTTATCCAAATGCACCTGTTGGTTCAAAAGTTAAAGTGCATAGAACCTCACAGCACAACATGAAGTTACCTTAAAATATAATATAAATGCCTCAGCTTTCATGTAAGAAAAACTGTGTGCAGGCAGTCTCTCCTGAAGAGTAAATTAAACAATAATTATAAATTAATAAAATAAATGGCTCAGGCTTCAGAGAAGGAAAAAAAAAACAATTTGAACAGAATCTCACAGTATGATGCTGAAGCTGCCTAAACAATGGAAAATAAAATACCATTTTGGCAAAAACATTGGCATTCATTAATTTCTTGTATTAAGTAAAAAAAAAAAAACTAAAGTGCACACAGTCCTTCACTGTAAACATAACACACTTTCAGTAACAGAATTTAAGCCTATATAAACACTGACTCGCACATGCAGTGTTGCCAGATACTGCTGACGTTTTCCAGCCTAAAATATGTTCAATACCCACCAAAATGCACTTAAAACCGCTCAATTGGTCGGGAAACCGCCCAATCTGGCAACACTGCGCACATGCTGCTTCTCTTGAACGTATACACGGAAGTAAGGCGGAAGGTAGTTTGTCGACGTCACCAAGACGACGATTGGTCAAATTTGCGGGAAAGTTGCTGTGATTGGATACAATTGCAACACCGCCCTGAATTTGAGGGGATTGGTTGAATTTGCAAATCGCAACATGGCGAAATCCTGGAGGGTCTGATCAATGCGCTCTCCATACGCCTATAAAGCACAATAGCGTAGCCTAAATGTCACCTTCTCAATCGTGTCCAAGGCTACATAAAGTTGTATAAAATTACCTTAACATGTAGATGCAGACAGGATGTAGCTTATCAGAGTTGTCTCCTCACGCTGTCTCAGATAGGCAACGCACGCAATGTCAGGCTGGGTGCGTCAGTGTCGCCATGTGTGCAGGTGGGCTGGTGCGGACTGAGACTATGGCGGCCCAAATTAGACTGTGGCGGGCCGCCATAGTCTCTTCAATGTGTGGGAAACACTGGGATTAGCTATGTACCCAAATCCTTTAAACTTGCAGTTATCAAACCCCTGATTAAAAAACCTGACCTTAATCCCTGTCAGCTGTTCAATTATCAGCCAATATCAAACCTCCCCTTTATCTCCGAGATCCTAGAAAAAGCTGTGGCACAGCAGTTATGCTCATATTTACAAAGGAATAATATCCATGAAATGTATCAGTCAGGATTTAGACCTCATCATAGCACAGAGACAGCTCTGGTTAAAGTAGTAAATGACCTACTGTTGGCGTCTGATCAGGGCTGTGTCTCACTGCTTGTGTTGCTTGACCTTAGTGCAGCATTTGATACCATTGATCATTCCATTCTTCTGGATAGACTAGAAAATGTTGTGGGAGTTAAGGGAACGGCCCTCTCCTGGCTCAGCTCTTATTTAATTGATTGCTATCAGTATGTTGATGTAAATGGTGATTTTTCTAGACATACTGAGGTAAAGTTTGATGTTCCACAAGGTTCTGTCTTAGGCCCACTGTTTTTTTTTTTAAATGTAACCTTTGGGTGATGATATTCATAAGCATGGTATTAGTTTCCACTGTTATGCTGATGACACACAGTTGTACGTTTCTGCAAAACCAGGTATGAGACACACCAGCTCAATCGAATTGAGGAATGTGTGAAGGACAGACACTGGATGCTTATTAACTTCCTTCTGCTTAACTCGGACAAGACTGAAGTACTTGTACTAAGGCCACATGCAGCGAGAAGTAGGTTTTCTGATCACACAGTAACTCTGGATGGCCTTTGTTTCTTCACGTGCAGCAGTAAAAGACCTCGGGGTGATTATTGATGCCAGTCTTTCATTTGAAACTATCAGTCTGTTTCTCTACATATTGCTTCCTTTCAGCAGGCTTCAGGGTTTTGAAATAATCTGCCATGTCTCCAGACCAGCCACTGTCTCCTCCCCCCAAAAAAAAATCTCACACAGGTTTTTCAAGTCAACTGTTGTCAATAAATCATAAATAAAACACCTCAAATTTGTTTAAGTCGTTTGTCACTCCACTTTATTCTCGTGGGTTCCCCCCCCAACCATGAGTTTGTTGTATTTCAGATATGGCAAAGAGTGCTATTACTTCCGGTAGTGGTGACGTCAGTGGTAGTGGTCTATTGAGCTCCAAGCCTCTGATCCCTGGAGAGGGAGAACTCTGTCTAGCAATTAGCTCTGGCAGTAACGAAGCCTGTTACTTTAACTCAAGGCTAAAGGCCCAACTCGCAAAGCTCTGCATCCTGTTTTTGTTCTGGTTTTATTCTTAAAGTTGTGACCAGAAGTGATTTATATCCCCACTGCTTTGATGCTTCTTTCAGGATGCTATTCTCGCTGCTATTCTTCATCCGTCATGCTGTGTACAAAGTACAACTGTGTTTCCTGGAAATTTATAGTTTTAACATGAAGTCTGTTTTGTTGAAGTTAGCAGCTGTTCACTGATGGAGACTTGAGTGTAAAACTATTCAGAACAACTGCAGTCTTAGTTATCATGATTGTAGTCCTTACCTGTCATAGAAGATGGCTCTGGACACACTTAGTTTTGCTAAGTGTGTCTCTTGACAGTCCATACAAGGTCATCGTCCACAGGGGCAATGCAATGAGACTCCAACCAGATGTAGGGCATCAGGATGGATCAGGCAGGTCTGAGGGGCAGGAGGAATGGAGGCCATTTTGTCCAACGAACATTTCGTTCAATAGCTAAGACGTTTCGTCCAAAGCCTTTTTCATATGCACTATTAATTATTTTATATTTCTTATATTTGTTTGAAAAGAGGAGGAATTCTCAATGGAATTTCAGCGTTTCCCACAGACCAAGTAGCAATTTGTGGTGCTCCACTGTGCCGATGAGGGAATCGTGCGCGGTGGTGTTGTGGCGGTCAGTGGAGTCGGTCATTGGGGTGTATGCAAAGTGTTTACAGCGGGCGGTGTTCAAACACACAGTATTTTTCTTCAGAGTCACCTGCTGGGACTATTTTAAAGCTACAAGAAGCATTTGAGATTATTCAGTTCAATCTAAATTATTTTAAGTTCTTTAAGAGAAGACAGCTAAAACAATTTTTTCCAGAACCCTGCCTGGTTTCATTCCTCGACCCAACTTTACATTACAGGGCAGGCCATTAGTTTGCTGGGCTTGATGTTGGTGGAAAACCTGTCTTTTAAATTTATGAAAATTACTCACCAAAATTGAAGTTCAAGTTTAGTTTTTACTAGAGATGCTCCGATTGCAATTTTTTGGGCCGATTCCGATTTTCCATGGAGTGTGACCTGCCGATACCGGTTTCATTTTTTCAAACCACTTCACAGCACACACAAAGACTATTTTCTTTTTATCTTTTCTTTAATAGAACATTCTGCCAGATTTTCAATAATAAATTTTCAAAACCTCAAAGGTTGAAAACAAACAAAGACATTGTTCTTTGTAAAATCTTTCTTCATGTTTGGTATTAACATATTAATTCCTGAAATAGGAAATTCACACAAACATATTTTTTCTTTTCCCATCCAATATCTTGCACAAAAACAACTTCCCCCTCATATAATATTTGCCAACTGCTATGGAACACACTTTCATAAGCCTATTTAGATCTGAAAACTTATGCCTTATAGAACAACCCATTTCTTCATTCAATATCAAAATACAAAAATAATTTCCAGTCATACTTATACCATAGCCATTCTATCATCTTTGTCAAATGTGTATTTGTAGAGTAATTTCCAATGGAATCCAGTGCAACCAAGGTTGTAAAACAAAGAAATGTTTTTTTTCTCTCTCTCTCTTTGTACAAATCTAACTAGATGTTTGGTAATAGGCTAACATATTAATTCCTGTAATGGGAAAGTCACACAACCACAAACATTTTCTTCTTTTCACATCCAATATCTGGCACAAAAAAAAAATTCACTATATTTGGATATCCAAATATAGTGAAATTTTTTTTTTAATGGCGCACGCGCCGGAGCTCGTTCGGCGTGCAGGACTGACACTGTTCTGCGCAAGCGCAACACAATCGCACTAGAAAGCATGTTCAAGCTGCCAGTGTAGCTGCAGTCTTTTTTTTAGTTACAAATTATGAGTATTTCCATTTTCATCTCTATGTGATACACAAGTTTTGATCGGCAGAAAATCGGCATATTTTGACCGGCCGGTCGCCGGTCATGGCCGATCACGTGAAAATCGGCCGATTCCGATCGGCAGCCGGTCAATCGGTGCATCTCTGGTTTTTACCTTATTTTTTTGCCTTTTTGGTGGCAATCTTTCAATCATTCTTTAGTTGACATTCAAGGAATAAATTGCAAAAAACAAGCTGGAGGTTTTTATTTTAAATATTGAACTCAGCACTTACCTCAACCAATACTAAAATGAAATACATAGTATAGGGTAACAACAAAATAATAAAATATAATTAGATGTAAGAAACCACTTAAGGTAACACCAAGGCAACTAACAATAATGAAAAAGCATTACCCTAATTGGTGCAAAGCCTGCATGCCCTATCAGAACATTTAATTCTGCGTGGCTTCCTGAAAAAAAAAAACCTCAAGTGCTCTATCGTAAGGGAAGTCATTGCTGAAGCGGGATAAACGGGATAATGCAATAAGGCCGGTTCCTTGCGTCAAGCTGCTACTGTATGCATCAAAATTGGTTTATAGCCTGACTCAGGGATGTCCGTTTCATGTAAGCCAAGAAGGCTATGATAAAGCTCATCACGAGCACAACGTAGGCTACCTTTTAAAATAAGGGGTCGGAAGGCGAATCGGGAAGGCTGTGTTATTTTTCATTAGCCTAACAGGCCTACTTGCAGTCCGGGTATATGCGCAACGGCAGGCCTGTGTACACGCCTCTCTGTGTCTGTCTCTCTCTCTCTGTCTCTGTGTGCGGGTGTGCGCGCGTGTGTGAACGAAAAGAAAGAGCACTATGAATGAATGGAACGATACGCAACGGAATTTTTTTTTTTCAAAATCGCGAGTCTGATTGTGTGGCGATAGGAATCCATTGTGTGGCGCTGCGCCACACAATGGTCTATGTATGGGAAACCCTGAATTTGACCAATGCGAAACACATTTTTGCAGCGTGTAGTTTAACCATCTGCCACTCACCAACTGCGAGTTGTGAAATCTAATGGCGAGTCAAGAGCGTCCTAGGCTCGCCTTTCTTTGCAAGTGTGGTCAAAGCGATGGGTTCCTATCTAGTATTCATGTAAAAATCCAATAAATATTTGACAAAACTCTTTCCTTGCGCATGTTGGGGGCCACCATTGCAAAATGAAAACAAAACCAGAAATGATGGGAATCAGTGAGTGTCAACTTTGGGCATGTTCACCACATATAAAATAATCGATAGTGTGTATGAAAAAGGGTTTGGACAAAATGTCTCAACTATTGGATGAAATGGCATTGGACGAAATGATCAAAGTGTCCTGATCCCGGCAGGAGAGGTCAGCATCTTAATGGTGTCTGAGGAGAGAGCAAGAGAGAACAGGTTGTTGGGTATGCCTGGTGTCACCTAATGAGTAGCAGTATACATTTTGCAGTGGCAAAATTGTGGGATGCTGGCAAGACTGGCAGCATAATTAAAAGGGAGCCCTGGGACATAAAGCAGCCAGCCACTCCACTGTCAACAAACCTGAGTGAATGTGTGAGAGTGGGAGGTGACAGCATCCATACATCCCAGTTTACCAAAACACTCTATGCCTGAGGACCCTCCAGATCTACTCCTTTACCTCATTAAAAAAACTATTAACAAAAGGCTTGACTAAACAGAGATCTTTTCAGCGGAGACTTAAACACTGACACTGTGTCTGAGTCCTGAACGCTACTTGGAAGGCTGTTCCATATCGGTGGGGCTTTGTAAGAAAAGGCTCCGCCCCCTGATGTAGCCTTCACTATATGAGGTACCAGCAGATAGCTTGCACCTTTTGATCTAAGTTGGCATGGTGGGTCAAAAAGGACCAGACGTTTGCTCAGGTACTGTGGTGTGAGACTATTCAGTGCTTTAAAGATGAATAGTAGTATTTTATAAACACTGCAAAATTTGATTGGGAGCCCATGCAGTGTGGATAAGACGGGGTGATGGGGTCATATTTTCTAGTTCTAGTAAGGACTCTTTCTGCTGCATTTTGAACTGACTGGAGCTTGTTTATGCACTTATTGGAACATCCAGACAGTAAGGCATTACAATAATCCAACCTGGAGGGAACAAAAGCATGAATTAGTTTTACTGCATCATGCAGTGACATTATATTTCTTGACTTGGCAATATTTCTGAGGTGAAAGAAAGCTAACATAATGTTATCAGAATGAGTTTCAAACAAAAGACTGGAGTCAGTGATCACACCGAGGTCTTTTACTGCTGCATGTGAAGAAACAAAGGCCATTGAGAGTTACTCTGTAATCAGAAAACCTACTTGTAGCTGCATGTGGTCCTAGTACAGGTACTTCCGTCTTGTCCGGGTTAATTAGAAGGAAATTCATAAGCATCCAGTGTCTAATGTCCTTTACACATTTCTCAATTTGCTATTGTGTCTCATCTGGCACCCAGTATGGTTTTCCGGCCTTGACCCTTACGCACAGAGATCCTTCCAGATTCTCTGAATCTTTTGATGATATTATGCTCTGTAGATGATATGTTCAAACTCTTTGCAATTTTACACTGTCAAACTCCTTTCTGATATTGCTCCACTATTTGTCGGCACAGAATTAGGGGGATTGGTGATCCTCTTCCCATCTTTACTTCTGAGAGCTGCTGCCACTCCAAGATGCTCTTTTTATACCCAGTCATGTTAATGACCTATTGCCAATTGACCTAATGAGTTGCAGGGCTCAAAATTCATATATTTTTTCACCAGCCAGCTGGACTAGTTACCTTCCAAAGTAACTAGCCAAGGTTGAGTTCCGGGAACATGGCGGAGTGAGTAGCAGCAATTTGCCCAGCTTTCCCAAGTCGGTTAAAATAAACCCACACATAAATGTAACTCAACAGATGAAAACAAGGTATGAGAGGAAAAGAGAAGAAGCCAGAGAATCAACAAGAAATTAAACAACTGTTTTGAACAACCCGAAATGGAAGAAATCTCCGAACACGAAGCTAACGCGAGTGAACACGGGATGGAAGACGCAGCAGAGAAAGTAGACGGTCATGGCGAGGTGGGGACGCTCTGTGCCGGGCTCACCATAGTAAGAAGTGACATAACAGAGCTTAAACAAGAGCTACGACATGAGTTTACCACACTCAAAGACAAACTGAAAAGAGAAGTGAAGGAAGAAATCAGCAACTTCCAACAAGAAATTGAACATAAGCTCACTGAGAAAAACAGCGAACTGCAGACACAAAAGATGAACATCACAGAAGTAGGGGTGGGCAAAAATATTGATACGGTGATATATCGTGATACTTTGTCTTCCGATTCAATATCGATACTCAATTTGAAATATCGATATTTTTTCAAATAATAAATCATGTTTCAGACTGGTTGTAAATCCAGTACGACTTCCGCACCTCCGCTCCGCAAGGTGTCGCTGTGCTGCTACCTCACTGCAAGGCACTCTTCGTCTTCTCTTTTTTTCCCGGTGGTTGCAGTGAGGGGGGGGAAAAAACAAGCAAGCATGGCTGTTAACGTAAACCTAGAGACGCCGCTGAACTTTAAGGCAGATATTTGGAGGCACTTTGGATTCCAAAGGAAAGGAGAAAAAAAAACAGTGAGCTGGACAAAGAGTACGCACTTTGCAAAACCTGTTTCGCTCCAATTAGATATTCAGGTAACACAACAAATTTGCGAACTTACTTAGCACGACACCACCCCGACATATTAGCTCAGCCGGAGCCACCGAAACCCGAACCGAAGCAAACTACACTGGACAGCGCCAAAGTCCTCCCGTCTACTTCAGTGATGTGTGACTTACTGTAACTGTGAACTTAATTTTGTCATTTAAGACCAAAGGCAAGAAGCTGCACTTTATTTTGCATTTTCAATTTTAGTGTGTGTGAGACACTGCATTTTATTTTGAGTATTTACTCAAAGTTCAGAAGAAACGTGATTCACTGAGCTTTCAATTCAGTTTCAGTGTGTGGACACTGACCCACACTGCACTTTGTTTCATCATTGTGCTCAGGGAGACTAAGATGCACACTGCACTTTTCAGTGTGTTCCAGACAGTGTGTTGTTCCTGCAAATATGTTGTAACTTGCGCTTGTATAGTTACAATAAAATGGTATGGATAATTTGAATTACATTGTTTTGACTCAGTTTGTCCCATGAATTATCACTATCATCTGATGTACATACAATTCAGATTTTAAGACTGCATAATGCAGTTTACATTTTTCAGTGAACTATGTAGAATATCGCAATATATCGCAATATCGTATCGTGACTCCAGTATCATGATGTGTATCGTATCGTGACTCAAGTATCGTGATGCGTATCGTATCGTGAGGTCCTTGGCAATACCCACCCCTACACAGAAGCCCAGATGCGCATAGAGGAGCTGGAAGAGCGGCAGGCGGATGCGAACGACACACTGACGCAGATGCGGGAGCAGACAGGTCGGATGCAAGAGATGATCACGGACCTCGAAAGCAGATCAAGGAGAAACAATATTCCTGTCTTAGGCATCCCGGAAGGGATAGAAGGGAGCTCCGCTGCCAATTACTTGGAACAACTACTAGGCACCGAACTCCAGCTGCCAGAAGGAACTAATCTCCAGATCCAAAGAGCACACAGAGCCCTCGCCCAAAAACCGGGACCGGGAGCTGTTCCCAGGTCAATTATAGTCAACTTTCTACAGTTTGAGATGAAGGAAATGATTTTAACGAAAGCGTGGCAGAAGAAAATACAGGTGGGCGGTAAACAAGTTTTCTTTGACCATGACTACCCTACTGAAATCATCCAGAAATGGAAGACACATGGGCATCAAAGTGTTAAAAGGGAATTCGTTTCCAGACATGGCTCACAAAAATACAAATTCACTGGAATGACTGTGTAAAGGTGTACCGGAGCACCAGAGAAGCTGCTCATGACATGGAGGAAAGGGGCTACACCGTGGACATGCCAGACCAGGACACCGGAGCTGTGACGGGAGGGGAGATGCGAGGAGCCGCAGGATGGCAGCAAGTGACGGAAAGAACGGAACCGAGATACAGCGAACCGAGCGAGAGGAAACCTACAAAACTATCAGTGGAAACCATAAAGAATGTTTTGCTTAAGAAAAGAGGCAACACCGAGGGTCAGAGAGAATACAGGTATGGACAAAGTACTAAGATAGGACAGAGGAAAAGATATGAGGAAAACCCTTAATCACAGCAAACATTATTTGAATATATCTCTGCACATTGAATGGGACTTTGTCCACAGTGTGGGTTGAAATGACTGATTCAAAGACTTACTTAATCTGAGTTAAGAACCGACTGGGAGAGGTCAGGTAATTTTAAGTTGGACTTGTCTAGACACTAGGAACACCACAAGTTGGGTTAGCTCTGGGCCTAGGAAGGGGCCCTCTCCTAGAGATGAGGATTTCCTCTTCACCCACCAACGGGGACTTGGGGAGGGAGGAACATCCCCCCCCCCTTCCACCTCTGGAAGTTTTCTTGTTTTTTGTTTCATGTTATGTTAAATGTTCAGAGAATTGGGGGCGTTGTGGCTCAGTTGGATAAGGCGCCATACCATAAATCCGGGGACCCGGGTTCGATTCCGACCCGAGGTCATTTCCTGATCCCTCCCCGTCTCTCTCTCCCACTCATTTCCTGTCTCAACACTGTCCTATACAATAAAGGTGAAAAAAGCCCCCAAAAATATCTTTAAAAAAATGTTCAGAGAATTTAGTTCAGAGTTGTCTGAGAGCACATTTTCTGAGAATAACAAAACAGAATGATGGCTAATATTGTCAAATTCATGTCGCTGAACGTAAATGGTCTCAATATGCCAATGAAAAGAGAAAGGGTTATGACGAAACTGAAGAAAGAAAAAGCACAAATCCTATTCCTGCAAGAGACCCATTTATCCCAGTCAGAGCATGATAAATTAAAAAGATACGGCTATAGGAACTTGTATTACAGTGCATATAAAGAGGGACACAGAAGGGGAGTTCTAACATTAATATCAAATGCAATTCAACTTGACTATGAAAAGGAACTCAAAGATAGAGAAGGGTCATTCCATGTCAATTCAACCAGGGCCTGTGCACTTAGGTCTCAAAAAATTCTGAAAAATCACCAGATGTGCCCATGTTACCTAGGAGAAACACTAAATTTATTTGAATGTAAGATGTATACTTTCCATGTTACAGCCAGTTTTACTGGGGGAGGGGGGTGTCAATTTTGTTCAGACTTTTTTTTTTTTGTCAAAGTTCACAAGCCCATAGCTCAAGGACTAAACCATGTAGGAGGCTCAAATTTTGCATGCTGGTACATAAATAGGAATAGTATGTAGCAAAACTGTCATTTTGGGTCTGGATGATCCTGCACGGTCATAGCACTCCCTCAAAGATGATCAAAATTTTATTGGAGTTTTTGGCTGTGCTCTGTTTAGGCCTTCAGAAGACACATTTTTACCCAACATAGGCTCTTGATTTTTTCCTTTATTGAGATAAGTAGAAACACTCTCAAAAAAAAGCAATAAACAGAAAGGAAACTCTATCAGTGTTTGAACAGAAGCCCTCACAAGTCTGACAAATCATTCTGGATGTCATTTTCAGAGCACCGTAACACCTTGTGGGAATGTGCACAGATTTTTTAAATATTTTTTCTTTATTCTCCAGGATCCCTTCTTTTTAAAAACACCAATTTGGCTTGTCTTACTCGAATCTTTTTTATTTTCCACCCTGAACATGGGTAAAATGCACCATTGAGAGCAATATGTTTTCTATAACATTAACGTAAAGAGTAAATAACCAAAGGCCAATTTTGCCCTGACATGATCACCTGAGAGTGCCTGTGCAGGGGTGGAGGGATCCTTTTCAATTTCAATGATTCAGTGATTTTAGGGGCACCTGTGGTTGAGAGTAACCACAGGTGCCCCTAAAATCACTGAATCATTGAAATTGAAAAGGATACCTTTTACGAGGCAATAATTACAGTCATTCACAAACAAGGGAAAGATAAAGAGAACTGTGAGAATTATAGACTAGAGCCCTGCACTCCCGCGGGACCCGACGCAAAGCAGTGCGGCGTGGGACAAATTTTGAAAGCTCATTGCGGGCGGGAGGGGGAGTGCACAATGCGGGTGCGGGCGGGAGAGGTGATAAGCTGCAGTCCTGCTAACTAAAAACGTGTTTAAAATAAAATTTATAAATTATTAATTTATGTCTATCATATATAATTTGTGCTGGATTTTTTTTGGCATTAATAAAAACATTTTAAGATGCCTAAATTTGCGGATGTGGTCTAATCTCGCGTACGTTTCCGATTCCTTTCCGCTCTTCCGTGTTTGAGATCTCCGATCATGGCAGAAGAGCAGAGCTCCTCTAGTGAAGCTCACAGTGCTTCAGAAGCAAGTGCTGCTTTAAAAAGAGGTACATTTACCATTAAAAAGTCAAGAGTATTAGTCCTAAGTATTAAAAAGTATTTAAAAAAGTATTAAAAAGTATTAACTAGTATTACAAAGGATTGTGTATCGCACAGATTGTTCAATTTAAAGCTAGAAATAGACAGTGTATAATCTGAGGAGCTGGTTGTGGTTGCGCAGCACTTCATATGAGAGGAGAATGAAATCGCGGTTGGAATCATAACGCCACAGACTCGGGAGTGCGAGTGCACAAAGCGAGAGCTGTCGATCAAAGCGGGAGCTGTCAATCATGAGCACATGCAGCGCTCAACTTGGAATGTGTCAGCAGAATGTCAGAGTCTAAACAATAAACTTACAATAAATGAAGGCTCGGTCAGTGAAGAGCTCAGCTAAGCTCAGCATGTTTAATTCCCCAAGCCAATGACAAGAACTTTTGTGAGAAATAACGTGAACGTCTGCATCATGCGGGATTTGCGGGCGGGAGCGGGACAAAATATGGCAGGCGGGAGCGGGACTGAAAATCATAATTCTTGGCGGGAGCGGGACTGCACAATGCGGGAGCGGGCGGGAGCAGGACTGAAAATTCTGTCCCGCGCAGACCTCTATTATAGACCTATCTCATTACTAAACATAGATTATAAAATATATACAACAATCATCTCAAAACGATTGAACCCCTTCATAACAGAAATTATAGAGGAAGACCAAACAGGGTTTATAAAAGGGCGACAAATGCAGGATAACGTCAGAAGAACCTTGCATATTATAGCTCGAGCTCAACATAAAAAACAAAGCACTGTTTTTGTAAGCATAGATGCTGAGAAAGCATTCGACTGTGTAAATTGGAAATACTTGTATCAAGTGTAAGAACGATTGGGATTTAATAGTAAATCAGTACAATGTATAAAGACTCTATACCAACTGCCCACCGCTAGAATCAAGATAAATGGAAATCTGACTAACAAAATTAATTTACAGAGGTCAACCAGACAGGGGTGTTGCCTGTCCCCCACTTTATTCGCTGTTTCCGTGGAACCACTGGCACAGGCAGTCTGCCAGAATACAGAACTAGTGGGAGTTATGGTAAATGGAACAGAACATAAAATAGGACTTTTTGCTGACGACGTCATCACCGCCTTAGAGCAACCAACTAAATTACTCCCAGTACCGATGAAACTTTTAGAAACCTTTAGACACCTCTCGGGATATAAAATTAATATCTCAAAAATGCAGGTGTTATCGCTTAACTACATGCCACCGAGAGAGATACAGGAATCTTTTGATCTTAATTGGAGATACAGGAATCTTTTGATCTTAATTGGAGATACAGGAATCTTTTGATCTTAATTGGAGTTTAAAGAAAATTAAATATCTGGGGGTCTCCATTACTAAAGGATTACCAAAACTATATAAAGAAAACTACAACAAAATAACACGAGATACAAAAAGATATTCAAAAATGGTCCACTCTGACACTAGATCTCAGTTCGAGGATTGAAATAATTAAAATTTATGTACTACCCAAGCTTCTTTATCTGTTTCATTCTTTACCTATAGAGATCCCGCAAACCCAATTTGAGACCTGGGACAGGATGATATCAAGGTTTATATGGGCAGGCAAGAAACCCAGAATTAAGTATGGGACTCTCCAGCTGCCAAAAGACAGAGGGGGAATGGGTCTCCCAAAACTCGGGGAATATTTCTATGCAGCCCAGCTTAGATATTTGATATGCTGGTGTCAACCAGACTACACAGCTAAGTGGAAAGACATGGAAAAAGAGTTCAGAGGGCACCCAATTCAGAATGTGATTGGAGATAAAGAAGTATGCAACAAAATAAAGAAACAACTTGATCCGATTACATTGTTTACTTTGGAATTATGGTTTAGAATCGTTAAACATGGGATAAAGAAGGATAGTAATCTGTTAAGGTGGGTTGCATTTGATGATAACTTTAAACCAGCCACATACGACAAGGGATTTAAACAGTGGGAAACTAAAGGAATTACAGCATCGTGTACTCTAGAGAGAGATGGAGAGTTTCCAGAATATGAGCGACAAATATGATCTGGGTAAACATGAATTCTGTAGGTACTTACAAATAAGAGATTACTACAGGAAGGAAATCAGGACAAGTCCCTCCATGGTAGTGAATGGTGTGATACAAATCATAATCAATACGTATAAAGGCACAAAAGTCAGAATAATATCTTCACTGTACCAAAAATTGACAATAAGCAAAAATTCAACTAATTATATAAAAGAAAAATGGGAATTGGAGCTCAACACAAAAATCTCAGATAATGAGTGGCAGAATATGTGGAAAATACATCAAACATCCACCAATTCGCGGATATGGAGGGAATTCTCCTGGAAAAATCTAATTAGATTTTTTATCACACCCAAGGTCAAGAGTAAACATCTGAATGTAAACTTACCATGTTGGAGAGAATGTGGAATATTAAATGCAGACCATGCACATGTATTTTGGAAATGCCATGAGATACAGGTGTTTTGGAGAATTGTACATGTAACTCTGCAAGAGATACTGAGGTATGGCATTCCCATGAGCTGCACGGTACTCTTATCTGTGTAATTTCACAGAGGGCAATGTACACGCAGGAGATAAGTACCTTACAAAAATACTGTTAATAGCTAGTAAAAAGGCGATAACAAGGAAATGGGGCAAAGTGGATCTTCCGATCAGGAAACAATGGATAAAAATAATAGAGGAAATCTATATGTGGCAGTGGGGGCGTGGTCAAGCGCCGCTCTTGTTCCTTTCGGAGTGCGATGAGCGCCTGGTGCTGGCTTTGCTGAGCCATGGCGAGGGCATGGACCAGGTCGGCGAACGGGGAGGATTCCATGGGGCTGCTTGGTTGGTGCTCCACTTTTCCCGGGTTTCGGCACCACTGTAAACGTTCCCTGCGGGTGGGTGGAGCACAGAGGACGGCAGGACAGAGATCAGGGTGAACAGAAGGCTTTATTGCCGTACTTTTCAGTCTGACAATTTAAATAAATAATCAGAGACACACACACACTGTAGTCTCCTCTGGGGAAGCTCCCTTCCACTCTCACTCTCCCTCCTTAAATAGGGCGCGGTCACTGGGAAGACACACACAAACACAGGTTAATTGCCGTCAGGTGTAGTGATTCTGCCACTTACCTTCCCTGACTCCGCCCTCCTGTCACAGACCGGCGCTTGACCACGCCCCCGCTGCCACACTATACAATGGAAAAACTGACACACCATCTGAGATTGCAAGAAACACAGCTAGAAGACAAGTGGCTGAAGTGGACTAATTGGAGGACCTTGGATAGCGACAGACAAATGAAAAGACAATTGATAGAGGACGAAACTGCGAGAATTGATGGATAAAGAAGAATGTAGCTCCCAACAGGACAATTAGTATTACTACTTTATTATTATTATTATTATTATTATTATTATTATTATTATATCCTTTTGCTGTTGATGCTCCTTGTTGGTCTTAGGGATCGACCGATATGTTTTTTTTCAGGGCCGATACCGATTATTATGGAATTGGGATGCCGATAACCGATATGTGCAACCGATAAATGTAAACATTATAATTCACATGAAATTAAACATAGCACACACTGACACAGACCTTCATATCCATGAAATGTATGTTTAATTGTAAAATTGAACATGAAATTTTGTGCAGGGAGATGCCAGCAGCATTTGTGCAATAAAGTCAAACAGTTCGAATAAAATGAGAAATAAAATAATAATAAAATATTCACCAATAAAAAAATAAATCCCTCCTTACTATATTACAGCTCACCATTTTCAATGGAAAATAAATGAAAATACACTCTGGATTCTTTTACACTAAGAACTAAGTAAGACTTACCAACTTGAAGTAGTTTTTAAATAACAAATCAAGTGTAGGGAGCTGCCTGCAGCATTTTTTAAAAAGTAAAATCAAACATAAAGTAGGCTATCACTCCCTATTAGGAGCGGCTGCTCCTTTAAGAGTATATCGCTTTCCGAATCAGAAGCGCTAGCGAGGAGAATCACTTGCGCGAGGATTATAAATACTAGTCACACCTGGCTTGTTTAAATGTTCAAATAACGCTTTATAAAGTTACCTAACATATACAAGTGCAATGCGCTTTTTGAGCACGAGTCACGTCATGAAGTCACTCATCACCATAACAAATAGCCAGTAGGCTTGCGCTAGCCTACAGAACACAAACACTACGTTTTATTTCGTCTTGCCTTGACCGCCTCTCTGTATGGCTGTCATTCTACTGTTCGAGTAGAACTACTGACACATTCACAACGTTTCCAGACGGGGATTTAAAAATGACTGCAGCCTACGTTATGCTGTTTCAGCGAGACTAGTTGGTTGTAGGCTAATTCAAGTGCTTCCTTCCGTAAGCTAAGTTTGCCTGGCTACACAGATGCAAATGGACAATTTTAACGAGTAGTAGATGAAGAATGTAAACATATAATGATGTGCTTTTGCAACTTGTGTGTTTGTGACTTATTGCAGCAAAAGCAGCGTGTCCTTACCTTGATACGGGCGCCTTGAAACAGTTCACAGCGTTTAGCTATGCGTGTTGATTGGCTATATCTCTTGTGCCAAACAAATTGTAATTGTAATTTATTTCATATCAGGGACAGTGCACAAAAAAAACATTAATCTTGTACAACAAGATAATATGCTTTGTGCCAGGTTATAGCAGATTGCTACTTTCTGCCTGCAGTCCCTGGGCAGGTTGATGGAATAATGAATACAAAAAAAAAACACATATTAATAATAAAAACAAATAAAACTAGACCGGACAATTCCCCGGGGGAAATTGTGAGAGGATGCAGTGCGCGAAGCAATTCGCTCACGCATGTTCGCTGGCCGTGAACGTGTGACCCGCAATGATGTTTCAATGCAATGATCGTGTGTGTGCTCGAGACAGCAGCCATCATGAAGAAGACCTATTCAAGAGTATGACCAAAGTGACTACAGGCGGAAATTAGCATGTACTGCTATAACCTGGGACAGACATCTGTCCTTAACACAAGGATAATGTTTAATTTGTGCACTGTCCCTTTTAAAAATAAAATAAACTCTAAACTCTAAGAAGAGTGTTTGTAGTTTGTATGTACGAACAGAAGTGTTCCTAATAAAGTGGGCGGCTAAGGTGAGGCTGACACACAAGGGCTGGAGTTTTCTACTGTTTTTTTTATGAAGGACCAGGCCTCGAACAATGACAAATAACTCGACAACGGAAGCAGCTATTCACAAAATTCTTTCACAGTGAGCGCTAGAAGGGTCTCCTGAATAAAATGATGTATTTTTTTGTTTGTATTGTTAAAAATGAGGACGCTACAGGGAGTTAAAAACGAGTGACTTTTCAGCAACGTTTATACTGGGAGTCAATGAGGCCGCTCACCTGTGCTCTCCTCACTTTGAGGCTTGTCATTCAAAAACCGTAAATCCTACCGTTTAGGTAGACACATTGTGTGAATCAGGACAAGTTTTCCTACTACTTTTGAGAAAATCATGTCTGTAGAGTGAAATTTGTGGATGAAAACACAGTTTAAGTGAGAAATTTTGAGCTTTTTTTTGAAGCCGCCTACACTCTGAGTTAACGAGGCGCACTGGTGTGTAACGCAATAGACACCCATTCAAAAGCCGGATTTTCTCCCAGAAACCACATGGCGTTTGAACCGGGACTGATCCGAAAGTGTAAAACCTAGCAGAAAAGTTGAATGCCAGATCCACAGAGGAGAAGTTTTCCTACGTTTTAGAGTTTGAATCATGTCTCTAGGTGAAAGCATGCCAGAGCAGCGGATGTTTGAAAAACGTTGAAAAAGTGCTTTTTTTTCAATTAATTCCATAGAAATGAATGGGGTTTTTTGGGGCGATTTTTTCGCGACTACGTCGCGACAAAATCGTAATCTATAGAGAAAAGTAATAGCATAGCGAGTCCGATCGAGCCGCACGTTTTGATATATTGTTTGTCTGTGTGCGACGTACGGTTATTGAGTTATTCGAAATCAAAATTTGCGTAGGAGGAAGAAGAAGAAGAAGAAATACGTA
This sequence comes from Neoarius graeffei, assembly GCF_027579695.1. Classification (NCBI taxonomy): domain Eukaryota; kingdom Metazoa; phylum Chordata; class Actinopteri; order Siluriformes; family Ariidae; genus Neoarius; species Neoarius graeffei. The sequence continues at coordinate 57,705,824 of NC_083590.1, forward strand.
GAAGAACAATAGTTGCAGTGCTTTGCACTGCAACCTATGGGCTCCCCTAGGGGAGCCCATAGGTTGCTGTGCTGCAGCACTGCATCCTAATTACAGAACACAGATTGTAAAACTAAACTACTGTCTCCACCAACCATAACACACAGACGTTAACACACACATGCTGTACAAACACACACTCACCCAACACACAATCACCCACAACCACAACACATAAACATTAACATACACACACTCACCCAACATCCCCCCGCCCTCAGATACACCCCCCCCCACACACACACACACACATTTCATGGATGTGTACACTCCTGACTTGACACTAGCCAGCGCTTAACAAGATGTGAAAAAGTGTGTGGGCTTCTACAAGAAATAATTTCTGATGGCAGAGTATTCCACTCAGTCATGGCTATACAGGAGAAAGCTGACTTTCCAAATGCCGTTTTACGTTGGGGTACACTACACTCACCCCTTGTTACAGATCTTGTATTTCTTGTTGATCGCTCAGAACGAAGAGTAACAATTTTTTTCAAAGGGGGAGCTACAGCATTATGAATGATTTTAAAAAGCAAATAAACATTTGAATGCTTGATTAAGTTATCAAAATTTAAAATACCATATTTGTTAAGTATCTGACAATGATGGTAATGATGTGGCTTTTTATCATGAATTTTGAAGGCACTGTTATATAATGATTTAAGTGGTTTTAGAATAGTTTTATTTGACTGGGACCAACTTGTAATACAATACAGAAAATGTGGTATAATCATGGCATTTAAATACATGCTGGAGGCCTCAATGGAAAGAGAATTTCTTATAAATCTAAAATTGGCTAAGTTGAATTGCAGTGTGTTCGCCAACTTTTTCACGTGATGTTTAAACGTGAGGGTTGGATCAAGAGTAACCCCTAGATATTTGAATTTATTTACATTCTCAATTTTTTGCCCATTTACCGTGACGTTGGGACACACCTTGAACACATTTCTGTTTGTAAAAAACATGGTGACAGTTTTTTCTAAATTTAAAGTAAGGCAAGAATCACGTAACCATAAAGTGACCTGTTGCATTGATTTTGATAATTTCTGAGCAACTTCAGTGGCACTTTTCCCATGGGTATATAAGACAGTATCATCAGCATACATTATTATGCTGACATCACCACACATGGTGGGCAGGTCATTTATATATATACTAAAGAGTAATGGTCCCAAAATGGACCCTTGTGGGACTCCCAGTGTGCACGCTTTTAGTGGGGAAACTATATTATTTACACGTACACACTGGTGACGATTACTAAGATATGATTTGATCCAATTTTGGGTGTGTAATGAGAGATTGTAATTACCAAGTTTGTCAAGCAGTTTATTATGATTTACAGTATCGAAAGCCTTACGCAGATCTAAAAAGACCGCGCCAACCACTCCTCCTTGATCCAAGTTGTTTTTTATGTCCTCAAGGAGGTAGCAACAGGCTGTGTCGGTAGAATGTTTTTTCTTGAATCCAAACTGCAGAGGATGTAATAGTGCGTTGGATTCAAGATGGGCAGTAAGTTGTTCTGCCACTACCTTTTCTATGACTTTCGACACTGCTGGAAGGATACTGATGGGGCGGTAGTTACAGGCCTCCTGAACATTGCCAGATTTATGAACTGGAGTCACTATAGCTGTTTTAAAGGTGCTGGGGAAAATGCCTTCCTTTATAGATTGATTAATTATTGTAGTTAGTGGTGGAATGACAGTTCTGTTTCTTAGATCTTGTTTTTGTACATCTTAGAACAATAGCCTTAAAGGCCATCATTAAATCAGAACCAGCCTGTTCACAGGATTTGTTATCCACTATACCAGACCATCTTGTTTCCTTTATCTCTTTACCCATATACGCCAGATCTTTCTTTGATATGAAAGATGTACTAGGATTATTTTTTGTGATATGTTGATTCTGAAAACGTGACTTAGTTAGCTTCCTGGCTACCAATGTCAAATTATGATCTGATAAACCGGTGATCAAGTTATAGGTTTTAGTAATCCTGTCCGGTTTATTTGTAAATATAAGGTCTATAAGAGTTTGAGAGGACTTTGTTAATCTTGTGGGTTTACTTATCATTTGAGTCATCTGAAACATTTCCATTACATCCTTGAGCTTTTTCCTACGCACTTTATCGAGCCAATTTAAATTAAAATCTCCCATGAGTATCATTTCACCCCCTGCATACTGTTTAAGGACATCTCATCTCATTATCTCTAGCCGCTTTATCCTTCTACAGGGTCGCAGGCAAGCTGGAGCCTATCCCAGCTGACTACGGGCGAAAGGCGGGGTACACCCTGGACAAGTCGCCAGGTCATCACAGGGCTGACACATAGACACAGACAACCATTCACACTCACATTCACACCTACGGTCAATTTAGAGTCACCAGTTAACCTAACCTGCATGTCTTTGGACTGTGGGGGAAACCGGAGCACCCGGAGGAAACCCACGCGAACACGGGGAGAACATGCAAACTCCACACAGAAAGGCCCTCGCCGGACCCGGGGTTCGAACCCAGGACCTTCTTGCTGTGAGGCGACAGCGCTAACCACTACACCACCGTGCCGCCCCTGTTTAAGGACATCAGATATGTAATTAAAAAAGTCATTTGTAGCGGTTGGGGGTCGGTAAACAACAAACACAACAAAAGACATTTGAGGGGATAAGTTATTTTTACCCCTGCACATTCTAGGTTGCTTGCGGGCAGTTGTACCTGCTCGCTTTGCAGAGTGTCTTTCACATAAATCAAAACCCCACCCCCTTTCCCCGTAGTTCTATCACGTCTGTATACATTATAACCAGGGACACTAAAAACAGATTGAAGAGTTGTAGGCGTCAGCCAAGTTTCAGTAAGACACAGGTAATCAATGTTTGAGTCCGTTAGTAGATGTTGGAGTTGTTCAGTCTTTGATATAACACTACGTGTGTTTAAATGTCCACCGAAAACGCCCTTCGGTTTTGTATTCGGGTTCCATAGTACGCGTGCATGATTGACAGTCTGAAAAAGTTTTGTTTGCTGTTGTTTGGCAAACACATTGTCGAGTCGCTTGATATTAGCCTTAGCAGAGATCGATGTTTTCAGACATTCAGACAGACAGATTGTAGAAAAGTTATTACCTCGAAATCCTACGGAGTAAGAAGGCCTAGTGGCCTGCATGTTGATTCTCGATGAAACAGCTGATTGACAATTGTCCACATATGATAGTCCGGTGCACACAGGACCAGGATTTAAATGAATATCTCCGCACAGTAAGAGAAACATGCAGAAAACCACAGATGTACTCCGTTTTGATGATTGAGATGTTTTGCAAACACTCTCTCTGTCCTCACACTGTAAACGCTGGTCTCGCACTCGCCCATCGTCCAAAACTTCGGAGTAGATGATATATTGACCCCAGTTGACAGCGCAGCCTCCTTGAGAGTAGGCCAGCAGGGCTGAGCATTTGCCTGCAAGGCAGTTTCCCCGCAGTTGTACAGCCGTGATGATAGTTAGGAAGAGCATTAGTTTGAGCAGACATAAAAACTCCTTGACTCTAAAATGGGAGTAACATCGCCATGGCACCCAGCTCCCACATAAAGTTTGATAATCAGGCGGTCTCCCCGTTTGTTTTGAGATAGGTGAAACAGCAGCACCTGCCACTCTGCTGCTACCTGCCGCCATGTTTCAAGAAGCCCACCGAAAACAATACCTCGCCCCCTGGTGGATGTGATGAGTTGTTGTTCTCAACCAAATCAGATGTTGTGGTGGGCGGGACCGTGTTCTTGAACTCAGAGAGGCGAGTGCAGGAAAGGACGTGCAGTGACAGTCGCGTTAGGAATGAAATGGCTGCAAAAAGGCATGTTATCGGCATATCGGTGGAAATTATGGCCGATACCGATAACCCTAAAAATGCAGAATATTGGCCCGATATATCGGCCAGGCCGATTATCGGTCGACCCCTAGTTGGTCTGTTGTAAATGTTAAAATTGAATAAAAACTAAAGTGAAAAAGTAACTAGCCAAACAGAAAATCAACTCACCAAAATTTGTTCATGTATGAATTTTACTTCTGTCAAAAATAATGCAAAAGAGAGTAGTTACCATTGTTCATGACTAATGTGCATTTATTTCAAGACCCGAGTATTTTGATACTGTTAAATACATAAATGAGAACAACACAGAGCACCATAATATAATCCAAAAAAATGCCAGATGACTGGCCCCTTACTAGTTCTTTTAGGAACCAATTCGTCCGCTTCCATTTTTAATTTGTCGCTGAAATTGACGGAGCTTACATGGTAGCCTATGCAACACCAGCGATTGCACGAACTGAGTCAGCGCTGTAAATTGAAACTAGAAAATCTTCCCGCAAGTTCCTTTCAGCACCGAGATGTCGCCCGGGATTGGTTGGCGAGTGCGTGACGTTTTTTTTTTTTTTTACCCTTAGGCAGCCTCTCATGTTACTGCCTGAGGGACAGGGAGAAAACCACCGCAAAAGGTTTTAAACAAACGCAACAAACACGAAACAAACGCAAGTCGGCAGATGACCATAAAATACTCGATAGTTACGATATAATAATTTTATGTATCTCACACAGAATTTTCAGAGATATATCGAGTATATTCGATATATCACACAGCCCTAGTCTGAATCTTCGCTTCATATGTGGCAGATCACAGAATCCAGGGACACATGTCGGCCCGGGGGCATTTTGAGTTATTGACCGATTCAGAAAGTACAGTTTCTAAGCTTTCCAATGATGCCTTCCATGTGGAGATCTGACAATATTTGAAGAATGTGTGGCCTTTTGAAAGTGTATACTTCTTAAAACAGAAAAGGGAGAAAATCACCCTCAAAGTTTTCCATCTCAGCTACTCTGGGTGCAGGGCGGGCACATAATGCTGCTCATTTGCATGACATTAAGGAAAGCCCTACCCCCTACTAGCTAGCACGATACTACTTTCATGTAAACAAAGATCACCACGTCAATTTTCCTTCCATGCAAAGTATGCCCAACACAATTACGAAGTACAAAAATAAGTCCTAAAGTATACTTTAATGTTTTGTGGTTGAAAAATTACTCACACCGTAAGAAAGAAAGATAGCACGATGATGACACAACTAACACTAGCGTCATGTAAAGCCTCGGTCACAACCGGCCATATGTGCTCCTACAGCCGGTCTACAGGCAAAAAACGCAAGAAACGCACGGAGAGCGCGCGTGAAACGCACGAGAGCGCGCGTGAAACGCACGAGAGCACGCGTGTGAAAAGCACGAGAGCGCGCGTGTGAAAAGCACGAGAGCGCGCGTGTGAAAAGCACGAGAGCGCGCGTGTGAAAAGCACGAGAGCGTGCGTGTGATGCGCTGATTTTCGAGCCGCAGACCGGCCGCAGAGGTTCTTTGTCATGTCAAAAAACTCTACGGGCGCTTACGTTTTTTTCAGGTTGCAAGACAAACTTACGGCCAACACGCGTCTTTCTCCGTGAACAAAAAAAAAACGCAGCGATTTGGGAAACGGCAAAAATCACACGGCCAAAAAATCGTACGTCCGGTTGTGACCTAGGCTTAACCAAACCACAACATTCTCTGTTGCATGCAAAAATAACCACACAGCCTTAGATTAATAAACTCACCCCATCAGAAAGAGAAACGGCGCCTTGCACACACCAATGCCTCCGATGGAATGTAATCCTAGAACGGTCCGTGTATCATCCAATCATTCAAGTATTCCATTCAATCTGGAAAACGAGGTTGCGTTTTTTTTGCTAGAAATGGTGATCTCCGATGTAAATACCATGTGTCTGTTTGCTTCGCGGTGTTTCAGCTCCTCTGCGCTCTGTTTAGTAACTCATTCCATAGTGAAATCACACGCCTGTATGCAGTTAAGTAGCCATGCGCTCAACTCGGATCATACAGGTGATTCGCGGGAAAAAAACAAAAACAAATGACTTTAAATCATCATGTGAATGGCCCATATGGTAATTTACCCACACCCCCAGCAGGCTACAGTCCTGACAAAAACGAGACAATTTGCAACAAAAAATGTATGCTTTTCCAACAAAACAATCTATTATCTGAAATACTGATTGCATTCTTCAAGATCTCAACTTGCACATGATGGAAAAAAACAAAAATCACAAATTTTGAAAAAAATTGCTTCTTTTGCGATTATCTCGGATTCGTTTCGGCCGACATGTGTCCCTGGATTCGGTGAGCGGTCACATATGTATTTTTTATTTTCAACTAGCCGGCCGGGCTGGCTAGTGACAGGAATTACCCTGTAAATGGCAAATTAAGTCGCCTCGGGCGACCGGACCACCGCGGATTTCGAGCCCTGAGTTGCAATTTGGTCCTCCAGCTGTTCGTTTTTTTGTACCTTTAACTTTTCCAGCCTCTTATTGCCCCTGTCCCAACATTTTTGAGATGTGTTGCTGTCATGAAATTTCAAATGAGCCAATATTTGGCATGAAATTTCAAAATGTCTCAATTTCGACATTTGATATGTTGTCTATGTTCTATTGTGAATACAATATCAGTTTTTGAGATTTGTAAATTATTGCATTCCGTTTTTATTTACAATTTGTACTTTGTCCCAACTTTTTTGGAATCGGGGTTGTACTGGTGTATTTCGAGATGACTCTCCGTCGTAAAACTCTTTCCACACTGTGAGCAACGATGCATGTTGGAGCCAGTATTAACCCTTTGTGTTAGTGTGTGCGCACCCTCTACAGGACTGGAGGATACTGTGTCCCGGGGGATGATAAATACCTGGCCAGGAAAAGCTAGTATCTCACTGGGCTGCAACAGCTTACGACAAATTGCAAACGACATTTGCGAGAGAGCTTCAAAAGTGTCTTGAAACATTTGCGGGGCTTCTCAATTTCCTCGCATAAGTCGCAAAGTGTCGCTCCTTCGTCGCTGAAATTTTGAACATGTTCAAAAAATTCGTGCGACCAAAATTTCTCTCAAAATATGCGAATATCAATTCAGTGTGATTCCAAGTGAAAATTGTCGCTAATTCGCATATTTTATCGCAATTGTTGTGTCTCCAACTAGTTGCGGGCTGTCGCAGCCCAGTGAGATACTACTCAAAGGACCAGGGGCCTCATTTATAAACGATGCGTACGCACAAAAGAATGCGTACGCCACATTCTACGCAAGCTTTGGTATTTATAAAAAGTGAACTTGACGGTAAAATGTGCGCACCTCCACGCAAGCTCTGATCCATGCGTACGCACAAAAAAAGGGAAACGCGGAAAGTGCGACCTCAGGAGGAAAGGGGGAGAACGACCCGAAATTGGTTCAATAATCGAAGTTTAACACAAACATAATATCGCGCATCAAAGATGTGACTGACTTAACATTTATAATCCTTAATTTTGTGCACTTGTCAAAAATAACATCTTATTTAAGGCAATAAAGACAAATTGATAGGCTATACGTTGTATGTTTTTGCAATATAAGCAGTAGGCTAAGTTTTGTTAATTATCCACTTATGGCTTTCATGCATGTTGTCATTTTTCAATATTGATCATTAGGCTATCACACATGTTGCTTGTTAGGTTGCCTACTCTGTAAATAGTATATAAGAGGGATTTGCCGTGGTAGGTCTTATGATGCACTATGGCATATTTGGCATTGCTGGAGGATGTGGCAAATGGAAGAATTAGGAGAGAGCGAGTCTTCAGAGACCTTTGTTGGTCAATGACGATGAGTGGCTCATGAGCCGATTCAGATTGCCACGAGCTGTCCTTTTACACCTGATAGCTGAGTTGGGCCCAGCGTTGGAGAGAGGTACCCGCTGGAATCATGCCATCCCAGTCTCGCTGCACGTGCTGACTTGCGTCGGCTTTGCATCGGCCACTGGCACTTTTCAGCGAGAACTGGCTGACCGGTCTGGGATATCGCAGCCAACCTTCAGCTGCATTTTGCCAGAAGTGTTAGGAGGTGGAATTGGTTTATCACCAAACTACATCAAGTTTCCTTACACGGTGGGTGAACAGGCAAATAAAAAGGCGCAATTTGCAGCAAAGTCCGATTTCCCAAATGTGATCGGTGCTATTGACTGCACTCATATTGCTATGAGGGCACCCAGTGAAAATGAATTTGCTCTTGTTGTACATTCCCTCAATGTCCAAGTTATATATGATGCGGACATGGTCCTCACAAATGTTGTCGCCCGGTGGCCTGGTTCAACCCATGATTCATTTATATTGAGACATAACAGCGTTGGGCAGAGACTGGATGCTGGAGCTGTGCGCGATGGTTGGCTTCTGGGTGCGGGTGATTAATGCGTAAATACTGAAAGTATTTGTAACCATTCTTGGACCATTTCTAAATATTCAACCCTTTACTCATTCAGTTATGTTGTATGTGACGGTGAGTATCCGCTGAAACGGTGGCTGCTCACGCCATTTATGAACCTCCAAACGCCTGAGGAGACCACTTACAACCTGCGCCACAGCCAGGCGTGCGCTGTTGTGGAGCACACCATCGGGCTCCTGAAGGGCAGATGGCGTTGTCTGGATGCCATGGGGGGAGCGCTATGTTACAGACCCGAAAAGGTCTGTCGGATTGTTAGGGCCTGTGCTGTGCTGCACAATGTGGCACAGCTACAAAACGTGCCTTTGCAAGCTAAAGAGGTCAACCTTGACCCCGATCCCTATCCCCAGGCATTCCACCCAAACGCAGGAACCGTGCGCCAGCGCGAGGAGGTGATGTGCCGCTTGTAAATAATTAGGTCTGGAAACAAATGATTACTTTTTAAAAATACTTTAATGCTGGCATTTAATGCAGACAGCTCATTTTTTTATTTCTTTTAACTCCAAGGTGACCTCGCGGACGGCATCCTCATGTTCCCGCTGCACCTGCAGCACTGAATCTGTTAGGATACGGGTGCTGGTGGCTGGTTTCGGCATGGATGCACATGCATCGGAGGCCGTGGACGTCCTTGGGACCTCCGCTGCCGCAGCCGACACACTGCTGGCCTCACTGGCACACCCAGCAACTGCAAGAGAATTTTTTTGTTAATAAAATACTTTTTCTGGATGAAGACACATTTCAATTAATTTCACACCCATTTCAAACAAGGGGGGCACATGTGCAATGTGAGGTGGTTCCTTGATACACAACCAAAGAAAAATTACATACCCGAGTCCTCGGCTGGTTCATGTGGCCCAGCATCGGTGTCGCCCTCCTCCTCACGCACAACTCCACTCAGGAGGGTTTCCCCTATAATGCCAGCCAGTTTTTGATCCAGTGGGGTGAGCTCCGGCTCCCCCTTCCCCCTGCCCATTGCACAGACGCTTTGGCGGTGTGCCTTGATCCTCTTCTTGGCGTTCACCTTTATGTCGGACCATTTTTTTTTTTTATCCTCTGCCATAGTATGGCCTTGTGAAGCTACAGAATTGAACGCATCGGCCACATGCTGCCATTCACGTTTTTTTTCGCATTTGTAACTCCTGTACTATGGCCTCCAAACAAAACGGCTCGACGCTGCTCCACTTCATCTACTAGCACTTCAACTTCACAGTCGGTGAAGTTGCGCTTCTTTGTCTTTCCTTCTGTTTTGGGCATGTTGTCCACAGATATCAATATTCATTAAGGGCATTTTGCTGAATATTTATAGACAGTTGTGGGTGTCTCTTGAGATACGCACAGGTGCCGCAAATTTAGAGTGGATTGTGATTTATAAAGGGAAATTGGCGTGGAACGTGCGTGCGCACGGTTTCATAAATCAGAATATTTCTGTGCGCACGCACATTGAGTTTCGTGCGCATGCCATCTTCTGGTGTAAATCCTGCACAAAGTTTTATAAATGAGGCCCCAGGTGTGGCTGATTGGAGATAACAGCTTCTTATGTCTGCCTCCTGCTGTGAAAAGAAAAAGAAGAAAGCACAACTTTATTCATCACACACTTGTAAAATTCCTCTCTGCATTTAACCCATCTGAAGCAGTGAACACACACCTGCACACACGTGAGCAATGAGCACACGCACATACCCAGAGCAGTGGGCAGCCATGCTAACAGTGCCCGGGGAGCAGTTGGGAGTTAGGTGCCTCGCTCAAGGGCACCTCAGCCCAAGGCCATCCCATATTAACCCCTCTGCATGTCTTTGAACTGTGGGGGAAACCAGAGCACCCGGAGGAAACCCACCAGACACAGGGAGAACATGCAAACTCTGCACAGAAAGGCCCCCGCCGGCTGCTGGGCTCGAACCCAGAACCTTCTTGCTGTGAGATAGTGCTCACCACTTACACCACCGTGCTGCCCAATCTGTACTCCAGTTTACCATCTTGTAGGGGTGTGATGGTACATATATTTGTACCGGACGATTTGCGGTACGATGCAGATGTGTACCAAATGCAATCTTTAAACAGTAATTAAATTAATTTAACTGTAATGCATAACATGAATTCAATACGTTCGAAGTTCTTCATACTAACTGTCCAGGTTGTTGTGTTATGCCGAGATAATCATTATAAATAACCGCGACACCGCCTCTTCTGCCAGTTAGGTGAGGGTGGTGTATATCGTAACTGTAACCAGGAGGACTAGTTTCATTTAATGCATGGTTTAATCCATGTTTCTCTTAAACACAGTCCATTAAACTTCTGATCAGTAATAAGTTCATTAACAATTAGTGCTTTAAAGGAACATTCCACCATACTTCCATAATGAAATATGTTCTTCTCTGAATTGAGACGAGATGATCCGTACCTCCCCGAGCTTTGTGCAACCTCCCAGTCAGTCAGACGCACCGTTACTCCTGTTAGCAATGTAGCTTGGCTCAGCATGGCCAATGGTATTTTTTGGGGCTGTAGTTAGATGCGACCAAACTCTTCCACGTTTTTCCTGTTTACATAGGTTTATATGACCAGTGACATGAAACAAAGTTCAGTTACACAAATTGAAATGTGGCGATTTTCTATGCTATGGAAAGTCCGCACTATAATGACAGGCGTACTAACACCTTCTGCACGCTTCGACAGCGCATTGATACCTTCACTCGGAGTTGTACCATTATTTTTTAGACAGGGTGGATGGACCAGGGCATTCACCCGCCTGGCTGTGCCCGACGAGGAGCGCTCTCGGCTGGCTTGGGAGGCAGACGGCAGCCCCTCCTGGAAGTGTGGTTTTACCATGGGCCTCATGCGGAAAAATGACAAAGTCCCAATTTTACCATGGGGCTCGAGTTGTACCATTTTTTTTTTTTTTAGACAGGGCGGACGGACCAGGGCATTCGCCTGCCTGGCCGTGCCCGAAGAGGAGTGAAGGTATCAATGCGCTGTCGAAGCGCGCAGAAGGTGTTAGTACGCCTGTCATTATAGTGCGGACTTTCCATAGCATAGAAAATCGCCACGTTTCAATTTGTGTAACTGAACTTTGTTTCATGTCACTGGTCATATAAACCTATGTAAACAGGAAAAACGTGGAAGAGTTTGGTCGCATCTAACTACAGCCCCAAAAAATACCATTGGCCGTGCTGAGCCTAGCTACATTGCTAACAGGAGTAACAGCGTGTCTGACTGACTGGGAGGTCGCACAAAGCTCGGAGAGGTACGGATCAGCTCGTCTCAATTCAGAGAAGAACATATTTCATTATGGAAGTACGGTGGACTGTTCCTTTAAATGCAAGAGATCTCATATTTAGTAGTCCTACCTTTAGATCAAAGGTGCTGGCAGTGGCTGTACAGTCAGTATGATGCAATTTTATATTATCTAAGTTACTAGAACAACCTCTGAGTATTACTACTAGTTTTTCGTTTAGCTTGGGAAACACAGTCTCTATATAGTGGACCCTGAGTGATGACTCTGTGCAGCTAGCAGACAGTCAGTTTAGCCTGTTCGTCTACTCCCTGGCCTTGGCTCTGGATTGTCACAGATTAACTAGGCCTCTACTGAGAATATGAGCTACGCTGTGAGAAATGAGAGCAGCATCTTCCCGAGTGGGATGAATACCGTCCTGCCCTAACAGATTTGTTGTTTGATCTTTAGTTGTGTGAGGACATGAAAACCGAGATATCCAGGGATGGAGGGATGTCAGAAGTCCGTGTGAAGAAAGAGGAGACACTGGAGCTGAAAATCTACAACCATGGAGACGACCTTGATAATCCACCTGATGGTCTCTCTGTTAAAGTGGAAGATCCTGACAATAAAGACTACCTCTGTAAGACATCAGGCCACTCTGGTGCTCAGTAATACTCACTGTTTATTCTACCCTCCACACTATCTGGTGCACTAAAAGTGCAATACAGTACATTTGGGATGCAGCCTCAGTCTGATAATTTAATCAACAAATTGAACTTGATATTTTTATTGATAAAGTATGAACCTTGTTTATAGAGTGTAAAATATGGTAGCAAGGAGTGAGAGAAACTAAATATTTGTATTTATTTAGAATAGAATAGAATGCCTTTATTGTCACTGCACAAATGTACAATGAAATTTAGTTCATCATAGGAGAGCAAAGCCACTGCGTACATGGGTGCCGCCACTCTTGGGCACTTCAGGCCAAGGCCATCCCATGTTAACCTAACTGCATGTCTTTGAACCGTGAGGGAAGCCGGAGCACCTGGAGGAAACCCATGCAGACACGGGAGAACATACAAACTCTACACAGAAAGGTCCCCCACCAGCCGCTGGGCTTGATCCCAGAACCTTCTTGCTGTGAGGCGACAGTGCTAACCACTACACCATGCTGCCCATTTATTTCCTGAAAATATATTAGTCATTATAAACCAATGATGTTAACCTGAACCAAATAAGTATGGAATATCACACGATGGGTCATGCTGTTAGATAAAAATCTATGCCGGGTGATTTATTTTCATATAACAGCACAGCCCAAAGCGTATTATTCACCTCATACTGCACTGATTTGCCTATGATTATCATTTTTAATTTATTAATGAATGACACATTGCATGTTTTATTTTTCTGTTTACATTTAATGTTACAGAATGTCTGCCATTCTCTCCAGCCACTCGTGTTTTCTTCTGAGACAAAAAAAAAATGCAAGTGATTGTGTGACTGAGAAACCAGAAAGCACGAACTCCTCTGTCCTGAAGACTTTCCCATCATGGGGAAACTTAATGACTGATACCTGGATCTCCTCCCATAAACGTTAAATAAACACGTCTTTGTCTTCACCACATTAGAAGATTATAGTTGGTTTTTTTTTCTTCCACCCATTTTCCTTTCTAATGTGGTCACCTGCTAGTATCCACCTACTTGCCAAGTCTCTCTAACCATGTGAGTGAAGGCTAACACGTGATTCCTCCAAGACATGTAAAGCCATCAAATGCCTTGAAACAAGTCCATGATATGGATTGAGTACAGAAGCACGGCAGGCGGGAGATGATATTTACACACACACACACACATTTATTTTGGCTTTTCAGCTTCACACTCGCTCGATTTTAGGACACGGACACGCGTGCACACAGTTGTGTTCTGGTCCAGGGAGCTCTCTTCTCTTTGCTCTCCTCCTCCTTTTCTATCCTCCACTGTCACTGCAACACGTGCGCGCGCGCACACACACACACACAACATTAATCGACAATAGGTGTTATGACTTTGCCACTCACTTTCATTGGCCCCGCCCTCCATTCACAAACTGACACTTGGCCATGCCCTCACTGCCACATACCCCCGCCCAACTCACTGGAGCCGTCCAGACTGCAGCGTACTCCCCCCCCCCCCATGGGACAGGAATTCCAGCACCACCATCTGCACCTCCGGCCTGTGGACCACCTCAAATTTAAACAGCTGGAGGGTGAGATACCGACAGGTGATCTGCGCATTGGCATCCTTCATGTGTTGGAGCCACTGGAGGGGTATGTGGTCCGAACAGAGGGTGAGAGGGTGCCCCAGGAGGTAGTATCGGAGAGTGAGGACCGCACTCTTGATGGCCAAGCACTACTTTTCGATGGTGCTGGACTTAATTTCATGCATTGAGATTTTGCGGCTGATGTACAGCACGGGATGTTCCTCGCTTTCCACCTTCTGGGACGAAATGGCCCCCAGGCCTCTGTCCGACGCATCCATCTGCAAAATAAAGGGGAGAGAGAAGTTAGGGGAGTGTAGAAATGCACCCCCCCTCTCCAAACACACGCTGTGCAGCTTTTACCTTTAGTGAAAACCTGTTGACTGCTCTGTCCACTGGACTGGATCTGGTGCTCCATTTTTAGTGAGATCAGTCAGTGGGCTGGTGACATCCGAATAATTAGGTATGAACCTACGATAGTAGCCAGCCATCCCCGGAACTGTCTCACCCCCTTTTTGGTCTTTGGGTTTCGGGCAGGCTGCAGTCTTGTCAATTTGGGGATGCATCTGCCCATGACCCAAGTGGAAACCCAGATACCGTACTTCCACCCACCCAATTACACACTTTTTCGGGTTAGCTGTGAGATCTGCACGCCTCAGTAACTCTAGGACGGCCCTAAGGTGTTTTGAGGTGCCGTAGCCAATCGTTGCTATAAATATTGATGTCACTGAGGGAAGCTGACGCAGAGGGAGCGTGGGGGCAGAGGATCTTGTCCATGAGTTGCTGGAATGTAGCAAGTGCCCCAAATAACCCAAAAGGAAATGTGACAAATTGGTGTAATCCAGACAGTGTAGAAAAGGCCGTTTTCTCTCAGGATAGAGGAGTCAAGTGGGTCTGTCAATATCCCTTTTTTAAATCCATGGGTGCAAGTTTTCTGGCATGTGCCGGAAGCTCCGGTTTTTTCGGTTCCGAAAAAGTCTCATCTCATTATCTCTAGCCGCTTTATCCTGTTCTACAGGGTTGCAGGCAAGCTGGAGCCTATCCCAGCTGACTACGAGCGAAAGGCGGGGTACACCCTGGACAAGTCGCCAGGTCATCACAGGGCTGACACATAGACACAGACAACCATTCACACTCACATTCACACCTACGGTCAATTTGGAGTCACCAGTTAACCTAACCTGCATGTCTTTGGACTGTGGGGGAAACCGGAGCACCCGGAGGAAACCCACACGGACACGGGGAGAACATGCAAACTCCACACAGAAAGGCCCTCGTTGGCCACGGGGCTCGAACCCGGACCTTCTTGCTGTGAGGCGACAGTGCTAACCACTACACCACCGTGCCGCCCTCTGAAAGTCATTTTTCAAAATCGTGTAAATCGTTACAATTTTCGAAGGGGGGGTGGCCCTCTCACTGTCTCACTCTCATAGGGCCAATGATTTTCCGTGATCGCGGAAAACAGACGGAAATTACGGAATTTTTATCGTGAAACATTGCTCGCGTGTCAAAGTGTAACTGCCGCAGAAGGCTTCTGCGTAACTGCCGCTAACGCCCAAGCAGACATGCCTTTCCGGTCAAGGCAGCTTTGTCAGTGATTGTCATTGGCTTGTGGCACACTTAGCTAGCCAATGAGCTGCTTGTTTACAAATTCGCTCCCCACGTCGCAACCAGAATGGCGACCGTGAAAAAGAAACGAATGCATCTGGTGGCCAAGGATGCCATATGGTTACCAGTGGCGAGTGTGGACGTTGAGCGCTCCTTTTCCATGTATAAACCTCTTCTAAATGACAGAAGATTCAGTCTCATAGAGACCAACACTAAACAACTTATGATGCTCTATCTTAATGGCAATATCGAGCAGCGTTTCTAGGTACTCAGAGTGCTCAATGATTGATCTGCAAGGAATATTCAGGACTGTCATTACAATCAAAGTTAAACTATTCTGGTCTGTTTGAGAGTGCATTCTGTGTTCTGTTAGGAAACATTGTTTCATGAGTTTGTGGTGTACTAAAAAAGATGGATATAGAGTAATATTTTTAAACAGTCAGTTATGAGTATTGTCATTACAGGCTCAGTAAGTATTACTGAATATTAATTTATCCCTATTAATTTATCAGTACTCTCAATATTATATTAAGATTATATATGCTATTATATTGCATATATATGAGATGGGTTTTTAGTTAACGGTGATCCTAGTTTCTTGATTTATCTGTTATCAGTATGTCAAGTAAAATATTTTGTGTTGTCTCAATCTATGATCCCACTTCAATTTTTTTTTATTAATGCAATTTATCAGTTTACCGTCAGTGTAATTGTTTTATATATTTTTTTCATGAATGACTTCATCATGCAAAGGACCATTTGTGTCTAGAGATGCAATACTTTGAAACCCTAGTAAAATTATGCCAGCCAGAATTACTAAATTGGAGCCAAACACAACAATTTTGAACTGAAATTGTGAAACGGAATTGAAACGGAATTTATCATTGTCCGAAACGGAAAAAGCCAGATTTTGAAACAGAAAATCATTGACTCTACTCTCAGCGTATTATTGGGTTACCGCGGTACAGTCTCTGCACGAGACAAATCTTTTCATCTCGTCTTCGCCACAAACCTCATTCAATTTATATGCCGCTCACCGACAAGCGGTCCTGACTAGCCCGTTGTTTCATGGTGTTATACATGTGTGATATCATGTTTCACGCACATAGCATGTTGTTCGACCAAATCAACACAGCTATTCCAGTGTATATATTGTAAAAAAGGTATCACAGCAAAAGCATGTTAAAAATGGTTGTTTCAACATTTAAATTAGTAGTTGCGAGATGTTTTGAAATATCAAGCCTTGTACTTGAAAGATTATTTCAGATGAATTGATAAAATGTATTAATCAGTCCCCTCAGGATTTCACGGGCCTTTTTTGTGATTGTTGCGGGCTAAAATGTCTGATGTTACGGGGGGGGGTTCCAAAAAAATTGCGATGAAAGTTGCGGTGTTTTTTAGGTTTTTGTTGCGATTACATTGCGGGAGGAAGTGAAAGTTGCTAGAAATTGTTGCGATTTTCTCTTTGTGATTGAGTGATGTGTTAAGTTATTACTGAAAAACTACTGATTAAAAAAACAGACACTGAGAAATGGTCCTATAAACAACTTTACCAATATAAAAGATTACCAGGACTACAAAAATGCAGAAAAATAGGCTTTATTTATCCAAATGCACCTGTTGGTTCAAAAGTTAAAGTGCATAGAACCTCACAGCACAATATGAAGTTACCTTAAAATATAATATAATAATGCCTCAGCTTTCATGTCAGAAAAAAAAACCTATTAATACTAGTACTGTGTGCAGGCAGTCTCTCCTGAAGACTAAATTAAACAATTATAAACTGATAAAATAAATGGCTCAGGCTTCATCAAAGAAAAAAAACAATTTGAACAGAATCTCACAGTATGATGCTGAAGCTGCCTAAAGAATGGAAAATAAAATACCATTTTGGCAAAAATGTTGGCATCCATTAATTTCTTGTATTAAGTAAAAAAATAATGTAAATTGCACACGGTCCTTCACTGTAAACATAACACACTTTCAGTAACAGAATTTAAGCCTATATAAACACTGACTCGCACATGCTGCTTCTCTTGAACGTATATTGTAAGGCGGAAGGTAGTTTGTCGACGTCACCTCAAGACGACTCCAAAGATTGGTCAAATTTGCGGGAAAGTTGTGGTGATTGGATATAATTGCAACACCACCCTGAATTTGCGGGGATTGGTTGAATTTGCGTTGAAGTTGCAAATCGCAACATAGTGAAATCCTGGAGGGTCTGATTAAACATTTGATGTGAATATGCAAATCATATAACTATTAATATTATAAACGATTGCATGAGAGACAACCATTTTAACTTGTAATTTAATTTTTTTTTCCAAGCCCTAAGGGGGGGGCTCACCTCCCTTTGTAATCCCCCCTGCATGGCTGCACCATGCACGTCTGACCTTGTCAGACTTTTCAGGTGTTTAAAAATTTTATACTTGTACCCATGGAGGTGGTCTCCACAAGGGACCGGAGCAGTTTGAATCGTTTTTGTTTTTACCTCTGGCCCCAGCTCCGCCTTCTCTGGAACTACCAACGGCAA
This sequence comes from Neoarius graeffei, assembly GCF_027579695.1. Lineage (NCBI taxonomy): Eukaryota > Metazoa > Chordata > Actinopteri > Siluriformes > Ariidae > Neoarius > Neoarius graeffei. The sequence goes on from NC_083590.1 coordinate 57,723,742, forward strand.
TGCAACAAGGACCTCCTTGTTCCAACGTTTTAACAGATTGAGGTGGTATATTTGCAGTACCCCGCCCCTATCCACTTGCCTCACCTCACAGTCAATGTCCCTGACTCGCCATGTGACCTCAAAGGGCCCTTGCCACTTGGCAATTTGGAGCTCAACATGGGTAAGAACACAAGTACCTTGTCTCCCGGTATGAAATCTAAGGCGCGTGCCCCTGTCGTACAGCCAGACATAATGTTCTTGTGCCTGCTGTAAATTCCCTTGGGTTGTGTGTGTGAGGATGTGGAGTTTTGTGCGCAGGCCGAGAGCATATTGAATTTCGTTTTTACTAGGTGAAGGTCCCTCCTCCCAATTTTCTTGCAGCGCATCCAAAATGCCACGAGGCTTACGCCCATATAATAATTCAAATGGTGAAAATCCCGTGGAGGCTTGCGGGACCTCTCGTACTGCAAATAACAGTGGCTCGAGCCATTTATCCCAATTATGTGCATATTCACTGACAAATTTCCGAATTAAGTTTTTGAGTGTCTGGTTGAATTGTTCCACTAAGCCATCTGTTTGTGGGTGATAGACGCTGGTGCGGATAGATTTAATTCCCAATAACCCATACAGTTCGTGCAGTGTGGCTCTGTGACTGCTTCCCCAGTCAACGCCACACCAGGATCTCCCCGTGATGTACTATTGCAGGACCCACCCTTTACTATGTATTCCATTAAGCCTTTGAATCCCAACCAATCAGTTCCCAAAATCAGCGGGTGGGTGAGATGAGGATTAACCAGCACCTTTCTTCTATGCTTTTCTCCCATAAATAGAATGTGGACAGACACTAATGAGTAGTTGTGAATATCCCTGTGCACACAGAACCCCCACCACTTGCCCAATGCCTCACCTTGCATCAGCCTTTGTTTGATTGAGGTCTAATTACTGCCGGAATCCACCAATGTGTGATATGTACTGTATCCCTTTGAACACTTAGCGGTATACGATGCGCTCCAGCCCGATGGTCTCTGGCGTGTCGGGGATCCGGACCACAGCTCCCACCTCCATTGCGGAACACTGAATCTGGAGATGTCTGGGCTCCCCGCAGTGCCAGCACACTAGTCCAGGCTTCCCCTCTACACCGGCGTAAAAGGCATCACTCATCTTGGGGGGGGTCCGACATGGAAGGGGAAGATGGGCCTCCACCTTCTCGTTGGGGGAAGGGAAGGGGAGAGGAGAGAGGAAAAGGGAAAAGGTGACTCATCCGCCTGCCGTCGGAACTGCCTCCAGATGGTCCTTTGCCAGCTTGATGGCTTGATCCAGCGACACCGGGTGATGACACTGGACCCACTCTGCCATTCCTTTCAGAAGTTGCACAATGAACTGTTCCAGTGTCACCAGGTCGATGATCCCCTCTGCATCGCGGTCATCTGCCCTCTGCCATCACCGGCAGGCATCCCGGAGCTGTTGGCCAAATGCAAATGGCCGGCCTCCTCTCATGTCAGTGTCCGGAAGCACTGGCAATGTTCCGGGGAGCGGCCAGCATACTGCATGTTGGCTTATATGAGTAGGCTGTCGGTGGCGAGCTGTGCCTCTCCAATCAGTAGCAGAAGTAGGCACGCCGTGCGCTACTTGACCGGCCACCCTCACACTTTGGCCGCTTGCTCAAAGAGTTCTATAAAGGCTTCCAGATTGTCGTGAGGGTGATGTAGGGAGGGTCTGCTGTGGTGGCGGTCGAGGACCCTGCCGATGCGAGCAAGTGCCGGAATGCCTGGCGATCTTCCTGCTGGGCCAGCATCAAGACTTTGACTTTGTTCTTGCTTTTTCCGTAGAGTGATCACTGCTTGTTCTGCTGGGCAGTAGTGAGGGCATGGATGAGATCTTTGAATGGCGAGGACTCCAGGTGGTGGTTCCCTTCTGTACTCCTGGGTTTCAGCACCACTGTAACAAGTCCCTGATGTGGGTGGAGTACAGAAGCATGGCAGGTGGGAGATATTCACACACATTTATTTTGGCTTTTCAGCTTCACACTCGCTCGATTTTAGGAAACACACACACTGTTGTGTTCTGGTCCAGGGAGCTTTCTTCTCTTTGCTCTTCCCCTCCTTTTCTATCCTCCATCATCACTGCAGCACGCACGCATGCAGAAAACATTTGACAACAGGTATATTGACTTTGCCACTCACCTTCCCCAGCCCCGCCCTCCATTCACAAACTGACACTTGGCCACACCCCCACTGCCATACTCTTCTTTTCCAAATGCAGCCCATGCTGTGTCACAGGATAGCAAAACACACCTGGAGGAAAGTGCTATGTGCTCTCTTCCCCACATGCATGAGCTCGCAGAAGACCCCAACCGGCTGTGATTTAATAGGGGCCAAAGAGTATGCCCTTCAGCATGACCCTGGAATGGGATGTTCAATAAGCACATATGGGTGTGAGGGACAGGAGTCCAAATATTTGTGTATGGCTTGGGTGGCCAACCCGCGGCTCGCGAGCTGCATGCGGCTCTTTGCCCGGTGTCATGCGGCTCTTGCGTTCATATCGAAGTTTGTGTTTTGTTTTTTTTTTTAATGTGCGCTTTGCTTGAGTTCAGTATGGTATTTTCGTCAAATGCATCTTCGCTTTGCTTGGGTATATTACGGTATTTTCAGGTCATGTCAAATGCACATGTGCGTGAGATAATCGCTAAGTTTTCGGGCAAGGTGTATCTTGTGTCAAGTAGCCTCTCAAAATGGCAATGAAAAAATGCACAGCAAAACGAAAATATGAAGACGAACATAGGACATTTTTAACAGAGTGGGAGAGTTTATACTTTTTTGTTGAACGTAATGGCAAGCCATTCTGCCTTATATGTCAGTCGTCATTAGCTCATTTCAAAGCTTCCCGCCTCCCTGAATAAGCCAGGAGCCAGATATGCAACACTAATTGAAAACCTGCACGAAAGCTTTGTAACCCGGTTCCGTGATATACAACTGAAAAGGCCACAGGTTACGTTCCTCGTCGACCCATTCAATGCGGAGATGGACTGTTTGAAAGCCCTGCTTGTCACAGATGAGGCTGCGGCTGAGTTGGAGATGCTTCGTGAGGAAGACCAACTGAAACCTGTTTTGAGGGAAGGCACCATTGAGTTTTGGAAAAGTGTGCCATTGGAAAAATACCCGAATGTGAAACAGGCTGCGCTTAAGATACTGTCAATGTTTGGGTCAACATACGTCTGCGAGTCTGTGTTCTATACCATGAAACACGTGAAGTCAAAGCATCGTTCTGTTCTGACTGAAACCCATGTGAAAGAACTGCTTCGAGTGGCAACGGCGGAATACAAGCCAGATTTGAAGAGCATTGTTCAAGGCAAGGAATGTCAGAAGTCCCACTAAGCAACATGCATAGTAAGTGCACACGATATTGATTGCTGTAAATGACTGGCCTGTGGTATTAGTACTGACTGAAGGAGTAAATTTCTCTCATGTTGGCATGTGACATTTACTATTAATCTGGCTGAGCAGAGGTGCGTGAGCATGTGTGTGTGAGAGAGAGAGAGCGGGGGGGGGGGGGGGCAATGTTCATGTGCGGTCATGTGTATGGTTGGCTTTTTTTTTTGGTAATGCCATGAGTCCCACTAAGCAGCATGCATAGTAAGTGCACACAATGTTCATTGTTAAAAATGACTGGTCTCAGCCTGTGGTCTTAGTACTGTATGAGTAAATATGTTGGTGTGTGACATTTACTATTAATCTGGCTGAGCAGAGGGGTGTGTGTGTGTGTGTGTGTGAGAGAGAGAGAGGAAGGGATGGGTGATGTTCGTGTGCCCATGTGTATGATGTGGCTCTTTGCGGTAATACAGTAAAAAATGTGGCTCTTGGTCTCCAACTGGTTGGCCACCCCTGGTGTATGGATTTAGGGCCGTCAGTGGCGCAACTCCAGGATCTTGGCCTGGCTTGGCTTGGCCTTACTCCCACAAGGAAGTAAAAAAATCGTACTTGTGTACCTTGTTATCCTGTGTGATCTCAGTCCTGATGGACACCTCTCATCTCAACTGTTCAGTAAACCTTACTGGCAAGCTTTCTTTGAATAATCTTAATACAGTACTCACATACTGTATATAGTCTTAGATATACACACACATTTGGGCCTCATTCCTTCCTGTTGTTTTTTCTCTACTCCTAGACTGCGAAGTTTGCAAATCCTTCTTCCTCAACAAATGTGAGATTCATGGACCGCCCCTCTTCATCCCAGATACTCTTGTTCCCATGGGAGTCCCTGACCGAGCCAGACAAACTCTTCCTCCTGGGCTAGAAATCCGGAAGTCCAGTATTCCTGATGCAGGCCTGGGAGTGTTTAATAAGGGGGGTACTGTTCCAGTAGGTGCACACTTCGGACCCGACCAGAGAGAGTTGGTAAACGGAGAGGAAGCCAGGAACAGTGGAGACTCCTTGGTTGTGAGTTTGTCATCAATTTATTATAAAGACTGTATATATTTAAGTAAGAAAATATGATGACTAGATGAAGGTATCTCCAATTAATATCAGTTTCTTTTTGTCAGTGATATGTGGAGTAGTGGTGTAAATCACAAATTTGATCACAATGCGATCCTACATCAGTTCTTTTTGCCAGTGTGGTGGAAATTCACCTGTTAATAATAGAAATACTAGTAACACCTGAATAATGGTCAAGCAAATATTTCTTTATTGTATAATTTATCTCTCTGGGGTTGAGAGCTTCGTCGGCAAACTCAACAGGTTTAGAATGACTAGGTCATGTATTTAGATAAATATTTTAGAATTTTTTATCATACAAGCATGACAAACATATTGACAAACTTTATAAAGGAGAAAAGTGGCAAACTTGCATCAAAAAAAACCTCGAGGCTCAACTTCAAGGAATCCACATGGACAGCTGGCATTGCGAACAGATCATCCTCCCACCCGACATGCCACCAATACCTTCCCCTGGACGTCAGCTAGACATCAGCCCTCACAAGTGGAGTGAGGTAGTAACAACTGTACGTCGGTCAAGAGCTGCATCGTCCTCTGGGCCCAACAGAGTACCATACAGGCTTTACAAGAATGCGCCGAGATGTTTTACGGTTCCTGTGGAGACTGATGAGGGTGGTTGTGGCAGAAACAAGCAATACCCACAGCCTGGAGGAGGGCAGGGGGTGTCCTAATTCCAAAGCGAAAGGATTCTGCTATCATCAACCAGTTTTGCCACATCAGTCTTTTGAACATTTGAAGGGAAGGTTTTCTTCAGCATTTTGGCTCACAGGCTGACAGCTTACGAACTACTACATCGACATGTCTGTTTAGAAGGTGGGGATCCCAGGCTTCTCTGGGTGTTTTGGAGCATGCAAACATGATCTGGCATCAAATCCAAGCCGCCAAAAAAGATGGAAGAGACCTCCATGTTGTATTCCTGGACCTCATCACTGCCTTTGGCTTAGTCCCTCACAATCTCCTTTGGTCTGCTTTCAGTTACTTCAGTGTCCCAGAGCCCATCACAGCCCTAGTCAAATCCTATTTCCAGGGCATACAGCTTTGCCTTACAATTGATGAATTCACTACAGCATGGCAGTGTCTGGAAATTGGCCTCATGGCAGGATGCACCATCTCCTTGCTCGCTTTCACCATGGCCATGGAGGTCATCATCCGGGCCTCTCGGTGGGAGGTAGGAGGAGAGCAGCTCAAACCCGGTCTCCGACTCCCTCCTATCAGGGCATACATGGATGATATGACCATACTTACAACAAGCAAGCCCTGCACTAGGCGACTACTGAAGAAGCTGCAAGAGAACATCGAGTGGGCTTGAATGAAAATAAATCCAAGCAAGTCCAGGAGCATATCAGTCGTCAGAGGGAAGCTGTTCGAGCAACGCTTTTACATTGGTGAGGAGCCCATACCAATGGTGGCAAAGAAACCTGTTAAGAGTCTTGGATGCTGGTACGACACAACCCTCAAAGATATAGACCAAGCAGACCAGATTAGGTAGGATACCGTCAGTGGCCTGTAAAGCATTGACAGGTCCTTCCTACTGAGCAGGTTGAAGCTCTGGTGCTTTCAGTTCTGTCTCCTCCCCTGGCTGTTGTGGCCCTTGACCATCTATGAGATCCCACTCTCCAAGGTTGAAAAACTGGAGAGGCTGGTTAGTTCATTTGCGAAAAAATGGCTTGGTCTCCCCAGGCGCATTACCAGCACAGGCCTGTATGGGAAAGGTATTCTTGAACTTCCAGTGTCCACTCTAAGAGAGGAATACAAGTGCTCCAAAGGTAGGCTGGAAATGATGGACAGAATCCCACGATCCTTATGTTGCCTGAACAGCTCCTATTCTGGAAACTGGAAGAAAGTGGACCCCTTCACTAGCTATGCAGCAGGCAAAGTCATCCCTTAAGCATCAGGATATCATTGATCATATGCAGCAAGGGAGAGGAGGCCTTCAGCTTGGAGAAAGTAATGTATCCTGGCACAAAGCAACACCATCACAGCACCGAGGTCTTGTAGTTGAGGAGGTATGCTACCAAGAACAGGCAATGAGGTGCACAAAGGCTGCTTCTCAAGCAAAGCAGGGGCAGTGGATGCGATGGGAGGGGTTGAGAAAAGAAAATTCTCTTGGAGGGACCTGTGGAACATGGAAGCACATCAAAGCAGCTTCATCATACGAGCCACCTATGATGTCCTGCCATCTCCAATCAACCTCAACCAGTGGTACGGAGAAGACCCTACATGCCTCCTCTGTCAGTCTCCGGCCAACCTGAAGCGCATCCTGGTGTGATGCAAAACAAGCCTGAAACAGGGCCGTTACACCTGGCGACATTACCAGGTGCTGAAGTGCCTTGCATCAATGCTGGAGACCAGGCGGACATCCATCAATGCCCTACCTCCCCCTTCATCATCCTATTGCTCATCTGCGATTAAAATTTGTCAGTGCAGGAGCGAAACATGACGAAGCCCATACATCCAAGCCACACATCGGCCAGTCGCGTGTGGCTTTTTAACTTTGACTCGATCCAGCCGAAAATCAGCTGGAGTAAGTGTAAATATTTCTTCCATTTCTGATGAGCAGATCGATTGATATGCATGTGCTGTAGTGCATACACAGTAAAAATGACGGAGTTATTTTTCCAGAGTCAAAAGTATTTTCCTCAGTAATAGTTAATTTTGCTCTATTTTGAGTTTGGAAAGTAAAATTCGGAGCTAGAGTGGGAGCAAAATTACAGAGTAATTGTATAACAGTAACAGTTGGTTGTGGGTCTGAACTTAATTAGTACAAGAGCTAATTTCAAGACGCACTAGTCAAATACCAAAATAAAAGCAAATAACCAATAAATGAAGCTGTTGTAAAAAGCAGTTTTAGAACTGTGCTGGAATGTGTGAAAAAACATTGCCTTACCCATTGTGATTTGACCTGATGGGATTAAGAGTTGATCTGATGGGATTAAGAGTTGGCATTGGGAGGGGTTTTCACTCTTCTCATTGAATGGAATGCAAATTTTTACACTACTCATTGAATACCTCTCCCACTATCAACTCGTTATCCCCAAACAATAAGATAATAATATTTTTTTTTGATGGCCAGTTAATTGCCCAAATCAATGGAGCAGATTTAATTTTTTGTGCTTGATACATTCCTGAAACTCAACAGAATCACCTCAAGTGACCAAAATAGTTTGTCACAATGGGCAGTTTTTTTTTCCACACAGTTCTAAAACTACTTTTTACAACAGTCTCATTTATCAAAATGAAATAAGGGTAAATAGCTGATAAATTAAACTGTTGTAAAAAGTAGTTTTAGAACTGTATTGACTTGTGTGTGTGTAGGGGGGGAAACTACCCATTGTGACCAACTATTTTGGTCACTTGAGGTGATTCTGTTGAGTCTTAGGAATGTCCCAAGCACAAAAACTTAAATCTGCTCCATTGATTTGGGCAATTAACTGGCCATCAAAAATATTATGTCTTATTGTTTTGGGACTCCTGCAGTAATTGATCACCTCTGGTCAGTATTTCTGATGGGCATTCATCTTGGAGTAAAATAAAACATCTCCTAGAACCATGTTATGTACAAGACCACAGGGTATCACATGAGAAGTCAACCAGTCCCTGTGACAGTCCACCAACCCGCCCTGCCTGACGTCCTCTCCCATAGTTGCACCGCTAAAAAAAGACCATCAGCAGCAGCCTGAATGACCACTGTCCAGTGGCACTTACTCCTGTCATCATGAAGTGCTTTGAAAAACTGGTCTGGACTCACGTCATCGCAAACCTCCCACCCATGTTAGACAGACACCAGCATGCTTACAGAGCTAACAGGTTCAGAGGGTGCCATAGCCACAACTCTCCACACTGCCCTCACTCACCTTGAGAAGCAGGAGAGCTATGCTCGGCTGCTCTTTGTGAATTTTAGTTCAGCATTCAACACCATTCTCCCTCACAGACTGGTGTCTAAGCTAACAAACCTAGCACTGTCTCAATCTATCTGCCTCTGGATAACGGACTTCCTGTCTGATCGCTCCCAGAGGGTGAGAGTAGGCCTCCCACATCTCCTCAGCCTCAGCACTGGCTCCCCACAGGGCTGTGTGCTGAGCCCCCTACCTCCCTACTCTTCACCCTCTACACTTACGACTGCACCCCACCCACTCCAGTAATGGCATCATCAAATTTGTGGATGACACTACCATCTCTGGGGTGAATGAGTCCGATTATCGGGACAAGGTAGAGCAGCTGTCTGGTGGTGCAGAGACAACAACCTGGTCCTCAACACCACCAAAACCAAGGAGGTGATCATAGACTTCAGGAAAAAGAAAACCGACATTCAGCCTATTCTCATCAGCGGGGAATGTGTGGAGAGGGTCTCATACTTCCAGTTCCTGAGGATGACCTGACCTGGAACACTAACACCACACAAGTGATAAAGAAGGCACAACAGAGACTTTACTTCCTGAGGATCCTCTGGAAGGTCCACCTCACTAAAAAACCTGCTTGTGTCCTTTTACCATTACTCCATAGAGAGCATACTTGCATACTGCATCAGTGTGTGGTTTTGCCAGCTGCATAGCAGCAGAGAGGAAAGTGCTCCAGAGGGTCGTCACCACTGCCCAGATCATCATCAGATGCCTTCTGGCCTCTGGAAGAGCCTTACAGTTCCTGCTGCCTCAAAAGACCCCAGGGTATATTAAAATATCCAGCCTACCCCAGACATTCTCTGAACTGCTGTCCTTGGGCAGACAGTGCAGGTCAATTAAGAGATGGGTAAATAGACTCCTTGCAGTTAACACTACCTTTTGTTTTTGGTTGTTCAAATCATGAAAATAAAGAAATAGATAAAATGTATTACCGTCTATCCGCCATCAACTGTTAACAAAGAGAAGCAAATGCTTCAAGAACAACAAAGAAATGCGTGGTTAAAGAGAATATGACAAGAGGCGCTAAGCCTGAAAACTCCAGAGAAATTCGTGATTGAATTTAAAATGTATTTTAAAAAAGTAGAAAGTCGGAAGTGAGTATGGAAGAGTTTGCTTCGGAGTCTCGTTTTATTTTTTCTGCTCGCATTTGATTTAGCTGTTTCATGAAAGTGTCTGATTTATCAATAATAAGTATCAATGTATAAATTATGGAGTGCAGATAGCTCTGTAACTAGATGTCCTTGGGGTTGTTGAGACATGGAGGGCCAGGAATACCATCTAGCCCACAGTTCAGGTAGGAGTCCTCTGAGAGTCAATACTTTGGCTTTTGCAACATTCTGTTCCCAAAAGCTGATGTCGGGAAAACTTTCTTTGCACAAAGGTGGCTTTTTTGCAGTTATTTTAACTGTTCTTGCATGTCGGGACTCTTTGGGGGGGAAAGAAAGTATGTTCCAACATGTAGCTAATGCTAGGCCACAAATCTACACAGTCACTCCAGTTGTTTTGAGGAATTTTGTATGGATCATACCGACTAATAAACTCTAATTTCCATAATTTTCGTTTGTTCCTGTTATCCTCCTTGTCAGTTATGTTCCTTTTTGTTTTATGTTCTTTCTTCAAGAGCAGGAAAAGGAACATAACGGACAAGGAGGATAACAGGAACAAACGCAAGAACATTGTCATTCCCTACATTTCTGGTCTATCTGAGAAACTCAGGAGGATCTTCTACAAACACAACATTCCGTTACGTTTCAGACCCAGTAACACCCTGAAGCAGAAATTGGTCCACCCTAAGGACAGAATACCCAGACACAAACAGGACAACGTGGTGTATGCAATTCGGTGCAGTGAGCAATGCACGGACTCGTATATTGGTGAAACCAAGCAACCGCTTCACAGGCGTATGGCTCAACACAGGAGAGCCAGTTCCTCAGGCCAGGACTCTGCTGTCTACCTTCATCTTAACAACAAAGGACACTCATTTCAGGATTCCAACGTACGCATTTTAGCCAGAGAGGATCGTTGGTATGAGCGAGGGGTTAAAGAAGCCATTTTTGTCAACCTGGAACGGCCATCACTGAACAGAGGTGGGGGTCTAAGACATAATTTATCAGCCACCTACAATGCAGTCCTTGGCACACTTCCCAGACAACTGAGGCTACGTTTACATTACGTCGAATCAGCGGATCATCAGATTAATGTTCTTAAAACGATTCGCGTTTACACTAAAACCGTTAGCCGTGCACACAGCAACACCAATACACGGATACGCTCGGCTCCGCAGGCATCCTGCGCTCCAAATCACTCCGCCCTGAACAGCGAGTGCCCTCTGGAGGGTGCGCACTCCGGCCCTGCGCAGCTCACACAGCGCGCGAGTGTAGTGCACAAGCTGTGATTCGGGACTGAGCCGCTGTGTGTGTGATCCCAGCGCATATCACTTACTACTTGCAAGTGGAAGGATGGCAAGCCTAAAGACAATCATAACTACACAATGGGCAGTATTTGCATCAGTATTTGCAGTATTTTCATACTTTTATACTCTTTAATGAAAGGTGATACAAGGTGGAAGTCCGCGCCGTTTTTCAGCAGTCGTGTCACATGACCAACACCAGCGAATCAGGAAGGTGGATGTCAGTGTCGTTGTCCAATGAGACGCCAATCATCTTATAATTACAGATGTGCTTCAAATTATAAATACATCCTTGGAGACTGGTGTTGTTCCTGTGTCCCTAAAAAAAGCTGTTGTAAAGCCCCTTCTTAAAAAAAATAATCTGGATCCTTCAGTGTTAAATAATTACAGGCCAATATCAAATCTACCATTTATCGGGAAAATCCTGGAAAAAATTGTCTTCAATCAATTAACTGCCTTCTTGATATCAAACAGCCGTTTTGATAATTTTCAGTCAGGATTTCGTGCCAATCATAGCACTGAAACAGCGCTGATTAAAGTTATAAATGACATACGTCTTAATACTGATGCAGGCAAAACATCGGTCCTGGTATTACTGGACCTCAGTGCAGCTTTTGATACTGTTGATCACAACATACTGCTATATCGACTTGAACACTGGGTTGGATTGACTGGTAAAGTTATCAATTGGTTAAAATCATACTTAAAAGATAGAAGCTTCTTTGTTACCCTGGGAAATTGTTCCTCAACGTCAATGCCCTTGACCTGTGGTGTCCCCCAGGGGTCGATTCTTGGACCATTACTTTTCAACCTTTATATGCTCCCACTTGGGCAAATTATCAATAAAAATTCAATTTTGTATCACTGCTATGCAGATGATACCCAAATTTATTTTGCTCTATCACCAAATGATTATGCCCCCCTTGAATGTCTCTACCAGTGTATCGATCAAATCAATAGCTGGATGTCACAAAATTTTCTTCAGCTGAACACAGATAAAACAGAAATAATTCTATTTGGAAAAAAAGATGAAAGACTCAGGATTACCACTATTCTTGACACAAAAGGGATTAAAACTAAAGAAATGGTTAAAAATCTTGGTGTTTTCATTGACAGCGAGCTAAACTTTGACAGTCACATGAAAGCAATCACTAAAACGGCATTTTATCACCTAAAAAACATTTCCAAACTAAAAGGACTTATGTCAAAACATGATCTGGAAAAACTAATACATGCCTTCATCTCTAGTAGGGTTGATTACTGCAATGGCCTTTTCACAGGCCTGCCAAAAAAGACCATTAAACGACTTCAGCTGGTTCAAAATGCAGCGGTGAGGGTTCTCACACGAACAAAAAGAACAGAGCACATTACTCCAATTCTAAGGTCCCTTCACTGGCTTCCAGTAAGCTACAGAATTGACTTTAAAGCATTGCTGCTGGTGTACAAATCTCTAAATGGTACAGGGCCCAATTACCTCTCTGATATGTTGCAGCGGCCTAACCCAATCAGATCTACCAGATCGCAACAAAAAAATTTACTATTAAAACCAGTTGTTAAAACAAAGTGTGGTGAAGCAGCTTTTAGCTACTATGCAGTACAGCTGTGGAACCAACTGCCAGAGGACATTAAAAATGCTCCTGCTGTTGGCAGCTTCAAATCTAGGTTAAAGACCAAGCTGTTTTCAGATGCTTTCTGTTAAATAATTAATATTTTACATTTTTTATAATCTTTTTCTCTGCATGTTTTAAATTTATTTTAACTTTATTCTATTTTATTCTGCTAGGTTTTTTTTTTCTCTTTCTCTTTCTCCTTTTTCTTTTTGGCATTTTAATATTTTATTTCTACTATTGTTTAATTCTTATTATTTTCTTTTAATTCTTTTAATTAATTATTTTAGAATAAAGATAAAATTATTTTATGTAATTTTATTTCTCTATTGTTTACTGTTTTTGTTTTTACTTCTGTAAAGCACATTGAACTGCCATTGTGTATGAAATGTGCTATATAAATAAACTTGCCTTGCCTTGCCTTGCCTTGCCAGCTAGAGCTCAGCACAGCATATTCGCGTATTCTCAATGTTTACACAGCACCGGACCAGATACGATCTAGATTGAATACGTGGACGCTGGCGGATTCCCGTTTCCCGGCTTTTCCAGGTGGTTTAATGTAAACGGACAGTGCATCCGCGAAGAAAACGAGACAGATACGGTCTAAGACTACGTTTACATTACGTCGAATCAGCGGATCATCAGATTAACGTTCTTAAAACGATTCGCGTTTACACTAAAACCGTTAGCCGTGCACACAGCAACACCAATACACGGATACGCTCTGCTCCGCAGGCATCCTGCGCTCCAAATTACTCCGCCCTGAACAGCGAGTGCCCTCTGGAGGGTGCGCACTCCGGCCCTGCGCAGCTCACACAGCGCGCGAGTGAAGTGCACAAGCCACGATTCGGGACTGAGCCGCTGTGTGTGTGATCCCAGCGCATATCGCTTACTACTTGCAAGTGGAAGGATGGCAAGCCTAAAGACAATCATAACTACACAATGGGCAGTATTTGCATCAGTATTTGCAGTATTTTCATACTTTTATACTCTTTAATGAAAGGTGATACAAGGCGGAAGTCCGCGCCGTTTTTCAGCAGTCGCGTCACATGACCAACGCCAGCGAATCAGGAAGGTGGATGTCACAGTGACGTTGTCCAATGAGGACGCCAGCTAGAGCTCAGCACAGCGTATTCACGTATCTCAATGTTTACACAGCACCGGACCAGATACGATCTAGATTGAATACATGGACGCTGGCGGGTTCCCGTTTCCCGGCTTTTCCAGGTGGTTTAATGTAAACGGACAGTGCATCCGCGAAGAAAACGAGACAGATACGGTCTAATGTAAACGTAGCCTAATGTAAACGTAGCCTGAATGCACACCAAAACCCAGCTGTTTTCAGTGGCTCACAGGAGGACAGAGAGAATCAGCATTCCATTGGTCACCTTAACGGGCAATCCATTGATCACCCTAACGACTCTCGAGGCCATTCACATTCAGCCCCTAGTGACCCACACCAACAGGATGACTCAACGACACCTTAGATGAGCTTTTCATCCATGAGAGGATAAATACCTGATACTCCCTACCAGTCAGACAGAACTGAAGAAGCCTTTTGGATGAGAGGTGAAACGTCTTCAAGCAAGTCCAGTTGCTCTCTTTTACCACCCATAGTTACTCGCCACATTAGTTCACTACCCATCAACATACTCCTAGGATATGTCGCACAGTCACGGTCACCTACTTTTACATTTTGAGTTGAGAGGGATTTCTTTCACAGCTACCCTAACTTGCAAAAGAACAGGTAGATGTTCCACTGAAAGTCTCATCTCATTATCTCTAGCCGCTTTATCCTGTTCTACAGGGTCGCAGGCAAGCTGGAGCCTATCCCAGCTGACTATGGGCGAAAGGCAGGGTACACCTTGGACAAGTCGCCAGGTCACCACAGGGCTGACACACAGACAACCATTCACACTCCCATTCACAGCTACGGTCAATTTGGAGTCGCCAGTTAACCTAGCCTGCATGTCTTTGGACTGTGGGAGAAACCGGAGCACCCGGAGGAAACCCACACGGACACGGAGAGAACATGCAAACTCCACAGAGAAAGGCCCTCACCGGCCACGGGGCTTGAACCCAGATCTTCTTGCTGTGAGGCGACAGCGCTAACCACTACACCACTGTGCCGCCCCTCCACTGAAAGTATTTATTTAAAAAAAAAAGGGTTATACAGTGTTTCCCTCAGGATTTTGTGAAACTATGGTCAGTGGCCCTTGCTCTGGGAGCATGCTCCCCTGAGAGAGAATATTGTTTATTTTAAAGTTAAATGTATCAAACTGGTGCACTTTGAGAGCAAAATTAAGAGGTTAGATCCAGGGCTCGACATTAGCACTTGCCCGATGGCCCGGCGGTGTTTTTTACGTCGTTCAGGCCACTAAATTTGGCCAAACAGTGGCCCGGGCAGGCCAGTATGTTTTCGATACAAATTAACAAATTTTATGACTCATATTTTACCCTGAATTGTGAAGAAATTGTTTGTAAAATGCACCTTTCCTATACAAGGTCCGTCATCTTTGTTTTCGTCACGCTCCGCTCCGTGGCAGGAGTGTGTCGTCTTCATGCATCTTCGGAGATGTTCGGCGCTGTTCGGAAGCGTCATTTTGGCGGGAAAATAGCATCTTGTAGACGAAGACGGTTGCGGCAAGGAGAACATCGGAACAGTGAAATTCAAATAGAAATATCTTCAAACTCCACACTCCCCAACCTGGCCAAAGGCCAGGTAAACAGTTTAAATACGATCGTGCATAAATTAACTATCGGGTGTTAACGAACGGCTTCATTTTGAACTCGTCAGCCAATCAGAGCGCGCGACGTCACGCTCGGTTTACAACTCGACAAATCGTAAAACAGCATTTCAACATGCGCTTTAGCTTCAGATGGTGTAAAATCGTTCAGACTTTGTATATTAATATCAAAATTTCAGGATACACTGCCAAGAAATATGGCTACACGTGTATCAACTTTTAGTGATTAAAGAATGAAGTATAAATGTTGGTTGCTATGACTGAAATAGAAGAACAGATAAAATAATGTGGTAAATCCCATATATTATATTATTCAAATATCCAAAGATGATGAAATCTATCAAAATAGCCAAACTAGGTCTACATTAGTTCATTACATCAAAAATAATAACTATTCTGACCCTCTCTGGTACAACCAGACCATGCTAAACCCAGTATACTCTCAGTTGCTAGGGTATCTGCTGTTGCCATGGCAACGGTTTATGCAAATGAGCTGAATTTGCAAAAATTTACTACTAGTTCCCCCAAGGACATATCCTGAAAATTTGGTGTTTATATCTTGTCTTATTAAAAAAATACAACATTTCACCCCTTTTTGGCTCACCTGAGCATACCTGTTAATTAGCTAATTAACAGGTAATTAGGGTTATAAATCACCCCCGAGCAGGTAAGGCTTTGCAAAAATCTCACTAGATTATTCCCCAAAGTCCACCCTTTCAGGAAATGCATGGTTTGTCAGTGATTCTCATGATATTTTATTAATTAAGAAATAAAACTTCTTCATGGGCAATAAAAATGCCCATTTAAATCCAGCATTATAAGGGTTAGTATGCCACCCTCACCTTTCATCCAGACTTGGGACTGGCCTGTGTGTCTTGTGGCTATTATATAAAGGTGTATTTAAAAAGTTCATTGTACTTCTATTTCTATAAGAATATCTACAGTGGTGAGAATTCAATATCTACAATGTTGAGAATATATGAGCCAAAGTTGAAACCATGACAAAAAAGGAAAATATGTCTACATCACAAAGGGTGGGTTACAGGCAAAGCTTATTCTATAAACAAGTTAGTTGCATGGTGAGGCAAAACTTAGCTTATTCTAAAACTTATACAAACAATTGTTAATGTAAAACAGTAATCAACAGCATGTGTTAAACGAACAGAGAACAAGAACAAAGGAAATTTTTAAATGTAACTAAGAAATTGATAGAACAAGAAATGCAAACAATAAAATATCAATGGGAAAAAACAATAAAGATATAATAATGTTAGCAAAATATGAATAATCTTATTTTCATTCATTTCACCTTAAAATGCACTAGAATGCACGAATATGAATTGAAAAATCAAAATTTTCCGGGGGAGGGCCCCCGGACCCCCCTCTTTGTGCAAGCACCTGTGGTGCTTGCAGCGGCTGCCTGCGGCAGCTGTGGTTTAGGTACCGCACGCATTCGGGCCACCACATTTTCCATTTGGGCCAGTAACTTTTCAATTCCACTGGCCCAGTGGGCCACCAGTGGTAAATGCTTAATGTCTAGGCCTGAGATCTATAAAGAACTTGCTCAAAACAATTTTGTGCTTTAGTAATTTAAGCATCAACACACTGGTTGTATCGGTATGAATGGTGATGCCACAGCAAAAAGGTCACACCTGCAATGCATAGGGCCAATGATTTTCCGCGATCGCGGAAAATGGACGGAAATTATGGAATTAGCTTCTGTAATGGTAGATTGGCTTTCTCAAAAACATCAGACGTTTTTTTCTTTCATATCAATGTCGTGGGTTCTGTCCTTTAATGGTATGATGTCAAGGAGTTCTTCTTTAACCACACAATCTTCTGATACTGACCGTGCAAATATAGCCAACTGCAGCTTGTCTTGAATGTCGCAAGACTCAACCAATGCCACACTGAAATATGCACATTTTTGAAGATCAGAGTGTAACTCTGATTCAGTTGCCGTATTTATGTCAGATATTCTGTGTTTAACGGTGTGGCGTGACAGTTGGCGGTCTTTGATTGAATCTTTCAGTTTTTTATTTTCTGGAGCCAAGGTTTCAATCACGTCAGTGAGGCGCTGTTTAAAAAAATTTCCGTCGTCGTATGTTTTTTTAGCACGGGCAATGTTCCACGCCACTTTAAGACGCAAGAGTCACTGTCTGTCTCAGCATACTTGGCATATTGTTGAAACATCTGGGTCTGTTTTTTTGCTTGACTTTTAAGCGTATTTAATTTGTGCTTGTGAAGTTCAATACCTTTGGGGGAATTCCTTGTCGATGCTTGAATGGAGCATGCTGAAATGGCATTGAAGATTTGAAGCTTTGAAATGTGCTAACGATGTATCACATATCAGACAGAAAGGCTTCCCTTTTCGTTCAACAAAAAAGGAAGCGTCCTCCCAGTCCTCGAGAAATGTCCTGTGCTCGTCTTCATATTTGCGTTTAGCTTTGCATTTAGCCATTTTTGTGAATGAATCACAGCTTGCCGTGAAAACATCGGAAAGCCTGTGCGCGCACACAGGAGTGTGCAGTGCAAATTGTTTCCCCCTTCCAACCCCCACCCCAAGATAATTGGCTCCGTGGCATGTTTGTGGCTCTTTTAAGCAGTAATAGCCCAATACACACAAGCATAACAATAATTAAAAGGAGAGGGAAGAGACACAAAAAATGAAATTTTTTTTTTTTAATTTAAGTTGGAGAGCCGCATTCTTATTGGCCAAGAGCCGCGGGTTGGCCACCCCGATTATAGCCCATCATAATGTGTGTGACATTCTTCATAATCGATAACCAACTTTAATTTGGTGTGCCTTGACGTTCTGGTTTGACCTTTCATGTGCTTCAGACCCAATAAGCTCGAAAACCTCTGGTACATATGACAGTCAGTTATGGTTGGGCAAGTTACAACAGTTTCAAATGAACATGCAGCCTAATCCATCTCTAAAGTCCTTCCCACGCCATGCAGTCGGGCGCATTGGGCAGCACTGATCTTTGTTTCCGTAGCCCTTGGCCTCTCGCCTATACAGCTAGGGTTACAGTGGGGGCTAGTCCTCTGGTAACCATGAGCGGTAACAGCCTAGTCTATAGCTATGTTTTAATGCCCATCTTAGGCTCTTCATTCTGGTCCTCGAAAATAGCATTGCAGGCCAATTGCGGGCGGGGGGGTCATCTGGCAATTACCCCTGCTGCAACAGCCCCTCTTAAAGGGGAACTGAAGTCATTTTTAAACTTGATTTATTTCTTAATTAACGTGTTTATTCAATTACGTTTTCGGTTTTATTAACCTTATATCGTGACTTGTATTGGCATATTATATTACACTTATCAGCCTTTTTGGTTTTTAGCCATGTTGAATGTAGTTTGTATCGTCCATGGCAGGTGTAGCTTATCCACGTGATCTTCACGAGACTTGTACGAGACTTCAAACGTGAAGTGTCAGCGCCGCCATTTTGAAAACTGGTTACACAGCGGCCAGATCGCCATATCATTCCAATTTAGATTAATTTTGAGATTTGCCAGTTTCATCAGCGATGAAGTGTCAGTCCTGCGTGCTGTGGTGCGTGCACCTGAAGGTGCGCCTTGGGCTGCGCCCACGCCAAGTGGACTCCAGCACGCGTGCCGTGAACAAGGTGCACCTGAGCTCAATTAAGGAACTGTGTGTTTGCCTATTTAAGGACTGTGCTGATGCATTTGCATCGCGAAGTATTACAATACGCATGTACGCATTACTGAGCCTTTCTACCCGTTGTTTTGATTTCCTGTTTCTCATTCATGCCCTCGCTTAGCCTTTGATGTACTGTTTGTGCCTTGACCGACTCTCTTGCCTGTATTCTCATTTTTGATCTAGCCTGCTGTTTTGGATTGTTTGCCTGTGTATATATATATTGTGTGTGTGTGTGTGTGTATAATTTATATATTCGAAGCATTCTCTCCACCAATCCTTTCTAGACCCCAACCTGGCTAATCATATTCAGGTTGTAAAGTCTTTCAAAGAACACAAAGCAAACCTGCAGCGTGGTTTGAGAGACATGAAAAACAGGTGGTGGTGTAACATCTCTGCCAAAGTTCAAAGTGCATATGCCCAACATGACTCAAAGCAACTTCATGGTCTTTTCTGTCAGGTCTTCGGTCCAACATCATCCACTGTTGTTCCTGTCAAATCAAAAGATGGCTTAACCATAATCAAAGGCTCTGAGGGACTCATGGGCCGTTAGACAGAGCACTTCAGCGATTTATTCTTCAATCCATCAGTTGTTGATGAAACAGCTATTGACAACTTACCACAGAAAGATATGATTCAGGAGTTAGATGCGATTCCCACACGTGAAGAGACTGACCTTGCCATCAAACAAATTCAGGTAAAGCGCCTGGCTTAGATGGGATTCCAGTAGAATTGTTACAAAAAGGAGGTGAAAAAGTTAAATCAATTGTATACAGCTTGAGCCAGAAAAGTTGGGAAGGTACACCGTATCTAAAGATTGGATTGATGATGTACTAGTATTACTGTTTAAAGGTAAAGGCTCTAAGTCAGTCTGTGATAATTATTGTGGCATCACGCTTCTAGAAGTGGTTGGAAAAGTGTTGTCCAGACTTTTAAACAGAATGACAGATCATGTGTGTCCAGTCATGATAAGAGTCACAGTCTGGTTTTCATTCGGGAAGAGGAACAATGGACACGATCTTTCTCTGCCGGACAACTGCAGGAGAAGTGTATCGAGCAGCATGTTCCCTTGTATCAAGTCTTTGTGGACTTAACTAAGGCTTTTGACACCATGAACCACGAGTCCTTGTAAAAGATTCTTGGAAAGCTCGGATGCCCTCCCATTTTTTGTCAACATGGTAAAAGGGCTGCATCGCAATGTGAAAGCATGTGTCCCCTTCAACAGATCACTTTCAGATAAAATTGCAGTTGATAATGGTGTAAAACAGAGTGATATCCTAGCACCAACCCTTTTCTCCATCTACTTTGCTGTTGTACTTGTATATGCATTCGGTGACTGCAATATCGGCATAAGTATCCATTTCAGGACCACTGGAAAGTCTTCAGTCTCAGAAGATTTAACACAAGATCCAAGACCTTCCATGCACTAATCTGTGAGTTGTTGTATGCTGATGACGCAGTTTTCGTTACAAACCCTGAGGAAGACATGCAGACTGTTATGGGCAGGTTTTCTGGAGCAGCCACTGCATTTGGTCTTACCATCAGTTTGAAAAAGACCAAGGCTAGCTTCACTCTGCCACCTGGTGTACCATACAGTGAACCTAACATCACAGTAAATGGCACCAGATTGAGTGTTGTAGATACGTTTGTATACCTCAGAAGTACCATATCGAGAGACGGTTCATTAGATGCTGAAATACATGCATGGATCCAGAAAGCCTCTGTTGCCTTTGGGAAGATAGAGAAGCACTTGTGGTCAGATAGAGGAATAACTATTAAAACCAAAGTGACAGTTTACCAAGCATGTGTCTTGACTGCCTTATTGTATTCCTCTGAAGCCTGGACAACACTCTGCCGTCACTTGAAGTGGCTTGAAAGATTTCACCAAAAATGCTTGAGACGAATGTTAAGCATCAAATGGCAATCAAAGCCTCGAGAACACCTGTACTGTTTGCAGCAAGGTGTGCAAATCGACATCTGGACTGAAGCAGCATATGAAAATTGTTGCAAGGATGGATGGCGGAGCAGACAGAGAGCCGGAAAACTTCTTCCTCCAAAAATATATTCTTTATTTCTTCTATTTTCAAAACTTTTCTTAAAATAGTGCAAATATTTACAGTGCGCCAACCAAAAGTTCAAATTGTCAAAAAGAAAACTATACAAACAAAATAAAACACAAAAATAAAGAGGCTTCAAGTCAGAACAAAACTATTAGTCAGCCAAACCACAGTACCTTCAAACAAGACGTTCCAACCACAACTGAGGCTCTGGAGCTTCTGCAGAACTTGCATACCCACAGCCCCTCCCACAGTTGAGCCCAAATTGCAAAATTAGTCAGTCAACTAAATAATAACATCCTAAATACAAAATAACAATTTAAAGAAACAAACACAAAATATACAAACATCCAAAATAATTTTCATTAACCAAAAACCCTTCAGTGCATAGTAAAATACAGGTTTCTCCAACACCAGTAAAACACCCCCGTTAAAATAGTCCGCTGTATCAAACACCCGCGAAACCCCTCCATAACAAGCCAATGGTACAGTCCCTCGGTTTCTCACAACAAACAGGAAGTATGTGGAGTTTGTGTGATGAGTTACTGAAAACTGTTTTGTGTTATAAAAATGCTAGAACTAAATAAACTTGACATTAGAAATAACCGGTTTGTACGTGTGTTTCCTAGACCATAGACAATGCTTAACAGATGGGAGATGAAAAATGCTTAGAAATGTGTGATGCGTTTTACATACGAGTGGAGCCAAACAAATGTTACTAGAATGCCGGTAGGCCTTTCCCTGCACTTGTAACAAATGCTGCTCTCGTTAGAAACTATGGCAAACGGTGGAGTATGAAATGCTTGAAAACGAGTCATACCCATACAGAAAACAGTAATGGAAATGAAGTGCAACTCACAGCGACAGGTCAACCAAGATGTTTGAACGTTGCCGGCAGATTACTGCCTGTGCGCTTGCGTGAGAGGTGTGTGTGTGTGTGCGCGCGAGCGTCACGGCTCACTCCGTGACAAAAATACACAAGAATGAGATTCCACAGGCAGATCTAATCAATCCTGTGAAGACATCACTTTTTATGTATGTATGAAGCCTTTGTTGACTTTGATGGCGCTGGAGTCTGCTGGCTGATCGACACACTTTATGGCAGATCGTGCATTTACAGTATCATCATCGGGGATGTCATATTGGTAATTGACCTCCCAATGACTCAGTTTGTCGCTGAGAAGACCTGCTTTTGAGAAGCAGATGTGGCCACATTAATCACACGGAAGAGACTCCTTTGAGCCTCACTCTGAGAGAGGGGTGACATCTCTCATATATCTGCCTGCACGTTTTTGTTGTGCATACTCTACTCTGTTGTCCTCAAAATCTTTGACACCAGTAGCAATCAGATTTCACTACACCTGCCGATCTAATGCAAGGTCTTCCCAGGTGTCGACATCGATATGTGTCTTTTTGAGTGTGTCTTTGAGGTTGTCTGTCTGTTTTTAAAGCGCTTGCGGGGCTTGCACTGTGGTTGTTTTCCTTGTGCTAACTTACGAAACATAACCTGCTTAGGCATGCGAGTGTCTTCTAGGCAGACAAGGTGACCAGACCATCTAAGTTGATGTTTCATAACCATGGACTCAATACTTGTTGTATTCGCCAACTGCAGTACTCTTGTATCAGACACATGAGAGAGCCATGAGATCTTTAGAATATGATGCAGACAACACTGATGAAAACGCTCAAGACATTGTATATGAGCCATTCCACCAAATCGGTGCCATTTCCGTCCCTAGAAAATTATATGTATAAATGCACATAAAAACGTACTTTAAAATACATTTCCTTCTTACACAGAATGTCCTGCACAGTGATCTGATTTCAAATTTAAGATATATAATTGTAAGCATTAATAAAAACTACCTAAAACACTGAAAAATAGCATGTGTTACCTGTCCCCGCACTCTAACTTTCTACTTAACTATGAAATATTATGATTAAAATCCTTCAGAAACAGTATTTCTTTTGCACTGTTGTGTGACTCCATATCCTATCCATGGTTTAAATATATTTTTTTCATACGAAATCCACAATATCTTAGTTAAAATAGACATTTTAGTTGTGTCCCTGGGTTTTCACTCAGTCCTGTTACCCAAACATATTACCCCAGCTGACAAATTTGGAACATTCCATGAATCACATGCTCAACAGGAAGTTACATCAGTTGTGTCTTCTGAAGGTCATGGGAAGACCACAAGTTAGTTCTCTCATTTACTTTTCTGTATATTTGATGATTTTTTAACTTTGACTGATAAGGTCAATGTCAACATACTGTCCTGTTACTTAAATTATTTCTTAGATGATATTTGTTTATTTTAAAAATACAGATTTTTGGTAAATCACTAGAATGTGCTAAGTGTGGTCATGCTATTAGCAATGACGCCATGTGGCTTAATTCCATGTCTTAGCTAATCCTAGGCTAAAAACTCAGTCCTGTTACTTTCAGAGTTTTGCTAACAGGACTGAAAAAAATGCAGCCATCTTTGACTTCCAAACTTTGTAATGTAGCCTGAGGTTGACCAATACACGTTTTGAATAGTTAAATATGTGTGTTTATTATAATCAGTGTTGAAAAGAGAGAACAAATTAAGTTTAATTTGGGAGTGGTACAACAAGCAAATGGCACCCATTCAGTGGAATGTCCCATATGCCTGCTGTAAGTTGTCCATGTCTCTCAGCCGTACAGCATGGTTGTTAACACATGCATGACACACATTGACTTTTGTTGCTGCTTTGATGTCTGATTGTGACCAGAGCCTTGATTCCAGTTTACCAAATGCATCGCATGCCTTCGGGAGTCTATAAGAGATCTCTTCGTCAAGTGTGTTGGATCTAGATAATGTGCTACTGAGGTACACAAACGTGTCCACGACTTCTAGTTGTTTACCCTTGACGAATATCGATGGCGGGGTGTATGGCTTGCCTGGTGCTGGTCGCAGCATGATGACTGTTTTCTTGAGACTGATGGAAAGTCCGAATTCATCACAGGTGGTTGAAAAGCAGTCCATAAGGAGCTGCAAATCTCTCTCACTGTCGGTAACAAGGTCACAGTCGTCAGCATAAAGATGATCACCAATCAGAGCCACGGATGTCTTAGTTACAGCAGCAAATCGATGGATGTTGAAAAGCCTGCCTGTTGTGCAATATTGAGTGTGTATGCCAGCATCGCTTTGTGAAAAAGCCTGCATAATCACAATGGCAAAAAAGATAGCAAATGGCGTAGGTGCCAGAATATCACCTTGTTTCACTCCAGATTCAACTGGGATAGGTTCTAAGAGCTCAATTTTGACACAGACCCACGCTTTCATATTGTCATGAAGAGATTGAATGAACCCGGTGAACTTCTCTGGACACCCAAGCTTAAGAAGAATACCCCAAAGAGTTGGCCTATGCACAATGTCAAAAGCCTTTGTGAGGTTGATGAAACACTGATACAAATCCAGTTGTTGCTGTCTACACTTCTCTTGAACCTACCTGTCGGGGTGTGAAGATCATGCCAGTTGTTCCTCGATTCTGCCTGAAGCCACATTGCGACTCAGGCAGAATGTTTGGCGCAGCATGATCCAGCAACCGATGCAGCAGTACCCTGGCAAACACTTTTCCAACAACTGACAGTAGAGAGATCCCATGATAGTTGTCACATGTACATCTTTGGGTCCCTTCTTATAAAGTGAAACGAGAATGGCGTCTCTCCATAGCTGTGGAGTTGCACCTCTCACCCACATATCATGAAATGACTAGAGATTATGTCGCCTCCTTGCTGAAGTAGTTCAGCAGGTAATTCTATCATTCCCAGGTACTTTTCCGGAATCCATGAACTTTACAGTGGCCATTATTTCATCATTTGTGGGTGGATCATCAAGCTGGTGGATGATAGGTGCTTGTGCAAGTTTCTCAACAATAGTAGGAT
Organism: Neoarius graeffei; assembly: GCF_027579695.1. Classification (NCBI taxonomy): domain Eukaryota; kingdom Metazoa; phylum Chordata; class Actinopteri; order Siluriformes; family Ariidae; genus Neoarius; species Neoarius graeffei. The sequence goes on from NC_083590.1 coordinate 57,748,504, forward strand.
TGACAACAGACTCACGATTTAAGACATCACTGAAGTGCTGTCTCCATCTTGCCTTGATTTCGTCGGGCTTACGCAGCAGCACATTTCCAGTCTTCGCACGAAGAGATACAAGCACTGATTGTGGGCCATAGACTGCACGTAGTTGATGATACAAAGACTTGAAGTCCCATTTGTCAGCAGATGCCTGTATTTCGTGAGCTTTATCCCACCACCATGTATCCTTCGCTGTTCTCAGCTCTCGTTGGACCTTGGCCTTGCATTCCTTAAAATCCTTCTCAAGCTTATCCCGTTCATGCTCTGGTGCATGACAAGACAAAAGCTTGTCATACGCCACTTTCTTTTCAAGTAACCTTGATGCTAACCCAATGTTTTCTTGGAACCAGTCCTCTTGTTTCCTTTTAACAAATCCTAACACTGAAGAACCGGCATCATAGAGCCGTTTGCTAAAACTCCCACATTCGTCATCCTTGTTTAGGTTAATTGATCGCACTGCTTCTTGGTATTCTATGAGCTTCCCAGGGATCTGTAGTTTGGATATGTTGATGTGCTTAAGTGACTTTGCACAACGACACCTTTGGATCTTATGGACTGTGATAGCCATACAGGCACGCATGAGTCTGTGGTCTGTACAGCATTCAGCCCCTCACATGCATCGAGTAGATGTTACATCACATGTTTTTTCTGCGAACAATTATGTAGTCGAGAACATTTCCAAGTAGCTTTATATTTGTCTTTCTGCCCGAACCAAGTATTGGTTATCACTAAATCAAACTCCTGGCAAAGCTGCAAAAAGAGTAGGCCATTTGCATTATACATTCCCATTCCATGTGTACCTATGCTACTCCAAAGTTCATGGTCACGTCCAACATGGGCATTAAAGTCCCCCAGAAGTGCAAGTTTGTCATTCTTATCAACATTTCTCAGAACTGTTCTCAGATCATCGTAAAAGGTGTTTATTTCGTCCTGGGGACTAACTAGAATCGGTGCGTATACACTGACTACTGTCATGAATTGTTTTGACTTAACTTGCAACCTCAGAGTCTTTATGTAGTCGGAGAAACCATATGGAAGGTCTGCAAGATTTGCCACTAGATGTGTCCTTACAGCGAACCCCACACCGGATTCCCGGCGCGAATTACCCGGCCGGCCTTTGTAGAAGATGGTACAGCCTGACTCTGGTTCAACTATTTGGCCATCAGAGAATCTTGTTTCTGAGAGTGCAACTATGTCTAAACCATATCGAGACAATTCCCTACAGTTACTGCGGTGCAGTGCGACGCTCAGGATGATGAGATCCCGGTAAGTTCAACAGGGTATGTGCATTCCAACATGCTATCCATAGATTTGATCGATTCCATTTTTGTAGTTGTCCATGATTTAACTCAGTAGTTTGTTCATTGCTTGTATTTCACCCACACAGTGAATAACCACCAGCCGTGGCAAGCTTTTTTAGGACCACCTTTTCTAGGTCCCCTTCTGACCAGCAGGTGAGCAGGCTATCCCTAAAGAGGGCTGCTAAGTCGCTTGAGGTGCTACCGAGTCACGCCACTGCCATGAGTTGGCGACAAAGCAACCAATATCCTAAGCCGCCTATGTGTAGGTTAACAATTACATACTCCCAGCTTGTTTAGGCCTGTATGCTTCACTGCGCTCCTATCACCGCAGGGCTTAATCGTGAGTCCATATAATGTTCCAAGAGTCCAAGAAATTCCTGTGCGTGAGTTTATGTTGAGTGGATAAAGTGTTGCACATCACTAAACCCACTTCTGAGTACAGTCAGTTTGACACCAGTAGCACAACAGAGGTTGAGACGACCAGCAACCAACTGAACCTCAGGTTTTTTCTACGAGTTTCCCTCTCCGAGAAGAATGTTCTGACGAGAACTAGGGGTCCTTCACTCCCAGTGGGGTTACCGCGTGCTTGGACACCATCCCAAGTATTTCTACGTCCCTGCGCATTCCATTGGTTATTATTTAACCCAGAAGTTGGGGCCCTCACAGGTACTACCACTCCGGGCCAGAGTGGAACTGGGAGTAGTGGTGATTTAAGATGACTGTCCAAAGATGACCGATAAGGCCAATTCGAGCATGAAAGTATCAACCACATGTGATTTTGTGTGTATATATATATATATATATATATATATATATATATATATATATATATATAAATATATATATATGTATGTATATATATGTATGTATATATGTGTATATATATATGTATATATATATATATGTATGTATATATGTGTGTGTATATATGTGTGTGTGTGTGTGTATATATATATATATATATATATATATATATATATATATATATTATATGTGTGTGTGTATATATATATGTATGTGTGTGTATATATATATATATATATATATATATATATATATATATATATATGTGGTAATGCTCACTGACTATGACGCAGGAGATCGGGGTTCGAATCCCGGTCGGGGCAAAACATCATCCAGTAAGGGTCCTTAGGCAAGACCCCTCATGATATATCGGCCTACCTCAGGAATGAGTGAAGACATAACTGATAGAGTCATACTGGCTCAGGGCAAACTGATGAGAAATGGGCTACTGGAACAAGACATCGATGGACGAGGACAGAAAATACAGATTTGCTGGAATGCTACTATACAAGCAGTCCCAAAGAGAGGGGATACATGCAGCGAATGTGGGACCATTGGATACTTCGAAACCCACAATCAAGGCTAACAAAGAAACAGCTATTAGAACAGCTATTAGAAACAGCTATTACAACATCCATAATCGAAATCTACTATCACAACTAGAGATTAATGAAATACAACAACGATGCTACGGCAAGGGGGAGCCAGGAAGACAGGTCAGCGGGGAGATGTCATCATCCCCACAACCAGAGATTGGGTACCAAGCCCCAACACCTAACAGCCTCAGCACAAGAGCTGCTGACCTGAGAAGGAAGATCGTGACCCAACTGGAAACCTGGAGCCCCCGACGAATACCGAAGCTGAGTTGCCAAGTACCTTCAGAAGATCTACTAGTAGATGTGAATGCTGCTCTGAAGACAATCTCCACAAGAACCATCACTGAGACCAACAAGCTGATACACAGTACAGCAACAGTAATCATGGAGATGCTTGGACCCAAGGTGGGCTCGGGACATAACAAACAGTATCCACCATGGAAGAGACGATTAGAGGCCAAGATAAAGGCAGCACGGAGAGAAGTTAGCCAGCTAGCTGAACTACAGAAAGGGAACATGGTGAATAAAGGCACCCAGGAAGTACAACTCACTCTCCATACCAGAGGCACTCGAAACTGCCAAACAGCGACTAACAGCTCTGGCCACCCGATTGAAGAGATACACCAAGGAGGGAGAGGCCAGGAGAATAAACAAGCTGTTCTCCACTGAACCAGCCAAGGTGTACTCTCAGTGGCAGGGGAACAACAACCGGTCAGACCCACCAAGAGCTGAGGTGGAAAAATACAACACCGATGCCCAATGGTTAGTGGACCTAAGAGCTGACCACAGCAACCTCCCAGAACAAGAACCAGTAACCATCTCAATGGCAGATGTCCAAGAAAGAGTGTCAAAGATGAAGAGCTGGACAGCACCAGGCCCCGATATGATCCATACGTACTGGCTGAAGAAGCTAACTGCACTCCATGAACGCCTAGCAGCACAGATGAACCAGCTGCTGAGGGATGGAACCCACCCAGAATGGCTAACCCAAGGCAGGACAGTCCTAATCATGAAGGACCCCCAGAAGGGACCCATCCCATCCAACTACCGGCCAATTACCTGTCTCTGCACAACATGGAAGGCCCTGTCAGGCATCATTGCAGCAAAAATGAGTAAGCATGTGGCTCAATACATGAGCGAGGCACAGAAAGGGATTGGCAGTAACACCAGAGGAGCCAAGCACCAGCTACTGGTCGATAGAACAGTTGCCCGAGACTGTAAGAAGAGACAGACCAACCTGTGCACTGCCTGGATTGACTACAAGAAAGCCTACGACTCAATGCCACACACATGGATACTGGAATGTCTGGAACTGTATAAGATCAACAGGAACCTAAGGACCTTCATCCAGAACTCAATGGAAATGTGGAAGACAACCCTAGAGGCCAACTCAAAACCCATTGCCCAAGTCAACATCAAGTGCGGCATATACCAAGGAGATGCGCTATCACCACTGCTGTTCTGCATAGGCCTGAACCCCCTCAGTCGGATCATCACGAAGAGCGGCTACGGGTACCGATTCCGTAGTGGGGCAACAATCAGCCACCTGCTCTACATGGATGACATCAAGCTGTATGCCAGGAACGAGCGAGAAATCGACTCGCTGATCCACATCACCCGGATCTACAGCGATGACATAGGGATGTCATTCGGATTGGACAAGTGTGGCCGGATGGTCTCAAAGAGAGGCAAGATGATCTGGACTGAGGGGATTGACCTACCACAGGCTAATGGAAACAATGAAGAAGCCACAAGGAAGTCAACCACAACCAAATACCTCCAGAGAGTAAGGCAGGTCCTGAAAAGTCAGCTGAATAGTAAGAACAAGGTCCGAGCCATCAACATGTACGCACTACCAGTCATCAGATACCCCGCTGGCATCATAAACTGGCCAAAGGAGGAGATAGAAGCCACAGATATCAAGACTAGAAAGCTCCTCACCATGCATGGAGGGTTCCACCCCAAGTCCAGCACCCTGAGACTATACACTAAGCGGAAAGAGGGAGGCCGAGGGCTAGTGAGCATCAAGACCACGGTCCAGGATGAAACATCGAAAATCCGAGAATACATCAGAAAGATGGCCCCAAAGGATGAACTGCTAAGTGAATGTCTCAGGCAGCAGAACCCTGATGAGAGTGCAGAGGAGGAGGAGGAACAGACAACCTGGAGAGACAAACCCCTACATAACCCCTACATGGCATGTACCACCGTCAGATAGAGGAAGTGGCTGATATCAAGAAATCCTACCAGTGGCTGGAGACAGCACAGAGGCACTAATCATGGCAGCACAAGAACAGGCCATAAGCACAAGAGCCATAGAGGCCAGGATCTACCAGAGTAGATCAGACCCAAGATGCAGACTGTGCAAAGAAGCCCCTGAAACAGTCCAGCACATAGTAGCAGGGTGTAAGATGCTAGCTGGATCAGCATACATGGAGAGGCACAACCAAGTGGCTGGGATAGTATACAGGAACATCTGCAACCAGTATGGAATAGAAGTACCCAAGTCCCAATGGGCCATACCACAGAAGGTGGCTGAGAACAACAGGGCCAAGGTTCTGTGGGACTTCAGCTTCCAGACTGACAAACAGATCCTGGCTAACCAACCGGACATAGTGGTGGTGGACAAAGAGCAGAAGAGGGTGGTGGTGATAGATGTGGCGATCCCAGCTGACGCCAACATCAGGAAGAAGGAACATGAGAAACTTGAGAAGTATCAAGGGTTGAAAGAGCAGCTGGAACGGATGTGGAAGGTCAAGGGTTGCGTGGTCCCCATGGTAGTGGGGGCACTTGGGGCAGTAACCCCCAAACTGGGAGAGTGGCTCCAGCAAATCCCAGGAACAACATCTGAAGCCTCAGTCCAGAAGAGCGCAGTCCTAGGAACATTTAACATACTGCGCAGAACCCTCAAACTCCCAGGCCTCTGGTAGAGGACCCGAGCTTGAGGATGACATGGATACCACCCCCCCGCCGGGGGTGAGAAGGAGATTTTTTTTTTATATATATATATATGTGTGTGTGTGTGTGTGTGTGTGTGTGTGTGTATATATATATATATATATATATATATATATATATACACACTGCATTTTATAAAACTGTATACTTCTGCACATACATCCACCTCCCTCGCATACATGACATGGAGATTATTCCATACGACTTTGATCCAACTGAGAAGAGTTGGAAAGATGACAGGATAAGGACTAATCCATCGTGCTGGTAGTTACGCCATTACTGTCACACAATTGATGTTCGTCCATCGCCAATGCGAAGATGACCATTACATCGGAGTACTTGATTAGGTTCTGTGTGTCCGAAGATGACTAAGGCCAATTCGAGCACGAAAGTATCGACCACATGTTGGGCACAAATGTTCAGTAATGGCTAATGAGGTGCCTGCTTCTTTCGTCTTATGGACTTCATGTTTCCTCCTACACTCTGCCAAGCGTGAAGACAGAAATTAATTTTAATGGAAATTAAAACGTGCCAGATCAGGCGGCTGGTGGGTTTTCAAAATAATAAATACATGCATGTATTTTTGTGATAAATACATATTATACTGAGTGTATTTCCCACATAATCCTCACTAATGGCCCTTTTCCACTACCCTTTTTCAGCTCACTTCAGCTCGCTTCAGCTCACTTCAGCCCGACACGGCTCGCGTTTCGACTACCAAAAACCAGCACGACTCAGCTCGCTTCAGCCCTGCTTAGCCCCTAAAACTCGCACGGTTTTGGAGTGGGGCTGAAGCGAGCCAAAGCGAGCCGAGTGAGGCTGGGGGCGTGAGCAGACACTCCCCTGTGCACTGATTGGTGAGGAGGAGTGTCCTCACATGCCCACACATGCCCCGCGAGTGCGCTGGGATCTGTAAACACCGCAAACCCGGAAGGAGAAGAATTACGAATTACGAGAATTTCTGAAGCCTTATGCGCCTCGCCTCATCTATACGCTCTTGCCAGTATCTGTCCGCGTTGTCGGTGACAACAAGCCACAGCACCAAGACCAGCAACACTAACAACTCCATGTCCTCCATGTTTGTTTACTATCCGGGTTGTGAGACTACCGCTTAAAAGCTCACTGATGTCACTGTTTGCGCTGCTTAACGACATCACCTGACGTCCACCCACTTTCGCTAACTCCACCCAATGTGTCCACCCACTTCCAGCCAGCACGGTTCAGCGCGGTTGTAGTCGAAATGCAACTCCAACAGCCCCACTCAGCTCGACTCAGCACGGCACGGCTCAGCCCGACTCAGCCGCGTTTGTAGTGGAAAAGCGGCATAAGGTTTCGGACAGCACTACAAAATGGCCTCCCCACTGTATAGTGCCCTGTATAGTGAGTAGGGAGCGATTTCAGACACAGGGAAAACTTCTGGCTTGATTACGTCAGCATTCGAAGGAGGCCGCGCATGTCTTTTGACAACATTGGCAGATGTTGGTCACTTTTTTTTTAACATTTTATTTATGGTGTTTTTGTCATTAAATTCCCAATGCAGTTAAAGATTTTACAATGCTTTGTGGACAAAATGATGACCACACCAAAAGATGTTACTCAGGACAGACAAGAAGAAACAAAAAACAACAAAACACACACACAAAACAAAAATCAACTACAGAAGAAGAAAAGAAAAAAAAAAGATTGGTGCTCCATTGTATAATTTGACATATCAGCAAGATGGATAGTAAATACAAAAAGCATAAGCAAGTGATATACGCTCACAGTTCCAGGCCAGGTAACAAATTCACATATTGTATGAAAGGGTCCCACATTTTGTAAAACTTATCAGTGTTTCCCCTAGAAAATGTTTGAAGGTGCGGTGGCAAGACCTGCGCTCAGACGTCCCACCCCAGTACAAGGATAAAAACAGCCAACAGCACAGAAGGCTATACATAGATTAATCCATCGGTCATGACTTTAGCCCACAACATGCCAGCACATAACTGCACAGAATAAAATGCTAAAACAGCCAACAGTACACAACAAAAGCACCTCGGTAGTAGGCTAACTCAACTTAAACAACTTGCTTGTATCAGTACCAATGCAGTATAGAAACATTGAAAACAGAGGAAGCAGTGCACTCGGCGGTGCTAATAGAAGTAACCAATGACTTGCCCTTAAAACTTCCCAAAGGCCTGCCTGCGTCTGTCACTGGCCTGCACGAACTTCTTTGCGATGGTGGTCATGTCAGTTTGTTCCAGAATGTCACGGTGAATATGGCAGTTCATCAAGTCATTCAGTCTCTTTTGTGTCATTGTGGATCGGAGGTATGATTTCAGTCGACGAAGTGTGGAAAACAAATGCTCTGCTGATGCCGAGGGCACGAAGGCCAAAAGCCAGGGCACCGAGGCCATAAAATAAAACAATGATTTTAAGTTCATGTCTATAATGAATTTAATTTAAGGACTAATGACTCTTCTGAGGAAGATTGGAGTCCCGGTCAAAACTATCAAGCAGGTAAAGAAACATCTACAATATTATATCTGAAGATAAGAAAATATTGAACACATCTAAACTTATCAATCCATCACTCACTTCAAAAATTGTAAAACTTATTAAACCTATATCCTCCCATAATTTTTGTTCAATTGACACCAAATGTGCAAGAGCATCTTCAGACTGTACTACTACGCAGATTTTTGATTAATCAAAACTGAGCCTGGAGTTCATCAAAATGTTTGACTGTAAATGGAACATATACTAGCATGCAGGCTACTGATTAACCCATAAGAGCCCAGACCGATTTCTCAATCAAGGAAAATTATTGAGGAAATAAAATGAACTAAATAGACGACAAAGAAAACATTTCTGACCTTTTATTTTTTAAAATAGCACTTTCATGTCTCAAGATCTGAAATATTAAATTGCAAATTTGCAGAACACTGCAACACTATTACACTGTTAACCCCAAAGTTCATTCTACGCAAACAGTTTGAGTAAATACCACTTTTAAAGTTTAGTTTTATTGCATTACTTAAACAGTATGAGTATATGAAGAGTATATGAGACAGTCATTGGGTGTACTCATTTTTGTAATTTAAACAAACTAAAACTATCATGTTTTACCTCAGGCCACAGTGCTGCCCTGTTGTGATTGGCTTAAAACTCAAGACAAGTTGAGGTGACTGCTACAGAGGAAGTTGCGCCATTTTCTAATTTACATAGAGCAATTTAAGGTCTTTGCACTTTTGACAGCAAGCTAATTAGCATGTTAGCGGCTACAGTCGGTACTCGGCATGTTAAAAGTGGGTCAACGTTGTAACGACATAACGCTACTGTACAAGCAATGCTTATTTAACAGTAACAAACTTAAGCCCTATATGTGGAAATTCCTCTCTTATCCGTTCATTAATTTATCACACAGTCTTACCTCAGTCAACAACTTCCCTCCTGTGAAAATTCAACGTCTCGGACGCAGACACAAGTGGGTGGGAGATGCGTTTGATTAAGTCTTCTGATTGGCTGGTGATAGATTGGTGGGCAGGGGATGCATTTGATTAAGTCTCCTGATTGGCTGGTGATAGATTGGTGTCATTATAGCGCGTCGGAGCGGTTCATGCCAGGCTCGAGTCCGCTCAACGTCAAAAAATATTGGTTTAGCCTATTTTTAAAATAATTTTCAAAAATAATTTTCAAAAAGTTACCCGGGCCACGGCCCCCCTTCAGGAATTCCTGAAGGTGCGGTGGCAAAAATCAAGGTGCGGTGGCCCGCCGCAGCCAATTGTACATAGCGGAAACACTGCTTATTAACAGAGCTATTCAGAGTGCATCTAATCTTTTCCAGCTTTATATTTAACATAGCATCTCTGATCCATTGATTATTTGTTGGAGGATTTGAATCCTTCCATTTAAAGAGAATGGCACGCCTAGCTACCAAAGAAAAAAAGGCAATAACCCTCTGAAGGTCAGCTGGAAGACTTGACCCATCTGTACATGATGCAACACCAAAGATGCCAATTTTAGGATAGGGCTGAAAATTACAATTATATGCCTTAGAGATTGTGTCAAAAAAGGAATCCCAGAAAGATGACAGTTTTAGACAAGACCATAGCATATGGTAGTTGATGGCTGGGGCCTGTTTGCACCTGTCACAAGTAGTGTTTATATCTGGAAATATTTTGGCTAGTCTAACTTTAGAAAAGTGTAGCCTATGTAAGACCTTAAACTGGATCAAGGCATGTCTTGAACAGATAGAAGATGAATGGATCCTCAGCAAAGCCATATCCCATTCTTCATCTGAAAGTGGGATCCCCATGTCATTTCCCCATTGTTCCCGGATATGGGAAACAGAGGGACTAAGTGTATCCATTATTGCAGAGTAAATTATTGACACCCTACCTTTCTTAAACAGATTGACCTTTAAAAGATGGTCGAAACAGGACAAAGGAGGGGTATTTGGAAAATTGGCAAATTTCTTGCTTATAAAGTCCCTGATTTGTGAGTAGCAAAAGAAATGAGTATTAGTTCATATTTTGTGGACAGTTGTTCAAAACTTGCAAAAGTATTATCAATATACAAATCGCTAATGCTATGGATACCTTTATCATGCCAGGTCTGGAAGCCCCTGTCTAACAAAGATGGGCGGAAAAGGTGATTATTCACTATAGGCGAATAAAAGGACATGTTCTGTGCACCCAAGCATTTCTTAAATAGCTTCAAGATACGTACTGATTGGGTAACAATTACATTTCCACTCACATTATTAACAACTGATGGCAAAGATTCGCAGAGTAAAGCGGGAAGTGAGTAAGGACGACCTGTGGCTTGTTCAATCTGAAGCAGGGCTCTACGGTGTGCACATTTCACTCGCATTTGCGAGCTAATTTTTCGGCATGCGAACGACGAAAAAAAAACGTGCATTCGTGCGAGGGCTTCTTGCAGCCGACAATTTAGGAAAGCACCGAGCACAGACACGACGAGTTTAACATTCTAAAATGTATCAAATGTTAAACTGCAAAGTATGTAAATCCAGTGCTGGATAGCCTACCTAATATTTTTTTACACTAGAGACAAGAAAATTACATCAATGTGTTCATCAGAGCCTTGTAATGCTCAATGTGAAAGAATTTTGTGAATATCTCCTTCCGTTTTCATGTAAATCCCCGTTGTTTGGAGGGAGCACTCTGAGAAAATCCTTCACTTTCTGTGTGACACTGTCTCTGCGCTCAGCGGGTGGGGGAGGGGCTGCTCACTCTCTCTCTCTCTCACACACACACACACACACACACACACACACACACAGGAGGGAGAGGCTGCTCGCTCTCACACACACACAGGAGGGAGAGGCTGCTCGCTCTCACACACACACAGGAGGGAGAGGCTGCTCGCTCTCACACACACACAGGAGGGAGAGGCTGCTCGCTCTCACACACACAGGAGGGAGAGGCTGCTCGCTCTCACACACACACACAGGAGGGAGGGGCTGCTCGCTCTCACACACACACAGGAGGGAGGGGCTGCTCGCTCTCACACACACAGGAGGGAGGGGATGCTCCCTCTCTCACACACAGGAGGGAGGGGATGCTCCCTCTCTCTCACACAGGAGGGAGGGGATGCTCCCTCTCTCTCACACAGGAGGGAGGGGATGCTCCCTCTCTCTCACACAGGAGGGAGGGGATGCTCCCTCTCTCTCACACAGGAGGGAGGGGATGCTCCCTCTCTCTCTCACAGACACACACAGGAGGGAGGGGCTGCTCGCTCTCACACACACACAGGAGGGAGGGGCTGCTCGCTCTCACACACACACACAGGAGGGAGGGGATGCTCCCTCTCTCTCTCACACAGGAGGGAGGGGATGCTCCCTCTCTCTCACACAGGAGGGAGGGGATGCTCCCTCTCTCTCACACAGGAGGGAGGGGATGCTCCCTCTCTCTCACACAGGAGGGAGGGGATGCTCGCTCTCACACACACACAGGAGGGAGGGGATGCTCCCTCTCTTTCTCACACAGGAGGGAGGGGATGCTCCCTCTCTCTCACACACACACACAGGAGGGAGGGGATGCTCCCTCTCTCTCACACACACACACACAGGAGGGAGGGGATGCTCCCTCTCTCTCACACAGGAGGGAGGGGCTGCTCACTCTCACACACACACAGGAGGGAGGGGATGCTCCCTCTCTCTCTCACACAGGAGGGAGGGGATGCTCTCTCTCTCTCTCTCTCTCTCACTCACACACACACACACACAGGAGGGAGGGGATGCTCCCTCTCTCTCACACAGGAGGGAGGGGATGCTCCCTCTCTCTCTCACAGACACACACAGGAGGGAGGGGCTGCTCGCTCTCACACACACACAGGAGGGAGGGGCTGCTCGCTCTCACACACACACACAGGAGGGAGGGGATGCTCCCTCTCTCTCTCACACAGGAGGGAGGGGATGCTCCCTCTCTCTCACACAGGAGGGAGGGGATGCTCCCTCTCTCTCACACAGGAGGGAGGGGATGCTCCCTCTCTCTCACACAGGAGGGAGGGGATGCTCGCTCTCACACACACACAGGAGGGAGGGGATGCTCCCTCTCTTTCTCACACAGGAGGGAGGGGATGCTCCCTCTCTCTCACACACACACACAGGAGGGAGGGGATGCTCCCTCTCTCTCACACACACACACAGGAGGGAGGGGATGCTCCCTCTCTCTCACACAGGAGGGAGGGGCTGCTCGCTCTCACACACACACAGGAGGGAGGGGATGCTCCCTCTCTCTCTCACACAGGAGGGAGGGGATGCTCTCTCTCTCTCTCTCTCTCACTCACACACACACACAGGAGGGAGGGGCTGCTCGCTCTCACACACACACACACAGGAGGGAGGGGCTGCTCGCTCTCTCACACACACGCACAGGAGGGAGGGGCTGCTCGCTCTCACACACACAGGAGGGAGGGGCTGCTCGCTCTCTCACACACACACAGGAGGGAGGGGCTGCTCCCCTCAGAGAGAGACAGGCTTGTAGCATCATGGCAGTGTAACGAGTAATGGCCTGTATTGTTGTGTGTGTGTGTGTGTGTGTGTGTGTGTGTGTGTGTGTGTGTGTGTGTGTGTGTTCAGTGTTGTGTACGTGTGTGTGTGTGTGTTTTCTGCCTGCACCTTGCTCCCTGTCTGTAGTTGCATGCATTGTGTCTGTCTTGCACTGCGGTGGTTCCCACGGTAGCTGGGGGGGGGGGAGTGAAAAAGTTACTTTTTTTTGCCGTTCTGCCATGCTAGTGCGTTTTACCAGGACATGAGATTTCAGCATTTTTATTCTTCTCGGTCTGTAGCTTGAACAAGTTTACGCTACTGAATAACACTTTCAGTTTAAGTTGAGTCTGGTGCTTTTGTGCTGTAGGTATCATGCTGCCATCTTGTGTCAGAACTACAATTCCCAGGCAACTTCCGTGTGACCTACGTCACACGTGGGCGGGATCATGTACGTCAGTCCGCCATGCGCGTATAAGTCCAGGCGGAAGCTCCGCCATTTTGTCTCTCGCGTCCGGTTTCTGAGGAGTCTGGACGCATAAAGAGATGCTCTCAAACCCGAACACTTCTTTCTTGCAAGATTCACCATCCAGCGCGTTCTGTGCCTAACCACTGGCCAAGAGACTTTTCCTCACGAACGCTGAGGTTCGGACCAAGAATCCTCTGCTTTCCACGGGAACCACCCAAGTGCTCCGCTGGACCCGAAAGTTTTCTATGCCTCCATCACGAGCGGCTCACGTGCTCCCACGGCGAGGCCCGAAACTACACCGGCGAATAGTTCTTCATATCTTGCTAAAGGCAGGATTAAGTAAGATTTTGGCATTTGGGCATAATTAAGATAGTCTTAGGAATTTGCTTTTATTTGAAATAGTGTGAATTTAAACCCAGGTTTATCTGTTACACTGTTAGACACGCAGCGTGTTGATTTATTTTGGTTCTATGTTCTTTCAGTTGTTTAATAGATAGGCTGTGCATGCTCCTTCTCTCTCTTATTCTGACTAACACTAATTTCCTTATCATACATTTTGACCTTATCAGGGTTTCAGTGAGTTTGGTAATGTTATGAGTGTGGAAGCTTTTTGTTACTGAGAAAACACGTGCTCAACAGGCCTGACCAGGCCTGATACACTTTAGATAGCTTCCCTTTGTCTTTAGCAACACGTGCTCAGTAGGCCTCACCAGGCCTAACAAACACACTTTAGCTAGGCCATAGGGCCTTTCACAAACACACACTAGCAACACAAGGCTAATCTAGGCCTCCACCACGTGTAGTTAGCTACACGAGGCTAAACACATGGTCAAGTCCTTCACACACACACACACACACACACACACACACACACACACACACACAAGCACACATTAGCAACAGAGCTAATCCTTTGTTCTACTTAGATAACATTCCTTTGTTTTAGCTAGCAACAAGCTAGGCCATACACACACACCTCACTGCTTGTATATATTGATTTATTATTTTTATCTTTAGGCGGCACGGTGGTGTAGTGGTTAGCGCTGTCGCCTCACAGCAAGAAGGTCCTGGGTTCGAGCCCCATGGCCGGCGAGGGCCTTTCTGTGTGGAGTTTGCATGTTCTCCCCGTGTCTGCGTGGGTTTCCTCCGGGTGCTCCGGTTTCCCCCACAGTCCAAAGACATGCAGGTTAGGTTAACTGGTGACTCTAAATTGACCGTAGGTGTGAATGTGAGTGTGAATGGTTGTCTGTGTCTATGTGTCAGCCCTGTGATGACCTGGCGACTTGTCCAGGGTGTACCCCGCCTTTCGCCCGTAGTCAGCTGGGATAGGCTCCAGCTTGCCTGCGACCCTGAAGAGCAGGATAAAGCGGCTAGAGATAATGAGATGAGATGAGATGAGATTTTTATCTTTGTATAATAAATTCATTTATTAAACAAACTGTGTTTATTTGTGTGAATAATATATGAAGTCCCCAATCTCTCGAAGAATTCAAAAAGGTGCATATAAGTTATGTAATATGGTAAGTGATCGTAATAATTTGGAAATATACCATAATTTAGCTGTTTGGTAATTTATTATTAAGCACCAGGATTAATGGTATGATTCACTAAATGATTCATTGAACGATTCACTAAATGATTCATTGAACGATTCACTAAATGATTCATTAAACGATTCACTATATGATTCACTAAATGATTCATTGAACAATTCACTTCAAATGAGACTGATTCTATGGTATGATTCAATTCAAAGGAGTCAAAGTAAACGATTCAGTGGGATTGATTCATTTTAATTATTAACCTTCAAATTTAATGAGACTGATTTAATGAGATTGATCACTTAACTTCAATAATTAACTGATTGCACCCACAGTGCTGACGCTACAATAGCCTACTATCACAATAAATATCCCCTGTAACATTTCCCATTTTCTACTCATCTTTCTGTGATTGCCCCTCTTTCCCACGGTTGTATGTTGTGGGTGTGGCATTAGGTGGGAAAAGTGCTTTTTAGGGATTCATCAGATCATTCAACTGAGAGATAACTGAGAGCTTGTTCGGACCGAGCTGAGAAATATATTCGCTATACAGAGAATAACGGCGTTTTTTTAAAAGCAATGATGGTGGAAACAAGAATAAAAGAACGGATGAGGAAGAAAGTGTAGTGAAGAAAGCTAGAACGACGGGAGAAGGTGTGGGAAAATTATATAATGAGATGGAAAGCACACACCCCAGTGCAAACATTTACATGGAAACGTACAACACAGCAGAAAAACAAATAATATACAGTATATACAAATGGTGCATGTCACAACACAGCAGAAAAACAAAGAATATATATACAACTGGGCGTGTTGAGTTGCAGATGTTAATTGCACATTAGTTATAGAAACTCAGTTCAGCTACAAAACTCAGGATATTGCACTGTATTTGGTATTGTATTGGGTATGGATAAAGTGTAGAAATATAAAATATACAAAAGCTATAAAAACTAAAAAGTTGCTCTGTGAGGTTGCACTGTAATAAGTATTGCACTGTATCAGGTAAGTGTGAGACTATTGTCCTTTTAGGTCCTTGTTGGTGCATTGTTGCACCTGCCAGAAGTGGCATCAGTCAGTGCATGTAATTAGCCTTTTTCACATTACGTCACTTGCAGAAGAACCTCACATCCGTTTTCAGCCTTTTGAATGGAAGAGGTGGCATGCTAATCTGCTGGCTAATAAGTAGCAACCATAGAAAGTCAGTAAACTTCCTTTCCAAAACAAGGCAGATAGGTGACTGGAATGGTCGCTAACAATACGTAATGATAAACAACAATGTGCAATATTATTATCAATCTTATCTGTGAATGACACAGTTTTGTTAACATATGTTGCCGCCGTATACCTCTTCTTCCATTCAAAAGGCTGAAAATGGATACGAGTTCCCTTGCAAGTGACGTAATGTGAAAAAGGCTAATTGTTCAAGGTGGTTATGGCCTGTGGGGAAAAAAATGTTTTTGAATCTGTTGGTCCTTGCTTTGAAGCACCTGTAACGCCTGCCTGAGGGCAGCAAGTCAGAGAACTCAGAGCCAGGGTGGGAGCTGTCCTTGGTGATGATGTTAGCTCTGCTGAGCTCTGCTCTCTGTTTAGCTACTGTTTGTTCATTCATTCAGTTGTTTGTTATTCATTTGTTTGTTCATTCATTCGTTCGTTCATTCATTCTCAATTGAATTTTGTGTTTTATGTGTTGGTGTGTCTAAGGTTTGCGCTGCAATATACCTTTAAAATGAAAACCTACTTGTGCTTGTGCCCCCATTTTTTTTCCCTGTGCTCCTAAAATTTTTAAATTAGGAGCACATGTGCTCCTGAAAAAAAAAGTTAGTGTAGAGCCCTGATCTGAAGCCATGCTGGGTACCTGCCATTCCAGTCCTTTAACCATAGGGAGATGGTATTCAGGTTTGCAGCCCAATAATATGAACGGAGATTTGGTAAAGAGAGTCCACCACAGGTTTTTTGTATCTCCAAAAATTCTTTCCATATGCGTACTTATTTCTTATGCCAAATAAAAGGGGAAACAGCCTGATTGAACAACTTAAAAAATGAAAGTGGTATGAAAATAGGTATAGCTTGAAATAAATAAAGATATTAAGGTATTACATCGACCTCCGAGGTCGGAGGTCGATGATAGACTTTGTTGTCATTTCCTCTGATCTCCGGCCCTATGTCTTGGACACTCGGGTGAAGAGAGGGGCTGAGCTGTCAACTGATCACCACCTGGTGGTGAGTTGGATCTGCTGGCGGAGGAAGAAGCTGGACATACCTGGCAGGCCCAAACGTATGGTGAGGGTCTGCTGGGAACGTCTGGCTGAGCACTCTGTTGGGGAGGTCTTTAACTCCCACCTCCGGGAGAGCTTTTCCCAGCTTCCAAGGGAGGCGGGGGACATTGAGTCTGAGTGGACCATGTTCTCTACCTCCATTGTGGACGCAGCTGTTTGGAGCTGTGGCCGCAAGGTCTCCGGTGCCTGTCGTGGCGGCAATCCCCGAACTCGGTGGTGGACACCAGAAGTAAGGGATGCCGTCAAGCTGAAGAAGGAGTCCTATCTGGCCATGTTGACCTCCAGGACTCCTGAGGCAGCTGACGGGTATCAGCAGGCCAGGTGTGCTGCAGCTCGGGCAGTTGCGGAGGCAAAAACTTGGAACTGGGAGGAGTTCGGGGAGGCCATGGAGAAGGACTATCGGTCGGCCTCGAAGAAATTCTGGCAAACGTCCGGCGCCTCAGGAGGGGGAAGCAGTACTCTGCCAACACTGTTTACAGTGCGGGTGGGGAGCTGTTGACCTCGACTGGGGACATTGTCGGGCGGTGGAAGGAATACTTTGAGGATCTCCTCAATCCCACCGTCATATCTTCCATTGAGGAGACTGAGGCTGATGACTCAGAGGTGGACTCATCCATTACCCAAGCCGAAGTCACTGAGGTGGTTTGCAAGCTCCTCGGTGGCAAGGCACCGGGGGTGGATGAGATCCGCCCTGAGTATCTCAAGTCTCTGGATGTTGTGGGGCTGTCTTGGTTGACAGGCCTCTGCAACATCGCGTGGCGGTTGGGGACAGTGCCTCTGGAGTGGCAGACTGGGGTGGTGGTCCCTCTTTTTAAGAAAGGGGACCGGAGAGTGTGCTCCAATTATAGGGGAATCGCACTTCTCAGCCTCCCGGGGAAGGTTTACTCCAGGGTACTGGAGAGGAGAATTTGACCGATCGTTGAACCTCAGATCCAGGAGGAACTATGCGGTTTTCGTCCTAGTCGCGGAACACTGGACCAGCTCTATACCCTTCATAGGGTGCTCGAGGGTTCATGGGAGTTTGCCCAACCAGTCCACATGTGCTTTGTGGATCTGGAGAAGGCATTCAACCGTGTCCCTCATGGTATTCTGTGGGGGGTGCTTCGGGAGTATGGGGTTCGGGGCTCTTTGCTAAGGGCTGTCCGGTCCCTGTACGAACGGAGCAAGAGTCTGGTTCACATTGCCGGCAGTAAGTCAGACCTGTTCCCAGTGCATGTTGGACTCCGACAGGGCTGCCCTTTGTCACCGGTTCTGTTCATAATTTTTATGGACAGAATTTCTAGGCGCAGCCAGGGGCCGGAAGGAATCCTGTTTGGGAACCACAAGATTTCATCTCCTGCTTTTTGCGGATGTTGTCCTGTTGGCTTCTTCAAACCAGGACCTTCAGCATGCACTGGGGTGGTTTGCAGTCGAGTGTGAAGCGGCTGGGATGAAAATCAGCACCTCCAAGTCCGAGGCTATGGTTCTCGACCGGAAAAGGGTGGCTTGCCCTCTCCAGGTTGGTGGAGAAGTCCTGCCTCAGGTGGAAGAGTTTAAGTATCTCAGGATCTTGTTCACAAGTGAGGGAAGGATGGAGCGTGAGATCGACAGGCGTATCGGTGCAGCCTCCGCAGTGATGCAGTCGCTTTACCGGTCCGTCGTGGTGAAGAAGGAGCTGAGCCAAAAGGCGAAGCTCTCAATTTACCGGTCGATCTACGTTCGGACTCTCACCTATGGTCATGAGCTTTGGGTAATGACTGAAAGAACAAGATTGCGGATACGAGCGGCCAAAATGAGTTTCCTTCGCAGGGTGGCTGGGCGCTCCCTTAGAGAGAGGGTGAGAAGCACAGTCACTCAGGAGGAGCTCGGAGTAGAGCCGCTGCTCCTCCACACGGAGAGAAACCAGCTGAGGTGGCTTGGGCATCTTTTTCGGATGCCTCCTGGACGCCTCCCTGGGGAGGTGTTCCAGGCATGTCCCCCCGGGAGGAGGCCCCGGGGAAGACCCAGGACACGCTGGAGGGACTATATCTCTCGGCTGGCCTGGGAACGCCTCGGTGTTCTTCCCAAGGAGCTGGCCGAGGTGTCTGGGGAAAGGGAAGTTTGGGCTTCCATGCTTAGACTGCTGCCTCTGCGACCCGGTCCCGGATAAAGCGGAAAAAGACGGGACGGGATTTAGGTATTACATTCATCTTTACAGAGTTTATTCTCCCGATGAGAGATAACGGTAGGGTGGACCAGCGTTTGATGTCTGTTTTGGTATGTTCTAGAAGAGCAGCAAAATTATTCTTAAAAAGATGATGGTATGATTTGGTAACCTTTACCCCCAGATATGTAAAGGAGTGAATTGAGAGCTTAAATGGTAGGTTTGGATATGTTTCAGCACCTTTGTTAATGGGAAAGTACTCGCTTTTACTATAATTGAGTTTGTAGCTTGATATTTTTCCAAAGTTTTCCAGGACAGTTAGGACCTCGGGTATGCCTGTGATGGGGTTGGTGATGTACAATAATAGGTCATCAGCATATAGTGAGACAGTGTGAGTTAGGCCCCCACGTTCTATACCTTTTATGTTACCATTGTTTCTTAAAGCTATTGACAATGGCTCTATAGCTAAAACAAAAAGTAATGGACTTAATGGGTCACCTTGTTTGGTACCTCTGTGAAGAGAAAAATAATCAGAAGAGATTGAATTGGTGCAAACTGATGCAGTTGTATCTGTGTATATCAACTTTATCAATTTAATAAACTTGCGGCCAAATCCAAATCTTCGCAGTGTATGGAAGAGATAATCCCACTCGACCCTATCAAATGCCTTTTCAGCATCAAGTGATATAATGTCTTCTGGGGTTGGTTTATTGGGCTTAGTATATATGATATTGAACAGGCGCCTCAAGTTAAAATAGGACTGCCTATCCTGGATAAATCCAGTCTGGTCCTCAGATATTAAGGAAGGAAGGACTGACTCAAGGCGAAGTGCAATGACTTTAGAAAATATTTTACCATCACAGTTTGTTAAACTGATGGGTCTGTATGATGCACAATCAAGTGGATCCTTGTTTTTTTTTCAGTAGTAGTGTGATGGATGATTGACGGAGTGTGGGTGGGAGAACTTTTTTTTTTTACTGATTCTTTATAAACTAAAAGAAGTGGGGCCAATTGTTCCTTAAATTTTTTATAAAATTCGTTGGGGAATCCATCAGAACCAGGGGCTTTACCACTTTGTAGAGACGTTATTGCAGTGATGATTTCTTCTATAGTGATAGATTGTTCTAATTTTTCTTGTGTCAGAGTCAATAGTGGGAATGTTTAAGTTACAGAAAAAAGTGTCAAATTGTTGCTGATCTAGATCTAAATCTGATTAATATAATTTGGAGTAGAACTCTTGAAAATTATTGTTGATGGTTTGACGATCCTCACTTAATACACCATCAGGTAATCTAATTTGTGAAATGACATGGGATGTTGCTTTTTGACGAAGCTTACTGGCCAATAGTTTGGAAGGTTTATCACCCTCTTCATAAAATCGACTATGGGACTTAAAGATTAGCCTTTCTGCCTCAGTAGTTAATAGAAGATCAGCTTCAGTCTGTAAGCTAACTCTCGCTTTCATCCTATCGGGGGTTGGAGAGCTAGATATAAGGCTATCCAAAGCTTTAATTCTAGAGGACAGATCTGTGATGTTATTTTGGTGGACTTTCCTAGTATATGTACTATGGGCAATGATCTGTCCTCTAAGATATGCCTTAAGTGCCTCCCATAAAGTTGATGCTGAAATGTCATCAGTCATGTTTATATCCAAGTAGATATCTATTTGTTCTGAAACAAACTGCACAAAAACATAATCAGCAAGCAGCAGAGGATCAAGTAGTCATGTCCGTCTTGGCCTTTGAGATGGGAGTTTTATGGTCATACTTAGGGATAGCGAAAACTAAAAAAAAAAAATCTTGACCGACCACCGAGCTTCATTAGCTGGTTAAAGTCGGTTAACCTATGAGTTTAAAATTCTAGAATTGGAATTATTAGAATCTATTCTAAATCTAACCATGAGCATCTGCAAATTCAGTCCCAGTTCCTGCCCTCCACTCACATTACCTTTTCTACAGCGCGAAACATTTAGTCAAACGCGGCACTGATGTCGAGAGGTTTGTATTGGAACAGAGGACAAATGGCTCTAGCTTAGAGACAGTTTTAGGCTACGTTTACATTACGTCAAATCAGCGGATCATCAGATTAACGTTCTTAAAACGATTCGCATTTACACTAAAACCGTTAGCCGTGCACACAGCAACGCCAATACGCGGATACGCTCGGCTCCGCAGGCATCCTGCGCTCCAAATCACTCCGCCCTGAACAGGGATTGCCCTCTGGAGGGTGCACACTCCGGCCCTGCACAGCTCACACAGCGCGCGAGTGAAGTGCACAAGCCACGATTCGGGACTGAGCCGCTGTGTGTGTGATCCCAGCGCATATCACTTACTACTTGCAAGTGGAAGGATGGCAAGCCTAAAGACAATCATAACTACACAATGGGTAGTATTTGCATCAGTATTTGCAGTATTTTCATACTTTTATACTCTTTAATGAAAGGTGATACAAGGCGGAAGTCCGCGCCGTTTTTCAGCAGTCGCATCACATGACCAACGCCAGCGAATCAGGAAGGTGGATGTCACAGTGACGTTGTCCAATGAGACGCCAGCTATAGCTCAGCACAGCGTATCCGCGTATTTTGAATGTTTACACAGCACCGGAGCTGACACGATCTGGATTGAATATGTGGACGCTGGCGGATTCCTGTTTCTAGGCGTTTCCAGGCGGTTTAATGTAAATGGACAGTGCATCCACGAAGAAAACGAAATAGATACGGTCTAGTGTAAACGTAGCCTCAGTTGGCCATGATGGCGTTGAAAATAAAGTCAAGTGCTAGAAGTACATAACATTCAGTGATGGGTATAACGGCGTTAAAATAAAGGCTGTTATAACGCCGGGTAATCTAATTAATTAGCTACAATCGTTATAACGCCGTTACCAATATCAACCAGCCATTACTGCATGGTATTGAAGTTGCTCTGAAGCCATCACCGACTTGGCTCACAGACATAAAAGCTGCGTTTGTCACTCTCCCTCCAGACACCGCTGTCATTTCATTCTCTCCCCTTCCCTCCAAAAGTCGGCATCTGTGCCTTTAGTTTGTGTGGAGAGATATGATCTGCAATAACATGCATTGTTGGCTACAGACCGAAACATACTTTCAGAAGGCACTGGCCAAGGCAGGACTAAACTCGATGTGCCTTCTAATAATAATTTAAAAACAGAATAGTAATTTGTTAGCTAAAAAGCCTGTGTCTACACTTTTCTTTCGCCAAATGGCAGCTGTCTTCAACTGGGGTGGGAGGGCGGGACATGACTGAATGGGTGTTTCTGATTTGTCAGCTGTCGTCCTTACAGCGCATGGCATGCCCCAAGCGTTTACAACACAGAATTCCAGGTTCTCCACTCCAAAATCGGCAGCTTCAAAACGATTGATTTTTTTTTTTAACCGACAACCAAAAAAAAAAATTAACCGGTTGACGTTGATTCGGTCAACCATCGGTCAAACGGTCATTGGTTAACATCCCTAGTCATACTCACAGGGGCATGATCGGAAATCATAATTGGATTATATTTACAATCAGAAATGGCATTTAGGAGAAAAGGATCCACTAAAAAAATCTATTCTGGAAAAAGATTTGTGTACATTAGAGAAAAAAGAATACTAGCTCTTGGTGGGATTTTTAAATCTCCATGGGTCTATCAATTTATGTACATCCATAAATGCTTGCACTACTTTTACTGATTTAGTTGGTCTAGAGACAGAGTGAGGTGAACGATCCCAATCTGGGTCCATTACCAGATTGTAATCCCCAGATAACACAAGATGGTGAGTGTCTAGGTTAGGAATAGAGCTTAGCATCCTCTTAAAAAAACACTCATCACTGTTAGGGGCATAAATATTAACTAATATGACAGGGAGTTGAAATAGCTTTCCTACCACCATCACATATATGAAATAGCTTTCCTACCACCATCAAATATCTACCATTTGGATCAGAAATAGTGTTAGTGACATTAAATTGAATATTTTTATGAATAATGATGGCTGCTCCTCCACTTTTACTGTCAAATTTTGAATGAAACATCTGGCCAACCCAATCTTTATGAATCCTAAGATGATCTCTATTTCAAAGATGAGTTTCGTGTAGCATTGCTATGCCCACACCAAGATGTTGTAGATGTGAGAGAACCTTTTTCCTTTTTACCATATAATTGAAACCCTTAACATTCCAACTTGTAATATTCACATCCCTGTTACCTGAGATTGAATTGGAAGTATCATGTGCCATTAGGGCTAAACACTTGAAATATATCAATGTTGATCCATCTTGAATGATTTAAGATATTAATGGATGCACAAAAGAAATTAAAAAGATACAGAAAACACGCATAGTAACAATGCACATGTAATGAACAAAACCCTAGTGCCATAAAATGACAACCCCCCCAAACACGTTGAATTTCCGCAAACTCTCATTTGCATCCCTCCTGCTGAGCATTTAACATTGTGAACCTTGAACACCGTCTGACATCTGTCAATGAAGCCTACTAAATCGCTATTGTACAAATCTAGTGATTATAGTGGAGAGGAAAAAGTCTTTGACCATATGCTCACAACATTAATGTCTTAATCAGTTGCATGAAGGCTGGTCGTGGTTCATGGAACGTAATAACATATAACGAAATATTTCCTTTCCCCCTGGTCAAGCTAGGTAGGAGTAGCCTAGCATATCAATCTTATATTTGACCCGTCACCTTAATTGTCCTTGGGAAGACCTGAAGCTGGAGATTGAGAAGACCCAGTGATGATGTTGCTGATGAAAGCAAGAGCCTCCCGGGGATCGGTGAACCTCATTCTTATTGTTGTGGCTGAACTGCAGTGTGGCCGGGTAGTACATAGCGAACTTGAGCTTGGCTGTGTGAAGCATCTGTTTGGATTCGGAGAAGGCAGCGCGTCGCTTGCTGACATCTGGGCTGAAGTCGGGGAAAATATGGACTCTCGATCCATTGTAGGTAAACGTACCTTTCGCCCGGGCAAACCGCAGTATCCGCTCTTTGGTCTGGAAGTGATGTAGCTTTACAATGAATGGTCGTGGTCTGTCACCCTCCCCAAGCTTGGGGGCTAAGCTCCTGTGGGCTCTATCCAGGCACAATTGCGGTTGAAAGTTGTTTTCTCCCAACAATTCCAGAATTTGTTTAGTAATGAACTCTGTTGGCTTTGGCCCATCCACATTTTCTTTAATCCCTACAATTCGAATGTTCTGTCGTCTTGTGTAATTTTCCAAGTACGTTACCTTGTCTCTCAGCACACAGTTCTCTTTAGCTAGGGTGGCTTGTGCTAGCTCGACACAGCCCATTCTTTTATCAAGTTCATTCACTCCCTCCTCCACACTCGCGATTCTCTGGCCAAGTGCATTTAGTGTTGTTTGTAGAGAGGCAATGGATGCACGATTTTCCTCACGAAACGAGTCGATTGAAGCTTGTATTGCACCAACTGCTTTTGTAAGCGTCTCCATGTTCTTAGTATTAGCATCTGCTTCAGAGTTAGCTGTAGAGTTAGCAGTGTTTCTCGTCGCCGATCGGCATTCTCTCAGCTCTTTAGAGGGCTTTGACATTGTAGAAATACTATTGAACACTTTAGGCCCGAGATGGCCGTATGTCTAAATTATTGTAAGGTTCACAATATATGAGTTTAATAAGATTTTGCAGGAGCTCCGATAGACACGTCTACTTGCAAGGCATGCTCCCTAGCCGGTCACTTTGATTTCTGCTGTACGTTTTACTTCCATCCTATGAAGTCTAGCACAGGTCTCTGCGAATCTCGTTTACAGCCATTGTTTTGACATATGGACATGTATTACATGGCATATTTCAAACACTCATAACTTGCTATAGCAGTGACAAAGTAGCTGTCAGAAATACATTCCTACATTTTATAAAATGAGAAATAGAATTTTGATGATAAATTTGCCTTCAGTTCTCCTTTAAAACTACAGGGCACATTTTACAAATACCATGCAACTATCTGAGAAAATTATGACTAAACTAGAATTAGACTAAAATTAAAATTGAGTTCCACTCATTAAATCTTGATTAAAAAAAAAAGAGTAAAATGTAACTGCAATTTTCAGTCCACAACTAAGACTAAAAGTAAATTTAAAATTATTTAAATTAAAAATGAACACTGCTACACTGAACTAAACCAACATTAACTCCCAAACACTTATGGCAAATAAATATTACTTGTACAAATCCAAAATATTTTATATAAAACCCATTTAGTGACAGAACTGACTTTAAAGTTGCGCATTTTTGTAACTTTGTTTAGAGACCAAAAAACAAGGGATGGATATTTATCAGAGAGGTCTGATTCACAGCACAGCTTTGCCATGTTGGACATAAAGACTTTCATGATAAACATTTCCTTTGCCTAAATTCTGATAAAGCTTTGCCTGCATTTTTCTACAGTTACTAAATTCATCTTGGAGCTTGTCAGCTGTTTTGTGAATCTTAAGATACAGTCGAGAACCTTTTACTTCAGCCTTCATGGGGCTTAATATAATATTGGCATGAGCCATTGCTCTCGTTTCTGTATACCTCATTTAAAGCAATAGATTGATTTAGTGAAGAAAAATGTAAATGTGGTATTTTTCTACAGGTATACAGGAGCATGCAGTGTGAACAATACATTGATGCCAAAAGAGAGATGCATGTGAATTGGATGAGGTGAGGAATGCACCAGTTGTTGGGTCGTTTTAGTGATTTGATTTTACAGCTCCTCATTTGTTGGAAGAACTTTATCATGTCACTGATATCTCTGCCTTGCTTTCTCCAAGTCTGTGACTCTGATCTGATTTTTACCTTTTCTGGAATGTTGCCTCACTCTTTTAGGTATGTGAATTGTGCCCGTAATGAAGAAGAACAGAATCTTGTGGCATTTCGGTATCGAGGGGGAATTCTGTATCGTTGCTGTCGACCCATTAACCCAGGACATGAGCTTTTGGTGTGGTATGAAGAGGAGTACACCAAGGAACTCAGTCCTGCACCTACAGGAACAACCAGACAGCAAGGTGTTACTTTTGTCTAAGAGGTTATAGAGGTTATTTTCTGTATCATCTAGTGACACATTTCTGAGTCGAACAGTGTTTCTGGGATGAAAGCTGTTGTACAGTGCAGTCTACAATAACCAGAGCACACTCCCAGAGAACTCATATTGGCCTGTTCCACCAACCAGGTAGGTCTTCTCCATCATGTGACAATGACCAAACAGAGAGGGTGAAGTCTATCGGCTTCCTTTGTGACATGTGAAGTCAGCCCACTGCATATCTTGTTATTGCAAAACTGACTGTATAGTAAACCACAAAATACTGTTGCAGTTTTATTCATCATGCACAATTTTTAACCAGAAGTCGCGTAAAATGCATGCCCTGTGGATCCCAAGTGGCACAGCAGGAAAGTTTTGTCCCCATCATCCTCCCTGTCATCCAGATATTGCCACTTTCGAATCTTGATGATGTCACAGTCATCTGTGGTTGGGCACTTAAGAGAGCAAAATTGTCTGGGCTCTCTGGGAGGGAGAGCTGGCATGCTCTCTCTTCCCTGCTCGGTCAATTACACTAGTCAGTCATGGGTGTGTGAGAGCACTGCAGTGGAAAAGCGTAATAATTCAACACCTCGAGACTTAGGAAAAAGCAGACAGAAATATGAGTTTATTATACTCTTGCGAGAGCTGGCTTCTCCACAATGAAAATCACAAAGCGTTTCACCCAGAGAAGCACCCTCTTGATATCATGCGCACTCTTTATACAGCTTAACATGACTGACATATCAGATGTTCCCTTTTTTATTTCCTTTCACAGTCAGGGGCATATTTTCTGCTATCTTGCATATACACATGCTTCAGATAACCTTGCAGAATAGAATAGTGTGTCACAAAAATATTCTTGATATCAACATGAGACAATGTCTCTGAAGCTTACCTTTCTAAAGATCACTGCTCTCTAAAATTATCAATTCTACCACCGGGCTGCTTCAGTCACTGTGGGACTCTTCGACGATGCCCATTTCGAGCATGGCCTCAAGTTCTTCCTGAACCACCTTTTTTTTTGTGTGTGGGCAGTCTGTAAGGGTGGTTGCGCACTGCTACCCCCAGGGGCATTTCAATGTGGTGTTCTGTGAGGTGGGTGCGGTTGGGCAGCGGTGAAAACATGTCCGAAAATTCTGTTTGCAACTGGGCGACCTCCGTGAGCTGGGTCGGGGAGGGGTGGTCTCCACAGGGGACCGGAGCGGTGGGTGATGTCAATTTTCTTTTTTAAACCTCCGGCCCCAGCGCCGTCTTCTCCGGAACCACCGACACCAACACCACGGGGACCTCCTCGTTCCAAAGTTTTAGTAGATTGAGGTGGTATTTCTGTAATGCCCCACCCCTATCTGTTCGCCTCACCTCATAGTCGACGTCCCCGACTCACTGTGTGACCTCAAAGGGTCCTTGCCACCTGGCGATCAATTTGGAGCTCGACGTGGGCAACAACACGAGTACTTTATCTCCCCGTGTGAATTCCCTAAGGCGTGTGCCCCTGTCATACAGACGGACTTGACGTTCTTGGGCCTGCCGCAAATTCTCCTGGGTTAGATGCGTGAGGGTGTGGAGTTTGGCGCACAGATCGATAACGTATTGAATTTCATTTTTACTGGTTGAAGGTCCCTCCTCCCAATTTTCCCATAGCACATCCAGAATGCCACGCGGCTTATGCCCGTATAATAATTCGAACGGGGAGAACCCCATGGAGGTTTGCGGGACCTCTCGCACTGCGAATAACGGGCTCAAGCCATTAATCCCAGTTGCATGCGTCTTCGCTTACAAATTTTCTAATTGTTTTTGAGGGTGTGATTAAACCATTCGACGAAGCCATCTGTTTGTGGGTGATAAACGCTGGTGCTGATAGGCTTAATTCCCAGTAACCCATACAGTTGGCGCAGTGTGCATGACATAAACATAGTGCCTTGATCAGTCAGAATCTCTTTGGGGATTCCGACTCAGGAGGTGATACGGAAGAGCGCTTCTGCAATACTACGTGCTGATATTGCAAAGAGGCACTGCTTCCGGATATCACTTTGCATAGTCCACCAGAACTAAAACAAAGCGATATCCTCGTGTTGACTGATCTAATGGCCCGACGAGATCCATCCCAATTCTTTTGAATGGGGTCTTGATTAATGGCAGAGGGTGCAAAGGCGCTTTTGGAATGGCCGCGGGATTTACTAACTGGCATTCGCGGCACGCCGTACACCACCTACGGACATCGCCGCGAGTCCCTGGCCAATAGAACCAGGCCATTATTTGGGCTAGTGTCTTATCCTGCCCCAAGTGTCCGGCCATGGGATTAAAGTGAGCCACCTGGAATATAAATTCCCGGAGGCTCTTTGGGATTAAAAGCTGTGTTATTTGTTCCTTAGTCTGAGTGTCCTGCGTCACTCGGTATAATCTCTCCTTAATAACAGAAAAATAGGTGAAGGATGGTGTGGCGTTTGGCTGGAGAGTTTGACCATCGATTACTCTCACTTGGTCAAACACATGCCGCAGAGTCTCGTCTCGCGACTGCTCTAATGGGAAATCTGAGAGGGAATCCCCGAGAGAGGGAGGAGCATGCTGCTCCTCACTCTGACGCGGTGATGACATAGATGTCTCTGTGACAGCTGCTCCCGCCAATGCCACACTGGGACCTCCTCCCGCTGAACTATGGCAGGCCCCACTCTTCACTAAATGCGTCATTAATTCCCGAAATCCCGGCCAATCAGGCCCCAAAATTATCGAGTGGGTAAGGCGAGGGTTAACCGCCACCTTTACTGTAAATTTTTCCCCTCGAAATAGAATGTGGACTGACACTAAGGGGTAGTTGTGAACATCCCTGTGTGCACACAACACCTTCACCAATTATGCTCTTCCCAATACCTCGTCTTGCACCAGGCTTTGGTGGATTGAGGTCTGATTACAGCCGAAGTCCACCGAAGCCTGATACGTATCCCCTTGGATACTCACTGGTATGCGATACGCTCTGGCCTGATCGAGGGCAGTCCCTGGCGCTTTGGGGATCCGGACCATCACGCCCACCTCCATCGCCGAGCACTGATGCTGGAGGTGCCCCGGTTCCCCGCAGCACCAGCATACCGGCCCAGGCTCTCTCTCTGCACCGGTGTTCCGGAGATCACTCACCTGAGGGGTGGAAGACACAGACAAGGAAGTAGGAAACGGTAGGGTGCGGCGGGCTGGCTGGGCTGGAGCCGGCCCCCGCCTCCACAGTGGGGGAATTGGGCGAGGACAAGAAACAGAGGGAGAAGAGAGGGGAGAAGGGGAGACACGCTGTCCTGCCGTTGGAACGGCCGCCATGTGGTCCTCCGCTAGCTTGATGGCCTGATCCAGCGATGCCGGGCAATGGCACTGGACCCACTCCGCTGTTCCTTCCGGAAGTCAGGTGACAAATTGTTCCAGTGCCACCAGATCGATGATTCCCTCGGCGTCACGATTGTCGACCCTCAGCCACCGCCAGCAGGCGTCCTGGAGTTGCTGGCCAAGCGTGAATGGCTTGCCGACCTTCTCCAGGCGCAGCACGTCGAAGCGCTACTGTTGTTCCAGAGTGCGACCCACGCGTTGGAGGGCGGCCCTGTGGAGGTCCGCATAGACCAGCCGGCTGTCGGCGGGGAGCTGTAGCGCGGTCAGCTGCGCCTTGCCCATTAGCAGGGGGAGGAGGCACGCCGCGCGCTGTTCCACTGGCCAACCCCACGCCTCTGCTGCCTGCTCAAAAAGAGCGAGGAAGGCTTCGGGGTCGTCATGCGGACCCATCTTCGTTAGGGTGAGGTGGGGAGAGTCTGCGACGGTGGTGGACCCCGCCAACGCGAGCAGGTGCCGGACCCCGCCAATGCGAGCAGGTGCCGGAACACCTGGCAATCTTCCTGTTGCGCCACCACCAGGGCTTCAAACCGTTGTTCCTGCTCCTTCCAGAGGGCAATCAGCGCCTGTTGCTGGCTTTATTGGGCCGTGGCGAGGGCATGGACCAGGTCCTTGAAGGTGGAGGACTCCATGTGGCCGTTCCCTTCTGCACTAGTTCCTGGGTTTCGGCACCACTGTTGCATCTGACCAAGTGGGTGGAGCACAGAAGCACGGCAGGCTAGAATTGAGTTCACAAAAACTCATTTTTAGCTTTTCACACTCTCCCAGCCACACACGCACGCACACGAGTGTTCTGGTTGGGGAAAGAGCTCCCTTTCCCTGTTCTCTCTCTCTCTCTCTCTCTCTCTCCTTTTAAGGGGTGTGGTCACTGGGGAAGACACACAAACACAAGTTAATTCCCATCAGGTGCAATGATTCCACCACTTACCTTCCCTGATTGCACCCTCCATTCACAGACCGCCGCTTGGCCACGCCCCCGCTGCCACAGTCCTCAAACTTTTTTTTTTTTTTGTCTCAGTCTTTATTCATTTAGAATCTTGAATGTTTGAGGTTCGGTAAAAATGCTACCTTACATTAGGTTCGTGTTGTTACAGTTTATAATCTTGTTGCATTTCATGTTCAATTTCTGCTATTTTTGTCCTTTCGTTTCTCCAGAAGTAAAGCACACTGAAGTAAAGAACGCACTGCTGCAAGTCTTTTCCTGCTCTGCATGTCCTCGTTCCTATACATCTCAAATTTACCTCAACAAACACATCCAGAGATGCCACTATAAAGAGTATGTGGGACTACGGGAATCAGGAGAGATTAAATATGAGCTTCAGATCCCCTCCAGATGTCAGCCAACATCAACTAATACTCTCAGTTCTGACACTTCTCATAATGGTATACAGAAGGAAATTCACCACTGCTCAGACTGTGGAAAGAGTTTTGGTTATCAGGATGCATTCAAGACGCACCAGTGCATTCACACAGGAGGAAAGCCACATCACTGCTCACAGTGTGGGAATGGTTTTACTTATCGAAGTGCTCTCCAACAACACCAGCGCATTCACACAGGAGAGAAGCCGTATCACTGCTCACAGTGTGGGAAGAGTTTTACTCGTCAGAGTACTCTCCAGCAACACCAGCGCATTCACACAGGAGAGAAGCCGTATCACTGCTCACAGTGTGGGAAGAGTTTTACTCAGCAGAGTGCTCTCCAGCAACACCAGCGCATTCACACAGGAGAGAAGCCGTATCACTGCTCACAGTGTGGGAAGAGTTTTACTTGGCAAGGTGATCTCCAACAACACCAGCGCATTCATACAGGAGAGAAGCCATATCACTGCTCACAGTGTGGGAAAAGTTTTACTCGGCAAGGTCATCTCCAACAACACCAGCACATTCACACAGGAGCGAAGCCGTATCACTGCTCACAGTGTGGGAAGAGTTTTACTGGACAGAGTTATCTCCAACAACACCAACGCATTCACACAGGAGAGAAGCCGTATCACTGCACACAGTGTGGGAAGAGTTTTACTGGACAGAGTGATCTCCACCGACACCAGCGCATTCACACAGGAGAGAAGCCGCATCACTGCTCACAGTGTGGGAAGAGTTTTACTCGGCAGAGTGCTCTCCAACAACACCAGCACATTCACACAGGAGCGAAGCCATATCACTGCACACAGTGTGGGAAGAGTTTTACTCAGCAGAGTGCTCTCCAACGACACCAGCACATTCACACAGGAGCGAAGCCGTATCACTGCACACAGTGTGGGAAGAGTTTTACTCGGCAGAGTGCTCTCCAACGACACCAACGCATTCACACAGGAGAGAAGCCGTATCACTGCACACAGTGTGGGAAGAGTTTTACTGGACAGAGTGATCTCCACCGACACCAGCGCATTCACACAGGAGAGAAGCCGCATCACTGCTCACAGTGTGGGAAGAGTTTTACTCGGCAGAGTGCTCTCCAACAACACCAGCGCATTCACACAGGAGAGAAGCCGTATCACTGCTCACAGTGTGGGAAGAGTTTTACTCAGCAGAGTGCTCTCCAAACACACCAACGCAGTCACACAGCAGAGAAGCCATATTACTGCTCACAGTGTGGAAAGAGTTTTACTCGTCAGAGTACTCTTCAACAACACCAGTGCATTCACACAGGAGAGATGCTGCATCACTAATCATAGTGTGGAAAGTTGTTTACTTATTCAGTTACATTTAAGTACACTAACTCAGAGACATTGCATGATTTAAAGTAGTCACATTAAAGACCCACTGACAGGCATATCGTATTAATTGCTAAACAAACAATATATGACTCCAAAGATGAATTCTGGTTTTAATTCTTGGTTTAACTGTCCGTTTTAAACCTCAGAAGTAATTTTAAATTTCGCGCAGGGAGATTGACCTGGATAAGAATGGGCTCATTCAGAGATGCCGGAAGTGACGTCACATCAGTGTGTCGTTTTTGTGATATTGAGCTGTGGTGTTGTGATTTCCTTGCGTGAAAAAGTTAAATGGCGTCTAACCGAAAAGGGATTATATGTGTGGCTTACGGGTGTTCTAACACCATGTCGGAAGGAGTGAAACTCCATTCCTTTCCTTGGAAAAAACACCCAGAAATGGCAAAAGAGTGGGAAAGAAACGTTTCCAAAACACGTGCGAACTGGAAGTCAACAAAATGGTCACGTCTCTGTTCAGCACATTTCGAGGAGCACTGTTTCACTTTGTCGTCCAGAACGCGAAGAATGTTGATCCAACTTATCCACTGGTGTTGGAGGAGTCAGCTGTGCCGACGTTGTTTGACAGGCCCGGGCCGAATCAATCTGTCAAAAGAGAAACAGATGACAGCAGACCCCCCGAAGGGGCAGTCAAAAAGCGAAAGTCCGGTGGTGCCTTTGCCAAAAGAGAACGAACCAGGGTACGTGGCTATGTGTTGTTATTCAATACATGTATGTTGTTTAAAATTTGTTGTAACGTCACAAATGCGTCTTATACCATTGCATATTACTTATCAATAGGCCAAAGCAGCTAATACCACCCGGTGGCCAGCGGGAGTTTTCCCGGTGGGCCGGTGGTTCAGTGTGGGCCGGCGGAGAAAAAAAAAAAACAGTTGCGCGCTGGCCTTTAATATGATAAGCAATGTTAACAGTTTCTTTAAGAAACTGTTAACATTGCTTGTCATATTAAAGGCCAGCACGCAACTGTAATAAGCAATGTTAACTGTAATAAGCAATGTTAACAGTTTCTTAAAGAAACTGTTAACATTGCTTATCATATTAAAGGCCAGCGCGCAACTGTTTTTTTTTTTTTTTTCCTCCGCCGGCCCACACTGAACCACCGGCCCACCGGGAAAACTCCCGCTACTCCCGATGGCCAGTCCGTGTGTACAACAACTGAAAGGCCAATACCTTGTTTCATATATTTAGTTAGGATAATATACATGATATATGTGTGGAGTGATAGATATAAGATGTCATCCGGCATGTTTTTTCCTATACCATAAAAGAAAAAAAAAATTACAACAAATTCCTTTCATCACCCCCTCCGTGTCTTATTATAGAAATCGAAATACTGACAGACTATAATATAATGCAACTTTCTTCAAATTAGACGCTCCAAGAAATAGAAGACTCAGAACCCAATGTACATGTGCCAGATCATGCAGAGGAGGTTATTCCAAATATTGAATCTGAGGTTTGTCACAGACCATGCAGACATTGTTTTCAACTTCTACATGCCATGAAATTGTTCAAATGTTCTTTTGTCTCTTTATGTTATTCTTATTTTTGTATTAATATTTTGTTGTTAACATGTATGTTGTACATGAAAGTGTTAAATAAAATTGAATTGAATTGTTTTGTGGCATCTCTATTGCCTCATCAAAATACTTTTGAATTATTTCACATGCATGTAGCTTGTGAATTATTTTGATATATTGGCTGTTATATTTCAGAATTGTAGAGACTTTTTCATAGAAACTGCAAGCCAAACAGACCCCAAAATTGGATGAAGAAATAAGAAGACCAGAGTCCATCTATCTGGAAAATCAAAATGTAAATTTAAATTCATGAATCTAAATTATATGGTTGTGATGTCATACCAAAAATATTTCTAAAAAGAATTACTTTGTGATTTAGATTACTTGTGATTTGTTTTCATGCAATCCAGAACGACATACACTGATGTGACGTCACTCGCCCTAGTGGCAAAAACGGGTAAATGGCTCATGGCGCTTGTAGAAGCCGGGGCAAAAAACACAAAATCGGCTCTGAAATTCTTGATTTTCTACAAAGATGACCCTTTATTCAAGTTGAGTTTTGGATATTTTGTTTCACAATACAGCAATACACTGAGTGCAGAATTATTAGGCAAGTGAGTATTTTGACCACAACATCCTTTAAATGCATGTTGTCCCACTCCAAGCTGTTTAGGCTTGAAAGCCTACTACCAATTAAGTATATCAGGTGCTGTGCATCTGTGTAATGAGAGGGGGTGTGGTCTAATGACATCAACACCTTATATCAGGTGTGCATAATTATTAGGCAACCTCTTTTCCTCTGGCAAAATGGGTCAGAAGAGAGATCTGACAGACTTTGAAAAGTATAAAATTGTGAGATGTCTTGCAGACGGATGCAGCACTCTTGAAATTGCGAAGATGTTGAAACGTGATCACCGAACAATCAAGCGTTTCATTGCAAATAGTCAACAGGGTCGAAAGAAGCGTGTGGGGAAAAAAAAGGCACAAAATAACTGCACATGATCTGCGGAAAATCAAGCGTGACGCTAACAAGCAGCCATTAGCATCCAGTTCTGCCATATTCCAGAGTTGCAACATTCCTGGAGTGTCAAAGAGTACAAGGTGTGCAATACTGAGGGACATGGCCAAGGTAAGGAAGGCTGAAAAACGACCACCACTGAGTAAGGCACACAAGATAAAACGTCAAGACTGGGCCAAGAAATATCTTAAGACTGATTTTTCTAAGGTGCTGTGGTCTGATGAGATGAGAGTGACTCTTGATGGGCCAGATGAATGGGCCTGTGGCTGGATCAGTAATGGGCACAGAGCTCCACTCCGACTCAGACGCCAGCAAGGTGGAGGTGGAGTACTGCTATGGGCTGGTATCATCAAAGACGAGCTTGTTGGACCTTTTCGAGTTGAGGATGGACTCAAACTCAACTCCCAGACCTACTGCCAGTTCCTGGAAGAAACCTTCAAGCAGTGGTATAGGAAAAAGTCAGCATCTTCCAAGAAGAACATGATTTTCATGCAGGATAATGCTCCATCTCATGCGTCCAAATACTCCACTGCGTGGCTAGCCAGTAAAGGTCTGAAAGGTGAAAAAATAATGACATGGCCCCCTTGTTCACCTGACCTAAACCCCATAGAGAACCTGTGGTCCATTATAAAACGTGAGGTCTACAAAGAGGGAAAACAGTACACCTCTCTGAACAGCGTCTGGGAGGCCGTGGTTGCTGCTGCACACAATGTTGGTCATGAACAGGTAAAGAAATTGACAGAATCTATGGATGGAAGGCTTTTGAGTGTCCTCATGAAGAACAGTGGCTATATTGGTCACTGATTTGTTTTTGTTTTGTGTTTGAATGTCAGATATGTTTATTTGCAAATCTGGAGTTGTCATATCAGTGTACCTGGTGAAAATAAATAAGTGAAATGGCTACATATTTGGTTTTTATTAAGTTGCCTAATAATTCTGCACAGTGAAAGTTACCTGAACACATACATATTCTCCTAAAATGGCCAAAACTAAAAACGCCCCACTCTAACTTCCATACATATTCAGCTTTGATATTTATGAGTCTTTCTGGTTGATTGAGAACATAGTTGTTGTTCAATAATAAAACTAATCCTCAAAAATACAACTTGCCTAATAATTCTGCACTCCGTGTAAAACAATAAATACACATATTACGTGGTGTAAAAAGTGGTGTCAGTGGGTCTTTAAATATAGTTGTTATTATGACTGTTTTGGCTGAAAATGACCTGTAATTTGAAATTTATTGTTCATGTTACATGACGGTTTTAAAATATGTACCTTTATAGTGGTGTTTAAAACAAGATTATTAATGGGGTTTTTTTTACCTTAAATAATCATTAATTGCCACTATACAAGTAACGATTAAACTGCAATTCTCATCAGTGTAGTGCTGCAGCATGAGACTAATTGTTAATGGAATTATTACTGATCAGGAGTTTAACATTACTATCTCATCTCATCTCATTATCTCTAGCCGCTTTATCCTGTTCTACAGGGTCGCAGGCAAGCTGGAGCCTATCCCAGCTGACTACGGGCGAAAGACAGGGTACACCCTGGACAAGTCGCCAGGTCATCACAGGGCTGACACATAGACACTGACATTACTATGTTTAACAAAAATGTAGATCAAACCAAATGACTATGGAGCAGTGAAATGATGCTCGTCCAGCTATATGCATCCGCCTCGTCTCACTGGTAGAGGAGAAGGCATTGGTTATTTATAATCATAATCTAGGAGTCGTACAAAAATTTAGTCTGTTTGAAGTCCTTTATCTGAACATATGTAGCCAAAAAAAGTCTATGCAGTTGATTCAGCTCATTATTATTTATAGACCCGTGGTCTATATTCTGAAGTTCTTTCTGAATTTGCTGATTTCTTTAGACAACGAATTAATTGTTAGACATTATTTGTTTTGATCACTTGGAAGACTCTGAGAACAGCATTCATGTCCATTCTAGATTCAGTAGGGGTTAATCAGGATGTCATAGGACCTAACCCTATTTTTTGTTCTGGTTTTTGTATGATTCCTAGTGGTCACACTCTCAATCTAATACTTGTATTTATATTAAACATAGGAAATATCGTCACTTTCACAGTCTGAAGCTTCCTCAGATCATTATCTCCTCTCTTTTGAAATGTCTTAGCAATACTATGCATACCTTGCACACCATCGCGTCAAAAGTACATTCACGTCAACGACTGCATAAAGTTTTATCAGTAGTCTTCCAAGTTATCAACTTTGATTGGCTCACAGTCAGACCCCACAGAACTTGATCAGCTAACTGAATGCTGAGAGTCAACATTCTGCTTTACTTTAGATAATGTAGCTCAACTTAAAAGAAAATAATTCAGGAGAATAAAAAAACCTAGCACCCTGGTATAACAATCACACATGCGCCTTAAAACATAAAATTAGAAAATGGCATCAAACAAAATTGATAGTATTCCAATTGGCATGGAAGGAGAGCCTCTGGAACTACATGGACAAGCTTTTAATGCTGCTTGATCAACAATTTTCTCCACCCTAATAGATGATAAAAATAATCTTAAATTATGGAATACTTTAGTATGAAAAACACAAACGTACCACAGAAACATACCTTCAATATGTAGTGTTGATGACTTGAAGTTTTTTCGATGGCAAAATTGAAAATATCAGGCAAAAATATCAAACTATTAATTTAAAACTAGACAATTTGATAAGTACCCCTGAGAGAACAGTATAACTACATCACAGCAACAATTTGTTTTACACCCCTTAGAGAGACTGAACTAATTTCACTTATTTCCTCATCAAAATCTTCAACCTGTATCTTCAACCTGTTCAACCTATATGATTTATTTTAAACAGATAACACCAGAAGCAATCAAACCTCTTTGAAAAACAATCAATTGTTCTTTTAGCAATGGCTGTGTATCTAAATCCTTTAACCTAGCAGTTGTCAGACCCTTGATTAAAGAACCTCACCTCAACCCTTGTCAGCTGTCCCAGTATAGGCCAATATCAAACCTCCCATTTATCTCCAGGATCCTCGAAAAAACTGTGGCATAACAGTTATGCTCATATCTACATGGAAGTAACATCCCTGAAAGGTATCAATCAGGATTTAGACCTCATCATAGCACAGCGACAGCACTGGTTAAAGTAGTAAATGACCGACTACTGGCTCCTGATTAGGGTTGTGTCTCCTTGCTTGTGCTGCTTGACCTTAGTGCAGCTTTTGATACCACTGATCATACTATTCTCCTTGATGGACTACTAGAAAATGTCATTGGTGTTAAAGGAACGGTCCTCTGGTGTCTCAGGTCTTAGGCCCTGTCCGCATGGCAGCGGATTCAGGTGAATCTGATAAAATTGTTTATCATTTCGGCCTGGCGTCCACACGGCACCGGCGTTTTGGGTGCCCCACAACGATGTTTTTTGAGAACGGGTTCCAGAGTGGAAAAATCTGGCAACAGCGCCGTTGCGAAGTCGTCTGGATGAGTAGAACGGATTTGTTTACGATGATGTCACAACCACATGACTAGAACAAGCAGCACTCTTGCTGTTTTGTATGAACCACTGCATTGCATTCACTTTTGTATACAGCTTTTCTTTTAAATAAACAAGTAACTGAACCATTTCTTGAATTTTTTTTTTATTGGATAAGACTGCTTTTCAAAATGTTCACACACAATATAAAAAGTTATATAAATTATATTAAAATGCTTTTCAAAATGTTCACGCAATAAGAAAATTAAGTTATATAAAACTTATATAAAACACCGGGTAGAAGAAGGGGTTTATGCGCATGTGTCTACTTCTATTGTTCTGGTGTCTCCGATGGGACCGTCTTACAGTGCCCCTAGAGGTGTAGCATGTGTATTGCATCGTTTTCAGCAAGCGTTGTGTTGCCATATGTACCTGATATTTTACTGATCCATTGCCCATGTGGATGCGATATTTTTTTAAAATAAAATCTCGTTGCCCTTGTCGTGTGGATGTAGCCTTATTTAACTGATCATTGTCAGTTTCTATAAGTAAATGGTGACTAGCATGCATACAGAAAAGTTTGGTGTTCCACAAGGTGCTGTCTTTGGCCCATTGCTTTTTTCTTAAAATATGCTACCTCTGGGTAATATTATTTGTAAGCATACTATTACTTTCCACTGTTATGCTGTGGGCACAGTTGTATGTTTCAGCAAAGCCAGATGGAGACACCAGCTTAATAAAATTAAGGAATGTGTAAAGGACATTAGACACTGGATGCTTATTAACTTCCTTCTACTTAATTCTGGCAAGACATTACTAGTACTTGTACTAGGACCACATGCAGCTAGAAGTAAATTTTCTGATTAAATAGTATCTCGAGATGGCCTTTCTATTTCTTCGTGGGCAGCAGTAAAAGACTGGTGTGATTATTGGCTCCAGTCTTTCATTTGAAGCCCATGGAGATAATATTGCTTGGATAGCCACCTTTCAGCTCAGAAATATTGCAAAAAAAAAGTAATACTGTAACTACATGATGCAGGAAAACTAGTTCATGCTTTTATTACTTCTACGTTGGATTATTGTAATGCCTTACTGTCTGGATGTTCCAGTAGGTGCATAAACATGCTCCAGTTAGTTCAAAATGCAACAGCAAGAGTCCTTACAAGAACTAGAAGATATGACCACATCAACCCTGTCTTATCCACATTGTACTGGCTCCCAATCTAATTTCATATTGATTATAAAATACTACTATTGACCTTTAAAGCACTGAATGGTCTCAAGCCACAGTACCTGAGTGAATATCTGCCATGCCTCCTAAGATCAATAGGTATAGGCTATTTTTTGGCACCTCAAGTCATAAAGGCTACATCAGGGGCAGAGCTTTCACTTACAAAGCCCCATATTTATGGATCAGCCTTCCAAGTAGTGTTCATGACTCGGACAGTTTAAGTTTAGGGTTAAGGGGTTAGGGTTCGGTTTCATGGAGGCCATGTTGTGCACTGTCCTTCCTAGGGCTTCTCCTCGATGTTCCACCAATGCCATGCAGTCATCCCCATGTTGCATTTGGGTTTTTCTTGGGGGAGGGTTTATTTTAAGATTGTGAGTAGGGAAGAGGGAAACAATGAAGGTGAGGTGATGGGTTATGATAAGGTTTTAGGGGTTAGGGTGAGGGGTG
This sequence comes from Neoarius graeffei, assembly GCF_027579695.1. Lineage (NCBI taxonomy): Eukaryota > Metazoa > Chordata > Actinopteri > Siluriformes > Ariidae > Neoarius > Neoarius graeffei. Next base: position 57,788,409 of record NC_083590.1, read on the forward strand.
AGGGTTAATTTTGGGGTAAGGTGTAGGGGTTGTGGAATAACTGCTATGCGCAGGCCTATTGGAGTTTGGGGGTGGAAAGAGAGGGCCTGGTGAGGCGAAAGCCTGTAATCAACAAAAAAGTAGAAATATTCAGCGAATTTGTTCCAGTAGCCTAATCAATATAAAATTAGATCATACTGACTGTACAGCTGCTGCCAGCATCTTTGATCTAAAGTTGGTGCTGTTAAATATTAGATCTCTTACATCTAAAGCGCCCCTCCTAGAACTGCCACCTTATTGTGGTGGAGGGGTTTGTGTGCTTGAATGATCCTAGGAGCTATGTTGTCGGGGGCATTATGCCCCTGTCAGGGTTTCCCAAGGCAGACAGGTCCTAGGTGACAGGCCAGACCAAGAGCAGTTCACCAAAACCCTTATGGAGAAACAACCAAGGACCTTGAGGTTGCCCAGTATGGCGCAGCCGGGGCCCCACCCTGGAGCCAAGCCCGGGGTTGGGGCTTGCATGCGAGCGCTTGGTGGCTGGGCCTTTGCCCATGGGGCCCGGCCGGGCTCAGCCCGAAGAGGTGACGTGGGCCCAACCTCCTGTGGCAGTAGGGGGCTGGTTCAGTGTGGATTGGGTGGCAGTCGAAGGCAGGGGCCTCGACGACCTGATCCCTGGACACAGCGGCTAGCTGTTGGGACATGGAATGTCACTTCGCTGGGGGGGAAAGAGCCTGAGCTTGTGCGGGAGTTTGAGAGGTACCGGCTAGAGATAGTCAGGCTCACCTCCACGCACAGCTTGGGCTCTGGAACCCAGCTCCTTGAGAGGGTCTTGACTCTCCACTTCTCTGGAGTCGCCCATGGTGAGCGGCGGCGGGTTGGTGTGGGCTTGCTTATAGCTCCCCAGCTCAGCCGCCGTGTGTTGGAGTTTACCCCAGAGAACAAGAGGGTCGCCTCTCTGCGCCTTCAGATTGGGAAGAGGGCTCTTGCTGTTGTTTGTGCCTATGGGCCGAATAGCAGTGTAGAGTATCCGGCCTTCTTGGAGTCCCTGGGAGAGGTACTGAGGGGGGTGCTCAGACTGGGGACTCTATTGTGCTACTGGGGGACTTCAGTGCTCAGGTGAGCGACGACAGTGACACCTGGAGGGGCGTGGTTGGGAGGAACAGCCTCCCCGATCTGAACCCGAGTGGTGTTTTGTTATTGGACTTCTGTGCTAGTCACGGTTTGTCCATAACAAACACCATGTTCGAGCATAGGGGTGTCCATAAGTGCACATGGCACCAGGACACCTTAGGTCGGAGGTCGATGATAGACTTTGTTGTCATTTCATCTGATCTCCGGCCCTATGTCTTGGACACTCGGGTGAAGAGAGGCTGAGCAGTCAACTGATCACCACCTGGTGGTGAGTTGGATCCGCTGGCGGAGGAGGAAGCTGGACAGACCTGGCAGGCCCAAACGTATGGCGAGGGTCTGCTGGGAACGTCTGGCCGAGCACTCTGTCGGGGTGGTCTTTAACTCCCACCTCCGGGAGAGCTTTTCCTAGCTTCCAAGGGAGATGGGGGGCATTTGAGTCTGAGTGGACCATGTTCTCTACCTCCATTGTGGACACAGCGGCTGTCAAGCTGAAGAAGGAGTCCTATCGGGCCATGTTGACCTCCAGGACTCCTGAGGCAGCTGACTGGTATCGGCAGGCCAGGTGTGCTGCAGCTCGGGCAGTTGCAGAGGCAAAAACTCGGAACTGGGAGGAGTTCGGGGAGGCCATGGAGAAGGACTATCGGTCGGCCTCGAAGAAATTCTGGCAAACCATCCGGTGCCTCAGGAGGGGGAAGCAGTACTCTGCCAACAATGTTTACAGTGCGGGTGGGGAGCTGTTGACCTCGACTGGGGACATTGTCGGGTGGTGGAAGGAATACTTTGAGGATCTCCTCAATCCCACCATCATGTCTTCCATTGAGGAGACTGAGGCTGATGACTCAGAGGTGGACTCGTCCATTACCCAAGCCGAAGTCACTGAGGTGGTTTGCAAGCTCCTCGGTGGCAAAGCACCGGGGGTGGATGAGATCCGCCCTGAGTATCTCAAGTCTCTGGATGTTGTGGGACTGTCTTGGTTGACAGGCCTCTGCAACATCGCGTGGCGGTTGGGGACAGTGCCTCTGGAGTGGCAGACTGGGGTGGTGGTCCCTCTTTTTAAGAAAGGGGACCGGAGAGTGTGCTCCAATTATAAGGGAATCACACTTCTCAGCCTCCCAGGGAAGGTTTACTCCAGGGTACTGGAGAGGAGAATTCGACTGATAGTCAGACCTCGGATCCAGGAGGAACAATGCGGTTTTCGTCCTGGTCGCGGAACACTGGACCAGCTCTATACCCTTCATAGGGTGCTCGAGGGTTCATGGGAGTTTGCCCAACCAGTCCACATGTGCTTTGTGGATCTGGAGAAGGCATTCGACCATGTCCCCCGTAGTATTCTGTGGGGGTTGCTTCGGGAGTATGGGGTTCGGGGCTCTTTGCTAAGGGCTGTCCGGTCCCTGTACGAACGGAGCAAGAGTCTGGTTCGCATTGCCGGCAGTAAGTCAGACCTGTTCCCAGTGCATGTTGGACTCTGGCAGGGCTGCCCTTTGTCACCGGTTCTATTCATAATTTTTATGGACAGAATTTCTAGGCGCAGCCAGGGTCCAGAAGGAATCCTGTTTGGGAACCACAGGATTTCATCTCTGCTTTTTGCAGATGATGATGTCCTGTTGGCTTCTTCAAACCAGGACCTCCAGCATGCACTGGGGCGGTTTGCAGTCTAGTGTGAAGCGGCTGGGATGAGAATCAGCACCTCCAAGTCCGAGGCCATGGTTCTCGACCGGAAAAGGGTGGCTTGCCTTCTTCAGGTTGGTGGAGAAGTCCTGCCTCAAGTGGAGGAGTTTAAGTATCTCGGGATCTTGTTCATGAGTGAGGGAAGGATGGAGCGTGAGATCGACAGGCAGATCGGTGCAGCCTCTGCAGTGATGCTTTCGCTTTACCAGTCTGTCGTGGTGAAGAAGGAGCTGAGCCAAAAGGCGAAGCTCTCAATTTACCAGTCGATCTACGTTCCGACTCTCACCTATGGTCATGAGCTTTGGGTAATGACCGAAAGAACAAGATCGCAGACACAAGTGGCCAAAATGAGTTTCCTTCGCAGGGTGGCTGGGACATGCTGGAGGGACTATGTCTCTCGGCTGGCCTGGGAACACCTCGGTGTTCTTCCCGAGGAGCTGGCCAAGGTGTCTGGGGAAAGGGAAATTTGGGCTTCCATGCTTAGACTGCTGCCTCTGCGACCCGGTCCCGGATAAAGTGGAAGAAGACGAGACATCTAAAGCGCTAATGGTTAATGAACTCATTCCTGATCAGAAGCTTAATGTACTTTGTTTAACTGAAACATGGATAAAGCCAAATTAATATATAGCATTAAATGAAGCGAGTCCTCCTGGATACAGTTATATACACCAGCCTCGTCTAACTGGCAGAGGAGGAGGCGTTGCGGTTATTTATAATGATTATCTAGGTGTAACACACAAACCTGGTTATAAATTTAATACATTTGAAGTTCTTCATACTAATAATGTATGTAGCCTCGAAAAATAAGTTTACTCAGTTAATTCCATTGCTTATAATTTACAGGCCCCCGGGGCCATATTCAGACTTTCTTTCTGAATTTGCAGATTTTATCTCAGACCTGATTATTTTCTTAGACAAAGCTTTAGTTGTCGGAGATTTTAAAATTCACTTCGATAACCCAGGAGACTCTTTGAAAACAGCGCTTGTGTCCATTTTAGATTCAGTAGGGATTAATCAGAATGTCATAAGACCGACCCATAATGGTGGTCACACCCTTGAGCTAATACTAACATTCGGGTTAAACATAGAAAATAGTCACAATTCCACAGTCTGAAGTTCTCTCAGATCATTATCTCATCTCATTCAAACTATGAGTAATAATATATGCACCTCACCATGCTACTGTATTAAACGTACATTCACGTCAACTACTGCACAGAGCTTTATAAGTGATCTCCCAGAGTTATCAACTTTGACTGGGTCACTGTCAGCCCCTGCAGAACTTGATCAGGCAACTGAATGCTTAGAGGCAACATTCCGCCATACTTTAGATAATGTAGCTCCTCTTAAAAAGAAAATGGTCCGAGACTAAAAAATTAGCACCCTGGTATAATGATGACACTCGCACTTTAAAACAGACCACTCAAAAATTGGAACGTAAATGGAGTCAAACAAAATTGTTAGCATTCAAATTAGCATGGAAGGAGAGCTTCCTGAAGTATAGAAAAGCTCTTAGTGCTGCTAGATCAACATGTCTCTCCTCCCTAATAGAAGATAACAAAAATAATCCTAGATTCCTCTTTAATACCGTAGCAAAATTAACCAGGAATAAGTCCACTATAGACACATGCACACCTGCAGTATGTAGTAGCAACGACTTCATGAATTTTTTTAATGACAAAATTGAGAATATCCAACAAAAAATTCAAACTACTAATTTAAGGTCAGACAATGTAAGTGACCCTGTAGTTAACAATATAACTGTATCAGATCAGCAATTAGAATGTTTTACTCCCCTTAGAGAAACTGAATTACTTTCATGACTCTCGGCATCAAAAGCATCAACTTGTGTACTAGATCCCTTACCTACACGTCTATTCAAACAGATAATACCTGAAGTAATTAAACCACATCTAAAAATAAATTCTTCTCTTACAATTGGCTATGTAGCCAAATCCTTTAAACTAGCAGTTATCAAACCCCTGATTAAAAAAACTAACCTTGATCCCTGTCAGCTGTCCAATTACCGGCCAATATCAAACCTCCCCTTTATCTCCAAGATCCTTGAAAAAGCTGTGGCACATCAGTTATGCTCATATTTACATCGGAATGACATCCATGAAATGTATCAGTTAGGATTTAGACCTCATCATAGCACAGAGACAGCTCTGGTTAAAATAGTAAATGACCTACTGTTGGCGTCTGATCATTGCTGTGTCTCGCTGCTTGTGTTGCTTGACCTTAGTGCAGCATTTGATACCATTGATCATTCCATTCTTCTGGATAGACTAAAAAATGTTGTGGGAGTTAAGGGAACGGCCCTCCCTTGGCTCAGGTCTCATTTAACTGATCGCTATCAGTACGTTGATATAAATGGTGATTTTTCTAGACATACTGAGGTAAAGTTTGATGTTCCACAAGGTTCTGTCTTGGGCCCACTGCTTTTTTTCTTATATAATATGTGTGTGTATATATATATATATATATATATATATCTCATCTCATCTCATCTCATTATCTCTAGCCGCTTTATCCTTCTACAGGGTTGCAGGCAAGCTGGAGCCTATCCCAGCTGACTACGGGCGAAAGGCGGGGTACACCCTGGACAAGTCGCCAGGTCATCACAGGGCTGACACATAGACACAGACAACCATTCACACTCACATTCACACCTACGGTCAATTTAGAGTCACCAGTTAACCTAACCTGCATGTCTTTGGACTGTGGGGGAAACCGGAGCACCCGGAAGAAACCCACACGGACACGGGGAGAACATGCAAACTCCGCACAGAAAGGCCCTCGCCGGCCCCGGGGGCTCGAACCCAGGACCTTCTTGCTGTGAGGCGACAGCGCTAACCACTACACCACCATGCCGCCCGTGTGTGTGTGTATATATATATATATATATATATATATATATATAAAATGTGTGTGTGTATATATATATATATATATATATATATATATATATATATATATATATATATGTGTGTGTGTGTGTGTGTGTGTGTGTGTGTGTGTGTATATAAAAAAAAAAAAAAATCTCCTTCTCACCCCCGGCGGGGGGGTGGTATCCATGTGAAAAAAAAAATCTCCTTCTCACCCCCGGCGGGGGGGTGGTATCCATGTCATCCTCAAGCTCGGGTCCTCTACCAGAGGCCTGGGAGTTTGAGGGTTCTGCGCAGTATCTTCGATGTTCCTAGGACTGCGCTCTTCTGGACTGAGGCTTCAGATGTTGTTCCTGGGATTTGCTGGAGCCACTCTCCCAGTTTGGGAGAGTGCCCCAAGTGCCCCCACTACCACGGGGACCACGCAACCCTTGACCTTCCACATCCGTTCCAGCTGCTCTTTCAACCCTTGATACTTCTCAAGTTTCTCATGTTCCTTCTTCCTGATGTTGGCGTCAGCTGGGATCGCCACATCTATCACCACCACCCTCTTCTGCTCTTTGTCCACCACCACTATGTCCGGTTGGTTAGCCAGGATCTGTTTGTCAGTCTGGAAGCTGAAGTCCCACAGAATCTTGGCCCTGTTGTTCTCAGCCACCTTCTGTGGTATGGCCCATTGGGACTTGGGTATTTCTATTCCATACTGGTTGCAGATGTTCCTGTATACTATCCCAGCCACTTGGTTGTGCCTCTCCATGTACGCTGATCCAGCTAGCATCTTACACCCTGCTACTATGTGCTGGACTGTTTCAGGGGCTTCTTTGCACAGTCTGCATCTTGGGTCTGATCTACTCTGGTAGATCCTGGCCTCTATGGCTCTTGTGCTTATGGCCTGTTCTTGTGCTGCCATGATTAGTGCCTCTGTGCTGTCTGTCAGTCCTGCATTATCCAGCCACTGGTAGGATTTCTTGATATCAGCCACTTCCTCTATCTGACGGTGGTACATGCCATGTAGGGGTTTGTCTCTCCAGGTTGTCTGTTCCTCCTCCTCCTCTGCACTCTCTTCAGGGTTCTGCTGCCTGAGACATTCACTTAGCAGTTCATCCTTTGGGGCCATCTTTCTGATGTATTCTCGGATTTTCGATGTTTCATCCTGGACCGTGGTCTTGACGCTCACTAGCCCTCAGCCTCCCTCTTTCCGCTTAGTGTATAGTCTCAGGGTGCTGGACTTGGGGTGGAACCCTCCATGCATGGTGAGGAGCTTTCTAGTCTTGATATCTGTGGCTTCTATCTCCTCCTTTGGCCAGTTTATGATACCAGCGGGGTATCTGATGACTGGTAGTGCGTACATGTTGATGGCTCGGACCTTGTTTTTACCATTCAGCTGACTTTTCAGGACCTGCCTTACTCTCTGGAGGTATTTGGCTGTGGTTGACTTCCTTGTGGCCTCTTCATGGTTTCCATTAGCCTGTGGGATGCCAAGGTACTTGTAGCTGTCTTGGATATCACCTATGTTGCCCTCTGGTAGGTCAATCCCTTCAGTCCGGATCATCTTGCCTCTCTTTGAGACCATCCGGCCACACTTGTCCAATCCGAATGACATCCCTATGTCATCGCTGTAGATCCGGGTGGTGTGGATCAGCGAGTCTATTTCTCGCTCGTTTTTGGCATACAGCTTGATGTCATCCATGTAGAGCAGGTGGCTGATTGTTGCCCCACTACGGAATCGGTACCCGTAGCCGCTCTTCGTGATGATCTGACTGAGGGGGTTCAGGCCTATGCAGAACAGCAGTGGTGATAGCGCATCTCCTTGGTATATGCCGCACTTGATGTTGACTTGGGCAATGGGTTTTGAGTTGGCCTCTAGGGTTGTCTTCCACATTTCCATTGAGTTCTGTATGAAGGTCCTTAGGTTCCTGTTGATCTTATACAGTTCCAGACATTCCAGTATCCATGTGTGTGGCATTGAGTCGTAGGCTTTCTTGTAGTCAATCCAGGCAGTGCACAGGTTGGTCTGTCTCTTCTTACAGTCTCGGGCGACTGTTCTATCGGCCAGTAGCTGGTGCTTGGCTCCTCTGGTGTTACTGCCAATTCCTTTCTGTGCCTCGCTCATGTATTGAGCCACATGCTTACTCATTTTTGCCGCAATGATGCCTGACAGGGCCTTCCATGTTGTGCAGAGACAGGTAATTGGCCGGTAGTTGGATGGGATGGGTCCCTTCTGGGGGTCCTTCATGATTAGGACTGTCCTGCCTTGGGTTAGCCATTCTGGGTGGGTTCCATCCCTCAGCAGCTGGTTCATCTGTGCTGCTAGGCGTTCATGGAGTGCAGTTAGCTTCTTCAGCCAGTACGTATGGATCATATCGGGGCCTGGTGCTGTCCATGTATCCATGTGTGTGTATATATATATATATATATATATATATATATATATATATATATATATGTATGTATGTTACCTCTGGGTGATATTTGTAAATATTGTATTAGTTTCCACTGTTATGCTGATGACACACAGTTGTATGTTTCTGCAAAACCTGATGAGAGACACCAGCTTAATAGAATTGAGGAATGTGTGAAGGACATTAGACACTGGATGCTTATTAACTTCCTTCTGCTTAACTCTGACAAGACTGAAGTACTTGTATTCGGACCACATGCAGCTAGAAGTAAATTTTCTGATTAAATAATAACTCTGGATGGCCTTTCTGTTTCTTCACGTGCAGCAGTAAAAGACCTCGGAGTGATTATTGACCCCAGTCTTTCATTCGAAACTCATATTGATAACATCACCCTGATATCTTTTTTTCATCTCAGAAATATTGCTAAGATAAGAAATTTAATGTCACTACGTGATGCAGAAACACTAGTTCATGCTTTCGTTACCTCCAGGTTGGATTATTGTAATGCCTTACTGTCTGGATGTTCCAATAAGTGCATAAACAAGCTCCAGTTAGTTCAAAATGCAGCAGCAAGAGTCCTTACTAGAACAGGAAAATATGACCACATCACCCCTGTCTTATCCACACTGCATTGGCTCCCAATCAAATTTCGTATTGATTATAAAATACTACTATTGACCTTTAAAGCACTGAATGGTCTCGCACCACAGTACCTGAGGGAACTTCTGGTCCTCTATGACCCTCCATGCCTACTTAGATCAAAAGGTGCAGGCTATCTGCTGGTATCTCGTATTGTGAAGGCTACATCAGGGGGCAGAGCCTTTTCTTCCAAAGCCCCACAGTTATGGAACAGCCTTCCAAGTAATGTTCGGGAATCAGACACAGTCTCAGCATTTAAGTCAAGGCTGAAAACATCTCTGTTTAGTCAAGCCTTTTATTAATGGTGTTTATGAGGTAAAGGTGTAGATCTGGAGGGTCCTCAGGTCTGGAGTGTTTTGGTAAACTGGGATGTATGGATGCTGTCAGTCCCCCACTCGCTTGGTCACTTGAGTTTGTTGATGGTGTAGTGGCTGCTGCTTTATGTCCTGGGGCTCCCTCATGCCTGTGTTACCTTCTTGCTCTCCCTTTTAGCTATGCTGTCATAGTTAGTTGCCGGAGTCCCTGCTTGTACTCAATGCCATATGTATACTGTTCCTACTTATTCAGGTGACATTGGGCATACCTAACAACCTGTGTTTTTTCTCTCCCCCCCCCCCCCCATCTGTCCCTCTGAGTTACATGTCGGTCCTGGAATTGAGATGCTGACCTGTTCTGCTCCTCGGACCTGCGTTATCCATCCTGGTGCCCTGTGTCTGGTTGGAGTCTCATCGCAACACTCCTGTGGAGGATGGCCCCATGTGGACAGTTGGGGGTCGTGCCTGGAGGACACTCTGGACTCTTGCAGTGGTGCTTTTGTGGCTGGGGACTGCGGCTGACTTGCTGACTTTGGGACTGCAGTTGTCATGAATAGTTTTGCGCTCGGGTTTCCATCGGTGGGGGGTTTATAGCATCAACGAAGCTGACTTTATGTTAGGACTGTTAATGTTATAGTCATGTTGTCTGTTGTTGCCCAAATGAGGACGGGTTCCCTTTTGAGTCTGGTTCCTCTCGAGGTTTCTTCCTCATGTCGTCTGAGGGAGTTTTCCTTGCCACCATTGCCACAGGCTTGCTCATTGGGGATAGATTAGGGATAAAACTAGCTCATGTTTTAAGTCATTCAAATTCTTGAAAGCTGCTTTTCGATAATGTTTATTGTTAAAAGCGCTATACAAACAAACTTGACTTGACTTAATCAAACCTGCGACCTTCTGGTGGGTGGGCTACCATTTAACCTGTCGAGCTGAAGATCCTCTAATGTGATGCATGCTTACTAAGTGATAAAAGAGAGGGGATTGGGTTCAGGTTATGGGTGGGGGAAGGGGAGAAAAACAAACCCTGGTTTGGGTAGAGGGTGGGTGGGATTAGGAATAAGGTTTGAAATGCTTAGGGTTAGGAATTGGGGTGAGAGAGGTTAGGGAGTGGGAGATGATAGGGTTGGGGATTAATGGTTTGGAGAGGTGAGGGTAAGGGATGGGGTTGTGGACGATTGGGGTTAGGAATTAGGAATGGGAGAGATTGAGTTACAGATGAAGAGTTTAGAAAGGTAAGGGATTGGGGGAGGGAATGGTAGTGGAGGGATTCGGTATTGAGTTAGTGTAGGGTAGGGGTAGAGGAATAACTCTGCTATGTGCAGGTCTAATGGAATTTGGGTGTGGAAAGCGAGGACCTGGTGAGGTGAAGGCCTGGCATCAAACCCATGACCTGGTGGATGGGCTACCATTTAACCTGCTGAGCTAAAGATCCTCTCATGAGATACAGAAATGCTTGAAAGTTTGTTAACCCATTAGAATTGTCTATATTTCTGCATAAACATGACCTAAACCTTCATCAGATTTTCACACAAGTCCTAAAAGTAGATAAAGAGAACCCAGTTAAACAAATGAGACAAAAGTATTATACTTGGTCATTTATTCATTGAGGAAAATTATCCAATATTGCATATCTGTGAGTGGCAAAAGTATGTGACCCTCTAGAATTGGCAGTTAATTTGAAGGTGAAATTAGAGTCAGGTGTTTTCAATCAATGGAATGCCAATCAGGTGTGAGTGGGCACCCTGTTTTATTTAAAGAACAGGGCCCTATCAAAGTCTGATATTTACAACACATGTTTGTGGAAGTGTATCATGGCATGAAAAAAGGAGATTTCTGAGGACCTCAGAAAAAGCATTTTTGATGCTCATCAGGCTGGAAAAGGTTACAAAACCAGCTCTAAAGAGTTTGGACTCCACCAATCCACAGTCAGACAGATTGTGTACAAATGGAGGAAATTCAAGACCATTGTTACCCTCCCCAGGAGTGGTCGACCAACAAAGATCACTCCAAGAGCAAGGTGTGTAATAGTTGGCAAGGTCACAAAGGACCCCAGGGTAACTTCTAAGCAACTGAAGGCCTCTCTCACATTGGATAATGTTCATGAATCCACCATCAGGAGAACACTGAACAACAACAGTGTGCATGGCAGGGTTGCAAGGAGAAAGCCACTGCTCTCCAAAAAGAACATTGCTGCTCATCTGCAATTTGCTAAAGATCATGTGGACAAGCCAGAAGGCTATTGGAAAAATGTTTTGTGGACAGATGAGACCAAAATAGATCCTTTTGGTTTACATGAGAAGCATTATGTTTGGAGAAAGGAAAACACTGCATTCCAGCATAAGAACCTTATCCCATCTGTGAACCATGGTGGTAGTATCATGGTTTGGGCCCGTTTTGCTGCATCTGGGCCAGGACGGCTTGCCATCATTGATAGAACAATGAATTCTGAATTATACCAGTGAATTCTAAAGGAAATTGTCAGAACATCTGCCCATGAACTGAATCTCAAGAGAAGGTGGGTCATGCAGCAAGACAATGACCCTAAGTACGCAAGTCATTCTACCAAAGAATGGTTAAAGAAGAATAAAGCTAATGTTTTGGAATGGCCAAGTCAAAGTCCTGACCTTAATCCAATCGAAATGTTGTGGAAGGACCTGAAGCGAGCAGTTCATGTGAGGAAATCCACCAATATCCCAGAGTTGAAGCTGTTCTGTATGGAGGAATGGGCTAAAATTCCTCCAAGCCAGTGTGCAGGACTGATCAACAGTTACCGCAAACGTTTAGTTGCAGTTATTGCTGCACAAGGGGTTCACACCAGATACTAAAAGCAAAGGTTCACATACTTTTGCCACTCACAGATCTGTAATATTGGATCATTTTACTCAATAAATAAATTACCAAGTATAATATTTTTGTCTCATTTGTTTAACTGGGTTCTCTTTATCTACTTTTAGGACTTGTGTGAAAATCTGATTGTTTTAGGTCATATTTATTCAGAAATATAGAAAATTCTAAAGGGTTCACAAACTTTCAAGCACCACTATACATGCTTAGTAATGGATGAGAGAGGGGATTGGATTAGGGTTATGGGGGGGGGGGGGGGTGAATGGAAACCCTGGTTTGTGGAGGGGATGGGGTTAGGATTAAGGATTTGGAGAGGTTAGGCTTGGGGATTGGGAGTGAGGTAAGGTAGGGTTGGGGATAAAGACTGGAAAGGTTAAGGTAAGGGATTGGGAAAGAATAGGTTTAGGAATTGAGAATGGGAGAGGTTCAGATTAGGGATTGGAAGTGGAAGGGGTTAGGTGATTGGAATGGTTAGGGTAAGGAATTAGGGAAGGGAGAGGTTGTGGAGCGGTCAGGATTAGGGTTGGAATTTATGTGTGGAGATTAGGTTAAGGGATTGGATGGGTTAGGATTGGGGAGGGGGAGGGTAATTAATGGGACATAAAAGGCCCCCTGCATTGTAGAGAATTAAATTAAAAACCAGTGATAAGTGCTCACATACATAAAAGTGCTCCAAACCATAAAATCACAATCAAAAATAAAATAATTTCCATCACTCATGACAAATGTGTTAGTGCTTCAAATAAATACAACCCCGATTCCAAAAAAGTTGGGACAAAGTACAAATTGTAAATAAAAACGGAATGCAATGATGTGGAAGTTTCAAAATTCCATATTTTATTCAGAATAGAACATAGATGACATATCAAATGTTTAAACTGAGAAAATGTATCATTTAAAGAGAAAAATTAGGTGATTTTAAATTTCATGACAACACATCTCAAAGTTGGGACAAGGCCATGTTTACCACTGTGAGACATCCCCTTTTCTCTTTACAACAGTCTGTAAACGTTTGGGGACTGAGGAGACAAGCTGCTCAAGTTTAGGGATAGGAATGTTGACCCATTCTTGTCTAATGTAGGATTCTAGTTGCTCAACTGTCTTAGGTCGTTTTTGTCGTATCTTCCATTTTATGATGCACCAAATGTTTTCTATGGGTGAAAGATCTGGACTGCAGGCTGGCCAGTTCAGTACCCGGACCCTTCTTCTATGCAGCCATGATGCTGTAATTGATGCAGTATGTGGTTTGGCATTGTCATGTTGGAAAACGCAAGGTCTTCCCTGAAAGAGATGTCATGTGGATGGGAGCATATGTTGCTCTAGAACCTGGATCTACCTTTCAGCATTGGTGTCTTTCCAGATGCGTAAACTGCCCATGCCACACGCACTAATGCAACCCCATACCATCAGAGATGCAAGCTTCTGAACTGAGCACTGATAACAACTTGGGTTGTCCTTCTCCTCTTTAGTCCGAATGACATGGTGTCCCTGATTTCCATAAAGAACTTCACATTTTGATTCGTCTGACCACAGAACAGTTTTCCACTTTGCCACAGTCCATTTTAAATGAGCCTTGGCCCAGAGAGGACGTCTGTGCTTCTGGATCATGTTTAGATACGGCTTCTTCTTTGAACTATAGAGTTTTAGCTGGCAACGGCGGATGGCACGGTGAATTGTGTTCACAGATAATGTTCTCTGGAAATATTCCTGAGCCCATTTTGTGATTTCCAATACAGAAGCATGCCTGTATGTGATGCAGTGCCGTCTAAGGGCCCGAAGATCACGGGCGCCCAGTATGGTTTTCCGGCCTTGACCCTTACTCACAGAGATTCTTCCAGATTCTCTGAATCTTTTGATGATGATATGCACTGTAGATGATGATGTGTTCAAACTCTTTGCAATTTTACACTGTCAAACTCCTTTCTGATATTGCTCCACTATTTGTCGAGGCAGAATTAGGGGGTTTGGTGATCCTCTTCCCATCTTTACTTCTGAGAGCCGCTGCCACTCCAAGATGCTCTTTTTATACCCAGTCATGTTAATGACCTATTGCCAATTGACCTAATGAGTTGCAATTTGGTCCTCCAGCAGTTCCTTTTTTGTACCTTTAACTTTTCCAGCCTCTTATTGCCCCTGTCCCAACTTTTTTGAGATGTGTTGCTGTCATGAAATTTCAAAATGTCTCACTTTCAACATTTGATATGTTGTCTATGTTCTATTGTGACTACAATATCAGTTTTTGAGATTTGTAAATTATTGCATTCTGTTTTTATTTACAATTTGTACTTTGTCCCAACTTTTTTGGAATTGGGGTTGTATTTAAATTGTTGAAAAACGCACTGTGTTGATTCCTGCTTGACGTTTCGTAGACTATACTACTTCCTCAGAGGCTGGTATGTGTGTGTGTGAGAGAGAGGCTGGGTTGAATTTATGAACTAACTGAAGGAAGGGGCAGTGTTTTTTTTCTTCTATTTTTTCTTCTATAGCTTGGAATTATTATCATCTAAGCATGATAAACATATTGACAAAAACTTTACACTTTCCTATATGCCCACTGCCAAATAATATTATATTTTTTAAATTACCTAAATTAGGTGAAACATAAAACTTGTCACCTTAGTCAGTCACACTGAAGTCGGAGTGCTGAGCGCCCACTTACACATTCATACAAGACTATTCCCATGGTAACAGCATGATAATCACTTTCACTCTTTCAGTTTCCATTGCTTTCTCTTTCGCAGTGTTTTTTTTTCTTCTATTTTCTAAGTTCTAGAAAATTATTTTACCACGTCTAGTTCTGAGTCATTTTAAAAGTAATCTTGTTACAAAGTTACTTGGAACTTCATACTCAAAATTTTAACACTCTTATGTAAGAGTAGTTGTATTGTTAATTACTAAATTTCTTATAGACTTATTATAAACATGGTGTCAAAGTCATTGTTGACCTAAAATTACAGTACCTATATATTAGTCCCAGTAAGTTGTAACTAATTGGAACATCCTTGCCCCCCATACAGCGCCCTCCACAATTATTGGCACCCCTCATTAAGATATGTTGTTAGGCTTCTCATAAATTCATTTTTTTAAATAACATAGGACAATGCAAAAAAAGAGAAAAATCCAACCTTTAATTCAAGTGCATTTATTCAGTGGGAAAAAAATCCCACATTAAGAAATTATTCTTTGACATGAAATCATGTGTGCCACAATTATTGGCACCCCTGATGTTAATACTTTGTACAACCCCCTTTTGCCAACAAGACAGCACTTAATCTTCTCCTATAACATTTCACAAGATGGGAGAATACAGAGAGAGGGATCTTCAACCATTTCTCTTTGCACAATCTCTCTAAATCGTCCAGAGTCCTGGGTCCTCTCCTATGCACTCTCCTCTTCAGCTCACCCCACAGGTTTTCAATTGGGTTGAGGTCTGGGGACTGAGATGGCCATGGGAGGAGCTTGATTTTGTGTCTGGTGAACCACTTTTGTGTAGAGTTGGCCACATGTTTAGGGTCATTATCTTGCTGAAAGACCCAGTGATGACCCATCTTCAGCTTTCGGGCAGAGGCCACCAGATTTTGATTTAAAATGTCCTGGTATTTCAAAGAGTTCATGATGCCATGTACCCTAACAAGGTTCCCGGGGCCTTTGGAAGAGAAACAGGCCCACAGCATCACCGATCCTCCCCCATACTTCACATTGGGCATGAGGTGCTTTTCCGCATACTCATCTTTTGTGTTATGCCAGACCCACTTAGAGTGTTTGTTGCCAAAAAGCTCTATCTTGGTCTCATCTGACCAAAGCACACGGTCCCAGTTGAAGTCTCAGTACCGCTTAGCAAACTCCAGACGTTTACGTTTATGTTTGTGAGAAAAGGCTTTTTCCATGCATGCCTCCCAAACAGCTTGTTGGCATGTAGATAGGGCCTGATGGTTGTTATGGGGACTTTGTGACCCCAAGATGCTACTCTTTGATGCAATTCTCTAACAGTGAGCTTTGGAGAACTTTTTACTTCTCTTACCATCCTCCTCACTGTGCGTGGTGGCAAGATAAACTTGCATCCTTGTCCAGGCTTGTTTGCCACTGTTCCAGTTCAGTACCAGTTCACCCAATACGCACACTACGCATGTTGCGTAGGGCCCCGCAAACTCATAGAGGCCCCGTGGGGAAAAAAAAACGTGACGATGTGACCGTCTGTCGCGCTGCTCGCGCACGTCAGATTCCCAGTGCATGTGCATCAACCTAGCAAGATGAAGCGGAATTATCCCTTGGGGAGTGAAAAAAGGAAAAAGAAACTGCATGAAAATGAACAGCGGGAACAGCAGTCAGGTAACTCTCCTCTCCGGGTGGGAGAGAGGAAGGGATGGGGCTAGTTGGTGTTTGACCTACATAACAGGGCGGTGAGCCCTGGGTGAACCCCGGACGGTCTCTGTGTGCGTCTTGCTGGTTTTTACAATTTAAGTGTTATATTAATCGTTCTGAGTGTAGTTACAACTGCACTTATACAAAATGGAAAGTAATGGATAAATGTTTACTAAGATTGAATTTTGTTTGCTTGGATAGCCCACAGGCAAATATAGATGCAGATATATTAGTGAATAAATAAAACTCATGAAATATTATGACAATGGTACTAAATAGGCTAAATAATAATCTAAATCACCTACATTTTAAGTACATTATCTGAAGGTAAAACAAGTGCAGCCAATTTGATGGAGCTGAATTAATAGTAGCCTTATCTATATTTTACTTCTTCAACATTGTGGTTGACTCCACAATAGCATCCATTGATGAATGATTTGAAACTCTGAACCAGGTGAAGCAGAGCATTTTTTAACATAGTTACTGGGAGACCAAATGGTCTCCCAGTGGCCAGATTTGGTCTCCTAGTCAATGCCAAACCAGCTTCACTGGGAGACCAAATTTTAAACCAAGTTATGTCTTATCATTTGGTTCAATCAGTTGCAATTAATTAACCAAGTACCATGTAAGTATACATTTAACAAGGAAAACGAAGATCTATGTTATAAGATATACACACAAGATCATGTTGGTTAAGAAAAACAAAACTAAAATTTGGTTACTGAGATGGGTGATGTCAGAATCCGATGTCATTACTGTGTAACTTTGAGTGTCTTTGACATAACATTTGTGCTTGGTAATTGCTCTTGATAGCTGTGTAGTCACTGTAGTGTGTTTGTCTGTATGGTGATTGGTGAACCATTTTGCATCACAGAATATATGCCGCAGCGGTGCAGCCACATGGACTCTGGGGCCTGTGATTGTATTGCCCAGACCAGTTGGTCTCCTAGTGGAAAATCCTTAAAACATGCTCTGAGGTGAAGACTAAATATGGAGTAGTGCTGAACTTCAGCACTGCATGTCAGATGTCCAGTGACTCCTTAAAGGCTCAGTGTATGGAACTTGAGAAAACTCTGACCTTCAACCAAGACTGTGACATCAGTGGAGTTGATCTGGCAAACGAAATCAAGAATTTACCTGACCTACCATCAGCTAATATGACTGCCTTTGAGCTGCTTTCTTTCCTTTGTGAGAAAAATCTGGAGGAACTCTATCCTAACCTTTGGATAGCCCTGAGAATTGTTGTCACTCTACCTGTGACAGTTGCCTTAGCTGAGAGGAGCTTCAGCAAGTTAAAAATGATAAACTATCTGAGATCTTCCATGTCCCAGGAATGTCTGAGTGGTTTGGCCATCATGAGCATCAACCATGATGTGGGGAAGCAAATATCATATGATGACATTATTGATGATTTTGCATCCAGAAAGTGCAGAAAGGGACATTTTTAATGGTGAGTAATTTGTTACACATTTAGTTCGATTTGATTTGGTCTGTATTTATTTGGAGTTAGACCAACAGGTGGCGACACTAGTGCAATATGTTTAAAGAGGGGATGAGTGGAAGCACTGGGTGTCAGGTGCAATTGTTGAACATTTTGGGGTTCAGTTAAGAGGGCCCCTTAGCAGAATTTTGCCTAGGGCCCCATGGAGCAATGAACCGGCTCTGTTCCAGTTGTTTTAAACTTCTTGATGATTCCTCTGACTGTAGATATGGGCAGGTGTAGGCGAGTGGCTGTTTTCTTGGAGTCATTGCCTGATTTATGAAGGTCAACACACATCTGCCTTACGTGAATGGTGTGTTCTCTTGTCTTTCCCATGTTGAAGAATGGATAAGAGAAATAGGCCTCTGTGCCACATCATACTTGTACTCCAGGAAAACAGGATGTGATGAATTATTAATTAAAGGTTCCTAGATACTCTGATCAACTTTATAAACTACAGTAGAAATGACAAATGTTTCAATTACATTTATTTTCTATGAATTGTTATGGGTGCCAATAATTATGGAACAGGTGATTTTATGAAAAATATTTCTTAGTCAGGGATTTTTTTTTAAATTCACTTGAGTTAAAGGTTGCATTTTTCTCCAATTTTCAGTGTGAGATTATCCTTCTGCAATAAAACTCAAATTTATTTTAAGGCTTTTAACACATCTAAACCAGGGGTGCCAATAATTGTGGAGGGCACTGTATGTGTATATATATGTATGCGCATATATGAGACAGTATTCAGATTTTTACGGATGGATCAAAGGATTTGCAAACAGATGGAATAGGTTCTGCAGTTGCTGTGCCCAGTTACCAGGTGCAAATGAGTAAGAGAACTTCTGATTGTTCGAGCGTATATACAGTGGAATTGTTTGCCATACTGTTAAAATGATCAGGTAGACTGCAAATGTGTAGTGATTCCATGTTGGCACATACAAGGATTAAGACAGGTTCAACCAGAAGTCATCAAGATCTGCTTTATGAAATCCATCCATCCATTATCTGTAGCCACTTATCCAATATGGGGTCACAAGCAAGCTGGAGCCTATCCCAGCTAACTATAGGCAAGAGAGGTGGGGTACACCTTTTTTTTTTTCTCCGTGCTCTCACAGAAGGCGGTCGCATTCCTCTGCTCTCCTCTCCTCTCCCTTTTTTCATTGCTTGTGCTCCTTTGTCTCGTCTCATCTGTCTATACTTTTGAGAGACTTTCTCTGCACTGCTCTCTAACTAAAAAATCATAGAATTGATAAACTGGTCTCCTAACGAAATTGACACGGTTTCTCGACAAGAAGCCTGGGTTCGGGGGAACCCGCCTGTCCTGCTGGAACGTTTTTCTGTGGAGGACATTGAAGACATCTACCTATTCGGAACCATGATTACAGGACTTTTGCTGATTGGACTAGGCATTGCCCTGGTTTATTGAGGAAATCAGACAACGGTGACAGCTGTTCAAAGCCCCATAAAGCTGCCTGACATGATTGAAGCGGTGGGCAGAGCTGTCAGCACTCAGACTGTGGTTATTCAGAACTTGAACCGCAACATGGATGACATCATGGAGAAGCTTTTGGCTTTGCAAAGGAAATGGATTGATTCGAAGACCAGAATGGTCAGACAGAGTGGTTGTGTGAAAGAATGCGTCTGCTCGCCCCAAGACCAAACAATCCCAATCTTATCTGCTTTTGGCTCCCTAAGACAGCACTGGCCTCGGCCAAGGCCATTGCTGGGACAACATCTCCCCCTGAAGGTCACTGCTGTGAGACGCTCTCGTATTCCTTCCCCCACTTTCCACGGTCGCCTCTTTTACCCCCAGTGTGACAAGCGGGTGCGTGACCACCACGATCATGGCTGCAGGAGCGGACGGCTGCTTGCTTGCGCTGGGTTACCTCTACCTCCTCCCCTCCCCCTCTCCCCACCCCTGATCGCCCCCTCCCCACCACTGATCGCCCCCTCCCCCCCTCAAGTCCCGAGTTTTCATGTTGTAAAGTGTACTTGTGTTATTTTGTGCTTATGTGCTGAGGTGTTTTTTTTAATGTTCTCACACTGTACTCCTCATAGGAGCATAGTGTGGGGGTTGCTTTTCTCTCCTCATGTTACTCTGTATTTTTTTCTTTTCATCCCTGTCTTCCTGTCCTGTCTACTCCCCCTCTGTCAATTGTGTGTATGTGTGTATGTAAGGACAGGTTGATGGTCAATTTCACTGGTACTTGTGACTAGTGATAATAAAGGGTTCATTCATTCATTCATTCACACCCTGGACAAGTTGCCAGGTCATTGCAGGGCTAACACATACAGGCAAACAACCATTCCCACCTACAGTCAATTTAGAGCCACCAATTAACCTAACCTGCATGTCTTTGTGGGAAACCGGAGCACCCAGAGGAAACCCACGCAGACACGGAAAAAAACATGTAAACTCCACACAGAAAGGCCCTCGTTGGCTGCTGGGCTTGAACCCAGAACCTTCTTGCTGTGAGGCGAAGGTGCTAACCACTACACCACCTTGCTGCCGCTTTATGAAATCTTGTTTGCCAATTCAGGAATGTTTAATCAAGGGGAAAATATCACACTCATTTGAGTCCCAACACATTCAGGCATCCAGAGGAACAAGAGAGTGGACAAACTCGCAAAAGAAGCAATCAAACAGAAACTGTTGAAGCTGGCATCAAATTATCAAAATCAGAGGGGAAAAGCACAGTGAGGAGAAAGGTAAACCAAGATTGGTAACAGTTATAGGATAATGAAACAAAATGGAGACATTTGCACTTAATCCAAAACAAAGTGTGTATGTTGAGAAGTAAGAGATCAAACCGGAAAGAGCAAATAATAATAATAATAATCATAATAAGCAGGCTCAGAACTGGACACAGCAATCATAACAGTATACTTAACATCATGGGAAAACCTCCAACCAGCTGTGATCAATGCCATGAAGCTGAGACACTTGAGCATATCCTTACATCATGCAAGAAATTTAGATCTGAGTGGCAAGAAATGATAGAGTTACAGAAAAAAGGCCAGGTAGAGGACAGCATTAAAAGTGTATTAAAATATGGAGAAACTACTAAGGGGAGGAAATGGTTATTTACATTTTTAAGAACAGCTGGACTGGAAAGACAGCTTGAATATGATGTGATAAGGACATAGAAAAAATCTATAGATGGCAGTAATGCAACATTGTGGATGTCAGCTGCTGTAAAACCTCAAAGAAGAAGAAAAAGAAGTTGGAAACTTTGTGGGCCACTGTAGTAGGCTGTGGGCATTTGTGGGAAGTGGAGTCTATTGTGGATTCTGGTGCAGATGTAACAAAGCTCCCCCTTGGAGATGCTCAGATTCTGTAATTTTTATTTTCCTTTTGTGAATTCTGAAGGAAAATGTCTGTCCACCTTCTCAGGAGAAGGTGGGTCATGCAGTAAGACAACGACCCTAAGCACACAAGTCGTTCTATGAAAGAATGGTGAAAGAAGAATAAAGTTAATGTTTTGGAATGGCCAAGTCAAAGTCCTGACCTTAATCCAATCGAAATGTTGTGGAAGGAACTGAAGTGAGCAGTTCATGTGAGGAAATCCACCAACATCCAAGAGTTGAAGCTGTTCTGTACGGAGGAATGGGCTAAAATTCCTTCAAGCTGGTGTGCAGGACTGATCAACAGTTACCGCAAACGTTTAGTTGCAGTTATTGCTGCACAAGGGGGTCACACCAGATACTGAAAACAAAGGTTCACATACTTTTGCCACTCACAGATATGTAATATTGGATCATTTTCCTCAAGAAATAAATTACCAAGTATAATATTTTTGTCTAATTTGTTTAACTGGGTTGTTTTTATCTACTTTTAGGACTTGTGTGAAAATCTGATGTTGTTTTAGGTCATATTTATGCAGAAATACAGAAAATTCTGAAGGGTTCACAAACTTTCAAGCACCACTGTATTCTGTGGAACAATGATGGTACAACATATATCTTTAACAGAAAAAAAACCCTAAAATTTTGTGCACAAGGTTTCATTTATTTTGGTTTTTCTGAAGTGAACTGCTGAACCTGATGCAGCCTTCAGCCAAGCCATGTTTGGTTGACTTGGCTAGAATTGTAGCAGTTCAGTGGCCAGTTCCTTTCTGTGCACTCATGCACACCTATGGGCAGTTTAGAGTAACTAGTTAACCCAATTGCATGTCTTTGGAGGAAACCAGAGCACCCAGGGGAGACCCACACAGAGAGAGCATGTGAACTCTACACAGTAAGGCCCTTCCCACCAACCACTGGGCTTGAACCCAGATCTTTCTTGCTGTGAGGCAACAGCACTAACCACCAAAATGCCTTAAAATTATACCTACAGGATAATAACTATACATCCAGCATACCTTATTTTTGATGAAATATCACCTTGGACAGACACTTTCTGTAGACGTCAACAAGATTTTGACAGAAAGCTGATTGGTGTAACAGAAAAGCATTCACCCTATCATCTGGCGATTGTGAGTTTAAATCCTGATGCTGTCACAAATCAAGAAGGGAGGGGGTGTCAACTGCAAGTAACACTAGTCAAATGTCTGTGAGCTCATACATATGGAAGTAGGTAGACAGCAGGTGTGTTATGCTGTATGATAAGCAGTTCAAATAGATTCCGTCTGCTGGCTTTATGTGCCTCAAAAGAGTCTTCTTTGTTATTCCGCCCACTTTGTGCGATGCACCAGTTCTACTGGAAGCAAACCAGTCCCAGAGAATTTTAGCTTCGAGCAGCCAAAAAAACAAACAAAACAAAAAACCAGCACAGACATGTTCAGAGCAACCAAATGGGTCCAGGCATGTAACATTACACTTTTAAAATGACATTATAATTGTTATTAGTAGAAGTGTGTGAGGGTTGGGTTGGGATAGGCGTCCTCCACCCTGAAACTTCACTCTAGTCCAGGTGGTGGCGGTGACACGTCCAGTAGCTGCTTCTCCAACCGCCAGTAAACACTGGAGAAGAAAAAGCTGATGCTCGTCTGAACCGCTTTAGCCCCTCGATTTATAAAAATAAAAGCACATTATTGTGTCTTGCTCTGAGGATTTAAAACCCTGAGGTAAGTTAAACTGAAGGTGTGTGGTCGAATCCCAAATACATGTCCACTTTACTGTTTTAGTGAACTACGTTCAGTCTGAAAAAATGCCATGTGCACTCTAGATAGTGCACTATTTATCCACTCAGGAGAGAGTTGTAGTTTGGCTAACCTTTTTAATTGTATGTTTAAAGTATTTAAATAATCTTCACTTCAAGTTAATTTCCACCTATTTATTTATTTATTGCTAATTTGCGACTTCCTCGCAATTCCAACTTTTTATTTCTCGGAATTCCGACTTCATTTCTCACAGACTTTTTTCTCCTCTGTGTGTGTTTGTTTATTAAGCCAGTCAGGCAGCGTTACCCCCTCTGCAGTATGTTAAGCCGAAAGCTTGAAACATTGAGAATGAAAATGAGTGAAATCTGAGGGGAGTATTTTAATCATGGTTTCCCGAACCGGGAGATCTTGTTACTGGAAGAACTTTTTTTTTTATCTTTATTAAAAATAACAGCACCAACTACAAATACAGTTATTAATACACACACAAACAACAAAGCAAGAGCCAGGGGGAGTTTTCAAATAAAAACATTAAATAATCAGCGCACATGAGAAAATTTAGCAGCTTTCTTGTTTTTAGAGTTAGAGATAATTTTGATATACTGTTCAGTTTCCTTTTCGAAGGCTATAAATGAAGGTTTTGAGCAACTAAACTTGGCTTTATGAATATGGTATTTTCCTAAAATGATCAACAAATTTATTATATATAATTCTTTGAGGCGGTACGGTGGTGTAGTCGTTAGCGCTGTCGCCTCACAGCAAAAAGGTCCGGGTTCGAGCCCCGTGGCCAGCGAGGGCCTTTCTGTGTGGAGTTTGCATGTTCTCCTCATGTCCGCGTGGGTTTCCTCTGGGTGCTCCGGTTTCCCCCACAGTCCAAAGACATGCAGGTTAGGTTAACTGGTGACTCTAAATTGACCATAGGTGTGAATGTGAGTGTGAATGGTTGTCTGTGTCAGCCCTGTGATGACCTGGCGACTTGTCCAGGGTGTACCCCGCCTTTCGCCCGTTGTCAGCTGGGATAGGCTCCAGCTTGCCTGCGACCCTGTAGAAGGATAAAGCGGCTAGAGATAATGAGATAGAGATGAGAGAATTCTGTTTTTTGATTTTGTTGTTATGGAAACCAAACAGTACATATTTCCAACACAGAGAAAAATCAGAGTCAAGCTTGGCTGTAATGTACCGGGTTATTTCTGTCCAGAATGTGATGGTAAAGGGACGTTGCCAGAACAGGTGCGTTATTGTTTTCGGGTACATCTCACACAATGAACAGTCCACACAAGTGTCTCTCTTTTAAGCATATGGGAGCGTTCGCCAAACTAGAGCGTGACGTAATATTGCGCATAAAATTGGTTGGCAAGAACCATTCACAATAGCTGAAAAAGTTGCATCGTCACCTAATTTTCATGGCGATTTATCACAGTATGCAAGTTCGTTGCCAACTGATGCTAAGCAAAGATATGCAGCAAAGCTTCTGTACAACAGTGGCCCCAAAGTTTTGCCTGATCCTGACGCAGTTATGGACAAATGGGACCCAAATCCAAGCGCCTGGCCTGGCCTGACCTTCGGCAATATTTACCTGAATGTGATTGACACGCCTTCAGTATCCACAAAAGAATCAGTGAAAGCCTACAAGTCTCTTGATGCGTACAAGTGTTAATTATTCAGTTGTTTTATTGAAATACTCATTTATATTTGCTTTTTGTGCCTAATAATAAAAAAAAGATTATATTGAGCCTATTTAATCTTTGAAACATAAGTTAATAAGGAAATAAAGATGGCGGCACGCATGGTTGCAGCGGCTCACGGCTCTCCTTTTCAGTACTCTTTTATATATATATTTCTTTCTTGCTTGTTTGTGCACCATTGGTTCTGCGAACATCCGGTACACCCGCCAGACACTTTTAGCCATCGGTGACCAAAACCAGATATCTGTTTCGAGCGACTTTCACTTCACGCATAACATCCCAGATGACATTGCGAGACCGCCGGGCTCTCCGTGGATTGTTGTCGGGTGTAGGAGGCGGCGCAGATGGAGGAGGGAGAGGAAGCAGAAGTGGGGCCGCAGATCCAACGCTATGCTAAGGCTAAGAAAACAACCACACAAGCCACCTCTACCGAGCCTGTATCTCTCCAATGCTAGATCCCTGGTGCATAAAATGGATGGTCTGGAATTACAACTCGCTGGAAATCGCTATATTTGGGACTGCTGTGTTTTAATTATCACCGAAACCTGGCTTCATCTGGGAATTCCCGATGCTAGCTTGCAGCTAGCAGGCCACACTCTGCTCCGCTGGGACAGGACTGAGGACTCTGGTAAGAGCAGAGGAGGGGGGCTCTGTATTTACGTGCATGATAATTGGTGTAACAGTGGAACAATTATAGACAAACATTGTTCCCCAGACCTCGAGTACATGTCTGTAAGATGCCGGCCTTTTTTTCTACCGAGAGAGCTAACTGTAGTGATTGTCACAGCTGTGTATATTCCACCCGATGCCTGTGTAAACACAGTGCTCTCTCTCCTGCTGAACACTGTAAATGAACAGCAGCGGACCCACCCTGACGGTGTTCACATAATTGCAGGAGACTTTAATAAGGCCAACTTGAAGACTGTACTGCCGAAGTTTTACCAACATGTTAAGTGTTCTACTAGAGGGGAGAACACTCTGGATCATGTTTATTCTAACATCAAGCACACGTACAGAGCCATACCCCTCCCCCACCTTGGCCAGTCAGACCATCTTTCCCTCCTGCTCTCCCCAGCCTACACCCCCCTCAGACGCAGAGCCAGACCCACCACAAGGACTATCACAACTTGGCCTGACAATGCACTCTCCAAACTACAGGACTGCTTTAAATGGACAGATTGGGACTTATTTGAACACCAGGAGCTGGAGACATTCACAGGAACGGTGCTGGACTTTATCAAGTTCTGTATCGGAAATGTGACGGTGGATAAAAACATCCGGGTTTTCCCAAACCAGAAACCCTGGATGACCAGCCAGGTCCGCTCACTCCTCAAGGCTCGCGACATTGCCTTCAGATCAGGTGACAGAGCTCTGTACAGTGCCGCTCGAGCTGATCTTAAAAGAGAAATTAAAAAAGCCAAGGTGGACCATAGGCTGCATATAGAGTCCAACCTGTCCAGCAACAACATACAGGAGGTGTGGCGGGGCATACAAGACATCACAAACTTCAGAGACTGTGATGCGTCAAGAGGAGACTGGAGTGCGCTGCTGGCAGAGGAGCTAAATTGCTTCTTTGCTCGCTTTGAAACATCTCAGCAGCACTCATCTGCTCCAGCCCTGCCCCCACCACCACACAGTTCGTGCATCACCCCATTCACTGTACAGGAACACGATGTCAGACGGGTGCTCCTGGCAGTGAACCCTAAGAAAGCTGCCGGCCCAGATGGAGTACCTGGTAAGGTGCTCAGAGCGTGTGCCCACCAGCTCGCCCCTACCTTCACCAGGATCTTTAACCTCTCCCTGGCTCAGGCAGTCATCCCGCCCTGCCTAAAATCAGCCACAATAATCCCAGTGCCGAAGAAGTCTCCCATCACCAGCCTGAATGATTACCGTCTTGTGACCCTCACTCCGGTAATCATGAAGTGCTTCGAGAGACTAGTTGTTCAGCACATAAAGGACCACCTCCCCCCAGACTTCGACCCCTACCAGTTCACATATTGCATGAACAGATCCACAGAGGACGCCATCGCCATAGCTCTCCACTCTGTAGTGAGCCACCTCGAGCAGCAGCAGAGCTACGTCCGCATACTCTTTGTGGATTACAGTTCTGCTTTCAACACGATAATCCCGGACATCCTTATCAGTAAACTGGACACACTCATCCCCCCCCCCCCACATGTGCCTGGATAAAGGACTTTCTTACCAACTGGCCCCAGGACTGTGAGACTTGGCCCCCACTTCTCCTCCACCCTCACGTTGAGCACTGGCTCTCCACAGGGCTGTGTGCTGAGCCCCCTCCTGTACTGCCTCTACACCCACGACTGTAGTCCGACCCACAACAACAACAACCTTATCGTCAAGCAGTCTCTCCAGGATTTCGCGGGCCTTTTTTGTGATTGTTGCAGGCTAAAATGTCTGATGTTGCAGGGGGGTTTCCAAAAAATTGCGATGAAAGTTGCGGTGTGTTTTAGGTTTTTGTTGCAATTACATTGCGGGAGGAAGTGAAAGTTGTGAGAAATTCTTGCGATTTTCTCTTTTTGTGATTAAAATTGAGTGATATGTTAAATATTAAGTTATTACTGAAAAACTATTGATTAAAAGAACAAAGACACTGAGAAATGGTCCTATAAATAACTTTACCAATATAAAAGATTACCAGGACTACATAAATGCAGAAAAATAGGCTTTACTTATCCAAATGCACCTGTTGGTTCAAAAGTTAAAGTGCATAGAACCTCACAGCACAACATGAAGTTACCTTATAAATGCCTCAGCTTTCATATAAGAAAAAAAAAACTATTAATACTAGTACTGTGTGCAGGCAGTCTCTCCTGAAGACTAAATTAAACAATAATTATAAACTAACAAAATAAATGGTTCAGGCTTCATAGAAGAAAAAAACAATTTGAACAGAACCTCACAGTATGATGCTGAAGCTGCCTAAACAATGGAAAATAAAATACCATTTTGGCAAAAATGTTGGCATCCGGGCGGCACGGTGGTGTAGTGGTTAGCGCTGTCGCCTCACAGCAAGAAGGTCCTGGGTTCGAGCCCCGGGGCCGGCGAGGGCCTTTCTGTGCGGAGTTTGCATGTTCTCCCCGTGTCTGCGTGGGTTTCCTCCGGGTGCTCCGGTTTCCCCCACAGTCCAAAGACATGCAGGTTAGGTTAACTGGTGACTCTAAATTGACCGTAGGTGTGAATGTGAGTGTGAATGGTTGTCTGTGTCTATGTGTCAGCCCTGTGATGACCTGGCGACTTGTCCAGGGTGTACCCCGCCTTTCGCCCGTTGTCAGCTGGGATAGGCTCCAGCTTGCCTGCGACCCTGTAGAAGGATAAAGCGGCTAGAGATAATGTGATGTGATGTGTGTGATGTTGGCATCCATTAATTTCTTGTATTAAGTAAAAAAAAATAATGTAAAGTGCACACGGTCCTTCACTGTAAACATAACACACTTTCAGTAACAGAATTTAAGCCTATATAAACACTCACTCGCACATGCAGTGTTGCCAGATACTGCTGACGTTTTCCAGCCCAAAATATGTTCAAAACCCACCAAAATGCACTTAAAACCGCCCAATCTGGCAACACTGTGCACATACTGCTTCTCTTGAACGTCTACACGGAAGTAAGGTGGAAGATAGTTTGTCGACGTCACGAACGATTGGTCAAATTTGCGGGAAAGTTGCGGTGATTGGATATAATTGCAACACTGCCCTGAATTCGCAGGGATTGGTTGAATTTGCATTGAAGTTGCAAATCGCAACATCGCGAAATCCTGGAGGGTCTGGTCAAGTTTGCTGACGACACCTCAGTGGTCGGACTCCTCTCAAAGGGAGACAAGGCAGTGTACAGAGAGGAGGTCCTGAAGTTGGCAGCCTGGTGTTCAGAAAATAACCTTGCTCTGAACACCAAGAAAACCAAAGAGCTCATTGTTGACTTCAGGAAGCACAGCACCGACCTAGCCCCCCTCTACATCAACAACGAGTATGTGGAGAGGGTCCACACCTTCCGGTTTCTCGGCATCCTTGTCTCTGCCGACATCTCCTGGTCAGTAAACATTTTAGCAGTCATTAAGAAGGCTCAGCAATGGCTACACTTCCTGAGAGTCCTCAGGGAGTACAACCTAAACTCCAACCTGCTGCTGACCTTCTACTGCTCATCCATTGAGAGCCTGCTGACGTACAGTATTACAGTATGGTACGGCAGCTGCACTGTTGTAGACAGGGAGAGGATCCAGAGGGTAGTTAAGGCAGCACAGAAGATCATTGGCTGCCCTCTCCCCTCCCTGATGGACATTTACACCTCCTGCTGCCTTAGCAGAGCTAAGAATATTATCAAGGACAGCTCCCACCCTGGCTTTGATCTGTTTGACCTGTTGCCCTCAGGGAGGCGCTACAGGTACATCAGAACAAAGACAAATCGATTCAAAAACAGCTTCTTTCCAAAAGCCATAACTGCCCTGAACTCGGATATGCTCTGACTTTACAGTCTATTTATTTTACTACGTGACTCTCTTCGTGCAATAATTTATAATGTGCAGTACTTTATAAGCTGACTCTCTCTGTGCAGTACTTTTATAATGTGCAATACCTCACTCCATAATGTGAAACGCAACACATTCACCTCAGGACTGTGCACCTTACACACAGCACACACGCCAAGTCTGTGCACCTTACCTTACCTTGCAATACTTCATAATGTGTAATATTTTATTTTATAATGTGACTCTCTCGTGCAATAATTTATAATGTGCAATGAGCAATACCTCACTCCATAATGTGTAACACAACACATACACCTCAGGACTGTGCACCTTACACCCCCTCCCCCCCATCTCTCTCTCTCCACACTGTTTTGCACTGTTATTGGAGATGCTTTAATCTCATTGCTCATGTGTATAGTGACAATAAAGGCATTCTATTCTGTTCTATTATATTCTAATGTTGTTGCTTCACACACACACACACCAAAGATATAAAGTACAGTACTAAACTTAAGCAAGTTCTACATTTAGAATGCACAAGCAGTGTTTTAAATCCAGGCTATGCTATTTATCTTCAAATACATCATGAAAAGTTTGACCAATCTTCTAATGTCAAATATTTATGCCGCAAAAACTATATAAATTTGCCCTGAGTACGTTTGCGGAAATCGTACTCATGTGTACTGCATACAAATCAGCTGCTCGTGCGTTTTTACTCATCTTTTGGTTGATATCTAAGGAATGAAAAGAGAAATACCACACCGGATCGGTCGGGGTCCGGGTTAACAACGACCGCCTCCGGTACTGTTGGTCAGCAGGATGCCGGTGGAAAGTGTGCTACTGTTGCGCCAAAACAGAGAAGGAGAAAAAGAGGGGGAGGCATGTTAGGAGAGAGCGTGAAAGATGGAAGGGAAGGAGCTTAGAATTGAGGGTAGGAACACTGAATGTGGGAACATTGACTGGCAGAGCAAGAGAGTTAGTGGGTATGATAGAAAGAAGGAAGTTGGACATTTTGTGTGTGCAGGAGACGAGGTGGAAGGGAAGCAAGGCCAAGAACATTGGAGATGGATGCAAGTTGTCTTATTATGGAGTGGATGGAAAGAGAAATGGTGTTGGTATTGTTTTGAGGGGAGAGTTGGTCAACAGTGCGATTGATGTGAAGAGGGTGTCAGAGTGATAGGCATGAAGTTGGAGATTCAAGGAGTGGTAATCAATGTTGTGTGCACGTACGCCCCACAGGTTGGATGTGAGAATGAAGAGAGTGTCTTTCTGGGAAAAGATGGATGAAGTGGTAGAAAGTATACCGCAGGAGAAGTGCATGCTGATAGGAGCAAATTTCAACGGACATGTTGGCGAGGGAAACCGAGGAGATGAGGATGTGATGGGCAGATATGGTGTAAGAGAGAGAAATGTGGAAGGGCAAATGGTGGTGATTTTTCAAAGAGGATGAATTTGGTAATAGTCAATACATACTTCAAGAAGAAAGAGCAGCACAAGGTGACATTTAAGAGTGGAGGAAGATCTACACAGGTGGACTACATACTCTGCAGAAGGGGTAACCTGAAGGAGATTGGAGACTGTAAAGTGATGGCAGGGGAGAGTGTAGCTAGACAACATCAAGTGGTCGTGTGCAGGATGAGCTTGAAAGTGAAAAAGAGGAAGTGTGAAATAGTATAAAAAAGCTCTTAGTGCTGATGGATCAACATATCTCTCCTCCCTAATAGATGATGATAATCCTAGATTCCAATTTAATACTGTAGCAAAATTAACCAGGAGTAAGACCACTATAGACACATGCACACCTGCAGTACGTAGTAGCAATGACTTCATGAATTTTTTTTAATGACAAAATTGAAAATATCCAACAAAAAATTCAAGCTACTAATTTAAGGTCAGACAATTTAAGTAACCCTGTAGTTAACAATATAACTATCAGATCAGCAATTAGAATGTTTTACTCCCCTTTGAGAAATCAAACTACTTTCATTAATCCCCACATCAAAATCCTCAACTTGTGTACTAGATCCCTTACCTACACAACTATTCAAACAGATAATACCTGAAGTAATTCAACTGCTTCTAAAAATAATAAATTCTTCTCTGAGGATTAGCTATGTACCCAAATCCTTTAAACTAGCAGTTATCAAACCCCTGATTAAAAAACCTGATCTTGATCCCTGTCAGCTGTCCAATTATCGGCCAATATCAAACCTCCCCTTTATCTCCAAGATCCTTGAGAAAGCTGTGGCACAGCAGTTATGCTCATATTTACATAGGAATAACATCCATGAAATGTATCAGTCAGGATTTAGACCTCATCATAGCACAGAGACAGCTCTGGTTAAAGTAGTAAACGACCTACTGTTGGCGTCTGATCAGGGCTGTGTCTCTCTGCTTGTGTTGCTTGACCTTAGTGCAGCATTTGATACCATTGATCATTCCATTCTTCTGGATAGACTAGAAAATGTTGTGGGAGTAAAGGGAACGGCCCTCTCCTGGCTCAGCTCTTATTTAACTGATCACTATCAGTATGTTGATGTAAATAGTGATTTTTCTAGACATACTGAGGTAAAGTTTGATGTTCAACCAGGGTCTGTCTCAGGCCCACTCTTTTTTCTAATTAATTAATTTTAATTAATTAATTAATTTTAATTAATTAATTAATTAATTAATTACTTTTTTAAGCGGGTGTGTGTGTGTGTGGGTGTGTGTGTGTGTGTGTGTGTGCGCGCGCGCGCACGCGTATATATATAGTATATAATATGTGTGTTTCCTCTGAGTGATATTATTCGTAAGCATGGTATTAGTTTCCACTGTTATGCTGATGATGCACAGTTGTATGTTTCTGCAAAACCTGATGAGACACACCAGCTTAATAGAATTGAGAAATGTGTAAAGGACAGACACTGGATGCTTATTAAAGGAATAATCCGGAGTGATATGCTTTCTAGGTCTATTTTCACATTATTGGGAGTGCTTACGTTGAGTTGCTACTACAATCACATCAGTCGGATGTGTTTTGAGACCGTTTGTTTTTTGCGATTTCAACCGGAAAGCACTAACTCGGCAGTGCGAGAGGCATGTCTTTTTGCCGATACAAAACACCAGTTTTAAAACCATTGCAAAGCTCAAAACAACATGACAGTTCTGTGGAAGTGAGTAGAGGGTTCCTACCAACAAAATGAAGTGTCCCTAGCTCTGCAAGTGCATGGACAGAGTGTGTAGAAGAGTAAATGCAAAGCCAGTACCTTACCTGAAGTTGTTCTTCTCCAGGTGCCATCTTCAGGGGAAAGTCCGTCAAAGTTGAGTGCTGAGTGCAGAGCCCATCCCGCTGGAAATGCACAACATACCACAATTGTGCATTTCCAGCGGGATGGGCTCTGCAGCGAGAAGTAGGTTTTCTGATCACACAGTAACTCTGTATGGCCTTTGTTTCTTCACGTGCAGCAGTAAAAGACCTCGGGGTGATTATTGATGCCAGTCTTTCATTTGAAACTCATATCGATAACATTACCCGGATAGCTTTCTTTCATCTCAGAAATATTGCTAAGATAAGAAATTTAATGTCACTACATCTCATTTCATTATTTCTAGCCACTTTATCCTTCTACAGGGTCGCAGGCAAGCTGGAGCCTATCCCAGCTGACTATGGGCGAAAGGCGGGGTACACCCTGGACAAGTCGCCAGGTCATCACAGGGCTGACACAGAGACACAGACAACCATTCACATTCACACCTACGGTCAATTTTAGAGTCACCAGTTAACCTAACCTGCATGTCTTTGGACTGTGGGGGAAACCGGAGCACCCGGAGGAAACCCATGCGGACACGGGGAGAACATGCAAACTCCACACAGAAAGGCCCTCGCCGGCCCCGGGGCTCGAACCCAGGACCTTCTTGCTGTGAGGCGACAGTGCTAACCACTACACCACCGTGCCACCCTAATGTCACTACATGACACAGAAAAAACTAGTTAATGCTTTTGTTACCTCCAGGTTGGATTATTGTAATGCCTTACTGTCTGGATGTTCCAATAAGTGCATAAACAAGCTCTGGTTCATTCAAAATGCAGCAGCAAGGGTCCTTACTAGAGCTAGAAAATATGACCACATCACCCCTGTCTTATCCACACTGCATTGGCTCCCAATCATATTTTGTATTATTTATAAAATACTACTTTTGACCTTTAAAACACTGAATGGTCTCGCACCACAATACTGGAGCGAACTTCTGGTCCTTTATGACCTGCAACGTCTACTTAGATCAAAAGGTGTAGGCTATCTGCTGGTACCTCGTATAGTGAAAGCTACATCAGGGGGCAGAGCCTTTTCTTACAAAGCCCCACAATTATGGAACAGCCTTCCAAGTCGTGTTTGGGAATCAGACACAGTCTCAGCATTTAAATCTAGGCTGAAAACATGCCTTTTGTTAATAGTGTTATTAGGTAAAGGAGTAGATCTGGAGGGTCCTCAGACATGGTGTTTGGTAAACTGGGATGCATGGATGCTGTCAGTCCCCCACTCACTTGCTCACTCAAGTTTGTTGACAGTGTAGTGGCTGGCTGCTTTATGTCCCGGGGTGCCCTCATGCCTGTGTTACCTTCTGGCTCTCCCCTTTTAGTTATGCTGTCATAGTTAGTTTTGCTGGAGTCCCTGCTTGCGCTCAGTGCAAAATGTGTACTGTTCTGAGTCATGAGGTGACATTGGGCGTACCTAACAACTTGTGTTTTCTCTCTCTTCCCCCCCCCCCCCGTCTGTCCCTCTGAGTTACATGTCAATCCTGAGATTGAGCTGCTGACTCCTCAGCCCTGCCTGATCTATCCTGATGCCCTATGTCTGGCTGGAGTCTCATCACATCACTCCTGTGGAGGACGGCCCCATATGGACAGTTGAAAGTCACACTTGGAAGATGCTCTGGACACTTATAGTAATGCTTTTATGGCTGAGGACTACAGTTGACTTGCTAATTTGAGGACTGCAGTTGTCATGAACAGTGTTGCACCCAAGTTTCCATCAGTGAAGAGTTGAACAGACTTCCTGTTAAAACTGTTAAAAATGTTATCACGTTGTCTGTTATCACCGAAATGAGGATGGGTTCCCTTTTGAGTTTGGTTCCTCTCGAGGTTTCTCTCTCATGTCGTCTGAGGGAGTTTTTCCTTGCTGCTGTCATCACAGGCTTGCTCATTGGGGATAGGTTAGGGACAAAATTAGCTCATGTTTGAAGTCATTAAAATTCTGTAAAGCTGCTTTATGACAATGGCTATTGTTAAAATTGCTATAAAAAATAAACTTGATTTTACGTTTTACTGATATTATTCTGAATAAAACAGAAAATTATCTTGCATTTCACAACATGATTTTCATTCTTCATCATGACAAACAGACGACAGACCCAAACACACACAAACTGATTATAAACAGTCAGGCTTTTGTAGGCTTTTAGACTGTGCATGGTGTAGGCACTTGGCGAGAGTGCCAGATACAGTTGTGCTCATAAGTTTACATACCCTGGCAGAATCTATGATTCTTTGACCATTTTTCAGAGAATATGAATGATGACACAAAAACATCTTTTCCACTCATGCTTAGTGGTTGGGTGAAACCATTTATTGTCAAACGACTGTGTTTTCTCTTTTTAAATCATAATGACAACAGAAACTATCCAAATGAGCCTGATCAAAAGTTCACATGCCCTGGTGATTTTGGCCTGATAACATGCACAGAAGTTGACACAAATGGGTTTGAATGGCTACTAAAGGTAACATCCTCATGTGGGTGCTATTGATCTTAAGTGATCAGTCTCATTAATAATACCATTAATTTTGGTGTTTAATAATAAATTACTAAACAGCTAAATTATGGTATATTCCAAATTATTATGATCACTACCAATGCAGCCATAATGTATTACTTACCGTATTACATAGACAGCCAATAGCACTCATATACACCCTGGAGTTCTTTGAGATTGTGTGACTTCAAAAATATAGTAGCAACAAACAGACACACAGTTTAACAGAATAATTGAATTTATAACAACAATGATATACATTCAATAAGGTCAGCAGCAAAACAGTGAGGTATTATGTGTGTGTGAGGGATTGGAATCTTATCTAAGGTGTGTGTGTGTGTGTGTGTGTGTGTGTGTGTTGGGGGAGGTGAAAATCACCTCGTGGTCCCTTGAGACAAAGGAATTAGCCCTGGTGGCTAACCCACTACACTATAACATTATCAAATTCACTGAAATCTTGATGAAGTCAAAATATGTGTAATAATGAAATTAAAGGTGTTAGAAAGGATAGAAAAAGAGCATGCGACAACCTATCTATTAAAAACAACTGAGAGAACAATATAAAACAACAGTAAACTGTGGGTGGTAGAAAAGGGCAACTGGACTTGCTTGAAGATTCTTGAAAACGTTTCACCTCTCGTCCGAAAGGCTTCCTCAGTTCTGTCTGACTAATAGGGAGTATCAGATATTTATCCTCTCCTGGATGATCCAGGAGAGGATAAATATCTGATACTCCCTATTAGTCAGACAGAACTGAGGAAGCCTTTCGGACGAGAGGTGTAACATTTTCAAGAATCTTCAAGCAAGTCCAGTTGCCCTTTTCTACCACCCACAGTTTACTATGACCTGGATGATTGAGAATCTTCACAGACATAAAACAACAGTGATCAACTTAACACTCTGAGTGTCTACAGTGTGCACAATTAAACCGTTCCTGAGTTTAAATTCACACTACTTCATACAGCTAATTCCTAAGACTAATTTGCCCAAATGGCAGCCTTACTTCCAGATATCCCGAAGTTTCGCGGGGTTCACAGAAGTTCGTGGGTTGCTTCCGTGAGAGCGCAGAGGTTTCATTGGTCCGAACTTTGTCGTTCGTGAGGAAAAGTCTCTGATCAAACAATGTGCACAGCGATTAAGTCAGAAGGAATCCGGTCGCTTCTAACTTTTAATTAACTGCTTGGGCGGCAGTTGTAACATTACTTATAATAAACAAACAAACCGGTTGTAACTCAACTAAGTGAGACAGCGCAACTTAAGTAGTTTTACTGTGGCCAGTGGTATACGAAAGCGCGCTGAGTTTTCTTTTTCTTGAAAGGCAGACATCTTGATCTTGCAAGTTCTGATGAGCGGGTGTCTCTTTATGTCTGTATGACGAGGTCCACAGCACCAAAGAGAAAGAACGACAGTTGTTCGAGTCACTTATGGAGTCAGGGAGGATGTGACGTAGTTAATCCCACCTAGGCATGACGTAGGTCATCGCAGAAGTTAGTTGATGGGATTTGTAGTTCTAGACAGGACGGGGCTGTACCTACATTCCCCCTTTTGGTCTCAGGGGTATGACAGAGTCATAGCACTGAGAGCACAGTACAGTACAGTCCACATGTCCATAGTCCTTGAGGTAGCATCCTCTGTACAGTCCATGGTGTCCTGTGTAACCTGTGTAAACTCATGAGTCCTAGTAAGACAGCTGGAGGCATAGGCATTTGGGCCAATATCAGGCTGTAAGCATTTGGGCATATAATCACTCTCTAACTAGGTCAAAATCACGTCTATATGAAAAAAAATTAAACATTAAACACTACCTAGTTACTTCATTCCCTATGCATAAAAACAAGAAAAGAGAAGGAATGAGGGAAAGAAAAGAAGTATTAGTGCTTGGGTTAGTAAGCCTAATCTTCTGGAAAGGTAATAGCAGCGGGTGGTCTGGCCAGAAAGCATGCACTCCTCCAGCTAAAGCTGTCAGGGATGCAGACCATCTTATCCAGCTTGGCGTATAGTGTTTTTATGTATTTGTGTAGCATGGATGCGATGCCAGCAGTTAAGACCCAGCCACTGAGGAGAAGTCCCAAAGCAATCAGACTTATTGTAGATCCTAGATCAGATGACTCTCTGACCTGGTAGTGGGAGACCATAGTCGAAATTCCAGTCTGGCCTAAATTAAATTTCACCGTTTTGGTCCCTCCAACCAGTAGTTGCTGTTGGAGGGTGTTATTGATCTCAAGATCATAACCTTGAAATGTGTCTATCATTTCAATCTCAGAATCGTACCTGTCAGTACTAAGATGGTGTAGGGCCACCTACGTGAATGGTGGCTCCCTGTGGTACACTAAGGAACACCGTTTGGTTTGGGATTTTCATTCTGGTGGCTGTCGTGCTGATCGTATGACATCAAGACTTCAGTTTTTGGAGTGTTAACAACCCACCGATTACCAGTTCTCTCTACTCTAGTTTCCATATCCTCATCCTTTGTGGACATTTGACCTACACACTTTTGTTCAGGCGCTTTTGCCCTCAAACCACACAGGCGATCTGTAGTGTCTCTAATGAATGGGTTGCTTGGGCAGACCCAGTGGATGTCTTTAGTGGAGGTGCACATCTCTAGGTTGGGAATAAAGTAGACAGAGGGGTTGTCATCATGGAATGCTACCATGGGTGGTGTCTGTATGCGTATACAGACATTGTTTTTCCAGAAACCCACGTTGAGGACAGACTTGCGTCTATATATGTTGTTTTTCTCAATAATGGGTAGGTTCAACATGAATCCTATCTTTAAGTCTTGTGGATTCACAAAAATGGGAATAGCACTGCCAAGACTATAGGCCAGGTGTATTTGCGATGAATACACATTAGTAGTAGTAGCGGATTTTAGTATTTTATCTACCATGCTAAGGGGTATCAGATACGGTGGGATTTTACCACTACTCAG
Organism: Neoarius graeffei; assembly: GCF_027579695.1. NCBI lineage: Eukaryota > Metazoa > Chordata > Actinopteri > Siluriformes > Ariidae > Neoarius > Neoarius graeffei. The sequence goes on from NC_083590.1 coordinate 57,826,106, forward strand.
GGTACTGATTGAGCTGCTAATTTCTCTAAGCAGGTCTTGCATCAAATCCCTTACTACCCAGACGTATTTGATCTCGTTCTTGATTAATTTCTGCGGTATCGTTGGGAGCTGGTAGACATTCTATCCATTTTGTGAAAGCACATGTGACGGCAAGGAGGTATTTGTTACCCCAGGAAGATTTTGGGACCGGACCGATCCAGTCCATTTGGAGGTTGGACCAGGGGAAGGTAATTCCTCGACTTTGCAGTGGGGCTCTATTTAGTGGTTTGAATGGGTGAAATTGACAACAGACCAGGCATCCCTTGACATACTCGGTTATGTCTTTGATCATGAAAGGCCAATAGACTATCAGCTGAAGGGCCTTGTAGGTGGCCATAGCGCTTCTATGGCCTCCACATGGACTGTCATGAGCATACTGCAGCATAACTCCCCTATGGTTCATAGGAACAACCCAGCAGGGTGGTCCTTGGCCATGAGGCACATACACCAGGAGCCCTTTCTCAAGCTTCAGGCAGTGCTGGAGGTTATGGAGGTGTTTTAGGTTCTTTGATTGTTGTAGCGCCACCTCTGATATAGGGGATGCCCTTGGGTCTGTGACAAAGTTGCGAATCTGGCTGATAGTTGGGTCCCTATCCTGCATAGTTACCAGATCGGCATCACCTGGTTGTCTACCTAAATGGATGGTCAACGACTGGGGTTCAGGGTCTTTGCGCCTTTCTCTAGCCTGTCGGCGGGTAATGGTGTTCACGACATGACATGGTTTCTCAGGGAGCCATCCCTCTTGGAACTCCCAGGGGGGGCTGTCCACAGCTCCTGCCTTGGCGAGGCGGTCAGCCTCATCATTACCAATCTTATCAGGTCCAGGGGCTTGGGAGTGCCCTTTCACCTTCTTCCAGTACATGGTCATTCCCTGGCCTGCCACCAGTTTGTCACATGCCAGGAAAAGCTCAGAGTGTTTGACTACTTTTCCTCTAGCATTTTTCATGTCATTATTTTCCATGTGGGGAAGTGAGAAATGAAGCTGTGAAGGGCATAATTGGAGTCAGAGCAGATGACTAGCTGCTCAATGCTCACTTTACTAGCTTGTTGTAAAGCGATGAGCACTGCTGCTATCTCTGCATATTGGCTTGTCATGGCTCTGATTTGGTACTGGTATTGTCCTTTCGGAGGGCCTGTTGTCCAAACAATACCAACGCCGGCCCACAGTTCATTCTCCTGATGGGAGGAACAACCATCTATGTAGACCATGGGAAGGTCTTTACAAGAGTTATCGTCATAATAGTGGTGGTCTGACGGAAGGGAAGGTGTAGTTACGAGGGCAGGATTCTCTCCTGCCTCCTGCTCGCAATCGCAATGCTGGCAGTCGGCTAAGCCTTGGCCCAATGCCATTTTATGTTTCTGGGCATAATTCACCTCAATGTCGTAGCCCTGTAATGCCATCATCCATGCCGCGATGTGACTATTGGACACCCTTCCTTCTCAGCCTCTGACTGTTTAAGAAAGAGACAGGTTGGTGACATGTCTCTATCACAACTTTCTGACCACCAATGTAGCTGCGGAAAAGTTCAACGGCCCAAACAGTGGTTAGTAGGGCTTTCTCGCAGTTTGAGAATTTAAGCTCCACACTACTAAGTGAACGGCTAGCGTATGCGACGACTCGCCTGTCTTTGTCATACTGCTGTGATAAGGCAGCACTGAAGCAGTGAATGGAGAAGCTGGACTCAAGGTAAAATGCTTTATCCTTGTCTGGATAAGCGAGACAGGGGGCGGAGCACAATTTCTGCTTCATTTCTCTGAAAGCATGTTCTTGAGGACTGTCCCACTGAAATTCCTTATCCTTTCAGAGAAGCTCTGTGAGTCGTCTTGCAATTTCTGTGTAGTCCTCAATAAACTGCCTAGAGTAATTGCAGATGCCTAGAAAGCTCCTAAGCTCTGACACATTGGTGGGGGCTTTAATGTCTTGGATGGCTTGGACTCTCCCTGACTGGGGTTCGATACCATCAGGCCCCACGAGCAGGCCAACGTATTCAACTTTGGTGCGACACCACTGGCCCTTGGTAATGGAGAGCTTGGCTCCAGCGTTAGCAAGCTGAGTAAGGACATGTCGATTTTTGATTAAATGAGCTTCGAACGTTTGCGATCTGATCAGGATGTCATCAACATAAATCAAGTTTCCAAGAGCAGCAGCATCATTCATGGCCTTGTGTAAAAGTATGTTGAATTCAGCTGGTGAGTTGGAGTACCCAAAAGGGCACCGGTTCCAGGTAAATTGTCGATTTGCAAAGGAGAATGCTAGTTTATACTGGTCTTTAGGATTGACTTTCATCATCCAGAATCCACTGGCCACGCTGGCGGTGGAGAAAAACTTAGCGCCTCTCACCTTGGCGAGTTCCTGGTCTAGATGGATCATTGGCCACCTTGACAAGGGGACTTGCTTATTCAGCTGCCTGTAGTCAATGGTGAGGCGCCATTTGCCATTGGGCTTCAGCACGGGCCACAAGGGAGAATTGTATGTGGAATTACATTCTCGAATGATCTGCTTCTCCAGCAAAGTGTCTATGATCCCTTGGATAGAGTCATAAGCTGCTAATGGGATTTTGTACTGGTGCACAAATGTTGGTGGTGCATCCGGGTCAGTACGGTGTGGAGGTCTGTAACTCCACAGTCATTAGAGTCCCATGACCAAATGTCTTTGAAATCATAAAACAATTGGCTGAGTTGTTGTTTCTGAGCATCCAAGGTTAGGCTATCAGCCTTAGTAAGTTGTTGTTGGACCTCCAGTTCGAACCCTGGGTATGGTTCGCCTAATGGAGAATTTACAGCATCTGACGCAGGGGTGTTTTCACCCGGCTGAGAGGAGAGGGCATATACCATCATGTCCTCTGCTGTGTCAGCTTTGGCCATGAAGACTTGGTTGTCGCGCAGCATGTCGTGTGGCTCGATACAAATCATGTTATTGGGGATGGTGAAGAAAGTGTTTCTACTGTCTTCTAGTCCGACCAAAGACAGAGGCAGTTCGCCTATGACTGGAATGGTTAGTTCAAAGTCATGGAATGATCTGTCTATCAGCAGACCTAGGGGGTGGCGAGCAGGCACGGTGAGAGGAGTGTTGGTCAAGTTTTGCACCAGAATGTAAGATGAACGATGGTTCAGTTCAAGCAGATGAGTGCCACAAACTGCTAGGTTAAGTTCTAGAAATAGAGGCAGAGGTTGGAAGAAAGCCTCTGAAGTTCTTGACCTCTCAGAATGACCAACTTCAGGGGAAAACCGGCCATCCTAGCAGGAATAACAACATCAAACTCACTAGCTACCTGACATGCCTGATGGATGGTTTGTCCAGAGCGCATGAGTTCGGGGTCAGCGAGGAGTGGGTGGTTTTTGATGTTGGCTTGAGTCCAGATTACCTGGTTTACCATGTCTATCTGGGCTCCTAGCCTGACCAGAATGTCTGCCCCAATGAAGAGTGAATTGGAGAGTTGAGGGGCCATGCTCAAGAAATGGAGGAACTCTCTTGTTCTGATTGTCATGGTCATGGCACAGACGCCAGCAGCCTTAATAGAGGTTTGGGGTTGTTCGGCAGAGAGAAGTCGGTGGCTTTTCTGCACGAATACGGAGCAGGAATGGCTTTGACACAGCGTGTCAAACAAAGTCTGGCTGATGGCTGATTTCTCAGACCAAAGCATCATAGCCACGTTGAGGACTGTGGTCCCATTGACTTGCACTTCACCTGATAGGATAGGGCAGTACATAGCTGAGGTTGAGTTACTCAAGGAACAAAGGAAAGAGGCGTGGTTTTCCAAAGAATTGTGGCCACTAGGGGGAATCGTGATGTTGGGTGTTTCGACACCAGACTTGATGCACAAAGACATGAACTGAAGTCCAATGGAAATTTGGTCTTCCGTGGCGCTTGGTTGGTCGGTGTCTGCACTAATCTCGTTGCAACGGGCTTGTGCATGTGTTGTGGAATCCAATGACTGTGGGGTCGTGATTTGGGCCCACAATTGACTGCGATGACAATCAATGAGTGGCGCCAACCTTTCGAGTAGGTCTTGGCCAATCAGTAGTTCTTCCGTACCCACAGAGCAGATGTAAGTGGGATGTATGATTGATATGCCTTGGAATGTGAGTTCCAACCATGCCATCTGTGTTACTGGGGCTTTGTTTTGCATGAAGCTGACCAAGTTTATGTTGCAGGGCTTGGTTGGGATTGGGTGACCTTGTAAGAGCCGTGTCTGAGAGATGGTGGCGAAGACTTTAGCGCACATGAGCTTGATCTCCGATCCAGTATCTAGAAGGGCGTGGAGGGTGATTGTACCCTCGACCACCACGGGGGTGTAAATGCGCTTAGCGTTGCCCCTTCTAACTAGATCGCCTAAGAACTGCATCAGAGGTGCGTTTTGTTAGCCTGGCTAACACGACTTCAAAGCTCTCCGAGCATTTGGTCTGGCCAAGCTATTAAGCCAAACCATTTCCCAGAGCCCATGGTTGACCCGCCTCCCTGAAATGCCTCAGTTTGCTACTGGTCGAAGCCAGAAAAGGCTGTGACGAAGCTTAAACCAATCACATCACTCTTTCCTCTGACTTATGTGACGCGACGGGGCTAACTGGTAGATTAAACTCTTACCGAAGCGGGTTGGGAGCAAGGCGAAAATGTCCTTCCTTTCAATAAATACCTCCAGGGCTGCTCTTTGCTCCATTTTCAATGAGAACTTCCCGTTGAATGCTTTCAATACAGCATCTACTGCTGTGTTAAAGGCTTGCCGCTGCTCCATGTTCGTGATGTGAATGAAGCGCTTCCGTCATAGATTCTGTAAGCAATCTATGGCTTCTGGTCGCAGTTCTACTATGTCACTGCCTTGAACACGTCTCTACCCAGGGCCGTTGGAGATGCTCAAAGTTGATTGGTTCCCGATTTTTCGGGAGCTTGGAAATGCTGTAGATAGCCTGCCTGGCCAGACTAAGCTCGGAACAGGCCCTCGTGTTGCGTCACGCTTAGGATGGGCGGGCCCAGGCTAGCGTTTTGTGGGTTTGCCTTCACCACCGGGGGGGCCCTACATCCTGACCATCACCTGCAGTTTCACAGAGATCTCCTCCCCATTTCATGAGATATACTCATGGTTCCTGGCCTAGTCATGCCAACGGGTGGCCTTTGTCATCCTTCTTGGGCTCTTTTGTTTTATCTGTTGAGGGGTCTGACCTCTTCTGTAACAGTCTTTTAACCTCAGCCAACTGGGCTTTCAAAGAATCCAGCTCTGAGTGGAACTTACCAGGTTGGTCTGAGTCACTGTGTCGGTCACCTCTACCCCTACATGTAGAGCTACGGTCAGAGCGCTCCTGCCGTCTCTGGCCAGAGCGGGGATGATGATCTTGCTGCCAACCACCTTGTTGCTTATGACCCTTTTCATATGATGAGTGGTTGCCATGGTCACTATGGCCTTGCCTTCGGTCCCTCCTGGCCTTACCTTGCCGATTCTTCCACTCACCCTGGTGATGGCTCGGCACAGGGCGGTTCAGACCAGGATTTCTCCAGGTGGGTCCCCCTTTTGGAGCTTCACCTCCTTCTAAGGCTAGCGGGGGTCTGTCCTCACCCTGGAGACTAAGGACCCTGGGTTCATCATTGTTTCTGTCTGTGGTTTTGACAATGGTCTCCCAGGTCATTTGGGCTAGTTGCCTAATTTCCCTCATCGAGTAGAAACCTTGTCGACATGTCAGTGTGACTTGAGTCTGCACACTTGGGTGGAGGTTATGTAAGAAGAGGGATTTGAAGCCTCTATCTTCTTCCAAGCCTGGTGCGCTACTACCCTGGAAATAGACAGTACATAGCCGTCTATAATATTCACGAGGTGCCTCAGACCATTTCTGTTTAATTTGTATTGCACACAAAGTCGCGGAGGTTTCATCCGTGTATGGCACATATTCTTCCCTCATGTAATTGCGAAGTTTTGAATAGCTATCGCAAACGTTTGGGGGTAGCATCTCTACAAAGGCACGAACGCTGCTACTGGAGGTCTTCCAGATCAGTTTAAGGTTCTCTCGCGTTGTGGCTTTTGGCAGGTCCATCAGGCATCGGTCAATTTCTCGCAAATAATCATTTACATTTGTTCTTTTATTGTCAGGATTGAATCGCTCAACATCTTTGGCAAGTAGCTCAATTTGCCATATGCGGAGGGCTTGGTGCACGTCCTTGTGTGGCCTCCTTGGCTCACCTGAGTACTCACTATCTGAGTTACTCTGGTATTGCTCCCGTTTTGCACTAGATGCATAGTCTGATTCATCCAAAGATGGATCAGGGATACTGTAGCGCACCGACCTGGGTGTGCTATGGTTCTGGGCTCGGGATGAGCGCAGTATGGCTCCACCCTGGCTAAACGATGAAGGAGTCATGTAGCGAGTTGATGGAGTTTGGCGGGATGTCTGGTCCTCGACCAGGTAATCCACGGTGTCTGGTTCGGACGCCTCTTCCCACTCTGAGCTTCGGTGCATTGCTGGGGGTCTTTCACGCCCCTCGCGCCCTTCTTGGGGGCTCTGCTCCTTGGCAGCCCTCTTGGCAGCCTTTTCAGCTTTCTCTAGCCTTTCGGCGCAATCATCAAGGGAGTTTTTCAAGAGCCCACGCTCCCTATATAAATCATTGATATTGGCTTCCAGCTCGGCGTTGCTGGTGGTCAGCCTGTCAACCTCTCCATGGAGGTATCTGATTTCTAAATCAGTATCTTGGAAGTGTAACAGGAATAGCCTACCTAGTGCCTCTTGGACACTAATAGTTGTTCTTTTTGGAGCTCTCATATGTTTTATTGAGTTATCTATGTTATTTTGGCATTCACCCTTACTCATGTTCCTAATGTTTGCTTTTTCGGAGGCAGAGCAGTGAATGAGGTCTGCGATGACATCAAAGAGAGACATGTCTTGAGCGTTGTCTTCAACCTCTGAGACATGAGGGGATGCCATTCTACTTAGGTTGGATACTACGTAATTAATTAATCAATAAGTTAATTAATTAATTAATTAATTAATTAATTAATTAATTAATCAATAAGTTAATTAATTAATTAATTAATTAATTAATTAATTAATTAATTAATCAATATTAACTACGTAATTAATTAATCAATTAATAAAGTTTGTTTTTGTTTGGAAATACTATCTCTTATCCTAAGTTATTAATAGGTTATTAGTATTTTGTGATATGGTTATCACGCTACTGTTAACCGTTTAACACACGTGGGGATATACCTTGGCAGTTGCTTAATCAAACTGATAATTTATCTGTTGTTGCAACAATATTCAAGAAGTCAACAAACCAATCTCCTCACACGGGGCACCAATAAATATGTGGGTGCTATTGGACTTAAGTGATCAGTCTCATTAAATCAGTCTCATTAATAATAGCATTAATTTTGGTGTTTAATAATAAATTACCAAACAGCTAAATTATCGTATATTCCAAATTATTATGATCACTACCAATGCAGCAATAATGTATTGCTTACTGTATTACATAGACAGCCAATAGCACTCATATACACCCTGGAGTTCTTTGAGATTGTGTGACTTCAAAAATATAGTAGCAACAAACAGACACACAGTTTAACAGAATAATTGAATTTATTATAATGATATACATTCAATAAGGTCAGCAGCAAAACAGTGAGGTATTGTGTGTGTGTGTGTGTGTGTGTGTGTGTGTGTGTGTGTGTGTGTGTGTGTGTGTGTTTGTTTGAGGGATTGGAATCTTATCTAAGGTGTGTGTGTGTGTGTGTGTGTGTGTGTGTGTGTGTGTGTGTGTGTGTGTGTGTGTTTGAGGGATTGGAATCTTATCTAAGGTGTGTGTGTGTGTGTGTGTGTGTTGGGGAGGTGAAAATCGCCTCGTGGTCCCTTGAGACAAAGGAATTAGCCCTGGTGGCTAACCCACTACACTATAACATTACCAAATTCACTGAAATCTTGATGAGGTCAAAATATGTGTAATAATGAAAATAAAGGTGTTAGAAAGGATAGAGAAAGAGCATGCAACAACCTATCTATTAAAAACAACTGAGAGAACAATATAAAACAACAGTGATCAACTTAACACTCTGAGTGCGTATGGTTTACGCACTTCCTGCTTCCTGAGTTGTCCTGCTTCCTGAGTTGTTCCTTTTTTCCCGCGAGTGCCAGCGTTAATTACTAATCCTTTTTTTAACTTTTTTTCTACAAATAAATTTCCAGTATCTTCTTCATTTTTATTGTACTGTCGCTTTTATTTTTGTACGTTTCACTTTCGCTTTCCTTTTTCCAGTTTTTTTTTCCTGGTTTTTCCTCTTTCTTTTTTCAGAAGAACACCGAGACCGGAAGCTTTCTTTTTCTCTCCTTCTGTGTAAAGACCACAAGCGGAGGCCATCCACATCTGATCTGCTTTAATATCAACAGATCTTCATTTAAGGTATGTGAATCTTTTCATCATGGCACACCTTCAGCCTGTTCAGTGTGCTGAGTGTAGGATGTTTAGTCATTCTTCATCCATCACTAGCGATAGCTTTATTAGCTTTACTTGTGATAAGTGCAGATTAGTTAGCTCTCTGACGGAGAAGATTACAGTGCTAGAAGCGCGTGTCCAGGCTTTAGAGCAGGTTAGTGAGCGTGAGACCAGTGTAGTTTCTGTTAGGGAAAGTCTGGACGCCCTAGGTGGAGTTAGCAATCCCCCAACTCCGGCATTAGAGCCCTTACAGTGGGGCGAATGGGTGACGGCTCAGCGGCATAAGCGTAGAGCCAAAGCTACCACTGAGGCTCGCCCACGGGAGCACCACTCCTCTCCGCGTCACGTGTCGAACAGGTTTGCTCTCCTTAGTGATGCACCCACTGAGAAACCTGGAAGAGCTCTGGTTATAGGGGACTCTATCATACGGCACGTGAAATTAGCTCAGCCTTTAGGGGCACCAGCAGCTTTAGTCAGGTGTATACCGGGAGCCAGGGCGCCGGACATAGCAGGTAATCTTAGGGTCCTAGGCAAGCACAGGTTCTCAAAGATAGTTATCCATGCAGGAGCTAATGATATATGCCTTCGTCAGTCTGAGGTTACTAAGAGTAACTTTGTAGAGGTGTTTAAATTAGCGAAGGCGATGTCCGATGCTGTAGTATGCTCTGGCCCCATCCCAATGTGGCGTGGCGATGTAGCTTACAGCAGGTTATGGTCGCTGAACTGCTGGCTGTCCAGGTGGTGCTCTGAAAACAGTGTGGGCTTTATAGATAATTGGGCTAATTTTGAAGGCACTGCTGGCCTGTTAGGGCGGGACGGTATCCATCCTACTCGGGAAGGTGCTGCTCTCATTTCCTGCGGCATAGGTCATAGTCTCAGAACAGGCCTAGTTAATTTCTGACAATCCAGAGCCAAGGCCAGGGAGCAGATGAACAGGCTAAACCGACTGTCTGCTAGCTGCACAGAGTCAGCACTCAGGGCCCACTACATCGAGACTGTGTCTGTTCCCTGAGCTCAACAAAAAGGTAGAAATTTTTAGAGAGTTTGTTCCAGTAACCTAATCAATATAAAATTAGATCATACTGACTGTACATCTGCTGCCAGCACCTTTGATCTAAAGGTGGGGCTATTAAATGTTAAATCTCTTACATCTAAAGCGCTAATGGTTAATGAACTCATTATTGATCAGGAGTTTAATGTACTGTGTTTAACAGAAACATGGATTAAGCCAAATAAATATATAGCATTAAATGAAGCGAGTCCTCCTGGATACAGTTATATACACCAGCCTCGTCTAACTGGCAGAGGAGGAGGCGTCGCGGTTATTTATAATGATTATCTAGGTGTAACACAAAAACCTGGTTATAAATTTAACACATTTGAAGTTCTTCATACTCATATAATGTATGTAGCCTCGAAAAATAAGTCTACCCAGTTAATTCCATTGCTTATTATTTACAGGCCCCCGGGGCCATATTGAGTTTCTTTCTGAATTTGCAGATTTTATCTCAGATCTGGTTATTTCCTTAGACAAAGCTTTAGTTGTCGGAGATTTTAATATTCACGTCGATAACCCAGAAGACCCTTTAAAAACAGCGTTTGTGTCCATCTTAGACTCAGTCGGGATTAAGCAGAATGTCATAGGACCGACCCATAATGGTGGTCACATCCTTGATCTAATACTAACATTTAGATTAAACGTAGATAATATAGTCATACTTCCACAGTCGGGCGGTACAGTGGTGTAGTGGTTAGCGCTGTCGCCTCACAGCAAGAAGGTCCTGGGTTCGAGCCCCGGGGCCAGCGAGGGCCTTTCTGTGTGGAGTTTGCATGTTCTCCCCGTGTCCGCGTGGGTTTCCTCCGGGTGCTCCGGTTTCCCCCACAGTCCAAAGACATGCAGGTTAGGTTAACTGGTGACTCTAAATTGACCGTAGGTGTGAATGTGAGTGTGAATGGTTGTCTGTGTCTATGTGTCAGCCCTGTGATGACCTGGCGACTTGTCCAGGGTGTACCCCGCCTTTCGCCCGTAGTCAGCTGGGATAGGCTCCAGCTTGCCTGCGACCCTGTAGAAGGATAAAGCGGCTAGAGATAATGAGATGAGATGAGACTTCCACAGTCTGAATTTATCTCAGATCATTGTCTCATCTCATTCAAGATATGTCTGAGTGATAATATATGCACCTCACCACGCTACTGTATTAAACATACTTTCACGTCAACTACTGCACAGAGCTTTATAAATGATCTTCCAGAGCTGTCAACTTTGATTAGGTCACTGTCAGACCCTGCAGAACTTGATCAGGCAACTGAATGCTTAGAGTCAACATTCCGCCATACTTTAGATAATGTAGCTCCTCTAAAAAGGAAAATGGTCAGAGACAAAAAATTAGCACCCTGGTATAATGATGACACTCACACATTAAAACAGACCACTCGAAAATTGGAACGTGAATGGCGTCAAACAAAATTGGTAGTGTTCAAATTAGTTTGGAAGGAGAGCTTCCTGAAGTATAGAAAAGCTCTTAATGCTGCGAGATCAACATATTTCTCCTCCCTAATAGAAGATAACAAAAATAATCCTAGATTCCTATTTAATACTGTAGCAAAATTAACCAGGAATAAGTCCACTATAGACACATGCACACCTGCAGTATGGAGTAGCAATGACTTCATGAATTTTTTTAATGACAAAATTGAGAATATCCGACAAAAAATTCAAACTATTAATTTAAGGTTAGACAATGAAAGTGACCTTGTAGTTAACAATATAACTATCAGATCATCAGTTAGAATGTTTTACTCCCCTAAAAGAAACTGAATTACTTTCATTAATCTCTACATCAAAAGCCTCAACTTCCGTACTAGATCCCTTACCGACACATCTATTCAAACAGATAATGCCTGGAGTAATTGAACCGCTTCTAAAAATAATAAATTCTTCTCTTATGATTGGCTATGTACCCAAATCCTTTAAACTAGCAGTTATCAAACCCCTGATTAAAAAACCTGACCTTGATCCCTGTCCAATTATCGGCCAATATCAAACCTCCCCTTTATCTCCAAGATCCTTGAAAAAGCTGTGGCACAGCAGTTATGCTCATATTTACATAGGAATAACATCCATGAAATGTATCAGTCAGGATTTAGACCTCATCATAGCACAGAGACAGCTCTGGTTAAAGTAGTAAACGACCTACTGTTGGCATCTGATCAGGGCTGTGTCTCGCTACTTGTGTTGCTTGACCTTAGTGCAGCATTTGATACCATTGATCATTCCATTCTTCTGGATAGACTAGAAAATGTTGTGGGAGTTAAGGGAATGGCCCTCTCCTGGCTCAGGTCTTATCTAACTGATCGTTATCAGTATGTTGATATAAATGGTGATATTTCTAGATGTACCGAGGTAAAGTTTGGTGTTCCACAAGGTTCTGTCTTGGGTCCACTGCTTTTTTCTCTATATATGTTACCTCTGGGTGATATTATTCGTAAACATTGTATTAGTTTCCACTGTTATGCTGATGACACACAGTTGTATGTCTCTGCAAAACCTGATGAGAGACACCAGCTTAATAGAATTGAGGAATATGTTAAGGACATTAGACACTGGATGCTTATTAATTTCCTTCTGCTTAACTCTGACAAGACTGAAGTACTTGTGCTAGGACCACATACAGCTAGAAGTAAGTTTTCTGATTACACAGTGACTCTGGATGGCCTTTCTGTTTCTTCACGTGCAGCAGTAAAAGACCTCGGAGTGATTATTGACCCCACTCTTTCATTCGAAACTCACATTGATAACATCACCCGGATAGCTTTCTTTCATCTCAGAAATATTGCAAAGATAAGAAATTTAATGTCATTGCATGATGTAGAAAAACTAGTCCATGCTTTCGTTACCTCCAGGTTGGATTATTGTAATGCCTTACTGTCTGGATGTTCCAATAAGTGCATAAACAAGCTCCAGTTAGTTCAAAATGCAGCAGCAAGAGTCCTTACTAGAACTAGAAAATATGACCACATCACGCCTGTCTTATCCACACTGCATTGGCTCCCAATCAAATTTCGTATTGATTATAAAATACTACTATTGACCTTTAAAGCACTAAATGGTCTCGCACCACAGTACCTGAGTGAACTTCTGCTCCTCTATGACCTGCCATGCCTACTTAGATCAAAAGGTGCAGGCTATCTGCTGGTACCTCGTATAGTGAAGGCTACATCAGGGGGCAGAGCCTTTTCTTACAAAGCCCCACAGTTATGGAACAGCCTTCCAAGTAATGTTCGGGAATCAGACACAGTCTCAGCATTTAAGTCTAGGCTGAAAACATATCTGTTTAGTCAAGCCTTTTGTTAATGGTGTTTATGAGGTAAAGGAGTAGATCTGGAGGGTCCTCAGACATAGAGTGTTTTGGTAAACTGGGATGTATGGATGCTGTCAGTCCCCACTCGCTTGCTCACTTGAGTTTGTTGACAGTGTAGTGACTGGCTGCTTTATGTCCCAGGGCTCCCTCATGCCTGTGTTACCTTCTGGCTCTCTCCTTTTAGTTATGCTGTCATAGTTAGTTGCCGGAGTCCCTGCTTGTACTCGGTGCAAGATGAAATAAACACCAAAGGTGCTTTGCTACAAGCAGAGACTGCAGGAGCAACTATGGATGTGGATGTTTAGGTTCTATCTGGTGGAGTACCACGGTGATCACAGGGACCCCTCTGCATCCTCAGCAGGTATCTCAGGGTCACAGGTGTTTCGCCCCTTAACCTGTACACCTCTCCTGAGTGGGGCAGCGAGGGCTGAGTTAGCCTTCACCTGCGGAGGGGGTCCAGCTACGATCCCTTGACAGCCACAGCCACCTGGAACAACTTTCGGCCACTGCGGCTATCTCCCTGATAGCCTTCTGTACCTGTCTGGAGTCAAGTCCGATTTTCTGTAGAAAACTGCGCATAGATGAGGCAGGGAAACCCCGAGCCCCAACCTCAATTGGGTAGAGGGTGGCATGCCACCCTGCGAGGGTCGCCTCATCCACTATGTCCTGGTACTTAGCCTTCTTTGCCTGGTGGGATATGGCTAGCCTCTCTTCCCAGGGAACAGTGAGTTCGGCGAGGATGATGGACTTTGAGCTCCTTGAAAGAAGGATCATATCCGGTCGGAGGGTAGTTGCCACCACCTCCTGAGGAAAGACCAACTTCTTTCTAAGATCCACCCTCAGCTCCCAATCTGATCCGCGGTATAGCATTGATGGTAGGCAGTCAGGTCTTTTCTTTGAGACTTTGCTGCCTTCTGGCTGGAAGCTTGTGAGCCTTGGTGGTATTGGTGGCTGTTTGTTGGCGTGGCACCTCTGTAGTTCGACCCACTTAGCGACCTCGGTGAGGACTTTGTCATGTCTCCACCGGTAGCGCCCATCCGCCAGGGCTTTTGGGCAGCTGGTCAGAATGTGGTTCAGTGTGCAGAGGCTGGCGCCGCACTGGCCACAGGATGCCTCTTGCTCCTTGCCCCAGACCTTTAGGTTGCTTGGTGTGGGTAGGAGATCAGCCACAGCACGCAGCAGGAAACTCAGCTTGCCTTGGTCAGTGCCCCAGAGCTCCTTCCAAGACAATGATCTCTCGAGTACCCCCTCCCACTGCATCCAGCGCGCCTGGGAGCCCAACCCCACTGCTTTAACTCGGCGGTCTTCTTCAGTTGCCTCCCGCACCCTCTGTACCACCAAGTCCCTTCTGTCTCTGATGTTGCTTTTCGACCAGCTCTTGACGCTGTAGTTGCCAAGCCCGAGCCGTCCGCGACACGCAGTGCCCACAATTTCCTGGTGCCTCCAGTACGCTTCTGCTTCTTTCACCGCCTCAAGGGGTTTCCACTTCCTACCGCAGTTGATGGCGGCACTTGCATGCCTCACTTTTGTGTCCCTGGAGTCCAAAAGCGTGCATGCTGCCCTTGCCTTGGTGGCCTTGAATTCTTCTATGACAGAGGAACATGGTAACCGGAGAATTGATGACCTGCTGTAGAGGTTGACTGAGCTGAAAGCTGGAGGAACGCCCAGCCATTTACGGATAAACCTGCTACAGACCCTCTCCATTGCTTCAACTCTGGTCATAGGGAAGTCATAGAGCAGAAATGGCCACTGAAGTCTTGGTATGATGCCATGCTGAAAGCTCCATACCTTGAACCTGCCCAGCAGCAAACTCCTGTCTATTCTTCTCAGCCACTCCTTTAGTTGGACTGCAGTATCCTCAAGGTTCCCGCTGTCTTTCAGGGTACTGTCATAGCTCTTCCCCAGGCACCGGATTCGCTCCTCCTGGATGGTTGGAATCTGTGATCCCTGGATGCTGAAGGTATTATTCGACAGACTACCCTTCACCATGCACAAGCTCCTGGATTTGCCAGGCTTAAACTGCATACGGCCCCAGGTGGCCATCTTCTCCAGTGAGCTCAGGACCCATCGTGTCCCAAGAATGGATGGGGTCATCACGGTGATGTCGTCCATGAAGGCTCTGCAGGCTGGATGCCTTGTCCCATCCGCTGCCATTGGCCCTCTACACTGAGACTCTCCGGCTCTGAGCAGCAGGTTCATAGCTGCCACAAACAGAGAAACTGATATAGTGCAGCCAGCCATTATCCCTTTTTCCAGCCTCTGCCACTCGGTGGTAAAATCCTGCACAGTGAACCTCATGTGTAGAGAGCCCATATGCGACATCACCAGGTTGATGACCTCTGATGGCACTTGGTAATGTTGCAATGCCTTGCAGATAAGCTGGTGTGGGACGTTTGGGTAAGCCTTGGCGAGATCCAGCCAGACCACTGAGAGAGACTTCTTGTTACTTTTTGCCTCCTTAATTATCTGGCTGATTACCGATGTGTGCTCCAAGCACCCAGAGTACCCCGGTACTCCTCCTTTCTGGACACTTGCATCGACATAGCCATTGGCAAGTAAGTATGAAGTCAACCTTCTAGCGATGATTGCCCAGAAGACCTTCCCCTCGATGTCCAATAGGGAAATCTCTCTAAACTGGTCAAGGCTTGATGAATTCAGCTCCTTGGGAATGAAACAGCCCTCTGCCAGTGTCCACAGCAAGGGTTCTTGCTTCTTCTTCCACAGTGTGCGCAGGAGTGTGGCCAGTCTCCTTAGCAATTGCGGGCAGTTCTTATAAATCTTATATGATGTCCCTGATGGACCAGGAGCAGATCCCGCCCGAGCTCGTCTCACTACTGACCTTACTTCTTCAAAAGTAAAATCTGCCATGTTGAACGGGGTGCTTGGATTGGGCTTTGGGATAGGGAAGGGGCACTCTCCTAGTGGTAGGTCTCTGTTGGGGTCGCTATGTGCTGCCTTTACAGCATCTTCCACTTCTTCCTTGGAACATGCCAGTCTCCCGCTCTTGGGCTGGCCGAGAAGGTCCGATGTATAGCGGAATGGATTGTTGAAGAAAGATTTCCTCTGCCGACGCTTCTCTTTCTGCCTTTTCCGCGTTGTCTCTGCCCTTTGCAGCTGGAGTAGGTTTCTCCGCACCTCTGAACTTAGCTCGCTCAAGGCTTCCTTCTCTTGATGTTCTACCTTCCGCCACCTCTTCTTGAGTTCTCGCAGATCTTTACGCATTTCGGCAATGCGGCATTGCCTTCTACTGGGGCCTGATGGCTGTTTCTCAGGCTTTCCTTCCTTGACTCCAAATCTGTCGTGGCATGCTTGGTACACTGTCTCCACCAGAGTCTTGATCTTTTTCACAGCATCCCCTTTCAAGGTGTTGTCTAGGATGATGCTGAGGTCTTCATCCAGTTGCGCCCACCTGTGGTCCGTGGCGGATGGTAGGTTTAACCGCGGCTTCTTTGGCAAGCCCTCCATGCGCTGGGCTTCTTGGCTCATCCTTGAACTCGTAGCAGGTACAGCTAGGGGGTCCTGAGCACTGTGGTGTGCCTCCTGACTCTGGACCTCCATCGACTGACAAACAGGGCTAACAAACTCTGAGATTAAACTCTGGGTTATGCTAGCTGTTTTGCGCTGCTGCAACTGCTCTTTGCACTTGGATTTGCCTTGGTGAATTTTCACGCCGTGCTCGTTCTTAAAGCTTCTCCCACAGATGGAGCACCTTCTATTTACCTCACTGTCCTGTCTTTCCGCATCCAAGTTCGTAGTCCTCGTATCATTGTCCGGGTCAGTTGCCGTGTGATCCGTCCTTGACAGCAGATTATCCTCCCCCCCTCCTCGGTCTGCTTGGGGGTATTCTCTTTGATTAGTACTCGTAGCGTTTGGTGCAGTCTGTCGGGGTGCCAGCCCTAGGACTATTGCGTGCCGTCTTTCCGTGCAGTCATCCATTCTTTCATGGAAGTCCGTGGGTCTTCCCCCACCGCCAATGGGCCTTTCCCCATGGTCACGACAGTTAAGATGAAATAAACACCAAAGGTGCTTTGCTACAAGCAGAGACTGCAGGAGCAACTATGGATGTGGATGTTTAGGTTCTATCTGGTGGAGTACCACGGTGATCACAGGGACCCCTCTGCATCCTCAGCAGGTATCTCAGGGTCACAGGTGTTTCGCCCCTTAACCTGTACACCTCTCCTGAGTGGGGCAGCGAGGGCTGAGTTAGCCTTCACCTGCGGAGGGGGTCCAGCTACGATCCCTTGACAGCCACAGCCACCTGGAACAACTTTCGGCCACTGCGGCTATCTCCCTGATAGCCTTCTGTACCTGTCTGGAGTCAAGTCCGATTTTCTGTAGAAAACTGCGCATAGATGAGGCAGGGAAACCCCGAGCCCCAACCTCAATTGGGTAGAGGGTGGCATGCCACCCTGCGAGGGTCGCCTCATCCACTATGTCCTGGTACTTAGCCTTCTTTGCCTGGTGGGATATGGCTAGCCTCTCTTCCCAGGGAACAGTGAGTTCGGCGAGGATGATGGACTTTGAGCTCCTTGAAAGAAGGATCATATCCGGTCGGAGGGTAGTTGCCACCACCTCCTGAGGAAAGACCAACTTCTTTCTAAGATCCACCCTCAGCTCCCAATCTGATCCGCGGTATAGCATTGATGGTAGGCAGTCAGGTCTTTTCTTTGAGACTTTGCTGCCTTCTGGCTGGAAGCTTGTGAGCCTTGGTGGTATTGGTGGCTGTTTGTTGGCGTGGCACCTCTGTAGTTCGACCCACTTAGCGACCTCGGTGAGGACTTTGTCATGTCTCCACCGGTAGCGCCCATCCGCCAGGGCTTTTGGGCAGCTGGTCAGAATGTGGTTCAGTGTGCAGAGGCTGGCGCCGCACTGGCCACAGGATGCCTCTTGCTCCTTGCCCCAGACCTTTAGGTTGCTTGGTGTGGGTAGGAGATCAGCCACAGCACGCAGCAGGAAACTCAGCTTGCCTTGGTCAGTGCCCCAGAGCTCCTTCCAAGACAATGATCTCTCGAGTACCCCCTCCCACTGCATCCAGCGCGCCTGGGAGCCCAACCCCACTGCTTTAACTCGGCGGTCTTCTTCAGTTGCCTCCCGCACCCTCTGTACCACCAAGTCCCTTCTGTCTCTGATGTTGCTTTTCGACCAGCTCTTGACGCTGTAGTTGCCAAGCCCGAGCCGTCCGCGACACGCAGTGCCCACAATTTCCTGGTGCCTCCAGTACGCTTCTGCTTCTTTCACCGCCTCAAGGGGTTTCCACTTCCTACCGCAGTTGATGGCGGCACTTGCATGCCTCACTTTTGTGTCCCTGGAGTCCAAAAGCGTGCATGCTGCCCTTGCCTTGGTGGCCTTGAATTCTTCTATGACAGAGGAACATGGTAACCGGAGAATTGATGACCTGCTGTAGAGGTTGACTGAGCTGAAAGCTGGAGGAACGCCCAGCCATTTACGGATAAACCTGCTACAGACCCTCTCCATTGCTTCAACTCTGGTCATAGGGAAGTCATAGAGCAGAAATGGCCACTGAAGTCTTGGTATGATGCCATGCTGAAAGCTCCATACCTTGAACCTGCCCAGCAGCAAACTCCTGTCTATTCTTCTCAGCCACTCCTTTAGTTGGACTGCAGTATCCTCAAGGTTCCCGCTGTCTTTCAGGGTACTGTCATAGCTCTTCCCCAGGCACCGGATTCGCTCCTCCTGGATGGTTGGAATCTGTGATCCCTGGATGCTGAAGGTATTATTCGACAGACTACCCTTCACCATGCACAAGCTCCTGGATTTGCCAGGCTTAAACTGCATACGGCCCCAGGTGGCCATCTTCTCCAGTGAGCTCAGGACCCATCGTGTCCCAAGAATGGATGGGGTCATCACGGTGATGTCGTCCATGAAGGCTCTGCAGGCTGGATGCCTTGTCCCATCCGCTGCCATTGGCCCTCTACACTGAGACTCTCCGGCTCTGAGCAGCAGGTTCATAGCTGCCACAAACAGAGAAACTGATATAGTGCAGCCAGCCATTATCCCTTTTTCCAGCCTCTGCCACTCGGTGGTAAAATCCTGCACAGTGAACCTCATGTGTAGAGAGCCCATATGCGACATCACCAGGTTGATGACCTCTGATGGCACTTGGTAATGTTGCAATGCCTTGCAGATAAGCTGGTGTGGGACGTTTGGGTAAGCCTTGGCGAGATCCAGCCAGACCACTGAGAGAGACTTCTTGTTACTTTTTGCCTCCTTAATTATCTGGCTGATTACCGATGTGTGCTCCAAGCACCCAGAGTACCCCGGTACTCCTCCTTTCTGGACACTTGCATCGACATAGCCATTGGCAAGTAAGTATGAAGTCAACCTTCTAGCGATGATTGCCCAGAAGACCTTCCCCTCGATGTCCAATAGGGAAATCTCTCTAAACTGGTCAAGGCTTGATGAATTCAGCTCCTTGGGAATGAAACAGCCCTCTGCCAGTGTCCACAGCAAGGGTTCTTGCTTCTTCTTCCACAGTGTGCGCAGGAGTGTGGCCAGTCTCCTTAGCAATTGCGGGCAGTTCTTATAAATCTTATATGATGTCCCTGATGGACCAGGAGCAGATCCCGCCCGAGCTCGTCTCACTACTGACCTTACTTCTTCAAAAGTAAAATCTGCCATGTTGAACGGGGTGCTTGGATTGGGCTTTGGGATAGGGAAGGGGCACTCTCCTAGTGGTAGGTCTCTGTTGGGGTCGCTATGTGCTGCCTTTACAGCATCTTCCACTTCTTCCTTGGAACATGCCAGTCTCCCGCTCTTGGGCTGGCCGAGAAGGTCCGATGTATAGCGGAATGGATTGTTGAAGAAAGATTTCCTCTGCCGACGCTTCTCTTTCTGCCTTTTCCGCGTTGTCTCTGCCCTTTGCAGCTGGAGTAGGTTTCTCCGCACCTCTGAACTTAGCTCGCTCAAGGCTTCCTTCTCTTGATGTTCTACCTTCCGCCACCTCTTCTTGAGTTCTCGCAGATCTTTACGCATTTCGGCAATGCGGCATTGCCTTCTACTGGGGCCTGATGGCTGTTTCTCAGGCTTTCCTTCCTTGACTCCAAATCTGTCGTGGCATGCTTGGTACACTGTCTCCACCAGAGTCTTGATCTTTTTCACAGCATCCCCTTTCAAGGTGTTGTCTAGGATGATGCTGAGGTCTTCATCCAGTTGCGCCCACCTGTGGTCCGTGGCGGATGGTAGGTTTAACCGCGGCTTCTTTGGCAAGCCCTCCATGCGCTGGGCTTCTTGGCTCATCCTTGAACTCGTAGCAGGTACAGCTAGGGGGTCCTGAGCACTGTGGTGTGCCTCCTGACTCTGGACCTCCATCGACTGACAAACAGGGCTAACAAACTCTGAGATTAAACTCTGGGTTATGCTAGCTGTTTTGCGCTGCTGCAACTGCTCTTTGCACTTGGATTTGCCTTGGTGAATTTTCACGCCGTGCTCGTTCTTAAAGCTTCTCCCACAGATGGAGCACCTTCTATTTACCTCACTGTCCTGTCTTTCCGCATCCAAGTTCGTAGTCCTCGTATCATTGTCCGGGTCAGTTGCCGTGTGATCCGTCCTTGACAGCAGATTATCCTCCCCCCCTCCTCGGTCTGCTTGGGGGTATTCTCTTTGATTAGTACTCGTAGCGTTTGGTGCAGTCTGTCGGGGTGCCAGCCCTAGGACTATTGCGTGCCGTCTTTCCGTGCAGTCATCCATTCTTTCATGGAAGTCCGTGGGTCTTCCCCCACCGCCAATGGGCCTTTCCCCATGGTCACGACAGTTAAGATGAAATAAACACCAAAGGTGCTTTGCTACAAGCAGAGACTGCAGGAGCAACTATGGATGTGGATGTTTAGGTTCTATCTGGTGGAGTACCACGGTGATCACAGGGACCCCTCTGCATCCTCAGCAGGTATCTCAGGGTCACAGGTGTTTCGCCCCTTAACCTGTACACCTCTCCTGAGTGGGGCAGCGAGGGCTGAGTTAGCCTTCACCTGCGGAGGGGGTCCAGCTACGATCCCTTGACAGCCACAGCCACCTGGAACAACTTTCGGCCACTGCGGCTATCTCCCTGATAGCCTTCTGTACCTGTCTGGAGTCAAGTCCGATTTTCTGTAGAAAACTGCGCATAGATGAGGCAGGGAAACCCCGAGCCCCAACCTCAATTGGGTAGAGGGTGGCATGCCACCCTGCGAGGGTCGCCTCATCCACTATGTCCTGGTACTTAGCCTTCTTTGCCTGGTGGGATATGGCTAGCCTCTCTTCCCAGGGAACAGTGAGTTCGGCGAGGATGATGGACTTTGAGCTCCTTGAAAGAAGGATCATATCCGGTCGGAGGGTAGTTGCCACCACCTCCTGAGGAAAGACCAACTTCTTTCTAAGATCCACCCTCAGCTCCCAATCTGATCCGCGGTATAGCATTGATGGTAGGCAGTCAGGTCTTTTCTTTGAGACTTTGCTGCCTTCTGGCTGGAAGCTTGTGAGCCTTGGTGGTATTGGTGGCTGTTTGTTGGCGTGGCACCTCTGTAGTTCGACCCACTTAGCGACCTCGGTGAGGACTTTGTCATGTCTCCACCGGTAGCGCCCATCCGCCAGGGCTTTTGGGCAGCTGGTCAGAATGTGGTTCAGTGTGCAGAGGCTGGCGCCGCACTGGCCACAGGATGCCTCTTGCTCCTTGCCCCAGACCTTTAGGTTGCTTGGTGTGGGTAGGAGATCAGCCACAGCACGCAGCAGGAAACTCAGCTTGCCTTGGTCAGTGCCCCAGAGCTCCTTCCAAGACAATGATCTCTCGAGTACCCCCTCCCACTGCATCCAGCGCGCCTGGGAGCCCAACCCCACTGCTTTAACTCGGCGGTCTTCTTCAGTTGCCTCCCGCACCCTCTGTACCACCAAGTCCCTTCTGTCTCTGATGTTGCTTTTCGACCAGCTCTTGACGCTGTAGTTGCCAAGCCCGAGCCGTCCGCGACACGCAGTGCCCACAATTTCCTGGTGCCTCCAGTACGCTTCTGCTTCTTTCACCGCCTCAAGGGGTTTCCACTTCCTACCGCAGTTGATGGCGGCACTTGCATGCCTCACTTTTGTGTCCCTGGAGTCCAAAAGCGTGCATGCTGCCCTTGCCTTGGTGGCCTTGAATTCTTCTATGACAGAGGAACATGGTAACCGGAGAATTGATGACCTGCTGTAGAGGTTGACTGAGCTGAAAGCTGGAGGAACGCCCAGCCATTTACGGATAAACCTGCTACAGACCCTCTCCATTGCTTCAACTCTGGTCATAGGGAAGTCATAGAGCAGAAATGGCCACTGAAGTCTTGGTATGATGCCATGCTGAAAGCTCCATACCTTGAACCTGCCCAGCAGCAAACTCCTGTCTATTCTTCTCAGCCACTCCTTTAGTTGGACTGCAGTATCCTCAAGGTTCCCGCTGTCTTTCAGGGTACTGTCATAGCTCTTCCCCAGGCACCGGATTCGCTCCTCCTGGATGGTTGGAATCTGTGATCCCTGGATGCTGAAGGTATTATTCGACAGACTACCCTTCACCATGCACAAGCTCCTGGATTTGCCAGGCTTAAACTGCATACGGCCCCAGGTGGCCATCTTCTCCAGTGAGCTCAGGACCCATCGTGTCCCAAGAATGGATGGGGTCATCACGGTGATGTCGTCCATGAAGGCTCTGCAGGCTGGATGCCTTGTCCCATCCGCTGCCATTGGCCCTCTACACTGAGACTCTCCGGCTCTGAGCAGCAGGTTCATAGCTGCCACAAACAGAGAAACTGATATAGTGCAGCCAGCCATTATCCCTTTTTCCAGCCTCTGCCACTCGGTGGTAAAATCCTGCACAGTGAACCTCATGTGTAGAGAGCCCATATGCGACATCACCAGGTTGATGACCTCTGATGGCACTTGGTAATGTTGCAATGCCTTGCAGATAAGCTGGTGTGGGACGTTTGGGTAAGCCTTGGCGAGATCCAGCCAGACCACTGAGAGAGACTTCTTGTTACTTTTTGCCTCCTTAATTATCTGGCTGATTACCGATGTGTGCTCCAAGCACCCAGAGTACCCCGGTACTCCTCCTTTCTGGACACTTGCATCGACATAGCCATTGGCAAGTAAGTATGAAGTCAACCTTCTAGCGATGATTGCCCAGAAGACCTTCCCCTCGATGTCCAATAGGGAAATCTCTCTAAACTGGTCAAGGCTTGATGAATTCAGCTCCTTGGGAATGAAACAGCCCTCTGCCAGTGTCCACAGCAAGGGTTCTTGCTTCTTCTTCCACAGTGTGCGCAGGAGTGTGGCCAGTCTCCTTAGCAATTGCGGGCAGTTCTTATAAATCTTATATGATGTCCCTGATGGACCAGGAGCAGATCCCGCCCGAGCTCGTCTCACTACTGACCTTACTTCTTCAAAAGTAAAATCTGCCATGTTGAACGGGGTGCTTGGATTGGGCTTTGGGATAGGGAAGGGGCACTCTCCTAGTGGTAGGTCTCTGTTGGGGTCGCTATGTGCTGCCTTTACAGCATCTTCCACTTCTTCCTTGGAACATGCCAGTCTCCCGCTCTTGGGCTGGCCGAGAAGGTCCGATGTATAGCGGAATGGATTGTTGAAGAAAGATTTCCTCTGCCGACGCTTCTCTTTCTGCCTTTTCCGCGTTGTCTCTGCCCTTTGCAGCTGGAGTAGGTTTCTCCGCACCTCTGAACTTAGCTCGCTCAAGGCTTCCTTCTCTTGATGTTCTACCTTCCGCCACCTCTTCTTGAGTTCTCGCAGATCTTTACGCATTTCGGCAATGCGGCATTGCCTTCTACTGGGGCCTGATGGCTGTTTCTCAGGCTATCCTTCCTTGACTCCAAATCTGTCGTGGCATGCTTGGTACACTGTCTCCACCAGAGTCTTGATCTTTTTCACAGCATCCCCTTTCAAGGTGTTGTCTAGGATGATGCTGAGGTCTTCATCCAGTTGCGCCCACCTGTGGTCCGTGGCGGATGGTAGGTTTAACCGCGGCTTCTTTGGCAAGCCCTCCATGCGCTGGGCTTCTTGGCTCATCCTTGAACTCGTAGCAGGTACAGCTAGGGGGTCCTGAGCACTGTGGTGTGCCTCCTGACTCTGGACCTCCATCGACTGACAAACAGGGCTAACAAACTCTGAGATTAAACTCTGGGTTATGCTAGCTGTTTTGCGCTGCTGCAACTGCTCTTTGCACTTGGATTTGCCTTGGTGAATTTTCACGCCGTGCTCGTTCTTAAAGCTTCTCCCACAGATGGAGCACCTTCTATTTACCTCACTGTCCTGTCTTTCCGCATCCAAGTTCGTAGTCCTCGTATCATTGTCCGGGTCAGTTGCCGTGTGATCCGTCCTTGACAGCAGATTATCCTCCCCCCCTCCTCGGTCTGCTTGGGGGTATTCTCTTTGATTAGTACTCGTAGCGTTTGGTGCAGTCTGTCGGGGTGCCAGCCCTAGGACTATTGCGTGCCGTCTTTCCGTGCAGTCATCCATTCTTTCATGGAAGTCCGTGGGTCTTCCCCCACCGCCAATGGGCCTTTCCCCATGGTCACGACAGTTAAGATGAAATAAACACCAAAGGTGCTTTGCTACAAGCAGAGACTGCAGGAGCAACTATGGATGTGGATGTTTAGGTTCTATCTGGTGGAGTACCACGGTGATCACAGGGACCCCTCTGCATCCTCAGCAGGTATCTCAGGGTCACAGGTGTTTCGCCCCTTAACCTGTACACCTCTCCTGAGTGGGGCAGCGAGGGCTGAGTTAGCCTTCACCTGCGGAGGGGGTCCAGCTACGATCCCTTGACAGCCACAGCCACCTGGAACAACTTTCGGCCACTGCGGCTATCTCCCTGATAGCCTTCTGTACCTGTCTGGAGTCAAGTCCGATTTTCTGTAGAAAACTGCGCATAGATGAGGCGAATATGTATACTGCTCCTACTTATTCAGGTGACATTGGGCATACCTAACAACCTGTGTTTTCTTTCCCTCCCCCCCACCCCAAATCTGTCCCTCTGAGTTACATGGAGTCAACAGGAAATCTTTTGGTGGAGAGGGTGGAGACCTCGACTGGCTATCGTAGCCTGCAGGGAATCGGCCGTCAGACATTCTGTTGCATGTCCCAGACCCGGTGAAATGTAACTGAATTGTCTTGGCCAGCCCTAAGGGTCCCATCTGCATCTCATCATTGCTGAGGAGTGTGCTCCCATCACCCAGTCTAGCATCCAGCCAGAGCAGGTCATGATATTTTTTACCATATTAACATGCCATTGTTGTGTGTTATGCCTGATCTAAAGACTCTCATCTCTGCGAGCCTACCACACAGATTTAATACTTGTCATTTTTATGGCATACCTAACAACCTGTGTTTTCTTTCTCTCTCTCTCCCCCCCCCCCAATCTGTCCCTCTGAGTTACATGTTGATCCTGGGATTGAGATGCTGGCCTCTTCTGCCCCTCGGACCTGCTTGATCCATCCTGGTGCCCTGTGTCTGGTTGGAGTTTTATCACACCGCTCCTGTGAAGGACGGCTCCATGAGGACAGTTGAGGGTTATACCTGTTAAAACTGTTAATATTATAGTCAGGCTGTCTGTTGTTGCCCAAATGAGGATGGGTTTCCTTTTGAGTCTGGTTCCTCTCGAGGTTTCTTCCCCATGTTGTCTGAGGGAGTTTTTCCTTGCCACCGTCGCCACAGGCTTGCTCATTGGGGATAGATTAGGGATAAAATTAGCTCATGTTTTAAGTCATTCAAATTCTGTAAAGGTGCTTTGCGACAATGTTTATTGTTAAAAGCGCTATACAAATAAACTTGATTTGATTTGAGTGTCTACAGTGTGCACAATTAAACAGTTCCTGAGTTTAAATTCACACTACTTCATAAAGCTAATTCCTAAGACTAATTTGCCCAAATGCCAGCCTTACTTCCAGATACCCCAAAGTTTCACGGGGTTCACAGAAGTTCGTGGGTCACTTCCATGAGAGCGCAGAGGTTTCCTTGGTCCGAACTTCGTCGTTTGTGAAGAAAAGTCTCTGATCAAACAGTGTGCACAGTGATTAAGTCAGAAGGAATCCAGTCGCTTCTAACTTTTAATTAACTGCTTGGGCGGCAGTCGTAATGTTACTTATAATAAACAAACAAACTGGTTGTAACTCAACTAAGTGAGACAGCGCAACTTAAGTAGTTTTACGTGGCCAGTGGTATACGAAAGTGCGCTGAGTTTTCTTTTTCTTGAAAGGCAGACGTCTTGATCTTGCAAGTTCTGATGAGCGGGTGTCTCTTTATGTTTGTATGACGAGGTCCACAGCACCAAAGAGAAAGAACGGAAGTTGTTCGAGTCACTTATGGAGTCAGGGAGGATGTGATGTAGTTAATCCCGCCTAGGCGTGACGTAGGTCATCGCGGAAGTTAGTTGATGGGATTTGTAGTTCTAGACGGGACACGGCTGTACCTCCTCTCACCTGTGATCTGTTTGCTCGTAATCAGTGTGTGTGCATAAAAGCTG
The DNA here is from genome assembly GCF_027579695.1 of Neoarius graeffei. Lineage (NCBI taxonomy): Eukaryota > Metazoa > Chordata > Actinopteri > Siluriformes > Ariidae > Neoarius > Neoarius graeffei. Next base: position 57,852,402 of record NC_083590.1, read on the forward strand.
AGTGAGTTTCTGGGATCCAGACAGACTCTTGCATCTTTCATCCAGCCACTGACGTTTCTGGATTCTGAGTCATGGGGAAAGCAAAGGAATTGTCAACGGATCTACAGGAAAAGGTAGTTGAACTGTATAAAACAGGAAAGGGATACAAAAAGATATCCACGGAATTGATAATGCCAGTCAGCAGTGTTCAAACTGTGATTAACAAATGGAAAATCAGGGGCTCTGTTAAAACCAAATCACGGTCAGGTAGACCAAAAATTTACGCCAAACAGCACAGAGACAAGCCTCAAAACTTCTGGAACAAGGTAATTTGGAGTGATGAGACCAAAATTGAACTTTTTGGCTACAACCATAAACGTTACATTTGGAGAGGTGTCAACAAGGCCTATGATGAAAGGAACACCATTCCTACTGTAAAGCACGGAGGTGGATCGCTGATGTTTTGGGGATGTGTGAGCTACAAAGGCACAGGAAACTTGGTCAAAGTTGAAGGAAAGATGAATGCAGCATGTTATCAGCAAATACTGGAGGCAAATTTGTGCTCCTCAGCCCAGAAACTGCGTATGGGACGTATTTGGACGTTCCAACATGACAATGATCCAAAACACAAGGCCAAGTTGACCTGTCATTGGCTACAGCAGAACAAAGTGAAGGTTCTGGAGTGGCCATCTCAGTCTCCTGACCTCAATATCATTGAGCCACTCTGGGGAGATCTCAAGCATGCAGTTCATGCAAGACAGGCCAGAAATTTACAGGAACTGGAGGCTTTTTGCCAAGAAGAATGGGCAGCTTTACCATCTGAGAAAATAAAGAGCCTCATCCACAACTACCACAAAAGACTTCAGGCTGTCATTGATGTTAGAGGGAACAATACACAGTATTAAGAACTGGGTTATGTAAACTTTTGATCAGGGTCATTTGGATGTTTTTTGTTGTTATTATGATTTAAAAATAGAAACCACAGTTTATCAATAAATGGCTTCACCCAACCACTAACCATGAGTGGGGAAAAAAGTTTTTGTGTTATCATTCATATTCTCTGAAAAAAGGCCAAGAAAGCAAAAATTCTGCCAGGGTATGTAAACTTATGACCACAACTGTAATTTACTATGTCTGGATAGGTCACAGCTGGCAGGATGTCAACATCTTGCTCCCACTCAGCCCCAGCATCACTGTAAGGGTCAAAACCATCTATCAGTCAGTTTCTCTACATATGGAGCACTTGCATGTGACGTCACAGCCGATCCAGATTGTGACAGACGCCATCTTGTCGGTCAAACGCCATATTCCGCCTTCTACTTCTACTTCTGGTTCTACTTCTGCTTTTACTTCTACCTTTTCTTCTGGAAAACCCTACTATATACAATTCTACTACAACGGCTGCGGCTACAAGCTCTCCCTACCTGTGCACGTTTTTTATGTTTTTTGTGTGTATTTTTGCATGTTGTTCATCTGTACCGGACTTCAATATCCACTACAACCATATGGACTTACTGGACATTGGTTTCCAGCAGAAAATGACGGTTTGTAGCGATTTCCATCGCATGCACAACATTCCGGACGTGGGAAAAAAAAAACGTTCCGGACGAGATAGCGAGACCAGCGGGGTCTCCGTGGATTGTTATCGGAGGCAAAGCGAAGGAGGCGGTGCCGGGAGCGGAAGCAAAAGCGAGGCTGCAGAGCCGGCCTGTTGACTAAGCTCAGAAAACAGCTACTCAAATCTCCACTGCCAAGCCTCTACCTCTCCAACGCCAGATCCATGTAAACAAGATGGACGATTTGGAATTACAACTGGAATTACCTTATTCTATTCTATAATCGGCTGGTCAGTGCTATACTCAATACTTAAGTGACTTACCCATCCAATGAGGATTCTTGTTTACAAGATGCCACATCTGAGTCGCTGACAAATCCTGAATTTCTGTAAAGATAACTGTCCAGAGATTTATAAGCACGCAGTGCTTCACCACTGAACAGCGAGGGAAAGTTAATGAGGTAATTATACACGTCCGGGTATTCCGCTGACAGTTCAAAATCCGGTCGTGAAAACTCCTTCCGGTAAGCCATAAGGGTCACAAATCTGTAGATCGTTTATTTTAGACATATATCTAGTTATCTGTTCATTAGAAAAATGAGCCGTGTAGTCCGTCGGTTGAAATTGATCCATTCTGTACACGAGTGCAGCAGTATTCAGCGGTGTTTTTGACCGACAAGATGGCGGTTGTGTACTTTCCAGTCACGTGACTGCAAGATCTCTATTGCTTCCTTTCAGCAGGCTTCAGGGTTTTGAAATAATCTGCCATGTCTACAGACCAGCCACTGTCCCCCCCCAAAAAAAAAATATCACAGGTTTCTTTCAAGTCAACTGTTGTCAATAAATCACAAATAAAACACCTCAGATTTGTTTAAGTCATTTGTCACTCCACTTTATTCCCGTGGGTTCACTTACCGCTGCCGTTATTCCCCCCCCCCCAAACCATGAGTTTGTTGTACTTGGCAAAGAGTGCTATTACTTCCGGTAGTGGTGACATCAGTGGTAGTGGTCTATTGAGCTCCAAGCCTCTGATCCCTGGAGAGAGAGAACTCTGTCTAGCAATTAGCTCTGGCAGTAACAAAGCCTGTTACTTTAACTCGATGCTAAAGGCCCAACTCACAAATTTCTGCATCCTGTTTTCGTTCTGATTTTATTCTGACAGTTGTGACCAGAAGTGATTTGTATCCCCACCACTTTGATGCTTCTTTGAGGATGCTATCCTCGCTGCTATTCTTCATCCATCATGCTGTGTACAAAGTACAACTGTGTAACCAGGAAATTTATAGTTTTAACATGAAGTCCGTTTTGTTGAAGTTAGCAACTGTTCACTGATGGAGACTTAAGTGTAAAACTATTCAGAACAACTGCAGTCTTAAAGTTATCATGATGATTGTAGTCTTTACTCATCATAGAAGATGGCTCTGGACACTTACAGTTTTGCTAAGTGTGTCTTTTGACAGTCCATACAGGGCCATCCTCCACAGGGGCAATGCAATGAGACTCCAACCAGATGTCGGGCATCAGGATGGATCAGACAGGTCTGAAGGGCAGGAGGAATGCAGGCCATTTCGTCCAACAACCATTTCGTCTAATGCCTTTTCATCCAATAGCTAAGACGTTTCGTCCAAAGCCTTTTTCATACACACTATCAATTATTTTATATTTCTTGTATTTGTTTGAAAAAAGGAGGAATTCTCAATGGAATTTGACCAATGCAAAACAGTTTTGCAGCGTGTAGTTTAACCACCTGCCACTCACCAAATGCGAGTTGTGAAATCTAATGGCAAGTAAAGATCACCCTAGGCTCGCCTTTCTTGGCAAATGTGGTCAAAGTGATGGGTTCCTATTTAGTATTCATGTAAAATCCAAGAAATATTTGACAAAAACTCTTTCCTTGCGCATGTTGGGGGCCACCATTGCAAAATGAAAACAAAACCAGAAATGATCCCAGATAGCAGAGGGTCGTTGATTCGACGTGGAATCATCGGCATGTTCTTCGACCTATACGCCGTCGAATCACCGTCGATCACCGACGTTGATTCAACACCGCTTTGCTCATACGAGTTTCCATTGAAATGACGTTGAAAAGTGGCTGGTGGTCGACAGAGAATAGACCCCCTTTCACCCTTTATTCAACTACGTATTTCGGTCGATTTATAGTTGAATTTTCGGCGATGATTCATCCAACTTTACTTCCTGTTTTATGTACAACAGGAAGGCTACAAATTAAGCAAAACAGGCTAAATTAAACTAGCTAACAATAAAGCATTGGAGCTCTTGCCTAGGATGAACACGCATTACGTCAACCATGAAGGTGAACATTTATATCAATGTGCGTAGGCTACGTCCTGTTTTATGTACAACAGGATATAAAAAATGCATGCACCAATGCACTCCTCCTAATGTTTGTCAAGCTATGTAATAAGGCATACATTTTACCATTTATAAGGAACAGAACACACTTGAACAAGTTCTTAGAAACATTTTCGGATTTATTTACAAATGTACAATTTTGTAGCCTACTCCTCCTGCGGCGCAGACACCTGTACATGGAAACAGAAAAACATAACCGAAATTAATTTGATGCAGCATTGACAAAGAAAGTCAGCAGTAGGCTATTGGTTTCAAAATGAAATGCCACCCTACATCATGTCTCCTCATTCCTCCCTCTGGCGCATATTTCAGCCACTTCTTCACGGTGTCACTGAAATTGGCGCGCGTGCTCCCTGGCAGCTGCTTTTGTAGAGCATCTGAAAGAAAAAGAACAAAACATTGAGAATTTGCATGATGATAATTGTTTAAGTTTGAGTTGGGAAGACTATGTCACACTCTAGTGGTAGGTGGCAAGTAATGGCATTAATACAGAAAATATATGTAAAAATCAGAAACCATAGGTGTGAATCTTGTGACAATTAAAACGGGATTTAAAAATAATAATAGTAGTAATTTCCCCATTGACAAAGCGGAAATAGAAATGCCACTACCAAACCATTCGTCACTCAGTCAGCCTCCCTGGACTTGCCTGCACACCTGCTTTTTCTGAGTAAGGCGCCTGGTAAGTTTCTTAATCCTTTGCATCTTTCACAATATGTTTGTTATTGTCATTATAATCGTAATGTTACAGTTAGTGAAGGAGTTGTTAAAGAACATTTAGAAGTAGTGTGCAAGTACTTGTGACAGCTTTCTATTTTACCCTCTTTTACAGCTTTGTGCACATGCATAACCTACCAAACAGGACATCATGCATTTTGGTGTCCTTAAAGGCAGTTTTTTCCCCCTTTCCAGCCCAGTTGAACTGGCTGGCCAAGCTGTTGTCCAGGAGGCTACGCAGCATCCGCCTCACCGTGACCCCTACATCAGTTCCGCCACAAAGGGCTAAGGTAGACACCTGATAGAATAAAATGTAGCATGAAGACAATGTGAAAGTATTCAGTGTTTATCATTGTTTCATTGATTCACAACGACATTAAATATTTGTGTTTCCTTCTGCAGGTGTTGCAGATGATTGGAAAAGAAAGGTAAGAATAAGTACCATCAGCTGCTTTTGTTTGGCATCTTCCTTGACCAGGGCCTCTGCTGCCAAAAACTCCTCCATGGTGGAGAGTGGGAGCTTGGTAAGGGGTGATGTCTGGGGTGTGTCTTGTCTCCCCATCTCTCTCCTTTGGGCCCTGACCTCTTGCTCCAGCCTTCCTATCATCCCCTTCATCTCCCTGTTTTCCCCCTTCAGCTCCCTGATTTCCTCCCTCAGCTGGCCAAGGAGAGAGATCACGGTGCTGATGCCCATGTCTGTTAAGTAACACAAAACATTAGGACTTTTGTTACGCATTGCTTGTCATTTTTGAAAAGTGATTACAGTTGAGGACTCACCACGCAGCAACTCATTGTTCCCCTGTTGGGATGGCAGAGGTGTGGCTGAAATATCAGAGTACAATTTAGTTCACTGCAGGGTGCTTAATTTAAATGTCTGTTCTAAATTGACAATTTTCATGTTGATTGATTTCCTCTTTGACTTACCATGGAAGCGGTGACGTGGCTGGGGTGAATCTGAAAAATTGTATGGTCAGTTGATCAGAACACATCTACATAGATGTTTTTTTTGTTTTGTTTTTTTTAGTCGTTTATGGCATAAATCAAGGCAATGTATAGTTACCATGGGTTAGTGGCTGACTGTGATGTAGGGGGCCTGGCAGGGTTTCTGATGACGGTAAATCCGAAAAATAGTAAGCAGTCAGTTTCCCTCCCTCAGCTGGCCAAGGAGAGCAATGACTGTGTTGATGGCCATGTCTGTTAAGTAACACCAAACATTAGGAGTTTTATTTCACTTTGCTGGTAATTTATGACCAGTGAATACAGTTGTGGACTCACCACGCAGCAACTGATTGTTCACCTGTCGCAACGGCAGAGGTGAAGCTGAAATGTCAGAGAGTACAATTTTGTTCACATTTAGTTTAAAACACATCTACAGTACATAGACATTTTTTGTTTGTTTTTTTTTCAGTCATTTATGGCATAAATCAAGGCAATGTATAGTTACCATGGGTTAGTGGCTGGCTGTTAAGTACAAGGCCTGGCGGGGTTTCTGACGGCAGTGAATCTGAAAAATAGTAAGCAGTCAGTTGATCAAAACATCTTCACTTACTTACTGGTATTTTAGTTTCTGGCATAAATAAAGGAAATGCATAGTTACCATGAGTTAATGGCTGGCTGTGAAGGAACTGGCTGGCTGGGTGTCTACTGGCTGGCTGGGTGTCTAAAGACGGAAATGAAATCATTATTATTTCAGACAAGTTCTAGGTCTTCAGTAGAACAACAACAAGTGGTACAGATAGTCACCTTCATTAAGGGAGGGGAATTGCCACTCGCTGTCCAGCTGAGTGGCGTCAATAGATGGTTGTGCCTCCTCCTCGCTGTCCTCCTCAAAATACCTTTTGTTTGGACTTTAAAATAAACACAGGACCTTACTGCCACAGCTCAAAACACAAACGAAACTGTACTTGAACTTATAACTGCAAGTTGTGATTTAAAAATAATTTTTACCATCTTTTCCTGGGCCCCATCTCACCATCAGACTGCAGGTCTGCTGTAAGGCAGCCTTCCTCCAGCGATCGGTTGAGGCAAGACCTGGCTTTGGCAAAGGTGGCTGAAAGGGAAGGCAGTCTTAATGATATTGGCTTAATGCAATATTGAAGTATTGTCATTGGTTTAATGAAGTAGCTATGCAGCTCACCACAGGTTGTCAGCACCCTGATTTTTGGGTGGAATTGCCATCCTTGTCCCGGGGGGATGGAGTTCATGGCGGCCTTCTCAGCTTTTTGGCCACTATAGGGTGGCCAGTAGCATCCCACTTCTCCGTCCACCTCTACCACCCAGCTGAGCGGCACAACTGCTGCACTCTGGTCCTGGAATTCCACCAAGTTCCAAACCTGTGCCATCTATAATAAAAATAATAATAAAACAAAGCACTCCATGGAAAGGATAGTTAGTGCCTGCCATCCAGCTGGAGTACTCCAACTGTCCAGATTCTAATGTAAAAGTAAATGTGTTCTTTGTGTGTGTGTGTGTTTTGTTTTTTTTTTTTCTTTTTCTCCCCATATAGGTTTACGAATGGTGACGAAGAGGGATTGCCACAAAGGTCTCTCCATCTGGGAACAACACACATTTGCCCTGGACAACCTCAAGCTGGTCAACGTTAAGGCAGCTGTCTATGCCAAATACTCTGTAGCAGCCAATGCTTTTGGAGGGGCAAGGATAGTGGAAATATGACTCCCTCCTCTTGAATTTCATGTAAACCACAAAGACAGAGTCACAATGTTTAATTATGTTTTTCACCATTACGATTTCATTTTTAATCACTAGGCAATCATCGCCCTGCTTTGAAGAAAAACAGAAATCATTGAAATGCACTTTTTTAAATTGCTGGCTGGAACTTAAGTGTTGGGGTAATGGGCCCTCCTGGTGTGGGTGTAACAGCTGTGGTTGTGTAGGTGGTGGTGGAACTAAACGAACTGGCTCCTCTGAAAGGCGTTTGACAACCTGTTGTAAAGGTTGAGATGGCTTGCGTAGCAATTTTTTTAGTTTACCCAAATAATTCTCGTAAGGAAAGGATGAGATGTTGTCTAGGGAACCATACAGGCGGTACTCATGTGTCAGATGTATTGTTTGATGTACGCTAAACACAATCTCGTCTTTACCATACACCTCTCCAAAATGCTTCACAAAAGCCATTAACAATTTTTCACAAAAACAAACCATACTTTCAGAAATGTTTGGTGTGAGTAGCAAAAACATGGCCACAGAAAACAACATGAAGTTTTCATAGAGATCTTGTGGAAGAATGTCCCTCAGAACTACTGGCCCACTGTAAATCATAAATTGCCGCAGCTCTGCCGCTTTCCACCTATCAATTTCGGTGAGTTCACGGGGTTTTCGTGCAAATTCAGCTGGAGTATAGGGACGAAGCTGTATCAACTTTTCAGAGATGGCTTTAATGGCTCTTGTAGGCTGCCTTGTGGAGTTTTTCCCCCTCATCCAAAAATGTATCAACTTTTTCGTAACGCCTAGGCAACATAAATGCATGTAATCTATTGGGAAGGCAGACACCATTTTCACCAGACCAGTCAGAGGACTTCTGTTGATGTGGTGGTCCTCATCTACCATATTTTCAAACTCCTCGTCTGACCTTAGCCTAACATCAGTGTCTGGATACGTCATTTTTTTCTGCCAAATACCAGTCTGATAGCACTTATCGCATCCGGAGTACCCATTATGGCATTTAATTTGTTTTACAAATGCTCGAGCAGGAGCATCACAAATGAAGGATGAAATGGCCACCCTCAGCTTTCTACCTCCAAATGTTACCCCACTGCAAAGCAGAGCAGATAGGTCTTTTACAAACTGCGTCAGATAATCAAACACATTGGAGGGTTTTCCAGGGCCACAAAAGATGCCAACTAAAAACGGTGTTCTGGTGTAATCGCAATCAATCAGTGCCAAAATAGGCCAAAACTGAAGCTTGGTGCTTTTGAAAATAGGGAGACCATCGATGTTAAATTGAACTCTTATTGTTTGAATAACATCTGGTAAATGGATGGTGCTTAATTTGGACAAAATTCCCTTTACCAAGCCAAAATGGAAGTATTCCCCATTACCTATGGTCTGTAATGGTACTGCAGGCTTAGTGCCCAATAAGGTCCTAGCATCCTTGGGCAGTTCAGGGTGGCTTGTTCTCAAAATGGTCAACAGAGCAGTAATGGCAATCAAAGGCACAGAGAATGATGCAGCCCAGTGTTTTAATTTTTGGTGAAGCCCTGACTCTTCAAAAGAGTCACCATCAATATGACTGTCACCCTCTGAAGACATGCTACTGCTGTCAGACTCTGCATCACTGCACCCTCCCAACTCAACAGAATCTCCACCATCCTCATCTAAACCCATTGATGATGCAGGCCTGGGAGAGACTGGAGGAGCAAGAGAGACTGGAGGAGCAAGAGAGACTGGAGGAGCATGATTATGCAGAGCTGACTCAAAATCGGACAGAATCTGCCTTTCTAACATTTCAGTAGCCTTCAAAACACGTCTTCTTTTTGACCAATAAGAAGCCATATTCTCTCCCCTAAAGAAATAAATGACTGCAGTACCTTTTGAGGGAATGCCGTGGTAGTGGTCTTCAGGTTCCATTGAGGTAAACATAGGGGGGGACAAAGACAACATTTACGTCATTACATTTGAAATAACCTTACACACACACACACACACACAGGTCAAACAATTGTTTTACAGAAAGTTCTGTTTTAACACCAACAATGTTTTAATGCTTGGATTAATGTTGTAATGGCTGCGACCCATCGGCCTACAGTGTTACAAAACTTAGAGTTTAAATCTAGCATGTAGGCCTAGGTTGCATGTTGTTTTGAGCTGACCTGTTCGTTTGTGTAGCCATGGCGGCCATGAACTTCAAAGATTATCCAGGCTACTTCTGTAGTGACCACTTTGTTTGAGGTACCACGAACGAAATTGCTTATATTCCCTCAACTCATACAAGAAACATGCAGAAACAATGCATCTGCATGTTTGTTTCAAGTGGACACACGCACGCGCGCACACATTTACGCCATTACATTTGAAATAACCTTACACACACACACACACACACACACAGATCAAACAATTGTTTTATAGAAAGTTCTGTTTTAACACCAACAATGTTTTAATGCCTGGATTCATGTTGTAATGGCTGCGACCCATAGGCCTACAGTGTTACAAAGCCCAGCCCCCACAAGCTAGGTGTAGGCTAGCTACCGGTTATAGCCGCGGCCTGTATACTCGATTGAAATGCTTTTTTTTCCAAGACCACAACTATGACCAGTTTTTGGCTAAACAATGCATCTGCATGTTTATTGTATGAATTGAGGGAATATAAGCAAAGTTGGTCGTGGTACCTCAAAGAAAGGTCACTACAAAAGCGTTGGTAGCCTGGATAATGTTTAAAGTTCATGGCCGTGACCCAAACACAAAGCCGCTACACAAAATAACAGGTCGGCTCACAACGACATGCAACCTAGGCCTATGGCGTAGGCGATATGACTGAAGTTCATCTTCTTAAACTGCTTGAAATTGTATTTAAAATTCCCTTTACTAATAGCGACTGAATAATGGTACGTACCAGATGTCCAGGGATGAATGAAAAAGTAGCGTCTATCAGCAGGCCGATCCACAAGAGAGTCGCGTTCCAACTAGTGTTGAAGTTAACCTGCAGCCAGTATACAGTAACGCAAATGACGTCATGCAGTAAACAACGGTGCATTATGGGATAGCATGGGTCATCCAACGACATCGCAATAGGCCTGCCCTTCTTTTTAAATCATGCCTTGAAATCAACAAACTGTAAAAAAAAAAAAAAAACTTTCATAGAAGGTCAAATATTGCTGAGTTCAGACAGTAGACCTAAATTGGTTTTATTCCTTTTTTCATTTACTTATCGTTTACTTGCCATTATCACTTAGCCTATATAGGCCTACTTATATCATTTACTCGTGTCTATGTGTAAGCAGCATAAGACAGACAGACACACTAGTGGCAATTTATAATCCTACCAATGTTGAAAACTGGCCGGCAAAAGTGATGATGGTTCAATGTCGTATATTCAACCTTCTCTGACGGTCGACAGATCAACCTTTACCCACGTTGATTCAACGGTGATAAATCGACCCTCTCAGACGGCGGAGAAATCGACGTTTCACGGCGCCGTTTCAACGTTGATTTTCTGACGTACGACGGAAACCGACCATTCTGACCAAAACTCTACGTCGTTTCAATGACCCTCTGCTATCGGGGATGGGAATCAGTGAATGTCAACTTTGGGCATATTCACCACATATAAATTAATCGATAGTGTGTATGAAAAAGGCTTTGGACAAAATGTCTCAACTATTGGATGAAATGGCATTGGACGAAATGGTCACTGGACCAAAGTGTCCTGATCCTGGCAGGAGAGGTCAGCCTCTTAATGGTGTCTGAGGAGAGAGCAAGAGAGAGAACAGGTTGTTGGGTATGCCTGGTGTCACCTAATGAGTAACAGTATACATTTTGCACTGAGTGCAAGCCGGGATGCTGGCAAGACTGACAGCATAACTAAAAGGGAGAGCCAGAAGGTAACACAGACATGAGAGAGCCCTGGGACGTAAAGCAGCCAGCCACTCCACCATCAACAAACCTGAGTGAATGTGTGAGAGTGGGGGGTGACAGCATCCATACATCCCAGTTTACCAAAACACTCTATGCCTGATGACCCTCCAGATCTACTCCTTTACCTCATAAAAAAACTATTAACAAAAGGCTTGACTAAACAGAGATGTTTTCAGCGGAGACTTAAACACTGACACTGTGTCTGAGTCCTGAACGCTACTTGGAAGGCTGTTCCATATCTGTGGGGCTTTGTAAGAAAAGTCTCTGCCTCCTGATGTAGCCTTCACTATATGAGGTACGGTACCAGCAGATAGCTTGCACCTTTTGATCTAAGTAGGCATGGTGGGTCAAAAAGGACCAGAAGTTTGCTCAGGTACTGTGGTGTGAGACTATTCAGTGCTTTAAAGTGCATATTCTGGACCAATTTCATTCTTTTCTTTTTTTTTTAATATGAAAGTATGTCCCTTGACACACTTATCCAGAAGGATAATTTTGCACAAGGCCATCTGTCTACAGCAGAAAAAAATAAAATAAAACGTGTCTGGAAAAATCCCAAGGGAGTCTGGAGCCAGATTTGTGATGTTACCTGAGGAACCGTGAGCAGGCTGCACGAGCTTTGCGCAGTCTCGGTGCACAGCCTGTGTAGAGGAAGCGCTCCCATTTCTCTCTCATTGTCTGGTCTTTTGGAAAACGATGAGTACTAATCCCATCAAGATTGGTGTTGCTACACCCTCCTACGATACATCTGTTAACCATTTTAATAATTACACGATAATGTTGAAGAAATTTGCAGAAAACCACCAGGTCATATTCTTATAAACAAACCAGCGCTGACATAGGATTCAGAGGGAGTCATCCCTCACATGATGTCATGAAAATCAACGTTTGGTGGGAAATCCAAATGCCAAGTTTTTTCAGAGGCTGACCAATTCACCTCAAATGGCTTGATTTCAACTGAATTTTTCCGGTATTGTGCAAGGTAAACAAATTGCAGAGAATGCAGAATGTTAGATATTTGACCAAAGTTTAATATAAAATAGGAGAATTACATTGATCTTGCTCCTGAATTTACCTGTGATGTGCACTTTAAAGGTCAATATTAGTATTTTAAAAACAATACAAAATTTGATTGGGAGCCAATGCAGTGTGGATAAGACAGGGGTGATGGGGTCATATCTTCTAGTTCTAGTAAGGACTTTTTCTGCTGTGTTTTGAACTGACTGGAGCTTGTTTATGCACTTATTGGAATATCCAGACAGTAAGGCATTACAATAATCCAACCTGGAGGTAACAAAAGCATGAACAAGTTTTTCTGCATCATGTAGTGACATTATATTTCTTAACTTGGCAATATTTCTAAGATGAAAGAAAGCTAACCTTATAATGTTATCTGTCATGGTCCTACCTGTGGGTTTCCTCTCTTCAGATAACATCTCCACTCCTCTCCACTCAGCCTTACCGGCCACGCCCGCATACACTTCCTCTTATTAACTCTCAGTGGCTGTCATTGGCTGTTGCCTATCACCTGCTCCTCCTGTGTGTGTATTTAAGCTGCTGTCCTCCCAAGCTTCAGTGTCAGATCGTCTTCTAGGCATCGACTCCGTCAACTCTTCAGTCCTGGTAACCTGACCCTGCATTTCTGTCCCTTATCTTGCTACCTGATCTGTGACTCTGTGTTCCAGCCTGTTCCCTACTCCTGCCTGTTGTGCTGTCCTGTCTGTCTGCTGGGAGACTGCCTGAACACCTAGTGCCGTCAGCTTACAGCCTCCCTACTCTGACAACAACTGATCCTGTCTGATCTTTGCTGCTAAGCAGGGTCGAGCCTGGTCAGTGCTTGGATGGGAGACCGCAGACATCACCACCATGCTCCCACCAGCCATCCCTGCCTCTCAGTCCTCCTGCCACTGAACTTCACACACTCCCAACTCCCTTTCCCCTATTATCAATAAAACTCAGCATTTAACTTGCGCTCTTGGGTCCTCGTCTGTTTCCCCTGACAGTTATCAGTATGAGTTTCAAACAAAAGACTGGAGTCAATGATCACACCAAGGTCTTTTACTGCTGCACATGAAGAAACAGAAAGGCCATTGAGAGTTACTCTGTAATCAGAAACCCTACTTCTAGCTGCATGTTGTACAGGTACTTCTGTCTTGTCCGAGTTAAGTAGAAGGAAATTCATAAGCATCCTGTGTCTAATGTCCTTGACACATTTCTCAGTTTTATTAAGCTATTGTGTCTCATCTGGCTTTTCAGAAACATACAATTGTGTCATCGCCTAACAGTCACAGCTGATATCATGCTTACGAATAACCTAACCCATAGGAAGCAAGTATAAAGGAAAAAAAAAGCAGTGGGCCTCAGACAGAATCTTGTGGAACATCAAACTTGACCTTAGTATGCACAGAAAAATCACGATTTACATCAACAAACTGATAATGATCAATTAAATAAGAGCTGAGCTAGGAGAGGGCTGTTCCCTTAACTCTCACAACATTTTCTAATCTATCCAGGAGAATGGAATGATCAGTGGTGTCAAAGGCTGCACTAAGGTCAAGCAATACAAGCAGGGAGACACAGTCCTGATCAGACGCCAACAGTCCAGGACTCAACGTTAACTTTTGACACCTTTTGCCCTGCAGGGAAAATTGCCTCAAAATTTTTGCCCACCTTGAATTTCCTTTTGCCCTAAAACTTTGTGGTATTTCGGCAAGTTTTCAAGTACATGGTTCAAGGCAATACTGATTGTTTTCTAGGGATATAATTGAGTGATTTTAACAAAAGTACATGTTTAAAACAAAAATTTAAAAACCTTTATTTCTGCAACAGAAAAGACAAGCCCTGAAAACATGAAGTGTAAATCAATATCCTATATGTAAGACTTGTGTACTGTACTAGTATGCAATATGTCTTTTTATATAGAGTTTAGGACACAAAGCACACTTTGTTTTGCCTGTAACAATGACTAGCAATCTTGCAAAGATGAATTATAAAACTAAAAACATGATAAAACAGGAGTCTGCACTGCAGTACTGTCTTATCATTCAGTTTCCCATTGCATTTAGGAGGAAATTAAACTAGAGCCCTGCACTTCCGTGGGAGTCCCGCAGGACCCGCGGGACCCGACACAAAGCAGTGTGGCGCAGGACAAATTTTGAAAGCTCATTGCGGGTGCAGGAGGGAGGGGGAGTGCACAATGCGGGAGCGGGCAGGAGAGGTGATAAGCTGCAATCCCGCTAACTAAAAATGTGTTTAAAATGAAATTTATAAATTATTCATTTATGTCTATCATATATAATTTGTGCTGGATATTTTATTTGGCATTAATAAAAACATTTTAAGATGCCTAAATTTGCGGATGTGGTCTAATCTTGCGTACGTTTCCGATTCCTTTCCGCTCTTCCGTGTTTGAGATCTCTGATCATGGCAGAAGAGCAGAGCTCCTCTAGTGAAGCTCACAGTGCTTAGTTTCACCTAACCAACTTTGTCTGAAGGTGTCAACTGCATTCAACATGGCGGACAGAATGTCTCGATGTTTAAATATCTCAGTTGTTTGACGGTGTATCACACAGATTGTTCAATTTAAAGCGAGAAATAGACAGTGTATAATCTGAGGAGCTGATTGTGGTTGCGCAACACTTCATATGAGAGGAGAATGAAATCGCGGTTGGAATCATAACGCCACAGACTCGGAAGTGGGAGTGCGAGTGCGCAAAGTGAGAGCTGTCAGTAAAAGTGAGAGCTGTCAATCAAAGCAAGAGCTGTCAATCATGAGCACATGCAGCGCTCAACTTGAAATGTGTCAGCAGAATGTTAGAGTCTAAACAATAAACTTACAATAAACCTAACAATGCCACCTATAAATACACAACATGTAGATCTACATAACATTATCTGTGCCATCTCACAGCAGTTTGCTTCGCTATTTTTAATCAGGGCAAATAGCCTTATAGCCAAAATTAGTATATGATGCTTTAATTTATGGAGATGCCTTTTGTTTACACGTGATTTCCAAATGAGGGGTATTGCAATTTTATATTAGTCTAAATGAACATCTACACCAAGTTGCAAGCATCAGGGGAAGATTATGGACGCACCAAATTTGGCTTAACGGTCATTTAATGGTGAAATGCCGTTCGCACTGTCAGCCAACTTCGGGTTGTTTCTCTGAATTCCGACAATAAACGAGACCATCCGAACACATCTGAAAACATTGTGGTTTGAACTGTGTTGGTTCAAATCAACTTGGTTCAGACCAAGTTGGTACTGCAGCTTTGGGAAACAGTTGTTTTTTTGGATGCTAGTTAGTTCAAATTTGCATCGTACCATATTGGTTTAATGCTAACTTGGTTGGTTGTTTGGGAAACGCACCCCTGAACATGAGCTGTAGATATTTATGCTCAAATCCACTCAAAGTAGGGTGCGGGGCACCATCACACTGTGTCTTTAAATTATATTAATTTCTTATAGGCCTACTTGTATTTCTTAGAATGTAAATGTGAGGAGTAACATATAAGCTATGTGCAATGTACAATATTCTTAATATCCACTGTAGATTTTGGTAGGTGTGTTGGGCATCTCTGTAAAGCCTCAGCTGCGCATGCCGCCTGGCAACACGCACCCTCGCTACGTGCGCTAGGTGAAGGATCGGTCAGTGGAGAGCTCAGCTAAGCTCAGCATGTTTAATTCCCCAAGCCAATGACAAGAACTTTCGTGAGAAATAACGCGAATGTCTGCATCATGCGGGTGGGAGCGGGACAAAATATGGCAGGTGCGGGTGGGAGTGGGACTGAAAATCATAATTCTTTGCGGGAGCGAAGCGGGCGGGAGCGGGACTGCACAAGGCGGGAGCGGGACTGAAAATTCTGTCCCGCGCAGACCTCTAAATTAAACAACCTGCCTTCCTCATCTTCACCTGCATGATTGGCCAATGATAAATGGGGTAAGATGTGTTCATCAATTTGGGGTAAGAGGTGTACATTTTACTATTTGAGACACAAAAGCATGTCTTTCCATTCATTGAATGTACTTACCACTAGCTTTTTCATATATATATATATATATATATATATATATATATATATATATATATACACACACGCATGTATATGTATGTACAGCCACATACAAAAAAAGTTGTAAGCCTCCATACTCTTCCATGCTTTCATCTGTTTTGTGGTGTAGAAGGATGTCTGCAACACCAGATAGTTCAAGATGTCAGGGAACTTGACTGAAGGGTAGTTTTCGAGATCATATGACCACCTCCTTTCCCAGACTTTTGGGGTCTATTGCATTGCACATACCAATCTTCTGAGTATATCTAAAGCAAGCAGTGGCTTCTAGATTACGAGCAAACTCTAAGTTATCACAAATTGTTTGCACTATGGCAGCCGTTTTGGTTTGCTTGACCACCAGCTGTTTTACCGGAAGTGAGATCGCAAAGGAAAGTCATGTGACTGAAACCCAAGAACACCCAGTCATCTTACTGACCTGTTGCCAATTAACCAAATTAGTTTTGTTAGCATTACATAACTTTTTGAGTCTTTTGTTGCCCCGTCCCAACTTTTCTGAAATGTGTTGCTGACATTAAATTAAAAATGAGCATATATTTTTCAAAAAACAATACAATTTCTGTTTCAACATTTGATATGTTGTCTTTGTACTATTTTCAATGAAATATAGGGTTTCCATGAATTGCAAATCTTCACATTCTGTTCTTATTTGTTTTGCACAGTGTCACAACTTTTTTTGCAATTGGGGTTGTAATTAGCTGAACTGACTGGGTAGACTTTTTTTTGGCTACACATGTTCGTTTAAAGAACTTCATATGTATTGCAGTGTTTTCCCCAGAAAAAAATTAAAGCCCTAAATTCTGGCATGATAAAACACAAACAATTGAGCACCAACGGTGCAAAGCGAAACTAGGGGGGTCCGGGGGCATGCCCCCCCGGAAAATTTTTTAAAAATAGATGCTCTCAGGTGCATTTTCAGGGTCTCTGAGAGGTTTTAGATACATGATTATAGGATAGATTTTAACAGTGCTTCAATGATTTCTGACCTAAATAGTATTAATGTATACACATTTGAAATTTCACCTTAAAGTTCAACATGCAAGTTAAGCTGTTTTGTTATAGATTACTTAGGTATACGATAGATTTGAAAATCTACGGGGATACCTTGCACTTAATTATCCATGATCAAGTAGTGTTGTAACAAAAATTTGCATGAAAATATGAACAGTTGTTTGCTCCATTTTATGCAACCCAATGAAGAGACTCGATCATCATGACCTCCTGTTGATCACAAATGGATCTGAACCTAAGAACTGCCACCTTAAAATAAGTTGCTGTATTACTATAACTGTAATGATTTAGAATGTTTCGGATGCAATTACCGTAATATATGTAGAACTAAGATGCACTGAAAAGAAAAGTCAGGCAACTGCATATTATAAAGTTTAAATTTTGGCACTTTATTAAATGGACTAGATTAAGATTAAAACGTATTTAAAGGAAAAGAAAACTTAATTCATACATTTAAGCTTGCAGAAAGATTATGTATTTATAAAAACATTCATGAAGAGATTGTGTTAATAAGTGTCAAATGCAGCATAATTGCGAATAATAATGATAAGCATATTTGGCAGTGTAATGTCACTGTGAGCCTTTAACAAAAGAATAATCCGGAGCCGCCTTTTGTTAAATGGATCCCAGGGACATCACACTGCCAAAAATGCTCATGATTATTATTTGAAATTATGCTGTATTTGACACATTTGGACAACTTCATTTCGTGAGAGTGTTTATAAGTACATAATCTTTCTGCAAACCCAAATGAATGAATTAAGTTTTCTACTCCTTTAAAGCGGGCGGCACGGTGACGTAGTGGTTAGCGCTGTCGCCTCACAGCAAGAAGGTCCTGGGTTCGAGCCCCGGGGCCGGCAAGGGCCTTTCTGTGTGGAGTTTGCATGTTGTCCGCGTGGGTTTCCTCCAGGTGCTCCGGTTTCCCCCACAGTCCAAAGACATGCAGGTTAGGTCAACTGGTGACTCTAAATTGACTGTAGGTGTGAATGTGAGTGTGAATGGTTGTCTGTGTCTATGTGTCAGCCCTGTGATGACCTGGCGAATTGTCCAGGGTGTACCCCGCCTTTCGCCCATAGTCAGTTGGGATAGGCTCCAGCTTGCCTGCGACCCTGTAGAAGGATAAAGCGGCTAGAGATAATGAGATGAGATATTTGGCAGTGTAATGTCACTGTGAGCCTTTAACAAAAGAATAATCCGGAGCCGCCTTTTGTTAAATGGATCCCAGGGACATCACACTGCCAAAAATGCTCATGATTATTATTTGAAATTATGCTGTATTTGACACATTTGGACAACTTCATTTCGTGAGAGTGTTTATAAGTACATAATCTTTCTGCAAACCCAAATGAATGAATTAAGTTTTCTACTCCTTTAAAGCGGGCGGCACGGTGACGTAGTGGTTAGCGCTGTCGCCTCACAGCAAGAAGGTCCTGGGTTCGAGCCCCGGGGCCGGCAAGGGCCTTTCTGTGTGGAGTTTGCATGTTGTCCGCGTGGGTTTCCTCCAGGTGCTCCGGTTTCCCCCACAGTCCAAAGACATGCAGGTTAGGTCAACTGGTGACTCTAAATTGACTGTAGGTGTGAATGTGAGTGTGAATGGTTGTCTGTGTCTATGTGTCAGCCCTGTGATGACCTGGCGAATTGTCCAGGGTGTACCCCGCCTTTCGCCCATAGTCAGTTGGGATAGGCTCCAGCTTGCCTGCGACCCTGTAGAAGGATAAAGCGGCTAGAGATAATGAGATGAGATGAGACTCCTTTAAAGCAGATTAATTCTCCTTGGCTTTTGCTTGGCCCAATGTTGGGCAGCCCTCTCATAGTCCATCTCGCTGTCATCCATGCTGATGTGGATCAAATTGTCCAGCGAGTCTTCTCCTAGCTTATTAAAATCAGTCACTTGTTTATTAAAATCAGTCGGCTTTGTCCGTCTAGTGGGGGACAACATGGGCAGCCAGTGAGATCGCTTACAATGAATCGGAAACTTCCGGGATGTTTGACGTTTTTCTTTCAATGTTTTTATTGGATGGTTTGAACACGTGATCTTGACGTAGCCAACAGATTAATTTGTTTACATCATACCACACAGACATATTAGTTTGACAGAATCAACATAAACATTGGAAAAAAAGACCGCTTGTTTAACACAAATATCAATCAGTATGTAAATGGATCTGTTATTTCCTCTCCTATGTATCTAGTTACTTGTGGGTAGGAAATTTTAACGTATTGGCATAAATCTAAGCGTATCGGATTTTAACTAAAGCAACTAAGCGTATCGGCAGCCAGAGCAAGCGTATCAGGCCCGATATGCTAAAATGCTTTGGGGAAACCCATGGTATTGAATTTTTGTTCAGGTTTTTGTATGATGACTAGATTATCATTATAAATAACTGTGACACCTTCTCCTCAACCAGTTGGATGAGGCTGATGCATATAGCTGAGGATGAAGTGTATAGCTTCATTTAAATGCTCCATACTCATTTGGTTTGATCCACATTTCCGTTAAACATAGTACATTAAACTCCTGATCCGTAATAATTCCATGAACAATTCGTCTCATGCTGCAGTGCTACACTGATAGTGTTGCAGTTAAATCATTACTTGTGGTAATTAATGACTACTTAACTACATAAGATCAAAAGAAAACATTAGCAGTCTTGTTTTAAACATCACTATAATATTTTTTATAATATGTAGTCATATATGAACAATTCAATTTCAGCAAAAAAACATGAATAAAAACCATATTTAATTTGACAACTTTAAATCATGCAATGTCTCTGAGTTAGTGCACTTGTGGGTCTGAAATGGAACTGAATAAGTAAACGTCTCTCTACACTGTGAGCAGTGAAACGGCTTCTCCCGTGTGAATGTACTGGTGTATTTCGAGATGACTCTGCATCGCAAAACTTTCTCCACACTGTGAGCAATGATGCGTGTTGGAGCCAGTATTAATCCTTTGTGTTAGTGTGTGTGCACCCTCTACAGGCCTGGAGGATATGGTGTCCAGGGGGATGATAAATACCTGGCCAGGAAAAGCTAGTATCTCACTGGTCTGCGAAAGCTTGCGACAAATTGCAAACGTCATTCGCGAAAGAGTTTCTAAAGTGTCTTGAAACATTCACAGGGCTTCTCAATTTCCTCGCATGAGTCGCAAAGTGTCGCTCCTTCGTCGCTGAAGTTTTGAACATGTTAAAAAAAATTAGTGCGACAAAATTTCCCTCAAAATAGCTGCAAATGCGCCGCTGGTGTCGCAAAGCCGTCACGAACCCTTCTCAAGTCAGTTTCCTTGAGGCTTCCTCTACTTCCCTGCCTGCCAAGGGAAAGCCAGGCTGCAACAGCCTGCGACTAGTTGGGGAGACAACAATTGCAGTAAAATATGCGAATATCAATTCAGTGTGATTCCAAGTGAAAATTGTCGCTAATTCGCATATTTTATCGCAACTGTTGCGTCTCCAACTACTTGCGGGCTGTTGCAGCCCAGTGAGATACTACCCAAAGGACCAGGTGTGGCTGATTGGAGACAATAGCTTTTTATGTCTGTCTCCTGCTGTGAAAAGAACAAGAAGAAAGAGAGCACAACTTTATTCATCATACACTTGTGAAATTCCTTTCTGTATTTAAATTTAACCCATCTGAAGCAGTGAACACACACCTGCACACACACATACCCAGAGCAGTGGGCAGCCATGCTAACAGCACCCGGGGAGCAGTTGGGAGTTAGGTGCCTCGCTCAAGGGCACCTCAGCCCAAGGCCATCCCATGTTAACCTCTCCGCATGTCTGGAGAAACTGGAGCACTTGGAGGAAACCCACGCAGACATGGGATCTCTTACATCTAAAGCGCTAATGGTTAATGAACTCATTACTGATCAGGAGTTTAATGTACTGTGTTTAACAGAAACATGGATTAAGCCAAATGAATATATAGCATTAAATGAAGCGAGTCCTCCTGGATACAGTTATATACACCAGCCTTGTCTAACTGGCAGAGGAGGAGGCGTCGTGGTTATTTATAACGATTATCTAGGTGTAACACACAAACCTGATTATAAATTTAATACATTTGAAGTTCTTCATACTCATATAATGTATGTAGCCTCGAAAAATAAGTCTACCCAGTTAATTCCATTGCTTATTATTTACAGGCCCCCGGGCCATATTCTGAGTTTCTTTCTGAATTTGCAGATTTTATCTCAGATCTGGTTATTTCCTTAGACAAAGCTTTAGTTGTTGGAGATTTTAATATTCACTTCGATAACCCAGAAGACCCTTTAAAAACAGCGTTTGTGTCCATCTTAGATTCAGTCGGGATTAAGCAGAATGTCATAGGACCGACCCATAATGGTGGTCACACCCTTGATCTAATACTAACATTCAGATTAAACGTAGACAATATAGTCATACTTCCACAGTCTGAAGTTATTTCAGATCATTATCTCATCTCATTCAAAATATGTCTGAGTAATAATATATGCACCTCACCACGCTACTGTATTAAACGTACTTTCACATCAACTACTGCACAGAGTTTTATAAATGATCTTCCAGAGCTGTCAACTTTGATTGGGTCACTGTCAGACCCTGCAGAACTTGATCAGGCAACTGAATGCTTAGAGTCAATATTCCGCCATACTTTAGATAATGTAGCTCCTCTAAAAAGGAAAATGGTCAGAGACAAAAAATTAGCACCCTGGTATAACGATGACACTCGCACATTAAAATGGACCACTCGAAAATTGGAACATAAATGGCGTCAAACAAAATTGGTAGTGTTTAAATTGGCGTGGAAGGAGAGCTTCCTGAAGTATAGAAAAGCTCTTAATGCTGCGAGATCAACATATTTCTCCTCCCTAATAGAAGATAACAAAAATAATCCTAGATTCCTATTTAATACTGTAGCAAAATTAACCAGGAATAAGTCCACTATCAACACATGCACACCTGCAGTATGTACTAGCAACGACTTCTTGAAATTTTTTTAATGACAAAATTGAGAATATCCGACAAAAAATTCAAACTACTAATTTAAGGTTAGACAATGAAAGTGACCTTGTAGTTAACAATATAACTGTATCAGATCATCAGTTAGAATGTTTTACTCCCCTAAAAGAAACTGAATTACTTTCATTAATCTCTACATCAAAAGCCTCAACTTGTGTACTAGATCCCTTACCTACATGTCTATTCAAACAGATAATGCCTGGAGTAATTGAACCGCTTCTAAAAATAATAAATTCTTCTCTTATGATTGGCTATGTACCCAAATCCTTTAAACTAGCAGTTATCAAACCCCTGATTAAAAAACCTGACCTTGATGCCTGTCAGCTGTCCAATTATCGGCCAATATCAAACCTCCCCTTTATCTCCAAGATCCTTGAAAAAGCTGTGGCACAGCAGTTATGCTCATATTTACATAGGAATAACATCCATGAAATGTATCAGTCAGGATTTAGACCTCATCATAGCACAGAGACAGCACTGGTTAAAGTAGTAAACGACCTACTGTTGGTGTCTGATCAGGGCTGTGTCTCGCTACTTGTGTTGCTTGACCTTAGTGCAGCATTTGATACCATTGATCATTCCATTCTTCTGGATAGACTAGAAAATGTTGTGGGAGTTAAGGGAACGGCCCTCTCCTGGCTCAGGTCTTATCTAACTGATCGTTATCAGTATGTTGATATAAATGGTGATATTTCTAGACGTACTGAGGTAAAGTTTGGTGTCCCACAAGGTTCTGTCTTGGGTCCACTGCTTTTTTCTCTATATATGTTACCTCTGGGTGATATTATTCGTAAACATTGTATTAATTTCCACTGTTATGCTGATGACACACAGTTGTATGTCTCTGCAAAACCTGATGAGAGACACCAGCTTAATAGAATTGAGGAATGTGTTAAGGACATTAGACACTGGATGCTTATTAATTTCCTTCTGCTTAACTCTGACAAGACTGAAGTACTTGTACTAGGACCACATACAGCTAGAAGTAAGTTTTCTGATTACACAGTAACTCTGGATGGCCTTTCTGTTTCTTCACGTGCAGCAGTAAAAGACCTCGGAGTGATTATTGACCCCAGTCTTTCATTCGAAACTCACATTGATAACATCACCCGGATCGCTTTCTTTCATCTCAGAAATATTGCAAAGATCAGAAATTTAATGTCATTGCATGATGCAGAAAAACTAGTCCATGCTTTCATTACCTCCAGGTTGTATTATTGTAATGCCTTAGTGTCTGGATGTTCCAATAAGTGCATAAACAAGCTCCAGTTAGTTCAAAATGCAGCAGCAAGAGTCCTTACTAGAACTAGAAAATATGACCACATCACGCCTGTCTTATCCACACTGCATTGGCTCCCAATCAAATTTCGTATTGATTATAAAATACTACTATTGACCTTTAAAGCACTAAATGGTCTCGCACCACAGTACCTGAGTGAACTTCTGCTCCTCTATGACCCGCCACGCCTACTTAGATCAAAAGGTGCAGGCTATCTGCTGGTACCTCGTATAGTGAAGGCTACATCAGGGGGCAGAGCCTTTTCTTACAAAGCCCCACTTTTATGGAACAGCCTTCCAAGTAATGTTCGGGAATCAGACACAGTCTCAGCATTTAAGTCTAGGCTGAAAACATATCTGTTTAGTCAAGCCTTTTGTTAATGGTGTTTATGAGGTAAAGGAGTAGATCTGGAGGGTCCTCAGACAGAGTGTTTTGGTAAACTGGGATGTATGGATGCTGTCAGTCCCCACTCGCTTGCTCACTCGAGTTTGTTGACTGTGTAGTGGCTGGCTGCTTTATGTCCCGGGGCTCCCTCATGCCTGTTACCTTCTGGCTCTCTCCTTTTAGTTATGCTGTCATAGTTAGTTGCCGGAGTCCCTGCTTGTACTCGGTGCAATATGTATACTGTTCCTACTTATTCAGGTGACATTGGGCATACCTAACCACCTGTGTTTTCTTTCCCTCCCCCCAACCCCAAATCTGTCCCTCTGAGTTACATGGAGTCAACAGGAAATCTTTTGGTGGAGAGGGTGGAGACCTCGACTGGCTATCGTAGCCTGCAGGGAATCGGCCGTCAGACATTCTGTCGCACGTCCCAGACCTGGTAAAATGTAACTGAATTGCCTTGGCCAGCCCTAAGGGTCCCATCTGCATCTCATCATTGCTGAGGAGTGTGCTCCCATCACCCAATCAAGCATCCAGCCAGAGCAGGTCATGATATATTTTACCATATTAACATGCCATTGTTGTGTGTTATGCCTGATGTAAAGACTCTCGTCTCTGCGAGCCTACCACACAGACTTAATACTTGTCATTTTTAGGGCATACCTAACAACGTGTTTTCTTTCTGTCTCTCCCCCCCCCCAATCTGTCCCTCTGAGTTACATGTTGATCCTGGGATTGAGATGCTGGCGTCTTCTGCCCCTTGGACCTGCTTGATCCATCCTGGTGCCCTGTGTCTGGTCGGAGTTTTATCGCACTGCTCCTGTGAAGGACGGCCCCATGAGGACAGTTGAGGGTTATACCTGTTAAAACTGTTAATATTATAGTCAGGCTGTCTGTTGTTGCCCAAATGAGGATGGGTTCCCTTTTGAGTCTGGTTCCTCTCGAGGTTTCTTCTTCATGTCGTCTGAGGGAGTTTTTCCTTGCCACCGTCGCCACAGGCTTGCTCATTGGGGATAGATTAGGGATAAAATTATCTCATGTTTTAAGTCATTCAAATTCTGTAAAGCTGCTTTGCGACAATGTTTATTGTTAAAAGCGCTATACAAATAAACTTGATTTGATGGGGAGAACATGCAAACTGCACACAGAAAGGCCCCCGCCAGCCGCGATCCCAGAACCTTCTTGCTGTGAGGCGACAGTGCTAACCACTCACACCACCGTACCACCCAAACTGTGCTCCAGTTTACCATCTTGTAGGGGTGTTCTGGTACTTGTATTTGTACCGGACCAATTGCCGTACGATGCAGATGTGTACCAAATGCAATCTTTAAACAGTAATTAACTTAAATTTAACTGAAATGCATAACATGAATTCAATACGTTTGAAGTTCTTCATACTAACTGTCCAGGTTGTTGTGTTATGCCGAGATAATCATTATAAATAACCGTGACACCGCCTCTTCTGCCAGTTAGGTGAGGGTGGTGTATATAGTAACTGTAACCAAGAGGACTAGTTTAATTTAATGCATGGTTTAATCCATGTTTCTCTTAAACACAGTACATTAAACTTCTGATCAGTAATAAGTTCATTAACAATTAGTGCGTTAAATG
This sequence comes from Neoarius graeffei, assembly GCF_027579695.1. Taxonomy (NCBI): domain Eukaryota; kingdom Metazoa; phylum Chordata; class Actinopteri; order Siluriformes; family Ariidae; genus Neoarius; species Neoarius graeffei. The sequence goes on from NC_083590.1 coordinate 57,877,971, forward strand.
CAAGAGATCTAATATTTAGTAGTCCTACCTTTAGATCAAAGGTGCTGGCAGTGGCTGTACAGTCAGTATGATGCAATTTTATATTATCTAGATTACTAGAACAACCTCTGAGTATTACTACTAGTTTTTCGTTTAGCTTGGGAAACACAGTCTCTATATAGTGGACTCTGAGTGATGACTCTGTGCAGCTAGCAGACAGTCAGTTTAGCCTGTTCGTCTACTCCCTGGCCTTGGCTCTGGATTGTCACAGATTAACTCGGCCTCGACTGAGAATATGAACTACGCTGTGAGAAATGAGAACAGCACCTTCCCGAGTGGGATGAATACCATCCCGCCCTAACAGATTTGTTGTTTGATCTTTAGCTGTGTGAGGACATGAAAACCGAGATATCCAGGGATGGAGGGACGTCAGAAGTCCGTGTGAAGAAAGAGGAGACTCTGGAGCTGAAAATCTACAACCATGGAGACGACCTCGATAATCCACCTGAAGGTCTCTCTGTTAAAGTGGAAGATCCTGACAATAAAGACTACCTCTGTAAGACATTAGGCCACTCTGGTGCTCAGTAACACTCACTGTTTATTCTGCCCTCCACACTATCTGGTGTACTAAAAGTGCAATACAGTACATTTGGGATGTAGCCTCAGTCTCTGATAATCACCAAATTGAACTTGATATTTTTATTGATAAAGTATGAACTTTGTAAAATATGGTAGCAAGGAATGAGAGAAACTAAACATTTTGTTTATTTATTTATTTAGACTAGAATAGAATGCCTTTATTGTCACTGCACAAATGTACAACAAAATTTAGTTCGTCATAGGAGAGCAAAGCCACTGCGTACATGCGTGCCACCACTCTTGGGCACTTCAGGCCAAGGCCATCCCATTTTAACCTAACTGCATGTCTTTGAACCGTGAGGGAAGCCGGAGCACCTGGAGGAAACCCATGCAGACACGGGAGAACATACAAACTCCACACAGAAAGGTCCCCCATCAGCTGCTGGGCTTGATCCTAGAACCTTCTTGCTGTGAGGTGACGGTGCTAACCACTACACCACCATGCTGCCCATTTATTTCCTTAAAATACATTAGTCATTATAAACCAATGATGTTAACTTGAACCAAATAAGTATGGAATATCACACGATGGGTCATGCTGTTAGATAAAAATCTATGCCGGGTGATTTTATTTTCAAATAATAGCACAGCCCAAAGCATATTATTCACCTCATACTGCACTGATATGCCTATGATTATCATTTTTAATTCATTAATGAATGACACATTGCATGTTTTATTTGTTTCTGTTTACATTTAATGTTACAGAATGTCTGCCATTCTCTCCAGCCACTCATATGTTTTCTTCTGAGCCAAAAAAAAATGCAAGTGGTTGTGTGACTGAGAAACCAGAAAGCACAAACTCCTCTGTCCTGAAGACTTTCCCATCATGGGGAAACTTAATGACTGATACCTGGATCTCCTTCCATAAATGTTAAATAAACATGCCCTTATGTCTTCACCACATTAAAAGATTATAGTTGTTTTTTTTCTTCCACCCATTTTTCTCTCCAATGTGGTCACCTGCTGGCATCCACCCACTAGCCAGGTCTCTCTAACCATGTGAGTGAAGGCTAATGTGATTCCTCCAAGACATATAAAGCCATCAAAAGCCTTGTAACAAGTCCATGATATGGATTGAGTACAGAAGCACGGCAGGCGGGAGATGATATTTACACACACATGTTTATTTTGGCTTTTCAGCTTCACACTCGCTCGATTTTAGGACAAGGACATGCATGCACATAGTTGTGTTCTGGTCCAGGGAGCTCTCTTTGCTCTCCTCCTCCTTTTCTATCCTCCACTGTCACTGCAACACACACAACATTAATTGACAATAGGTGTAATGACTTTGCCACTCACCTTCATTGGCCCCACCCTCCATTCACAATCTGACACTTGGCCATGACCTCACTGCCACATACCCCTGCCCAACTCACTGGAGCCATCCAGACTGCAGCGTACTCCTCCCCCCAATGAGACAGGAATTCTGGCACCGCCATCTGTGCCCCCAGCTTGTGGACCACCTCAAATTTAAACAGCTGGAGGGCAAGATACTGACAGGTGATCTGCGCATTGGCATCCTTCATGTGGTGGAGCCACTGGAGGAGTATGTAGTCTGAACAGAGGGTGAAAGGGTGCCCCAGTGGGTAGTATCGAAGAGTGAGCACAGCACACTTGATGGCCAAGCACTCCTTTTCGATGGTGCTGGACTTAATTTGATGCATTGAGATCTTGCGGCTGATGTACAGCACAGGATGTTCCTCGCTCTCCATCTTCTGGGACAAAACGGCCCCCAGCCCTCTGTCTGATGCATCCATCTGCAAAATAAAGGGGAGAGAGAAGTTAGAGGAGTGTAGAAGTGCCCCCCCCAAACACACACACACAGTGCAGCTTTTACCTTTAGTGAAAACCTTTTGACTGCTCTGTCCACTGGACCGGATCTGGTGCTCTGTTTTTAATGAGATCAGTCAGCGGGCTGGTGACATCTGAAAAATTAGGTATGAACTATGATAGCCAGCCATCCCTGGAAGTGATTTTTTAAAATTAAATACGAATCTGAGATGTATGGCATTGGGGAAAAATGCCTTGATCTAGAAATGCCAGAATTGTCAGCAAGCTCAAATAGAGAGGTGCGTTGGACTATTTATTTACTTACTTACTCTGTGGGCAGTTCATTTTGTTTGTACCTGCATGTGATTTCATCACAAATTTGGGATATTCTGTTTCCCAGAAGATAAGCAAACAAGTAACCAAATTTAAAATGAGCATGAGCCTGACCAGGCAAGTCCTAAGAATACTGCAAATACATCATACAGTGCCACAGTCATGTTAATGAACATTTGTTTTATTTTGCCCTGCAAGGTTCATACCTGACCACTTGTTTACTCCCACAAGGAAATAAAAAAATGCGTACTCGTGTACCTTGTTGTCCTGTGTGATCTCAGTCCTGATGGACACCTCTCATCTCAACTGTTCAGTAAACCTTACTGGCAAGCTTTTTTTTTAATAATCTTTATACATACTTTATACATACTAACATACTGTACATGGTCTTAGATATACACACACATTTGGGCCTCATTTCTTCCTGTTGTGTTTTCTCTACTCCCAGACTGCGAAGTTTGCAAATCCTTCTTCCTCAACAAATGTGAGATTCATGGACCGCCCCTCTTCATCCCAGATACTTTTGTTCCCATGGGAGTCCCTGACCGAGCCAGACAAACTCTTCCTCCTGGGCTAGAAATCCAGAAGTCCAGTATCCCTGATGCAGGCCTGGGAGTGTTTAATAAGGGGGGTACTGTTCCAGTAGGTGCACACTTTGGACCCTACCAGGGAGAGTTGGTAAACGGAGAGGAAGCCAGGAACAGTGGAGACTCCTTGGTTGTGAGTTTGTCATCAATTTATTATAAAGATTGTATATTTTTAAGTAAGAAAATATGATGACTAGATGAAGGTATCTCCAATTAATATCAGTTTCTTCTGGTCAGTGATGTGTGGAGTAGTGGTGTAAATCACAATGCGATCCTACATCAATTTTTTTTGCCAGTGTGGTGGAAATTCACCTGTTAATAATATAATTACTAGTGACACCTGAATCATGGTCAAGCAAATATTTCTTTATTGTATAATTTATCCCTCTGGGGTTGAGAGCTCCATCGGCAAAGCTCGACAGGTTTAGAATGAATAGATCATGTATTTAGATAAATATCTTTACATTTTTTTTCATACAAGCATGACAAACATATTGACAAACTTTATAAGTATAAATGAGAAAAGTGGCAAACTTAGATCATCAAAAAAACCCTCGTGGCTCACCTTCAGGAAATCCACATGGACAGCTGGCACTGTGAACAGATCATCCTCCCACCCGACATGCTACCAATACCTTTCCTTGGACATCAGCCCTCCCAAGTGGAGTGAGGTGGTAACAAATGTACATCGGTCAAGAGCTGCATCGTCCCCTGGGCCCAACAGAGTACCATACAGGCTTTACAAGAATGCTCCAGATGTTTTACAGTTCCTGTGGAGACTGATGAGGGTGGTTGTGGCAGAAACAAGCAATACCCACAGCCTGGAGGAGGGCAGGGGGTGTCCTAATTCCAAAGCGAAAAGATTCTGCTATCATCAACCAGTTTTGCCACATCAGTCTTTTGAACATTTGAAGGGAAGGTTTTCTTTTTTCTTTTTTCATTTTGGCTCACAGGCTGACAGCCTACCTCGAGAAGAACTACTACTATATTGACATGTCTGTTTAGAAGGCGGGGATCCCAGGCTTCTCTGGGTGTTTGGAGCATGCAAACATGATCTGGCATCAAATCCAAGCCGCCAGAAAAGATGGAAGAGACCTCCATGTTGTGTTCCTGGACCTCGTCACTGCCTTTGGCTTAGTTCCTCACAATCTCCTTTGGTCTGCTTTCAGTTACTTCAGTGTCCCAGAGCCCATCACAGCCCTAGTCAAATCCTATTTCCAGGACATACAGCTTTGCCTTACAACTGATGAATTCACTACAGCATGGCAGTGACTGGAAATTGGCCTCATGGCAGGATGCACCATCTCCTTGCTAGCTTTCACCATGACCATGGAGGTCATCATCTGGGCCTTTCGGTGGGTGGTAGAAGGAGAGCAGCTCAAACCTGGTCTCCGACTCCCTCCTATCAGGGCATACATGGATGATATGACCATACTTACAACAAGCAAGCCCTGCACTAGGCAACTACTGAAGAAGCTCCAAGAGAACATCGAGTGGGCTAGAATGAAAATAAATCCAAGCAAGTCCAGGAGCATATCAGTCGTCAGAGGGAAGCTGTTCAAGCAACACTTTTACATTGGTGAGGAGCCCATACCAACGGTGGCAGAGAAACCTGTTAAGAGTCTTGGACGCTGGTACGACACAACCCACAAAGATGTAGACCAAGCAGACCAGATTAGGTAGGATACCATCAGTGGCCTGGAGAGCATTGACAGGTCCTTCCTACTGGGCAGGTTGAAGCTCTGGTGCTTTCAGTTCTGTCTCCTCCCCTAGCTGTTGTGGCCCTTGATCATCTATGAGATCCCACTCTCCAAGGTTGAGAAACTGGAGAGGCTGATTAGTTCATTTGCAAAAATATGGCTTGGTCTCTCCAGGCGCATTACCAGCACAGGCCTGTATGGGAAAGGTATTCTTGAACTTCCAGTATCCACTCTAACAGAGGAATACAAGTGCTCCAAAGTTAGGCTGGAAATGACAGACAGAATCCCACGATCCTTATGTTGCCTGAACAGCTCCCATTCTGGAAACTGGAAGAAAGTGGACCCCTTCACTAGCTACGCAGCAGGCAAAGTCATCCCTTAAGCATCAGGACATCATTGGTCATGTGCAGCAAGGGAGAAGAGGCCTTGAGCTTGGAGAAAGCAATATATCCTGGCACAAAGCAACACCATCACAGCACCAAGGTCTTGTAGTTGAGGAGGTATGCCACAGAGAACAAGCAATGAGGTGTGCAAAGGCCACTTCTCAATCAAAGCAAGGGCAGTGGATGTGATGGGAAGGGTTGAGAAAAGAAAATTCTCTTGGAGGGATCTGTGGAACATGGAAGCACATCAAAGCAGCTTTGTCATACGAGCCACCTATGATGTCCTGCCATCTCCAGTCAACCTCAACCAGTGGTACGGAGAAGACCACACATGCCCCCTCTGTCAGTCTCCGGCCAACCTGAAGCACATCCTGGTGTGCTGCAAAACAAGCCTGAAACAAGGCTGTTACACCTGGCGACACGACCAGGTGCTGAAGTGCCTTGTATCAAATGCTGGAGACCAGGCGGACATCCATCAATGCCCTACCTCCTCCTTCATCAGCCTATCGCTCATCTGCGATTAAAATTTGTCAGTGCAGGAGCGAAATATGATGAAGCCCATACATCCAAGCCACACATTGGCCAGCTAGGTGGGCCGCGAGACTGGAAGCTATTGGTGGACTTGAACCAGCGGGTCTGCTTCCCAGCTGAGATCGCTGCAACAAATCTCAGACCAGACCTCCTGCTTTAGTCCTCCTCACTTCGCTCCATTTACATAACAGAGCTGACCGTGCCCTGGGAGGATGCTGCGGAGGAGGCATATGAGCACAAAAGCTTGAAGTATGCCAAGCTGGCAGCTGATGCTGAGCAACATGGCTGGAAGGCTAGGGTCTGCCCAGTTGAGGTCGGCTGCAGAGGTTTTGTTGGTAAGTCAACCACCAGGCTGCTTAAGGGCATGGGAGTCAGAGGTCAAGCCCAATGGCAAGCCATCAAAGCCCTTTCCAGTGCCACCAAACAGGCCAGTCGGTGCCTTTGGATTAAGAAGAGAGACATCACCTGTGCCCCCAAATAACAGCCGCTCCATTAGGGTGAATAGTGAGAGTTAAAGCAGAGGGGGGCACACCTGGGATGCCAGATTTCGCCGATGAGCCCTCTGGAGGTTTTGTGGGCCTATCATCGAAACACCTAAGAAGGAGGGTGCCCACCTGATGACCCCAATGAAGCTTTATTCCTCTATATTCCACCCAAATACCATTAGGGCACCCACCTGGAGAACCTCAGTTTGCACGTCCCTCCCCACCAGTGTTAGCTCAAGTAGGTGCACTCTGCAAGGGATTGTACCAACTAGTCCTAAAAAAGAACTATACACTTTCCTATGTGCCCACTACTAAATAATATTAGTTTTTTCAAATTACCTAAATTAGATGAAATAAAAAAAACTTGTCACCTTACTCAATCACATCGGAGTCAGGGTGCTGAGCTCCCACTTACGCATTCTTACAACCCCGATTCCAAAAAAAGTTGGGACAAAGTACAAATTGTAAATGAAAACGGAATGCAATAATTTACAAATCTCAAAAACTGATATTGTATTCATAATAGAACATAGACAACATATCAAATGTCGAAAGTGAAACATTTTGAAATTTTATGCCAAATATTGGCTCATTTGAAATTTCATAACAGCAACACATCTCAAAAAAGTTGGGACAGGGGCAATAAGAAGCTGGAAAAGTTAAAGGTACAAAAAAGGAACAGCTAGAATCTGGAAGAATCTCTGTGCGTAAGGGTCCAGGCTGGAAAACCATACTGGGTGCCCGTGATCTTCGGGCCCTTAGACGGCACTGCATCACATACAGGCATGCTTTTGTATTAGAAATCACAAAATGGGCTCAGGAATATTTCCAGAGAACATCATCTGTGAACACAATTCACCATGCCATCCGCCGTTGCCAGCTAAAACTCTATACTTCAAAGAAGAAGCCGTATCTAAACATGATCCAGAAGCGCAGACGTCTTCTTTGCACCAAGGCTCATTTAAAATGGACTGTGGCAAAGTGGAAAACTGTTCTGTGGTCAGACGAATCAAAATGTGAAGTTCTTTATGGAAATCAGGGACGCCGTGTCATTCGTACTAAAGAGGAGAAGGACGACTCAAGTTGTTATCAGCGCTCAGTTCAGAAGCCTGCATCTCTGATGGTATGGGGTTGCATTAGTGTGTGTGGCATGGGCAGCTTACACATCTGGAAAGACACCATCAATGCTGAAAGGTATATCCAGGTTCTAGAGCAACATATGCTCCCATCCAGACGACGTCTCTTTCAGGGAAGACCTTGCATTTTCCAACATGACAATGCCAAACCACATACTGCATCAATTACAGCATCGTGGCTGCGTAGAAGAAGGGTCCGGGTACTGAACTGGCCAGCCTGCAGTCCAGATCTTTCACCCATAGAAAACATTTGGCGCATCATAAAATGGAAGATACGACAAAAAAGACCTAAGACAGTTGAGCAACTAGAATCCTACATTAGACAAGAATGGGTTAACATTCCTATCCCTAAACTTGAGCAACTTGTCTCCTCAGTCCCCAGACGTTTACAGACTGTTGTAAAGAGAAAAGGGGATGTCTCACAGTGGCCTTGTCCCAACTTTTTTGAGATGTGTTGTTGTCATGAAATTTAAAGTCACCTAATTTTTCTCTTTAAATGATACATTTTCTCAGTTTAAACATTTGATATGTCATCTATGTTCTATTCTGAATAAAATATGGAATTTTGAAACTTCCACATCATTGCATTCCGCTTTTATTTACAATTTGTACTTTGTCCCAACTTTTTTGGAATCGGGGTTGTATAACTATCCCAGAGGACTAGCTTCATTTAATGCTATATATTCATTTGGCTTCATCCATGTTTCAGTTAAACAAAGTACATTAAACTCCTGATCAGTAATGAGTTCATTAACTATTGGTGCTTTAGATGTAAGAGATCTAATATTTAATAGCCCCACCTTTAGATCAAAGGTGCTGGCAGCGGCTGTACAGTCAGCATGATCTAATTTTTTATTAAGTCAGCGGTTCCCAACCTTTCTTGAACTATGGCAAATATTTTACATTCGAAAAATCCCACGGCACACCACCAAACAAAAAATGTCACAAAAAGTATATATAATGAAATATGATTATCTAGTCTCAATTTACTTACTCAGTGTGAAACCTGGGCCTGTTTAGTTGCACACAAAGCTGATATACTCACAGGAACTGAAGAAAGATACACATGAAGATCTTCCTTAACAGCTATGAGTCACTCTCCTTTTTTAGTTTTTATAGCAGTCATGCTTGAAAAGCCCAGCTCGCATAGATAGGTTGTGGAAAATCACCTTTTTTGCTTTCTTCTGACCTCTACTCATATTAGGGCCTTCATCTGGGTCAGAATTTTCTCCAGGACCCAGTTTGGATTGTGTACTTTTTCTTTTCAAATATTTATCCATCACTGTCACCACTGTCACACCCGAAGCATTACTAATTCTATTGTTTGAATGGCAACAAGTAGATCTCATCTCTAGCCACTTTATCCTGTTCTACAGGGTCGCAGGCAAGCTGGAGCCTATCCCAGCTGACTACGGGTGAAAGGCGGGGTACACCCTGGACAAGTTGCCAGGTCATCACAGGGCTGACACAGACACAGACAACCATTCACAATCACATTCACACCTACAGTCAATTTAGAGTCACCAGCAACAGGTAGATACACAGGTTAATTAGCTACCTGCTGCCATCTAGTGGAAGAGTATTTAATTGTTCTGCCTGTCACTATACGTTGCTGGCATAGACGAACAAAGACAAATTATTTGCAGTAAATAAATAATAATTTTCAGACCAATTATTAAGTGAAATTGTATAATTTCCCACGGTACACCTGCTGATCTCTCATGGCACACTAATGTGCTGCGGCACAGTGGTTGAGAATCGCTGGATTAGGTTACTGGAACAAACTCTCTGAATATTTCTACCTTTTTGTTTAGCTCGGGGAACAGACACAATCTTGATGTAGTGAACCCTGAGTGATGACTCTGTGCAGCTAGCAGACAGTCAGTTTAGCCTGTTCGTCTGCTCCCTGGCCTTGGCTCTGGATTGTCAGAAATTAACTAGGCCTGTTCTGAGACTATGATCTATGCTGCAGAAAATGAGAGCAGCACCTTCCCGAGTGGGATCGATACCATCCTGCCCTAACAGGCCAGCAGTGCCCTCAAAATTAGCCCAATTATCTATAAATCCTACACTGCTTTCAGAGCACCACCTGGACAACCAGCAGTTCAGCAACCATAACCTGCTGTAAGCTACATCGCCACGCCGCATTGGGATGGGGCCAGAGCATACTCCAGCATTGGACATCGCCTTTGCTAATTTAAACACCTCTACAAAGTTACTCTTAGTAACCTCAGACTGATGAAGGTGAATATCATTAGCTCCTGCATGGATAACTATCTTTGAGAACCTATGCTTGCCTAGGACCCTGAGATTACCTGCTATGTCCGACGCCCTGGCTCCTGGTATACACCTGACTAAAGCTGCTGGTGCCCCTAAAGGCTGAGCTAATTTCATGTGCCGTATGATAGTCCCCTATAACCAGAGCTCTTTCAGGTTTCTCAGTGGGTGCATCACTAAGGAGAGCAAACCTATTCGACACTGGACTCGGAGAGGAGTGGTGCGCCCATGGGCGAGCCTCAGCGGTAGCTTTGGCTCTATGCTTATGCCACCGAGTCGTCACCCATTCACCCCGCTGTAAGGGCTCTAATGCCGGAGTTGCGGGATTACTAACTTCACCTAGGGCATCCAGAACTTTCCCCTGCAGAAACTACACTGTGCTCATGCTCACTGGCCTTCTCTAAAGCCTGGACACATGCTTCTAACACTATAATCTTCTCTGTCAGAGAGCTAACTAATCTGCACTTATCACAAATGAAGCTATCGCGAGCGAAGGAAGGCAAATGACTAAACATCCTGCACTCAGCACACTGAACAGGCTGAAGGTGTGCCATGATGAAAGGATTCACATACCTTAATTGAAGATCTGTTGATATTAAAGCAGATCCGATGTGGATGGTCTCTGCTTGTGATCTTTAAACAGGAGGAGAAAAAAGAAAGCTTCTGGTCTTGGCGTTCTTCTGAAAAAAGAGATAGAAAAAAACAGAAAAAGGAAAGCGAAAGTGGGAAGTACAAAAAGGAAAGCGACAGTACAATAAAAATGAAAAGGATACTGGAAAATTATTTGTAGGAAAATATTTTAAAAAAAGATTAGTAATTAATGCCAACACTCACGGAAAAAAAAGGCTCGTCGCAAACAATTCGGGAACCAGGAAGTGCGTAGCACAGAATGCACACACGCAACCCAATTGCCAATCACTCTCAAACGTGATTTAACAGTAAGTATCAATATATAAATTATGGAGTACAGATAGCTCTGTAACTAGATGTCCTTGGGGTTGTTGAGACATGGAGGGCCAGGAATACCATCTAGCCCAGAGTTCAGGTAGGAGTCCTCTGAGAGTCAGTACTTTGGCTTTTGCAACATTCTGGTCCCAAAAGCTGATGTCGGGAAAAATTTCTTTACACAAAGAAGGTTTTCTTGCTTTTGTAGTTATTTTAACTGTTCTTGCATGTCGGGACTCTTTGGGGGGGAAAAGTATGTTCCAACATGTAGCTAATGCTAGGCCACAAATCTACACCATCACTCCAGTTGTTTCAAGGAATTTTGTATGGATCATAACCGCTAATAAACTCTAATTTCCATATATATCAATCCTTCTCTTCTTTCTGACCAAGATTATCCAAGTAATCTGGTAGTAGAGCTTTTTAGCTGTAGTTTTCTTTGGACAACAGCAACAGATGCCAGACATCTTCACTTGGATTTAGTATGTGAACAGTATATAAACAAACTTCGCTTGTCCCCCAGGTATAGGGTAGCCGCAGTTGCTAACGTAAATGTGACATCAGTGCAAGGGGAGACATCTATAGACTGAAAAACAGCTTCTACCCATCACTACCCATCAACATGCTCCTAGGATATGTCGCACAGTCACGGTCACCTACTTTTACATTTTAATTTGAGAGGGATTTCTTTCACAGCTTCCCCAACTTGCAAAAGAACAGGTAGATGTTCCACTGACAGTATTTATTTAAAAAAAAAGACAGAGTTATACAGTGGTTCCCTCAGGATTTTGTGAAACTATGGTCCGTGGCCCTCGCTCTGGGGGCATGCTCCCCCGAGAGAAAATTTTGTTTATTTTAAAGTTAAATGTATTAAACTGGTGCACTTTGAGAGCAAAATTAAGAGGTTAGATCTATGAAGAACTTCTCATCTCATCTCATTATCTCTAGCCGCTTTATCCTTCTACAGGGTCGCAGGCAAGCTGGAGCCTATCCCAGCTGACTACGGGCGAAAGGCGGGGTACACCCTGGACAAGTCGCCAGGTCATCACAGGGCTAACACATAGACACAGACAACCATTCACACTCACATTCACACTATGAAGAACTTGCTCAAAACAATTTTGTGCTTTTAGTAATTTAAGTGTCAACACACTGGTTGTATCGGTATGAATGGTGATGCTACAGCAAAAAGGTCACACCTACAATGCATGGTTAAGGAGTTCAACTGTTTAAAAAAAAAGTCTTGGAGCATACATTTCAGCCCTCAGAGAAATGAAGCAGAAGTGGTTACCTGTGTTCAAATGTTTTTTGTTTTGTTTTTAAGAAAATATAAAATATTAAATAGAGAACATGCAGAATAATTTCATTTTAGCCAAAAATAGACCTATTTTGAGCTCTGGTTAGAGCATGTGCTTGTATTTTGAATGACTAATACATGCTACCGGACATGTTTGCAGCTTTTCTGACTCAAACAAGCTAAAACTCTACAAATTCAACAGCGCACTGTTTTAAAGCAAGGAGATGATAGTTGGACATGTTAATGTTAACATTCCCTAACTAAGCTAAAGTTTGATGAATGCTAATTATCAACGCTAACTTCTGCATTGACATTATCTGTTTGCTGTCTTAAATTGATAACCATAGTTTTGTTTGTACTAGTGGATGACTGTAGTAGATACTGTAAAGTTAATGTTATCAGGCTCAAATCAAATGGTGTTGTGTTTTCAAATTGCTTCGGCCACCATGGTCGAGGTAACTCATGGAAAACACTAATAAGTGTTGCCTCAAGTTTTTAATAAATTATACAATTGCCTGTCTGATTTACCTATCTGTTTAATAATTATTTGACAGTCTGCTGTAATGCAATCTGGGTCAAATCTTGCGAATGACCTTATAGCCCATCAAAATGTGTGTGACATTCTTCATAATCGATAACCAACTTTAATTTGGTGTGCCTTGACGTTCTGGTTTGACCTTTCAGGTGCTTTCAGCCCCAACAAGCTTGAAAATCTCTGGTACATATGACAGTCAATTATGGTTGGGCAAGTTACAGCAGTTTTAAATGAACATGCAGCTTAGTCCATCTCTAAAGTCCTTCCCACGCCATGCAGTCAGGAGCATTGGGCGGCACTGATCTTCGTTTCCGTAGCCCTCGGCCTCTCGCCTATATAGCTAGGGTTACAGTGGGGGCTAGTCCTCTGGGAAGCGTGAGCGGTAACAGCCTAGTCTATAGCTATGTTTTAATGCCCATCTTAAGCTCTTCATTCTGGTCCTCGAAAATAGCATTGCAGGCCAATTGCGGGCGGGGGTGTCATCTGGCAATTACCCCTGCTGCAACAGCCACTCTTAAAGGGGAACTGAAGTCATTTTTAAACTTGCTTTATTTCTTAATTATCGTGTCTATTCAATTACATTTTTGGTTTTATTAACCTCATATCATGACTTGTATTGGCATATTATATTACACTTTTCGGCCTTTTTGATTTTTAGCCATGTTGAATGTAGTTTGTATCGTCCATGGCAGGCGTCTCTTATCCGTGCGATCTTCACGAGACTTGTGCGAGACTTCAAACGTGAAGTGTCAGTGCCGCCATTTTGAAAACTGTTTATACAGCGGCCAGATCGCCATATCATTCCAATTTAGATTAATTTTGAGATTTGCCAGTTTCATCAGTGATGAAGTGTCAGTCCTGTGTGCTGTGGCGTGCGCACCTGAAGGTGCACCTTGGGCTGCGTCCACGCCGAGTGGACTCCAGCACGCATGTGTAGCCCAGGCTTCATAAGCTGTTAAGGAAAGGAAGATAAATAAATGAATGAGATAGAGACAAAGCCTGTTATTTAGGTTTATTTGTGTATGAATGTGATAGCCGGCATTTGTAGGGTTAATTATGCTCCCAAGAGCAGGTAGCGTCTTGCGTCATGATGTCACAGCCAACTGCATTGCAGTATGCGCATGGCATACTGGGGAGGAGACACAGACGGAGAAGAAAATGCGCTGTCCGGCTGGGTTTGAGCACCGCTCTAGCTGAAAGTTGCCCATAAGTTGTTAAAAACCTGAGCGAAATCATCGGAATTCATACCGGCTGAGTCCACAGAGTTTACGATCCATGTTTCCTGCTCGGCAGTGAGTTTATTTTCTATTTTGAAGGAATGGGCGTCGAGTAAAAGCGGGTTAGCCGCGGAGCTAATTTAGCAGCTAACTGCTAATGTACTGCCTCGTGTGTGTTAGCCGTTAGGGTAATTGCCAAGGTGAAGGTCAAATGTGATTTTAGCTAACAGTGGGCTACTAATTCAGTTAGCGGGTAATATTGTGAGTTAGCCCAGACAAAATGCCAGGCTAGTGGGTGTGTGTGCCATGTGTGTATGTCAAGTACTGTGTATGTATCATGGGCGTGAATGTGTGTGGGTGTACATGCGCCAGGTGTTGTGTGAGCATGGTGTGTGGAAAAAAAAGGAGAAACTTAGCTTATTTGATCATTTATTCAAATGATTGATGAAAAAAAAGATAGATTTGAGTTGTTTTTGATAATTTTCTGTTTTATACTGATAAAATAGACCTGAACAGAAAAGAAGAAATATATTTTATTTCTTTTTGATAAATTATTTGAACTTATATAGGTCATATTTATGTTTTATTTATTTTTTTTCACTGAGGATTCATGACCTGTAGAGTTTATTTCACTGAACAAATTGAATATGACCTGTCTCACAGGTCAGGTTTTTTTTGGGATTTGATTCGGTGACGACGGATGTGGGAGAACATCGTCGATGCCAGTGGAGAGAAGAGACTAGCAGTAGTGAACCACGAGGTTTCCTGGACACCTGCTAGAGAGATGGATCCATGGAATCGGATGTCAAGCCAGAGCTGAGGACAACGGAACGCACCTTCGGTGACGGCGGTGTGGTAGGACAGTGAAAGAACATTCGAACTAAAGGGCCCCAACGAAATATTGACTGAGCTCAAAGAAACAAAAAGGGGGGAGTGAAAGACAAATAACAAAATAACAGAAAGACATAATAGACTGACTAGACATAAGACACTTTATTATTTTTTTTATTTTATTATTTTCGTGCGCACTTTATTATTTTTCATATATATATATAAAAAGGGGTGTTATTTCATTCTCATGTTCTTCATTGAGAATACATTTTCCCTGAGAACTATATTTTGTGTGAGTGTGGTTAATGTTGATGTACCATCCTGGGCTCCACGAGCGATTCTCTGATCTTCTGTAATTGGTCCTATTGTAGAACTGAGACTGAACTTGAGACCTATAACCACGTATCCTCATCAGACAGGGGTTACACATGCCGTGAACAAGGTGCACCTGAGCTCAATTAAGGAAGTATGTGTTTACCTATTTAAGGACTGTGCTGATGCATTTGCATCGTGAAGTATTAGGATACGCATGTACACATTACTGAGTCTTTCTACCCATTATTTTGATTTCCTGTTTCTCGTTCATGTCCTTGCTTAGCCTTTGATGTACTGTTTGTGCCTTGACCGACAGCCTGCTGTTTTGGATTGTTTGCCTGTGTATATATTGTCTCACTGTGTGTGTGTGTGTGTGTGTCTATATATATATTTTTTTTCTCCCAAGCATTCTCTCCACCAATACCAATCCCTTCTCGACCCCAACCTGGCCAATCGTACTCAGGTTGAAAAGTCTTTCAAAGAACACAAAGCAAACCTGCAGCATGGTTTGAGAGACATGAAAAGCAGGTGGTGGTGTAACATCTCTGCCAAAGGGCATATGCCCAGCATGACTCAAAGCAACTTCATGGTCTTTTCCATCAGGTCTTCTGTCCAACATCATCCACTGTTGTTCCTGTCAAATCAAAAGATGGCTTAACCATAATCAAAGGCTCTGAGGGACTCATGGGCCATTGGACAGAGCACTTCAGCAATTTATTCTTCAATCCATCAGTTGTTGATGAAACAGCTATTGACAACTTACCACAGAAAGATATGATTCAGGAGTTGGATACGATTCCCACACGGGAAGAGACTGACCTTGCCATCAAACAAATAAATTCAGGTAAAGCGCCTGGCTTAGATGGGATTCCAGTAGAATTGTTACAAAAAAGAGGTGAAAAAGTTAAACCAATTGTATACAGCTTGAGCCAGAAAAGTTGGGAAGGTACACCGATATCTAAAGATTGGATTGATGATGTACTAGTATTACTGTTTTAAAGGTAAAGGCTCTAAGTCAGTCTGTGATAATTATTGTGGCATCACGCTTCTAGAAGCGGTTGGAAAAGTGTTGTCCAGACTTCTTTGAAAGAGAATGACAGATCATGTGTGTCCAGTCATGATAAGAGTCACAGTCTGGTTTTCATTCGGGAAGAGGAACAATGGAAGTGATCATCTCTGCCAGACAACTGCAGGAGAAGTGTATCAAGCAGCATGTTCCCTTGTATCAAGTCTTTGTGGACTTAACTAAGGCTTTTGACACTGTGAACCACGAGTCCTTGTGAAAGATTCTCGGAAAGCTCTGATGCCCTCCCATTTTTGGCAACATGGTAAAAGGGCTGCATCGCAATGTGAAAGCATGTGTTCCCTACAAGGGATCACTTTCAGATGAAATTGCAGTTGATAATGGTGTAAAACAGAGTGATATCCTAGCACCAACCCTATTCTCCATCTACTTTGCTGTTGTACTTGTATATGCATTCGGTGACTGCAATATCGGCATAAGTATCCATTTCAGGACCACTGGAAAAGTCTTCAATCTCAGAAGATTTAACACAAGATCCAGGACCATCCATGCACTAATCCATGAGTTGTTGTATGCTGATGACGCAGTTTTCATTACAAACTCCGAGAAAGACATACAGACTGTTATGGGCAGGTTTTCTGGAGCAGCCACTACATTTGGTCTTACCATCAATTTGAAAAAGACCAAGGTTATCTTCACTCCGCCACCTGGTGTACCATACAGTGAACCTAACATCACAGTAAATGGCACCAGATTGAGTGTTGTAGATGCGTTTGTATAACTTGGAAGTACCATATCAAGAGACGGTTCATTAGATGCTGAAATACATGCATGGATCCAGAAAGCCTCTGTTGCCTTTGGGAAGATAGAGAAGCGCTTGTGGTCAGATAGAGGAATAACTATTAAAACCAAAGTGACAGTTTACCAAGCATGTGTCTTGACTGCCTTATTGTATTCCTCTGAAGCCTGGGCAACACTCTGCTGTCACTTGAAGTGGCTTGAAAGATTTCACCAAAAATGCTTAAGACGAATGTTAAGCATCAAATGGCAATCAAAGCCTCAAGAGAACACCTGTACTGTTTGCAGCAAGGTGTGCAAATCGACATCTGGACTGAAGCAACATATGAAAACACACAAGAATGAGATTCCACAGGTAGATCTAATCAATCCTGTGAAGACACCACTTTTTATCTGCCATGTAGATATGAAGCCTTGCAAGTCTGCTGCTGGACTAAATTCACACTTGAGAGCACATGGACAGAGGCAAGATGAAGAAATTGAAGAATTGAGGAGTGAGACTGCAATCATTTGACAAGAGGCCGCAATCAACAACATAGATAGATAGATAGATAGATAGATAGATAGATAGATAGATAGATAGATAGATAGATAGATAGATAGATAGATAAGAAGTCAACTCGTGACACAGTAAGACCATTTCTTGTATTTGTAAACTTTTTTGGAGCATCTGAAAGATTATTTTCTTGTCGCTGATGATACTTCCCATGGTTTTTGAGACTTACAAGAGTTTTGCAGTTCTTTCCACATTACTGACATGTCAATCTTCCTGCAGCAGCTTGCCTTTCCGGATGCTGACTTTGATGGTGCTCGAGTCTGCTGGCTGATCGATACACTTTATGGCAGATCATGCATCTATCATCACCGGGGATGTCATATTGGTAATTGACCTCCCGATGACTCAGTTTGTCGCTGAGAAGACCTGCTTTTGAGAAGCAGATGTAGCCACATTGATCACATGTAAGAGACTCCTTTGAGCCTCGCTCTGGGAGAGGGGTGACATCTCTCATATATCTGCCTGCACGTTTTTGTTGTGCATACTCTACTCTGTTGTTCTTGAAATCTTTGACACCAGTAGCAATCAGATTTCTCCACACCTGCCGATCTGATGCAAGGTCTTCCCAGGTGTCTACATCGATATGTGTCTTTTTGAGTGTGTCTTTGAGATTGTCTGTCTGTCTTTCAAGCGCTTGCGGGGCTTGCACTGCGGTTGTTTTCCTTGTGTGAACTCACGAAACATAACCTGCTTAGGCATGCGAGTGTCTTCTGGCGGACAAGGTGACCAGACCATCTAAGTTGATGTTTCATAACCATGGACTCAATACTTGTTGTATTAGCCAACTACAGCACTCTCGTATCAGGCATATGAGAGAGCCATGAGATCTTCAGAATATGATGCAGACAACGCTGATGAAAACGCTCAAGACATTGTATATGCCTGCTGTAAGTTGTCCATGTCTCACAGCCATACAACATGGTTAACACACATGCATGATACACATTGACTTTTGTTGCTGCTTTGATGTCTGATTGTGACCAGAGCCTTGATTCCAGTTTACCAAATGCATCACGTGCCTTCGAGAGTCTATAAGAGATCTCTTCGTCAAGTGTGTTGGATCTAGATAATGTTCTACTGAGGTACACAAACATGTCCACAATTTCTAGTTGTTTGCCCTTGACGAATATTGATGGCAGGGTGTATGGCTTGCCTGGTGCTGGTCGCAGCATGGTGACTGTTTTCTTGAGACTGATAGTATGTCTGAATTCATCACAGGTGGTTGAAAAGCAGTCCATAAGGAGCTGCAAATCTCTCTCACTGTGGGTAACAAGGTCACAGTCGTCAGCATAAAGATGATCATGAATCAGAGCCACGGACGTCTTAGTTACAGTAACAAATCGACGGATGTTGAAAAGCCTTCCTGTTGTGCTATATCGAGTGTGTATGCCAGCATCGTTTTGTGAAAAAGCCTGCATAATCACGATGGCAAAAAAGATAGCAAATGGCGTAGGTGCCAGAATATCACCTTGTTTCACTCCAGATTCGACTGGGATAGGTTCTAAGAGCTCACTTTTAAACAAAGTGTTTTTGTTGTTTTTTCCAGTTCTAAAAGATACAATTTGTCATACATTTCAATACAATCCCACCCCACAAACAACCCCACCCCACTGCACCACCACGAATCCATAATACAGCACAGGTTCAGTAATAATTGTACATAATTAGAAAAAAAACAAGAAGAAAAACAAAATATAAAATAAACAAAAACACACAAAAAGGAGGGGTTACATCTACACATTTAAGATATCTGAGGCATCTATCTTTTCAGCATGATCTAAAACTGGTTGCCATATAGTATAGAAATTGAGGGCACAGCCTCTTGTGGCATAGCAGATTTTTTCTAAAGTCAGATGGTGCAGAAGGTCTCTGATCCACTGATTGAAGGTTGGAGGAGATTTATCTTTCCATTTAAGCAATACGAGTCTTCTAGCCAGTAGCATAGCAAAGGCTATCATGTTTTGCTATGTCGAGTGGGGTGGAAGTCCTGCGTTACTACACCAAAAATTACTGTTATAGCAAGAGGTTCCATGGGTATTCCTAGTAGGTCAGAAAAGAATTTGAATATAGATTGCCAGAACCCTGTTAATTTTGGGCAGATCTAGAACAAAAAGTGGCTGTTGCTGCTCCACAGTGGTCACAGTTAGGGTCAATATTTGGTGTCAACTTTGCCAGTCTCGCTTTAGACCAGTGTAACCTATGTACAGTCTTGAACTGTATTACTTTATGTCTTAAGCAAATTGAAGATGTATCCCATCGAATGTGGAATCCCACATATCCTCAGTAATTTCTATGCCTAACTCTTCTTCCCATTGGTTTTTTAAACATGCCAAGGGTTCTATGTCATAAGAAATGAGTGACGTGTAAATTTTTCCGATAAGCCCTTTATGGTTGGAGCTAAGCTCTAAAAGAGAGTCAAGGAGAGAGCTGGGTGGCATAGATGGAAATTGAGCTGATTCTGAGGAAACAAAGTTGCGAAGTTGCAGGTACTTGAAGAAGTGAGTGTTGGGAATTTCATATTTTAATCTCAATTGCTCAAATGATGCAAAATTCTTATCAATATAGAAGTCTTTTAAAGTAGCTAATCCATTCCTGGTCCAGATATCAAAGGATCTGTCTATGATGGAAGGTTTAAACATATTGTTTCTTGATATGGGGCATTAATTAACAAGTTATTAAATGAAAATGCTCGTCTGAACTGTGCCCATATCTTTAAGGAGTGCTTAACAACTAGATTTATAGAATATCTGGATATAGGTTCTGGTAGTGGGAGCTTGGAGCAAAGTAAAGCATGTCAAGAGGCAGGTTCACATGTCAACTTTTCCAGCCGCAACCATTTCGGGTCACTATCTTGTGATGGGTTAAGCCAATGTAGCATAGCGCGTATGTTGGCCAACCAGTAATAATATTGTAAGTTGGGTAAAGATAGTCCTCCATGTTCACGGTGCCACTGTAAAATGTCCTTTCGTATTCGTGGAATTATTTTATTCCAGATGAATGAGGATAACAGTTTATCAATAAGCAAAAAGAAGGATTTTGTCAAGAAGATAGGAATACACTGGAACAGATACAAAAATCTAGGTAGCACAATCATTTTAATAGTGTTAATTCTGTCTCCTAATGATAACGGTAATAGGTTCCAGTGATCAAGATCATTTTTCATAGATTCGACAAGTGGGGGGAAATTGGCTTTGTAGAGATGTTTAGAATTATGTGTAACCCAGATACCTAAATATTTAAATTTATCTTTACTTATTTTAAAGGGCAGTGAATTAAGCACAGTCTGTTCAGCAGCAAGATTTATAGGCATAAGCTCACTTTTTTGTGTGTTTATTTTGTAACCAGATATTTTCCCAAATGTATCTAACAGGGCAAGTGTTAATGGTAGGCTGCTTAGTGGTTCAGATAAGTACAAAAGCATATCGTCCGCGTAAAGGGATACTTTACGTTCAGTGTTATTCCTCTGTATGCCTTTGATTAAGATATTGTCACGTAGGGCAATCGCTAGAGGTTCAATCGCCAGAGCGAATAGGAGTGGCGATAGAGGGCAGCCTTGCCTGGTCCCACGGCGCAATGGGAAGGAGGAGGATAAGTTATTGTTTGTGCGAATCGCTGCTAATGGAAGAGAGTAGAGAACATGAATCCAAGATACGAACTTTGCACTAAATCCACATTTTTTTAGACTGTAAAAGAGGTAATCCCACTCCACCCGATCAAATGCTTTCTCAGCATCAAGTGATAAAAAGCACCTCAGGAGTGTCTTGTGGAGTGGGATTATAAAGGATAATCTGTGTATATTAATCATTAATCTGCGTATATTAAAAAATGACTGATGATTTTTAATAAAACCAGTCTGATCATTGGAAACCACAGAGGGTAGAACATTTTCTAAGCAGAGGGCTAACATTTTGGCTAACAATTTACTGTCAACGTTCAATAAAGAGATTGGTCGAAAAAAACTGCATTCTAGTTTGTTTTTACCTTTTTTATGGATTAATGATATAACAGCTTGTCTCATAGTTTCAGGTAGTGAGCCAGAGTCAAATGATTCTTCATAGACTAGAAATAGGATTGGAGCAAGTTCATTGGCAAATTTTTTAAAGAATTCGCTCAGATATCCATCCGGTCCAGGGGATTTCCCATTTTGCATAGACCTGGCTGGAGTAATAAATTCTTCCTTGGAAAATGGACTCTCTAAATTGGTGGCAATTTCTTCGTCAATTTTGGGAATGTTAAGGTTGCTCAAAAAAAAAAGAGTCAAACAGAGATTCATCATTACTAGATTCTGTGGTATAGAGCCTTGAATAGTACCTATGAAAACTGATTAATCTCTAAAGGATCTGCAATATTATCTCCCATGTCATTGTTTATCATAGTTATAGCTTGACTAGCATTTTCTTGACATAGCTGATGAGCCAGAATCTTGCCGGTCTTTTCACCATATTCGTATGTCTTATACTTTGATTTATTTATAAGATTTTCAGCATGCCTTGTAGACAAGAGATTAAATTCAGTTTGAAGGGTTAATTGTTGCTTAAACAAATCAGGTGATGGAGAGTGGGCCAATACTTCATCAAGTTGGAGGATATCTTTGCTTAGTTTTTCGAGGCGTTGATTCAGGGTTTTTTTTTATATGGGCACCATATGATATGATTTGTCCCCCAAGATATGCTTTCATCGATTCCCAAATGACAGAAGAGAGGGCATTCCTGGAGTTTGATTACGCGCTAGATATTCAGTTATCTCATTTGAAACAAACTTGACAAATCTGTTGTGGCAGCGGGGGCATGGTCAAGCGCCACTCTGTGACAGGAGGGCGGAGTTGGGGAAGGTAAGTGGCAGAATCGCGACACCTGAGGGTAATTAACCTGTGTTTTGTGTGTGTTTTCCCCAGTAAACCGCGCCCTACTTAAGGAGGGAAAGGGAGAGCAGAAAGGAGCTTTTCCCCCAGCAGAGACAACAGTGTGTGTGCGTGCGTGTCTCTGACTGTTGGTTTATATTGTGAGACTGAAAAGTTCGGCAATAAAGCCTTCTGTGAACCTTGATCTCTGTCCTGCCGTCCTCTGTGCTCCACCCACACGCTATTCGCGCTACAGTGGTGCCGAAACCTGGGAGGTGGAGCATCAGTCCTGCAGCCCCATGGAATCCTCCCCATTCGCGGACTTGGTCCACGCCCTCGCCACGGCTCAGCAGAGCCAGCACCAGGCACTTGTCACGCTCCGGAAGGAGCAGGAGCACCGCTTCAAAGCCCTGGTGCTGGCTCAACAGGAAGATCAAGAGGCGTTCCGGCGTCTCCTCGCGTCGGCGGGGTCCACCAGCGCCCCGGCCGCGGGCCCGTCTCCCCTCACCTTAACTAAGATGGGCCCGCAGGACGACCCCGAGGCTTTAATCACGTTGTTCGACCAGGTCGCCAAAGCCTCGGGGTGGCCGATGGAGCAGCGCGCGGCACGCCTCCTCCCCCTCCTGACGGGAGAGGCGCAGCTGGCTGCACTACAGCTCCCCGCCGATCGCCAGCTGGCCTACGCCGACCTTCGCCGGGCTGTCCTCCAGCGCGTGGGGTGCACACCGGAGCAGCAGCGCCAGCGCTTCCGTGCGCTGCGGATGGAGGAAGTCGGCAGCCCGTTCGCGTTCGGCCAGCAGCTCCGGGACGCCTGCTGGCGGTGGCTGAGGGCCGAAGATCGCGACGCCGAGGGAATCATCGAGCAGGTGGCGCTGGAACAGTTCATCGCCCGCTTACCAGCCGGAACTGCGGAGTGGGTCCAGTGCCACCGCCCGGCATCGCTGGATCAGGCCGTAGGACTGGCGGAGGATCATCTGGGGGCTGTTCCGGTGGCAGGACAACCAACGACATTGTCTTCTCTCTCCTCTCCTCTCTCTCTTTTTCCCCCCCCCCTCCCGTGTCCCGTCCTTGCCCCATTCCCCCACCACGGAGGCGGGGGCCGGCTCCACCCCAGCCGGCCCGCCGCACCCGTGGTGCCCTCCCGTTTCTCCCTTCTGTGTCTGTCTCTCCCCCCCCTCAGGTGAGTGAGCCTCAGAACACAGCTGCAGAGGGAAGGCCCGGGCCGGTTTGCTGGCGCTGCGGGGAACCGGGCCACCTGCAGCAACAGTGTGCAGCGATGGAGGTGGGGGCGGTGGTGCGGATCCCCGACGCGCCAGAGGCTGCCCTCGATCGGGCCGGAGCGTATCGCATACCGGTAAGTGTATAAGGGGCTACATATCAGGCGTTGGTGGATTCAGGCTGCAATCAGACCTCGATCCGCCAAAGCCTGGTGCAAGACGAGGCATTGGGGGGAGCACAAGGGGTGAAGGTGTTGTGTGTGCACGGTGATATTCACAGCTACCCGTTGGTGTCGGTCCACATACATTTTAGAGGGAAAAAATCAATAGTGAAGGCGGCGGTTAATCCTCGCCTTACCCACTCTTTGATCTTGGGGACTGATTGGCCAGGATTTTGGGGTTTGATGGCACGCCTAGTAAAGAGTGGGTCCTGCCGGTTGATAGGGGAGGGTCCCGGTGTCGCTTTGGCTGGAGCTGCGGTCGCAGAGCCGTCTACGTCATCTCCGCGACAGAGTGAGGAGCCCCCGGCCCCTCCTCTTTCTATTGGGGAATCCCTCGTGGATTTCCCACTGGAACAATCGCGGGACGAGACTCTGTGACACGCGTTTGACCAAGTGAGAGTAATCGATGATCAAACGCTCCAGCCGAACGCCACCCCGTCCTTCCCCTATTTTTCTATTTTGAAGGATAGGTTATACCGAGTGACGCAGGACACTCAGACGAAAGAGCGGGTCACCCAGTTGTTAATTCCAAAGAGCCGCTGGGAATTGGTATTCCAGGCGGCTCACTTTAATCCCATGGCTGGACACCTTGGGCAGGATAAAACACTCGCCCGGATAATGGCCCGATTCTATTGGCTGGGGATTCGCGGCGACGTCCATAAGTGGTGTACGGCATGCCGCGAATGCCAGTTAGTAAATCCAGTGGACATTCCAAAAGCGCCCTTGCGCCCCCTACCATTAATCGAGACCCCGTTCGAAAGAATTGGGATGGATCTCGCCGGGCCATTAGACCGGTCAACACGAGGGTACCGCTTTATATTGGTTCTGGTGGACTATGCAACGCGATACCCGGAAGCGGTGCCTCTTCGCAATATCTCAGCACGCAGTATTGCAGAGGCCCTCTTCCACGTCATCTCCCGGGTTGGAATCCCGAAAGAGATTCTGACTGACCAGGGCACCTCGTTTATGTCACGAACACTGAGCAAACTGTATGGGCTACTGGGTATTAAGCCGATCCGCACCAGCGTTTATCACCCACAGACGGACGGTTTAGTTGAACGGTTCAATCGCACCCTCAAGAATATTAGCAAAAAATTCGTAAGTGAGGACGCACGTAACTGGGATAAGTGGCTCAAACCCTTGCTGTTTGCAGTGCGAGAGGTCCCCCAAGCCTCCATGGGGTTCTCCCTGTTTGAATTATTATATGGGCGTAAGCCGCGCGGCATCTTAGATGTACTGCGGGAAAATTGGGAGGAGGGACCTTCACAGAGCAAAAACGAGATTCAGTACGTTATGGATCTGCGCGCAAAACTCCACACGCTCACCCACCTAACTCAGGAGAATTTGCGGCAGGCCCAGGAACAGCAAACCCACCTGTACAACAAGGGCACGCGCCTTAGAGAGTTCACTCCGGGAGATAAGGTACTCGTCCTGTTGCCCACGTCGAGCTCCAAATTAATCGCCAAGTGGCAAGGACCCTTTGAGGTCACACGGCGAGTCGGGGACGTCGACTATGAGGTTAGGCGAACGGACAGGGAGGGGGCACTACAGATCTACCACCTCAATCTGCTAAAACTCTGGAACAAGGAGGTCCCCGTGGCGTTGGTGTCGGTAGTTCCGGAGAAGGCGGAGCTGGGGCCGGAGTTCCAAAAAGGGACATTGGCATCTCGTACCTCTCCGGTCCCCTGTGGAGACCACCTCTCCCCGACCCAACTCACGGAGGTCGCCCAGTTGCAGGCCGAGTTTTCAGATGTGTTCTCGCCCCTGCCCGGTCGCACTAACCTCATAGAACACCACATAGAGACGCCCCCGGGGGTGGTAGTGCGCAGCCGTCCTTATAGATTACCCGAACACAAAAAAAAAGGTGGTTCGGGAAGAACTTCAGGCCATGTTCGAAATGGGCATCGTCGAGGAGTCCCACAGTGACTGGAGCAGCCCGGTCCGGTTCTGTGTGGACTATAGAAAAGTCAACGCGGTGTCTAAATTCGACGCGTACCCAATGCCTCGTATTGATGAGCTGCTCGATTGACTAGGCACGGCTTGCTTTTACTCGACAGTGGATTTGACGAAGGGATATTGGCAGATCCCCTTGACTCCATTATCCCGGGAAAAAACGGCCTTTTCCACACCGTTCGGCTTACACCAGTTCGTCACACTTCCGTTTGGGCTGTTTGGGGCGCCCGCTACGTTTCAGCGGCTGATGGACCAGGTCCTCCGGCCCCACACCACCTACGCGGCCGCTTACCTAGACGACATCATTATTTATAGTAATTACTGGCAGCGGCACCTGCAACACCTGAGGGCCGTCCTTAGGTCGCTGAGGTGGGCGGGGCTCACTGCCAACCCGAAGAAGTGTGCGATTGGGCGGGTGGAAGTACGGTATCTGGGCTTCCACTTGGGTAACGGGCAGGTGCGTCCCCAAATTAATAAGACCCCAGATAGCAAAAGGGCGTTGATTCGACGGGGAATCATCAGCATGTTCTTCGACCATACGCCGTCGAATCATCGTGGATCACCGGCGTTGATTCAACACCGCTTTGCTCATACGAGTTTGCGTTGAAACGATGTTGAAAAGTGGATGATGGCCGACAGAGAATAGACCCCCTTTCACCCTTTATTCAACTACGGATTTCGGTCAATTTATAGTTTAATTTTCGGCGATGATTCATCCAACTTTACTTCCTGTTTTATGTACAACAGGAAGGCTACAAATTAAGCAAAACAGGCTAAATTAAACTAGCTAACAATAAAGCATCGGGGCTCTTGCCTAGGATGAACACACACATGCATACTTCAACCATGAAAGTGAAACTTAATTTATATCAATGTGCGTAGGCTACGTCCTGTTTTATGTACAACAGGATATAAAAATGCATGCAACAATGCACCTCTCCTAATGTTTGTCAAGCTATCTAATGAGGCATAACTTTTAACATTTATAAGGAACAGAACACACTTGAACAAGTTCTTAGAAACATTTTATGATTTATTTATAATTTATAATTGTGGCCTATTCCTCCTGCGGCGCAGACACCTGTACATGGAAACAGAAAAACATAACCAAAATTAATTTGATGCAGCATTGATAAAGAAAGTCAGCAGTAGGCTATGGGTTTCTAAATGCCACCCTACCTCACATCTCCTCATCCCTCCCTCTCTCTCTGGCGCATACTTAAGCCACTTCTTGATTGCGTCACTAAAAGTAGCGTGTGTGCTCCCTGGCAGCTGCTTTTGTAGAGCATCTGAAAGAAAAAGAACAAAACAACATTGAGACTTTGCATGGTGATAATTGTTAAAGTTTGAGTTGTTAAGACTATGCACGTCACACTCTAGTGGTAGGTGGCAAGTAATGGTACTAGTACAGAAAATATATGTAAAAATCAGAAACCATAGATGTGAATCTTGTGACAATTTAAACGGGACTAAAAAAAAAAAAAATTTAATTTCCCCATTGACACAAAGCGGAAATAGAAATGCCACTACCGGACCGTTCGTCACTCAGTCAGCCTCCCTGGACTTGCCTGCACACCTGCTTTTTCTGAGTAAGGCGCTTGGTGAGTTTCTTAATCCTTTTTAATCCTTTGCATCTTTCACAATATGTTTGTCGTTATAATCGTAATGTTACAGTTAGTGAAGGAGTTATCAAAGAACGTTTAGAAGTAGTGTGCAAGTACTTGCGACAGCTTACTATTTTACCCTCTTTTACAGCTTTGTGCACATGCATAACCTACCAAACAGGACATCATGGATCTTGGTGTCCTTAAACGCAGTTTTTTCCCCCTTTCCAGCCAAGTTAAATTGGTTGGCCAAGCTGTTGACCAGGAGGCTACGCAGCATCCGCCTCACTGTGACCCCTACGTCGGTTCCTCCACAAAGGGCTAAGGTAGACACCTGATAGAATAAAATGTAGCATGAAGACAATAATGAGAAAGTATTCAGTGTTTATCATTGTTTCATTGATTCACAATGATATTAAGTATTTGCGTTTCTTTTTGCAGGTGTTGCAGATGACTAGAAAAGAAAGGTAAGACTCAATAAGTACCATTAGCTGCTTTTGTTTGGCATCTTCCTTCACCAGGGCCTCTGCTGCCAAAAACTCCTCCATGGTGGAGAGTGGGAGCTTGATTAGGGGCGATGTCTGGGGTGTGTCTTGTCTCCCCATCTCTCTCCTTAGGGCCCTGACCTCTTGCGCCAGCCTTCCTACTTCCCCCTTCAGCTCCCTGTTTTCCTCCCTCAGCTGGCCAAGGAGAGCGATGACTGTGCTGATGCCCATGTCTGTTAAGTAACACCAAACATTAGGACTTTTATTTCATATTGCTGGTCATTTTTGAACAGTGATTACAGTTGATGGCTCACCACGCAGCAACTGATTGTTCCCCTGTTGCGATGGCAGAGGTGTGGCTGAAATATCAGAGAGTACAATTTAGTTCACTTCAAGGTGCGCCTTAATTTAATTTCTGTTCTAAATTCACAATTTTCATGTTGATTGATTGATTTCCTCTTTGACTTACCATGGAAGCGGTGACGTGGCTGGGGTGAATCTGAAAAATTGTATAGTCAGTTGATCAAAACGCATCTACATAGATATTTGTTTGTTGTTTTGTTTTGTTTTTTTAGTCGTTTATGGCATAAATCAAGGCAATGCATAGTTACCATGGGTTAGTGGCTGGCTGTGAAGGAAAGGGCCTGGCGGGGTTTCTGACGACGGTGAATCTGAAAAATAGTAAGCAGTCAGTTGATCAAAACATATCTTCACTTACTCATTGGTATTTTAATTTCTGGCATAAATAAAGGAAATGCATAGTTACCATGAGTTAATGGCTGGCTGTGAAGAAACAGGCCTGGCTGGGTGTCTGAAGACGGAAATGAAAGCATTATTATTTCAGACAACTTCTAGGTCTTTAGTAGAACAACAACAAGTGGTACAGATAGTCACCTTCATTAAGGGAGGGGAATTGCCACTCGCTGTCCAGCTGAGTGGCGTCAATAGATGGTGGCCTCCTCCCCCTACGGCTTGGTCCTGCCTCCTCCTCGCTGTCCTCCTCCAAATACCTTTTGTTTGGTCTTTAAAATAAACCCAGGACCTTACTGACACAGCTCAAAACACAAACGAAATCGTAATTGAACTTATAACTGCAAGTTGTGATTTAAAAAAGAAAACACTTTTACCGTCTTTTCCTTGGCCCCATCTCACCATCATCCGATTGCAGATCTGCTGTAAGGCAGCCTTCCTCAAGCGATCGGGTCAGGTAACGTCTTGCTTTGGCAAAGGTGCCTGAAAGGGAAGGCAGTCTTAATGAAATTGGCTTAATGCAGTATTGAAGTATTGTCATTGGTTTAATGAAGTAGCTATGCAGCTCACCACAGGTTGCCAGCACCCTTATTTTTTGATGGAATCGCCATCCTTCTCCCGGGGGGGGGGGGGGGGGGGGGGGGTGCAGTTCATGGCGGCCTTCACAGCTTTGTTTCCGCCAAAGGTTGGCCAGTAGCATCCCACTTCTCCGTCAACATCTACCACCCAGCTGGATGGCACAACTGCTGCACTCCGGTCTTGGAATTCCACAACTTTCCAAATCTGTGCCATCTATAATAAAAAAAATAAAAAAAGTACTCCATGGAAAGGATAGTTAGTGCCTGCCATCCAGCTGGAGTACTCCAACTGCCCAGATTCCTTCTAATGCATAAGTAAAGATGTGTTTCTTTGTGTGTGTGTGTGTGTGTTTTTTTTCTTCTTCCCATATAGGTTTACGAATGGTGACGAAGAGGGATTGCCACAAAGGTCTCTCCATCTGGGAACAACACACATTTGCCCTGGACAACCTCAAGCCGGTCAACGTTAAGGCAGCTGTCTATGCCAAATACTCTGTAGCAGCCAATGCTTGTGGAGGGGCAAGGATAGTGGAAATATGACTCCCTCCTCTTGAATTTCATGTAAACCACAAAGACAGAGTCACCATGTTTAATTATGTTTTTCACCATTACGATTTCATTTTTAATCACTAGGCAATCATCGCCCTGCTTTGAAGAAAAACAGAAATCATTGAAATGCACTTTTTTAAATTGCTGGCCAGAACTTAAGTGTTGGGGTAATGGGCCCTCCTGGTGTGGGTGTAACAACTGTGGTTGTGTAGGTGGTGGTGGAAATAAACAAACTGGCTCCTCTGAAAGGCGTTTGACAACCTGTTGTAAAGGTTGAGATGGCTTGCGTAGCATTTTTTTTTTGTTTACCCAAATAATTCTCATAAGGAAAGGATGAGATGTTGTCTAGGGAACCATACTGGCGGTACTCATGTGTCAGATGTATTGTTTGATGTACGCTAAACACAATCTCGTCTTTACCATACACCTCTCCAAAATGCTTTACAAAAGCCATTAACAATTTTTCGGAAAAACAAACCATACTTTCAGAAATGTTTGGTGTGAGTAGCAAAAACATGGCCACAGAAAACAACATGAAGTTTTCATAGAGAGCTTGTGGAAGAATGTCCCTCAGAACTAATGGCCCACTGTAAATCATAAATTGGCGCAGCTCTGCCGCTTTCCACCTATCAATTTCAGCGAGTTCACGGGGTTTCCGTGCAAATTCAGCTGGAGTATAGGGACGAAGCTGTATTAACTTTTCGGAGATGGCTTTAATGGCTCTTGTAGGCTGCCTTGTAGAGTTTTTACCCCTCATCCAAAAATGTATCAACTTTTTCATAACGCCAAGGCAACATAAATGCATATAATCTATTGGGAAGGCAGACACCATTTTCACCAGACCCGTCAGAGGACTTCTGTTGATGTGGTGGTCCTCATCTACCATATTTTCAAACTCCTCGTCTGACCTTAGCCTAACATCAGTCTCAGGATACGTCATTTTTATCTGCCAAATACCAGTCTGATGGCATTTATCGCATCCGGAGTACCCATTATGGCATTTAATTTGTTTTACAAATGCTCGAGCAGGAGCATCACAAATGAAGGATGAAATGGCCACCCTCAGCTTTCTACCTCCAAATGTTACCCCATTGCAAAGCAGATCAGAGAGGTCTTTAACAAACTGCGTCAGATAATCAAACACATTGGAGGGTTTTCCAGAGGCACAAAAGATGCCAACTAAAAACGGTGTTCTGGTGTAATCGCAATCAATCAGTGCCAAAATAGGCCAAAACTGAAGCCTGGTGCTTTTGAAAATAGGGAGACCATCGATGTTAAATTGAACTCTTATTGTTTGAATAACATCTGGTAAATGGATGGTGCTTAATTTGGACAAAATTCCCTTTACCAAGCCAAAATGGAAGTATTCCCCATTACCTATGGTCTGTAATGGTACTGCAGGCTTAGTGCCCAATAAGGTCCTAGCATCCTTGGGCAGTTCAGGGTGGCTTGTTCTCAAAATGGTCAACAGAGCAGTAATGGCAATCAAAGGCACAGAGAATGATGCAGCCCAGTGTTTTAATTTTTGGTGAAGCCCTGACTCTTCAAAAGAGTCACCATCAATATGACTGTCACTGTCACCCTCTGAAGACATGCTACTGCTGTCAGACTCTGCATCACTGCACCCTCCCAACTCAACAGAATTCCCACCATCCTCATCTAAACCCATTGATGATGCAGGCCTGGGTGATGCAATTGAAGGAGAGACTTGAGCAGCAGGATTACCCAGAGCTGACTCAAAATCGGACAGAATCTGCCTTTCTGACATTTCAGTAGCTGTCACAACACGTCTTCTTTTTGACCAATAAGAAGCCATGTTCTCTCCCCTAAAGAAATAAATGTCTGCAGTACCTTTTGAGGGAATGACAGGGTAGTGGTCTTCAGGTTCCATTGAGGTAAACATGGGGGGAACAAAGACAACATTTACGTCATTACATTTGAAATAACCTTACACACACACACACACACACACACACACACACAGTTCAAACAATTGTTTTATAGAAAGTTCTGTTTTAATACCAACAATGTTTTAACAATGTCTGGAGTCATGTTCTAATGGCTGCGACCCATACTGCCCTACAAAGCCAAAAAACCTTAATATCACTTAAGGTCAACATGAGTTATTGCCATTTTTGGAACAGAGGACATTAGTTGTATCATGTGATGAATTATTTCGAGTCATTTCTGTTTTTTTCTGGTAACAATAAGACATCGTTTTTACCGTAACTTCCAAAAGCAAAGGGAAAACCAAGGCAGAAGCCTGTAATGAGTCTGATGAGTTAAGGTCTTTTGGCTTTGTAGGGCAGTATAGGCCTACAGCGTTACAAAGCCCAGCCCCCTCAAGCCGGGTATAGAGCTACCGGTTATAACCACGGCCTATATACTCGATTGAAATGCTTTGTTTTCACTCCATCAAGACCACTACTTTGACTAGTTTTCAACTAAACAATGCATCTGCATGTTTATTGTATTAGTTGAGGGAATATAAGCAATTTCGTTCATGGTACCTCAAACAAAGTGGTCACTACAGAAGCGTTGGTAGCCTGGATAATCTTTAAAGTTCATGGCTGTGAGGCGCGACCCATGGCTACACAAAAGAACAGGTCAGCTCAAAACGACATGCGACCTAGGCCTACATGCTCGATTTAAACGCTAAGTTTTCACTCCAATAAGACAAGTACTTCGACTCATTTTTTGATTGAATAATGCAGATGCATTGTTGTTGTTTCAAATGGATACTAGTTGAGGGAAATTTCTCCAACGCGTGATATGACTGAAGTTCATCATAACTTCTTAAACTGCTTGAAATTGTATTCGAAATTCCCTTTATTAATAGTGACTGAATAATGGTACGTACCAGATGTCCAGGGATGAATGAAAATGTAGCGTGGTCCAGTGTTTTTCTCAATGTTGTTTCAATGGTCCAAGCGTAACAGCAGGCCGATCCACAAGAGAGTCGCGATCCAACCGAGTGGTGTGGGAGTTTCACGTGCACCCAGGTATATAACGAAAATGATGTCATCCAGTAAACAGCAGTGCTAATCGCACTGCATTATGGGACAGCGTGGGACATCAACGACATCCTACCAATGTTGAAAACTGGCCAGCAAAAGTGACGATGGTTCAACATCGTATATTCGACCTTCTCTGACGGTCGACAGATCAACCTTTACCCACGGTGATTCAACAGTGATAAATCGACCTTCTCCGACGGCGGAGAAATCGACGTTTCACGGCGCCGTTTCAGCATTGATTTTCTGACTTATGATGGAAACCGACCATTCTGACCAAGAATCGGCACCGTTTCAACGTCCCTCTGCTATCTGGGACAGCAGCGATTGCGGCCTGCCCGAGGCCCAAGACCAAAAAGGGGGTGAGACAGTTCCTGGGGCTGGCTGGCTATTATCGTAGGTTTATACCTAATTATTCGGACGTCACCAGCCCGCTGACTGACCTCACTAAAAAGGGGGCGCCAGATCCGGTCCAGTGGACGGAGCAGTGCCAGCGGGCTTTCTCTGAGGTAAAGGCTGAACTGTGTGGGGGGCCACTTTTGCACTACCCTGACTTCTCTCTCCCTTTTTTGTTGCAGACGGATGCGTCGGACAAAGGGCTGGGAGCCGTTTTGTCCCAGCGGGTGGAGGGAGAGGATCGCCCCGTCCTATACATCAGCCGAAAGCTGTCAGTGCGTGAGGGGCGCTACAGCACCATTGAGAAAGAGTGCCTGGCGATCAAGTGGGCTGTCCTCGCCCTCCGTTACTACCTGCTGGGGCGCTCTTTCACCCTCTGTTCGGACCACGCGCCCCTCCAGTGGCTCCACCGCATGAAGGATGCCAACGCGTGGATCACCCGTTGGTATCTGGCACTCCAACCCTTCAACTTCAAGGTGGTCCACAGGCCGGGGCGCAGGTGGTCGTGGCGGACTTCCTCTCCCGTCAAGGGAGGGGGGGGGAGTCGGCTGCGGGCCGGACGGGCGCCCGGCCTGAGTCGGGCGGTGGGGGTATGTGGCAGCGGGGGCGTGGTCAAGCGCCGGTCTGTGACAGGAGGGCGGAGTCGGGGAAGGTAAGTGGCAGAATCGTGACACCTGAGGGTAATTAACCTGTGTTTTGTGTGTGTTTTCCCCAGTAAACCGCGCCCTACTTAAGGAGGGAAAGGGAAAGCGGAAGGGAGCTTCTTCCCCAGCAGAGACGACAGTGTGTGTGCGTGCGTGTCTCTGACTGTTGGTTTATATTGTGAGACTGAAAAGTTCGGCAATAAAGCCTTCTGTGAACCTTGATCTCTGTCCTGCCGTCCTCTGTGCTCCACCCACACGCTATTCTCGCTACAAATGGGTTAACATTCCTATCCGTAAACTTGAGCAACTTGTCTCCTCAGTCCCCAAACGTTTACAGACTGTTGTAAAGAGAAAAGGGGATGTCTCACAGTGGTAAACATGGCCTTGTCCCAACTTTTTTGAGATGTGTTGTCATGAAATTTAAAATCACCTAATTTTTCTCTTTAAATGATACATTTTCTCAGTTTAAACATTTGATCTGTCATCTATGTTCTATTCTGAATAAAATATGGAATTTTGAAACTTCCACATCATTGCATTCCATTTTTATTTACAATTTGTACTTTGTCCCAACTTTTTTGGAATCGGGGTTGTATGATTAGTAGTGTCAAAAGCTGCACTAAGGTCAAACAACACAAGCAAGGAGACACAACCCTGATCAGGAGCCAGTAGTCGGTCATTTACTACTTTAACCAGTGCTGTCACTGTGCTATGATGAGGTCTAAATCCTGATTGATACCTTTCAGGGATGTTACTTCCATGTAGATATGAGCATAACTGTTATGCCACAGTTTTTTCGAGGATCCTGGAGATAAATGGGAGGTTTGATATTGGCCTATACTGGGACAGCTGACAAGGGTTGAGGTTAGGTTCTATAATCAAGGGTCTGACAACTGCTAGGCTAGGTTAAAGGATTTAGGTACACAGCCATTGCTAAAAGAATAACTGATTGTTTTTCAAAGAGGTGTGATTGCTTCTGGTGTTATCTGTTTAAAATAAATCATATAGGTAAGTACACAGGTTGAAGATTTTGATGAGGAAATAAGTGAAATTAGTTCAGTCTCTCTAAGGGGTGTAAAACAAATTGTTGCTGTGATGTAGTTATACTGTTCTCTCAGGGGTACTTATCAAATTGTCTAGTTTTAAATTAATAGTTTGATATTTTTGCCTGATATTTTCAATTTTGCCATCGTAAAAACTTCAAGTCATCAACACCACATATTGAAGGTATGTTTCTGTGGTACGTTTCTGTGTTTCTCTTACTAAAGTATTCCATAATTTAAGATTATTTTTATCATCTATTAGGGTGGAGAAAATTGTTGATCAAGCAGCATTAAAAGCTTGTCCATGTAGTTCCAGAGGCTCTCCTTCCATGCTAATTGGAATACTATCAATTTTGTTTGATGCCATTTTCTAATTTTATGTTTTAAGGCGCATGTGTGATTGTTATACCAGGGTGCTAGGTTTTTTTTCTCCTGAATTATTTTCTTTTAAGTTGAGCTACATTATCTAAAGTAGAGCAGAATGTTGACTCTCAGCATTCAGTTAGCTGATCAAGTTCTGTGGGGTCTGACTGTGAGCCAATCAAAGTTGATAACTTTGAAGACAACTGATAAAACTTTATGCAGTCATTGACGTGAATGTACTTTTGACGCAATGGTGTGCAAGGTACACATAGTATTGCTAAGACATTTCAAAAGAGAGGAGATAATGATCTGAGGGAGCTTCAGACTGTGGAAGTGACAATATTTCCTATGTTTAATATAAATACAAGTATTAGATTGAGAGTGTGACCACTAGGAATCATACAAAAACCTGAACAAAAATAGGGTTAGGTCCTATGACATCCTGATTAACCCCTACTGAATCTAGAATGGACACAAATGCTGTTCTCAGAGTCTTCCAGGTGATCAAAACAAATAATGTCTAACAATTAATTCGTTTTCAAAAGAAATCCGCAAATTCAGAAAGAACTTCAGAATATAGACCACGGGTCTATAAATAATTAGCTGAATCAACTGCATAGACTTTTTTTGGCTACATATGTTAGGATAAAGAACTTCAAACATATACTGAATTTTTGTTCAGGTTTTTGTACAACTCCTAGATTATGATTACTATGAGGCATCGGTTATTTATAATGTTAAACTTCTGATCAGTAATAATTCCATTAACAATTAGTCTCATGCTGCAGTACTACACTGATGAGAATTGCAGTTTAATCGTTACTTGTATAGTGGTAATTAATGATTACTTAAGGTCAAAAGAAAACATTAATAATCTTGTTTTAAACATCACTATAAAAGGTACATATTTTAAAAGTCATGTAACATGAACAATAAATTTCAAATTACAGATCATTTTCAGCCAAAACAATCATAATAACAACCATATTTAATGTGACTATTTTAAATCATGCAATGTCTCCGAGTTAGTGTACTTAAGTGTAACTGAATAAGTAAACATCTTTCCACACTGATCAGTGATACAGCTTCTCTCCTGCGTGAAGGTGTTGGTGGTTTTGCAGATTACGCCGATGAGTAAAACTCTTTCCACACTGTGAGCAGTGATGCAGCTTCTCTCCTGTGTGAATGTGCTGGTGTTTTTGGAGATGACTCCGCTGAGTAAAAAACTTCCCACACTGTGAGCAGTGATACGGCTTCTCTCCTGTGTGAATACGCTGGTGTTGTTGGAGATGACTCTGCTGAGTAAAACTCTCCCCACACTGTGAGCAGTGATACGGCTTCTCTCCTGTGTGAATGCGCTGATGTCGTTGAAGATCACTATGCTGAGTAAAACTCTTCCCACACTGTGAACAGTGATACGGCTTCTCTCCTCTGTGAACACGCTTGTGTATTTGGAGATTACTTCGATAAGTAAAACTCTTCCCACACTGTGAGCAGTGATACGGCTTCTCTCCTGTGTGAATGCGCTGGTGTTGTTGGAGATTACTTTGCTGAGTAAAACTCTTCCCACACTGTAAGCAGTGATACGGCTTCTCTCCTGTGTGAAGGTGCTGGTGTTGTTGGAGATGACTCTGCCGCCTAAAACTCTTCCCACACTGTAAGCAGTGATACGGCTTCTCTTCTGTGTGAATGCGCTGGTGTTTTTGGAGAGGACTTTGTGGAGTAAAACTCTTTCTACACTCTAAGCAGTGGTACGGCTTCTCTCCTGTGTGAATACGCTGGTGTTGTTGGAGATGATTCTGCTGAGTAAAACTCTTCCCACACTGTAAGCAGTGATGTGGTGTCTCTCCTGTGTGAATGCACTGGTGTTGTTGGAGATGATTCTGCTGAGTAAAACTCTTCCCACACTGTGAGCAGTGATACGGCTTCTCTCCTGTGTGAATGCGCTGGTGTTGTTGGAGAGTACTCTGCTGAGTAAAACTCTTCCCACAATGTGAGCAGTGATACGGCTTCTCTCCTTTGTGAATGCACTGGTGTCGTTGAAGATCACACTGCTGAGTAAAACTTTTACTACACTGTGAGCAGTGATATGGCTTCTCTCCTGTGTGAATGCACTGGTGTCGTTGGAGATGACTCTGCTGAGTAAAACTCTTCCCACACTGTGAGCAGTGATACGGCTTCTGACCTGTGTGAATACGCTGGTGTTGTTGGAGATGACTCTGCTGAGTAAAACTCTTCCCACACTGTGAGCAGTGATACGGCTTCTCTCCTGTGTGAATGCGCTGGTGTTTTTGGAGATTACTCTGTCGAGTAAAACTTTTCCCACACTGTGAGCAGTGATACGGCTTCACTCCTGTGTGAATGCGCTGGTGTCGTTGGAGATGACCTTGCCGAGTAAAACTCTTCCCACACTGTGAGCAGTGATACGGCTTCTCTCCTGTGTGAATGCGCTGGTGTTCTTGGAGATCACCTTGCCGAGAAAAACTCTTCCCACACTGTGAGCAGTGATACGGCTTCTCTCCTGTGTGAATGCGCTGGTGTCGTTGGAGATCACTCTGTCCAGTAAAACTCTTCCCACACTGTGAGCAGTGATACGGCTTCTCTCCTGTGTGAATGCGCTGGTGTTGTCGGAGAGCACTCTGTCCAGTAAAACTCTTCCCACACTGTGAGCAGTGATGTGGCTTTCCTCCTCTGTGAATGCGCTGGTGCGTCTTGAATGCATTCTGATGACCAAAACTCTTTCCACAGTCTGAGCAGTGGTGAATTTCCTTCTGTATACCATTATGAGAAGTGTCAGAACTGAGAGTATTAGTTGATGTTGGCTGACATCTGGAGGGTATCTGAAGCTCATATTTAATCTCTCCTGATGTCTGTAGTCCCACATACTCTTTATAGTGGCATCTCTGGATGTGTTTGTCGAGGTAAATTTGAGATGTATAGGAACGAGGACATGTGGAGCAGGAAAAGACTTGCAGCAGTGCGTTCTTTACTTCAGTGTTCTTTACTTCTGGAGAAACGAAAGGACAAAAATAGCAGAAATTGAACATGAAATGCAGCAAGATTATAAAATGTAACAACACTAACCCAATGTAAGGGAGCATTTTTATTGAACCTCAAACATTCAAGATTCTACATGAATAAAGACATACAAAAAACAAGTTTGAGGACTAATACAGCTTCTAACTAGGAATACTGATAGATTCAATAAGGGTGCTGGAACAGCAGCTATGCACAGCACTAGCTATAGCCCTGTGGGTCTGAGCAACCAAGGGGGAGTTGTTGGTTTCTGTTTGATTGAATGTCAAGTCTAGGTAATGGCATGTTTAGTTTTATTTACATCGCCTCCAGGATTGAAAAGGAAACTCAGCCCTAGCATTCAAGGTTCTGAAAGATACAACAATTGGCCTTATTTATCAAGCTGGGTATAAATAGATTTATTTGCAAATAGTTTCTAGTAGCATTTACCCAAGCAAGTCTGTTTTTTTTTCATATTAACTTTAAAATATGGATTAGGTTGTGAAGTTTAAAACACTTATTAATTTCAGTTACACACAAATTTAATGAAATTAAAATTTTATGGGATTTTGTGAAACCCAGTGGATTCACATTAATGTAATTGATGAAAGCAAGCCAACATCCAGAAATTAAGACATAATAGTAATTTAATTTAAAAATAAATGTCAGGATATAAAAAAGGGACACACTGCAACAGTTCAGATGGCATTCAAGTAGGTTTGCAGCAATATAGGAATTTCATTAATGCAGTGTTTGAAGAATGTCATGGTGTGGTTTGTAGTCATAAAGCAAACCAAATCTCCATGTGTTTATTCATTCATTGGATGCTACTTGTCCCTTAACATGCTGAAGTTCTTCAGTTGCAAGAGTTAGATCAGGGATAAAATTAGCTCATATTTTAAGTCGTTCAAATTCTGTAAAGCTGCTTTGCAACAATATTTATTGTTAAAAGCACTACACAAATAAAAGCATATACGCAGAGCCGTGGCCTCACTTTCGTTTATAAATGCCTTGAGACCTCAAGAATGGCACAGGAATAGTTTTAAGCACTACCAATAAATCTAATATAGCAATTTTTACGATTAAAATAATTCATATAGGTAGCGGTCTGAGTGAATGACCTTGACACCTGTGCCGTCACAGCAGGAAGTCCATCAGTCTCATCGCCATTTCCACTAGACTAAAACACAGAGCTGACTGCAACGCTGATCCTCCATTTTGAGCTAATTTATCACCATGCCACGTAGATGTGTTTTTGGCCGGTGCAGCAACACGACAGAAGGTGGATTTATGTTGCATTCATGGCCCAAGAATGTTCAAACTGCAAAGATTTGGACGCGTTTTGCGAGAACTTCACGGACACATTGGGCGGCTATGAAGTGGTCTCTCCTTTGCTCTCCACATTTTACTGAAGACTTGTACAAGACCTCTGATCTTTTGAGGAGCGTTGGCTATAAGCCCATATTGAAAGAGGGTGCAGTCCCGACAATTAAAGAAAAATAAAACAAGAAAAAGTATTTTTTTTTAAAAGTGAGTTCAGTTGCACCAGTCCTCCCGGAGCGTGAGCTGAGAGTTGTTGCTAAAACCTGGGATGGAACAGGACGGGACATATCGCTCGGGCAGTGACCTCCCCGTGGTTGTTGCTAAAACCGGTGACATCCTGTTCCGTCCCGGATTTTAGTAATTGCCTGAGCCGAGCAGTAATGGCGGAGTACTCAGTAATGGAGAAAGAGTGGCACAGTCATCTTATTTCTAAACTGCATATTGCTGCCATCTTGACCTTACATGGAAGAAGTGAATGAACAGAGAATTGAATGAACAACTGAAAGTCAGACTGTTTCAAAACAATCGGCCATCGGCCTTCAAGAAGCGAGAACACAGACGGGTAAGCTCCGACTCTCATTTGGATAAAGAAAAAACCAACAAAAACAACACGCTGTTTACCTGCATTTAGGTTAATACATGTAACTTGTATTGTGTGTTTAAGTTACCGGTATAAGATTATTTAATTTGCTTGAGAATGTGATTGTCTCAGTTCATCCGATTATTTAATTGGCCTTTTACATTTTATTAGTGAAAATGCATGCATGTACATGTATGTTGCATAAGTTATAACACCTATCCTGTTTTAATGAGAGTCAACCCACAATAAATGAAGTCAAATCAGTCTTAGTTGAGCAAGTCGGTAACAGTATTTCTTACTTTCACCATAAATTTTAAATTTATATGACTTTGGTCTTTTGCTGTAAAAGGCCTCGGCCTTAAAACCGGTTCCTGCTGTGACGTCACGTACTCAGGGCTGGCTGGCTCAGCGGGGCAGCTCAAATACCAACTTTGTGGACATCACACATGATGAAGACCCTTGAGAGACTCATCCTGGAGCAGATCCGGCCTATGGTCCAACCACTTCTTGACCCCCTTCAGTTCGCCTACCAGCCCCGTCTTGGAGTAGAGGACGCAATCATCTACCTGCTCAACAAAGTATATGGCCACCTGGACAAGCCAGCCAGCACTGTGAGGATCATGGTTTTTTTACTTCTCCAGTGCTTTTGACACCATCCGGCCAGCTCTGCTGGGTGAGAAGTTGACAGCGATGCAGGTGGATGCCCCACTGGTGTCCTGGATTGTGAATTATTTGACTGGTAGACCACAGAACGTGTGCTTGCAGTGCTGTGTGTCGGACAGAGTGATCAGCAACACCGGGGCTCCGCAAGGGACTGTCCTTTCTCCTTTCCTTTCTCCATTCCTACCTGTTGCACTCAAGCTGTACAATGCCACTGTATAACTGTGGTACACTGTCTTACCATGTATCCTTAACTCAGGTGCAATATATGTATATAGGAATTATTTTATATAAAATAACTTCTTTTTGCTTTTACTTAAGTTACTGAACTTATTAAAAAAAATTTTTAGACATGTTTACTTTCTTCTTTGATTCAGGAGCTTGGTTGCAAATTTGCATTTCCCTCCAGGGATTAATAAAGTAATTCTGATTCTAACT
The DNA here is from genome assembly GCF_027579695.1 of Neoarius graeffei. Taxonomy (NCBI): domain Eukaryota; kingdom Metazoa; phylum Chordata; class Actinopteri; order Siluriformes; family Ariidae; genus Neoarius; species Neoarius graeffei. The sequence goes on from NC_083590.1 coordinate 57,918,985, forward strand.
CTCAAAAATATATTTTTTTTAATTCCCATTTATGCAGCACACAAGAGTCAAGGATGGAGATATTATCCACTCAGAAATTTATTTAAAAATAAATGCTCTGCATATCTGCTTTAAGGAGTTAAAAATAAACATAATTAAAAAGATTATTTCTCCATAGCATGACTTGTGGAATTATTGAATTCCATAAAAATACTAAAAATGTTCTTGCTTGTTAAATTGCTTGATAATATAACCATCATCACATATACTGCTGAAATAAAGCAAATGTGTTCCAATTGACTTGTACAATGGTTGATGGTTTTGACTGACATCTGCATTTGCCAATTAACAACTTTGCTTGGTTGAGACACGCTGCATGTGTGTGTTCAACTAACTTCTCTCCAGCCAGCTGGCTGTATTGCACTGAAGGTATTACAATGCGTGTCCCCCTCATGGTTTCTCCCTAATTTAGTCATGGCCAATTCCCACCCATCAGACTGCTCTCCAATATCACATAACAGCTACCAACCAGGGAGGGCTATCACGTGCTTCTTCCGAGACAAGTAACACCAGTTGACCGCATCTTTTATGATGCAGCTTTTATCATCTTTCATGCAATGTCATGGGGTGGCAAAGCACACTCAGAGGAAAGCCCAATCCACTCATGTCCTATTCATGTGCTGTAGAGGAAAATATAATTTTTAGAGAATTGATAATTTTAGAGAGCAGTGATCTTTAGAAAGGTAAGCTTCAGAGGCATTGTGTCTCATGTTTATACAGTGCCTTGCAAAAGTATTCATCCCCCTTGGTGTTCGTCCTATTTTGTTGCATTACAAGCTGGAATTAAAATGGATTTTTGGAGGGTTAGCACCATTTGATTTGCACAACATGCCTACCACTTTAAAGGTGCACTTTTTTTTATTGTGGCACAAACAATAAGATGAAAAAACAGAAATCTGGAGTGTGCATAGGTATTCACCCCCTTTCATATGAAACCCCTAAATAAGAGCTGGTCCAACCAATTCACTTCTTAAGTCACACAAGTTGATTAACAGCCACCTGTGTGCAATCAAAGTGTCACATGATCTGTCACATGATGTCTGTATAAATCAACCTGTTATGGAAGGACCCTGATTCTGCAACACTACTAAGCAAGCAACATGAAAACCAAGGAGCCTCCAAACAAGTCAGAGACAAAGTTGTGGAGAAGTATAGATCAGGGTTGGGTTATAAAAAATATCCCAAACTTTCAATATCCCACAGAGCACCATTACATCCATTATAGCAAAATGGAAAGAATATGGCACCACTACAAACCTGACAAGAGAAGGCCACCCACCAAAACTCACAGACCAGGCAAGGAGGGCATTAATCAGAGATGCAACAAAGACACCAAAGATAACACTGAAGGAGCTGCAAAGATCCACAGTGGAGATGGGAGTATCTGTCCACAGGACCACTTTAAGCCATACACTCCACAGAGTGAGACTTTATGGAAGAGTGGCCAGAAAAAAAAAGCCATTGCTGAAGAAAACATGTTTGGAGTTTGCTCAACAGCATGTGGCAAACTCCCCAAACACATGGAAGATGATTCTCTGGTCAAATGAGACAAAAAATGTAACTTTTTGGCCATCATGGGAAATGTCATGTATGGCACAACCCCAACACCCTGGGAACACCATTCCTACAATGAAGCATGGTGGTGGCAGCATCATGCTGTGGGGATGTTTATTCATCTGCAGGGACAGGAAAGCTGGTCAGGACTGAAGGAAAGATGGATGGCACCAAATGCAGGGCAATTCTGGAGAAAAACCTGTTTGAGTCAGCCAGAGGTTTCAGACTGGGACGAAGGTTCACGGTCCAGCAGGACAATGACCCTAAACATACTGCTAAAGCTACATTGGAGTGATTTAAAGGGAAACATTTAAATGTCTTGGAATAACCTAATCAAAGCCCAGACCTCAATCCAATTGAGAATCTGTGGCATAACTTGAAGACTGCTGTACACCAACGCAACCCATCTAACTTGGAGTTGGAGCAGTTTTGCCTTGAGGAATGGGCAAAAATCCCAGTGGCTAGATGTGCTAAGCTAATAGAGGCACACCCCAAGAGACTTGTAGCTGTAATTATAGCAAAAGGTGGCTCTACAAAGTATTGACTTTAAGGGGGGGGGGGTGAATACCTATGCACACTCCAGATTTCTGTTTTTTCATCTTAACTATTGTTTGTGTCACTATAAAAAAAGTGCACCTTTAAAGTGGTAGGCATGTTGTGTAAATCAAAATGGTGCTAACCCCCCAAAAATCAATTTTAATACCAGCTTGTAATGTGACAAAACAGGGCAAACACCAAGGGGGATGAATACTTTTGCAAGGCACTGTATAAGATGAATGTTGTTTTTGTGTCACACTATTCTATTCTGCAAGGTTAGCTCAAGTATGTGTAAATGCAAGGTAACAGAGATGATGCCCCTGACCGTGAAAGGAGATAAAAGGGGAACATCTGATATGCCAGTCATGCAAAGTTGTATAAAGAGTGTGCATGATATCAGGAGGGCGCTTCTCTGGGTGAAACGCTTTGATTTTCATTGCAGAGAAGCCAGCTCTCGCAAAAGTATAATAAACTCATATTTCTGTCTCCTTTTTCCTAATAGTCTCAAGGTGTTGAATTATTACACTTTTCCACCACAATTCTTGGCAACGAGGATGGCATGTCACAAGTAGTGGGGACTTTTCCAGATCCAAACTCTGGTTCTCTTTTCAGTCTGATGATCAACCACACACTTTTACACGCCTATGCCAGGGATATTGTGAGTTCCCTACTATTTATAATGAAGCGTTGAGACAAAGCCTCAGTTCTCTTGTGCTGACAGAAGGCTCTGCCTTAATTCAATATGTGGACGACCTACTTTTGGCCACTCCTTCTAAGGAAGGGTGCAGAGCGGACACGATTTCTTTGTTGAAACATTTGGTGGCAGAAGGTCATAAGGCCAGTCTGCATAAGCTCCAGTTTGTCCAAACAGAGGTGAAATTTCTTGGACACACCATGTCAGGCCTGGGTAAGTCTCTGGGATCAGAAAGAATCACAGCCATATTAAATATACCAAAACTTCTAACCAAGAAGTAAATGGTGTCATTTTTGGGTATGTGCTCATATTGTTGTGCATTTATTTCTAATTATTCTATTATTGAGTCTCCCCTCAGTTCACTGATCCACGGCAAGGGCCTACAACCTCATGATAAGGTGACTTGGAGTCCTGAGGCGGAAGAGGCATTTGTTGAGCTTAAGTTAGGTCTCCAGAGCACTCCCACACTGGGGATCCCAGACCCTACTTGTCCTTTCGTCCAAACAGTCGATGAGAAATCAGGATGTATGATGTCAGTATTACTAAACAGCATTATGACCAGTTGCATATTATTCTGCTAAACTTGACCCTGTTGCAGTGGGATTACCGCTATGTCTCAGAGTTGTTGCTGCAGCTGAAAAGGCTGTGGTAGCCTCACAAGACATAGTGGGCTATTCAGAATGAACGTTATTGGTTCCACATGCTGTTTCTGCTCTTCTTCTAAAAGGAAAAAAATCTCATCTGTCAGATACAGTATCTGGATAAGATACAATGCTGAGTTCCGCAAAATGCCTAACAATCACAGTAAAATGTTGTTCTATTTTAAATCCCATGAGGTTGTTACGCACGGAGGACGTCAGTAAGCCTCACTGTTGTGTTTCCACTGTTTCCCAGATTTGTTTGCCTCACTCTGATTTCAGTGAGGTTCCTCTGCAAAGCCCAGACTTAGTGCTTTTTGTGGATGGCTCTGCTACAATTAAAAAAAAAATACTACAAACTACTACTAATAATAATAATAATTAAAAAAAAAACAGATTCTGGTAAGAACCTTATTGGTTTCGCAGTGGTCTCTGCCCATGAAACCCTAGTTTCAGGGTCACTTCCAAGTCACTTTTCGGCACAGGCTGCTGAACTAGTGGCACTCACAGAGGCCTGTAAATTCACAGGAGGTAAGACAGTGACTATATACACAGACAGTAGGCATGCTTTTGGAGTAGCACACAATTTTGTTTGGGATTTTGGTACATTGTGGAAACATCATAGATTTCTAACATCTACAAGAGAACCTATAGCACATCACACATTCAAAGAACTGTTGGATGCCATTTTACTCCCTAAGCAGGTTGCCATTTGTAAATGTGAAGCTCATATTAACTCAACTGATCTGGTCTCCGCAGGTAACACTGCCTCCAAGGGTTCCCCATTTGCGCTTGCATTAACCCTAACTTTGTCTCAGAATCTTCTTTCCAGGTTTGCTACACTGGAGCAGGTTCAGTCGCCAGCCACATCAGAGAAGACAGCACGCTGGAAAAAAGCCAGTTGTGTTAAATGTAATGGGTTGTGGTATGGTCCTCATACCAGGCCAGGTCATGTGGGAATGCCCTGCCTCCCTAGTTGTTATTTCTCCATGTTTGCCAAGTTGATACATGGGTGGGACCACATATCAAAAGGGGGAAATGATGGACTATATGGCTAAGTACTGGTTCACAAAGGGGTTTTCAATTTTCTCCCAAAGATTTTGTGAAAAATGTCCCATAAATTCTGTTTGGCAAGCCACCCAACACTGGCGTGGGCTCAGGGCCTAAAGCACAAGCCCCAGCTGTGTTATGTGAAGATGAAATGTTGAGTTATTGTATGGATCTCTTCTCTGCTTTCTCAATCACTCACAAGCAGGTGAGGGATGCACTTCCAGTCCCACCGTCTGGACCTCTACATGACTTGAAGCCTGGCGATTGGATTGTGGTGAAGGGCCTGAGAAGGAAGAGCTGGAGATAGTCACGGTGGTTAGGACCATATCAGGTGCTGGTGACGACGCAAACAGCTGTTAAGATTGGGTAAAGAGCCACTTGGATACACGCCTCGCACTGCAAGTGCACACCACTGCCAGGGGGAAAACAGGAGGATGAAGAGGAATCATCAGAGATGAAGGAAAAAGAAAGCAGTGAGTAAGTGAAGCTAGTGGGGTGTCATGGAGTTTTGGTGAGGTGGTAAGAGTGCAAAAGCGCATGCCTGCACTTGGTGCACCAAAAGACATCAAGAATAGTGAAGTGTCACCCCCTAACAGCACCCATCAGTGTTTCTCCATCTGACGATGCTTGAGAGATATGATGTAGATTTTTCATGATGGCATGCACTGCTACCAGATGGTGCAGATGGATCCAGAGGAGCTCCCAGACTGGCCTCCAAGGCCATGTGTGAATTATAACCACCTCTCTCGAATGGGAATGATTATGAACTATAGATAAATGTTTGATATTATCTATATTTTATATATATATATATATATATATATATATATATATATATATATATATATATGTATGTATGTATGTATGTGTGTGTATGTGTGTGTGTGTGTGTGTGTGTAATATGGGTCCGTCTCAGAAACTGGTCTCTCATTTGGGACATGATGGTCAAAAAATAAATTTTCTAATTTTACTATTTTTTTTTGCATTTACCTAACTCTCAATGTTCCTTTTGTCATGTTTAATAAGAATAAAGATAGTATCTTGCTTTATCTGGCCTCCACTGTGGAAATGTTTTTTGATTACAATTCAAATGCTTTTGTAAAATTGATTTACATATAAAATAACATCATGAAGAATTAAAGCCCCTCCTTCACAGACGAGTGAAAATATTGAATAAATTTCCTCTTTTTGATTGCTTGGGTTAAAAATGCCAAGTTATGATGACTGAATTGATTATTCACTTAAATATGAATAATATGATACATTTTGGGTATTTGATACAGCGAAATAGGACACAATGGGAAAAATCAAGAACACACCGGAAAGATGAGAATAACGGCGGTGGTAAAAGAACAGCGACTGTACCGGCTGAAGGTCGTGCGGGTCTCTGCTGCGGCGCGCGAGCAACAGGACATCACTACCGCACCGGATGGAGCGCGAGCGGGGCAAAATGACTGGCCGTAGATTCTATCAAACGTTCGATCTAAATTGATCATGGTTGCAAAATATTGGCCAAAAATACACATACACTACAAAATATGAAAGATGAAAAAGAAACATTCTATTGCCTTATATACTGCAAGACTAAAACAAAATAAAACTGTCAAAACTCACCTTTTCAGTGATAATGTCCGAACAGATCACCCGCGTAACAGAAAGACCGCAAATGGAAGCACGATCAACTTCTAACTGTTGGAGTGGAAAATTCCATTCTACACATACAAATTGTTAATGTGTGTCCTTCCCTGCACACAAATAACACGCTACGGTAAAAAAAATAGACCACAACTCATTTTATAGCTCAGAAATTCATACAAGACCAGCTACCATCATAACATATTCTGTAAGAAACATATTCTATACCTAACTTTCAGCTTTCGTTTTAAAAAACAAAATCGCAGATTTATAACTAAATTTTTATATGGCATAGTGATTTTAAGTTACTACTGTTGGTGAGGTAGTGACCTCGACCCTGAGGCTTTCTGTTGAGATCAAAACACACGATCGTATTGGTTTTGCGGAAAATGGAGTTATAATGGCGATCAAATATTTTGCATGATGTTTTATTATGGTTATGATTATTCTGTGAGCGCACCAATCCTTAGGTGTATAAAGTTACAACTTAAAATACAATCAGTGATAACTGTAGACTTTTCAGTGGACTACAACCTTTTTAAGGGAATGCAATGTAGTCAACCATTTATCATGTCCCAGGTCAAGCAGCCATTTTTCCACAAATTTGCAGAATTTTTGGCAAATTCTGAATAGAGTTTTCACATCAAAGATTTGGTTTTATCTGTATTATTTCCTTCATCATTTTATTTCAAATTAAAACCATCACCATTCAAAACCGTATAGTTTATTGACTGTGAGTATATTTAGTGGGGTACCCCCTCAGTACCCAGTTTCTGAGACAGACCCATATTTTATATTTATATATATATATATATATATATATATATATATATATATATATATATATATATGGAGAGAGAGAGCTTATTACTGGCTGAAGAAATAACACGATAGCTATGTTTGATATGTATAATGCAGGGTTCTCCACGAGGGGTCTTAGAGGGGCGGGCCGCCCCCCTTTCTGTGATTCCCACCCCCGTTTAATTTCTGCCTCCCCTTTACAAAAGGAAGAGACGTCCCTTTGTTTTCTTTGTGACAGATAGCCTTTCTCTGTTGGAGTACCGACAAAGTACACTACAGACAAAAAAATTACATCACTGTTCAGGAGAGCCTTGTGGCGCTCAGTGTGAAAGAATTTTGTGAATATCTCCTTCCGTTTTCGTGTAAATCCCCATTGTTTGGAGGGAGCACTCTGAGGAAAAAGTGCGCTTTCTGTGTGATACTCTGTCTCTAAGTGCAGCGCGCGGGTGGGGGAGGGGCTGCTCGCTTTCACTCACACACACACACACACACACAGGAGGGAGGGGCTGCTTGCTCTCTCACACACACACACAGGAGGGAGGGGCTGCTCGCTCTCACACACACAGGAGGGAGGGGCTGCTCCCTCTCAGAGAGACACAGGCTTGTAGCCTCATGGCAAATCATACATTCACACAGTACAGCTCAGCTCCTGCAATAGCGACTGCTACGCGCACTGCATCACTCAATTTCCCACAGGGGAATTGTTGGCTCTAGTTATAATTTATAATGCTTATGTACATTCTTTTACAAAAGTGCAATATTTTGATGCTGCTGAGCCATTGATCAACCTTTTTTTATGTCTGATATGTTGTAGATGGGAAAAGTAAAAGAAGCAAAAGTTTACTTAAGAAAGATGGCTCTCTTTTTATTTTTATTTTAAGTTATCATAACTTGTTCCTCAGGCACTCAATGTTAATAAACAGGCCGACATTTGAAATCTGTTGACCTCAGTTTTCATTCTTGCATTAGCTTTATGGAATTCATTGTATTAATTAATTTGCACTGAAGTGTGCAAATTAATTAATACAATGAATTCAAGTGTGTGTAATGTTTGATGTATGATGTGTTTTGTACCAGTCCAATTGATTCCTCTATTCTAAATGATTACTATTTGAGATTATTTTATGCAAATTCTATGCAAATGACATATGTAAATCTATGCAAATTTGTTTCAAGGTCATCCGATTGACCCCACCCCCCTATATTTTCAATCCGTGAAGAACCCTGTAATGTGAATCTGTATATTTTCCTATCTGTTCATTTGCGTAGAGATGTTTCACAAAAACAGCAGTATAATCGTTTCCATTTCCTTGTTAATATTATAGTTATGAAAGAATTGATAAAAGGGGGAATGTGTAGAGGAAAATATAATTTTTAGAGAATTGATAATTTTAGAGAGCAGTGATCTTTAGAAAGGTAAGCTTCAGAGACATTGTCTCTCATGTTGATATAAGATAAAGAATGCTTTTGTGACATTATTCTATTCTGCAAGGTTATATGAAGCATGTGCATATGCAAGATAGCAGAAAATATGCCCCTGACTGTGAAAGGAGATAAAAAGGGAACATCTGATATGTCAGTCATGTTAAGCTGTATAAAGAGTGCGCATGATATCAAGAGGGCGCTTCTCTGGGTGAAACACTTTGTGATTTTCATTGTGAAGAAGCCAGCTCTCGCAAGAGTATAATAAACTCGTATTTCTGTCTGCTTTTTCCTAAGTCTCGAGGTGTTGGCTTATTACGCTTTTCCACTGCAGTGCTCTCACACACCCATGACTGGCTAGTGTAATTGACCGAGCAGGGAAGAGAGAGCATGCCAGCTCTCCCTCCCAGAGAGCCCAGACAATTTTGCTCTCTTAAGCGCCCAACCACAGATGACTGTGACATCATCAAGATTCAAAAGTGGCAATATCTGGATGACGGGGAGGATGATGGGGACAACACTTTCCTGCTGTGCCACTCGGGATCCACAGGGCATGCATTTTACGCTACTTCTGGTTAAATTGTGCATGATGAATAAAACTGCAACAGTATTTTGTGGTTTACTATACAGTCAGTTTCGCAATAACAAGATTTGCAGTGGGCTGACTTCACATGTCACAAAGGAAGCCGATAGACTTCACCCTCTCTGGTTGGTCATTGTCACATGATAGAGAAGACCTACCTGGTTGGTGGAACAGGCCAAAATGAGTTCTCTGGGAGTGTGCTCTGGTTATTGTAGACTGCACTGTACAACAGCTTTCATCCCAGAAACACTGTTTGACTCAGAAATGTGTCACTAGATGATACAGAAAATAACCTCTATAACCTCTTAGACAAAAGTAACACCTTGCTGTCTGGTTGTTCCTGTAGGTGCAGGACTGAGTTCTTTGGTGTACTCCTCTTCATACCACACCAAGAGCTCATGTCCTGGGTTAATGGGTCGACAGCAACGATACAGAATTCCCCCTTGATACCGAAATGCCACAAGATTCTGTTCTTCTTCATTACGGGCACAATTCACATACCTAAAAGGCAACATTCCAGAAAAGGTAAAAATCAGATCAGAGTCACAGACTTGGAGAAAGCATGGCAGAAATATCAGTGACATGAAGATAAAGTTCTTCCAACAAATGAGGAGCTGTAAAATCAAATCACTAAAACGACCCAACAACTGGTGCATTCCTCACCTCATCCAATTCACATGCATTTCTCTTTTGGCATCAATGTATTGTTCACACTGCATGCTCCTGTATACCTGTAGAAAAATACCACATTTACATTTTTCTTCACTAAATCAATCTATTGCTTTAAATGAGGTATACAGAAACGAGAGCAATGGCTCATGCCAATATTATATTAAGCCCCATGAAGGCTGAAGTAAAAGGTTCTTGACTGTATCTTAAGATTCACAAAACGGCTGACAAGCTCCAAGATGAATTTAGTAACTGTAGAAAAATGCAGGCAAAGCTTTATCAGAATTTAGGCAAAGGAAAAGTTTATCATGAAAGGCTTTATGTCCGACATGGCAAAGCTGTGCTGTGAATCAGACCTCTCTGATAAATATCCATCCCTTGTTTTTTGGTCTCTAAACAGAAAGTTACAAAAATGCGCAACTTTAAAGTCAGTTCTGACACTAAATGGGTTTTATATAAAATATTTTGGATTTGTACAAGTATTATTTATTTGCCATAAGTGTTTGGGAGCTAATGTTGGTTTAGTTCAGTGTAGCAGTGTTCATTTTTAATTTAAAGAATTTTAAATTTACTTTTAGTCTTAGTTGTGGACTGAAAATTGCAGTTACATTTTAATCTTTTTTTTCATCAAGATTTAATTAGTGGAACTCAATTTTAATTTTACTCTAATTCTAGTTTAGTCATAATTTTCTCAGATAGTTGCATGGTAATTGTAAAATGTGCCCTGTAGTTTTAAAGGAGAACTGAGGACAAATTTATCATCAAAATTCTATTTCTCATTTTATAAAATGTAGGAATGTATTTCTGACAGCTACTTTGTCACTGCTATAGCAAGTTATGAGTATTTGAAATATGCTATGTAATATATCAGTCCATATGTCAAAACAATGGCCGCAAACGAGATTCGCAGAGACCTGTGCGAGACTTCATAGGACGGAAGTAAAACGTACAGCGGAAATCAAAGTGAACATCATCTGCCAATGTTGTCAAAAGACATGTGCGGCCTCCTTCGAATGCTGACCTAATCAAGCCAGAAGTTTTCCCTGTGTCTGAAATCGCTCCCTACTCACTATACAGGGCACTATATAGCGGGGACGCCATTTTGTAGTGCTGTCCGAAACCTTAGTGAGGATTATGTGGGAAATACACTCAGTATAATATGTATTTATCACAAAAACACATGTATGTATTTATTATTTTGAAAAGCCACCAGCCGCCTGATCTGGCATATTTTAATTTCCATTAAAATTAATTTTCGTCTTCACACTTGGCAGAATGTAGGAGGAAACATGAAGTCCATAAGACGAAGGCAGCAGGCACCTCGTTAGCCATTACTGAACATTTGTGCCCAACATGTGGTCGACACTTTCGTGCTCGATTTGGCCTTAGTCATTGTGGCAGCGGGGGCGTGGTCAAGCATCAGTCTGTGACCGGAGGACGGAGTCAGGGAAGGTAAGTGGCAGAATCACTGCACCTGAGGTTAATTAATGTGTTTGTGTGTCTTCCACAGTGACCGCACCCTATTTAAGGGGAGAGAGCAAGAGCAGAGAGAGCTCGCTCCCCAACCAGACGACTGGAGTGTGTGCGTGCATGTGTGGCTGAGAGAGTGAAATTGACGCTGAAAAGTGAAAATAAAAGAGTTTTGTGAACTCCGTTCTGGCCTGCCGTCCCTCTGTGCTCCACCAACCCATATGAACTGCTACAGTGGTGCCGAAACCCGGGAATTGGAGCGCAGAAGCAGAACAGCCCCATGGAGTCCTCCCCTTTCGCCGACCTGGTCCACGCCCTCGCCACGGCCCAGCAAAGCCAGCACCAGGCGCTAGTCGCCCTCCGGAAGGAGCAGGAACAGCGGTTCGAGGCCCTGATGTTGGCTCAGCAGGAAGAGCGACAGGCGTTCCGGCACCTCCTCACGTCGGCGGGGTCCACAAACTCCACCGCCGTGGGCCCGTCCCCCCTCACCCTAACGAAGATGGGCCCACAGGACGACCCCGAGGCCTACCTCACGCTCTTTGAGCAGGTAGCAGAGACCTCGGGGTGGCCGGTGGAACAGCGGGCGGCGCGCCTCCTCCCACTGCTAACGGGAGAGGCGCAGCTGGCCGTGCTACAGCTCCCCGCCGACCGCCGGCTGGCCTACGCGGACCTTCGCCGGGCCGTCCTCCAGCGGGTGGGGTGCACCCCCGAGCAACAACGGCAGCGCTTCCGTGCTTTGCGCTTGGAGGAAGTCGGCCGGCCGTTCGCGTTTGGTCAGCAACTCCGGGACGCCTGCGGGCGGTGGTTGAGAGCCGACAACCGCGACGCCGAGGGAGTCATCGACCAGGTGGTACTGGAGCAGTTCATCGCGCACCTACCAGCCGGAACTGCAGTGTGGGTCCAGTGCCACCACCCGGGATCGCTGGATCAGGCAATCGAAGTGGCGGAGGACCATTTGGCGGCTGTCCCGACGGCAGGACAGCAGACAACCTCTTCTCTCCTCTCTCCCCCTCTCCTCCTGTGTCTCATTCTCGTCCCATTCCCCCACTGCGGAGGTGGGGGCCAGAGCCACCCCAGCTGGCCCGCCACACCCGCGGTGCCCTCCCGTTTCTCCCTTCTGTGTCTGTCTCTCCCCCCCTCAGGTGAGTGAGCCCCAGAGCACCAGTGTGGAGAGGAAGCCCGGGCCGGTTTGCTGGCGCTACGGGGAGCCGGGCCACCTCCAACAGCAGTGCTCGGTAATGGAGGTGGGCGTGGTGGTTCAGATCCCCAACACGCCAGGAACCGCCCTCGATCGGGCCGGAGCATATCGCATACCGGTGAGTGTCCAAGGGGATACATATCAGGCGTTGGTGGATTCTGGTTGTAATCAGATCTCAATCCACCAAAACCAGGTGCAAGATGAGGCATTGGGGGGAGCACAATTGGTGAAGGTGTTGTGTGTGCACGGGGATGTTCACAACTACCCTTTAGTGTCAGTCCACATTTTTTTTTTTGAGGGGAAAAATTTATAGTGAAGGCGGTGGTTAATCCTCGCCTTACCCACTCGATAATTTTGGGGACAGATTGGCCGGGATTTGGGGAATTAATGAGTCATCTAGTGAAGAGTGGGTCCTGCTGTAGTTTAATAAGGGGAGGTCCCGGTGTCCCGTTGGCGGGAGCAGCTGTCACAGAGCCGTCTACGTCATCTCCGAGTCAGAGTGAGGAGCCGCCGGCTCCTCCTCTCTCTATTTGGAAATCCCTCGCGGATTTTCCACTGGAGCATTCGCGAGACGAGACTCTGTGGCATGCATTTGACCAAGTGAGAGTAATTGATGGTCAAATGCTCCAGCCAAACGCCACCCCGTCCTTCCCCTACTTCACAATTATGAAGGATAGATTATACCGAGTGACGCAGGACACTCAGACTAAAGAGCAAGTCACGCAGCTTTTGATTCCAAAGAGCCGCCGGGAATTGGTATTCCAGGCGACTCACTTTAATCCCATGGCTGGACACTTAGGGCAGGATAAAACACTAGCCCGAATAATGGCCCAGTTCTATTGGCCAGGGATTCGCGGCGATGTCTGTAGGTGGTGTACGGCATGCCGCGAATGCCAGTTAGTAAATCCAGCGGCCATTCCAAAAGCGCATCGAGACCCCGTTCGAAAGAATTGGGATGGATCTCGTCGGGCCATTAGATCGGTCAACACAAGGGTACCGCTTTATATTAGTTCTGGTGGACTTTGCAATGCGATACCTGGAAGCAGTGCCTCTTCGCAATATTTCAGCACGCAGTATTGCGGAAGCGCTCTTCCGCGTTATCTCCCGAGTTGGAATCCCGAAAGAGATTCTGACTGACCAAGGCACCTCGTTTATGTCACGTACACTGAATGAACTGTATGGGTTGTTGGGTATTAAGCCGATCCGCACCAGTGTGTATCACCCACAAACGGACGGTTTAGTTGAACGGATCAATCACACCCTCAAGAATATAATTAAAAAATTCGTAAGTGAGGACGTATGTAATTGGGATAAGTGGCTCGAACCCTTGTTGTTTTCAGTGCGAGAGGTCCCCCAAGCCTCCACGGGGTTCTCCCCATTTGAATTGTTATATGGGCGTGAGCCACGTGGCATTCTAGATGTGCTGCGGGAAAATTGGGAGGAGGGACCTTCACCAAGTAAAAATGAAATCCAATACATTATTGACCTGCACGCAAAACTCCACACACTCACACACCTAACCCAGGAGAATTTGCGGCAGGCACAAGAACGACAAACCCGCCTGTACGACAAGGGTACGCGCCTTAGGGAGTTCGCACCGGGAGATAAAGTACTTTAGTCTAGATGGAAATAGGGGTCCACGCGCACCCCCCGGCTTTTTTCATGACACCTGATTTTTTTGTATCTTTAAAGTGTCTACTTTCAGAATCTGACAGGTACCAAGCTGAAATAATGTCCCAAGGGCTTCATCTTTAACCCTTTAATGCACCTGACCGGAACCCGACAGATTGAAAAAAGGATACAGAATGGGTCATGACTTTTGAAGTAAACTACATACAGAGACAAATTAACACATTTTCCCATACAATACTGACCCAGTGAATGACATTAAGTGGTTGTTTTTGACATGAGACAACATTTAAACTGCCTTTTTGGTCAAAAACGGCAAAAAAAGGCCTAAAATGTGTAGAAATTCAACTTTCTTTTCATTCTTTGAAGTTTTATTGTGTACTTTTTTCACCACCTGCTCTTCATTTATCATTTACAGTATCCATTTGATTACTACATTGGGTATTAAGCTGAAATAATGCCTCAAAGTCAACATTTTTAACCCTTTAATGCCCTAGACTGGAACCCGGAAAATGATAAAACTGTCAGAATGTGGAATAACTTTTGAAGTAAACCACATACAGAGACAAATTAACATATTTTCCCATACAACACTGACCCAAAGAATGAAATGAAGTGGTTGTTTTTGACTTTTGACAACATTTAAACTGCATTTCTGGACAAAAACGGTAATAAATGGCCTAAAATGTGTAGAAAAACAACTGTCTTTTCATTCTTTCAAATGTTATTGTGTGTTTTCACCACCTCTGGCTCTTCATTTATCATTTATAGCATCACTTTTATTATTACATCGGGTACTAAGCTGAAACAGTATCTCTCTCACTTTATTTTAACCCTTTGCATCAAACCTGAAAACTCAAAAAGTCTGAGGATGTCGTGCAGAGAGTCATCACTGCTATTAAAGGCTTCACAAACCCCTGGACAATCCCTGACAAAAGCCGACTGTACTCCCTTGCATCTGGGGCTCCAATTGATCCAGAGGTTGAGGTTGATGTGTTGCGGGCCAAGGCTGCAGGCAGGGCTGCCAAAGAGCAGTTCATCCAAGAGCGCTTTGTGTCCTATAAGAGTGAGTTCTTTGACAGCCTCAAGAAGCTGAATCTCAAGACAATGGATCAGTGCAGCAAGAGGGTCAAACTTGCATCAGCACAGGGGAAGGTGGATATTGATTTAACTTGTACTAATAGTTCATTTCAATACAATACATTATATTATGGCCTACTACATTTATGCCTCATCTCATTGATTCTCAGTTCTATTACAGCTCTTTGTGTACCAGGAGCAGAGTAACCTAGCCTATCAACTTCTTGTAAAGCCACAGATTATGGACAAGCCCATCAATATTGAGGAACTCATGCGGTATCCTCTCTCACCTGTTCCTCATGCCCTTGGCTCTCCTGATGGCTATTTTGCCAAAACAAATAAGTCTGCCATTCTTCACCATCTGCTGAAGGACAGGGATGAAGAAGTACCATACCCTCAGGATGCCCTTTATATACAGGATGGCAATGCCGTCTTTCACATGATGACCAACTTACCACCAACCTGTGGGGAGATTTGCATGCAGCTCCTGGACCTAATGGTTGCCAAGCATTATTTTGTCTTCTCCACAGATTGCTACCAGCCAGATTCCATCAAAGCCCAAGAGCGACTCAGGCGTGGCTTTACTGAAAGATACATAATTGATGGTCCAAACACCCGGACGCCCTATGACTTTAAGTCATTCCTTGGTAATGAGTTGAACAAGAAGCAGCTATGTGACGACCTTCTTAAGGTCTGGGGGAGCAATGAGGCAGCATCTCGGATTGAGAGGAGTATGAGAGCAGTGGTGTGTGTTGATGGGAAATCCTATGACATAACATCAACCAATGGAAAAGTAAGTTGACCGGAGACATAAGCAGTCACCCTAACAATACTGGAGAATTGATAAGTAAACCAAATGCTCTGGAATTGTGAATGTTGTATTATAATAATGTAGTTAGATAGTTTCTTTATGTGTTATAGGTCCAGACTTCCGAAATCTATGCACTGCGGTCCAACCAGGAGGAGACAGACAGTCGCATTGTGCTGTACCTCCACCAGGCTGTCAAATGGGGGTACAAGTCATGTGTGGTGAGGACACCTGACACAGACATTTTGATGATCCTCCTCTACCATGCCAGCAAGATCAACCTCTCAATTTATCTTGACCATGGCTCTGGCAAACATCGCGTACAGGTAAATGTGACAGAACTGTCTGAATCACTGGGCCCTGACTACTGTAGCACACTGCTGGGATTCTATGTCTTTACTGGGGAAGACTGTACCAGTGCTTTTAAAGGCAAAGGAAAGGTCAATCCTCTGAAGAAGCTACAGAAGAATCCTAAACTCCACAATGCTTTCAAGCGGCTTGGTGGAGACTGGCTGGTCACCAATGAGCTTCAACAGGAGATGGAGTGCTTCACATGCATCATGTATGGCGAAGCACGGACAACATCAGTTGATGCCGTACGGGCCAAGATGCTGAGAAACATGGTTGGTGCTGACAAAGTCCTGGACTCAAAGTCAAAAGTAGACCTGGAACGCCTGCCTCCCCCCAAAGTATGTCTCATCCCACATGTACAGTGAGTCAACTACAGAGTTGCTTGCTACAAGAGATCAGACGAAGCAATAATCGAGAGCCCCAAACCATATGACCCAGGCATGGGCTGGGAGAAGACAGGAGAGGAGGTGGTGTTGGAACCCATCTGGACGATTGGACCCATCCTCCCTCCTTCTCTTGTTGAGGTACTGGCTCAGAGAGCAGTGTCAGAAGAGCAGGTAGTCGACAAGGTAGTTGATTACAAGAGCAACAACTTGTCTGTCAATGAAGAGGGAGAGTATGAACCAAATGATGAGGATGAAGAGCTGGACATGGAAGAAATAGACTTTGAAGATCTCTTCAGTTATGATGAAGATGAGTAGTGGAGGACAACTGCTTGCCAGCCTACTTTTATGAAAATAGTTTTTTTGAAGATCATTAAAACAACACGAATCAACATGTTGTCTGTTAATTAGTTGCATGTGCCCATTTGTCCCTGTTTCTTTACATCAAAGTTATCCCACTTTTGGTTGTTGGGCTATGCTGCACAGGTTTTGTTTCAAAGGGTTAAAATAAAGTGAGAGAGATACTGTTTCAGCTTAGTACCTGATATAATCAAAGTGATGCTGTAAATGATAAATGAAGAGCCAGAGGTGGTGAAAACACACAATATTTGAAGAATGAAAAGACAGTTCATTTTCTATACATTTTAGGCCATTTTTTGCTGTTTTTGACCAAAAAGGCAGTTTAAATGTTGTCAAAAGTCAAAAACAACCACTTCATTTCATTCCTTGGGTCAGTGTTGTATGGGAAAATGTGTTCATTTGTCTCTGTATGTGGTTTACTTCAAAAGTTATTCCACATTCTGACAGTTTTATCATTTTCCGGGTTCCAGTCTAGGGCATTAAAGGGTTAAAAATGTTGACTTTGGGGCATTATTTCAGCTTAATACTCATCTCATTATCTCTAGCCGCTTTATCCTTCTACAGGGTCGCAGGCAAGCTGGAGCCTATCCCAGCTGACTACGGGCGAAAGGCGGGGTACACCCTGGACAAGTCGCCAGGTCATCACAGGGCTGACACATAGACACAGACAACCATTCACACTCACATTCACACCTACGGTCAATTTAGAGTCACCAGTTAACCTAACCTGCATGTCTTTGGACTGTGGGGGGAAACCGGAGCACCCGGAGGAAACCCACGCGGACACGGGGAGAACATGCAAACTCCACACAGAAAGGCCCTCGCCGGCCCCGGGGCTCGAACCCAGGACCTTCTTGCTGTGAGGCGACAGCGCTAACCACTACACCACCGTGCCGCCCCCAGCTTAATACTGAATATAATAATCAAATGGATACTGTAAATGATAAATGAAGAGCAAGTTGTGAAAAAAGTACACAATAAAACTTCAAAGAATGAAAAGAAAGTTGAATTTCTACACATTTAAGGCCATTTTTTGCCATTTTTGACCAAAAAGGCAGTTTAAATGTTGTCAAATGTCAAAAACAACCACTTAATGTCATTCACTGGGTCAGTATTGTATGGGAAAATGTGTTAATTTGTCTCTGTATGTAGTTTACTTCAAAAGTTATGACCCATTCTGTATCCTTTTTTCAATCTGTCGGGTTCCAGTCAGGTGCATTAAAGGGTTAAAAATGAAGCCCTTGGGACATTATTTCAGCTTGGTACCTGTCAGATTCTGAAAGTAGACACTTTAAAGATATAAAAAAAAAAAATCAGGTGTCATAAAAAAAGCCGGGGGGTGCACGCGGACCCCTATTTCCATCTAGACTACTTGTACTGTTGCCCACATCGAGCTCCAAATTAGTCGCTAAGTGGCAAGGACCCTTTGAGGTCACATGGCGAGTCAGGGACGTTGACTATGAGGTGAGGCGAACGGACAGGGGTGGGGCGCTACAGATTTACCACCTCAATCTGCTCAACTCTGGAATGAGGAGGTCCCCGTGGCGTTGGTGTCAGTGGTTCCGGGGAAGGTGGAGCTGGGGACGGAGGTTCAAAAGGGAACATTGGCATCACGTACCTCTCCGGTCCCCTGTGGAGACCACCTCTCCCCGACCCAACTTGCGGAGGTTGCCCAGTTGCAGACCGAGTTTTCGGACATGTTCTCGCCCCTGCCCAGCCGCACCAACCTCATAGAGCACCACATTGAGACGCCCCGGGGGTGGTAGTGCGTAGCCGCCCTTACAGGCTACCCAAACACAAGAAAAAAGTGGTTCGGGAAGAACTCGAGGCCATGCTCGAAATAGGCATCGTCGAGGAGTCCCACAGTGACTGGAGCAGCCCGGTGGTCTTGGTACCCAAGGTCGACGGGTCGGTCCGGTTCTGTGTAGACTATAGAAAAGTCAACGCGGTGTCTAAATTCGACGCGTACCCAATGCCTCGTACTGATGAGTTGCTCGATCGACTAGGCACGGCTCGCTTTTACTCGACACTGGATTTAACAAAGGGATATTGGCAGATCCCCTTGACTCCATTATCCCGAGAAAAAAACGGCCTTTTCCACACCGTTCGGCTTACACCAGTTTGTCACACTTCCTTTTGGGCTGTTTGGGGTGCCCGCTACGTTTCAGCGGCTGATGGATAGGGTCCTCCGCCCCCACGCCACCTATGTGGCCGCCTACCTTGATGACATCATTATCTATAGTAATGACTGGCTGAAGCACCTCCAACATCTGAGGGCCGTCCTTAGGTCGCTGAGGCGAGCGGGTCTCACAGCCAACCCGAAGAAGTGTGCGATTGGGCGGGCAGAAGTATAGTATCTGGGCTTCCACTTGGGCAACGGGCAGGTGCGTCCCAAAATTAACAAGACTGCAGCAATTGTGGCCTGCCCGAAGCCCAAGACCAAAAAGGGGGTGAGACAGTTCCTGGGGCTGGCTGGCTATTATCATAGGTTTATACCTAATTATTCGGATGTCACCAGCCCGCTGACTGACCTGACTAAAAAGGGGGCACCAGATCTGGTCCAGTGGACAGAGCAATGCCAGCGGGCTTTTTCTGAGGTAAAGGCTGCACTGTGTGGGGGGCCACTTTTACACTCCCCTGACTTTTCTCTCCCCTTTATGTTACAGACGGATGCGTCGGACAGAGGGCTGGGGGCTGTTTTGTCCCAGGAGGTGGAGGACCACCCAGTGTTGTATATCAGTAGGAAGCTGTCGGTGCGTGAGGGGCGCTACAGCATCATTGAAAAGGAGTGCCTAGCAATCAAGTGGGCGGTCCTCGCCCTCCGTTACTACCTGCTGGGACGCCCTTTCACCCTCTGTTCGGACCACACACCCCTCCAGTGGCTCCACCGCATGAAGGATGCCAACGCGCGGATCACCCATTGGTATCTGGCACTCCAACCCTTCAACTTCAAGGTGATCCACAGGCCGGGGGCGCAGATGGTCGTGGCGGACTTCCTCTCCTGTCGGGGGGGGGGGGGATGGCCGCCCGGCCTGAGTTGGGCGGTGGGGGTATGTGGCAGCAGGGGCGTGGTCAAGTGTCTATCTGTGACCGGAGGGTGGAGTCAGGGAAGGTAAGTGGCAGAATCACTGCACCTGAGGTTAATGTGTTTGTGTGTCTTCCACAGTGACCACGCCCTATTTAAGGGGAGAGAGCGAGAGCAGAGAGAGCTCTCTCCCCAACCAGACGACTGGAGTGTATGCGTGCATGTGTGGCTGAGAGAGTGAAATTGACACTGAAAAGTGAAAATAAAAGAGTTTTGTGAACTCAGTTCTGGCCTGCCGTCCCTCTGTGCTCCACCCACCCATACGAACTGCTACAGTCATCTTCGGACACACAGAACCTAATCAAGTACTCCGACGTTATGGTCATCTTCGCATTGGCGACAGAGGAACATCAATTTTGCGACACTAATGACGTAAATACCAGCGCGACGGACTAGTCCTTATCCTGTCGTCTTTCCAACTCTTCTCAGTTGGTTCAAAGTCATATGGAATAATCTCCATGTCACATATGCGAGGGAGGTGGATGTATGTGCAGAAGTATACAGTTTAATAAAGTGCAGAATATATATCAATCAATCAATCACAACATGTGGTTGATACGTTCATGCTCGAATTGGCCTCATTAGTCATCTTTGGACAGTCATCTTTGGATTTTATCAGTCGTCTTCAGACAGTCATCTTAAATCACCACTACTCCCAGGTCCACTCTGGCCCGGAGTGGTAGTACCTGTGAGGGCCCCAACTATGGGTTAAATAATAACCAATGGAATGCGTGGGGGATGCAGAAATACTTGGGATGGTGTCCGAGTGCGCGGTAACCCCACTGGGAGTGAAGGACCCCTAGTTCTCGTCAGAACATTATTCTTGGAGAGGGAAACTCGTAGATAAAACCTGAGGTTCAGTTGGTTGCTGGTTGTCTCAATCCCTGTTGTGCCACTGGAGTCAAACTGAGTGTACCAAGAAGTGGGTTTAGTGATGTGCAACACTTTATCCACTCAAAACAAACTCACGCACAGGTATTTTTTGGACTCTTGGAATGTTATATGGGCTCATGATTAAGCCCTGCGGTGATAGGAGCGCAGTGAAGCATCCAGGCCTCACAAGCTGGGAGTATGTAATTGTTACCCTTCACGTAGGCGGCTTGGGATATTGGTCACTTTGTTGCTAACCCATGGCAATGGCGTGATTCGGCAGCACCTCAAGCGACGTAGCAGCCCTCTTTAGGGATAGCCTGCTCACCTGCTGGTCAGAAGGGGACCTAGAAAAGGTGGTCCTAAAAAAGCTTGCCTAATTTTAAACCGGTCAGCAACCCACGGCTGGCGGTTGTTCACTGTGCGGGTGAAATGCAAGCAATGAACAAACCACTGAGTTAAATCATGGACAACTACAAAAATGGAATCAATCAAATCTATGGATAGCATGTTGGAATGTACATACCCTGTTGAACTTACCGGGGTCTCATCATCCTAAGTGTCACACTGCACTTATATGTAGGGAATTGTCTCGATATGGTTTAGACATAGTTGCACTCTCAGAAACAAGATTCTCTGATGATGGCCAAATAGTTGAACCAGAGTCAGGCTATACCATCTTCTACAAAGGCCAGCCAGCTAATTCGCGCCGGGAATCCAGTGTGGGGTTCGCTGTAAGGACACATCTAGTGGCAAATCTTGCAGACCTTCCATATGGTTTCTCCAACTGCATAATGACTCTGAGGTTGCAAGTCAAGTCAAAACAATTAATGACAGGGGGCGCTAGTGAGCAGCGCATGGAGTAGACGTGCTTTTAGGGGCTCCTCTGAGCCAATATGTAAAAATATTATTTTGACAGTCTCATATATATTTTTTATTGGCCACAGGAATAACTTTACAAATCAGAGGCTTAACCAGTTAAGTTTTTGCAACGATATGCCGAAGAAGTTACCCACAAACGTCGAGTGCCCTCGACCATCCTCAGCGACTGCTAATGCTAGCGCTGGCGGTGCTAGTAGCAGCCAGCCAGATCATGAGTCCAGCGATAGTGACACAGAGCATCTGCCTTTAATCTGGGAGAAAGTCTCCGACAAGATCCTTTCACATATCAATGGCAGGTTTGATAAACTAGAGCAAACACTTAAAGCGGTGCAGAGCTCTCAAAGAGAATTACTGGAGAAGGTTGAAACGGTAGAGGAGTGAGTTTTGGACCATGAGAGCCGCATAACCTACTTGGAGAGGATGGTCTCGGGCCTGAGGGATGAGAACAACACGCTCAAGCTAAAGGTGGACGACCTTGAAGGCCGATCACGTCGCAATAATATTAAGATTGTCGGCATTCCTGAGCATGAAGAGGGCGGCAAACCAACAGAATTCATTGAGGCATTAATCCCGACGCTTCTCGGCGAAGACAACTTTCAGTCTCCGGTGGTTATTGACCGGGCCCACCGGATCCTGCGGCCGCCGCCCACGGCTGGAGCTAGGCCTCGCGCCATTATCGCCAGGGTCCACTTCTATCGGGAGAAGGAGCTCATACTCCGCCTCCGGAGGGGACAACAGATGGAGTATAAAGGCAACAAGGTGCTTATTTTTCTGGATTATATGCCTGAGGTGATGCGGCAGCGGCGTGAATACACCGAGGCCCTGGGGAAGCTGCGGGAGCTGAAGGTGGAGCACAGTCTACTTTTCCCGGCGCGGCCCCGAATAAAACACAAGGATCGGTTTAGGGTCTTCAGTACACCGAGTGAGGCAATGACTTTTATCAACACTGACTTAAAGAACTTAACTTAAGACTGTAGTGGTCCCTTAGTGTATATATTTATACAGAGGGCTAATAACACTATCTCAATGTTATATATATTTTTTTATTCAGTTAACTGTGTTTTCAACATTTGGCGAGACTGTCAATTTGATTTTTCTGACTTAGGTCAAACATGTTTGGCAGCGGAGTTAATTATCACAGCTGTAATAGTGAGTTGCAGGTTTGAAAGCGGGTCTCAGACCGTGCGTGTAGCGGTCCCGAGCATGAAGGGAGGCCTGTGCTTCGTTTGGGGAAGTACTTGTGGGCGGGAAGGGAATATGTTCAAGTTCGTGGGTTTGTTTGAGTGTGTTAGTTTAGGTTATAATGTTTGTTATTTGTGTGTCTTATTTTTTTTATATTTTGTGGGCTTTTGAGAGGATACCAAGTTGCTCTTATTACAGAAATAATGTCAGTATCTGATGCCACAACACATAGCAGTATAAATGATAATCTCACATTGGTCTCATGGAACGTTAAGGGTTTGGGTCATGTGATTAAACGAGGTCGCGTCTTCTCGCATCTCAAATCGTTAAAAGCAGACATAATTTTTCTTCAGGAAACGCACTTTAGTGTAAATGAGCAGCGCAGGTTGAGGGCAAACTGGATTTCCCAAGTTTATCAAGCACCTTTTACTCGCAAGGCAAGGGGGGTTGCTATTCTTTTCCGAAAAAATATACCATTTCGCCTTGATTGTATGACAGCAGACCCATATGGCAGGTATTTGATGATATCTGGGCACATTAATTCTTTTCCGATAACGATGATTAACATATACGGTCCAAATTTTGATAATCCTGATTTCTTTCGTAAAATTTTTGATGTGATACCTTACTCTACCCCGAATGTTATTATTGGAGGTGACTTTGTTATCTTGACCCAGTCCTAGATAGACTTTCTACAAAACCACCTTCTCCTATAGCCTCAGTGGGAATTCTGAATGATTTAATTAAAACAAGGAATATGGCTGAAATATGGCGACTGCAGCATCCTACAGAGAAGGAGTTTTCTTTTTATTCTCATGTCCATAAATCTTACACTAGGATTGATTACTTTCTGATAGCTACTGAATTACTGCCCAGTGTTACTGACTCTACTTATCATAACATTTTAATATCTGATCACAGTCCAGTTTCTCTTAACTTAAGAAATATCCTATCTCGTCCAAAATATAGCTGGCGTTTCAACCCTCTACTTCTTGAGGACCAGACTTTTACTCAATATATGACAGATATAGATGAATTCCTTATTACAAATGATAATGGGGAAGTCTCTCACTCTACATTGTGGGAGACCTTCAAAGTAGTTATGAGGGGCCACATGATTTCATTTGAAGCAGCCAAGAAAAAATAACTTAATAACCGCCTTAAGGACATTGAAAAAATGCTTCCGATACTGGAAGAGGCTTATAGATCTTCCCTCTCATCCGCTGACTACAATAAGATCTTGAAACTAAAAATATGAATATAATACTATCCTTAATAAACGAGTTGGTAATCTTCTATTAAAAACTAAACAGAAATATTTTGAACTTGGAGATAAACCGGAGAAACTGCTAGCTAGTCAACTTAAAGGTGAAAGGGCCAAACAGGCCATTCACAGGATAAAACCTAAATCAGGCAGACTCCTAACTAACCTGAAAGACGTAAATGATTGCTTCAGAGATTTCTATAAGGAATTGTATTCTAGTAAAGTAAAGGCTACTGAAGCAGATTTCTGTAACTTTTGCTAATTTAACTGTTCCCCAATTAGATAGCACTGCTAGAGATGACTTAAATGCCCCAATTTCTGAAACTGACCTCTTGAATGCTATTCGAGCCTTTCCCTCTGGAAAAACATCTGGCCCAGATGGCTTTGGCTGCGAATTTTATAAATATAATTTCATGACAAAATAGTCTCACTCATGCTGAGGATGGTGAATGATGTTATGAGAAATAAGACGCTCCCCAGTTCATTGTATGAGGCAAATATCTGCTTACTCTTAAAAGAGGGAAGGGAAGCGTTGGATCCTGCAAGTTACAGACCTGTTGCTCTCTTGAATAGTGATCTGAAAATAATAAAGTCTTGGCTACAAAATTAGGTAGGCATATTTCCACAATTGTTCACCCTAATCAGACTGGATTTATTCCAGGTCGATTTTCTTTTAGTAATGTCCGTCTGCTTTTAAATACAATATATTCAGTGCATGGGAAAAATACACAGGCTGCTGTTTTATCTCTTGATGCTCAGAAGGCATTCGATCAGATTGAATGGCTTTATATGCTGAAGACACAAACAATTTGGATTTGGGAAAAATTTCATTGAATGGGTGAAGATAATTTATCTTAAACCAGTATCCTCTGTCCTCACCAATTCAGATAGATCCCAACCCTTTGAGTTACAGCGGGGTGTAAGACAGGGTGACCCTCTTTCTCCTCTCCTTTTTGATATTACCCTGGAACCACTTGCAATTGGTATAAGAGGTCATACAGGCATTCATGGGGTAAAGTTTGGTAATGTGGAAAGCCTTGTTAACCTGTATGCTGATGACTTATTGATCTTTCTTTCGGACCCAGTAGTCTCAATTCCCAACCTCCTGAATTATATAAAATTATTTAGTAAATTGTCTGGGTACACAATTAATTGGGACAAATGTGAGTTCATGCCATTGACTAACATGTGTCCTATTTTCTTGAAAACCTTGCCATTTAAAATAGCTACTACCCATATTAATTATCTTGGCCTTAAAATCTCCAAAAACCCCAAACTTATATTGAAACTGAATTTTTTGGAAATGGTTGATAAACTAAAAGCCAATATTAGGAACTGGAAATTGCTTCCTCTCTCAATGATTGGCCGCATTAATGCCATTAAAATGGTTGCACTTTCAAAGTTTTTGTATCTTTTTCAAAACCTCCCTATTTATTTGCCATTACATTTTTTTAAACAACTGGATTCAATTATTCTGTCATTTATTTGGGCAGGTAAACCCCCTCGTATTTCTAAAGCCCATTTGCAGAAGAATGTAAAAAGTGGGGGTCTCGGCCTCCCTGTTTTTAGGCATTATTACTGGGCTGCAAATGCAGGAGCTCTTATTTTTTGGAATGGGGCTTTGCCTTATGATGACCGTTCATCTCCACTCTGGCTAAAAATTGAATCCATGTCGGTGTCACAAACTTCGCTCTCAGCATTGCTTTTTTCAATTTCACAATCATCCCATAAACTATTTGGTTACAACTTCATTCTTAATAATTCTCTGAAGATATTGAATCAAATTAGAAAAGTCCTTGAATTACCAAATGTTTCGATAAATGCCCCAATAACAGACGATCACTTGTTTAAACCAGGCTTGATGGATGGGGTGTTTTTGGACTGGAGAGAGAGAGGCCTACATTGCATATCAGACTTTTACATTGATAATTTTGCTCCTTTCCCTCAGCTCCAGGCTAGATATCACCTTCCTCAATCACATTTTTATCGATATTTACAGGTCAGACACTTTGTAAAGCAACATATTTCGGATTTCCCAATAAGACCACAAAATTATAACTTTTATGATACACTTCTCTTACAACCAAATTCCAAACATTTGATTTCCCGCTTCGTCATTGCTTTTGAGACATCAGCGAGTACTAGTTATCTCAGGGATACATGGGAAAAAGAACTGGGAGTTCCACTGTCAGATGAAATATGGGAGGAGAGCCTGTCCAATGTAAGGAAGTGTTCTATAAACTCTAGATATCGGTTAATTCAATTTAAAGTCATACATAGACTGCATTATTCTAAAATTAAACTTAATAGAATATTTGAATCGGTGTCTCCCATGTGTGATAGATGTAACAGAGCCGAAGGTTCACTCGCACATTTATTCTGGTACTGTCCTGTACTGGACAACTTTTGGAGTGACATATTTAATTGGTTCTCTAAGCAATATAAAACAAATATTCAACCAGACTGTAACCTGGCCATTTTTGGTTCCTCTGAAAAGACATCGACCCTTCCTTCCTACCGTAAGCAGGTTCTCAAAACAGGCATGGTAGCAGCCAAAAAACTGATATTACTTAACTGGAAATCTCCATCTTCCCCATGTTTTAAGAGGTGGCTCAACGAAATGGTTTGGGTTTCTAGGATGGAACAGATTCACTTTAGCAGAAGGAACTCACCAAAGTATTATGAAAAAGCATGGAAACCATTCTTGGATTTACTTGATGAGGCCTAAATGACCAGTTTGTGATTTGGGCTGCTGTGTGGGATTGGTAATAGTTTTATTTCTGTATTTTTCTTTGTATTGACCAAGGTTCTGATCTTTCTCTCAGGGTTTTTTTTTGTTTGTTTGTTTTGTTTTTGTTCTGTCTCTTTTTGTGTATGTGTGGTTGTTCTGTGTCTTGATTTGTTTTATTGTACCTATAGGTATGTATGTTAAGTTGAAAAAGTGAAATTGTGAAAATAAAGTATTAAAAAAATGACAGTAGTCAGTGTATACGCACTGACTATAGTTAGTCCTCAGGATGAAATAAACACCTTTTACGATGATCTGAGAACAGTTCTGAGAAATGTTAATAAGAATGATAAACTTGCACTTCTGGGGGACTTTAATGCCTGTGTTGGACGTGACCATGAACTTTGGAGTAGCATAGGTAGACATGGAATGGGAATGTATAATACAAATGGCCTATTCTTTTTGCAGCTTTGCCAAGAGTTTGATTTCGTGATAACCAATACTTGGTTCGGGCAGAAAGACAAATATAAAGCTACTTGGAAACGTTCTTGACTACATAATTGTTCACAGAAAAGGCATATGTGATGCAACATCTACCCGATGCATGCGAGGGGTTGAATGCTGGACAGACCACAGAGTCATGCGTGCCTGTATGGCTATCACAGTCCGTAAGATCCAAAGGTGTCGTTGTGCAAAGTCACTTAAGCACATCGACATATCCAAACTAAAGATCCCTGGGAAGCTCATAGAATACCAAGAAGCAGTGCAATCAATTAACCTAAGCAAGGATGATGAAAGTGCGAGTTTTAGCAAACAGCTTTATGATGCCGGTTCTTCAGTGTTATGATTTGTTAAAAGGAAACAAGAGGACTGATTCCAAGAAAACATTGGGTTTGCATCAAGGTTACTTGAAGAAAAAGTGGTGTATGACGAGCTTTTGTCTCGTCATGCGCCAGGGCATGAATGGGATAAGCTTGAGAAGGATTTTAAGGAATGCAAGGCCAAGGTCCAACGAGAGCTGAGAACAGCGAAGGATACATGGTGTCGGGATAAAGCTCACAAAACACAGGCATCTGCTGACAAATAGGACTCTAAGTCTTTGTACCATCAACTGCATGCAGTCTATGGCCCACCATCAGTGTTTGCACCTCTTCGTGCAAAGACTGGAAATGTGCTGCTGCGTAAGCCAGACAAAATCAAGGTGAGATGGAGACAGCACTTCAGTGATGTCTTAAATCGCGAGTCTGTAGTCAATCCTGCTGTCGTTGAGAAACTTGCACAAGCACATATCATCCACCAGCTTGATGATCCACCCACGAATGATGAAATAATGGCTGTTGTAAAGTTGATGAATTCCAGAAAAGCACCTGGGAATGATGGAATTACCTGCTGAACTACTTCAGCAGGGAGGCAACGTAATCTCTAGTCATTTCACAATGTGTGGGTGAGAGGTGCAACTCCACAGCTATAGAGAGACGCCATTCTCGTTTCACTTTATAAGAAGGGACCCAAAGATGTATTTGTGACAACTATCATGGAATCTCTCTACTGTCAGTTGGAAAAGTGTTTGCCAGGGTACTGCTGCATCGGCTGCTGGATCATTTTGCGCCAAACATTCTGCCTGAGTCACAATGTGGCTTCAGGCCGAATCGAGGAACAACTGACATGATCTTCACACCCTGACAGGTAGGTTCAAGAGAAGTGTAGACAGCAACAACTGGATTTGTATGCGTTTCATCAACCTCACAAAGGCTTTTGACACTGTGCATAGGCCAATTCTTTGGGGTATTCTTCTTAAGCTTGGGTGTCCAGAGAAGTTGCCCAGGCTTATTCAATCTCTTCATGACAATATGAAAGCGTGGGTCTGTGTCAAAAGTGAGCTCTGAGAACCTATCCCAGTCGAATCTGGAGTGAAACAAGGTGATATTCTGGCACGTACGCCATTTGCTATCTTTTTTGCCATCGTGATTATGCAGGCTTTTTCACAAAGCGATGCTGGCATACACACTTGATATCACACAACAGGAAGGCTTTTCAACATCCGTCGATTTGCGGCTGTAACTAAGACGTCCGTGGCTCTGATTCGTGATCTCCTTTATGCTGACGACTGTGACCTTGTTACCCACAGTGAGAGAGATTTGCAGCTCCTTATGGACTGCTTTTCAACCACCTGTGATAAATTCAGACATAATATCAGTCTCAAGAAAACAGTCATTATGCTGCAACCAGCAACAGGCAAGCCATGCACCCCGCCATCCGTATTCGTCAAGGGTAAACAACTAGAAGTCGTGGACACGTTTGTGTACCTCAGTAGCACATTATCTAGATCCAACACACTTGACGAAGAGATCTCTTATAGACTCCCGAAGGCATACGATGCATTTGGTAAACTGGAATCAAGGTTCTGGTCACAATCAGACATCAAAGCAGCAACAAAAGTCAATGTGTATCATGCATGTGTGTTAACAACCATGCTGTACGGCTGTGAGACATGGACAACTTACAGCAGGCATATACAATGTCTTGAGCGTTTTCATCAGCGTTGTCTGCATCATCTTCTAAAGATCTCATGGCTCTCTCATGTGCCTGATACAAGAGTGCTGCAATTGGCGAATACAACAAGTATTGAGTCCATGGTTATGAAACATCAACTTAGATGGTCTGGTCACTTTGTCCGCCTAGAAGACACTCACGTGCCCAAGTAGGTTATGTTTCATGAGTTAGCACATGGAAAACAACTGCAGTGCAAGCCCCGCAAGTGCTTTAAAGACAGACAATCTCAAAAGACACACTCAAAAAGACACATATCGATGAAGACACCTGGGAAGACCTTGCATCAGATCGGTAGGTGTGGAGAAATCTGATTGCTACTGGTGCCAAAGATTTCGAGAACAACAGAGTAGAGTATGCACAACAAAAACATGCAGGCAGATATATGAGAGATGTCACCCCTCTCCCAGAGCGAGGCTCAAAGGAGTCTCTTACATGTGATCAATGTGGCCACATCTGCTTCTCAAAAGCAGGTCTTCTC
The DNA here is from genome assembly GCF_027579695.1 of Neoarius graeffei. NCBI lineage: Eukaryota > Metazoa > Chordata > Actinopteri > Siluriformes > Ariidae > Neoarius > Neoarius graeffei. The sequence continues at coordinate 57,948,928 of NC_083590.1, forward strand.
AGCGACAAACTGAGTCATCGGGAGGTCAATTACCAATATGACATCCCCGATGATGATACATGCACGATCTGCCATAAAGTGTGTCGATCAGCCAGCGGACTCAAGTGCCATCAAAGTCAACATCCGGAGAGGCAAGCTGCTGCAGGAAGATTGACATGTCAGTAATGTGGAAAGAACTGCAAGACTCTTGTAGGTCTCAAAAACCATAGGAAGTATCATCAGCGACAAGAAAATCTTTCAGATGCTCCAAAAGTTTACAAATACAAGAATTGGTCTTACTCGGTCACGAGTTGACTTCCACTCTATCTATCTATCTATCTATCTATCTATCTATCTATCTATCTATCTATCTATCTATCTCACACACATTTTATATATATATATATATATATATATATATATATATATATATATATATATATATATATATCACACACACACACACACACACACACACACACACACACACACACACACACACACACACACAGTGGGGCAAAAAAGTATTTAGTCAGCCACCAATTGTGCAAGTTCTCCCACTTAAAAAGATGAGAGAGGCCTGTAATTTTCATCATAGGTACACTTCAACTATGAGAGACAGAATGGGGGGAAAGAATCCAGGAAATCACATTGTAGGATTTTTAATGAATTAATTGGTAAATTCCTCGGTAAAATAAGTATTTGGTCACCTACAAACAAGCAAGATTTCTGGCTCTCACAGACCTGTAACTTCTTCTTTAAGAGGCTCCTCTGTCCTCCACTCGTTACCTGTATTAATGGCACCTGTTTGAACTCGTTATCAGTATAAAAGACACCTGTCCATAACCTCAAACAGTCACACTCCAAACTCCACTATGGCCAAGACCAAAGAGCTGTCAAAGGACACCAGAAACAAAATTGTAGACCTGCACCAGGCTGGGAAGACTGAATCTGCAATAGGTAAGCAGCTTGGTGTGAAGAAATCAACTGTGGGAGCAATTATTAGAAAATGGAAGACATACAAGACCACTGATAATCTCCCTCGATCTGGGGCTCCACGCAAGATCTCACCCTGTGGGGTCAAAATGATCACAAGAACAGTGAGCAAAAATCCCAGAACCACACGGGGGGACCTAGTGAATGACCTGCAGAGAGCTGGGACCAAAGTAACAAAGGCTACCATCAGTAACACACTACGCCGCCAGGGACTCAAATCCTGCAGTGCCAGACGTGTCCCCCTGCTTAAGCCAGTACATGTCCAGGCCCGGCTGAAGTTTGCTAGAGAGCATTTGGATGATCCAGAAGAGGATTGGGAGAATGTCATATGGTCAGATGAAACCAAAATAGAACTTTTTGGTAAAAACTCAACTTGTCATGTTTGGAGGAGAAAGAATGCTGGGTTGCATCCAAAGAACACCATACCTACTGTGAAGCATGGGGGTGGAAACATCATGCTTTGGGGCTGTTTTTCTGCAAAGGGACCAGGACGACTGATCCATGTAAAGGAAAGAATGAATGGGGCCATGTATCGTGAGATTTTGAGTGAAAACCTCCTTCCATCAGCAAGGGCAGAAGATGAAACGTGGCTGGGTCTTTCAGCATGACAATGATCCCAAACACACTGCCCGGGCAACGAAGGAGTGGCTTCGTAAGAAGCATTTCAAGGTCCTGGAGTGGCCTAGCCAGTCTCCAGATCTCAACCCCATAGAAAATCTTTGGAGGGAGTTGAAAGTCTGTGTTGCCCAGTGACAGCCCCAAAACATCACTGCTCTAGAGGAGATCTGCATGGAGGAATGGGCCAAAATACCAGCAACAGTGTGTGAAAACCTTGTGAAGACTTACAGAAAACGTTTGACCTCTGTCATTGCCAACAAAGGGTATATAACAAAGTATTGAGATGAACTTTTATTAATGACCAAATACTTATTTTCCACCATAATTTGCAAATAAATTCTTTAAAAATCAGACAATGTGATTTTCTGGATTTTTTTTCTCATTTTGTCTCTCATAGTTGAAGTGTACCTATGATGAAAATGACAGGCTTCTCTCATCTTTTTAAGTGGGATAACTTGCACAATTGGTGACTGACTAAATACTTTTTTGCCCCACTGTGCGTGTGTGTATATATATATATATATATATATATATATATATATATATATATATATATATACACACACACACACACACATATATACACATATATATACACATACATACATATACACACGTATGTATGTTGTTGATTGCTGCCTCTTGTCAAATGATTGCAGTCTCACTCCTCAATACTTCAATTTCTTCATCTTGCCTCTGTCCATGTGCTCTCAAGTGTGAATTTAGTCCAGCAGCAGACTTGCAAGGCTTCATACGTACACGGCAGATAAAAAGTGGTGTCTTCACAGGATTGATTAGATCTGCCTGTGGAATCTCATTCTTGTGTGTTTTCATACGCTGCTTCAGTCCAGATGTCAATTTGCACACCTTGCTGCAAACAGTACAGGTGTTCTTTTGAGGCTTTGATTGTCATTTGATGCTTAACATTCATCTTAAGCATTTTTGGTGAAATCTTTCAAGCCACTTCAAGTGACGGCAGAGTGTTGCCCAGGCTTCAGAGGAATACAATAAGGCAGTCAAGACACATGCTTGGTAAACTGTCACTTTGGTTTTAATAGTTATTCCTCTATCTGACCACAAGCGCTTCTCTAACTTCCCAAAGGCAACAGAGGCTTTCTGGATCCATGCATGTATTTCAGCATCTAATGAACCGTCTCTCGATATGGTACTTCCAAGGTATACAAACGTATCTACAACACTCAATCTGGTGCCATTTACTGTGATGTTAGGTTCACTGTATGGTACACCAGGTGGTGGAGTGAAGATAACCTTGGTCTTTTTCAAACTGACGGTAAGACCAAATGCAGTGGCTGCTCAAGAAAACCTGCCCATAACAGTCTGCATGTCTTTCTCGGAGTTTGTAACGAAAACTGCGTCATCAGCATACAACAACTCACGGATTAGTGCATGGATGGTCTTGGATCTTGTGTTAAATCTTCTGAGATTGAAGACTTTTCCAGTGGTCCTGAAATGGATACTTATGCCGATATTGCAGTCACCGAATGCATATACAAGTACAACAGCGAAGTAGATGGAGAATAGGGTTGGTGCTAGGATATCACTCTGTTTTACGCCATTATCAACTGCAATTTCATCTGAAAGTGATCCGTTGAAGGGAACACATGCTTTCACATTGCGATGCAGCCCTTTTACCATGTTGACAAAAATGGGAGGGCATCAGAGCTTTCCGAGAATCTTTCACAAGGACTCGTGGTTCACAGTGTCAAAAGCCTTAGTTAAGTCCACAAAGACTTGATACAAGGGAACATGCTGCTCGATACACTTCTCCTGCAGTTGTCTGGCAGAGAAGATCATGTCCATTGTTCCTCTTCCTGAATGAAAACCAGACTGTGACTCTTATGAGTGGACACACATGATCTGTCATTCTGTTTCAAAGAAGTCTGGACAACACTTTTCCAACCACTTCTAAAAAGCATGATGCCACAATAATTATCACAGACTGACTTAGAGCCTTTACCTTTAAACAGTAATACTAGTACATCATCAATCCAATCTTTAGATATTGGTGTACCTTCCCAACTTTTCTGGCTGAAGCTGTATACAATAGATTTAACTTTTTCACCTCCTTTTTGTAACAATTCTACTGGAATCCCATCTAAGCCAGGCGCTTTACCTGAATTTACTTGTTTGATGGCAAGGTCAGTCTCTTCCCGTGTGGGAATCGCATCCAACTCCTGAATCATATCTTTCTGTGGTAAGTTGTCAATAGCTGTTTCATCAACAACTGATGGATTGAAGAATAAATCGCTGAGGTGGTCTGTCCAACGGCCCATGAGTCCCTCAGAGTCTTTGATTATGGTTAAGCCATCTTTTGATTTGACAGGAACAACAGTGGATGATGTCAGACCGAAGACCTGACAGAAAAGACCAGGAAGTTGCTTTGAGTCATGTTGGGCATATGCACTTTTAACTTTGGCAGAGATGTTACACCACCACCTGTTTTTCATGTCTCTCAAACCACGCTGCAGGTTTGCTTTGTGTTCTTTGAAAGACTTTTCAACCTGAGTACGATTGGCCAGGTTGGGGTCTAGAAAGGATTGGGGACTTGAGACTTGGGGACTTGGACTCGAGTCGACTCGAGTCACTGTTTTCATGACTTGTGACTTGACTTGACAAAACATGAAAATACTTGAGACTTGACTCGGACTTGGAAGTTTAAGACTCGGGACTTGACTTGACACACGATGACTTGAGTGACTTGAGTGTTATTTCCATCGTGTTTTTATTGTGAAAATAAAATGTAATATGCACATACTTCAGTAATTTTGATTGCACTGCCGTTGTGTTGTCACCGCCCTGTCCATCAGGCACGCTCTCTGCGTGGGCTATATACCACGCCCCATGCCACGATGTGTTCACAGATTTCACATCATATCATCATGTCAGCCATCCCAAGAGTAATCACTTTTGGCTTCAAGGGCTACTGCCTAGAAGGTAAACGACGAACGGCGCAGTGCAAGATTTGCAACGTGACGATTTCTGACAGCCAGACCACGACCTCCAATTTCATCCGGCATTTGAAGATCCATTCTGCCCAGTAAGTTTATTAATGTGTTATTTGGTGATAGCAGCTAAACTCATCGTTGCCAATGTTAGCCACGAGAGTGAGCGGTAGGAGGATTTTAGCCGTTGCAGATGTAGCTAGGGATTCAGTTTATTATTGTGAAATTCTTATGTGAATGCTGGTAAGCAATGTAGTTATGTCAAGTTTAATGATATTGTATATCAGTAGTAGTAAGTTGATTGTGCACTTTGCAGTCGTGATGCTGAATAACATAAGCAGCTTCCTACCCTGTTGTTCTGTTTCAGGGTTAAGCTAATGGTCAGCTTGTGAACATGTACACGTTCATGAGCAGTACAAATTCATGTGTGTTCGTGTACATTAGCCAGACTGTCCATAGGGCATAGAGGCAGAGGAGTTTATCATAGCAGTTTGAAATAGCAGTGCAGCAACCTGCACATTTTTTCGTCACACTACCCGATCAAAAAAGAAAAGAAAGCTCCGTTCCACTGCCTATCATGCACTATTGAAAAAAGCGCCACGATTTGGATTCACTGGCATGCCACTCGCTGTTTGAATACAGGCTAGCAGCAATACTAAACTCTGCAAAATAGGCTGACTGTGCGCGGGAGTCTTGGTTCCCGCTGTAACACAGTGTTACGAAAAATTGTGCAGTCATCCAAACCATGAATTTACATTTAGTATATCAGGCTACCAGGCCGCCAAAACAATGGTTTGAATGGCTACAATTTAGAGAGCACAACTCTGTAACTGAACAGGTGCATTGGATATTTCCCAGTGAGGTAATTTAAAAAGTCTCTGGGTAATTGTTCAAGGAAAGATGAATCCCGCGCACTGTCCTTTCCGTATTGTTCCCGAAACGTTGCACTTGTGGTAAGGAGGACAGTGCGTTAGCCACGACTGAAACGTTGTGAGCAAAGCTCCTGTGGAAAGGAATGTGCAGGATGCATATTTCATTTAACATTTATTTTCGTAACAATCTATTATAGTGGGAACCAAGACTCCCGCGCCAAAGTCATATGTCCACGCTCCGCACAGGCTGAGGCAGCCTCGGAGAGGGAGAGAGTGCTTTTGCACACACCTCTGTAGCTTGTCATATGGGGTAAGATGATGTCACTTTTGCACGGGCGAACAGGTCTTCTTTTTGAGACCTAAATTATGTCTGACACATTTCTCTATCCTTTGGGTTTTTTTTTTTTACTGGCGCAAACATACATCGAAGTCACTTCAGGTTTCTCCACGTGTATCTTATTAATAATAATCATCTCATCTGACGTTATTAGAGATTGCAGGAGCTCATGCCCCTGTTAACCCAAGGTGTCGTCCTACCCTCTTTTAACTACGCACATAACAGAATGCCAATTCTCTGTTTATTTTTCTTGTTGGCTGATGACAATGTGAGAAACTTAGTTGGCTTTCAATCTTGCAATCAATTTTGCCATCAATAAATAACTTTGTGACATTATTACTGTTGTTTTGTTTTATTCCATGATGTATTTTACAGAACATGAGTATTTAAAATGCAAATATTTAACAGGTTGGGCACATGTGCCAGGGATGTTTACTGACATTTACTTATGTATTGCCTTTTCAATGTATTAAATTCATATTCTGCTGCTAAAATTACGCCAATACGCCTAAGGTGACTTGACTTATTATAGGACTTGACTTGACATAGCCTATGACTTGACCAAGACAAAAAAAGACTTGGGACTTTCTTGGGACTTGAAGGTTAAGACTTGAGATTTACTTGAGACTTGCACATGTGTGACTTGGTCCCATCTCTGTGAGATATATATATATATATATATATATATATATATATATATATATATATACACATACACACATACACAGTGAGACAATATATACACAGGCAAACAATCCAAAACAGCAGGCTGTCGGTCAAGGCACAAACAGTACATCAAAGGCTAAGCAAGGACATGAACGAGAAACAGGAAATCAAAATAATGGGCAGAAAGACTCAGTAATGCGTACATGCGTATCGTAATACTTCACGATGCAAATGCATCAGCACAGTCCTTAAATAGACAAACACATACTTCCTTAATTGAGCTCAGGTGCACCTTGTTCATGGCACGTGTGCTGGAGTACACTCGGCGCGGGCGCAGCCCGAGGCGCACCTTCAGGTGCACACGCCACAGCACGCAGAACTGACACTTCACTGATGAAACTGGCAAATCTCAAAATTAATCTAAATTGGAATGATATGGCGATCTGGCCGCTGTATAAACAGTTTTCAAAATGGCGGCACTGATACTTCATGTTTGAAGTCTCACACAAGTCTCGTGAAGATCGCACGGATAAGCGACGCCTGCCGTGGATGATACAGACTACATTCAACATGGCTAAAAATCAAAAAGGCTGATAAGTGTAACATACGTCATGATATAAGGTTAATAAAACCGAAAACGTAATTGAATAAACACGATAATTAAGAAATAAAGCAAGTTTAAAAATGACTTTAGTTCCCCTTTAAGAGTGGCTGTTGCAGCAGGGGCAATTGGCAGATGACACCCCCCTGCAATTGGCCTGCAATGCTATTTTCGAGGACTAGAATGAAGAGCTTAAGATGGGCATTAAAACATAGCTATAGACTAGGCTGTTACCGCTCACAGTTACCAGAGGACTAGCCCCCACTATAACCCTAGCTGTATAGGCGAGAGGCCGAGGGCTACGGAAACGAAGATCAGTGCCGCCCAATGCGCCCGACTGCATGGCGTGGGAAGGACTTTAGAGATGGACTAGGCTGCATGTTCATTTAAAGGACCCATGGCATGGTGGTTTGTTGATGCTTTAAACGGGCTCGTGGAAGTTTCCGGATGTTATATCCGCAGCCTTTCTCGAAATGAACCCTCGGCACGTAGATATAGCCTCCTGGGAGAAAGCCCCATTTCAGCCCTTTTCCCAGTGCGTCGTTTTGCTAATGAGAAGCATGGAGGCGGGGAAGGGTAGAGGGTGGGGGCGGGCCATGGGGGGAGGGGGAGGGGCTTGACCAAGCTGCGCACGCACACACTCGCTGCTATCAGCGCCTGTAGCCACGCTGCTAAGACAAAATCCCGTTCTCCCACGGACTCCTTTCGTAAACTCAACTTGACACAGAGAACAGAGAGTGAGTGTGTTCGGAGTGGTAGTTTACGAACGTATAATACCCTAGGCTTGAACACGCACTCCATAACCAAAGAGGATAGAAGCAGCAACTACAGCAACATATCGCTTATCCAACAGAAGACATGCATTGCGGAGCAATAGTCAAACATAAGCTCATAAGTTACAGTCAATTTCCAGACTAAACTCAGTTTAACAGAGCATGCTACATGCTTTTTGGTTTTGTAGCACAGAGTACCTGGCTAACTGCAGGAAGCGGTTAGCTGCACAGCTAATGTAGCCATTGCAAGGCTAACGCACCGATTTTAAAACACGGCAAAACGACTTAACAGTTATATACTTACTTGTTCGGTCTTTGTGGCTGATGCGGCAGGGATGCTTGGTACGGACCCAGGCTTCAGTGACAGTTGATGTGCAAAACCTGCCCTGTACTGTCCCAAGTTGTGGAAACATTCATCAGGAAAATGCTTCTGACAAACATACACCGTCTTAGGTAGACTCGACGGCGTATTATTGGAGTAAATAAAATTAAGCCACTGCGTCTTCAGGGGCTCTCCCGTCAGCAGTAAAAACAGACTCCTTTCTGTGTTGTCACATCCATGTACAAAGCAAATTCCATGTTTCACTCGCTTAGGCGGTGCCATGTTGTTGTGTCCTCTATGGTCTCCTCACTACAAAATTGAAGTGATGTATCTATGGTGGCAACTTTTGAGCTGGGCGGGCAATCCATATAGCGGGTGGGAATCCAGAGCGGGGGCGTGGGGATCATCTCCCTTGCTGACGTAATAAAGGGAAGAGCCTATCAACGTGCCATTTTGACACGCCATTCTCAAATGTTGACAAAGGGTGGGCATAGTTTGGTTTACACATTATGACATTTCTAGCCACTGGGGTGACGTAAGAAGGTCAGAGGAACTCATTTTAACGTTTAAAAAACCTCAGAAAGTGAAAATTTCACGCCATGGGACCTTTAAAAAACTGCTGTAACTTGCCCAACCATAACTGACTGTAATATGTACCAGAGATTTTCAAGCTTGTTGGGGCTGAAAGCACATGAAAGGTCAAACCAGAACATCAAGGCACACCAAATTAAAGTTGGTCATCGATTATGAAGAATGTCACACACATTATGATGGGCTACAAGGTCATTCGCAAGATTTGACCCAGATTGCACTACAGCAGACTGTCAAATAATTATTAAACAGATAGGTAAATCAGACAGTAATAACTTTACAGTATCTACTACAGTCATCCACTAGTACAAACAATACTATGGTTATCAATTTAAGACAGCAAACAGATAATGTCAATGCAGAAGTTAGCATTGATAATTAGCATTCATCAAACTTTAGCTTAGTTAGGGAATGTTAACATTAGTGTGTCCAACTATTGTCTCCTTGCTTTAAAACAGTGCGCTGTTGAATTTGTAGAGTTTTAGCTTGTTTGAGTCAGAAAAGCTGCTAACACATCCGGTAGCATGTATTAGTCATTCAAAATACAAGCACATGCTCTAACCAGAGCTCAAAATAGGTCTATTTTTGGCTAAAATTAAAATATTCTGCATGTTCTCTATTTAATATTTTCTTAAAAACAAAAAACATTTGAACACAGGTAACCACTTCTGCTTCATTTCTTTGAGGGCTGAAATGTATGCTCTAAGTCTTTTTTTTTTTTAAACAGTTGAACTCCTTAACCATGCATTGTAGGTGTGACCTTTTTGCTGTGACATCACCATTCATACCGATACAACCAGTGTGTTGATGCTTAAATTACTGTGGGTGCAATCAGTTAATTATTGAAATTAAGTGATCAATCTCATTAAATCAGTCTCGTTAAATTTTGATGGTCAATAATTAAAATGAATCAATCCCATTGAATCGTTTACTTTGACTCATTTGAATTGAATCATACCATAGAATCAGTCTCATTTAGTGAATTGTTCAATGAATCGTTTAGTGAATCATTTAGTGAATCGTTCAGTGAATCGTTTAGTGAATCATTTAGTGAATCATACCATTAATCCTGGTGCTTAATAATAAATTACCAAACAGCTAAATTATGGTATATTTCCAAATTATTACGATCACTTACCATATTACATAACTTATATGCACCTTTTTGAATTCTTCGAGAGATTGGGGACTTCATATATCGTTCACACAAATAAACACAGTTTGTTTAATAAATGAATTTATTATAACAAAGATAAAAATAATAAATCAATATATACAAGCAGTGAGGTGTGTATATACATGTGTGGTGTGTGTGTGTGTGTGTATGGCCTAGCTTGTTGCTAGCTAAAACAAAGGAATGTTATCTAAATAGAACAAAGGATTAGCTCTGTTGCTCATGTGTGCTTTTGTGTGTGTGTGAGAGAGAGAGAAGGACTTGACCATGTGTTTAGCCTCGTGTAGCTAACTACACGTGGTGGAGGCCTAGATTAGCCTTGTGTTGCTAGTGTGTGTTTGTGAAAGGCCCTATGGCCGAGCTAAAGTGTGTTTGTTAGGCCTGGTGAGGCCTACTGAGCACGTGTTGCTAAAGACAAAGGGAAGCTGTCTAAAGTGTATCAGGCCTGGTCAGGCCTGTTGAGCATGTGTTTTCTCAGTAACAAAAAGATTCCACACTCATAACATTACCAAACTCACTGAAACCTTGATAAGGTCAAAATGTATGATAAGGAAATTTAAAGTGTTAGTCAGAATAAGAGACAGAGAAGGAGCATGCACAACCTATCCAACAATTGAGAGAACATAGAACCAAAATAAATCAACACGCTGCGTGTTTTAACAGTGTAACAATAAACCTGGGTTTAGATTCACACTATTTCAAATAAAAGCAAATTCCTAAGACTATCTTAATTATGCCCAAATGCCAAAATCTTACTTAATCCTGCCTTTAGCAAGATATGAAGAACTATTCGCCGGTGTAGTTTCGGGCCTCGCCGTGGGAGCACGTGAGCCGCTCGTGATGGAGGCGTAGAAAACTTTCGGGTCCAGCGGAGCACTTGGGTGGTTCCCGTGGAAAGCAGAGGATTCTTGGTCCGAACCTCAGCGTTCGTGAGGAAAAGTCTCTGATCAGAATAAGATGCACAGCGCTTTTGAGTTAAAAAGGATTCAATCACTTCTTAACTTTTAACTGCCTGGGCTGCAGTCGTGACGTCACTTCTAATACAAGTAAACCGGTTGTAACTCAGGTTGAGTTTAAAGATCGCGCAACTCTAGAGTTTACCTTTGCCAAGGGTAAGAAAGAAAATCGCGCTGAGTGATGGATCTTGCAAGAAAGAAGACGTCTTTTTGGCGGAGAGCATCTCTTTGGTGCGTCTAGCTTCCTTGAAAACCGGACGCGAGAGACAAAGATGGAAGCGTTGTCCCATTGTTTTATGCTTCCTTGTATGATGACGTAGATGATCCCGCCCCGGCGTGACGTAGGTCAACGCGGAAGTAGGCTGATGGGAAATGTAGTTTCTTAAAGAGACAAAATGGCGGCATGATACCTACAATTACTAAAGCACAAAATTGTTTTGAGCGAGTTCTTCATAGATCCAAACTCTTAATTTTGCTCTCAAAGTGCACCAGTTTGATACATTTAACTTTAAAATAAACAATTTTCTCTCAGGGGAGCATGCCCCCAGAGCGAGGGCCACTGACCATAGTTTCACAAAATCCTGAGGGAAACACTGTATAACTCTGTCTTTTTTTTTTTAAATAAATACTGTCAGTGGAACATCTACCTGTTCTTTTGCAAGTTAGGGAAGCTGTGAAAGAAATCCCTCTCAACTTAAAATGTAAAAGTAGGTGACCGTGACTGTGCGACATATCCTAGGAGCATGTTGATGGGTAGTGATGGATAGAAGCTGTTTTTCAGGTCTATAGATGTCCCCCCTTGCACTGATGTCACATTTACGTTAGCAACCATCGCTACCCTATACCTGGGGGACAAGCGAAGTTTGTTTATATACTGTTCACATACTAAAGCCAAATGAAGATGTCTGGCATCTGTTGCTGTTGTCCGAAGAAAACTACAGCTAAAAAGCTCTACTACCAGATTACTTGATAATCTTGGTCAGAAAGAAGAGAAGGATTGATATATATGGAAATTAGAGTTTATTAGCGGTTATGATCCATACAAAATTCCTTGAAACAACTGGAGTGACAGTGTAGATTTGTAGCCTAACATTAGCTACATGTTGCATGTAGCATACTTTCCCCCCCAAAGAGTCCCGACACGCAAGAGCAGTTAAAATAACTACAAAAGCAAGGAAACCACCTTTGTGTAAATAAAATTTTCCCGACATCAGCTTTTGGGAACAGAATGTTGCAAAAGCCAAAAGTACTGACTCTCAAAGGACTCCTACCTGAACTGTGGGCTCGATGGTATTCCTGGCCCTCCATGTCTCAACAACCCCAAGGACATCTAGTTACAGAGCTATCTGCACTCCATAATTTATACATTGATACTTACTGTTAACAACAGCAAGAGCCCTCTCCCCAATCCGAAGGCGCAGAGAGGCGACCCTCTCGGACACTCGGGTGAAGAGAGGGGCTGAGCTGTCAACTGACCTGGTGGTGAGCTGGATCCGCTGGCGGAGGAGGAAGCTGGACAGACCTGGCAGGCCCAAACGTATGGTGAGGGTCTGCTGGGAACGTCTGGCCGAGCACTCTGTTGGGGAGGTCTTTAACTCCCACCTCCGGGAGAGCTTTTCCCAGCTTCCGAGGGAGGCGGGGGACATTGAGTCTGAGTGGACCATGTTCTCTACCTCCATTGTGGACGCAGCTGTTCGGAGCTGTGGCCGCAAGGTCTCCGGTGCCTGTCTTGGCGGCAATCCCCGAACCCGGTGGTGGACACCAGAAGTAAGGGATGCCGTCAAGCTGAAGGAGTCCTATCGGGTCATGTTGACCTCCGGGACTCCTGAGGCAGCTGACGGGTATCGGCAGGCCAGGCGCACTGCAGCTCGGGCAGTTGTGGAGGCAAAAACTCGGAACTGGGAGGAGTTCGGGGAGGCCATGGAGAAGGACTATCGGTCGGCCTCGAAGAAATTCTGGCAAAACGTCCGGCGCCTCAGGAGGGGGAAGCAGTACTCTGCCAACACTGTTTACAGTGCGGGTGGGGAGCTGTTGACCTCAACTGGGGACATTGTCGGGTGGTGGAAGGAATACTTTGAGGATCTCATCAATCCCACCGTCATGTCTTCCATTGAGGAGACTGAGGCTGATGACTCAGAGGTGGACTCGTCCATTACCCAAGCCGAAGTCACTGAGGTGGTTTGCAAGCTCCTCGGTGGCAAGGCATCGGGGGTGGATGAGATCCGCCCTGAGTATCTCAAGTCTCTGTATGTTGTGAGGCTGTCTTGGTTGACACGCCTCTGCAACATCGCGTGGCAGTCGGGGACAGTGCCTCTGAAGTGGCAGACTGAGGTGGTGGTCCCTCTTTTTTAAGAAAGGGGACCGGAGAGTGTGCTCCAATTATAGGGGAATCACACTTCTCAGCCTCCCAGGGAAGGTTTACTCCAGGGGACTGGAGAGGAGAATTCGACCAATAGTCAAACCTAGGATCCAGGAGGAACAATGCGGTTTTCGTCCTGGTCGCGGAACACTGGACCAGCTCTATACCCTTCATAGGGTGCTTGAGGGTTCATGGGAGTTTGCCCAACCAGTCCACATGTGCTTTGTGGATCTGGAGAAGGCATTCGACCGTGTCCCTCGTGGTATTCTGTGGGGGGTGCTTCGGGAGTATGGGGTTCGGGGCTCTTTGCTAAGGGCTGTCCGGTCCCTGTATGAAAGGAGCAAAAGTCTGGTTTGCATTGCCGGCAGTAAGTCAGACCTGTTCCCAGAGCATGTTGGACTCCGGCAGGGCTGCCCTTTGTCACAGGTTCTGTTCATAACTTTTATGGACAGAATTTCTAGGCGCAGCCAGGGGCCGGAAGGAATCCTGTTTGGGAACCACAGGATTTCATCTCTGCTTTTTGCGGATGATGTTGTCCTGTTGGCTTCTTCAAACCAGGACCTTCAGCATGCACTGGGGCGGTTTGCAGTCAAGTGTGAAGCGGCCGGGATGAGAATCAGCACCTCCAAGTCCGAGGCCATGGTTCTCAACCGGAAAAGGGTGGCTTGCCCTCTCCAGGTTGGTGGAGAAGTCCTGCCTCAAGTGGAGGAGTTTAAGTATCTCGGGATCTTGTTCACGAGTGAGGGAAGGATGGAGCATGAGATCGACAGGCGGATCGGTGCAGGCTCCGCAGTGATGCGGTCGCGTTACCGGTCTGTCGTGGTGAAGGAGCTTAGCCAAAAGGCGAAGCTCTCAATTTACTGGTCGATTTATGTCCCGACTCTCACCTATGGTCATGAGCTTTGGGTAATGACCGAAAGGACAAGATCGCGGATACAAGCAGCCAAAATGAGTTTCCTTCGCAGGGTGGCTGGGCGCTCCCTTAGAGATAGAGTGAGAAGCACAGTCACTCGGGAAGAGCTCGGAGTAGAGCCGCTGCTCCTCCACATCAAGAGGAATCAGTTGAGGCGGCTCGGGCATCTTTTTCGGATGCCTCCTGGACGCCTCCCTGGGGAGGTGTTCCAGGCATGTCCCCCCGGGAGGAGGCCCCGGGGAAGACCCAGGACACACTGGAGGGACTATGTCTCTCGGCTGGCCTGGGAACACCTCGGTGTTCTTCCCGAGGAGCTGGCCGAGGTGTCTGGGGAAAGGGAAGTTTGGGCTTCCATGCTTAGACTGCTGCCTCTGCGACCCGGACCCAGATAAAGTGGAAGAAGACGAGACGAGACTTACTGTTAAACCACATTTGAGAGTGATTGGCGATTGGGTTGCGCATGTGCATTCTGTGCTACGCACTTCCTGGTTCCCGAGTTGTGACGAGTCCTTTTTTTTTCGCGAGTGTTGGCATTAATTACTAATCTTTTGTTTATATTTTTCTACAAATAATTTTCCAGTATCCTCTTCATTTTTATTGTACTGTCGCTTTCCTTTTTGTACTTCCCACTTTTGCTTTCCTTTTTCCATTTTTTTCTCTCTCTTTTTTCAGAGGAACGCAGAGACTGGAAGCTTTCTTTTTTTCTCCTCCTGTGTAAAGACCACAAGCGGAGGCCATCCACATCGGATCTGCTTTAATATCAACAGATCTTCAATTAAGGTATGTGAATCCTTTCATCATGGCACACCTTCAGCCTGTTCAGTGTGCTGAGTGCAGGATGCTTAGAAATTTTTCCTCCGTCGCTAGCGATAGCTTCATTTGTGATAAGTGCAGATTAGTTAGCTCTCTGACGGAGAAGATTACAGTGCTAGAAGCACGTGTCCAGGCTTTAGAGAAGGCCAGTGAGCATGAGAACAGTGTAGTTTCTGCAGGGGAAAGTCTGGATGCCCTAGGTGGCGTCAGTAATCCCCCAACTCCGGCATTAGAGCCCTTACAGTGGGGCGAATGGGTGACGACTCGGCGGCATAAGCGTAGAGCCAAAGTGACCGCTGAGGCTCACCCATGGGAGCACCACTCCTCTCCGAGTCACGTGTCGAATAGGTTTGCTCTCCTTAGTGATGCACCCGCTGAGAAGCCTGAAAGAGCTCTGGTTATAGGGGACTATCATACGACACATGAAATTAGCTCAGCCTTTCGGAGCACCAGCAGCTTTAGTCAGGTGTATACCAGGAGCCAGGGCGCCGGACATAGCAGGTAATCTCAGGGTCCTAGGCAAGCACAGATTCTCAAAGATAGTTATCCATGCAGGAGCTAATATGATATACGCCTTCATCAGTCTGAGGTAACTGAGTAACTTTGTAGAGATGTTTAAATTAGCAAAGGCGATGTCCGATGCTGTAGTATGCTCTGGCCCCATCCCAATGTGGCATGGCGATGTAGCTTACAGCAGGTTATGGTTGCTGAACTGCTGGTTGTCCAGGTGGTGCTCTGAAAACAGTGTGGGCTTTAGAGATAATTGGGCTAATTTTGAGGGCACTGCTGGCCTGTTAGGGCAGGACGGTATCCATCCCACTTGGGAAGGCACTGCTCTCATTTCCTGCAGCATAGGTCATAGTCTCAGAACAGGCCTAGTTAATTTCTGACAATCCAGAGCCAAGGCCAGGGAGCAGACGAACAGGCTAAACCGACTGTCTGCTAGCTGCACAGAGTCATCACTCAGGGTCCACTACATCGAGATTGTGTCTGTTCCCCGAGCTAAACAAAAAGGTAGAAATATTCAGAGAGTTTGTTCCAGTAACCTAATCCAGCGATTCTCAACCACTGTGCCGCGGCACATTAGTGTGCCATGAGAGATCATCAGGTGTACCGTGGGAAATTATACAATTTCACTTAATAATTGTTCCAAAAATTATTTATTTACTGCAAATAATTTGTCTTCGTTCATCTATGCCAGCGACGTATAGTGACAGGCAGAACAATTAAATACTCTTCCAATAGGTGGCAGCAGATAGCTAATTAACCTGTGTATCTACCTGTTGCTGGTGACTCTAAATTAACTATAGGTGTGAATGTGAGTGTGAATGTTTGTCTGTGTCTATGTGTCAGCCCTGTGATGACCTGGCGACTTGTCCAGGGTGTACCCCGCCTTTTGCCCATAGTCAGCTGGGATAGGCTCCAGCTTGCCTGCGACCCTGTAGAACAGGATAAAGCGGCTAGAGATGAGATGAGATCTACCTGTTGCCATTCAAACAATAGAATTAGCAATGCTTCGGGTGTGACAACGGTGACAGTGATGGATAAATATTTGAAAAGAAAAAGTACACAATCCAAACTGGGTCCTGGAGAAAATTCTGACACAGATGAAGGCCCTAATATGAGTAGAGGTCAGAAGAAAGCAAAAAAGGTGATTTTCCACAACCTATCTATGTGAGCTGGGCTTTTCAAGCATGACTGCTATAAAAACTAAAAAAGGAGAGTGACTCATAGCTGTTGAGGAAGATCTTCGTGTGTATCTTTCTTCAATTCCTGCGAGTATATCAGCTTTGTGTGCAACTAAACAGGCCCAGGTTTCACACTAAGTAAGTAAATTGAGACTAGATGATCATATTTCATTATATATACTTTTTGTGACATTTTTTGTTTGGTGGTGTGCCGTGGGATTTTTCAAATATAAAATATGTGCCGTGGCTCAAAAAAAGGTTGGGAAACACTGACTTAATCAATAAAAAATTAGATCATGCTGACTGTACAGCCGCTGCCAGCACCTTTGATCTAAAGGTGGGGCTATTAAATATTAGATCTCTTGCATCTAAAGCGCTAATGGTTAATGAACTCATTGCTGATCAGGAGTTTAATGTACTTTGTTTAACTGAAACATGGATGAAGCCAAATGAATATATAGCACTAAATGGATACAGTTATACAACCCCGATTCCAAAAAAGTTGGGACAAAGTACAAATTGTAAATAAAAACGGAATGCAATGATGTGGAAGTTTCAAAATTCCATATTTTATTCAGAATAGAACATAGATAACATATCAAATGTTTAAACTGAGAAAATGTATCATTTAAAGATAAAAATTAGGTGATTTTAAATTTCATGACAACAACACATCAGGGCTCTACATTAACTTTTGAAACCACTTGTCCTGTCAGGCAAGTTGAAAGGAAATTTACTTGTCCGAATGTGAAGTTGACTTGTCCAAAGAAAATTGAGAAAAAAAAAACCATTTGTAATAAACTAATTTCACCAGAATTACTTTAACACAAAAATCTATTCACTGCAGAAAAAAATTGGACTCCATCAATCAATTTATTTATGAGAAATTGAAAACCAGAAAATTAAAATTATATATATTTTCATTTTTTAATTATTAACTTTGAATATATATCCTCCACTGATTAATTGTTGTCTAATTATTCAGTGTGGCTCCTGTATGGTATTTAATGGTTGTGATGAAAGTTGCGGTGTTTTTTAGGTTTTTGTTGCAATTACATTGCTGGCGGAAGTGAAAGTTGCGAGAAATTGTTGCGATTTTCTCTTTTTGTGATTAAAATTGAGTGATATGTTAAATATTAAGTTATTACTGAAAAACTATTGATTAAAAAAAACAGACACTGAGAAATGGTCCTATAAACAACTTTACCAATGTAAATAAAAGATTACCAGGACTACAAAAATGCAGAAAAATAGCCTTTACTTATCAAAATGCACCTGTTGGTTCAAAAGTTAAAGTGCATAGAACCTCACAGCACAACATGAAGTTACCTTAAAATATAATATAAATGCCTCAGCTTTCATGCAAGTAAAAAAAACTACTAATACTAGTACTGTGTGCAGGCAGTCTCTCCTGAAGACTAAATTAAACACTCATTCTCATCTCATTATCTCAAGCCGCTTTATCCTTCTACAGGGTCGCAGGCAAGCTGGAGCCTATCCCAGCTGACTATGGGCAAAAGGCGGGGTACACCCTGGACAAGTCGCCAGGTCATCACAGGGCTGACACATAGACACAGACAACCATTCACACTCACACCTACGGTCAATTTAGAGTCACCAGTTAACCTAAGCTGCATGTCTTTGGACTGTGGGGGAAACCGGAGCACCCGGAGGAAACCCACGCGGACACGGGGAGAACATGCAAACTCCGCACAGAAAGGCCCTCGCCGGCCCCAGGGCTCGAACCCAGGACCTTCTTGCTGTGAGGCGACAGCGCTAACCACTACACCACCGTGCCGCCCTAAATTAAACAATAATTATAAAATAATAAAATAAATGGTTCAGACTTCATAGAAGAAAAAAAAAACAATTTGAACAGAATCTCTAAGTATGATGCTGAAGCTGCCTAAACAATGGAAAATAAAATACCATTTTGGCAAAAAACGTTGGCAGCCATTAATTTCTTGTATTAAGTAAAAAAAATCAAGTGCACACAGTCCTTCACTGAAAACATAACACACTTTCAGTAACAGAATTTAAGCCTATATAAACACTGACTCGCACATGCTACTTCTCTTGAACGTATACACGGAAGTAAGGCGGAAGGTAGTTTGTCGATGTCACCTCAAGACAACACCAACGACTGGTCAAATTTGCGGGAAAGTTGCCATGATTGGATATAATTGCAACACCGCCCTGAATTCATGGGGATTGGCTGAATTTGCGTTGATGTTGCAAATCGCAACATCGCGAAATCCTGGAGGGTCTGATAAATGACCGTTTACTTTTCAGCTCAAATACACGAAGTGGTATTGGCTGGTTTTGCAAGCGGAATATTGCACATGTGCACATCGCTCTTTCCGAAGAGAAACATCCGGCGATTCATCAAAACAAAATGCTGAGTGAGATGCTTCGGAAATCATGTGAATAAACTGATAAATTTGATATGTAACCCAAATATCAGCATATTTTGGCAATTGTCCGATCGGACAAGTAACTGAGACGATGAACTTGTCCGACATAAAGGATCACTTGTCCAGGACGAGCGGACAACCGTTAATGTCGAGCCCTGCACATCTCAAAAAAGTTGGGACAAGGTCATGTTTACCACTGTCAGACATCCCCTTTTCTCTTTACAACAGTCTGTAAACGTCTGGGGACTGAGGAGACAAGTTGCTCAAGTTTAGGGATAGGAATGTTAACCCATTCTTGTCTAATGTAGGATTCTAGTTGCTCAACTGTCTTAGGTCTTTTTTTGTCATATCTTCCGTTTCATGATGCGCCAAATGTTTTCTATGGGTGAAAGATCTGGACTGGCCAGTTTAGTACCCGGACCCTTCTTCTACGCAGCCATGTTGCTGTAAGCGATGCAGTATGTGGTTTGGCATTGTCATGTTGGAAAATGCAAGGTCTTCCCTGAAAGAGACGTCATCTGGATGGGAGCATATGTTGCTCTAGAACCTGGATATACCTTTCAGCATTGATGGTGTCTTTCCAGATGTGTAAGCTGCCCATGCCACACGCACTAATGCAACCCCATACCATCAGAGATGCAGGCTTCTGAACTGAGTGCTGATAACTTGGGTCGTCCTTCTCCTCTTTAGTCTGAATGACACAGCGTCCCTGATTTCCATAAAGAATTTCACATTTTGATTCGACTGACCACAGAACAGTTTTCCACTTTGCCACAGTCCATTTTAAATGAGCCTTGGCCCAGAGAAGACGTCTGCACTTCTGGATCATGTTTAGATACGGCTTCTTCTTTGAAGTATAGAGTTTTAGCTGGCAACGGCGGATGGCACGGTGAATTGTGTTCACAGATAATGTTCTCTGGAAATATTCCTGAGCCCATTTTGTAATTTCCAATACAGAAGCATGCCTGTATGTGATGCAGTGCCGTCTAAGGGCCCGAAGATCACGGGCACCCAGTATGGTTTTCCGGCCTTGACCCTTACGCACAGAGATTCTTCCAGATTCTCTGAATCTTTTGATTATATTATGCACTGTAGATGATACAGTGGGGCAAAAAAGTATTTAGTCAGTCACCAATTGTGCAAGTTCTCCCACTTAAAAAGATGAGAGGCGCCTGTAATTTTCATCATAGGTATACCTCAACTATGAGAGACAAAATGAGAAAAAAAAATCCAGAAAATCACATTGTCTGATTTTTAAAGAATTTATTTGCAAATTATGGTGGAAAATTAGTATTTGGTCAATAACAAAAGTTAATCTCTATACTTTGTTATATACCCTTTATTGGCAATGACAGAGGTCAAACGTTTTCTGTAAGTCTTCACAAGGTTTTCACACACTGTTGCTGGTATTTTGGCCCATTCCTCCATGCAGATCTCCTCTAGAGCAGTGATGTTTTGGGGATGTCGCTGGGCAACACAGACTTTCAACTCCCTCCAAAGATTTTCTATGGGGTTGAGATCTGGAGACTGGCTAGGCCACTCCAGGACTTTGAAATGCTTCTTACGAAGCCACTCCTTCGTTGCCCAGGCGGTGTGTTTGGGATCATTGTCAGGCTGAAAGACCCAGCCACGTTTCATCTTCAATGCCCTTGCTGATGGAAGGTTTTCACTCAAAATCTCACGATACATGGCCCCATTCATTCTTTCCTTTACACGGATCAGTTGTCCTGGTCCCTTTGCAGAAAAACAGCCCCAAAGCATGATGTTTCCACCCCCATGCTTCACAATAGGTATGGTGTTCTTTGGATGCAACTCAGCATTCTTTCTCCTCCAAACATGACAAGTTGAGTTTTTACCAAAAAGTTCTATTTTGGTTTCATTTGACCATATGACATTCTCCCAATCCTCTTCTGGATCATCCAAATGCTCTCTAGCAAACTTCATACGGGCCTGGACATGTACTGGCTTAAGCAGGGGGACATGTCTGGCACTGCAAGATTTGAGTCCCTGGCGGCGTAGTGTGTTACTGATGGTAGCCTTTGTTACTTTGATCCCAGCTCTCTGCAGGTCATTTACTAGGTCCCCCCGTGTGGTTCTGGGATTTTTGCTCACCGTTCATGTGATCATTTTGACCCCACGGGGTGAGATCTTGCGTGGAGCCCCAGATCGAGGGAGATTATCAGTGGTCTTGTATGTCTTCCATTTTCTAATAACTGCTCCCACAGTTGATTTCTTCACACCAAGCTGCTTACCTATTGCAGATTCAGTCTTCCCAGCCTGGTGCAGGTCTACAATTTTGTTTCTGGTGCCTTTGACAGCTCTTTGGTCTTGGCCATAGTGGAGTTTGGAGTGTGACTGTTTGAGGTTGTGGACAGGTGTCTTTTATACTGATAACGAGTTCAAACAGGTGCCATTAATACAGGTAACGAGTGGAGGACAGAGGAGCCTCTTAAAGTTGTTGTTACAGGTCTGTGAGAGCCAGAAATCTTGCTTGTTTGTAGGTGACCAAATACTTATTTTACCGAGGAATTTACCAATTAATTCATTAAAAATCCTACAATGTGATTTCCTGGATTCTTTCCCCCCATTCTGCCTCTCATAGTTGAAGTGTATCTATGATGAAAATTACAGGCTTCTCTCATCTTTTTAAGTGGGAGAACTTGCACAATTGGTGGCTGACTAAATACTTTTTTGCCCCACTGTATGTTCAAACTCTTTGCAATTTTACACTGTCGAACTCCTTTCTGATATTGCTCCACTATTTGTCGGCGCAGAATTAGGGGGATTGGTGATCCTCTTCCCATCTTTACTTCTGAGAGCCTCTGCCACTCCAAGATGCTCTTTTTATACCCAGTCATGTTAATGACCTATTGCCAATTGACCGAATGAGTTGCAATTTGGTCCTCCAGCTGTTCCTTGTTTGTACCTTTAACTTTTCCAGCCTCTTACTGCCCCGTCCCAACTTTTTTGAGATGTGTTGCTGTCATGAAATTTCAAATGAGCCAATATTTGGCATGAAATTTCAAAATGTCTCACTTTCGATATTTGATATGTTGTCTATGTTCTATTGTGAATACAATGAGTTTTTGATATTTGTAAATTATTGCATTCCGTTTTTATTTACAATTTGTACTTTGTCAACTTTTTTGGAATCATATTTGGAGTTTCTTTCTGAATTTGCAGGTTTTATCTCAGATCTGGTTATTTCCTTAGACAAAGCTTTAGTTGTCGGAGATTTTAATATGCACTTCGATAACCCAGAAGACCCTTTGAAAACAGCAATTGTGTCTATTTTAGATTCATTTTAGATCTAATACTAACATTCGGGTGAAACGTAGAAAATATAGTCACACTTCCACAGTCTGAAGTTCTCAAATAATTATCTCATCTCATTCAAACTATGTCTGAGTAATAATATACGCACCTCACCACACTACTGTATTAAACATACATTCACGTCTACTACTGCAGAGAGAATGATAAATGATCTCCCAGAGTTATCAACTTTGATTGGGTCACTGTCAGCCCCCTGGAGAACTTGATCAGGCAACTGAAATCGCCGCCAATACTTTAATGTAGGTCCTCATAAAAGGAAAATGGTCAGAGCCAAAAAATTAGCACTCTGATATAATGACACTCGCACATTAAAACAGACCACTCGAAAATTGGAACGTAAATGGCGTCAAACAAAATTGGTAGTGTTCAAATTAGCGTGGAAGGAGAGCTTCCTGAAGTATAGAAAAGCTCTTAGTGCTGCTAGATCAACATTTCTCTCCTCCCTAATAGATGATAACAAAAATAATCCTAGATTCCTATTTAATACTGTAGCAAAATTAACCAGGAATAAGTCCACTATAGACACATGCACACCTGTAGTAGCAACGATTTCATGAATTTTTTTAATGACAAAATTGAGAATATCCGACAAAAAATTCAAACTACTAATTTAAGGGCAGACAATGTAAGTCACCCTGTAGTTTACAATATAACTATCAGATCATCAATTAGAATGTTTTACTCCCTGTAGAGAAACTGAATTACTTTCATTAATCTCGGCATCAAAAGCCTCAACTTGTGTACTAGATCCCTTACCTACACAACTATTCAAACAGATAATACCTGAAGTAATTGAATCGCTTCTAAAAATAATAAATTCTTCTTTTACAATTGGCTATGTACCCAAATCCTTTAAACTAGCAGTTATCAAACCCCTGATTAAAAAAACCTGACCTTGATCCCTGTCAGCTGTCCAATTATCAGCCAATATCAAACCTCCCCTTTATCTCCAAGATCCTTGAAAAAACTGTGGCACCGCAGTTATGCTCATTTACATAGGAATACAATCCATGAAATGTATCAGTTAGGATTTAGACCTCATCATAGCACAGAGACAGCTCTGGTTAAAGTAGTAAACGACCTACTGTTGGCATCTGATCAGGGCTGTGTCTCGCTGCTTGTGTTGCTTGACCTTAGTGCAGCATTTGATACCATTGATCATTCCATTCTTCTGGATTGACTAGAAAATGTTGTGGGAGTTAAGGGAACGGCCCTCACCTGGCTCAGCTCTTATTTAACTGATCGCTATCAGTATGTTGATATAAATGGTGATATTTCTAGACATACTGAGGTAAAGTTTGGTGTTCCACAAGGTTCTGTCTTGGGTCCACTGTTTTTTTCTTTATATATGTTACCTCTGGGTGATATTATTAGTAAACACTGTATTAGTTTCCACCGTTATGCTGATGACACACAGTTGTATGTTTCTGCAAAACCTGATGAGAGACACCAGCTTAATTGAATTGAGGAATGTGTAAAGGACATTAGACACTGGATGCTTATTAACGTCCTTCTGCTTAACTCTGACAAGACTGAAGTACTTGTACTTGGACCACATGCAGCTAGAAGTAAGTTCTCTGATTACACAGTAACTCTGAATGGCTTTTCTGTTTCTTCACGTGCAGCAGTAAAAAGACCTCGGAGTGATTATTGACCCCAGTCTTTCATTCGAAACTCACATTGATAACATCACCCGGATAGCTTTCTTTCATCTCAGAAATATTGCTAAGATAAGAAATTTAAATGTCACTACATGACACGGAAAAACTAGTTCATGCTTTCGTTACCTCCAGGTTGGATTATTGTAATGCCTTACTGTCTGGATGTTCCAATAAGTGCATAAACAAGCTCCAGTTAGTTCAAAATGCAGCAGCAAGAGTCCTTACTAGAACTAGAAAATATGACCACATCACCCGTCTTATCCACACTGCATTGGCTCCCAACCAAATTTCCTATTGATTATAAAATACTACTATTGACCTTTAAAGCACTGAATGGTCTCGCATCACAGTACCTGAGTGAACTTCTGGTCCTCTATGACCCACCACGCCTACTTAGATCAAAAGGTGTAGGCTATCTGCTGGTATACGAGGGTATAGTGAAGGCTACATCAGGGGGCAGAGCCTTTTCTTCCAAAGCCCCACAGTTATGGAACAGCCTTCCAAGTAATGTTCGGGAATCAGACACAGTCTCAGCGTTTAAGTCTAGGCTGAAAACATATCTGTTTAGTCAAGCCTTTTGTTAATGGTGTTTATGAGGTAAAGGTGTAGATCTGGAGGGTCCTCAGACATAGAGTGTTTTGGTAAACTGGGATGTATGGATGCTGTCATTCCCCACTCACTTGCTCACTCAAGTTTGTTGATGGTGTAGTGGCTGGCTGCTTTATGTCCTGGGGCTCCCTCATGCCTGTGTTACCTTCTGGCTCTCCCCTTTTAGTTATGCTGTCATAGTTAGTTGCCAGAGTCTCTGCTTATACTCAGTGCAATATGTATACTGTTCCTATTTATTCAGGTGACATTGGGCATACCTAACAACCTATGTTTTTTCTCTCTCTCTCTCCCCCCTCCCCCAAATCTGTTCCTCTGAGTTACATGTCGGTCCTGGGATCGAGCTGCTGACCTCTTCTGCTCCTCGGACCTGCCTGATCCATCCTGGTGCCGTGTCTGGTTGGAGTCTCATTGCATTGCTCCTGTGGAGGGCGGCCCCATGTGGATAGTTGGGGGTCGCGCCTGGAGAACGCTCTGGACTTTTGCAGTGGTGCTTTTGTGGCTGGCAACTGCAGTTGACTTGCTGACTTTGGGACTGCAGTTGTCGTGAACAGTTTTGCGCTCAGGTTTCCATCGGTGGGGAGTTGAAAGCATCAACGAAGCTGACTTTATGTTAGGACTGTTAGTCATGTTGTCTGTTGTTGCCCAAATGAGGATGGATTCCCTTTTTTCAGTCTGGTTCCTCTCGAGGTTTCTTCCTCATGTCGTCTGAGGGAGTTTTTCCTGCCACCGTTGCCACAGGCTTGCTCATTGGGGATAGATTAGGGATAAAATTAGCTCATATTTTAAAGTTGTTCAAATTCTGTAAAGCTGCTTTGCGACAAAGTTTATTGTTAAAAGCGCTATACAAATAAACTCGACTTAAATCAGACACTTTCATGAAGAAGCTAACTCAAATGCGAGCAGAAAAAATAAAAGATTCTTAAGCAAACTCTTCCATACTCACTTCCGACTTTCTACTTTTTTAAAATACATTTTAAATTCAATCACGAATTTCTCTGGGGTTTTCAGGCTTGGCGCCTCTTGTCGTATTGTCTTTAACCACGCGTTTCTTTGTTGTTCATGAACAACAAAGCATTTGCTTCTCTTTGTTCACAGTTTTGTTGATGGTGGGTAGACGGTAATACCTTTTTCTATTTCTCTATTTTAATGATTTGAACAACCAAAAACAGAGCAAAAATGAACCACATTGAAGACAGGTCAAGTTTCTCAAAGTCCTTCATGATGACAGGAGTAAGTGCCACTGGACAGTGGTCATTCAGGCTGCTACTGATGGTCCTTTTTTGGCAATGCAACTATGGGAGAGGACGTCAGGCAGGGTGGGATGGTGGACTGGGACAGGGACTGGTTGACTTCTCATGTGATACCCTGTGGTCTTGTACATAACATGGTTCGAGGAGATGTTTTATTTTACTCCAAGATGAATGCCCATCAGAAATACTGGCCAGAGGTGATCAATTACTGCAAGAGTCCCAAAACAATAAGACAAATTTTTTGATGACCAGTTAACTGTCCAAATCAATGGAGCAGATTTAAGTTTTTGTGCTTGATACATCCCTAAGACTGAACAGAAATCACCTCAAGTGACCAAAATAGTTTGTCTGGATTTCAGATTAACGCACGACTACCCCGAAATTGTACGGAAACCTAAACTTAAATCAAAGAAGCTGAAGAAGAGGGGTTCAAGAGGGGGCATTCGAGCCAGGCTCAGAAGGCAGGGTTCATGTTTCCCTCTAGCTGTGATAACGCTATCAAATGTGTGCTCGCTTAATAATAAAATGTATGAACTGATGGCTAGGGCAAAAGTCGAGAATGACTTCAAGCGGAGCAACCTAATTTGTCTTACAGAGACATGGCTCAAAAACGAGACTGAAGTTGCGCTTCCTGGATACATCACTATCAGAGCCAACCGGGACAAACATAAATCAAACAAATCGATTGGCGGGGGCATGTATATATTTGTGGATAGTAAATGGGCAACCCAAATGTGTATTCACGAGAAGGTTTGCACCTCCGATTATGAACTTCTCTTGGTATCATTCAGGCCTTTTTACCTGCCGAGGGAATTCGGGCAGCTCACGGTCATCCTGACATACATACCGGGACCTAAATATGATGAAGCTGTGAGTTGGATAAGTGAGAGTTTCAACAACGCACTCTTGCACTCTGTGGACCAACCTATCTTCATTCTTGGGGATTTTAACAACTGCAATCTCTCTGAACACTTGCCTACTCTACAGCAGTACATAGACTGTCTTACACGACTTTCTCAGACTCTAGACCAGTGTTTTGGCAACATACCCGATGCGTACAAGGCAGTGTCCCGCCCACCTCTGAGTAAGTCAGACCATAATGTTATACATTTGCTGCCCAAGAATAAAGCCAAACTTAAACAGGAGAACCCTACTGTCAGAGAAGTAGCTCTATGGTCTGATATTTGTAAGGCGAGACTGCTATGAGGATACGGACTAGGACATTTTCTTTAATACTTGTGCAAATGCTAACAGAGACAATAACATCTTATGTTCTGTGAGCATGTTGTTACAACAAAAACTGTGAAAATATGCCCTAATAACAAGGCTTGGGTCTCACATGAAATGAAGAGATGTCTTGATGAGAAAAGGATTACTTTTGCTCAAGGAAATGACACTGTTTAAAGAGAAGAGACGAGAACTGAGAGGGATTATTAAAAAAAATCTAAGCAACATCATAGAGATAAAATGGAGAGACAGTTTGTTACAGGGGACACCCGTAAAGCATGGAGTAGTCTTAACAATATGATGGGTAGACAAGTCAGGAAGCAATATAGCCTTCTCACTGGTGCTTCTTTTGCAAATGAATTAAATTGGTTTTATAGTAGGTTTGACAACTACATCTGGGGTCAGGTCTGACTATATATGCAGCCCTGATTGGCATGCAGTTATTTTTACTGAGGAAGAGATAGCTGGCTGTCTTGCCAGAGTAAACCCTCATAAAGCACCTGACCCAGATGGTCTTAGGGGGAGGGCCATAGCTGGGTGCATCTATTTCAGACTCTGCTTGACACACACACACAGTCCCACTATCATGGAAGAGCACTATAATCATCCCAGTGCCTTTCCAGCCTAACTTTGGAGCACTTGTATTCCTCTGTTAGAGTGGATACTGGAAGTTCAAGAATACCTTTCACATACAGGCCTGTGCTGGTAATGTGCCTGGGGAGACCAAGCCATTTTTTCGCAAATGAACTAACCAGCCTCTCCAGTTTTTCAACCTTGGAGAGTGGGATCTCATAGATGGTCAAGGGCCACAACAGCCAGGGGAGGAGACAGAGCTGAAAGCACCAGAGCTTCAACCTGCCCAGTAGAAAGGACCTGTCAATGCTCTCCAGGCCACTGATGGTATCCTACCTAATCTGGTCTGCATCTTTGAGGGTTGTGTCGTACCAGCGTCCAAGACTCTTAACAGGTTTCTCTGCCACCGTTGGTATGGGCTCCTCACCAATGTAAAAGCATTGCTCAAACAGCTTCCCTCTGACGACTGATATGCTCCTGGACTTGCTTGGATTTATTTTCATTCTAGCCCACTCAATGTTCTCTTGGAGCTTCTTCAGTAGTCGCCTAGTGCAGGGCTTGCTTGTTGTAAGTATGGTCATATCATCCATGTATGCCCTAATAGGAGGGAGTCGGAGACCAGGTTTGAGCTGCTCTCCTCCTACCACGCACCAAAAGGCCCGGATGATGACCTCCATGGTCATGGTGAAAGCTAGCAAGGAGATGGTGCATCCTGCCATGAGGCCAATTTCCAGACACTGCCATGCTGTAGTGAATTCATCAGTTGTAAGGCAAAGCTGTATGTCCTGGAAATAGGATTTGACTAGGGCTGTGATGGGCTCTGGGACACTGAAGTAACTGAAAGCAGACCAAAGGAGATTGTGAGGAACTAAGCCAAAGGCAGTGGCGAGGTCCAGGAACACAACATGGAGGTCTCTTCCATCTTTTTTGGTGGCTTGGATTTGATGCCAGATCATGTTTGCATGCTCCAAACACCCAGAGAAGCCTGAGATCCCCGCCTTCTAAACAGACATGTCGATATAGTAGTAGTTCTTCTCAAGGTAGGCTGTCAGCCTGTGAGCCAAAATGCTGAAGAAAACCTTCCCTTCAATGTTCAAAAGACTGATGTGGCAAAACTGGTTGATAACAGAATCCTTTCGCTTTGGAATTAGGACACCCCCTGCCCTCCTCCAGGCTGTGGGTATTGCTTGTTTCTGCCACAACCACCCTCATCAGTCTCCACAGGAACTGTAAAACATCTGGAGCATTCTTGTAAAGCCTGTATGGTACTCTGTTGGGCCCAGGGGATGATGCAGCTCTTGACCGATGTACAGTTGTTACCACCTCACTCCACTTGGGAGGGCTGATGTCCAAGGAAAGGTATTGGTAGCATGTCAGGTGGGAGGATGATCTGTTCGCAGTGTCAGCTGTCCATGTGGATTTCTTGAAGGTGAGCCTCAAGGTTTTTTTTGATGATCTAAGTTTGCCACATTTCTCCTTTATACTTAAAGTTTGTCAATATGTTTGTCATGCTTGTACGATAAAAAATTCAAAGATATTTATCTAAATACATGATCTATTCATTCTAAACCTGTCGAGCTTTGCCGATGGAGCTCTCAACCCCAGAGGGATAAATTATACAATAAAGAAATATTTGCTTGAGCATTATTCAGGTGTTACTAGTAGCTTTATTATTAACAGGTGAATTTCCACCACACTGACGAAAAAAACGGATGTAGGATCGCATTGTGATTTACACCACTACTCCACACAACACTGACCAGAAGAAACTGATATTAATTGGAGATACCTTTATCTAGTCATCATATTTTGTTACTTAAAAATATATAAATCTTTATAATAAATTGATGACAAACTCACAACCAAGGAGTCTCCACTGTTCCCGGCTTCCTCTCCGTTTACCAACTCTCCCTGGTAGGGTCCGAAGTGTGCACCTACTGGAACAGTACCCTCCTTATTAAACACTCCCAGGCCTGCATCAGGGATACTGGACTTCCGGATTTCTAGCCCAGGAGGAAGAGTTTGTCTGGCTCTGTCAGGGACTCCCATGGGAATAAAAGTATCTGGGATGAAGAGGGGCGGTCCATGAATCTCACATTTGTTGAGGAAGAAGGATTTGCAAACTTCGCAGTCTGGGAGTAGAGAAAACACAACAGGAAGAAATGAAGCCCAAATGTGTGTGTATATCTTAGACCATATACAGTATGTTAGTACTGTATAAAGATTATTCAAAGAAAGCTTGCCAGTAAGGTTTACTGAACAGTTGAGACGAGAGGTGTCCATCAGGACTGAGATCACACAGGATAACAAGGTACACGAATACGAATTTTATTACTTCCTTGTGGGAGTAAACAAGTGGTCAGGTATGAAGCTTGCAGGGCAAAATAAAACAGTGTTCATTAACATGACTGTGGCACTGTATGATGTATTTGCAGTATTCTTAGGACTTGCCTGGTCAGGCTCATGCTCATTTTAAATTTGGTTACTTGTTTGCTTATCTTCTGGGAAACAGAATATCCCAAATTTGTTATGAAATCACATGCAGGTACAAACAAAATGAACTGTCCACACAGTAAGTAAGCAAAAATAAATAGTCCAACGCACCTCTCTATTTGAGCTTGCTGACAATTCTGGCATTTCTAGATCTAGGCATTTTTCCCCAATGCCATACATCTCGGATTCAGACTTAATAAAAAAAAAAATCACTTGGTGGCAATTTAAGCATAACCTATTTGCTGAAGAAGAAACCAGTGGACCCAGAGGAACCCCCGTCAGCATGGGTGAGAACTTGAAAAACTTCACACAAACAGCAACCCGAGCTTAGAATTGAATCCAAGACCCTGGAGTTGTGCCACTGATGCCCCTAAATCCATATACAAATATCTGGACTCCTGTCTCTCACACCCATATGTGCTTATTGAACATCCCATTCCATGGTCATGCTGAAGGGCATACTCTTTGGCCCCTATTACATCACAGCCGGTTGGGGTCTTCTGCGAGCTCATGCATGTGGGGAAGAGAGCACATAGCACTTTCCTCCAGGTGTGTTTTGTTATCCTGTGACGCAGCATGGGCTGCATTTGGAAAAGAGGAGTATGGCAGCGGGGGTGTGGCCAAGTGTCAGCTTGTGAATGGAGGGCGGGGCTGGGGAAAGTGAGTGGCAAAGTCAATATACCTGTTGTCAAATAATGTTGTGTGTGTGTGTACGTGCGCACGTGCATGCGTTGCAGTGATGATGGAGGATAGAAAAGGAGGGGAAGAGCAAAGAGAAGAGAGCTCCCTGGACCAGAACACGACTGCGCGTGTGTGTGTCCTAAAAATCGAGCGAGTGTGAAGCTGAAAAGCCAAAATAAGTGTGTGAGAATATCTCCCACCTGCCGTGCTTCTGTACTCCACCCACATCAGGGACTTTTTACAGTGGTACTGAAGCCCAGGAGTACGGAAAGGAACCACCACATGGAATCCCTGCCATTCAAAAATCTCATCCATGCCCTCGCTACTGCCCAGCAGAACCAGCATCAAGCAGTGATCACTCCACGGAAGAAGCAAGAACAACGCTTCAAAGTCTTGATGCTGGCCCAGCAGGAAGATCACCAGGCGTTCTGGCACTTGCTCGCATCGGTGGGGTCCTCTACCGCCACCACAGCATACCCTCCCTACATCACCCTCATGACAATCTCGAAGCTTTTATAGCACTCTTTGAGCAAGTGGTCAAAGCATGAGGGTGACTAGTCAAGTAGCACATGGCGTGCCTACATCTGCTACTGATTGGAGAGGCACAGCTCGCCGCCAACAGCCTACTCGTATAAGCCGACATGAAGTGAGGCATCCAGCAGTATGTTGGCCGCTCCCCGGAACATTGCCAGTGCTTCCCGACACTGACATGAGAGGAGGTCGGCCGGCCATTTGCATTTGGCCAACAGCTCCGGGATGTCTGCCGGTGGTGGTAGAGGGCAGATGACTGCGACGCCGAGGGGCTCACCGACCTGTTGACGCTGGAACAGTTCATTGTGCAACTTCCGAAAGGAATGGCCAAATGGGTCCAGTGGATCAAGCCAGCGAGCTGGCGAAGGATCATCTGGAGGCAGTTCCGACAGCAGGCGGATGCGTCACCTCTTCCCTTTTTCTCTCTCTCCTCTCCCCTTCCCCAAATGAGGAGGTGGAGGCAGAGGCCCATCTTCCCTTTCCATGTCGGTCCCCCCCCCCCCCGACGTGAGTGATGCCCATAACACCGGTGCAGAGGGGAAGCCTGGGCTAGTGTGCTGGCACTGCAGGGGGCCCAGACATCTCCAGAGTCAGTGCTCTGCAATGGAGGTGGGAGCTGTGGTCCGAATCCCCAACACGCCAGAGACCACCGGGCCTGAGCGTATCGTATACCGGTAAGTGTTCATGGGGATACAGTACAAATCACGCGTTGGTGGATTCCGGCAGTAATCAGACCTCAATCAAACAAAGGTTGATGCAAGGTGAGGCATTGGGCAAGTGGTGAAGGTTCTGTGTGCACAGGGATATTCACAACTACTCATTAGTGTCTGTCCACATTCTATTTAGGGGAGAAAAGCATTGAAGAAAGGTGGCGGTTAATCCTCGTCTCACCCACCCACTGATTTTGGGAACTGATTGGTAGAGATTCAAAGGCTTAATGGAACACATAGTAAAAGGGTGGGTCCTGTGATAGTACATCACGGGGAGATCCTGGTGTGGCACTGACTGGGGAAGCAGTCACAGAGCCATCTACTTCAGCACTGCATCAGGGCGATAAGAGGAGTGAGGAGCAGCTTGCCCCTCCTCCATCTCTCTGGGATTCCCTCGAGGATTTCTCATTAGAGCAGTCACAAGATGAGACTCTGCGTCATGCGTCAATCGTGCCTCTCTGCAATATTTCAGCATGCAGTATTGCAGAGGCACTCCTCCATGTTATCTCCGGAGTCTGGATTCCGAAAGAAATCCTGACTGACCGAGGCACTACATTTACATCACGCACACTACACGAACTGTATGGGTTATTGGGAATTAAATCTATCCGCATCAGCGTCCATCACCCACAAACAAATGGCTTAGTGGAACGATTCAACCAGATACTCAAAAACTTAATTCTCAAATTTGTAAGTGAAGATGCACATAATTGGGATAAATGGCTCGAGCCACTGTTATTTGCAGTATGAGAGGTCCTGCAAGTCTCCACGGGATTTTCACCATTTGAATTATTATATGGGCATAAGCCACATGGCATTTTGGACGTGCTGCAAGAAAATTGGGAGGAGGGACCTTCACCTAATAAAAACGAAATTCAATATATTTTCAACCGGTGCACAAAACTCCACATCCTCACACACTTAACCCAAGGGAATTTACGGCAGGCACAAGAACATCATGTCCGGCTGTACGACAGGGGCACATGCCTTAGAGAGTTCATACCGGGAGACAAGGTACTTGTGTTATTACCCACATCGAGCTCCAAATTGCCAAGTGGCAAAGGCCCTTTGAGGTCACACAGCGAGCCAGGGACATCGAATAGGAGGTGAGGCAAGCGGATAGGGGCGGGGCACTGCAAATATACCACCTCAACCTGTTAAAACGTTGGAACAAGGAGGTCCTTGTTGCATTGGCATTGGTAGCTCCAGAGAAGGCAGAGCTGGGGCCAGAGGTAAAAACAAAAATAACGACTCAAACCGCTCCGGTCCCTTGTGGAGACCACCTCTCACACCGGCTCAACTCACGGAGGTTGCCAAGTTGCAAAAGGAATTTTCCGATGTGTCATCACCCCCTTCCCAGCTGCACCCACCTCATAAAACGCCACACTGAAACGCCCCCGGGGTGGTGTGTAGCCACCCTTACCGCTTGCCTCAAAACAAAAGAAAAACAAAAAAACAAAAAAAAAAACCCAACAGGTGGTTCGGAAAGAACTCAAGGCCATGCTCAAAATGGGCTTAATCAAGGAGACGCACAGTGACTGGAGCAGCCCAGTGATCCTGGGTCCCAAGACCGATGGGTCAGTCTGGTTCTTTGCGGACTACAGAAAAGTCAACGCGGTGTCTAAATTTGACACATACCCAATGCCTCGCAGTGAGTTGCTTCATCGATTAGGTGCCGCTCGCGTTTATTCGACACTTGATTTAACAAAAGGATATTGGCAGACCCCCTTGACTCCTCTATCCTGAGAGAAAACAGACTTTTCTACACTGTCTGGATTACACCAATTTGTCACATTTCCTTTTGGGTTATTTGGGGCACCTGCTAGATTCCAGCAACTCATGGACAAGATGCTCTGCCCCCATGCTCCCTCTGCATCAGCTAACCTGAAAAAGTGTGCAATTGGGCGGGTGGAAGTACAGTATCTGGGTTTCCACTTGGGTCATGGGCAGATGCGTCCCCAAATTGACAAGACTGCAGCCTGCCCGAAACCCCAAGACCAAAAAGGGGGTGATACAGTTCCTGGGGCTGGCTGGCTACTATTATAATTCATACCCAATTATTCAGATGTCACCAGCCCAATGACTGATCTCATTAAAAACGGAGCACCAGATCCAGTCCAGTGGATGGAGCAGTCAAGAGGTTTTCACTAAAGGTAAAAGCTGCACTGTGTGTTTTTTTTTTGGGGGAGGGCACTTCTACACTCCCCTAACTTCTCTCACTCCTTTATTTTGCAGATGGATGCGTCAGACAGAAGGCTGGGGGCCGTTTTGTCCCAGAAGATGGAGAGCGAGGAACATCCCGTGCTGTACATCAGCCGCAAAATCTCAATGCATGAAATTAAGTCCAGCACCATCGAAAAGGAGTGCTTGGCCATCAAGTGTGCGGTCCTCACTCTCCGATATTACCGGCTGGGGCACCCTTTCACCCTCTGTTCGGACCACATACCCCTCCAGTGGCTCCACCACATGAAGGATGCCAGTGCGCAGATCACCTGTCAGTATCTCGCCCTCCAGCCGTTTAAATTTGAGGTGGTTCACAGGCCGGGGTGCAGATGGCGGTGCCAGAATTCCTGTCTCATTGGGGGGGGGGGGGGGGGGGGAGAGTACGCTGCAGTCTGGACGGCTCCAGTGAGTTGGACAGGGGTATGTGGCAGTGAGGACATGGCCAAGTGTCAGATTGTGAATGGAGGGCGGGGCCAATGAAGGTGAGTGGCAAAGTCATTACACCTATTGTCAATTAATGTTTTGTGTGTGTGTGTTGCAGTGACAGTGGAGGATAGAAAAGGAGGAGAGCAAAGAGAGCTCCCTGGACAGACCCTCCAGGATTTCGCGATGTTGCGATTTGCAACATCAACGCAAATTCAACCAATCTCCATGAATTCAGGGCGGTGTTGCAATTATATCCAATCACCGCAACTTTCCCGCAAATTTGAACAATCGTTGGTGTCGTCTTGAGGTGACGTCGACAAACTACCTTCCGCCTTACTTCCGTGTATATGTTCAAGAGAAGCAGCATGTGCAAGTCTCAGGAGAGACTGCCTGCACACAGCACTAGTATTAATAGTGTTTTTCTTATATGAAGGCTGAGGCATTTCTTTTTGAATTTGGAGTCAGTGTTTATATAGGCTTAAGTTCTCTATGGTGTTGCTGAAAGTGTTATGTTTACAGTGAAGGACTGTGTGCACTTTACATTATTTTTTACTTAATACAAGAAATTAATGGATGCCAACATTTTTGCCAAAATGGTATTTTATTTTCCATTGTTTAGGCAGCTTCAGCATCATACTGTGAGATTCTGTTCCAATTGTTTTTTTTTTCTTCTATGAAGCCTGAGCCATTTATTTTATTAGTTTATAATTATTGTTTAATTTAGTCTTCAGGAGAGACTGCCTGCACACAGAACTAGTATTAATAGGTTTTTTTTCTTACATGAAAGCTGAGGCATTTATATTATATTTTAAGGTAACTTCATGTTGTGCTGTGAGGTTCTATGCACTTTAACTTTTGAACCAACAGGTGCATTTGGATAAGTAAAGCCTATTTTTCTGCATTTTTGTAGTCCTAGTAATCTTTTATATTGGTAAAGTTGTTTTATAGGACCATTTCTCAGTGTCTTTGTTTTTTTAATCAATAGTTTTTCAGTAATAACTTAATATTTAACATATCACTCAATTTTAATCACAAAAAGAGAAAATTGCAACAATTTCTCGCAACTTTCACTTCCTCCCGCAATGTAATCGCAACAAAAACCTAAAAAACACCGGGGGACCTTTCTGTGTGGAGTTTGTATGTTCTCCCATGTCTGCGTGGGTTTCCTCCAGGTGCTCCGGCTTCCCTCACGGTTCAAAGACATGCAGTTAGGTTAAAATGGGATGGCCTTGGCCTGAAGTGCCCAAGAGTGGTGGCACACATGTATGCAGTGGCTTTGCTCTCCTATGACTAACTAAATTTCGTTGTACATTTGTGCAACGACAATAAAGGCATTCTATTCTAAATAAATAAATAAAATATTTAGTTTCTCTCAGTCCTTGCTATGATATTTTACACTCTATAAACAAGGTTCATACTTTAAATCAATAAAAATATCAAGTTCAATTTGTTGATTAAATTATCAGAGACTGAGGCTACATCCCAAATGTACTGTATTGCACTTTTAGTGCACCAGATAGTGTGGAGGGTAGAATAAACAGTGAGTGTTACTGAGCACCAGAGTGGCCTGATGTCTTACTGAGGTAGTCTTTATTGTCAGGATCTTCCACTTTAACAGAGAGACCTTCAGGTGGATTATCAAGGTCGTCTCCATGGTTGTAGATTTTCAGCTCCAGCGTCTCCTCTTTCTTCACACGGACTTCTGATGTCCCTCCATCCGTGGATATCTCGGTTTTCATGTCCTCACACAGCTAAAGATCAAACAACAAATCTGTTAGGGCGGGACGGTATTCATCCCACTCGGGAAGGTGCTGCTCTCATTTCTCACAGCATAGCTCATATTCTTAGTAGAGGCCTAGTTAATCTGTGACAATCCAGAGCCAAGGCCAGGGAGTAGACGAACAGGCTAAACTGACTGTCTGCTAGCTGCACAGAGTCATCACTCAGGGTCCACTATACAGAGACTGTGTTTCCCAAGCTAAACGAAAAACTAGTAGTAATACTCAGAGGTTGTTCTAGTAATCTAGATAATATAAAATTGCATCATATTGACTGTACAGCCACTGCCAGCACCTTTGATCTAAAGGTAGGACTACCAAATATGAGATCTCTTGCATTTAAAGCACTAATTGTTAATGAACTTATTACTGATCAGAAGTTTAATGTACTGTGTTTAAGAGAAACATGGATCAAACCATGCATTAAATGAAACTAGTCCTCCTGGTTACAGTTACTATATACACCACCCTCACCTAACTGGCAGAAGAGGCAGTGTCGCGGTTATTTAGAACGATTATCTCGGCATAACACAACAACCTGGACAGTTAGTATGAAGAACTTCAAACGTATTGAATTCATGTTATGCATTACAGTTAAATTTAAGTTAATTACTGTTTAAAGATTGCATTTGGTACACATCTGCATCGTACTGCAATTGGTCTGGTACAAATACCAGTACACCCCTACAAGATGGTAAACTGGAGCACAGTTTGGGCGGTACGGTGGTGTAAGTGGTTAGCACTGTCGCTTCACAGCAAGAAGGTTCTGGGATCGAGCCCAGCGGCCGGCAGGGGCCTTTCTGTGTGCAGTTTGCATGTTCTCCCCATGTCTGCATGGGTTTCCTCCGGGTGCTCCAGTTTCCCCCACAGTTCAAAGACATACGGAGAGGTTAACATGGGATGGCCTTGGGCTGAGGTGCCCTTGAGCGAGGCACCTAACTCCCAACTGCTCCCCAGGCACTGTTCGCATGGCTGCCCACTGCTCTGGGTATGTGTGCGCGCGCAGGTGTGTGTTCACTGCTTCAGATGGGTTAAATGCAGAGAGGAATTTCACAAGTGTATGATGAATAAAGTTGTGCTTTCTTTCTTCTTGTTTTTTTCACAGCAGGAGACAGACATAAAAAGCTGTTGTCTCCAATCAGCCACACCTGGTCCTTTGGGTAGTATCTCACTGGGCTGCAACAGCCCGCAACTAATTGGAGACACAACAGTTGCGATAAAATATGCGAATTAGCAACAATTTTCACTTGGAATCACACTGAATTGATATTCGCATATTTTACCGCAATTGTTGTCTCCCCAACTAGTCGCAGGCTGTCGCAGCCTGGCTTTCCCTCGGCAGGCAGGGAAGTAGAGGAAGCCTCAAGGAAACTGACTTGAGAAGGGTTCACGACGGCTTTGTGACACCAGCGATGCATTTGCAGCTATTTTGAGAGAAATT
Organism: Neoarius graeffei; assembly: GCF_027579695.1. Classification (NCBI taxonomy): domain Eukaryota; kingdom Metazoa; phylum Chordata; class Actinopteri; order Siluriformes; family Ariidae; genus Neoarius; species Neoarius graeffei. The sequence goes on from NC_083590.1 coordinate 57,986,902, forward strand.
TTGTCGCACTAATTTTTTTAACATGTTCAAAATTTCAGCGACGAAGGAGCGACACTTTGCGACTCATGCGAGGAAATTGAGAAGCCCCACAAATGTTTCAAGACACTTTAGAAACTCTTTCACGAATGACGTTTGCAATTTGTCGCAAGCTGTCACAGACCAGTGAGATACTAGCTTTTCCTGGCCAGGTATTTATCATCCCACTGGACACAATATCCTCCAGGCCTGTAGAGGGTGCACACACACTAACACAAAGGGTTAATACTGGCTCCAACACACATCATTGCTCACAATGTGGAGAGAGTTTTGCGATGCAGAGTCATCTCGAAATACACCAGTCCATTCACACAGGGGAGAAGCCGTTTCACTGCTCACAGTGTAGAGAGACGTTTACTTATTCAGTTCCATTTCAGACCCACAAGTGCACTAACTCAGAGACACTGCATGATTTAAAGTTATCAAATTAAATATGTTTTTTATTAATGTTTTTGCTGAAATTGAATTGTTCATATTATATGACTATATATTATAAACAATCTTATAGTGATGTTTAAAACAAGACTGCTAATGTTTTCTTTTGATCTTATGTAGTTAAGTAGTCATTAATTACCACAAGTAATAATTTAACTGCAACACTACCAGTGTAGCACTGCAGCATGAGACGAATTGTTAATGGAATTATTACGGATCAGGAGTTTAATGTACTATGTTTAATGGAAATGTGGATCAAACCAAATGAGTATGGAGCATTTAAATGAAGCTATACACTTCATCCTCAGCTATATGCATCAGCCTCATCCAACTGGTTGAGGAGAAGGTGTCACAGTTATTTATAATGATAATCTAGTCATCATACAAAAATCTGAACAAAAATTCAATACGTATGAAGTTCTTTATATGAACATATGTAGCCAAAAAAAAAAGTCTACTCAGTCAGTTCAGCTAATTACAACCCCAACTGCAAAAAAGGTGTGACACTGTGTAAAACAAATAAAAACAGAATGCGAAGATTTGCAATTCATGGAAACCCTGTATTTCATTGAAAATAGTACAAAGACAGCATATCAAATGTTGAAACAGAAATTGCATTGTTTTTTGAAAAATATATGCTCATTTTGAATTTGATGTCAGCAACACATTTCAGAAAAGTTGGGACTGAAAAAGTTACGTAATGCTAACAAAACTAATTTGGTTAATTGGCAACAGGTCAGTAAGATGACTGAGTGTTCTTGGGTTTCAGTCACATGACTTTTCTTTGCGATCTCACTTCCAGTAAAACACCTGGTGGTCAAGCAAACCAAAATGGCTGCCATAGTGCAAACAACTTGTGATAGCTTATCAGAGTATGCCCGTAATCTAGAAGCCACTGCTTGCTTTAGATATACCCAGAAGATTGCTATGTGCAATGGAATAGACCCCAACAGTCTGGGAAAGGAGGAGGTCATATGATCTCGAAAACTACCCTTCAGTCGAGTTCCCCGACATCTTGAACTATCTGGTGTTGCAGACATCCTTCTACACCGCAAAACAGATGAAAGCATGGAAGAGTATGGAGGCTTAGAACTTTTTTTGTATGTGGCTGTACATACATATACATGCGTTTTATCTACACACACACATATATTATATATATATATATATATATATATCTTACACACACACACACACACACACACACATTTTATATAGACACACATATATGAAAAAACTAGTGGTAAGTACATTCAATGAATGGAAAGACATGCTTTTGTGTCTCAAATAGTAAAATGTACATCATTTACATTGCGAATTATTCCATAGATAGATAGATAGATAGATAGATAGATAGATAGATAGATATACTTTAATAATCCCGAGGGAAATTGAGGTGTCCAAGTAGCATATACACATAACTACACACACAAAGGCACACAAACAAAATAAAATACACATCCATATCCCAAGGATATAAAAACAAGCAAACAATTCCTGCACCACAAAATATAAAAAAAACAATAAAAGATAAAAAAATAAATTATACATGTAAAAAAGCATGTTTAAAAGCCTCATGTTAAAAATAAAATTGTGCAACGTACTCAACCATTGTAGAGATACAGTATAGCAGCAAGCAAATTTAAACACTAAAATCAAAAACAGTCCTAAAAAAAACCACATCTTACCCCATTTATCATTGGTCCATCATGCAGGTGAAGATGAGGAGGGCAGGTTGTTTAATTTCCTCCTAAATGCAATGGGAAACTGAATGATAAGACAGTACTTGTCTGTGAAGATTCTCAGTCATCCAGGTCATGGTAAACTGTGAGTGGTAAAAGAGAGCAACTGGACTTGCTTGAAGATTCTTGAAGACGTTTCACCTCTCATCCGAAAGGCTTCTTCAGTTCTGTCTGACTGGTAGGGAGTATCAGGTATTTATCCTCTCATGGATGAAAAGCTCATCTAAGGTGTCATAGAGTCATCCTGTTGGTGTGGGTCACTGGGGGCTGGTTGTGAACGGCCTCGAGAGTCGTTAGGATGATCAGTGGATTGCCCGTTAGGGTGATCAATGGAATGCTGATTCTCTCTGTCCTCCTGTGAGTCACTGACTACGTTTACATGCACATCCAAATCGAGCTGCTGTCGGTAATCGAGCTGAAGGTCCCAGCAGGGTGCCAGAGAAATCCAACCCTACATGCACACAATGAAATCGGGCTATTGTGTGAGGTGCATTGTGCACCCGAGCCACAGGTGGCGCTACACGCCCCATCGTGTTGGTACACTTCCGGTTGTCGTCATGAAGAGCTATTCAAGAGTGTAAACAAAGTTATCAGTTCCGTGTTCTCCACTGCGCGTTTTTCTCCCGTCCATGAATTTTAATATATTCAACTCCTTAAGCTGAATGAGCATGAACTCTGTCTCCTCATTGCTCCAGAAGTGCACGTTTCTGCTTGCCTGTGGCAGTGGGGGCATGGTCAAGCACCGGTCTGTGACAGGAGGGCGGAGCCAGGGAAGGTGAGTGGCAGAACGACGGTACACCTGACGGTAATTAACCTGTGTTTGTGTGTCTTCCCAGTAACCGCGCCCTATTTAAGGAGGCAGAGGGAGAGCAGAGGGGACAGCTCATCCCGGGACTAGAACACAGTGCGTGCGTGCGTGGGTGTGTGTGTTTTTTTTTCTCTCAAGAATAAAAGTAGGCTGTTAAACTGAAAAGTCTGACAATAAAAAGCCTATTAGTACCAGAAGCTTTGTCCTGCCGTCCTCTGTGCTCCACCCACACTTCAGAGAGCTCTACATCGCCATTTTCTCTTCTTCGTTTGTTCCTCCTGACCTCTTCTGCTGCTCGCTACTACTATTGTCATGCCGACCGAGGCTGTTGTGTTTCCCGCTTGTGGTCTCGTCACTCGTCACTTCCGGAAGTAGCTCGACAACTAGCTTGATAGGGTATACATGCACAAAGTAGCTCGGCAGAAATCGCATAAACTAGGTCATGTAGCTCGATTCCGAGAAATCAAGTTCGGTTCAATTTCAGCCGAATTAAGGTGTATACATGGCATTTTGAACTTCGATTTCAGTCGAACAACGGCAGAAATTCGATTCTCTCTATGTGCTTGTAAACGTAGTGACTGAAAACAGCTGGGTTTTGGTGTGCATTCAGTTGTCTGGGAAGTGTGCCAAGGACTGCATTGTAGGTGGCTGATAAATAATGTCTCAGACCCCCACCTCTGTTCAGTGATGGCCGTTCCAGGTTGACAAAAATGGCTTCTTTAACTCCTCACTCATACCAACGATCCTCTCTGGCTAAAATGCGTACGTTGCAATCCTGAAATGAGTGTCCTTTGTTGTTAAGATGAAGGTAGACAGCAGAGTCCTGGCCTGAGGAACTGGCTCTCCTGTGTTGAGTCATGCGCCTGTGAAGCGGTTGTCACCCCAATATATGAGTCCGTGCATTCCTCACTGCACTGAATGGCATACACTACGTTGTCCTGTTTGTGTCTGGGTATTCTGTCCTTAGGGTGGACCAGTTTCTGCTTCAGTGTGTTACTGGGTCTAAAATGTACCAGAATGTTGTGTTTGTAGAAGATCCTCCCGAGTTTCTCAGATAGACCAGAAATGTAGGGAATGACAATGTTCTTGCGTTTGTTCCTGTTATCCTCTTTGTCCGTTCTGTTCCTTTTTCTGCTCTTGAGGAAAGACCAGTTGGGATACCCGCAGTTCTGAAGTGCTTTCTTGATGTGATTCTGCTCCTTCTATTTTCCCTCTATCGTTGTAGGGATATTCTGAGCCCTGTGTTGCAAGGTCCTAATGACCCCCAATTTGTGTTCCAGTGGGTGGTGAGAGTCAAAGAGTAGGTACTGGTCTGTGTGTGTGGGTTTCTGGTAGACTTCGATGCTCAGGCTTCTGTCTTGTCTAATGTGTACATCACAATCCAAGAAGGCTAGATTATTCCCCACTGACGTCCTCCCGAGTGAAGTTGATGTTAATATCCACTGCATTGATGTGCTTAGAGAAGGGTTCCACCTCATGGGTTTTGATTTTAACCCAGGTGTCATCCACATATCTGAACCAGTGGCTGGGAGCAACTCCTGAAAAAGTGGTCAAAGCTTTATGTTCCACTTCCTCCATGTAAAGATTGGCCACATTAGGGGATACCGGTGAGCCCACGGCGCATCCATGCTTCTGTCTGTAGAAACTTTCATTAAACTGGAAATAAGTGGTAGTCAGGCAAAGGTCAAGCAGGGTGCAAATCTGGTCCGTGGTGAGGTCCGTTCTATCCAATAAGGTGCTGTCTCGAAGGAGTCGTTTTCTAACAGATTCAACTGCTTCTGTGGTGGGAATACAGGTGAACAGAGAAGTGACATCGTAGGAAACCATGGTTTCATCTGAGTCTAGTTTGAGGTTTGCAACTTTAGTAGCAAAATCTTGGGAGTTTTTGACGTGATGTGGCATATTCCCAATGAGAGGAGCCAGGATGGTGGCTAGGTGTTTGGCAATGTTGTAAGTAACAGAGTTTATACTGCTGATGATAGGTCTGAGTGGAGCTCCTTCCTTGTAAATCTTGGGGAGTCTGTATACGAGAGGAACGGCTTCCCCAGGATACAATCTGTAGTACAGATATCGGTTGATGGCTTGGTCTTTTTCTAGTTGTTGCAGGCAGCTAACAACTTTCTTTTTGTAACAACTGGTGGGGTGGGTCCCGCCTCAAGGTTTCATAGATGGTAGTGTCGCTGAGGAGACTGGTCATCCTGGAGTGGTAGTCTGCTGTGTTTAGCAACAGTCAGTGCGTTTACATGCACATAGAGAAAATCGAATTTCTGCTGTAGCTCGACTGAAATCGAAGTTCTAAATGCCATGGAAACACCTTAGCCCGGCTGAAATCGAACTGAACTGGATTTCTCGTAATCGAGCTACGCGACCTAGATTATGTGATTGTAGCCGAGCTACTTAATGCATGTAAACCCTATCGAGCTATGTAGTCGAGCTACTTACTTCAGCACTGCCCCTTCCGGAAGTGACGAGACCACAAGCGGGAAACACAACAGCCTCGGTCGGCATGACACTTCACCTTAGCTGCCACTTTATTAGGAACACTTGTCTGGTCATGTACGCACCTATTTCCAGTTAGTTGGTAAGTTATTAGCATGTTAGCAGGCTAACAGTTAATATGTTCACCATTACAGATCAACTTCAACTTACTGGCCATTTTATTAGGAACACTTCTTGTGAACACGGAACTGATAACTTTGTTTATACTCTTGAATAGCTCTTCTTCATGACAACAACCGGAAGTGTACCAACACGATTACCGACAGTAGCTCGATTTGGATGTGCATGTAAACGCACTGACTGTACATCTCCCTTTGTCAGCAGGAAGGATGGTGATGTTCCGGTCTCTTTGAAGCAATGTAAGAGCCCTCCTTTCTTGAATGGTGAGGTTGGAGGGGGTGC